>NW_028318500.1:2371250-3577500 GCF_062004578.1 Staurois parvus | reverse complement strand
CCAAGGCTAGAGCATAAAATAATCCAAAAACCAAGATGTTTACATGAGTCCAAGTATATTAGATCATGCATGTTTTTTGATATCCTAAATGTTATCTGTTTAGCTAATGGTGCTCGAGGAGAGTCCAAACATATTTTATTATGTAAACAAGGCCAGTGTTTTTCCTTTTCATTAATGATATTTAGTAGATTTTATATTAGTGTCTCCTTACAACTCAGTCCAGGTAAACTAAGAATTTGAGTTTCTGCTGCAGTACTTTCCCCTAAAAGCTACTGTGCCCAAATGCAACCTTGCCTGTGTGCTTTACAAGATGCTTTACTTCTCTCTACTTGATTGTAAGCTTAAACTGAGGTTTTTCATGCATCAAGTGGCCTGACTTATCCATGTAGTCTGGTTAGGATTTGTCTGCCCTGTAGTATTGTGATCCTACAGAGATTATAGGAAATGTGCAAATGTTGTCTTCATGTGGCTGAATTTGCAATCCTTCCTGGTAAATATGTATACATATTAACCACTTGCCTACCGGGCACTTATACCCCCTTCCTTACCAGGCCAATTTTCAGCTTTCAGCGCTGCCGCACTTTGATTGACAATTGCGCGGTCATGCAACATTGTACTCATATGAAATTTTGATCATTTTTTTCTCACAAATAGAGCTTTCTTTTGGTGGTATTTAATCGCCACTGGGCGCTTTACTTTTTGCGCTATAAATTAAAAAAAGTGCAAAAAATTTGAAAAAAAAAAAAAGTTTATTTGTTTCTTTTATAAAATTTTTCAAACAGGTATTTTTTCTCCTTCACTGATTTGCGTTGATGAGGCGGCACTGATGGGCACTGATAGGCGGCACTGATGGGCACTGATAGGCAGCACTAAAGGGCACTGATAGGCAGTACTAATGAGGTGGCACGGATAGGCGGCACTGATAGACAGCACTAATTAGGGGTCACGGATAGGCGGCACTGATATGCAGCACTGATAGGCGGCACTGATAGATGACACTGATGATGGGTACTGATAGACGGCACTGACTG
This sequence comes from Staurois parvus, assembly GCF_062004578.1. Lineage (NCBI taxonomy): Eukaryota > Metazoa > Chordata > Amphibia > Anura > Ranidae > Staurois > Staurois parvus. The sequence continues at coordinate 3,576,469 of NW_028318500.1, read as the reverse complement.
GCATCACTTCTGGGCACTGACTGGCACAACCCCTGGGCACTGACTGGTGGCACTGACTGGCAGCACTGCTGGGCTGCACTGGTGGGTGGCACTGGTGGACAGCACTGGTGGGTGGGCACAGGTGGTTGGCACTGGTGGGCACAGGTGGTTGGCACTGGTCGGCACAGGTGGTTGGGCACAGGTGGGTGGCACTGCTGGGCACATGTAGGTGGCACTTCTGGGCACAGGTAGGTGGCACTGCAGAGTGGCACAGGTGGGTGCACTGCTGGGCACAGGTGGGGGCACTGCTGGGCACAGGTGGGGGCACTGCTGGGAATGGGTGGGCGGAGCTAGTGGGCGCACTGCTGATCGGAACTTGCGGGGGTCACTGCTGGGCGCCGATCATCAGGGCACTGATCATCAGTGCCCTGATGATCGGTGCCGATCCCCGCTCTGACAACTGCCGGTTCTCGGCAGTACTTTCCTCACGATCTGACAGCGTGAGGAAAGTGCAGCCGAGAACCGGCACTTGCATTTTCCTGTGATCAGCGTGTCATTGGACACCGCTGATCACGTGGTAAAAGGCCGGTGGGATCGGCCTTTCACCACATCACATGATCAGCTGTGTCCGTAGGACACAGTGATCACGGAGATCGCCGGGTGCGCGCCCCCTGGGGCGTGCAGGAGAGCGCGTTCTGGGAGGACGTCATATGACGTCCACTCAGAACTGGCCGGCCGCGGTGAAGCCGTCTTTCGGCTATGCGCGGTCGGCAAGTGGTTAAAGTATGAAGGAGTTGTGCATCATACACACAATGATTATTTCCAAATTAGGTCTAAACATAGCTAATGTGGTAGGTATTTGGCCGTGTATGGGTATCTTAAATCAAAACTAAGCTGAAACCAAAAACAATTGCAGTGGGCTATTGATGTCTGTACATCTTAAGATTGCCAAAGGAGCTTCTAAACCCAGGGACCTCTGTCCTTCGAATGTTAACACAGTTACATTAGTCTGGCTGAAAAAAAGACAAAAGTCCATCCAGTTCAGCCATGAAAAAAAAGTTATAATCCTATACCCACAGTTGATCCAGAGGAAGGCTAAAAACCCAGTAAACCATGATCCAGTTTGCTTGTGCAGGAGAAAAAATTCCTTCCTTATCTCCCAAGAGGCAATCGGATATTCTCTGGATCAACTTTACCTATAAATGTTAGTAACCAGTTATATTCTGTGTATCCAAGAAACATTCCATGTCTTTTTTTAAAGCAATCCACTGAGCTGGCCAGAACCAACTCATGAGGGAGTCTATTCCACATTTTCACAGCTCTTACTGTGAAGAAACCTTTCCATGTTTGGAGATTTAAATTTATTTTCCTCCAGACGTAAAGAGTGCCCCTTTGTCCTCTGTGATGACCTCAGGGTAAATAGCTCTACACCGGGTTCACTATATGAACCGCTGATGTATTTATACGTGTTGATCATATCCCCCCTTAATCTCCTCTTCTCAATAGGCAATAAATTCAGTTCCTCTAATCTTTCCTCTTAGCTGAGCTCCTCCATGCCTCTTTATCAGTTTGGTTTCCCTTCTCTGTACTTTCTCCAGTTCCCCAGTGTTCTTTTTGTGAACTGGTGCCCAAAACTGAACTGCATATTCTAGATCAGGTGTTACTAATGATTTGTACAGGGGTAAAATGATATCTCTCTCTCTGGAGTCTATACCTCTTTTAATACAAGAGAGGATTTTGCTCGCTTTAGAAGCCGCAGCTTGGCATTGCATGCCATTATTAAGCTTGTGATCTACCAGAACCCCCAGATCCTTCTCCACCATTGATTCCCCCAGTTGTACCCCCCCCTAGTATGTATGACGCATGCATATTCTTAGCCCCCAAGTGCATTACTTTACATTTATCAACATTAAACCTCATTTGCCACATAGTTGCCCAATTAAACAGTGCATTGAGGTTGGCTTTTAAGTTGGAGACATCCTGTAAGGACGTTATTCCACTGTACAGCTTGGTGTCATCTGCAAAGACTGAAATGGGATTTTTAATCCTTGACCTTATATCGTTTATAAATGTATTAAAAAGTAAGGGTCCCAACACTGAACCTTGAGGTACACCACTGACAACCCTAGACCATTGAGAGTATGAATCATTAATCACTACTCTCCGAATACAATATTTTAGCCAGTTTTCGATCTATTTACATACAGATTTTTCCAAGCCTGTAGACTTTACCTTACACATTAGCTATGTGTGGGGAACTTTGTCAAACGTTTTATCAAAAGTATCCAAGTATACCACGTCCACCGCCACCCTTCTGTCCAAGGTTTTGCTCACCTCCTCATAAAAACAAATCAGATTTATTCGACAACTTCTGTCTTTAATGAATCCATGCTGTCTGTTGCTTAAAATATTTTTTTCCAGCAAGAACTCATCTATGTGGTCTTTTATTAAACTCTCCAATATCTTCCCAACTATAGAAGTTAAAGTAACAGGTATATAATTACTTGGTAAAGATTTTGACCCCTTTTTAAATATAGGCACTGCATTGGCCTTACGCCAATCCAGTGGTACTATGCCAGTCATTAAAGAGTCCCTAAAAATTAGAAACAATGGCTTTGAAATGACAGAGCTCAATTCTTTTAAGGACCTGTGTCAATACCATATCCATTATGGACAAGAGCTCCCCCATTGCTTCTTTGTATAAACAGAGCTGAAGAAGGTATTTAATAAATTTGCCTTCTTTTTGTCCCCAGTCACCCAGTTTAGATTATTTTGTAAAGGGCCTACAGACTGGACCTTTTTACTATTAATATATTTGAAGAATTTTTGGGGGTTTGTCCTGCTATCTTTTGCAATCTGTTGTTCGTTTTCAATTTTTGCGACCTTTATTTCCTTTTTGTATATTCTGTGATATTCTTTGTAATGTTTAAACAATGATAGCGTTCCTTCATTTTTATATTTAATAAAAGCTCTTTTCTTATTTATAGCTTTTTTTTAACTTTGGCCATAAGCCACATAGGTTTGATTTTTAGCCATTTAAACTTGTTGCCCATGGGAATATATTTTGCAGTGTGTTCACATACAGTCTTTATGAAGAACTCCCATTTCTGTGTTGTGTTAATCTATGCCAGGTCTTGGAGAGCAGCTCTCAGCCTTGGAAAATTAGCTCTCTTAAAGTTGAGCGGTTTTATTTTTCCTGTATGTGCTTGTTGTTTACAGCTAACAATAAATGAAATCATGTTATGGTCACTGCTACCCAGATGTTTTTATATGGACAGTAGTAATAAGCTCTGCATTGTTTGAGACTACTAGGTCCAGCATAGCATCATTCCTACTTATAGCCTCTGTGAACTGTACCATAAAATTTTAATAGATTTAAAAATGTTTGCCCTTTAACTGTTCTTGTAGTGCCATTACTCCAGTCAATTTCCAGGTAGTTAATTTGGGCTCAAGCCCACATCTTTATTGGCCAGGCAGGCTACACAATCCCACAATATGCCAGTAGTAATGCAAGGGAGTGGTGGGCCAGAACTTTTTTTTTTTTTTTCTTCCCTATTGAAGTTTATATTTGTAGAAGAAAATATCTTCAGTTTTATATAGATAGGCTTTTACAACCTGGAGAAATGTTTATTTAAGCCATGTCAATTTTTCTAACAGCAACCTTTCAGCAATTGCATCTTTAAAGCAGAACTAAACTCATTTAAACAACAGTTACACAGATCCTAACAAAATGTATTCAGATTTTATCATTTTGTTGCTTTTTGTGCTCCAAGGCAGCACTTGCTGGTGTCCAGGCCAAAACCTGATTTCTTTTGGAATTGCTACATTACAGCTGTCCCTGGATGCAGTATAATACTAACCTGCAACTTTGCAGTGTATGTGTACACGTTTGGGAGATTTCCGCATTAGCACACAAGTGCCAATGGGCACTATATTGTCCATCCGCCAGAAGCTGGTGGCATTTGTGAGCATGTGTGGAAATCTGCTGCCAATTTTACATTTTTCCAAATGCCTGGAAGAGTCTGGTGGTGCATCTGCGCATGTGCAGTTTTTTTTTTTTTTAAAAATGGCATTGCGGAAGAGGGAGTATATTCCAATGTAGTTAAGCTCAGCTTTATAAGCTCTGGTAGAATATTCAGATGCATAGGGTTTTTAGTGCCCCCTAGCATTGGAGGTAGTCATGGCCAAGACTTGTGTAGGGGCTGTACATGGCGACATAGCCCAATAATTTCACCAGCTCTCTTCACATACCCACGACAGCTTTAGACTGTAAGGCAATGCAGGTGCACACATATCGCCAAAGACTCTTCTGAGGCCTCACTATATCCCAGTTCCAGGTAGGCTGCTAGGCCAGAATCTGCCATGCTGCCGAGGACTGGTTATAGTAGCCCAGCTGCCCAGAGAGATGTGTCTCAACCCTATAGGCCATCTCTCACTCAGAGCCCTTCATCCCTCGAGTGCTCCTTTCTTGAGTTGGCTGCTCGCTATAACTTTTAGTACTATATACTGTTCTCCTGCCTAATGAAGGCCACTCCTGTGCGATACAGAAACAAGGCAGTGTAATGTAGGAGGTGTCTTTACTTGACTTCCAAATTACATTACAAGCAGTTACAAAATGTGGGAATTATAACGGTTCAATAGAACAGAACAATTGAACATAGTTTACCCCCAGGCTGCTACAGCCTACTTCCCAAATTAAATGAGAGCGTGTTGCAGGGCTCAAATATGGAGTAAACCGTGCTACACCAGCTTTCCCTTGCTGTACAAGTCTGCGGCCAACCTTCAGGAGGCTTCTCACTCCATGCACTTTGAGCTGTTGGGTAATCTCAACCATAGCTCCATCCACTAAAAGTCCTCAGCATGCCCACTGAAGGTATACAGCAGGGCAATGGCTCCCTTCCCCCAAAGGGAAGCTCACCTGGGGTCTACTCACAATTGCAGGCTACACTTGATATTGCCCCTTCTCTCTCCCATGCTAGGCTCCCCGCTGGCAGAAAACAGCACTGTGGAAGATATTCCCCCATCAGCACTAACTGTGATGGGAGAATCAAGCAATTTTCTTTCCTTCCACTCGTAGTAGAAGGAGAGAAAATTATATATTCTATGGCCTGCCTAAGTCACTTAATGTTCCACCTGTGTCTCTGAAAGAACTCCTAAGATAATGATTTTACAGTAAGTCACAAATCCTGTTTTACCGGGCCTTTTTGATTTTTAAGTTTTTTTTCCTCTGTTTAAAATGATAGGAAATTGGATATGATGTTAGCAAAGATAGGAACTCTAGGATTTCTAGAAGTAGCAAGAGAGTTTTATGGGAACATTTGAGCTTCTTTATATGCTGCAGTGGTGTTTTATTCACTATTTTTTTTTTATTTGTAGTAACTAGTATTCTTTTTTGCATCTAGATGATAAGAACCTCCCAAGTGTTCCTCCTCTACAACTAAGTGTCCCAGCTGATTACCCTGAACAGAGTCCTCTATGGATGAACAACCCCCGACAATATGGTATGTTAAACTATATGTAAACCATCAACTTGTAAAACAACCCATTCTTTTAAAATAAAAATGAAAAGCAAAACATTTTTGTATACATATAAAAATAAAAAAAAGGTATTTATTATTTTTTTTATTTTTTTTAGAAGTTTGTTCTCAGGGGGTAGAGGAATAGCAGCAAACTCTTTTTCCCAATGAATGGCTCTGCAGAAATCACCCCTCAGTTGAATTAGTTTTGGACTTTCCGAGGTTTAAAGACTTCCTGCATCCCTCAATGGACAAGTAATAAAATAGGAATTTTGTACTTGCCAAAAATCTTTTTCTTGGAATACATTGAAGAATACAGGCCCTGCCCCTCTATGTAAATAATCATGATCTCCGTACTGGTTTGCTACAAAACTGAAGCATGAAGGTGGCAGGAAGAATTTTTATGGGCTGGCCAAAAGAATGTTTTTCCAGTCTTCCTGTTGGCAGCATTATAACCTGGAAGTTTAAGACTTCCTGTGTCCATTTAATGGAAAAGAAAAGGATTTTAAGGTTAGGACAAGTCCTGTTTTACTAAAGGGTTAATTTTATCTGATTTTAACAAAAGCTTGAAATGCTGCCTCTTTTCATAGTAACTGGTATCCTGAATATTTTACATAAAATATAGGAAAGGTAAAATAGTAGAAGAATACTAAAAAGAGTTGAGATTAAAGTAGTTGTGAACATATGGTGTTATAAGCACTTTCGTAATAGTTATACTGTAACTATGCAGGCATCAGAACTGCTTTCATTTAATTAAAAAATTATCATTCTAACCTCTTTTTACAAGGTTAAAAGGTTCTGTCATGCTATTATATTTCTTATAGTGGGACTGGTGTTACAGGACATTATGCAGACACAATGGGGTTGATTTACTAAAACTGGTGAGTGCAAAACCTGCTGCAGATATGCTTGGTAGCCAATCATCTTCTAACTTCAGCTTGTTCAATTACCGTATTTTTTGCTCCATAAGACACACCTAGATTTTGAGGAGGAAAACAAACGAGAAAAAAAATTCTGAACCAATGGACTGCGGACACAGTACAGGAGATGACCAGAGACTGCGGACACAGTACAGGAGATGACCAGAGACTGCGGACACAGTACAGGAGATGACCAGAGACTGCGGACACAGTACAGGAGATGACCAGAGACTGCGGACACAGTACAGGAGATGACCAGAGACTGCAGACACAGTACAGGGGATGACCAGAGACTGCGGGCATGCTACAGGAGATGACCAGAGACTGCGGGCATGCTACAGGAGATGACCAGAGACTGCGGGCATGCTACAGGAGATGACCAGAGACTGCAGACGTAGTACAGGAGATGACCAGAGACTGCGGACGTAGTACAGGAGATGACCAGATGATGTAGTACAGGAGCGATCGCAGAGGTGGTGGTGTCGGCTTGCTCCCATCACCGCTTAGCACCTTCCAGGTCCTCCCTAACCCACCCTCTCTTTCCTTCCCCTCCATTGAGGCGCACTGCATCCGACTCTTCTCACCCACCCCCCTTAGGATCGCAGTGATCTACAGGCCTCCCGGATCCATACCCCGCTTCCTGGACAACTTCGCCGCCTGGCTCCCCTTCTTCCTCTCCTCTGAGCTACCGACCATCATCCTCGGGGACTTTAACATCCCCATCAACGACAACAACCCGACTACTTCCCAATTCCTCCACCTAACCTCCTCCTTCGCGCTCACACAGCACACTCAATCCTCCACCCACTTCGGAGGGAACACCCTGGACCTTGTCTTCTCCCACCTCTGTACCCTCAACCAGTTCTCTAACACCCCCTTCCCTCTCTCCGACCACCACCTCATCACCTTCTCCATCTCCCCTTCCCCCAACTCCCCCCCTCAAAAACGCCAAACCATCACCAGCCGCAACCTCCGCAACCTGAACCCAGCCCCTCTCCACTCTGCCACCGACTGCCTACACGACAGCATCCTCTCACTGTCATGTCCTGACATAGCCACCACCTTGTACAATGACTCACTGTCAGCTGCCCTAGACTCTCTGGCACCCCTAACCACACGCATCATCAAACCCAGACTGCTTCAACCCTGGCAGACCGACAGCACTAAACGCCTCAAACGTCGCAGTCGCGCACTGGAGAGACTGTGGCGCAAAACCAGGTCCCCTCATACTTTCTCCCTCTACAAATCTGCATTTCTTATCTACACCTCCTCCCTCCACGCTGCCAAGCAGGCCTACTTTGTTAACCTAATCAACACCCTCTCCTCCTGCCCCCGCCGACTCTTCTCCACCTTCAACTCCCTGCTCTCTCCCCCCCCTCCTCCACTCAGTACCTCTCTCACCGCCCACGAGATTGCCACCCATTTCCACAACAAGATTGACGCTATCCGTAAGGACATCGTCAAATTGCAATCTACCTCCCCACCTAGCCTCCTCACCCCCTCATCTCCCTCCTCCTCTGCCCTCACAACCACACTGCCCCCCACCTCTCCCAATGCCCTGCCCACCATTACCCCCCCCCCCCCCCCGCACTGCACTCCCTCAGCCCTGTCACTACTGAGGAAGTCGCCAAAGTCCTCTCAGAAGCCCGCCTCACTACCTGCCCCCTGGACCCTATCCCCTCTCAACTCCTCCAGTCACCCCCCGCCTCCCTCATCCGCTCCCTCACCCACATCTTCAATCTCTCCCTCTCTACTGGCGTATTCCCCTCCCCCCTAAAGCACGCGCATATCACCCCCATCCTCAAAAAGCCCTCCCTGGATCCCGCGGACCCCAACAACCTCAGACCCATCTCCCTGCTGCCACTCACCTCCAAGCTCCTTGAACGCATAGTCTATGATCGCCTAAGCTCCCACCTTACAGACAATAACCTCCTTGACCCACTACAGTCCGGCTTCCGTCCCCTACACTCCACTGAAACTGCCCTCCTCAAAATCACTAACGACCTACTAAACGCCAAAGCCAAGGGCGACTACTCTGTCCTCCTTCTCCTGGACCTCTCTGCGGCCTTCGACACAGTTGACCACCCCCTCCTCCTTCATAAACTACTCTCCCTTGGCATCAGAGATACTGCTCTCTCTTGGTTCTCATCCTACCTATCCCGACGCTCCTTCAGTGTCACCTACAATGGTGCCACCTCCCCCTCCCTCCCCCTCTCTGTTGGGGTCCCCCAAGGCTCTGTCCTTGGACCCCTTCTCTTCTCCATCTACACCTCCTCCCTGGGCAAACTCATACACTCTCACGGCTTCAACTATCACCTCTACGCTGATGACACCCAAATCTACCTCTCCACCCCTCTCCTCACCCCCACTATCTCCGCCCGCATCACTCACCTCCTAAATGACATCTCAGACTGGATGTCGCTACATTTCCTCAAGCTCAACCTCTCCAAAACCGAGCTCCTCGTCTTTCCCCCTGCCAACACCCCCCCCCCCCCCATCCTATCCATCATCACCAACAACTCCACTATCACTCCCGCCCCGCAAGCCAAAGTCCTTGGCGACATTCTTGACTCGAACCTCTCCTTCCAACCGCATGTCAAATCACTCACAAACACATGCAGGCTCCATCTTCGCAACATTGCCAAGATACGTACCTTCCTCACCCTTGACACCACCAAACTTCTAGTACACTCCCTCATCATCTCACGCCTTGACTACTGTAATTCTCTTCTCACCGGCCTACCCAAGTGCAGGCTCTCCCCGCTCCAGACCATCCTGAACTCAGCGGCTAGACTCATCCACCTCACCACCCGCTCCACCTCTGCCACCCCCCTCTGCCTCTCCCTCCACCTCTGCCACCCCCCTCTGCCTCTCCCTCCACTGGCTCCCGATTGCCCAACGCATCAAATTTAAACTCCTAACCCTGACCTACAAAGCCGTTCACAACACTGCCCCTGACTACCTCACCAACCTGATCCCCAAGTACCGCCCTACCCGTACCCTTCGCTCCTCACAGGACCTCCTTCTATCCTGCTCCCTAGTCTCCTCCTCCCATGCACGACTGCAGGACTTCTCCAGGTCCTCCCCCATCCTCTGGAACTCACTGCCCCAATCCATCAGACTGTCGCCTTCCCTCTTCACATTCAGGCGCTCCCTCAAAACCCATCTCTTCAGGGAAGCCTACCCCACCCTCACTTAACGGCCATTCTCCCTCTTTCCTCCCACCCCTCATTCCCCTCAGCCACTTCCTACTGTACCTTTACCCCCTCCCACCTAGATTGTAGGCTCGAAAGAGTAGGGCCCTCTTACCCCTCGTACGTTGTTTGTTGTTGTTGTACTGTGCCATGTATTGTCCCCCCCTCTATTGTACAGCGCTGAGCAAACCCTTTGGCGCTATATAAACTCGTAGTAATAATAATAATAATGACCAGAGACTGCGGACGTAGTATAGGAGAAAACCAGAGACTACGGACGTAGTACAGGAGAAGACCAGAGACTACGGACGTAGTACAGGAGAAGACCAGAGACTGCAGACGTAGTACAGGAGAAGACCAGAGACTGCGGACGTAGTACAGGAGAAGACCAGAGACTGCGGACGTAGTACAGGAGATGACCAGAGACTGCGGACGTAGTACAGGAGATGACCAGAGACTGCGGACGTTTTACAGGAGATGACCAGAGACTGCAGACCTTTGGGGAGAGGGGGGACAGGTACCTGAGTTTGACAGGTACCCCCTCCCTCCCCCTAGTCTTGTGGGAAACGTGACCAGTCCCACAAGACTACGGGACCATTCACAAAGCGCAGCACATCTTGCGCATGCGCAGTGGGAACCCGGCTGTGAAGCCGCAAGCTGTCACAGCCAGGTGTCCACACTGAAGATGCTGGCGTCAGGGAGAGAAGACGGCCGATGGAAGCAGGACAGCGCTGGACCGAGGAACAGGTAGGATGGAGGAGCGGGTTTTTCTGCATAATACTGGGCCGGCCGCTCCATATTCACGCCATAAGACGCCCAGACATTTTCCCCCATTTTTTGGGGGGGAAAAAAGTGTGTCTTATGGAGCGAAACATACGGTAAACTTTGACAAAAAAAATCTGGAAGCTGATTGGTTTCTGTGTAGAGCTTGCACTCTCCAGTTTTAGTAAATCAAGCCCACTATGTCTGTATTTCTTGATGTGGTCAAGACGCAGGCTTTGCTTGGTCAGGGGGTTTGGTGGCAGAACAAACTACCCAATACAGGCATGCTGAGTGTGTACACATTGTCCTGTACCTCTGAATGGCCAACCAAAGGATGAAAACTGACAGAGCAAGCACAGATCAGCTTCTGTGCTTTGCTTGGTCAATTTATAATAAGCATGAAAGGTGATTGGCAGGATCAGCCAGGTACTTAAGATGAAAGAAGTACATGAACATGATGGCGACTATAATTTGTAAAAAACACACATGTAAACACACATTTCGAAAAAATATCAATTTTAGGGAAACGTTCACTTTAAAGTTAGTGTTGGGGAAAGGTTACAACCTCTTTTGGATTTTAACCACTTCTCATTCAATTTACAGTGGATATAAAAAGTCTACACACCCCTGTTAAAATGTCAGGTTTTTGAGATGTAAAAAAGTGAGACAAAGATAAATAATTTCAGAACTTTTTCCACCTTTAATGTAACCTATAAACTGTACAACTCAGTTGAACAACAAACTGAAATCTTTTAGGGGGGGGGGGGGGAAGTAAAAATAAAAGAACTAAAATAATATAGTTGCATAAGTGTGCACACCCTTAGACTAATACTTTATTGGAGCACCTTTTGATTTTATTACAGCATTCAGTCTTTTTGGGTATGAGTCTATCAGCATGGCACATCTTGACTTGGCAATATTTGCCCACTCTTCCTTGCAAAAATACTCCAAATCTGTCAGATTGCGAGGTCATCTCCTGTGCACAGCCCTCTTCAGATCACCCCACAGATTTTCGATCGGATTCAAGTCTGGGCTCTGGCTGGGCCATTCCAAAACTTTAATCTTCTTCTGGTGAAGCCATTCCTTTGTTGATTTGGATGTATGCTTGGGTCGTTGTCATGCTGATAGATGAAGTTCCTCTTCATGTTCAGCTTTCTAGCAGAAGCCTGAAGGTTTTGTGTCAATATTGACTGGTATTTGGAACTGTTCATAATTCCCTCTACCTTAACTAAGGCCCCAGTTCCAGCTGAAGAAAAACAGCCCCAAAGCATGATGCTGCCACCACCATGCTTCACTGTGGGTATGGTGTTCTTTTGGTGATGTGCAGTGTTGTTTTTGCACCAAACATCTTTTGGAATCATGGCCAAAAATTTCAACCTTGGTTTCATCAGACCAGAACACATTTTCCCACATGCTTTTGGGAGACTTCAGATGTGTTTTTGCAAAATTTAGCTGGGCTTGGATGTTTTGCTTCGTAAGAAAAGGCTTTCATCTTGCCACTCTACCCCATAACTCAGACATATGAAGAATACGGGAGATTGTTGTTACATGTACCACACAGCCAGTACTTGCCAGATATTCCTGCAGCTCCTTTAATGTTGCTGTAGGCCACTTTTCATCAATTTTGGAGGGATATCCAGTTCTTGGTAATGCCATATTTTCTCCAATTGATAATGACTGTCTTCACTGTGTTCCATGGTATTTCTAATGCCTTGGAAATTCTTTTTTACCCTTCTCCTGACTGATACCTTTTAACAATGAGATCCCTCTGATGCTTTGGAAGCTGTCTACGGACCATGGCTTTTGCTATAGGATGGGACTAAGAAAATGTCAGGAAAGACTTACTAGAACAGCTGAACTTTATTTGGGGGTTAAAGTTCTGAAATGATTTATCTTTGTCTCCTTTTTTTACATCACAGAAACCTGACATTTTAACAGGGGTGTGTAGACTTATTATATTCACTGTGTTTAATTGATAAGCTGCAATGTATAATTATATAAAGTTTTTGGTTTATTAACGACTTAGTAACACCTTGGTTATCCCTAACTGGCCCTTTTTTTTAACTCCTCCTTCCCCTTTCTTATTCGATTTTGTAGGTTTGCATTGAAATGGTACACTTTTTTGTAAAGAACATTACCATGCATTGTGCTGAAAATGTAACACTGTTGTAGACTGTAAAAGTGGAAGAATAACATTTTGCACCTTTTTATCCACGGTAACAAAACACAAGTTGTTATGAAATTAAATGCTGGTTAAAGTAGGTCAAAGCCTATATTTTCTTTTTTTTTTTTGTCATTTTAGAATGCATAGAATAAATTTTTTTTTCAGAACAATATTGGCTGAGAGATCCCTGTTTTCTCTTGAAAAGTAATGTGTTATTGCTGCACCAGTAAGCCCATAGTTTAAATTGCACTAGTACGTAATGCATATACTAGTGTGGGAGCAGAAGTGGTTAAGCTTTGGCTAGGAGTTTGTTATTTTGAATGTGTGCATAAATCACAGGGACTGACCCATTCTTTTCTTCATGTTCTCTTTCAGAGGCCAATCCTTTCCTACAATCTGTGTACCGCTGCATGACATCTAAACTACTTCAGCTTCCCGACAAACACTCTCTCACAGCATTGCTGACCACGTGGGCACAAAGCATTCGGCAAGCGTGTCTTTCTGCTGCATGACGAGGACAAGATGTTCATATGCATAAACACATCTGTACCAGTCTTTTAGGTCCATGTGGCCAGTAAATGGAAATGCTGAACAGGGGTTAAAATTCTGCAATATGCTTATGAGTCTTTTAAAAGATAATTTTTTTTCTTTTGTGCAGTTTCTTGCAATAAAAGTAAAGATTCTCATCTCAGAGAGTCATTCATATATAACTATTGCTTTGTTAACAATTCTTATTTCTATCAAACGGTTTGGAAAAAATAAGCATTGTACAGTAATAATACCCAGGCATTCAACAATGGACGTTTTTGTATGTAAATGAAGTGGAATAAACAAGACTTCAACTGAGAGTGTGGTCACAGACTATGCACATTTATTATACAATCCTAACATGAGCACAAGCTGAATACCAGAGTGTTTTTATATAGGAATTCAAGGTACATCACAGCCTTTATTCTGTATCTCATCAGCTCATATAACGAAACGCCTTTCTTATAAGAGGTGTTAGAAAGGGGACAATTGTAGGCATATCTATAAAGGAGTGAAGGTGACATTTAACAGATATTCACTGCAGGTTGAATCATCCTGGTGCATAGGGTTATTAAAGCAAATGATTTGCCATTTGTGAATGTTTGGAGGAATATCACATTAACTGCTTTTAGAAATATATGTAAGCTAAATTGAAAGAGCCAAGTTGGTTACAAAGACACCATATCAGAATAGATATAAGACATTAACAGAGTCCCTAAATGTTGGGAAATTTCCATGAACAATTAAAACAAGTGTTGACTTTAACCCCTTCGTGCCTAAGGGTTTTTTTTTTTGTTTTGTTTTGTTTTTTAAATTTAGCTGTATATTTCTTGCTACTACCATGACCCCATAACCTAACACCAAAGAAGAACCCAAAATAATTTCTTCTGCTCCTGATGATCGCAGCGATACCACGTGTGTGTGTATGTTGTTGTTGTTTGTACCCGAAGTACAGTCCAGAAACAATAGTGTGCAATTTTTTTTTTTTTATCCTGCCACTAACTGATACTGACCTTGACCTTTGACCTAAACACTAACTCTGGCACAGACCTAGATCAAACCTTGATCTAGGTATTTTTGTTTATTTTGTTATCATTTTTATTTATTTTTCACACACATTTTTTTTTTTTTTTTTTTTATTCCTCTCTCTGAAAGGACAGAGAGAGATACATTGTATCTCTCCTCCATTCAATGAGAGAAAACAAGGGGGGTGGGCTTCACAATGACTGATCACTGTGATAGCCAATCAGAGGCTATCACAGCGATCAGGTGACCCAGAATCAGGAGTTCCTGGTCCCGATCGTTAGAACGGGATCCCGGGCTCTCAGTGACACCGCAGTCTTTGTGCTGGGAGTGTGCCGTGCAGCGTACTCCCAGCAGAAAGGCAGGTACGCAAATTAGCGGCACCACGGAAAAAAGCCCAGTTCTGTGAGGCCACTAATTTTGCGTATGGTCGGCATCAAGGGGTTAATATATTCATGCATAAAACCATGTTCTGTGCTTGAAAAGACATCCGTTTTAGCACTGTACATTTGCAGACTGTGACAAATATTTCTTCTTTTCTCGTGTTCAGAGGTCATATACTGTCAAGTTATACGGGTGCCTACACGAGGATTGGACTCTTACTCCTGCAAACACAAAACCTGTAGGCCAGCCTAGGATAACCCCTCCTCTACCCAGCATTCCTCAGTTTTGCTAGTGTCCTAGGAGGATTTTCTTTTCTTCAGCTCTACTAGGAAAAGTTTAATTTAGAATTTTTCTTTGTTTTCTATTAAGGGACACAGAAATTCAGATACAGTCCGGTTATACTACTGCCTACAGATTCCGCCTCCCCTTCCCTGGCCCAAGACCTGTGGGACTAGCATGGAAAATGTGACCTTTTGCACTGCTCTCTACATTGTGGCACTTGCCTGACTTGAGTGTACTGTGTTAGCGGAGTGCTTTTCAAGTACACAGCCATGGCACAACTGGAATGACCCTCTCTGGAAATTTTTAAAGGTCCACACTGTATGCACTGCTGAGTGCTTTTCAAACTTCCTACCACTGCTTGTTTTATCTCAGTAGGGGTCAAGACTGTACGACTGAGCTCTGACATCTGCTGGGAAGAGCAATGCTCGCACACACCTTTTGCACTCTTTCCCGCCATTCAGCCCAGTGGAAACATCATTTGGCTCCCGCTGTTGAAGTGCCACCTGGATCTCCAGTCCATTTCCACTGCCTGCTTACTGTAACCTGGTCACCCCTGGCTGTCTAAAACATCATTCCTCAGGACCAGTTGCCCAGGTTTGTTAGCACCTGGGACATTGCCTCACATTTACTTGGTATCCTCAAATGGAACAAGCCTATATACTGGACTCTGAAACCCCTATTGCTCTGCCGAGGAAGATTTGAGATCTTCCCAAAGTGACTCAATGATTTCAAGGTGAGAATGTGATATCCTCTCTAGAACCTTCACCTTTTTCTGCTGTAACCACTGGAGGGTCAACTTGACCTTGTGCTTAGGATCATTGTCATGTTGGAAAGTCCAAGAGCATCCCATGAGCAGCTTTCGTACAGAAGAATGCAAATTGTGTGCCAGTGTTTTCTGATAAATGCTGCATTCATCCCACTAATTTTCACAAGATTCCCCGTGGCTTTAGAGCTCATACATACCCCAAACATCAGTGAGCCACCACCATTCTTTGCAGTGGGGATGATATTCGTTTTGTTTGTTAACCCCTCTCCAAAAATAGTACTTATGATTGCTACTATAAAGCTTTGGTCTTGTCACTCCAGAGCATCTTGTAACTAATCTTTTTTTAGTTACATTGGCACAGTGAAGCCTTTTTGGCAACTCGACCATGCAGCTCATTGTGTTCAAGCATTGTCGTACTGTGCTCCTTAGACAACCACACCATCTTTTACCAGAGCAGCCTGTATTTCTCCTTTACCTGTGGGTTTTTCTTTGTATCCCAAACAATTCTTTTGGCAGTTGTGCCTGCAATTTTTCTTGGTCTACCTGACCTTGGCTTGGTTTTAAGAGATCCATGAATTTTTCACTTAATAAGTGATTGAACAGTACTGACTGGCATATTTAAGGCTTTGGATATCTTTTCATATCCTTTTCCATCTTTATAAAGTTCCATTACTTTGTTATACAGTTCTCTTCTGCTCCCCATGTCTCAGTATCTAGCGGGCTCAGTGCATCCATGTGAGAGCTAACAAACTCATTGACTATACACACACGAATTGCAATTTAAAAAAACCACAGATGTGGGAAATTACCCTTTAATTGATATATTAACCTTTGTGTGTGTGTGTCTGTACCAAGGTCAAACATTCCAGAGTATGTAAACTTTTGATTTACATACATTTGGGTGATTTCTGTTGTCATTATGATTTACAAGGAGCCAAACAACTATGCTATAATAATTGGCTTCATATAATTACTATCCTTAAATTAAAGAGGTATTTGGTATGATTGGTCATATTTTCAACATCAATGACAACATTTCACAATTTCTGACAGGGTATGTAAACTTTTAAGCACGACTGTATGATCTGGAAGCGAGGCCTGCTATCTTATGCCAGTCCTCGAGTTCCAGTTCTGTAAGTAGGTCACATTCCCATTTAAGCCTATATGGTTGTTTAACAGAATTTGACATTTATATGAAATAGATTGCTGAAATTAACCCAAGTGTTTCATACGACTTATATAGAGCCTCAAAGGTTGGCAGGCTAAATATATCACTGCTGCGATGTAAAGAGTGCACAAAGTGAGTCAGCTGGGTATAGCGGTTCCACTTCCAGGAAATGGTGTTTTTCTCATAAAAATCGAAGTGAGGTAACACTTTCACCTTTGCGCATATCAGCAATTAGTCCACCACTTAACGTGACCTGGGGTTAAAGACAGATTATTTAATAGTGGAGCCGGAGGGCTGCATTTGGTTTGGAGGTTGTAAGATATGTTTCATCTATCCCATAGGCTCAGAGATAAAGAGAGAGTGCGACATAGAGGGTCGATCCTTTTACAGCAGCCACAGTTTTGAGCTGGTAGATAAGGATTTAACATCCAAGGCAAAAAAAACATTTAGGGTGTGGAAACGGACTAGTTGGGCCAGTTGCTCAGCCTGTTAATATTTGGAAAAGTCATGGATTCCCAGACCCCCTCTTTGCTTAAACGTGAATAGGGTACGCTTATCTACCCTAGGTCTCACCACATATGAATTTCAATATATTTCTTTTGCAATAACGAGATCTGAAGTGTTTAAAACCACTGGAAGTGTACTAAAAAGTACAGCATCATAGGTCAACTTTATATTTTGACAGAGTACAACCTAGCAAACCATGAGAGGGAATATGACATTCTATCTAAATCAGCTGTTAAGTTTTTGTATAGAGGAGGGTAATTTTTTTTCTATATAGTGTACGTAGAGATGGAATTAAATGAATGCCCAAATATGGTAGGGCTTTTGATCTTATTTATTATAGGTACTTATATAGCGCCATCAATTTACACGCTTTACACATATATATATTATACATCACATCAGTCCCTGCCCTCAAGGAGCTTACAATCCAAGGTCCCGAACTCGCATTCATACATGCTAGGGCCAGTTTAGATAGGATCCAATTAATCTACCAGCATGTCTTTGAGGTGTGGGAGGAAACCGGAGTACCCAGAGAAAACCCGCACAGGAACAACATGCAAACTCCAAGAAGGTAGTGTCATAGTTGGGATTCAGCTCTACCACAGTCCAGTTATTGAGAGATATGTTCATTGACTGAGACTTTGAGCAGTTTGCCTTAGGCCTGAAATATTTGAGAATAGCGTAACAAGCAAGTTGAGGATGTTGATAATGGGGGAAGATACCAGCATTAAAATATTGTAGTCAAATAAGGCACATTTGTGCTCTTGGTGTCCACACAGGATTCCTTTAATTTCAGGATTGGCACGTATCTTAATTGCCAAAGGTTCAATTGCCAGAATTAATAGAGTTGGCGATAAGGGGCATCCCCCTGTTAGAAGCATTCCTTAATCTAATATCTGTGTATTAACATACTAACATTATGAATGGGTTGATCTAAAAAAAAATAATTGCGTTATATTTTTATTTGTTCTGGATTGGGTAAATTAAAATAAATAGATGTTATAGTGAAGGAAATAAGTATTTGATCCCCCGCTGATTTTGAATGTTTGCCCACTCACAAAGAAATGAGTCCAAAAATCGAATGGAAGGTGTATTGTAACACTGAGAGACAGAATAGCAACAAAAAAATTAAAAAGAAATGCATGTCTAACAAATTATGCACTGATTTGCATGTTTATGAGGGAAATAAGTATTTGATCAACTATTATTCAGCAGGATTTCTAAAAAAAAAAACTCACAATGCCTCTTACTAAATACCTTGGACTGTTTGCTTTCCAAAAATTGATTATTTGAGGGGTGTTTTTACTGTTTTGGCATTTTTGGACCTCAAGAAATGAGATAGCCAGTATGGGGTTTATTTACTAAAGCTGGAGAGTGCAAAATCAGACTCACTTCTGCATAGAAACCAATCAGCTTCCAGGTTTCATTGCCAAAGCTTCATTGAACAAGCTGAGGTTAGAAGCTGATTGGTTTCTATGCAGAAGGGAGTCTGATTTTGGACTCTCCAGCTTTAGTAAATAAACCCCTATGTCAGGGTTGATATATTTC
Source organism: Staurois parvus (assembly GCF_062004578.1). Lineage (NCBI taxonomy): Eukaryota > Metazoa > Chordata > Amphibia > Anura > Ranidae > Staurois > Staurois parvus. The sequence continues at coordinate 3,557,728 of NW_028318500.1, read as the reverse complement.
ATATTGCGCCAAAAAATTAAAGGAATGCTTTTAAAACACATCAACTCTCAATAGGGAAAAATATCATGCTGGATATCTATACTGATATGGAATGGGTAAGGTGTTAGTGAATGTAAGGATGCCCCATCGTTTGATAGAAATGAAAATTATCAACTTACAGAGCACTGAATTCAAAGAAACCCCAGAAAATCAAAGTGAAAAAATTATACAGCAGGCTAGTCCATTTTGCTGAAATTTAATTGCAGCAACTCAAAATGGTACTCAGTAGTTTGTATGGCCCCCACATGCTTGCATGCATTCCTGACAACGTCGGGGGATGCTCCTAATGAGACTATGGATGGTGTCCTGGGGTATTTCCTCCTAGATCTGGACCAGGGCATCACTGAGCTGCTGGACAGTCGGGTGCAACAAGGTGGAGTCGGATGGACCGAAACATGATATCACAGAGGTGTTCTATTCGATTTTGGTCAGGCAAGCGTGGTGGCCATTCAATGGTATCAATTCCTTCATCCTCCAGGAACTGCCTGCGTACTGCTGGGCATTGTCATGCACTAGGAGGAACCTAAGACCTACTGCACCAGTGTAGGGTCTGACAATGGGTCCAAGGATTTCATCCCAATACCTAATGGCAGTCAGAGTGTCAATTGTCTAGCCTGTATATACAGTATCTCCCAGAAGTGAGTACATCCCTCACATTTTTGTAAATATTTCATTATATCTTTTCATGTGACTACATTGTAGAAAAGTGTAATTTCTTCAGTGTTAAGTAGTGAGTGTACAGCTTGTGTAACAGTGTAAATTTGCTGTCCCTTCAAAATAACAACACACAGCCATTAATGTCTAAACCACTGGCAACAAAAGTGAGTACACCCCTAAGTGAAAATGTCCAAATTGGGCCCAATTAACCATTTTCCCTCCCCAGTGTCATGTGACTCATTAGTGTTACAAGGTCTCAGGTGTGAATGGGAAGCAGGTGTGTTAAATTTGGTGTTATCGCTCTCTCTCATACTGGTCACTGGAAGTTCAACATGGCACCTCATGGCAAAGAACTCTCTGAAGATTGCCAAGACCCTGAAACTGAGCTGCAGCACAGTGGCCAAGACCATACAGCAGTTTAACAGGACAGGTTCCGCCCAGAACAGGCCTCGCCATGGTCGACCAAGGACAATGAGTGCACGTGCTCAGCGTCATATCCAGAGGTTGTCTTTGGGAAATAGATGTATGAGTGCTGCCAGTATTGCTGCAGAGGTTGAATGGGTGGAGGGTAAGCCTGTCAATGCTCAGACCATACGCCGTATACTGCATCAAATTGATCTGCATGGCTGTCGTCCCAGAAGGAAGCCTCTTCTAAAGATGATGCACAAGAAAGCCCATAAACAGTTTGCTGAAGACAAGCAGACTAAGGACATGGATTACTGGACCCATGTCCTCTGGCCTGATGAGACCAAGATAAACTTATTTGGTTCAGATGGTGTCAAGCGTGTGTGGCGGCAACCAGGTGAGGAGTACAAAGACAAGTGTGTCTTGCCTACAGTCAAGCATGCTGGTGGGAGTGTCATGGTCTGGGGCTGCACGAGTACTGCCGACACTGGGGAGCTACAGTTTATTAAGGGAACCATGAATGCCAACAGATACTGTGACATACTGAAGCAGAGCATGATCCCCTCCCTTCGGAGACTGTCCCGCAGGGCAGTATTCCAACATAATGACCCCAAACACACCTCCAAGATGACCACTGCCTTGCTACAGAAGCTGAGGGTAAAGGTGATGGACTGGCCAAGCATGTCTCCAGACCTAAACCCTATTGAGCATCTGTGGGGCATCCTCAAACGGAAGGTGGAGGAGCGCGAGGTCTCTAACATCCACCAGCTCCGTGATGTTGTCATGGAGGAGTGGAAGAGGACCCCAGTGGCAACCTGTGAAGCTCTGGTGAACTCCAGCCCCAAGAGGGTTAAGGCAGTGCTGGAAAATAATGGTAGCCACACAAAATATTGACTCTTTGGGCCCAATTTGGATATTTTCACTTAGGGGTGTACTCACTTTTGTTGCCAGTGGTTTAGATATTAACCACTTGCTGCCCAGCCTATGGCTGGGCAAACAGTAGGGCCATGCTGTCATCGGACACGGCCGATGACAGATCTGTGTACCGGCCCCCTTGCCAGCACCATGTGACCTGCTGTGACCAATCACAGCAGGCAACATGACAGGTGTATACAATCCATGGCTTCCTTTCATGCCAACCATTGTATACAAGTGTGTCTAGCTGTCAATGGTCACAGCGATCACAGGCACAGGCTGGGCCAATCACAGCCCATCTGTGTCATGTGATTAGCTGTGGCCAATCACAGCTAATCACAACAAACAAAACCTGAATGAATCGATTTCATTCAGGTAAATGCTTGCTTATAGCACAGAAATGATTTGCTATAATCAAATTGTGTAAAAAAAAAAAAAAATACTGATCACTTCCCCAAAGTAGTACAATATTACTATGGTAACATTATACTACTTTGGTCATAGTGCAATAGGAAAAATAAAAAATTAAAAAAGAGAAAAAATTAATACAAAATACAAAAATAAATTTTTTTTAAACATTTTTAAAAAATTATTTTTTATTTGTACTGTCACCAGTGTCCCTCATCACCGCCACACCAGTTATATGCTGACGCTGTACTGCACTGGTGACAGTATGTAAAAAAAAAATTGTGAAAATATATTTTTTTAATTTCTTCATTTTCCAAAAAATTATGACAAAAAAAATTACAACTTCAAAAAACTCACCATGCCCCTTATGAAATACATTGGACTGTCTACTTTTCAAAAAGGGGACATTTGGGGGATACCTGTACTGTTCTGACATTTTTGGGCCTCAAAAAATTAGATTGGCTGTCAGTACTTCAGGATTGATCAATTTTCAGATATATCCCATAGTTTGTGAACTCTATAACTTTCCTACAGACTAAATAATAAATACTGATTTGGGTTATTTTCACCAAAGACATGTAGCAGAATACATCTCGGCCTAAATTTATGAAGAACAATTATTTATTTGCAAACTTTTATAACAAACAAAGAAAAACATGTTTTATTTTTCAAAAGGTCTTTTTTTGTTAATTTAGCAAAAAAATAAAAACCCCAGTGGTGATTAAATACCACTAAAAGAAAGCTCTAGTTGTGTGAACAAAATTATAAAATTTTAGTTTGGGTACAATGTTGCATGACCGCGCAATTGTCATTCAAAGGGTGAGAGCGCTGAAACCTGAAAATTGGCCTGGGCAGGAAGGGGGTAAAAGTGCCCGGTATTGAAATGGTTAATGGCTGCGTGTTGAGTTATTTTGAGGGGACAGCACATTTACACTGTTATACAAGCTGTACACTCAATACTTTACATTGTAGCAAAGTGTCATTTCTTCAGTGTTGTCACATGAAAAGATAGAATAAAATATTTACATAAATGTGAGGGGTGTACTCACTTCTGTGAGATACTGTAACTGACGAGCATGTACGGCCCCAGACATTGGATGGGCCTAGATGATACAGGCAACACGATGTCAAAAGATTCTGGTCACCAATAAGAATCTGGTAGCATTGAAGGTAATGGTCACTGCTGTGGAACTCTGCACACACTGGTGAAAAACTGAGGTACTTCCTGTATGGGAGGGATTATATAGACTTCCTGTCTTTTTGCCAGTGTCAAACCACCTGTAGGTGGTGCTTCACCCAGTGAGTAAGGATTAACAGAGATGCTCTGTGTCTCGTGATGTATGTCAAAGAAATTTATGTTTATTGTTTTATATATATATACAGTTGTGTTCAAAATAATAGCAGTCTGACATCACTAACCTGATCAATCACTGTTTTTGGTAGAAATGATATTTCTACATGGCAAATAATTTACTAGCAGGTGTAGTAGAGTAATAGAAATCCAACAGACCCAACAGTCATGACATGCATGCTGCTGATTCTGTGTCATTGAATCACTAATTGAAAGGGGCATGTTCAAAATAATAGCAGTGTGGAGTTCTATTAGAGAGGTCATTGATTCTTTGAAAAACAGGTGGCAATTATTGCCCTTATTTAAGGAAGGAAAGAAGGCAGCAAATGTTGTACATTCTGAGGAAAATGGGTTGTTCCAGACATTGTTCAGAAGAACAGCGTACCTTGATTAAAAAGTTAATTGGAGAGGGGAAAACATATAAAGAAGTGCAGAAAATGATAGGCTGCTCAGCTAAAATGATCGCAAATGCTTTAAATCGGCAACCAAAACCTGAAAGACGTGGAATGGATAGAAGAATAGCCAAAATGACAAGGACTCAGCCAACAATCAGCTCCAGGAAGATCAAAGAAGGTCTAAAGTTACCTGTGAGTACTGTTACAATTAGAAGACGCCTATGTGAAGCCAAGCTATCTGCAAGAAGCCCCCGCAAAGTCCCACTGTTGAAAAAAAGACGTGCTGAAGAGGTTACAATTTTCCAAAGAGCACATTGACTGGCCTAAAGAGAAATGGCGCAACATTTTGTGGACTGATGAAAGTAAGATTGTTCTTTTTGGGTCTAGTGGCCGGAGACAGTTTGTCAGACGACCCCCAAACACTGAATTCAAGCCACAGTAAACTGTGAAGACAGTGAAGCATGGTTGCGCAAGCATCATGATATGGGGATGTTTCTCATACTACGGTGTTGGGCCTATTTATCGCATACCAGGGATCATGGATCAGTTTGAATACATCAGAATACTTGAAGAGGTCATGCTGCCTTATGCTGAAGAGGAAATGCCCTTGAAATAGGTGTTCCAACAAGACAACGACCCCAAACACACCAGTAAACGTGCAACATCTTGATTCCAGACCAACAAGATTGACGTTATGGAGTGGCCAGTCCAATCCCCGGATCTTAATCCAATAGAAATTTGTGGGGTGACATCAAAAATGCAGTTTCTGAGGCAAAACCAAGAAATAGAGAAGAACTGTGGAATGTAGTCCAATCATCCTGGGCTGGAATACCTGTTCACAGGTGCCAGAAGTTGGTTGACTCCATGCAACACAGATGTACAGCAGTTCTCAGAAACAGTGCTTATACAACTAAATATTAATTAAGTGATTCAAAGGAGAGCAAAATCTTCAAACATTTTTCAGTTTATATAGTGAATGTTTGAGTTTGTAAAGAAGAATACAAACACTGCTATTTTTTTGAACAGTTTAATATTCACTTTTCTTCAATTTTTTTTTAGAGGAACAACACAAATTTGATATATTTTTCTTCATGTTTTGATTTGGAATAGAATGTGTAGTGTTCCCAATGCATTTGTGTGCATGGAAATAAAAGCTATTAGAAGGATTTTGAGCTTTATTCACTTTTTGCAACACACTGCTATTATTTTGAACACAACTGTATATATCCATTTGAATGGTAGTTTTTCACTTTCTTCCACGTCTTTCAGGTTTTGGTTGCCATTTTAAAGCATTTGCACTCCATCCCACAAATCTGGCACTCCACAAATCTGGCCTTTATGAAAGAGTGGCAAGTAGAAAACCATTCTTTAAAGAAAGCCATAAGAAGTCCCACTTGCAGTTTGAGAGAAGTCATGTGGGAGACACAGCAAACCTGTGGAAGGTGCTCGTCAGATGGGACCAAAATTTAACTTTTTAGCCTAAAAGCAAAACGCTGTGTGTGGCAGAAAACAAACACTGCGAATCACCCTGAACACACCATCCCCACTGTGAAAATGGTGGTGGCAGCATCATGTTGTAGGGATGCTTTTCTTCAGCAGGGGCAGGGAAGCTGGTCAGAGTTGATGGAAGATGGATTGAGCCAAATACAGGGCAATGTTAGCAAGAAACCTGTTAGAGTCTGTGGCGGATATTCACATTCCAGCAGGACAATGATCCTAAACATACAGCCAGAGCTACAATGGAATGGTTTAGATCAGGGGTGTCCAAACTTTTTTCAAAGAGGGCCAGATTGGATGAAGTGAACATGGTGGAGGGCCGAACATTTTTCCGAACATTCTTTGAACCATTACAATTAAATGCAAATAAATTATTTTATGCCAAGTTAATTGCAAACAACATACTTTTCATTTCATAACATTAAGATCAACTGACAGCTGAGTTTTCACAATGTATTGAAAATAAATTTAAAAAAAACTTACCTGCACTAATGTGAAGGGTGAAAAAGGTAGCTGGAGCTGAAGTCTCTGCTCGGCAGCCGGGAGGGGAAGAGAAACACACTTCACGCTGGAAGCCCGGCCCTGACGTCACCGACCTCTGTCGCTCCCAGCGTGGCGCAGTCACGCATGCGCACTGGTCTCAAGCATCAGACTGTCTGCCACAGAAGGGAGGGCCGTGCGACAGCCACATTTACACAGACCAGGGAGAATGCGCCGCAGTCAGGCATGCGCACTGCCCTCTGCTCTCAAGCAGAAGACTGTCTGCCATAGAAGGGAGGGCCGTGGGAGGGCCACATTACATAGAGCAGGGAGGGCTGTTGGAGGGCCGTATTAAACCGACCCCCGGGCCGTAAATGGCCCGCGGGCCGGACTTTGGACATGCCTGGTTTAGATCAAAGCATATTCATGTATTAGAATGGCCCATTCAAAGTCCAGACCTAAATCCAATTGAGAATCTGTGCAAGACTTGAAAATTGCTGTTCACAGTTGCTCTCCATCCAATCTGACAGAGCTTGAGCTATTTTGCAAAGAATGGGCAAAGCTGGTAGAGACATACCCAAAACGACTTGTAGCTGTAATTGCAGTGAAAGGTGGTTCTAGAAAGGATTGACTCAGGCTGAATAAAAATGCATGCCACACTTTTCACATATTTGTACAAAATTTTGAAAACCATTAATCATTTTCCTTCCACTTCACAATTATGTGCCACATTGTATTGGTCTATCACATAAAATCCCAATAAAATACATTTAAGTTTTCGGTTGTAACAAGATAAAATGTGGAAAATTTCAAGGGATATAAATAATGTTTCAAGGCACTGTACTTCACTAAGAGATGCAGGGGCTCTCAGCACTGTATGTAGTCTCAACTACATACAGTATTATGGTGTAGTTCCAGGTTTGTTGTATCCTTACTTTGGCAAGGGGACTTAACATAATGGATGCTTACTTGCACATCCTCATCTTCCCTCCACATCAATGTGTTTTTTTGGGGCGAGTGGCATTTAATTTATGCTCTTCCACCTGGCCTGTCCACATTGTGAGGTTCCTGAATGATCCAATGTCCAGCAGATTCTTCTGAGATTCAGGTAGACTCAACTTTCAGAAGTCTGCATTGGATCCAGCTCATCCCTTGGAGTACCTGGGCTTTGTCTTGGACATGGCAAGTACTCTGTCCCTTCACTTATGTGCAAACACTTTAATCCTGCATTCACTTCTGAGGGTGAGGTGGTGCCATATTCCAGGTTTCACTCTAGGCCATTGCAACTTGGCATTCTGGTTGCATGGGATAAGCAGAATCAGTCTCTGAACCATGCATGTAGATTATAATCAGATTCTGCCTGGTGTGAAGGAAAAATATGTACATATAATGTATTCTTTTTGTTATGTGGTCTCCATTTCATGTGGAAATGTAATAGTTAAGTTTCGAATTTCTCATCTCTTGTGCAAGTTTGTAGCAGTTAGTTTAGTTTTCTCAGTAATTACCTCTCATTTATGTGTAAACGGAAATGGCTTTTGTATGGTACAGCTGCTGATGCAGTATTCCCTCATTTACGTATAAATATTTTGTTTTGTGTTAGATAGTGATTGGTTACTTTGATGGTCCACCTCTTTTTCATGTTTTTGTATTAAAGAACAATTGCACTGTAGTAAAGACTGAATAATTGCTTGAACAATACCTGTGTGTCACTTGCATTATTCCCAGGATCCTGAAGCAAATGGGGAAAGGAGGACAGAGCATGTTACCAATTAACCCTTTCAGTTTGGAGTTCCAGTCTGCTGCTGGACTATGTCTGGATGATAAAATGCTCATAATGGATGCCAGCCTGTTGAGCTGGGGGAGGGGGAGAAAGAGTACTTAGAGACAGTTACAGTTCAGGGGACTTTGTCATTAAGGAAATCTCAACTTCCCATCAACATTATGGAGTCAAGTTGGACAATGCTATGGCCACGGCCTACATAAATCATCAGGGAGGCATCAGAAGTTGCACAGCTCAAAGAGAGGCCAATAGGATTCCTGCTGTGGTAGAACTTCATTTTACAATCCTAACCACCATGCGCATCCTGGGCCTAGAAAATTGATAAGTGGACTTCCTCAGTCATCAATGTCTGGATTCAGCAGAATGGTTTCTACACCAGGGTATTTCTGGACCTCCTTAATACACACAAACTGGCTCAGGAGAAAGTGGTACTTGGAATCTTGGCACACTCTGTGGTCACTTCCAGAACTTTTGTCTCAGGGACTAGTCCACTATACAGTTTCTCAGACTTTGACAGCCTGGCTGTTGAAGCCTAGGTCCAGAAGAATAAGGCCTTTTTGGATTTAGATTATGCCTTGGAAAGCTAGAAAATTGACTTTTCACAAGGTTTATCATCGCACCTGGAAGACTTGTTTTGCTAGGTGCAAAGAAAAGAGATTGCATCCTAGATGGTACGTTGTGAGAATCCCTTCTCCAGTGAGATCTGGATCAGTGTTTGACCTTAAGTACTGTCAAGGGGCAAATCAAACTTGGCAAACCTCTTTTTGAGGCCACTTGACTCTTACTCCTTGCTAAGGACCTTTGTGCAGTTGGTGTTTTGCATAGCTCCACTATAATGCTGTAGGATCTCAACCTAGTTATGCTGGCCTTCCAGAGGCCTTTTCACTCACAAAGATGCCTTCCTTATTGCCATCACATGTGCCAGGTAGGTTTCTGAGTGAGAAGTCTTATGTGAAAAATCCTTTCTAAAGGAAAAGGTTGTCTTTAAGCCTCAATCCTTTCTGTCCAAGTTGGTCTCTTCCACTTCAACCAGGGCACTGTCTTTACTGTGCAGAGGCATCCCATCACTGTTTGGATGTGGTGTAGTGTGGTGTGCTGTGCAACTTCACCTCTCAGTTCCCACAGGGGACTCCAGCATGGCCAGGTGGATTAGACAAATTATCTAAGCCTACACTTTTGGGATAGGGTACTTCCCTTCCCTGTGAAGGTACACTCTACTGGATCAGTTAGTGTCTCTTAAACCTTGCCGTATTCGACACCTGTTTTCCAGATGTGCAAGACTGGCACCTGGTTCTATGTCCAAATGTTTAGATTTTACCAGGTGATGTTCAAGCAGCATAATTTACAGGGTGCTTTGGAGTAAGGTTTGACTTTGTAGTCATGGAATAATGAAAGACTTCAAAACCTCCAGCGGGGAGATCCATAGACCAGCCTTTTTCAACTGGGGTGCCTTCAAGTTTCTTCAGAGGTGTCTTAACACAATGTCTAAAAATTTCCCAAACACTGTATACATGCCGGTGTATGGAAAAATCCCGCCTTTTACTTAAAAGGTTTTCATTGTGCACCATTACAGCCTTCCAGCCGCCAGCATCCCAACAACCAATGTCGGTGCTTGGTAAGGACATCGGGCACCTGCACAGCATTTGTGTTTGCCCCCATCTTAGTCAGTACCAGTGTGCAAAGGTGTATTTGCTTTAGAAGAATAAATCACCTCTAAAACTGGGTGTCCTATGTGTGGATGTTGCTGTTTTATGTAAAACTATTAGTTTAGTTTTTTATGTTTTAAAATGAGGTGCCTTGAGATTGGGCATAATTTTAAAAGGTGCCTTGACTGAAAAAGGTTGAAAAATACTGCCTTAGACTGCACCTTGAGGTTCTTTGACTGACAAAGGGTGAGTGCTCTTGCCACCTGTGGCATCCTTGATAATGGCATCCAGAGCAGACCCAAAGAAACATTTCTCAGAGTAGGTGCCTCTTGGATGCAGGTTCTGCACTCCAACACTTTAAACAAAGTACATGTGGACTGACAGGAGAATCATGCGGAAAATAAGATTGGAACCTCCAGTAGCCAATCACTGATACAGCCTACTGCTACAGCCATTTGCTCCAAATGTTCTATGACAAGGGAATTGACTGAAAATGGTGACCTGAGTCAGGCAAACAAAGGACATGACTAGAACAAGATGAATAGTGAGGCCTGCCAGTGAGAAGAGAGCTCTAAAGAAGGCCTCCAGTCACTTATTTGTGGGGTCCTTGAAGATCGGTGCATCCTCCATCGCAATGGTGGTCACTTTGTGAAGGTACAACACTGCCAGATCCATAGTGGGGGCAGACCACTTACCAAAATCCTCTTCCAACAGATACAAGGCTACAAAGTGCTTGGGAGGAACACCTGGTGCATGGCAAATGTTCTTGGTAGTCTTAGGAGCTCTAAAGGACCCAAGACTGAGAATAGCACTGGTAGCAGCAACAGGCTGATACTCAAGCTTCAAAGTGGTGTGTCAACACAGCCAGTTTGGGAGTAATGGCAGAAGACCAACTCCTCGGAGGCAAGATCTGCATGCTCAGAGGCCTCAGCCAGATCAAATACAGAAACTCTGGGGATAGGTGTGAGAGAACGCTTGTGGCCTCTGTGTTCAGAGTCAAACAACTGTGTAATCTGCAAGACTATTGAAAAAAAACTCCATAGAAAAGGCAAAAGGAGGAGTCCATGCCTGATGGAGATATGGAAGACTTAAAAAAATGGCACAGTGCAAGCAGCTCCTAAGCCATTAGTAAAGAGTGAGCTCTGACAGCAGCACTTTCACCCATGCCTAGAATCAGACATGTTGCAACCACAATGGTGAAACAACATACCTCAGAGTATAAGGCAAGACGTCAGATGCCTTGGTGTTTAAAATTTCTGCTTTTTGCTGGTTCCCACTGCAAAAAGTGTAAAGGTGTACAGTGATACAACTAATATGGTAGCTCCTGCTGCTTAGCCCAACTGTCCTACTCACAATGGCAATGGCTCTCGAAAGTGTTCTGTGGATAACTTGTTCCTAAAACAGGGTCTATAATTTACTTTACATAAAACCCAATGCCCAAGGGTCATTTCCAGACTAGCAATACATTTGTTAGTTTTTTTCAAGCACAGCTAGACAAAAGATGTGTATCCTTTTAGGACACTGTCCGAACAAAGGAATGCTGGTAGTAGAAGGGGTTATCCTTGGCTGACCTACAGTTTTTCGGTGTGCCAGTGTCCAATGCTACTGTAGGTGGCAGTATATTTAAAGCTAGGACTTCCTGTCTCCTTTGATGGATTGTAAAGAAGGCAAGTTTTAATTTCAGGTCCACAAGAATATTTATGCTTCTCCCAGACTGTTTAGTGAGTTGATGTGGCTCAAAATATTAAATAAAAACACACACTACCTGTTAAGAGAACATATATTACAAACAAGGGAACAAAACACTGTACAGAATACATTTTAATTCGGACACTCTAGAGAAGACTTGGTTATTATATATTAAAATATACACAGTATCCACAGCATAAAAAAGTCCATATCAGTCCTGATGTGGTTTCCACTTATCAGTAAACACAGTCATTGCCACAGCAAAGATAAGATAGCCAATCAGAAGTAAGAACGTTGCAGCTACTGGTCCCACAGATATCAGGCCACATAAAACATAAAAGAGGAACAAATAGAACAGAACACGATAGCTGGCAAGGAATCGGAGACGTATGCGGGGCTCTGTCTGATGAAAAGCACTATGTGATGGCACAGGGCTCATTCTCCGTGCAGAGGGGTTGTTGATTAAATGATAACAGCAAAACTTTCCCAGGAAGTCCTCCCTTTTACACATAGCATCCATGGAGTCTGCAAACTGGAAGGGATACAAATGGTAAACTATATGCTAGTCATTTACAATAAATAACAAACATACACAAAAATACTACTAATAATAAAATAATACTGTAAGTAACAGTAATTAAACAGGGTGCAGTTTTCTGATTAGCACAATATATAAAGAAAGTACCGTATTTGCCGGCGTATAAGACGACTTTTTGACCCTTGAAAATCTTCTCAAAAGTCGGGGGTCGTCTTATACGCCGGTACACGTCAGGGGGGCACTTTTTAGGGGGGCGGCGCGGTGCTGCCGCCGTCCCCCCCTTCCGACGGAAGGGACACCAAGTACAGGGGTGGGCAGAGGGCTGCAGTCTCTTACCTGGCTCCCACGACGATCCATCCAGGAAGCGCTGCTCCTTCAGTCGCTCCGGCCACTCCCTCACTCCTGCCGCTCGGCTCCGCCTCCTCACCGGTGATTGGCCGCTAGAACTGTAGCTCAGGAAAGGCACACAGGTGGCCAATCACGGGCAAGGAGGCGCAGCCGAGTGGACCCGCGAAAATCGAGTGAGGGTAAGTGTGCAGTGCAGAGGTGCTGCTGCAACCACCACATATGCTGGCTGCAGCAGTACCATACTAGAACAGGAGTCAGCAAGTGTCATTGGTGTCAGTGGGAGGAATAGTGCCCCATCATTGGTGTCACTGATACTAATGATGGGGCATTATTCCACCCACTGACACCAATGATGGGGCATTATTCCACCCACTGACACCAACGATGGGGCACTATTCCTCCCACTGACACCAACGATAGGGCACTATTCCTCCCCCCACTGACACCAACGATGGGGCACTATTCCTCCCCCCACTGACGGAGTACTATTCCTCCCACTGACACCAATGATGGGGCGCTATTCCTCCCACTGACACCAATGATGGGGCGCTATTCCTCCCACTGACACCAATGATGGGGCGCTATTCCTCCCACTGACACCAATGATGGGGCGCTATTCCTCCCACTGACACCAATGATGGGGCGCTATTCCTCCCACTGACACCAATGATGGGGTGCTATTCCTCCCACTGACACCAATGATGGGGTGCTATTCCTCCCACTGACACCAATGATGGGGCGCTATTCCTCCCACTGACACCAATGATGGGGCGCTATTCCTCCCACTGACACCAATGATGGGGCGCTATTCCTCCCACTGACACCAATGATGGGGCACTATTCCTCCCACTGACACCAATGATGGGGCGCTATTCCTCCCACTGACACCAATGATGGGGCACGATTCTTCCCACTGATACCAATGATGGGGTGCTATTCCTCCCACTGACACCAATGATGGGGCACGATTCGTTGCTCTGACACCAATAATGGGGCACTATTCCTCCCACTGACACCAATGATGGGGCACGATTCGTTGCTCTGACACCAATAATGGGGCACTATTCCTCCCACTGACACCAATGATGGGGCACTATTCCTCCCACTGACACCAATGATGGGGCACTATTCCTCCCACGGACACCAATGATGGGACACTATTCCTCCCACTGACACCAATGATGGGGCACTATTCCTCCCACGGACACCAATGATGGGACACTATTCCTCCCACGGACACCAATGATGGGGCACTATTCCTCCCACTGACACTAAAGATGGGACACTATTCCTCACACACTGACACCATCATTGGTGATGGGGCACCATCATTGGTGTCAATGGGAGGAATAGTGCCCCATCATTGGTGTCAGTGGGAGGAATAGTGCCCCATCATTGGTGTCAGTGGGAGGAATAGTGCCCCATCATTGGTGTCAGTGGGAGGAATAGTGCCCCATCATTGGTGTCAGAGCGAGGAAGCGTGCCCCATCATTGGAATACCATACCATACTAAAATCAAATCTGATGTTTTTTAATTTTTGGTGTGTGTTGGAAGAGGGGTAGTCTTATACGGTGAGTATAGCCCAAACCCTATATTTTAACAGGAAAAGTAGGGGGTCGTCTTATACGCCGGTAAATACGGTAGTTCAATTAAATGTCCCCAACATTAAAAAGGCTTACAATATAAAATCAGAAATTTACTGAAAACACCCATGGACTTTTGGACTCGATTTCAACTCTAGTCATGTCAAGAGACTCCAAATTCACTATGACACTTGGGTTCCTTTAGTCCATTAGAAAAAGTATTTGCTCAAATCAGGACCCTCCAATGGCATCTCTTTACTGTGTGAACTGCTCCTAGCAGCAGCACATCAAAACACTCCACTGTACTCAGAAGAATGATTTTGGATTGATGGTTGTCAAACTCATATTTTATCATTACCAACATATCAGAGTAATTATAAACTACTAGCTTGTTGACACCAAGAGCCAATGCGCTTACCCCCATTTCTGTCAGTGCTGTATATAAAACAGTGGCTCCTGTGAGCACACCTTGGCATCAGGACTGGAATTACCAGCGGTCAGTGACAGCTGGAGTTCAGCACTAAGCCCAGGAGCTGAAACTCCATAAGAGCAATCTGTTGAAACAACAGTAAACACAACATTTTTGTGTTTTGTTTACATTGAATGGGATGTGACATCAAATCCTGTCATACAGAGGCTCAGGCAGAGCCGTTACAGCGGTCTCTCATCTTCATAGAGCAGTAGCCCTGTCAGACCTGCTGCTCTGGTTCTGCTGGATCCAACCCCCCACAAAAAAGACAAATAAAACCAACCCCCCCCCCCCCTTTCCTGAAAAGTAAATATACAATGTGTGTGTGTATACGTATATATAAGAAGAATCTAAATCAATATTTTGTGTTGCTACCCTTTGGCTTCGAACCAGCATCAATTTAATTCATCAAGCGCTTTTGAAGAAACGCAAAGAATGGGCAACATTGAGGACCGTAGATGAAGTGGTCATCCAAGGGAACCTAATGCAGGAGTTGAAAGACACATCATGCTTACTTCCCTTCAACATAAGATGATGTCCAGCAGTGCCATCAACACAGAACTGGCGGAAACAAGTGGGACCCAGATTCACCCATCTACTGTCTGTAAAAAACGTCTTGCCAGAAATGGTCTTCATGGATGCATTGCGGTCTAAAAGCCATACCTCCAACATGGAAACAAGGCTAAGCAACTCAACTATGCATGAAAACATAGGAACTGGGGTGCAAAAAAATGGCAGCAGGTGCTCTGGACTGAGGAGTCTAAATTTGAAATATTTGGTTGCAGCAGGAGGCAATTTGTTCACTGAAGGGCTGGAAAGCAGTACAATAAATGTGTCTACAGGCAACAGTGAAGCATGGTGGAATTTCTATGCAAGTGTGGGGCTGCATTTCTGCAAACGGAGATTTGGTCAGGATCAACATTGTCCTCAATGCTGAGAAATACAGGCAGATACATATAACCATAATGCCATACCATCAGGGTGACCTGTGATTGGCTCCAAATTTATTCTGCAGCAGGACAATGATCCCAAAAAAAACACAGCCAAGTTTCTTTAAGTCCTATCTTCAGCGTAAAGAAGAACAAGGAGTACTGGAAGTGATGGTTTGGCTCCCACAGCACTCTGCTCTAAACATTATCAATTCTGTCTGGGATTACAAGGAGAAACAAAAGGATTTGAGGCAGCCTACATCCACAGCAGATGTGTGGTTAGTTCTCCAAGGTGTCTGAAACAACCTACCTACATGAGTGCAAGTGTACCTAGAAGAAATGATGCTGTTTTGAAGGCAAGGGGTGATCACATCAAATGTTGCTTTGATTTGGATTTCTCTTAAGTTCATTTACTTTCTTAATTTATAAACTATTAAACCTTCTATTTCTGAAAGTATTTTTAAATTTACACCATTTTTTACAACTGCCTAAAATGTTTTCACAGTACTGCATACACAAAAAAAAAAAAAAAAAAAAAAATATGCAGTGGGTATAGAAAAGAATCACCCCCTTTAAAATAATTACATTTTGTTGCTTTGCAGCCTGAAATTCAGGCACAGTTTTTGTTTTATCCAGCTGTATTTACTCAATGCAACTTATAACATCCAAGTGAAAGATATAACACCAACATGTCAGGAAAAAAAAAAAAAAATCAAAAAAGGAATCAATAAGTTGGAAAAAAGATCACACCCCTTGTGTCAGTATTTTGTAAAACCACATTTGCTTCAATTACAGCCTTTAGTCTGCTGAGATATGTCTCTACCAATCTAGATCTAGAATTTGCAATATCTGCCCACTCTTCTTTGCAGAACTGCTCAAGTTCAGTTAAATTTGATGGCGACTGTCTGTTAATTCCACAGATTTTCAATGGGATTTAAGTCTGGGCTCTGACTAGGCCATGCATGGACATTCACCTTTTTTCTCCTTTAACCAATGTGCGGTCATTTTCGCTGTGTGCTTTGGGTCATTGTCATGTTGGAAGGTAAACCTTCCCATTGACAACTTTCTGGCAGAGGACAGCAGATTTTCCTCAAGAATGTGACAGCATTTTGCCCCATCCATTTTTCCTTCTAGCCTGACAAGTGTTCCAGTCCCAGCTGCAGAGAAACACCCCCATAACAGGATATTACCACCTCCATGCTTTACTGTAGGAATGGTGTTATGCCAGACATATTGTTTAGTGTTGAGGCCAAATAATTCCATTTTAGTCTCATCTGACCAGAACACCTTTTTCCATGTGGCCTCAGAATCTTTAATGTGCGTTTTGGCAAAGTTCAGTCGTGACTGCATGTGGCTTTTCTTAAGCAGTGGCTTTTTTCTTGCACCCCCCGCCCCCCCCCCATCCATACAATCCACATTGGTGGCGAAATTGTGATATTGTTGTCACATGCACACAATGACCACTCTTTGCTATGAATTCCTGTAACTGCTTCAGAGTTGCTGTAGGCCTTTTGGTAGCCTCTCTAACCAGATTCCTCCTGGCTCTTTCATCCAGTTTGGAGCGACGTCCTGATCCAGTGAGAGTCTATGTTGTACCAAAATACCTTCCACTTCTTAATAATAGATTTCACTGTGCTTTTAGGCATTGATAAAGCCTTTGATTTTTTTTTATCCATCTCCTGACTTGTTCCTGTCCACAACCTTATCCTGGAGATATTTTCACAGTGCCTTGCCACCCATAGTTGACGGTTTGCTTCATTTGCACTACAAGGGACTGAAATGCTCCGGGAAAGCTCTTTTCATGCTGACCTAATCAAAATGACTACAGGTGATCACAGTTGAAAGTCAAATGGCTTTCTGTGCTATTGAGAAGGTGATTAGCTAGACCTGATTGCGGTTAATTTTTTTGGGGGGTGATCTTTTGCCAACTCAATGATTCGGTTTTTGATTTTTAAAAAAAAAACAAAACATTTGACATTTTGGTGTTATAGCTTTCACTTGGATGTTATAAGTTGCTCTGAGTAAATACAGCTGGATAAAACAAAAACGGTCTGTCTTCATTTCAGGCTGCAAAGCAACAAAATTATTTTAAAGGGGGTGATTCATTTCTATACCCTCTGTACATATATCCTAGAAAATAATAAAACCATAACCAGTAGCAGAACGGATGTTGAGAATTGATAAGAGACATTTGCATTTGATGAATAGATTACGATTCTCAAAAGGGCTGACTTTGACACATTATAAAACATTGGCGAGCTGGTTACATTACAAAAACTCCAACCTCTGCAAGTTATTTTCAAGTAGAACATGTTTTAATTATTGTAGACATGAGAAGACTAGTTGAATGCATGTCCATACCACAATTCGTGATCTTTCCTATCGCACAGAGTTTCAAACTCTCCCCTTCTTTGTGTCACATGATATGTGTACACTGTCTGAAGAACTGTACTCTGTTTTTTGTTGGATGTCATTAAAAAGTCAGACAGAGAACACCATCGCACATACACACTTGCAGCTTTCCTGATGTTTATGATTTTACATCTCTGCTTGGGCTGGAAATCAGAGCAGTAACTGCCTATTCTGCCACTTACATCTGTCAGAGAAACAGAAGAAGTGTGGGAAAAGGGACTATGACGTCTAGAAGAAACATACGACTGCACCACCCCAGTGCCTTGCAGATCAAAGCTACTCATTCAGTGATATCCAAACCAGACTTCCCCTACCTGCACAAACTAAGAATGCAATAATCAGGTTAGCAGTGTGCCAGTCCTCAGCTGGCATCTTCAACGTAAAAATCAATTTAAAAAAAGATGTAGAAAACAAAAAATTCTTGCAGTATCCTTGGATGTTTTGCCTTAATTTGAATAGGATCTCTCACAAAATCAGACAGTCAAAAGTATAGAATGTGTGTGTTTTTATGTCTGTCGCACTCAGATTAAAATGCAAGTTTTCAGCAGCAGGCATCAATATGAATAGTTTTATGTACATTTCACAAATGTAATTATGAAAAGCAAGAAACAAATATTACATTTTTTTTTTTTTTTTAACAAACGGTGAAGCTGTGATGTCAAATAAAGCATACTTCTAAAAAAGACAAGCGGGACAAATAAAAAGATCACACTCTTGTTGATGTTAACACTGAGCACCTTACCCTAGAATTTAAAGCCTGGGATAGTTGGTATAGTAGACGCACTAGAGTAGCATTTTCATAGCTGCGGATTGGTTGAAGTTCAGGGTCTCCCTGGTACTGTATGTCAAACTTGCGCAATCCATTTATTATCTGAAGTTATAATAAAAATGAATGTTAATAAAACCAAATGCTGATAAAAAACTGAAAACAAAAATCTAAGAAAAATAACATTATTTGATGGGTAAAAGACGAACTTTACAGCAGAAATCAAATAAAATGTCAAAAACTCGAATACAGATCTTCATAAGAGCGTCCCAATTATTCATATTAAAACTTTTGCATTTATTATTAGTGTATTCAAAAGTAATGTCAATTACAGGTGCAGCCTGATATGACCCAGCTGCTTACATCTCAAGGGAACTCCATCAGTAAGGTCCCACTGCCATACCTCCCAGCCCTGTGTGAGTCTTTTTTGGAATCTCACCTTTCCAGCTACAACAGCTGTGTGCTCACTTTTTCTGCTACATGCATCATAACACAAGAGGTAAAAAATATGACAAAAAGAATGGGACCTCACTGTTATTACAGTAGCGAGTGTTCAGATCTGGAAGCTCGCTCAAGCACAGGGATATCACTTTGTCTACATGTTCCATAAAAAACTAAACTCTCATGTATAGCAGAAATATTTTGGATAAATAGTAAAAAGGAAAATCCCTGAAGTACAACTAAACCCTAAAAAAAAGTGTACAAATAACTACTCTGTAATAAGAAATGGGCACCATTGTTTTTTAACCTCTTAGCGCTGGCCGGACGCATATGTGCGGCCTCCCGGCGTCTGGGCTTTGACGCCAAGTGGCCGCACATTTGCGTGCAATTAAGAAAAACATGTGCTGAGAGCGTGCTCCCTGCACACTCCCAGCACACATGTCCGGTACTCATGGAAAGGTTCAGATCTCCTCTTGTGATCGGGACCTTTCCCGATCATGTGACTGCCGTGACAGCGAATCACGGCGATCACATGACCCTAAAACCCCACCTCAAGGCTTTTGAAACCCTAAAAAGGGCCGGGAGGCACCGGCGCCAAGGAGTTAAGCAACTTCATGTGTGAAGGGGAAAAAGAAGCCATGCATAGCTCTATAGCTCAGCTGTCCACCTTCCACTATGATTGCACATGACATAGTGGTGGGCAGAACAGAAGCTGTGCCATAGGCTAATTTCACACATGTGCCAGCGCAACACCAGCCAGCAGTCCACACATCCTAGGGTATTATTTCTGCTCCTGCAGTGAGAAAACTCCCTCTATGCAATAAAACAGACATTTTTAGAGATGGGGTGCTTACATACTAAAAAGGTAATGAAGTCAGGCTTACCTGTTTTCTGCCCAAGTCAGTAAGGAGCACACCATTGTCAGTTTGTACACAGTCCGGAAGTTGGTTTCTCCCATTCTCATCCTTCACATTTCCCAATTTTACTGTGAACTGGCTGAGTTGAGCTGAATTCATCTAAAAAAACAGGCATAATAATTTGGAGAAGTGCAAAATTTAAAATACTGTATTTGGTAGAACATATAATCTGGCAATTTAGAAATATTTTATGAAATTTATAAACTTCAGACAGACAATGCATTATTAAAAAGCAAAAACTTTAGCAAACCAGACTGCAGATTTGTACCTCATTTAGTTCCGAGCATTATTGCAAAAATAAACTTGCTTACACAGAGTGGGAGCTGGAAAATGAAGTGCTAGTAACATGATTAGGAAATAAAAGTTTGGGGTCAGCTTGTACACAACATTCCTAGTGTTCCCAAGGTCGTACGAAAGGGACATCTGAATTCGCTGGTAGTATTAGCAAATCATGGCTGGTTACAGACTAGAAAGCAAAGGTCATTCCAAACAACATCAAAATTACAAAAAACGGATTCTGTAGGAAAAATCTCTGTGAAATGCAAGAATTATGCTCAGAAAACAGCTAGCAGTACATAGGTGAATGTAATACACTATGTGCTTATCCTTTTTGTGATCGAATTCCCATTAAAAAAAAAAAAAAAACAACAAAAAAACAAAAAAAAAACCTGCTGTCAGTATATGTGTATAATTACCTCACTGCTTCTGGGTCCTATGCAGTATCGGAATTCAAAATGGTCACTGCAACACTACAGATTACTTTCACTTAACCACTTGCCCTTCAGAGGATTTACCCCCCTTCCTGACAAGGCCATTTTTTGCGATACGGCGCTGCGTTATTTTAACAATTGCGCGGTCATGCAACGCTGCACCCAAAATTAAAAAATTCCTTTTTTCCCCACAAATAGAGCTTTCTTTCGGTGGTATTTGATTGCCTGTGTGGTTTTTATTTTTTGTGCTATAAACTTTTTGCTATTAAACATGTCCAGTAATACAAAGTAGTGTGCAGGAGCTGACGGGAGAAATCTCTCCCCCAGAGATACTCGGCGATCACAGGGTGCCAGCCAGAAACCACATGATTGACAGCTGAGGCCGCGAATGGCTGCGCAGGTAGGGTGCACACTTGCCCCCTACCCGAAACTGCGAAATCACGTATATGTACACACGTGATTTTGCGCACCCGTGCTGCCCTGTAGCAGTATTTCTGCTATATAGTGGCGCGGAAGCAGTTAAATAAAACCCAGGGTTTGATATCCTGCTAATAGTACTCCTGCAAATAAAGTGCGATTTTAGGACAGCTGTATCGTGACATGGACAGCAAAAACGTCCACCATATTAGATTTACTTTCCACAGTTTTTTTGATGACACTTGCTGCAGTTCCTTTTTGATGGTAGTGGAGGTTTGCTTTAACCACCTCAATACTGGGCACTTTCACCCCCTTCCTGCCCAGGCCAATTTTCAGCTTTCAGGGCTGTTGCACTTTGAATGATAATTATTCAATAATGCAACACTGTACCCATATGAAACTTATTTTTTTGAGACAGATAGAGCTTTCTTTTGGTGGTATTTAATCACCACTGAGTTTTTGTTACTTTTTTCCGCTATAAAACGGGAAAAGACCTCAAATGTGGAAAAAAAAAAAAAAAAGTGTTTTTCTTAGTTTCTGTTATAAAATTTAGCAAATAAGTAATTTTTCTTCATAATTTTAATCAAAATTTATACTGCTACATTTACTTGGTAGAAATAACCCAAATCAGCGTATATTATTTAGTCTGTAAGAATGTTATAGAGTACAAAAGCTATGGTACCAATCATTGAAAACCGATAAAAAAAAATAGATTTTGGTGGTATTTAAACACCACTGGGTTTTTTATTTGTGGTAAGTAAACGAAAACATTTTGAAAAAAAAATGTGTTTTTGTTCATTTCTGTTAAAGTTTGCAAAAAAATAATCTTTCTTCATAAATTTAGGCCAAAATGTATTCTGCTACATTTCCTTGGTGAAAAATAACCCAAACCAGTGTATTATTTAGTCTGTAGGAAAATTAAAGAGTCCACAAACTACTGATGGCCTCTCTCACTTCTTGAGGCCCTAACATGCCAGGACAGCACAAATCACTCTCAAAAGACCCCTTTTTGGTAAGTAGACAGTCCAAGGTATTTAGTAAGAGGCATGGTGAGTTTCTTGAAGTTGTCATTTTTTTTCCACAATTCTTTGGAAAATGAAGAAATTAAATAAAATTAGTTTTTTTCCCCGCAAAAAAGTTATAAGTTACTTAGCATAGGCCTACTTGCCCCACTACACCCAAAAACACATTCTGCTAATCCTGAGTAGGATGATACCCCATGAGTGAAACTTTTTTTTACAGCCTAGCCACATAAAGAGGCCCAACATCCAAGGAGAAGCTTAAGGCGTTATCCACTTTAAGAACAGGATGCCTTCTGACAATTTGTTTACAAGTAAAAATCTGTATATTTGCTAGAACATAGAAACCCCAGATATTACATATTTTTGAGCAGAGGCAGTGGGTTTTGCAAATTTCCATGTCACATAGTATTTACGCAGCAGTTTTTCTAATGCAATTTTAAACACTATTGCAAAAATACACTTTAATATATTTTAATACAAACACAATATAATACCAAATTTTTTTGGAAAATATAAAATATGGTGTTGCACCAAGTAAATAGATACCAAACATGCCACGGTTTAAAATTGCGCTGCTTGTGAAATGGCGCCAAACATTTTATAAGCCTTTACAGGTTACCAGTTTACAGTTACAGAGGACGTCTGGTGCTAGAATTATTGCTTTTGCTCGAACGTTCACGGCAATACCTCACATGTGTGGTGCGAACACAGTCTACATATGGGCTCTTTACATTTATTTATTGGTGAGATACTGGTACACTGACAGATGTTTTTGTGTATTTGTACATTGTGACAGATGTTGATCACCCACTAGCGGACACCGACAGATGTTGATGTTGGGATTGGAACACCATTGCAGCTGCTTTGTGCATCGGTACACTGTGATAGAGATATTGATGTGACACTGGTATAATGTGACATATGTTAATGTGACACTGGTATACTGTGACATATGTTGATGTGACACTTGGGACAGGGACAGATGATGGTGCTTAATGTACTGTGTGGTGATGGCAGCAATCTGTGTGTTCTTTGCATAGCTGAACACTAAAATCATCAGCTATGCAGAGAGCGGTCACAGCCTTGCAACATCCGAAGGATACAGCCATCACAGGCCATACGAGGCGCATGTTCTGAGAAGACGTTCAGGGACAGTCTCTGAGAATGGGAAAGCTCCCACCCAGCCTTTTATGTGCAGATGCCGGGTGGGAAGCAGTTAAAGCTCTGTTCTGCTCAGCCTTGATCTTGCTTGTAATAGGAACCATACAATCTAATCATATGTATTTATGATAACACACACACACATGGGGGTAAGTGACAAACGGGATTTACAGCCTTTTGTGCATGTAACTTACCCTAAAAATAAGACAAAGAAATTCTAGGGCTTTTTCCAAATGTTCGTCAGTCTTCTTAATGCTGTCATACCCAACCTCATCAATGTCATTGCCTGGATATGTGTTGTTCAGATCGGTAGGACTCATTCCAAACCAGGAAAAGAATGACTGGTTGCCTGAAGCATCTGGGGACTGATCAGAGAGGGACCTGGCAGTTTGCTTGGCCTGTATGATCATCTGGGCAAGCCGTAAAACCTATACAATGGAATAACAGACAAGTATACCATAGCTGATCAAAACATCTCTGCAAACATATCCATATGGGGTGAATTTGTTAAACCCTGGAATTAAAAGGAAACTAAATGTAAACAAATAAGGATCAATTGACAATTTATAAAAAGCATCAGGAACTTATCAGTAACTAATATGTTAAAATATAAGTGGGACGGGGGGCACTGAATCGTGGAAAACAGCTATTTTTTGGTCTAGCAGACCCAAAGAGAGTAATAGGTGCTGAATAATAAACAAATCCAAAAATTACAACTACTCTTCTCACAAGCCCTTTTAAAAAGCGTTTAAAACAGTTCCACACAAGGGTAATGTGTAATGTAAAGTCTACAAGCTTGCAAAAATCTGTATGTAAATGGATACAAAACTGGCTAAAAGACCGACTTCAGAGAGTAGTGGTTAATGATTCATACTCTGAATGGTCAAGGGATGTCAGTGGTGTACCCCAAGGTTCAGTGTTTGGACCCTTACTTAATATATTTATAAACGATATATTATATTAAAAATCCCATTTCAGTCTTTGCAGATGACACCAAGCTGTGCAGTGGAATAATGTCCTTACAGGATGACTCCAATTTACAAGCCAACCTCAATGCACTGTTTAATTGGGCAACTATGTGGCAAATGAGGTTTACTGTTGATAAATGTAAGGTTATGCACTTGGGGGCTAAGAATATGCAGCATACATACTAGGGGGAGTACAACAGGGGGAATCAATGGTGGAGAAGGTTCTGGGGGTTCGGGTAGATCACAAGCTTAATAATGGCATGCAATGCCAAGCTGCGGTTTCTAAAGCGAGCAAAATCCTCTCTTGTATTAAGAGGTATAGACTCCAGAGAGAGAGATATCATATTACCCCTGTACAAATCATTAGTAAGACCTCATCTGGAATATGCAGTTCAGTTTTGGGCACCAATTCACAGAAAGAATATTGTGGAACTGAAGAAAGTGCAGAGAAGGGCAACTAAACTGATACGAGGCATTGAGGAGCTCAGCTATGAGGAAAGATGAAAGGAATTGAATTTATTCTCTCTTGAGAAGAGAATAAGGGGGGATATGATCAACATGTATAAATACATCAGTGGTTCATATAGTGAACTCGGTGTAGAGGTATTCACCCTGAGGTCATCACAGAGGACAAGGGGGCATTCTTTACGTCTGGAGGAAAAGAGATTTAATCTCCAAACACGGAAAGGTTTCTTCACAGTAAGAGCTGTGAAAATGTGGAACAGTTTCCCACAAGAGTTCGTTCTGGCCAGCTCAGTAGATTGCTTTAAAAAAGGCCTGAATTCTTTTCTAGATACACAGAATATAACTGGATACTAACATTTATAGGTAAAGTTGATCCAGGGAATATCCGATTGCCTCTAAGGAGATCAGGAAGGAATTCTTTCCCCTGCAGGAGCAAATTTGATCATGCTTTGCTGGGTTTTTTTTTGCCTTCCTCTGGTTCAACTGTGGGTATCTTTTTTTAAATTTTTTTTTACGGTTGAACTAGACAAACTTTTGACTTTTTTCAGCCAGACTTACTATGTAACTAAGATTTTACATTTGCCACCTTTCCTCCCTCTCAGTCAAACAAAAAATATTTTTTTGCGGTTGGGTATTTTCCCCTTACTTCCTGTCTGGTAAAACTACTGTAACCAGAAAGAGTAGCTGAGGGAAAATCTTTCTAATAGAGCCTAAAAATATCTGTAGAACCAGACAGTGTTTCTAATCCTTTCCCAATCTATTCAAAACTTTTGCAGCAGGACTATTAAAAAAACAAAAAAAAAAACTTGAACGTGAAACTGCAAGCTAGCAATAGCATGGCTGTACACTCTTTCCACTCAGCATGTTGCCTAAACTCTGTGCAGAAATCTGTAACCAGAACAAATAATTTTACAACCTACATAAGTTTTATAACCTTCTGTAATGCATGGCCAGCGATCATAAAAATCTTTTGAGTATCCTTTTTGTTTTGCAATAAAAAGAAGGTGCTACACCATTCCAGTGTAGTTGAGTGCTTTGTGCCGGATGCCTGTTTGTGAAAGGAATTAGTTGCCTCCTCATATCAAGTAAAATTGTATTTGGGTGGCCTGTGGACTACACTTACCAGACTCCGTGCTTCAGTGCCAAACATTTGTGTGTATTGGAAATCCTGTCCCTCCAAGCTGTACACATGGCTTTTTACCTTCAAAGCTGTATCTAGGATTGAGGGCTGCCATGATGAAAGAAAGCTTCCACCAAGACTTGGGGACATAAGGAGCCTGTGTTGGCGGTGAGGAATAACATGTTCTGGTTCCAGGAACAATTGTTCACCTGTAGAGAGACACGAAGAGCATTACTGGGTCTCAATGCTAAAACGTTACAAGTAGGTACTACAAGATGTAGATAACTTGTAATGAAACATGGACAGCTGATTCCTTACCCTTCTGTATCATCTCTGCCAGATTAGGCTGAGAGAAGACTTTGGCTACTCGGAAGAGCATAAAAGCATTCTTTTGATTGACCAGGTCGCTACGAATGGCCCGATTTAAGAAGCGAAGAAAAAGCTTTGTGTAGATGAGCAAATTCTCCTGAACAAAAGGAGTCCTGTGGGTGAATATTATGTAGTGTTCATTATTAAATACCAACTTTTTAAACAGAAATGTTTTCATTTTAAACTTCACTTTTCTGACAAATCCAATATTTTAACATCTGAAATGAGATATTTAACTATATATAAAAAAATATGTCAACACAGACTCAGAGTATCAATTCCATGAAAATGGAAGGCTCACTTTCCTGTCAGCTCCCCACCCCAGGTGTCCAGCTCAGCCAAGCATCAGTTTTGTGGTAGTGTTTGAAAGTGATGGATGCTTTCCTGGGTCTCTCTGAAGATCTCTTCACATCAGTCAAGCCTTAGTTTTGTAGCAAGCAATGAGGAACACAAGCAAGACAGAAGGGATCTCTGTGTCCTGTGATTTACTCTAAAAATAAGTATTTTACAGGTAAATCAAAAAATCATAATTTCTTAAATGAACATACAGTAACAGGACTCAGACTAAATGTTCATGACTACCTGGGATGTCTCAAAGCACTGAACATGAAGAGTTGGCAGCCAGTCCAACATAACCAAATTCTGAAGATTCAGTATCCAGCCAAACCACTGCAGGACTGCTGTCTGCTGGACATTGTGGGGTTTATTTACTAAAGCTGGAGAGTCCAAAATCAGACTCCCTTCTGCATAGAAACCAATCAGCTTCCAGGTTTCATTGCCAAAGCTTCATTGAACAAGCTGAGGTTAGAAGCTGATTGGTTTCTATGCAGAAAGGAGTCTGATTTTGGACTCTCCAGCTTTAGTAAATAAACCCCTGTATGTCAGTTTTTCGGTCTGATTGCTCCCTTAGAAGTCATCTTGGGTTCTCAACAACCCCAGAATCAGAGCCAAAATCTCACTAAAGACCCTAGGGACCGTGGACAGGCCAAAGGGTAATGCAATAAACCAATAGTGGTTATTCTCCACTGCAAAATGCAGAAATCGTTGGTGAGGCTGAAAAATCAGGATATGTACGTAGGCATCCTGTATATCCACTGATGACAGGAAGTTCCCTTAATAAAGCACAGCATTCACCAACCAGGTGGTCTCCATCCTGTATTTTTGTACCTTCAGGAACTTGTTGGGACCTTTGAGGTCCAGAGTAGGTCAGATGTCTCTGGGAATCACAAACATGTTGGAATAGAAGCCATGAGACCTGTCCATTGCCACCACCAGTGCAATGACCCCTTATAACAACCGTTCTTCCAGAATCGCAAAGAAAACTGCTTTTTTTGGGGGAAATCTGAAGATACCATTGAGTACATAAAGCGTGGAATGGGAAAGCAGTTTAATTCCTGCTTGTAGCCTCTGGACACCTCCTGAGTCCAAGTAGCCATGTAGATGTCCCCTCACTCATGCTAGTGGGCGCGTGCCCCTGCACTGAGGGGAGTATTTGCAACCAGAACGAGAGGACTTAGGGGTCCAGTTCCTCTTATGAAACTGTGGGTCTTTGTTTGGAGCCCGGGGCTGGTTGCTTACAAAAAGGAACCCTTGTTGGACTCTGAAGGCATCACTGGTTTCTAACCTGTCACCTTCCCCTTAACCCTTTTACTGCCGCTGACATATGTAGTATGTCAGTGGATTCAGGGGAGTTTTACACACAAGGTAAAAAGCACTTAAATACCCCCCTCCCCCCAAACATTTTTGAGCCTTCCCAAACAAATGCAAGCACACGTGTCAGGACTGCCTATGCACAAACATGTCATTTGCACTATATGTTACATATCGCCAAACATTCCATAATGAAGGCAATAATATGAAGCCCATTGGTTGATATTTCACGGGAGCACACAATTTTAGAGCTTGCCATGTGGGGTAGCAACCTCATATTTTAACAAAAAAATGGGTTCTTTATTGCATTTATGTGCCCTACACGTAACTGTAGTGCATTTTTACTGAACTTTTTAGTTTCGTAAACTGCTGCGCCAATATCGTATAACATAAAAAAACAGGAACTAGCACTACTCAGTGTTACACTGCTTTCAGAAAATATAGCATGTTTTGAAGATTTTACATTATCCTCAGATGTAAAAGAATTGTTTTTAAACATTTGCAAATAAAGCCAAACTCTACCCCATTCCTGAAAAGAAGAGATATTCAGAGAGACCAAGGAAAGCATCTATCACCTTCAAACACTAGCACGATACTGATGCTTGGCTGAGCTGGGTGGGGTTATGCCTGGGCAGGGATTCTTGTTTGTTTTTGGGATTTTTTTGGGCCAGTGTCCATTCATCTAAAAGGTGGTAGCATAACCCATGTAGTCATGAATATTAACGCTTTTGTGATGTACAATGTAGGAAAAAAAAAAGATTAAAAATATACTCACCTTGATCCCAGCTTCCCTTGCTTCCAGGAAAAGCAGATGATATCTTCACACTTCTTGGTCACTCCAAATCCCTCAAAAATGCACTTTTGCAATAGGCTGGGGTGCATTTGGGGATTTCAAATGGCCAGCTACGGTATTCCAGGAAGCAGCGATGAAGTACAGAGATATCACCTTTGCATCCCAGAAGCATCAAAAGCTGAGGTATCTTTTTTATCAAATCTTTATTTTTAAAGTTTTTTTCTGCAATAATTAAGTTTTTGCAGGAAAACTGACCTTCCATTTTTTTATTTCAATATTTTGCCATCTTAATCTGACTATTGCTAACTATGGAGTGTTTGGGTAAACACATAACACACCACATGTCTAAAGTTGCCACATGACAAAAAGCACAACTTAAAGGGGAGATCTTTTTTTTTTTTTTTTAAACATATTGCACCTGTAATTAGGGTATACCATGTTACTGTGCAGCAGCCAACTTCTCCTCCCTCACCTCCACATCACAGCAGATGGGGTTCCTCTCCCCGCATCCACTGTCACATTTAACAGTATGACTGTGCAGGGCTCCACCCACATAGCCGTGTCATTCATTCACAGAGATCTGTGAACGAATGAACTAAAAGTCTCATCTGCCAGCGCAGCAGATGGCATGTAGTTCTCAATGAATTACAAGAGCGCTGATGAGCAGCCTCATAACTCATTTACTCTTCCTGCACCTCAGTAACTGTCTGTCCAAATCACGCACATTATTAATATTATTTTATTTTAATTTTTTTAACAAAAAGGTGAACTAGGATATTACGATATACAGTACATGCAAGGATAGCATAAGGAGATCTATTTTACAGTTTCTTCTCACAACACATGTCTAAGTCATCCAAATCCCTAAAAACGTCTCACTCTCTATATGCCAATTTCTTTTATCAGCTGTTAAGCATTCAGCAGTGACAGTATTGAGCCACTAATAGCTTCTTCTAATGACAAATCATTTAATAAAAATAAAACAAAACACGCGTTTCAAAATGTGAAAGTCTAAATTACTTTAAAGCTAAATTCTATGCATAGAAAAAAATATGTAGCTGCATTTAAAAGAAACCTTAAAGTGGTTGGAATGGCACAAGTTTTTTTTACCTTCATGCATTCTATGCTGAAAGTGAAAAACCTTTAGCGTGCAGCAGCCTCTCCAGCCCCCCAATACTTACCAGAACCCAATCTCGATCCAGCAATGTGCACAAGAGCCTCAGTTCTCCAAGGTCTCTAGAGTAGGGGATGGGGCCGAGTCACGCTCTGTCTGACCATGGGGGTGCTTGGCAGGAGGGGCGAGGAGCACCAGCGGGGAGCACAAGAAGAGGAGGTTCAGGGTTGTTCTGTGCAAACCCCCTGCACAGAGCAGGCAAGTATAACATGTTTGTTGTTATTTTTTTTAATCAGCTTTTAATATCACTTTAAATAATATTTCAAATTTGCAGCCAAAGTGGCGGACCACCCATTTTATATTTATTAAGTGTTCCCATTCACCTAGCACAACTTAAAAAATATTTAAAACCTGCCCCTTACCATTTTAGATGTGCTTTTCAGATAAATCCAGTACTTACAATTCTACTTAGTTCTCTGTTTTTGAGAGGGCTGGGGAGCTCTGTTTTCTATAATAAACGCTAAGGCAGGCCATAGACGGGCCGTTTATCGGCCGATAAACAAACAAAAAAAAAAAAAAAAAAAAAAAAAAAAATCGGTCAGCCCGTTGCCGATGCTGCCACCCATGTCCACGAAAAACTGCCGTTTTTCGTGGATTTTCCAGCATGACCAATAAAAATAAATGAGATCCGCGAAAAACGGCCAACGGGCTGGCCCCAATAACGGCGTGACCCGTCTATGGCCTGCATAACTGTACAGTGCTGTCCTAACAAAGAGTAAAAGATCTAGAAGCTGGGCTTCTTGTATTGTATGCTAATGAGGAAAAGCTCAGTGTGGCCAATCTTTGTCATTAGGGAAAGAATCAATGTGAAATTTTTCAGAGGAGCTTGCATTCTGCCCAGAGGCCTGCTCTGAACATTTAAAAAGGAAGGAAATATTAAAAACATAAAAAATATTTTAGGTATGCTGTGTAAGTAGGAACACAAACATAGTTGTGTTTTCCTAAATTTGACTGCAAGTGAGGAAAATACACTTTAACCTGAAGTGCATTCTTGTCGTATCTGTTTGTTTTTATTAGGAGAAAAAAGCAGTACTGCAAATTTGAAGCAACAAGGCACATCCTGCGTTAGAGATCAGTCGCCCCAACAGGCTTCCTATGCAGGGCTGATTGCAACACAGCCTCTAGAAGTTCTCTGCAGGCAATGTAATGTCACATAAGGGGGAGGAAGGTCCTCACATAGCAATGAGGAGAATGTTTTCCGCCTGCCCCTACCCTACTACACTGATTGGCAGTCAAAATGCTTTGCCCCTGCTCCAAAACCAGCCACATGCACATCCACACACTGACAGTGGAGGCTATGCTTGCTTTGCCCCCTTGCACACTAACAGCTGATCAGTGGAGCTGGCTCAGTTAATGAAACTCCCAGTGTCAGTCATACGTCAAGGCTTTAGAGGAAAAATAGCAGACACTGACAGAGGCTTCACTTCTCTTATCTGAAGGAAAGGCTGAAGAATTTTGATTATTGTGTTGGTAAAATGAAAGCTCTCTGCATACAGTTAAAACGTGATCAGAAAAGACTACTTAAGTATAGATAAGATTGTGGCTTTAATATCCGAGTTCTCACCATTTCTCTGCAACACTGCGATTTTGTGGCTCGTGGCTAGTTGGTGACGCTCCTCTTTCTGGAACATATCTCCATGGTTGCAAATAACTTAGCCATAACTCTAGTACCTGTAAAAGGATAGACCAGTACTTTCTACACATTTCAATTCACAAGAAGAACATAAATTCCCATGAAAATAAAAAGGTGTCAAACACATACCACTCTGAAAGAAGCATCAAGAGGCCAGTGTCCAAAGCAGTGCTGCAGGAAGATGTATAACTTCTGCTGTATGAAACGAGGGATAACAACCCTGGCAGGGATATAGAGACAATAAGCATATTAAAAATGTATCGGATTTATGGACAATTAGCATATTAAAAGTTTCTGATTTTACATGTCAAAAAAAGTTTTATCAGATCTTTTTACAAAATGAACTTTTCAACCACACATGGAATTCGAAGGCTGAATCCCCCACTGGCTTTGCATGTCTCTTCAGAACTGCAAACAAGGTGTATTTTATCTTAGCACTGCCTCCACAAACCCTAGAATATATGTATAGTTTTTTTTTTTTTCGTTCACTTGGTTGAATGAAAAAAAACTCACAGATCCCTGCATCAAAGCAGTCAAAGCAAAAAGACAACTCCAGACCAAATTTGAGAAAAGCTAGCATCCACCCCACAACGAAGTGTTGAGGATGGAATGCATGCATTTCACACCAGGTAAGCCTTCCATGTATAATGCTACACCTTCCTGGAAGTCTACTTTCTAGCCTTGAGAAGGGTAGTAATCACAGTCAAAAAGTGCTCCTGTCTCTTAGGACCAGGACTTCAAACAGCCAAGCCATCAAAGCCAGGTACCATCAGACAGGATGGCATATTGGACCATGATACAGCAGGTCTGGCTGATTTGAAAGAGCCCATGGCATGGCTGTCAAGAGGTCTAAGATGTGTGTATAAGAAAAAAAAAAAAATTAGATACAAATGGAATAAGCACACCAAAGCAATAACTAAATAGTAGAGAAGTGGAGCAACAAGTCCAATAAGTCCACAGAAATTTTTATGTGTGGGAATACAGTCCTAAAAGTCCATACACTTGGGCAAGCTGGTCCCTCGGAACAAGAAGCTGGGTCTTCTGGACAAAAGTGCAGACTTGCATAACAATTTTATTATCAATCACAATTGGCCATTAACAGCTGTTGGATTAACAGCTAATCTGAACTATAGGGCAGCCATTACAGGGAAAACTTGTTGGAGAGAAGATTGAGGCATCAACAAGGGATCTTATGGATGTCAGACTTTTGGAGATGAGGCGAGTATTTCCCCTTAATTACAAGTTAACCATACTGTACTTTGTTTAATCTGAACTGAATTAAATATTTACTAGTATCAAAATAAATAAATATATATAGATATACACACAAAGAACACAAATATCACCTTTTAAGTTCTTCCAGTGGGCTTGGTGTGTGGGAGTGAGCAGAAGGAGATAACTGCTCAGGCCTCAGACTATTAGCAAAGGTGTGCAAATGTTTCACTAGAACTCTGACCACCAAAACATGCTCCTCTGAAGGTTGAAAAGATTCCTGCAATCGGTAAAGATTGTGTTACAACTGTCAAGTAAAAATTACATCTGCATGAAAAATCTAAATCTAAAGAGAACACCACCAGCCAATAAAAGAAACCCAAGCAATGATCACAGCATGTAAGGATAGGAGGCAGACAGAAAGACATAATTGTGTAGAGAAGACTGCATGCACCCTTTTTACATCAGAACATAAATGTTCACACATAGCTTCTTGCAGTTTTGTAAGGGATGATAAAATTATGTTTTAGCCCCAACTAATGGTTAATTACAAGTCAGATTGACCTACTTAACCACATCCGTTCTTGTAATGATACACCTCCTCATGGACCAAAGCATTTTTATCATTTCACCTAAGGGCCTGTTTATTTGTTGATAACATTGTCATTATTTAAGATGACTTTTACATATTTTTTTTTTTTTTTGTTAATTAGGCTCTCCTCTGTTTTGACCAGTGATAGTTTTTAACCGCCTCCCACCCGCCATATAGTAATATGACGGACGCAAGGTAGTTCTCTCGTTCTGGGAGGACGTCATATGACGTCCTCTCATTCTAACCGTGCATGTGCAGCTCCCGGAGCGCGGCGATCGGCGGTGCGCTGTGTCCCTCGGACACAGCGGATCACCGATCCACGGAAAGAGCCAAAGATGTCGGCTTGGTCATGTGATCAGCTGTGTCCAATCACAGCTGATCACATGTAAACAGGGAAATGCCGGTTATCGGCATTTCTCTCCCCAGGAGCTGTCACGCTGACACTTCATGAGGAGAGGAGAGCCGGCAATCGGCATTCCTCGGAGGGGACATGTACACAGATCATCAGGGCACTGATGATCAGTGTGCCCTGATGATCTGTGTAGCCCCAGCAG
Source organism: Staurois parvus (assembly GCF_062004578.1). Classification (NCBI taxonomy): domain Eukaryota; kingdom Metazoa; phylum Chordata; class Amphibia; order Anura; family Ranidae; genus Staurois; species Staurois parvus. Next base: position 3,524,222 of record NW_028318500.1, on the reverse strand, counting down.
TGCCACCTGCCAGTGCCCATCAGTGCCACATTTCAGTGCCAGTCAGTGCCGCCTATCAGTGCCACCTAACAGTGACAATCAGTGCCATATATGAGTACTGCCTTTCAATGCCCATCAGTGCCACCTACCAGTGCCTCCTCATCAGTGCCACCTAATTGTGTCCATCAGTGCAGCCTATCAGTGCCCATCAGTGCAGCCTCATTAGCGCACATCAGTGAGGGAGAAAATCACTTTACAAAATTTTATAACAAAAACTAAGAAAAAACTTTTTCTAAATTTTCAGTGGTTTTTGGTTTAAGAAAAAATAAAAAACCCAGAGTTGATTAAATACCACCAAAATAAAGCTCTGTCACAAAAAAAAAAATGATAAAAATTTCATATGGGTACAGTGTTGCATGACCGAGCAATTGTCATTCAAAGTGCAACAGCGCTGAAAGCTGGAAATTGTCCTGGGCAGGAAAGGGGTATTAGTGCCCTGTAGGCTAGTGGTTAAACAGTAATTTTAAAAGTAACTAAAACATAAATTGTATTTTATTATTTATCCCGTTTAACCACTTGCCTGCCAGAGGATTTAAAGAGCTCCAGTGGCTAGTTTGCCGCTCTCTTTTACAAGAGAGCACACTGTCGACTAATTCCTGCTGCTTGCCCACAGCAGAGCTAAATATAAAGAAAAACATCTTGCCCGCCTCCCGGAACTGCATGTCCCGGGCATCGGGCTACAGGAATTGCGCATCCCTGAATAAGTAATACACTCAATCGCCATGGCCTGTATGCATGGTCACCACGTAAGACTCCATTGCTAAAGAAAAAGCATGTTGAAGCCCATTTAAAGTTTGCTGCACAACATTTAGACAAACCTGTGAAATACTGGGAGAATATAGTCTGGTCAAATGAGACCAAAATTGCCATAATGCACACCATGTTTGGAGGTCAAATGGCACTGCACATCACCCCAAAAATACCATCCCAACAGTGAAGTTTATAGGTGGGAACATCATGGTGTGGGGCTGTTTTTCAGCATACAGTACTGGCAAACTTCATATCATTGCAGGAAGGATGAATGGAAAAATGTACCAAGACATTCTTGATAAAAACCTGCTGCCATCTACCAGGATGATGAAGATGAAACGAGGGTGGACATTTCAGCAAGACAATGATCCCAAACACAAAGCCAAGGAAACCCTCAATTGGTTTCAAAGTCAAAATAAAGCTGCTAGAATGGCCCAGCCAATCACCTGACTTGAATCCAGTAGAAAATCTATGAAAAGAACTAAAAAGGTCAGAGTTCATAGAAGAGGCCCACAGAACCTTCAAGATTTGAAGGCTGTTTGTGTGGAAAAATGGACCAAAATCACACCTGAGCAACACATGAGAATAGTTTTGTCATTCAGGGGGCATCTTGAAACTGTCATCAGCACCAAAGGATTTTGTAGGAAGTATTAAATAAATTTCAGTTCGCATGTTCAATACTTTTTTCTTGTGTCATTCCATTTTATTACATATAAATCTTAATTTCTGAATTTTTTTGTTTTGGTTTCTTTGTATGTATGGATTGCATGGGTTGTTACCGACGTTGTGAAAATTTTATGTCAATAGCACCTTTAGAAATATATTTACCTATAAAAATGGTGACGTCTTCAATACTTAATTTATCCACTGTATGTATGCTAGTCTATGTGCTTTGGGGTTAAGTTTTGCATGTATAGCCTCTGACTCTGCATAATGCCTAGCTTTCAAGTGTCAGGAGGAGTTGTCATTGTTATACATGTATGTCCACTTACTACGTATAATGCCTAGCTTCTGAATGGTCCAGTCCCAGATGCCAGGAGAGAAGGCACTGTCATTCGGTCCTGTCACTATAGTAAACAAACAGGCAGGGTTACCCAGTGACGTAATTTTGTGACCATGTCCCTTTCTCTAATTTAGCGGAAGGGCCAAATGACAGTTCCCTCTCCTGGCGCTTCGGACCGAACTATTCAGGCTTGTAAATTTTAGCTTTTCCTGTTGACTGTGATACAACAAATAGGAGGGGAGGCATTTATCAATTCTGTTGCACAGCAAGAAAAAGCAAAACAGGAGCACTGACACAATTTTACAACACAACTACAGCCAAAGTTAAAAGATATTTCCCTCAGATACTCTAAAGCAGCACTCCAACACACTATGGGTGCATTCACATCTGCGAATGCACTCTGCCTCTGATTTAGATGCAACAACCCCAGTGGGAGGCAGCCCCACTGAAAGCAGATCTTGCAGCTAATAACAGCCACTGGCATGTAATCAATGATGTAGCAATCACATGTGAGTGATCGGCCCTGGGGACAAACTGAATGCACCCTAAAACCTGCCTCTCCATCACTTCCTAATTGTGCATCTTTTTAAAGTAAAAATCAGCCCTATCTTCAGTATTTGTTGTAGATTTTTGCAAATCTGTCTCTGTTGGCTGCCCAGGATACCAGCCGCAGGAGAGTACCAATGGGAGAGACAGCCTGATCAGCATCTAACTGGGTCAGTTTGCTTGATAAATAACCCCCAATGTGCTATGTGAAGACTGTGGAATTATCATACAGCAGTAGTTCTATTCATCCCCAACATGTCCATCAATTGCCTTTTTTCAGATTACACAGCTCCATCTTAAATGCAGTGGGTTGCAGTCCAGTGTTGATATACTCTGAAGAATTTGTGCAGCAGCCATGAGTGTACCAGCAAATTCAGAGTTGTTTATTCACCCACACAAAACACCTGATCAGAACGTATTTGAATAGGTCAACCCCTGTTGCTCTGACAGAAAGTAGAAATCCAAGGGGTTTGCAGATGTGTCACAATGGAATATCCCTTTAAGGCAATCAGAACACTAGTGCATGGCTAGTTTGGAGTAAACTGATAGATCAAATGAACCATTAACCACCTGAATAACATGTACAAGGGTGAATGCATCTTTTCAACCACAAAAACTTAACCAAACTCATATCCACGATTACAGATTGTCAAGCCAAAGCAGTTTAGTACTTTTTTTAATTTTTTTAAAGAGTATCAGCCAGCTGCAGATAGCAAAGAAGCCTGATGATTTTATTAGCAGAGAGTAAGCCTGCAACAATTTACAAAGCAGAAGAGCAACATCCACAGAAATACGTTAAAGCCCAACTCTAGCCAAAACCCTTTTTGGTTTCATTGTAAATAGGGCAAGGAAGGATTGGAACCTTACTGTCCTGATGACAGAAGGATTTGTGACTGGAGTCAGGCTTCAAGCATTAAGGACACATTTCTTAAAGCAATACACCACAGTCAACAATTGTTAAAGTGCCCTTTTATGCAGCTTAAGATTGTCTGTGTACAGCAGAGCCCCATAGCACATTGGCTTAGGTGATGTAAAATGGCAGAAGAAGCCAGCTTTCCCTCCCCTTTCATATGATTCACATGGCAGAATGTTTCCCACAGAGCTGGAAGTACTTGATAAGAATGGAGGGACCCAGGCAGACCAGGACTAATGTACGAAGTGCTGGATACACTAAGCCTGTAGTGGAGAGCTTCCAGCTGGGAGATGCACACCGGAGCCAACAGGTGAAGAGAATAGGGTATGGGGAGGATTGGGGACAAAAGAAATAGAGAAACAAAACACAAAATTATGGAATGAGAGAAAAACCATAGTGTGGAGAAATGACTGGGCATCATGAACACTGATATCCAAACATTTCTCCAACGTACTCTTACAGTAATATAAGTAACATGTACGTTTGGAGTATGCTACTGCAATGCAGAATGCAACTAGACTGGTACATACATTTCTCTTTTTATAGCTACTAAAGCACCATATAAAAGTATACACAAACAAGACTCAAGAGTAACAAAAGAAAAAAAACAAACACTTACATGACAAAGACACAAAGCACAGAATATCTTACAACACCAAGCCATTCAAAGTTTGAAAACAGAAAAATGATTAAAAATATTGAAACAGAAAACGACACTAAAAATTGCATGTAGGAGCCAAGAGTGTGTACAACTGAAAAATATGGATTAAAAAAAAAAACCCCAAAAACAAAAAGAAAAAAAAAACAAAAAAAAAAAAAAACACAGGATTTTTATACTCACCATAAAACATTTTCCCAGAGTACTTTAAGGGACACAGCTTGAAAATAATTATGTAATCTAGTGTTATATTACTGCCTAAAAGAGAAATGGACACTAGGCGCAAGACTGAAGGCCATACCCCTTGAAGCTATAACCCCTCCCATCTCAAACCTGATCAGTTGTAGCAAGCAGTTCAAATGAAAAACAATAAATATGAGGGAGCTATAACAATGGAATCAGTGAAAAGGATTTTACAGTTAATACAAAAATCCTCTTTCCTCCATTACAGCTTAATGATAATTAATCAACTTATGGACGTCCAAAAATAAACCAAGCAGAGGGGCAGGCACCGCAAAAAAAATCTGAATTAACCTACCCAACAAGGTAAAAGGGAACAAAGGGCATTAAACAGCTGTCTGCAGAACATTTTGACCAAAACTAGCATCAGCTGAGGCAAACACTTTGACCCTATAGAACTTAGCGGACATAAGTACAGAAGACTAAGTAGCAGCCAAACGGATCTGAGATAGAGCTCTGCTGACGATTACGACCCAGGAAGTACTCACTGCCCTAGTGGATTGAGCTTAAACGGGAAACTGAAACACTTTATCCCGCATTTCGTAGCCTACACAACAACCTGTCAAAACCACAGATATAATGGTTCTAGAAACTGGAGAACCTCTTTTAAAATCTTCTGGAAAAACAAAGAATCCATCTGCCTAAAATAGGCAGTAGCCAAGAGGTAAATGCATACAAGTAATGGATAGAGATCTCCATGGGATAAATCAGTGTTGGACACAAAAAAAATAACAAAATGTTTTCAAGAAACTGAAAGGAAGAGATCACTTGGAGAAAAAACATGGTCTTTGGTGTCAAATAACTGTGTCTAATGTAAGGAGAATTGGGGCTCCCTTTAAAACAAAGCTGATAACTCAAACTCTTTTGACCAAGGTTCAGGCCACAAGAGGTCTACTGAACAGGATAGCAATGTCAAGGTGCCGTCATGAATAGGTTCCAAATACAAAGGACAGGAAAATTGCTTGCAACTCCAAGATAAAGCTGAAAGCGACAATTCTTCCTAAAACTAACAACCCTGAACAAACAGATGGTCCATTTTAATGGAAAGGAAAAAAAAAAAAATCTACTCTCAGAGAATGGCAGGGACAGAAGTCACCATGACAGACATCTTGGTTCATGTAGCCAGATTATCCTGTCCAGAGAAAAAAGACTGGATTTATCCCACTGTGTGAGAATGTTCCATTGCAATGTTCTTGAGGGAAAATGAGCAAATGGAAGTGCTGTAAAAGGTGGATACTATCAGCCCCAGCACTCGCATTCAATTCCGCAGAAAAAAAACATCATCAGGCTTGTAGTTGTTGAACATGATTCTGCAGTTCTGTCGGCTACTCCTGAGGCAGGAAGACCTTGGTTTGAAAAAGGTATCCAGGAGAAGGACCAAGTACTCCAAGTGTGGAATCAGGGATAATTTACCAATGTTCAGGATCTATTGGAAGCCTTCCAATATCCACAATGTGAGTGACAAAGACAGGTAGGTTTGTTTTACTTACCCTTCATAGAAAACTTTTTGGTTCTTCACTGGAGAAGCATGAATTTACTGCAGGGGTAAGCCACAGGTTGACCCCTTCCTTCTCTGTATAATTATGTTCCTTTAATTCTAAATATCTGTGGCAGCCCTAGAAATCCCAGCTGACAGATATATAAATCTGCTATCAAATGAAACCTTTCCCTACCAGTATTTAAAAGGAGGCAGTCTTTGCTTCTCTGTCAGAGAGATTTGTTGATATCCATCAACATATAAGGGAGGCATATTTACACTTTCCTATTTTTTCCGGTCATAGGCGATTTTTTATCTTTGCTGAGGGAGAAATCACTAATCAGATGATGCTCTTCCCTTTGCTCTTACCTCTGCTTAAGAGTAATCATCCTGGTTCTTGCACATAAGTCTCTGTCCTGCTGCTGGAACACAGTGCTGTATTTTGTATGTAGCTAATGCTACATACAGTTTATACATCGCCCACAGCAAGCACACCTGCAAGTGAAGTGAAATGGTTTGCATGGACCACCTTGGTTCAACAAAACAATTTAAAGTTCAATCAAACCAGGAGTCAGGCTTTAACGGACTCAGAAAAAACCTGCAAACATTGGCTTACTAGACAGATTTTCAGTATTTCTAAGATCTGGCAAGTAGCTGTTGATGGTAGAAAAAAAAATCTTCCAATTCTAACAAAAAATATAACTGAAGTAAATTAACATCCATTCTCTTAAGAACATGAAGCAGGAGGGGGTAAGTGTGAGGTGGTAGGGGTTATAGCCTCAAGGGAACTGGCCTTCAGACGTCTTGTGCCTAGTGTCATATTCTCCTGTAGCTGGTAAGGTAACCCTAGTTTGCTCACTTATCAAGATATGTCCATCAATGGACAATTGTGAAAGACGGATTTAAGCATTAGCTTCTTGGAAGTCTTAATTTGATATGAAATTCATAGCAGCTGTGCAAACCTCATACTGTAACCAAAGCCAGAAGTTGTGTGCAGAGTTCAGCAAAATGCTCAGTCTCTGCACAAAAAACACACAAAAATATTGTAAACGTGCAGCCACCTTTTCAAACAGTTCCCAGGTAACTGGAAAACAATTACTTATGTGGTCTGTGAACTGGCTACAATTCTATGAACTGTGAATTTGCTAGATGCTTAAAGTGACCCTTTACAGGGTATCCTAACCCCCCCCCCCCCCCCCCAATGTTTCAAAGTATGAAGCAGCATGTTACTCACTTTCGCTCACCTAAAAGTGCTTGTGCCTGGCGATTGGTCCAGAGCGGTTACATGGGGGAGGGAGTGCTCAGCCCTGTGTAAGACCTGAAAATTCAGTTTGGAACTTACACAGGGTTTCTTTTACTGGCTTCTGGCAATGGCACAGCATCTTGAGCATCTCTAACCCAGGAAGGTGAAATGACCTTGGTATTTCACCCTGCATGTGCAAAGTAAATGTCACTTTAATAAATTTACTTTGAACATTTGGTTAACTATGCAGAAGTACACATTACATCTTGCAAATAAGCCATTACCTTAGCATGGGGAGACTGCATCTTGAGGTACATTTCATGAGAGTAATGGTGAAGCCACATCTCCACAAAGATCTGGGGGGAAAAAAAAAAACACAACAAAATAAGGATGACTGACTGCTTTTCACCATAGATTCTAAAATAACTAATTAATGTAAATATGCATATAAATGCATCTACTTTTTTCTTTAGTTTTGCATACAGGTTGATATTTGTAAATGATAGAGAATTTGCACAAGTGCTTCTAACTAAGAAGTGTAGTGGCCAACATCTGAAAAATACATGTGGCCACCAAATATGTTTATTACTGCATTATTTTGTATTGTTCTATACAGAAAAGGAAGCAGCTAGTTGTTGTGCATACAACACACAAGCTGCGATACTTGTGATACCTTGAAGTGTAGTATACAACAATATGGACATTGTTTGGGGTTGGAGATGGCAACACCTTGGGTTTACACAGAATGGCTAGCATCTGCAGAGGGGATAATCTATGTCTATTGCATACAATGTCCTGAACTAGACAAAGTGCACCAGTCATTAGAAAAATAGAGGCTACCATTTCTGACCTTCGGCTGCCTGTCTGAATCTGGTTATAACAACTATGGGTTACACACTCAGAATAAGCATACAACAAATGAATGTCTTAAATCACAATTTCTGCACTTGTCTCTTATCAAACTCTGAAATGGCAAGGAAATTTTTTAGTGTTAGTTCCTCTTTTGAGTTTTGGATACAGTGGAGAGGGATTAGAACACTTGTTAGATTTTTGTCGTCATCTGTGCACCTGTTTGGGAGATCTACCCTCTCGATTTGTCATGTTTACCTATTATTATTGCAAGTGAAAGTAAAAGAAAAACCAACATTTGGGTTGACCACAGAACAGTATTAGAGAATAAATCTTCCAATGGGGACACTAATATTGGTGACAACTAGGGATTCCCTTACTTTGAAGGGATTTCCCTCATCTGCTTTTTTTGCGATGGAATAGGAGGTGAAGAAGAATTTCCTTGCAGAGGTGGGTGTAAAGAAAAAAGGCTGGATGTTCTAACTTCATTTGATTGGCACATACCTGCAATAATGTCTCTGACCTCCAGATTTCTTGGGCTGCAGGGTCAGCATTCACCAAATGCTGATGTGAAATATGCCTCTTCAGAAGGCTAGGGTGAGTACCATAGGATGCCAGAGAAATAGATGGTGATCTAGGGAAAGAGGGCAATGACTACATTCAACAGTATAAAAACAAGTAGGTTATAGGCAAGTAAAAATCATCATAAACAGTAGCATATTACACATTTTTGCTTAGCCATAGACTAACCATTTCTTGGTACATAGTATCTACCATAACAATGTTTGCATTGCTCACTAAGCTATTAACATAATACTGAATCAAAACGGTGTGCAACTAGTACTTACGAACTTAAAACATACTCAAAGGAAACCTATACATGAACAAATATGTAGGCTGCCATTACTGAACTTGCCTTGGAAAATGTCATATGTCCTGTAGCTTTACTGATCCAAAGACTGACCAGGAACAACATGCATGCGTGTTGTGGGTCAGTGACGAGTACTGACTATAGAGAGAGCCAAGTACTGAGTATTTTCAGAAGGAGGTCAGCAATAGCAGCTTCTGTATAGCAATACATGTAGGTTTCCTTAAATTTGGCCAGTTCTATTTAACTGTGTGCTGCAAAAAAATAACACAGAACCTAGTTCCATGAAATATATAGACAGAAAGTCTGTTACCTTGGAGCAGGTGATGGCACAGCTCCACCAGGATTCAAGAAATTAGGAGGTGGAACATTTCCCTCAGTTGGAAGAAACCATCTTAGGTATGTATCTACCAGGATGAAGTAGGCACTCTGAGAGGTGCTGGCCAGGTGATCAGAGTCATTCTATAAGAAAGGAATCCATGCCTACAGTTAATACAACATATCAGCAATCACTATATAAATTATAAGGCCTGCTGCTTTCATACCTGCTGGCTCTGGCAGGAATTGTCTGCATTTTCTTTAAACGTGTAATTTTTTTTTCTGCGGCAAGAGGAATGTACTCTCATTGGTCATGTAGATAATCCAATAGGATATAAACTCTCTTCAAGCTACAACAAATAATTTACTTCTATTTGGAGAGACAGTGAAGGAGAAAGCCTGCCATTACTGTGTGTTCCTCCAAGATCACAGCAATCAGCATGTTTGCAAGTGTGACTTTACTTTTACCTTACATAAAGCATTGTAAACAAGTACTGCATATGGCTCTGCCTCTCTCTCAGAAAGAAGCTAAGAATGGCATAACATACCTGTGACCAATTACAGCATTACCTATGGGAAACTGCTAAAGAGAGGGCAAGCAAATCACACAAATTGACTCAGCCAATCTAAGCCCTCTAACATATAGAAGAATAAAAATGAGAAAGAAAAATGAGAAGAGGTATAAGATTTGGTGTAAAGATACGATTCTCCTGCACCCAGTAATTAAGAAGCATAATACACCCTCCAAAATGAGTAAATAAATTCTCTAGAGGAGGAAGAAGCGGCATTGCTTTTTTTTTTTTTTTATATAGAGTAAGAGAGTGGTGTCCAACCTTATAACCTTCCTGGACGACACACAAAATACACAAACAATAAAAAAAAGCTGATGAGCAGAAAAAGTCAGGAAGATCACAAGTTAACGATCATTGATATAGATAATGTACCTATCCTAGTAACAAAACTTCATTTTTTTTTTTTTTTTTTTTAATAATTTTTTTTTATAAAAGTAAAAGAGGGCAACATAAAACTAGTGCAATATTTGACACTGTTTTTGATAAGCTAACATACCAATATCTGGTTTGATGGATGTAGTAGCAATTCTCAATTAATTCCCACGGTGCCTATCAGACATTTTGATTCTAATTTTGCCCTTCGTGTGCTTCATTCTTAAAATAGTTGCTCACATGGTGCTGCAGAAAACTGATGACATGATAAAGGCACAATTGTGAAGAATGGGACATTTTTCTTTGGGAAGATAAATCTTATAAAAGTCTATTGAAGAGACACTGTCAAATTTTTCTGCGGCCACATGTGTTCGCCAAATATAAACTCATTTTACATAAACGTCCACCAAAAAAAAAAAAAATTCAACATTTTTAAGTTTACAATTTTGCGTTAGGCTGCATGCATAGACGTCATGGACTGTGGGTTGGACACCCCTGGAGTAGGATATGAATGAATTATATAGGCTGGAACAGGATAGGACTGGAGGGAAGATAGATGGAAGGGGAGTTGGCCCTGGCAGAATTCCATGCTCTGTTATTGTTTTGGCGGTTTTCCCACCACACTTATTTACTTGGTTCTATCGATTATAAATGTAATAAGTGATTACAACCTTAAAGGCCAAACAGCTGCTTCCCACTAGATTTCCCCCCAATAACATTCTCCTTTTTTTTGTATCCATGTATGATTGTCTGGAGGCCTGCCCTACCACCACCTGAAGAAACAACAACCACCACGTCATCTCTTGAGACAAGGGTGCAAAAGCTAGACCTTTCCCAACTATCTTTCACCATGTTGAATAGTGCCATTTTGCGGTCTTTGCACAGTGTTCCCAAGCTACGGGACTAAAGATACCAGAATCCCGCCATCGATGTTGGAGTTCCGTCCTTCCAAGGCAGAGGGGCGAGGAAACATCGCAGCACAGGCATTCATGGTCCGAATGTGAGGTGTCAGAGGCACCAGGACTTCTTTGTTTACTCAGGACAGATAAGGAGTTGTGATCAAGAAAGAAGAAGAGGAGGCCGCAGTGGTGGTGGGGGGGTTGGGCCTTCTGGGTGGTCATGGGTGGGTACAAAATCATTGAGGGAGGGCATAGGTTTTCCAATGAACTTGAGGGGAAATGTGATGGCTATTTTGGGCCTATAATAATTTTCACCTTCTTGGGCCTACAATAATTTTTAATATTATTGTGAACTTCTGATAGGGGTCTCAATTCCTGTAACTTATTTACCATCTGTTGCATCACCTCAACCCCCCCCCCCTCCCTGTGAAGGTGTCCTGTAGAAGTTTATGACAGTAAGGAAATGAATAAGCCCTAGAGTCGTCATTTCTAACACCTCCTAGGGAGTATTGTCATAGACTTTCCTGTGGGAACTGAGTTTTCAAACGAGGTATGTTTCCTGGACATTGGCCTATCCTAAATTAACTACAGTTGGCCAATGTCTTTCACAAATCACAGAGCCCCCCTTTGAACAGAAATGGCAAAATACCGGAACCTATTGAAGGGTGTGTCTTTACCTGGAATGTAGGGGGAGGGGGTATAAAGGTATGGCATTCTGTCTCTGTGTTCTCTTCCGATGCCCAGACCTCATAACATCAGGATGTCTGTAATGTATCAGCATTGCTCTGTCTCTTTTCTATAAAAAAACTCTTTCCTATAGTCATCTCTCTATACTGATAGTATACTGTATGTTATACTGTAACAAATTATTTACTTAGTAATATATTTTTAGTTTGATTCAATTAGTAACTACTTCTCTTCTGTGTAAATAAAGTAGATCTTTATTTTTTGCTCAGTTGTCATCCTTTATTATTAACATTATTGGTAATAGCCACATAAGGATTGGCTAAATTCATGTATAGACAAAAGGTTGTAATAACTTATTACATTTATAACCTTAGATAGAACCAAGTAAATAAGTGTGGTAGCAAATCCGCCAAAACAGTTATAAAATTGAATCTCTTGAATTACTTAGCATTGCACCAAATATGTTTTTTTACATGGACACTTGTTTACCAACAAAATGTTATATCCATAAAGTCTTCACTTACTCTATGTCTGATGAGGCAGATAGCAAAGTGGAAAATGAAGTACTCAAAAGGGTCTGAGGAATACATTAAGGAAATCACATGCCAGAACCGCCTATTTTACTTCACAACAATAACCATATATGTATTGCTAGGCAGTTTCTCTGGTGTTATATTTTACAAATACAATTTCATACACAGGATAAGTATAAATTAATATATAAACAAACAGTTATAAAGGATACTCAGGGCAAGATTGAGGCCAAGCCCTCCTGATGTTGGAAACTGGATCTTGTTATGATACAGAGGACATTCAGGTAAAACTCGCTCCTGTATAGATGCACGGACTGGACCCTGATTAACCAAAACAAAAAGGTGAGGTAAGCAACAATTAAACCAAATATGATTAGCTGGGTTGTTAATCGTATACTGACAGATTCCACATTATCGCCATGACAGCCGGAGACAACAGTGAATATACTGTGAATTATTTTCACAGCAACAACGTAGAAAAAAAAGATAACTTACTGGCAGATATGAGACAGGGAAATCATATCTGTATTCCTCTGCTTGTAGCTTATAAACAAGCTTCATCATCGCACCACTGTGTTTAAAAAGAAAGAGTAAATAAGAAAATATTATTTAAAATTCATAAACCATTACAAAATAAAAACCCATTAGAGATGAGAACAGAGAAAAGTATATCAATCAACAAATCACAAATGACATCCCAATTCAGTTAACAAGAAAAAGCGGCCTAGCCTCACCAAACATTTGGCAAGGGACAATAACAGAATTTTTGTACTTACCAGACAAAAGCCTACAAGGTGTGTGAAGTGGCTCCCGAGATCGCAAAGGCTCAAACCCACAGGCTCAAAGGGCATAACAAGAGAAGGCTTCTGAAAGGCCTTCTAATCAAGAGGATGCAGATTAGCAACAGTCCCCAAGTCCCTAAGTGAACAGGTTTCCCTGAAGTCATCAAGACATTCTCTGTACCTGCAAAACAAACACTTTTCTCCTGCGCTAGGAAAAAAGACTCAGTAGACCCAATAGGAGTGTTCTGGAATTTTCTGGAATATGCACGGCTTGCTGCCCTCAACAGACCGGGGTGGTCCAAATACACTGGATGCAAATGGAGAAACAAAAAAAGGGCGCACCGACCTAGTGCATTATCGTTTAAAATATTTATTGAAGAAATAAAGTAAGTATCATACTCACAATAGACATAAAAACACAGGCATGTCAAACTGAACAAAATGTATGAGCTCTGAGAAAGAGGTTGTGTCCTCGAAAAGCGTTAGACAGTTGGTCATCCAGGGTTCCATCTTATGGACTCAGATGTTGTTTGGATCATACATCTTGTTCAGTTTGACATGCCTGTGTTTTTATGTCTATTGTGAGTATGATACTTACTTTAATTCTCTGTACCTGGCAGAGGGTATCTGTAGAAAAATAGGGTGTTCACCTTGCTATTGATCCAGGGAAGCACTCCAGCAATGAGCTCTGCCCACCATGCAAAATCTGAGGTGAACCTGTGTGTGCGAACCTCTTGATGCAGAGGCTGCTGGATGAGAGGAACCAATATCAAAGCCTTACTCTTAAGCGAAACAGTGCAAGCGAGGCAAGGATTCTTGGCATCGTCCAAAGCAAATATCAGACTACCTCCTCCAGCAGCAAGAAGGACTGCCAGTCTTTCCCTACTCATTGCAACACCTAGATGGTGTCCAGTGAAACCGGCACAAGGCTACTTCCCTTGGCATGAAAGGAACTATCATTTCTGAAACGCAAGATGGTAAACCTAGGCATGGAGTTTATCCAATGAGTGAAGCCCCTCGTATATTGGATGAAAAAACTATTTCGTCTGCCAAAAGAGGCTGAAGGATCACACCAGGGACGATCTGGACCCAGACCTAAGACAACAGAGATGCAACTGAAATGGCTGGGAAATAATGGAAGAGGGGAGGAGAACTTGAAAGGAGGGTCCCCCAACACCTGACACTCCCACAAGGGAGAAGGGGTTAACGCCACATATGATGACAAGGATCTGAGGGTTGTAATGGCAATTTTGGGCCTGTAGTAATTTTCACCTTCATGAAGGTTATTGTGAACTTTTGAACTGTGGGGGGATGACACTTCAAAAGACTCAATTGAGGTGAGGGGGAAGGAAGGCAACTGGGAATTCCTGTTTTTCTTTAACTAAACTGACCAGTGTTCTGAGCCCACCCATTGGAGGTTAAGATATGTGGAAAGGTGTGAATTTACTTGGGTGGGTGAGTCTAGGGGTGGTCCAAAACGAGAGACACACTGCCTTTGTCCCCTTGTCTCTTTGGAAGACCAGTCATCAGGATGTCTGCGTAATGTATTTTTCTGTTTCTTTTCTGTAACGTTCTTTCCTATAGTCATCTTTCTTTGTATTGGTAACATTCTGTATTTGCATAGTAATATTACTACTTTTAAATTTATACCGGCTACATTATATTGTTATATGCTATTAATAGCAAGCTTCTTTTTCTGTGTAAATACATTAGATTTTAATTTTTTGCACAGTTGTCATCCTTTGCTATTAACATTATTGGTAATAGCCACATCAAGATTGGCTAAATTCATGTACAAAAGGTGAATAAGTGCGGTAGCAAAACCGCCAAAACAGGGTACACAGGCTGTGGACCTTTGCTGCGTAGGCTTACGTTAAAAAACCTTGCCCACAGATGATAGGTTGTTACCAACCCTGGAACCTGGCAAAGCCTGATATGACTTTGCCAGTGGTTAGCTCTGAGGGAAGTTGCTGACCAGCAGCCATAAAATTGACTTTCTTCACAGGAGGTCATACCACTGTCCCACAATAAGAGATGCCAGGAAAAAGCCCTAGACTGAACACAGAAGCCAATGTCCCGAGAAGTTGCAAGTATTCCTTGGCAACACAAGAAATCCAGGTAGAAACAGAAAAGTCAGAACTGTTCCAGATCAATCTTGTTGATCTGGACCAGAGAGCAGTGGTGCCATGTACTATGAATGGCCTTCATGTCCCAAACACAAGAAAGTGGAAGCCCAGATATGGCAGAGCTCCAGACACCGAGTTAACACATGGGCTGGAGCAAGGAATCAAGAAGCAGGACGGGAACTTTGCACCTGACTACCAAAGGACACACCAGCATTACAAATCACCCCCTACTAGTAGTATTGGAGGTTCACTTTTATGCAGAATGATTTTCAGAGGGTTTAGCCCTATGGGCTGTCCAGGAATTAAGCTCTGAGGGACTGCAGGCACCTAATACAGAAAGAAATTAAGGAGAAGGGTGGGAATCAGCTGACCTATCCCTAGACCACCTACAGTGAAGCAGGAGTAATCTCTTGCCACCAGTGGCATCCCTAATTACAGTATAGAGTACAGCAAGTGTAGGGCCAAAGAGACAACATCCCTCTAAGGCCAAGCAAGTCAGACGCTCTTTGGATGTGTTGTTAGCATCCCAGCATCATATTCAGAGTGTTGAGCGCATCTGTATGGATATTAGACCCATGTGAGAAATAAGTTTAGATGCATGTAACAAGCCATCACAACATAAGCGTAAGGCTCTAGCCATTTGTTCCACACGTTCGATTAGGTCATTGCCAGCACAGGATGGAGGGAAAAATCTGCCAGATCACATTGGGATTTAAAGAGTAATTCTAGCTACTGGGTCGGTAGAATCCTTTAAAAAAGGTAAGCACACCTACCGGTCTTAGTTTTCCCGTTCAGGTGAGTCACTGGATCAATTGATCATTACTCGGTATAGTTCACCATTTAAATAGCAGGTGTATTGGTAAGGTCTTTACAGCTGTAGGAGCTGAAAGTTCCAAAGCTGGAGACAGCAGAATGATTCTCCAAATGCAGGGTAGTAAGCACCACAGCAATGATTTCCAAAATGATGCTTTGTAATCCTGAGATAATGGCAGAAGACGGTAGGTCGACTTCTGTACAACCAGCTTGCCCATACATGGATTGAAATTCGTCTGGTCCCTGCTGAACCAGACAAATTTTGATCCATGTATGGGCAGGCTAGTTGTACAGAAGTCAATCTGCCATCTCTTGCTATTATATCAGATATACAAAGGATCAGTTTGGAACGCACTGATTTGGTGCTTACTACCCTGCATTTGAACAATTAGTGAGTTCCAAAATGATCCTTTGTAATCCTGAGATAATGGCAGGAGATGGCAGATTGACTTTTGTACAATCAGCCTCCTATACATGGATCGGAATTCGTCTGGTCCCTGCTGAACCAGCCAAATGCCGATCCATGTATGGATGGTTTAAATATGCATCTGAGATGGTCAGTGTTCAGTTGCATGGCCTATTCTAAAGCCAAAGGAAGATCAAAAACTCTATAGCGGAAGGTGCGCTTACAGCCACTGCGGTCAGTATCTGCAGGGAATTTGGTAAATCCAGCCACAAAGTTTTGAGCTGCCAAGAGGCAGCTGAAGGCAGAAAGGGACTCTGAGGAGCCTTGGTTCTCTGAAAGGCTAGCAATCAGACACCCCTGAAACTGTTGAGAGTATGGGCTAGGGGTCACCTGTAACAACAGGACTGCCCCCTCTTGCCTATGTGCAGACATGTTGCGCCCAAACCAAAGTGCAAGACAAGGTTTCAGGTACTCGCAAACTTAGGCAGCTGGCACTGATGAGGGTCGGGCAGGCCACAAGGGAGAGGTCACTGTAGGCAGACAGTAGGAACATATCCAAGATCGGAATTCTATGTGGTGCTTTGCAAAGCAGGAGAAGCAGCTGGATTGGCGATTCCTCCATACTTAATAGTGGGTAGGATCCAGCAGATCCTAAACTTAGACCTTCAGTATTAACCCTTTTTTTTTTAAAACCAGCAGTACCGGGGAGCTTCTACGTAGCAATCGACTTAAGAAATTACATAGGGAGGAATCTTGATTGAAGAGAGTGGGATGAACAATCAAAAGCACAAAATAAAAATGCTAGCAAAAACTGTTTAGACATTTCTCAGCACAGTTGAAGAAAATAAGTCAACTCTCCTATGACACTAGCATAAAATGGAGTCGTACTGGGTAGAGGAGAGGGTATTCTGGGCAGGCTTACCAATTTTTTCAGTTAGCTCAGTCATTTGTAGGCAGCAGTATAATCTAACAATCTGAATTCCTACATCCCCGAATAAGAAAAGACAAAGAAGGGGGAAAGGTCCTCTACCGGGTGGGACTTTGAAAGCACAGATTTGTAAATAGACTACTAAATCAGCAGTGAAAACATGACGCTCAATTTTATTTTATACAATCTTAAAAATAGACATAAGTGGAAATATATAGATTATGGTAGTTAAAAATAGACATAAGTGAAAATACATAGATTATGGTGGTAAAAATGATAGGGTGTGTGACTTAGTGTTAAAGATGAGAGCTTGATCATGCAAATGTTGCAACTGACACATGCGTCGTCTCTTCCTCAGAGGTCCTCAAAGAGGCCTGACATATAGCCTCATGTAGGGGCAGAAAAAGTGGACTACCAAAATGTCTTTTTTATACGATTGTATAAATTAAAATTGAGTGCATGTTTTAACTGCTAAGTAGTCTATTTACAAATCTGTGCCTTCAAAGTAACACCCAGTAAAGGACCTTTCACCCTTCTTTGTCTATACTTCTAGGGATGTTGGCACCCCTTGTATTGTATCCCCCCCCCTCTCCGAATAGATAAGAAAAAAAAAACATATTTTGTGTCTACTATGATTAACAATCTTCCTTGGGCATTAGTGCAATACTTTCAAGTACAGTTGCACCGAGCAAACACATTACCTGAAACTTTGGCATAGCCACATTTCTTGTACAGAACACTTCTGGATTCTGTATTAGTTATATTTGCAATTACAAATCATCATTTAATTGTAAACCTCTCAAACAGCAATTACAGTTTTCCTATAAACTACCTAAAATAATATTTTAACGTGCATCTCATACAGTAAAAAAAGAAGTATGTAAAGTCACAGTTTATTTTTTTTGGAGAAGGATCAGACAGACACTCAAGTCAGTTTTATTTTTTTAGATTTTTTTTTTCTTGGTCTGTGTTGCTGCTGGGGAGCACTGCCCACTAATTTTTTTTTTTTTTTATGGTGACCATTGTAACTGAAAGCAAGAGAAAACCAAAAATGTTTAGTTGTCACTGGAACAGGGATAGAAGGTACATTTTTCAATGGTCACTTCTTTTAAGTGAAAGCTGTCCATGAGAACATTCCCCTTTTGGCTAGAACTCCTCATTTCCTTTTCTGTCTCAAGCCAAGAATTGTAGGAAAATCCTCCCAAATAATCAGAGATAGCAAAAAGAAAAGTCATCAAGGGTTTAATCTTTTTTACTGCCAGACCAATTTTCCCACTTTTTTGCATACTGTATGAAAAAAATGCAAATTTCAACTTAATAATGTATATAAAACCCCAAAACAGATCACTTCTACATGGAAGACAGAAGTTTGCACCCTATTTCAACATTTAGCAGCTAATTTAATCACTTACCCGATTATTCAGCTTCTTTATCTTTTAATCCTTACCTAAGTTCCTGTCTAAGCTGGTGCCAAGGCTGCTGCCCCGGTTGCTGCCCCAGGCCTTCTGTTTCACGGTGGCTCCATTCTATGGCAGTGTCCTATGGAGCCAACATTGCATGCGGGAACTAGAGTTGTGTCTCCTACACTGTGTGCAACAATATAGCCTAGAATGACAAAGCACTCCCATGCACCCCACTTTCCTCCTCCCCTTCCTTTCCCAAGATAGCAGAGTGGTTGAAAATGGCAACTAACAGGATTTTTAATAATTGTCCAGTATCCAGATGCCTGTTTTGGGTTGAACATACCTGCCCTTAATCTATCCATTCCTTTATGTGCTCCTACTATGGAGGCTCAGGAAATTTAAAGTTAGGGCCATGGTATATACAGAAGTCCCTTGATGTGGCAATGCGGCTTATGCATATATTTGCAAATATATGCAAATAAAACCCTCTGTTTATAACGCAAATGGTTATACAGGGCCAATTCGGTTGTTCTGAAGGCTGGCTGGTGAGTGAGCTTGGAAATTACGCGTATTGCCCTTCCATGTGCACCTTGCTGCAAAGGCCAGTTATAGGTTGGGGTGGTTGCCACTTTTTTTGTAAAATGCATGGTGTGCCTATTAGATCAGGGACCCCTACCCCTGTAAAAATCACCATATTAAACAAAAAATGTACCCATGAGAAAAAAAACCCAAAACATTAAAATATATACTTACTTTAACCCCATCTTATGTCTGCTATGCCTAGGCAAGGGTAACATCAAGATCCTAACGGTGGGATCCTGGGAATGTTGAGGGTTCCAAATCTTGCAAAAAGATGTTCCTAAACTGGATCTGACTGTCTTATCACAAGATCTGGGGTACTCATCCTTTCCTGAGAAGGATAGTGACATCACATCCTGCAATGTGGATGATGCGGGTAAGTATTTATTCTAAATTTTTCCCCTACAGGTACATTTTTGCCTTTGTAATGTATGGCAATTTGTACAGGGGAAGGGGCCCTCATCTAATAAGTGGACCTTGCATTTTCATTGTAAAGAAACAAGTTATGCAATCAGGTTTATTAAAGGTTAAGGTATTTCAATGATATCTGTAGACTTGTGTGCTGGATTAGCCAGTGGCTTTTATAATCTCTTGCGAGATCTACCAGCAGTAATTCCTGGATCTGGTACACCCAACTTGCAGCGTTATTGCCTTTGCCACAGCAGTGCTAGAACTAAAAACTGTAAAATTAATCAAATCTGAACAAAGAGTGAAACTTCATCATACAGTATAATGACTCAACTCTGCAGCACATACCAAAATACCGAATATAGAACAATTAGAGCTGAAAAAAAAAAAAAAAAAAGTACAACAAAAATCACTTGCATAACAAAGTAGAAGCAAATGGATATGTAATTACTTAGGATGCAGGAATTCCAGTGCAGTCTGAAACTCCAAAGGTATCCTATCCTGCAGATGTCTCAGGTTCCAGCCCACTATACTGCCATCCAGGCTGCCAAAGACCAGCTCTACTAGCCATGGGAAGATAGCATGAAGTTCCTGAAAGCAGAACAATGACATCTAATGTGAATATATGCTTTACATTCTTTGGCACTATGCTTTGACAGCTACAAATCATTTAAAGTGTAACACTATATTTCTTGATGTCTGATTAAAAGCACTTAGTTGAAACTCTCCAGATAAATCCTTAGAAAAGCAGATGTTGAATCTGACTGCTTGACTTACAGATGAGCTATAAGTGAGGGAAACAGACAGGGGGAGGTTTGTTACTCCATAAAGTACAATTCTTGAAGAAGAGGTATGATCAAACATCTAGTCCAATTTTTACACTAGCAATTGCTGAATAAATATGAATTGCTACCTGTAAAACTCCTCCAGATTAAAAGCAGGTGGATATGTGAAATAAAGATCTATCATATATCCTTTTGATACATGCAATATCATTTTCCTTTCAGCCAATCTTATATGTGAAGTAATCTCTGCAGTACCGAGAAAGCACATAATTGAAAAGCAGCCTATTGGTCAGGCAAGAAGAAGCAATCTTGTACAATCCATCTCCACTAAGGAGGCGGTGTTAAAAAGTTGACCAGAGGTAAATAAATTAGACATTGACAAATAATGTTAAATAGACATCCTTTAAACCTTTTACATCCTGAAGTAACTAACCAGATCAAAATAAAAAAAATTATATATATATATATATATATATATATATATATATATATATATATATATATATATTTATTTTTTTTTTACAGCCTACTAGTCTTTAGATGTGGT
Organism: Staurois parvus; assembly: GCF_062004578.1. NCBI lineage: Eukaryota > Metazoa > Chordata > Amphibia > Anura > Ranidae > Staurois > Staurois parvus. The sequence continues at coordinate 3,503,478 of NW_028318500.1, read as the reverse complement.
GACTGCATTAGTTCAACGTTAGTACACAAAATACCTGTTAACCTTCCCAGAAATACAATGTCCTTGTCACTTCCTTCCAGGGAGCTGGACAGACAGTAAGAAACAAAATCTTATCTTTACTTGAAAACTACTTATCCCATCATCCTCTATGGAATGGAGACAAAATGTTTGAAGTACAGTGTGATAACTATGGCTCTTTCCATAGATAAAAAGAAGAGTGAGCATAGTCACCAAAAATAGGAAGTGTGCTATTGGCAGGATCACCAGATGAAAATAAAAGGGAAAAAATACTGAAAAACAAATGCAGACACCATATCTAAATACTGGTAATCTGCAATATGTTACATTTTTGTTTTTGGGTTTAGATACACTTAAAAGCTCCATCTTAACCCATCAAGATTTTGCAACTTCAGTATGAAATGGTTACAATTTATTTATTTATTTATTCCAGGTACTTATATAGCGCCGTCAATTTACATAACTTTAAAAGGATAATATTCCACTTTGTATTGATAACATTGGCAGCTTTTGCGAAGAGACTTACCGTTTGGGAAAAATAATAAATGCACATTGTTGCCAAATAAAAAAACAAAAAAACAAAAGTGCAATTATTTCGTACAGGAGCCTGCAAAGCATTGCACCCATGATCAGCGGATTACAGGTGAAATTTCAGGCTCCTGCAGACAAGCCCTACAGTTTCATGCTGTACTACTGTATGGACTGCCAGCTTGAAAGCTGCAGGGCTTGTGAATACATTACAAGCAATCTCATTAGCACCCTCACAGTTCATTGAGAACTACAAGCCATCTGCTGCAGTGGAAGATGGATCCTGAAGTTTTCTCATTCACAAGTTCCTGTGAATCAATAGGTGCAACATGCACCAAAAAGTGAACTTGTCCTTTAACCACTCGCCCTCCAGAGGATTTACCCCCCCCCCCCCCCCCGACCAGGCTATTTTCGATACGGTGCTGCGTTACTTTAACTGACAATCGCACGGTCATGCAATGCTGCACCCAAATGAAATTTATTTCCTTTTTTCCCCACGAATGGAGCTTTCTTTCGGTGGTATTTTATCGCCTCTGTGTTTTTTATTTATTGCAATAAACAAAAAAAAAAAAAAAACTGGCAATTTTGAAAACAAAAAGCCAATATTTTTTACTTTTTGCTATAAAACATATCCAGTGAAAAAATAATAAAAATTTTGACATAAATTTAGGCCAAAATGTATTCTGCTACATGTCTTAGCTAAAAAAAAAAATCCCAATACGTGTAACTTTATTAAGTGAAAGCTATAGCGTCTACAAATGGCAATATATATACACTGGAATGTTTATTTTTTATATACTAGTAATGGCGGCGATCAGCGACTTATAGCGGGACTGCGGCAGACATTATGACACTGGGGGGGGGGGGAACTGCCACTGACATCCTCAGTGACACTCATACAGTGATCAATGCTAATACAAAGCACTGACACTGTATTAATGACACTGGGCAGGGAGGGTTTAACACCTGGGGTGATCAAAGGGTTAACAGTGCGCTGTTTTACTAAGTGTGTGTGTGTTTTACTATGTAAGCATGCTGATTTGTATTGCTCTGCTATGTAAAGCAATACAAAGCAGCATGGTGCAGACAGGGGAGAGAGATCTGTATTGTTTAAGTACAGACCTCTCCCTTGTCATTGTTCCTCAGCGATCGCCGGGTGCTGGCGGGAAATCTCCGTCTAGGACCCAGCGATCGACAACTGTATCCGCCAATAGCAGTGCAGGTAGGGCAGTGCGCGTGTGCCCCCTACCCGGAAATGCAAAATAAAATATATATAGCAGTAGTTCTGCTATAGGGCGGTCGGGAAGCTGTTAAGGAGAATCACTAATTCATCAATTTTCTAATTCCCCGGAATATTTGCATGTAGATCTGACATGTAGAGGATCCTGGTATTCTTCATAAACTGTATGTTTCTTTGCAGATTTGTATGTACTTATTCAGAGAATTGTGAAATTAAGGTGGAACATTGGTCAGAAAATTAAGTCATGCTAGATCATGTCAGGCTAGCCCCTTTTTGCAGGTATAGCTATTTAAAACATTCAAAATAAGTGCTTATACTATTTAAAACCTAGTAATGGCGGAGATCAGCGACTTATAGTGGGACTGCGGCAGGCATTATGACACTGGGAGGGAACTGCCACTGACACTAATATAGTGATCAGTGCTAATACAAAGCAATGACACTGTACTAATGACACTGGGCAGGAAGGGTAATACACGGTCTTAACCGGTTCTGCACAGGCCGATCTGTTGACAACCTAAAGATTTAATGCTGCTCGAGTGTTCTGGGCTTCAGCAAAAGAACATCCTCTGGCAAGAAGAAACAGGAGCAATTCTGAAGGCAATTTACAGCACACACTAACTTCGGTACCATAATTATTAATGTAGAATGTACTGTATGTTCCTTGTTAATGAACATTATTTTTTATCAAGATGTTCTAGGTAAAGTTCCATTTTAACTGACCAAAGGGAGATTTTACACTATCTTTAAAAGGATAAGGTCACCTTTTGCACAAAAATAATAAATGCACATTTTTTTGCAGGTAGAAAAATGTGCAGTTATTACTTTTGGCTGCGATCAGCAGCTCACGTGTGCCATGCAGGTCTCCTGCAGACCTGTCAGTATATCTGCTTGCCTGTACGGGACATACAGGTGAGCAGATGTACTGACAGTAAGATTCAATAAACGCTCCACATCGCCGTGGTAGTTCATTGAGGACTACAAGCAGACAGCCGCTAAGGCTCTCGGGACTTATAGTTTATTCTTTCACAGAACACTGTGTATGAATGACGCGGCCGTGTGGGCGGAGCCCCGCATGGCAGTGCTGTTTTCAAATACTGATAGCTAGTACAGCGAACGTCTCCCCGCACTTCTGTCACAGAGGGGTGGGGGAATGCAGAGGCTGCAGCACTGGGAATGTGTTACATGTTCCACCCTTAAACGGATGGAATATGTAATATGTTCCCAAAGGTGAACTTATCCTTTACACAGCTTTGATATTCGATATCGTTTGAGTGTAGCAAAAAGGAATAGGAGAAATCAAGAAGAAAACACTCATAGCATAGCAAGTCATCGATTGCCATTCAGTCAACACAGTGTATTCTTGTTACCTTTGCAGGGAAATCTTCAATAATTCTGACCAGATCTTGACACCGGTGGACAAAGGGTTTATTTACACAATCTGCTTTGAGTGTGGCCTGTTTATCAAAAATAAATAAAATAACTAAATACATACACATTTGTCATTACAAGAGTATCCTTAACATGCACAATCAACATGTCCCTGTACATTCACTAAAGACTAGTGACATCTGAGGAATGAGACACACAGCTTCTTGGCTACCACTATTTCTTAGTTAGAAGGCCTTTTTGCATTTTAGCATGTCTCAATATGTTCTCATTTTAAATGCAATACACTTATTACGATAAGCTGGTGTTCCAAATGAAAGTAAAAGAGGTGCACACACTTTGTCACAATGATCCTCTTTGCGAATCGGCCAGCATTGTTTACTTGGTTAACCTGGAAAGGATCAGGGACTACTGCACAGACTATTCCGGCAATCTATGGTGGAAAGCACTTGTTTTTGAATCGAAAAACACATACACTGATGTAACGCTCACCATGTTAAAATCTCCTTTAGATCTACCAACAGCTATGTAGTACAAGGGCCAGTCTGACTGGATAGTTTTGGTAGGTGCTCATATTGCGTATTTTAGTAAATCTAAGACCTGAGCACTGCAAGGGTTAAGCGATTGTTAAGTCTAAAGCACTGGTGCCCAATCTGAGGCCCTTTGACACTTTTTGTGCAGCTCTTAGGACACGAACCTATTGTCCTATTGCCATGTTGCAGTAGTGATTTCTAGCAGTCTCGTGTAATATGGGCCTAATCTCCAACTTCTATAGCATGTCTGCAGTCTCTGACCAACTCCTGCATCGCGTCTGCAGTCTCTGACCAACTCCTGCATCGCGTCTGCAGTCTCTGACCAACTCCTGCATCGCGTCTGCAGTCTCTGACCAACTCCTGCATCGCGTCTGCAGTCTCTGACCAACTCCTGCATCGCGTCTGCAGTCTCTGACCAACTCCTGCATCGCGTCTGCAGTCTCTGACCAACTCCTGCATCGCGTCTGCAGTCTCTGACCAACTCCTGCATCGCGTCTGCAGTCTCTGACCAACACTTGTATCGCGTCTGCAGTCTCTGACCAACACTTGTATCGCGTCTGCAGACTCTGACCAACTCTTGTATCGCGTCTGCAGACTCTGACCAACTCTTGTATCATGTCTGCAGTCTCTAACCAACTCTTGTATCGCGTCTGCAGTCTCTGACCAACTCTTATGTCGCGTCTAAAGTCTCTGACTAAATCTTGTTTCATGTCTATCTCCTATATCATGAAGTTAGTCTATGACTATATCCTGTGGTCGGTCCTTAGCTTCATCATGTACAATGCAGGGCTATTAACCCTGCACTGTACTTAGAGGAGGCAGGAGCTTGAATGCAGCTGGGCATGCCTTAGTAATGAGGCTTAACAGGAACAGTTATGCCGCTGGAGGGATGCGTACCCCTAGACTGAATGAGCTATTAGGGCTTGTTTACACTTGAAGTAGTGTTTATGGTGGTTTGCTTTTCAGAGGGCAGTTTACAGGCAGCTGGTAGACAAGAAATTCTAACTGCCTGAGATGTGGTGACAATGCTACCTCGGCAGCACTGAACCTCCTGTTGACTACAGAACACCTTTCCAAAATTTATGGATGTAAATCGCACAAAAAAATAGCATACAATTTGAACAGAAAAGCGGTGTGATTATTGTACAAATTTCATGCAGTTTCCCCACTGCTCCTGTGTGAACCCAGGCTTGTCATAACCGGAGTTCACACAGGAGCAGTGCAGGAAACCTCCCTGCACCAATCCAATACTGGACACAAGGAAAAGCTGCTTCACAGGTCTGGCAATTTAAAATCCCAGTGGCTTGCTCTCCTCTCTTTGCAGGGATAACAGTACAGGCTAGACAGCTTCTATTTGGTCAGCATCGTGCTTATGTGCCATACCTGTGGGATCCCTATGAAAGTGTAGAACCACTGTAATAGGCACTGCTATTACAGTGATCTGAACTAGTTCTGGGTCCTGTGCCAAGAGACTGTACTGCTGCATCGTAAACACAGGCAGTTGCTCAGCACAGGTACCATTCAGGTAACACTTTGCATTTTCTTACTGAATGCAAAATGCTTTCTGCTTGGATTTTGAGGGGTGGAAAGTGACATCACAGTCATTGAAAAAGTGTAAAGTGTGCTTTGGATGGTACCTGTGTTGAGTGGGAAGTGTTCAGAATGCAGCAAGACAGCCATTCGGACCTGAAAGCTAGTGGAAATCGCGAGGTAGCATTGAATAATACAGCGATTTCCAGCTACCCCAAGGCTTTCACAGGTACAGTATATGTATAGTTACAATGGTCTAAGCTGGAATAAATTTTAGGGTCCTTTCACACAGACATTTAGTTTAGATCTGTCTGTCAGTTATTCAGATGGATCCAGACTGAACCAAAATGTATGTCCATGGGTGGAAAGATGTACATGTGGGTGCAGGTCCATTTTTTAAAATGAAACAAAGGTTGCGTCATTTTCCATTTTGACGGATCTTGATGGATGTCATCCGTTTACACTTGTTTTTAGGCAAAAGACATTTTTTGTTTATACTTTTGTCACCTATGATTGCTTTCTGAAACAACTTAAAAAAATGGATGCAAAAAGATGTAAACTGAACTGAAATGCAAACTGATGTAACCAGAATCTGTTTTTTTTTTTCTTCCAAAAACATGAATGAGTGGGTGACACACATGTGAACGGATCCTAAGGCCTTGTTCACATAGGCAATTATTTGCATGGGTCCCCCGTGCAGGGCTGTGTTTTGCCAGTACGGGGGTTTGTAAAGGTGTTGCATGCATCCCCATGCCAGAAATCCCATGTATGTCTACTGGGACATGTGACTGCACACACAGAGGAGCTGTGTACCAATGTGACATCCGTGTGCGTGCATGGCCCTGAAAGCACCATGAACAGGTGGGGTGAGATCAGGGACATGAATCTGCACCCACAAGGATGTCACAGTGGGATAGGGCAGCTGTGTATCTCATTGGACATCTATGGGACCACCAGCCCTGCATAGAGCACACAAGTAAATGCCCATGTGAATGAGGTCTAACTATGTAAAAATATCCATACCTAAAAACTTTAGAAGTCTGGTCAAAACTTAACTAAGCTTAAACCTGCTCCCACCCCAAATCTAAGCCCTATACTAAGTACCCTATAAAGGAAAGATGTATATACTTACCTATTCTCAGAGCGCTCCTGTCTGACCACGTGATCTACCCAGCATCAGGGAAGAGAAGAGAGTGCTGACAACAGACCTGGGTGGTGATGTAACCCATAGGCTTACTATGGGGCATCCATTGTCTGCCACCCTCTCCTCTCCTGATCACATGACCAGACCGGAGTGCTCTTACATTAGGTAAGCATACACAACTTTCCTTTACAGGGTAGTCCGTATAGAGCTTTCCGACCACCCTACAGCTGATATACTGCTACAGGGAAGCAGGGGTGCGCAAAATCACGTATATATACACACAAGTGATTTTGCATTTCCGGGTAGGAGGCGTGCGTGCCCTACCTGCACTACCATTTGCGGCTGTTCCATCCGGTGATTACTAGCAGGCACCCTGTGATTGCTGAGCATCTCCGACAGGGAGGAGAACTGTATGTAAACAATACAGTTCTCCCTGTCAGCTCCTGCACACTGCTTTGGATGGCACATCCATGCAAAGCAGTGCGATTACAGTGAAGCAAAGACACACAGCCTCCTAGTAAAACAGCACACAGTTAACCCTTTGATCACCCCTCATGTTACCCCTTCCTGCCCAGTGCCATTAGTACAGTGTCAGTGCTTTTTTTTTTTTTTTTTTTTTTTTTAGCACTAATCACTGTATTGGTGTCACTGAGGATGTCAGTGACACCAAATCCGTTCCCCCCAGTTTCAGAATGCCTGCTGCAGTCCCGCTATAAGTCGCTGATCGCCGCCATTACTAGTAAAAATAACATTTAGAAAAAATTCCAATATCTATACAGCCATTTCTAAATGCTAAAAAACTTTCACACAGACCATTTAATTTCCACGTATTGGGATTTTTTTTTAGCAAAGACATGTAGCAGAATACATTTTGGCCTAAATTTATGAGGAAATTTGATTTTTACATTTTTTTTTGCTGGACATGTTTAATAGCAAAAAGTCAAATATTGTTTTTTTTTCTCAAAATTGTCGGTCTTCTTTTTTTAAAGTACAAAAAATAAAACCGCACAGACGACCACATACCACCGAAAGCTCAATTTGTAGAAAAAAAAAAAAAAAAGGACATAAATTTAATTTGGGTGCAGCGTTGCATGACCGCGCATTTGTCAGTTAACGTAACGCAGCGCCGTAACGCAAAAAATGGCCTGGTCAGGAAGGGGGTAAATCCTCTGGAGGACAAGTAGTTAAAACTGAACTCTGAGATAAGGGAATATTGTTCAATTTCAAGAGGGCAAGTGGTTAAATGTGGGTAGGAGCAAATTTAAAGAGGTTGTAAAGGCTGAAGGTTATTTTTTACATTCATGCATTCTCTGCATGAAGATAAAAAAAACCTTCTGTATGCAGCTCCCTCTGCCCGGCCCATGCTAATTCTTTACAGAACACAAAAAACAAAGAGAGCACAAACACCTAGCACATTAACCCTGACACTTTATTGCTGAACAGAGGAAGCAAAGCGGTGGAGAGCGGATTGTTACATTGTGTGCTTTATGCATTTACAGGCCATCAGCTGACTAGACTTGTGAGTATATTTTATGCTTCCTACATTTAACAATAAAGTGTCGAGGTTAATGTGCAGGTGTTTGCACTCTTTGTTTTTTATGTTTTGTACAGTGTTGGATTCCCTGATCTGAGGAAGGCTGCACCGCCATTTCTTTCCAGTCCTGGTTGTGTTAAAGACATGTGATATTTGGTTCATGCGATGGGTGCCTCTGCTAATTTCTGAGAGCTGAAGTGTAAAGTTTGAACTCTTTTTCCTACCATGCTAATACTTACCTGAGCCTGATCTCGATCCAGCGTTACGTATGAGAGCAGTGGCTCTCTCCATTCTCATTGGCTCCTGCTGCTGTCAATAACAGTCAGCAAGTGAGAGGGAACCGGGGCAGAGCCTTCCTCTGCGCGCCTTAGGGTCACACGGGGCAGAGCCTTCCTCTGCGCGCCTTAGGGTCACACGGGGCAGAGCCTTCCTCTGCGCGCCTTAGGGTCACACGGCGCAGAGCCTTCCTCTGCGCGCCTTAGGGTCACACGGCGCAGAGCCTTCCTCTGCGCGCCTTAGGGTCACACGGCGCAGAGCCTTCCTCTGCGCGCCTTAGGGTCACACGGCGCAGAGCCTTCCTCTGCGCGCCTTAGGGTCACACGGCGCAGAGCCTTCCTCTGCGCGCCTTAGGGTCACACGGGGCAGAGCCTTCCTCTGCGCGCCTTAGGGTCACACGGGGCAGAGCCTTCCTCTGCGCGCCTTAGGGTCACACGGGGCAGAGCCTTCCTCTGCGCGCCTTAGGGTCACACGGGGCAGAGCCTTCCTCTGCGCGCCTTAGGGACACAGAGCTGATTCAGGAGTGAGCACACATGAGTGCCCCCATATCAAGTTTCCTGCTATGGGGGCACTTGACGAGATGGAGCAGCCAGGAGTATCAGCAGGGAACCCAAGTATAGGAGGGTTGGGCTGCTATGCAACCATGCAAGTATATCATGTTTGTTTTTTTTCAACTTAAAAGAACAAAAAAAACAAAACAAACAAAGCAAGTCCCCGGTCACACTGGTGTGACTTATGTGATTTGAGTTTTAAAATTGCATGCCAAGTCAAACAATATTGTCCGTTACGGAAGCGATCATAACGGTGCGATTTCAGCTCTGTACTTCATGCACTACTTTCTGCAAGTTCAGGAGCGACTTGCATCGACTTCTGTTCATGAAGTTGCATAGATGTCTTCCAAGTCGCACCTGAAGTCGGACTGACATCAAAGTTTGAAATCATGCGAATTCAAGTGATTTCAAAGTCGGATTCGGTTAAGTTCTGACTGGACTTACGCTTTAACTTTCAGCCAAGCCCTGCCAACTCCTCTCCCCCTGTCCAATGAGAGTGACTTAGCGGCCTGTACTGGCAGTCTGACAGGACAAGGGGATGACAGATGGCAAACATTACCCCAATGAAGTCAGCTCATTCACAACAAAGCGAAGCCATTCTAAGAAACCGAAACTAACACCAAACAAAAGGAAACAAAGACACCAGCTTCATGTCTAAGAGGTTTACATGTCAGTAAATGGATGCCATGAGAGCCGCCAGTGTCCATAGCACACCATGCATTCCATGTACTAGTCCACCCTGTAAATACTGTATAGTGGGGGGTCCTAGCAGAGACCGCCCCGCACACACCGACAGCTGAGCTCTTACCAGCAGATAGCTGGGCTGCTGTGTCCCCCCGAGGAGGCTCATCCTGTAACCTCTCCTCACCGATCCTCGCCTTTACAATCGCGCCAGAGATCAAAAGTTACTTGTGCTGCTTACATGACGTCACCTCCATGGGCCAAGGGTCTCCTCTCTGCACTAGAACACACAGCGGGAACGAGCTTATGCAACGTCTGCTACCAAATATGTCTTTGGTCTGTCGCCATTTTCTAGAAGACCAGAATCTGTAGCCAGTAGCCCCGCCCAGTGTCGTCTCAGCTAGCGCTAGACATGTCTGGCTGGGATGTGTTCTGTATCTGTTGCCGATTTGGTGGCCGTTCAGGTTTTGTGGGGAATGGAACACACAATATTATAGGATTGTCTCTCTGGAGTTGTTCATTATTTCTGTTTATACACATTTTTGTTTGTATTATATATTTTATACTATGTGTTTTTGTTATAATAAATATTTTGGGTTTAAAGTGGAGCTACCGTCCCTGGAACATACAATTTATATTCCTCACCCCCCTCTTACACAGATGCTAACAATTTGCAATACTTTTTTTCTTTTACTGATTTACCTTTTTTGGTGCTTCCTGGTATCTGGCTTAGGCCCCACTGCCTCCTGGACTTGCTACATCACAGCTATCCCAGAGGACAATGTGTTACTAAGTCACGCGTACGCGGTTGGTTCGTGAGCATGCGCACAGATGCCACTGGTAGCAATCTGCCAGAAGGTGGCAGCATTTGTGCTCATGCACAGAAATCCCCCACTCTTGTGCATATGCACCTTCAGTCTCTGCCAGGTCCCAGATATTTTGAAGACACCAGCGAAAGTTATGCGCAAGCACCAGACCTTTTAAGATGGCAGTGCGGGGTTGAGGCCATTCATTCAGCGGTTTAGTTCTGCTTAAAGCAAAACTTCACTCTCTCAATCAACATTGACTATTTTAACCCTTATGCTGCTTGCATTAGTAAATATGCATAAACAATAAAGATGCACTATATTGCCATAAGTATTGGGACACCTCTCCAAATCGTTGGATTCAGGTGTTCCAATCATCTCCATGGCCACAGTTGTATAAAATCATCACCTAGGCATGCAGACTGCTTCTACAAACATTAGTGATAGAATGGGTCGCTCTCAGGAGCTCAGTGAATTCAAGCATGGTACTGTGATAGGTTGCCACCTCTGCAATAAGTCCATCCGTGAAATTTCCTTGCTACTAAATATTCCACACTCAACTGTTAGTGGTATTATAACAAAGTGGAAGCAACTGGGAACAACAGAAACTTAACCACGAAGTAATAGGCAATGTAAAATTACTGAAGCACACAGAGTCAACTGTTTCCAGAGTCAATAGCTAAAGACCTTCAGATTAGCACAACAGCAGTGCGTAGAGCTCTTCATGAAATGGATTTCAATGGCCAAGCATCTGCATCCAAGCCTTACATCACCAAGTGCAATGCAAAGCATTGGATACAATGGTGTAAAGCATGCCGACACTGGACTTTAGAGCAGTGGAGACGTGTTCTCTGGAGTGACGAATCGCACTTTTTTTGTCTGGCAATCTGATGGACGTATCTGGGTTTGCTGGTTGCCAGGAGAACGGTACTTGCCTGACTGCATTGTGCCAAGTGTAAAGTTTGGTGGAGGAGGGGAATATGGTGTGGGGTTGTTTTTCAGGGGTTGGGCTTGGCCCCTTAGTTCCAGTGAAGGGAACTCTTAAGGCATCAGCATACCAAGACATTTTGGACAATTTCATGCTCCCAACTTTGTGGGAACAGTCTGGGGATGGCCCCTTCCTCTTCCAACATGACTGGGTACCAGTGCACAAAGCAAGGTCCATAAAGACATGGATGAGCGAGTTTGGGGTGGAGGAATTTGACTGGCCTGACTTCTGACCTCAACCCAATAGAACAACTTTGGGATGAATGAAAGCAGAGACTGTGAGCCAGGCCTTCTCATCCGAGATCAGTGCCTGACCTCACAAATGTGCTTCTGGAAGAATGGTCAAACATTCCCATAGACACACTCCTAAACCTTGTGCACAGTCTTCCCAGAAGAGTTGAAGCTGTTATAGCTGCAAAGGGTGGGGCAACTCAATATTGAACCCTACAGACTAAGACTGGGATGCCCTTAAAGTTCATATGCATGTAAAGGTAGGCGTCCCAATACTTATGGCAGTATACTATAGTGCAGGGCTTGAAAATTCCGCTCGCTCGCCAAATGTGAGGGGAAATTCCTTTCTAGCAAGCACAGTAATGCCCTGCACATTTATTGATGGAGCGGGTGGCTTGCAATGTGATCCCCAGGCCCCGGGGATCGATTTGCATTCCACTTGCGCTCCAAGTCTCGTTTTGAAGCTGACTTCCGGTTTCCGACTTCCGGCTTCTTCTTCGGCACCGCCATTACACTGGGGATAGGTGCAGGAGAGGTCCGCTCTCCTCCGCTGAGGGAGACACGGCTGTCAATCACCGGTTCTCGGCCGGTGATTACTCGCCGGCACCCGGTGATCACCGAGTATTACCAACGGGGGAGAGCACTGTATGTAAACTCCTGTTAACTTACAGTGAAAAGCACAGACACAGCCTCATAGTAAAACACACACAGCACACAGTTAACCCTTTGATCACCCCACATATTAACCCCTTCCTGCCCAGTGCCATTAGTACAGTGTCAGTCCTTTTTATAGCACTGATCACTGTATTGGTATCACTAGGGATGTCAATAGCACAAAGTTAGTTCCCCCCAGTGTCAGAATGCCCGCCACAGTCTTGCTATAAGTCACTGATCGTCGCCATTACTAGTAAAAAAATAAATTCCAGTATACATACCGCCATTTATAAATGCTATAACTTTCACGTAAACCAATTAATTTACAGCAAAGACATGTAGCAGATTACCTTTTGCTCCAAAGTTACGACGAAATTTGATTTTTAAAATTTTTTTACTGGACATGTTTAATAGCAAAAAGTAAAAAATACTGTTTTTTTTCTCAAAATTGTCGGTCTTTTTTTATAGCGCAAAAAATCAAAAACGTACAGGCGATCAAATACCACTGAAATAAAGCTCTATTCATGGGGAAAAAAGACGTAAAATTTCATTTGGGTGCAGTGTTGCATGACTGCACAATTGTCAGTTAAAGTAATGCAGCGCCGAAATGGAAAAAATGGCCTGGTCAGGAAGGGGGGTAAATCCTCTGGAGGGCAAGTGGTTAAATATAAAGCGGATTGTATGGTCAGATTGTAATGTGGAAGGTGATCCTAAGACTAAGCGGGAGCATGGTGGCAATGGAGCCATCAGATAATGTATCTGCACAAAAGGTGTAGTTACACTTTGAAGATGAACTAAGGGCACAGAAACATTTATTAAAATCTATTCCTCAATAGTCACAAAGGATATAAATCCACTATGTGTGGCAAACCCAGACGGTATCTTGTAAAAGTATCAGCGACATCATCACTGTTTTGTACATAGCCTAAGCAGAGCCATTCACTATGGGCTGCCTGCAGAAACCAGAGGAGGGGCCGGAGACAAGACCAGTCATTCAGCACAAGGAGAGAGACAACAAGGACCGTCTTTATTACAGGAAGCTCCCACATAGAGGTAAATTCCCACACTACTTTTCTGAACAGATTTAAAAAAAATACACAAAGTACGCTGAGATCCAGGTAACAACACACATGCCTCTTGAAATTGGACAATATTCCCTTATCTCATAGTTCAGTTTTAACCACTTGCCCTCCAGAGGATTTACCCCCCTTCCTGATCAGGCCATTTTTTTGTGTTATGGCGCTGCGTTACTTTAACTGACAATTGCGCAGTCATGCAATGCTGCACCCAAATTAAATTTACGTCTTTTTTTTCTCACAAATAGAGCTTTCATTTGGTGGCATTTTATCGCCTCTGCATTTTTTATTTTTTTGTACTATAAATAAAAAAAGGCTGACAATTTTGAGAAAAAAACAATATTTTTGACTTTTTGCTATTATACATGTCCAGTAAAAAAAATGTAAAAAATCAAATTTCGGCATAAATTTACGGCAAAATGTATTCTGCTACATGTCTTTGCTAAAAAAAATACCAATATGTGTTAATTAATTGGTTTACGTGTGTTAATTAATTGGTTTACGTGAAAATTATAGCGTTTACAAATGGCGGCATATATACTGTAACTTTTTTATCTTTTTTATACTAGTAATGGCGGCGATCAGTGACTTATAGCGGAACTGCGGCGGGAATACTGACACTGGGGGGAACTGACTTGGTGTCACTGATATCCCCAGTGATACCAATACAGTGATCAGTGCTAATAAAAAGCACTGACACTGTACTAATGGAACTGGGCAGGAAGGGGTTAACATCTGGGGCGATGAAAGGGTTAAATATGTGCTGTTTCTCTACAGGGGCTGAGTGTGTGCTTTCCACTGTAAGCACACTGCTTTGTATGGCTCTGCGATGCAGGATGTGCTACTCATGTGCCAACTGACATGTATGGGCACGGGCAGCATAAAAAAAAAAAAAAAGTGCACAGATCTGCTGGGTGCTTATCCCCTAAAAGTGCAAGCCGATGCACAGCTGTGTTCCACCAACTGTCTCTACTGACTCTTACCTCCAAAGCTTTGATATATACTAACCCTAGGTTCACACACCTAAGCGTTTTCTGCAGCGTTTTGCAGAAAAGTAACATCCATTTAACATGATTTCCTATGGCACAGGTTCACATCTCTGCGTTTTCACCCGGTGTGCTTTTTGGAAAGGGTCAGGGACTTTTTTGAACGCAAAACGTTGCGTTTTTGGTTCTACAGGCTTCAATGGGAACACTGTAGAAAAGCAGGTATTGTGTTTTTGCAGTGTTTTTGATGCATATTTGATGCGTTTTGCACTTAAAATCTGCCTAGCAACAAGAAAAATGTTTTAAAAAAGCAAAACGCATACAAAATGCATCAAAAACACAAGTGTAAAAACGCAATGCAATGTAGAAACGGCTCGAACACAACCTGCATAGGTGTGAGCCGAGCCTAACTGGCCACTTTATTAGGCACACCGGTTAAATTTTCTTTTTGGACCATTCTTTGTAAACCCTAGACATGGTTGTGTGTGAAAATCCCAGTAGATCAGCAGTTTTTGAAATACTCAGACCAGCCTGCCTGGCGCCAACAACCATGCCACATTCAAAGTCACTTAAATCCCCTTTCTTCCCCACTCTGATGCTCGGCTTGAACTTCATCAAGTCGTCTTCACCACGTCTAGATGCTTAAATGCATTGAGTTGCTGCCATGTGATTGGCTGATTAGCATTTTTTGTTACCAAGAGATTGAACAGGTGTACATAATAAAGAGGCCGGTGAGTGTATAAGGACTAAAGCTGGCCATACATGGGTCGAATTCTGAAAGAATTTTCTTTCAAAAATCTTTTCTAAGAATTTTTGTTTGAATTTCGCACCATTAGTGGACCACAGCAAAGGCCAATTTTGTAAGCGACCATCGAATTTGAGTGACTGAGCATTTTGGAAATTTTTTTAAAAATGAACAAATTTTTAACCAATGATGGGAGAATCATGTGAGAAATGCAACTGAAAAAGAAATGCGCATGAGACGTGACCTGGAAAGAAAAGAAAATTCTTGGCCATGAAAATTCTTTTCTGTAGCAACATAGGGTTGCCACCTCATCCCTTTAACCACTTGGCAACCGCTCTATAGCTGAATGACAGCTACAACGCGGTTGTCCAGTCCTGGGAGGGCATCATATGACATCCTCCCGCGCACCCCCAGCAACGCGCCCCCAGCAACACGCACCCAGCGATCTCCGTGATCACTGTGCCTACAGACACTGCTGATCACGTGATGTGGTAAAAGGCCAATCACAGAAACCATTTACCATGTGATCAACTGTGTCCAATAACACAGCAGATCACTGGGTAAATACAGTTGCAGGTTATCGGCTGCACTTTCCTCATGCTGTCACAGTGTGAGGAAAGTATTGCCGATAACCAGCAATTGTCAGAGGATGGATTGGCACCGATCATCAGGGTTCTGATGATCAGTGCTCAGCAGTGCTGCCTACCAGTGCCCAGGAGTGCCACCCACCTGAGCCCATCAGTGCCTAGCAGTGCCACCCACCAGCGCCTCCCATCAGTACTGCCCACCAGTGCCGCCAGTCAGTGCCATCAGTCAGTGCTGCCCATCAGTGCTGCCTATCAGTGCCCATCAGTGCTGCCTATCAGTGCCCATCAGTGCTGCATATCAGTGCAGCATCAACAGTGCCCATCAGTGCTGCCTATCCATGTCATCTCATCAGTGCTGCCTATCCGTGCCTATCAGTGCCCATCAGTTCTGCCTGCACATCAGTGAAGGAGAAAAATTACCTGTTTGCAAAATTTTATAATAGAAACAAAGAAAAACTTTTTTTTCCACATTTTGTGCTCTTTTTTGTTTATAGCGCAAAAAATAAAACACCCAGTGGCAATTAAATACCACCAAAAGAAAGCTCTATTTGTGTGAAGAAAAATGATAAAAATTTCATATGAATGACAATTGTGCAGTCATGCAACACTATACTCAAAGTGCAACAGTGCTGAAAGCTGAAAATTGTCCTGGGCAGGAAGGGGGTATAAGTGCCCGGTAGCCAAGTGGTTAAACCCGAACACACATGAATTACACAGGATCTGTGGCTGATTAAGGTGGTAATTAAGCTCAGTTAGTGCCTTATCTGCAATAAATCATCCCCAGAACCTGTGTAATTCATATGTGTTCGGTTTTAAAGGGATGCGGTGGCAACCCTGTAGCAACATGAGGTGAAATGAAAGGCTTGGCTGGTCAAATTTCGAAATCAATGGTGGCACAATCGGATTACAAAACACACAAAATTTCCAATTTTCTAAGGAAAATTCGTTCGGAATTCGACGCATGTATGGCCTGCATAAGCACTCTCCTTTGTCAACACAATGCTGGAACGCACTGCATTTTTATTGGTTTGTGATTGCATGGTATGTAGCAGGGGTGCCCCCGGGCAACAGGGGATCATGGGGCCCCCCTGTGTCCTCGCCCACACTCAAACCACACCCAAAAAAGCCTATGAAAAGGTACCAGGGGCATTTCATGGGGCCCCCTACTGACCCGAGTTCCCAAATGGTCTGTCCGCCCCGGCATGTAGTAGTTTGTAGATTATGGTATAGAATATATTTATTTCTTCTAGATTGTAAGCTCGAAAGAGCAGGGCCCTCGATCCCCTCATGTTTTGCATTGTATTGGTATTGTTCTGTCACATGTTCTGTCCCCCTTTGTAATGTACAGCGCTGAGCAAACTATTGGCGCTTTATAAATACTGTATAATAATAATAATTACATTGCACTTGTGATATGGAAAGTTTGTTTTTTATGTGATATTATTATTATTATTATACAGTATTTATAAAGCGCCAATAGTTCGCTCAGCGCTGTACATTACAAAGGGGGACAGAACATGTGACAGAACAATACCAATACAATGCAAAACATGAGGGGATCGAGGGCCCTGCTCTTTCGAGCTTACAATCTAGGAGGGAGGGGGTGGTGGCACAGGAGGAGATAGCTGTGGGGGATGGAGTGGTAGGAAGAGTGGAGAAGGTCGGCAAGTTAGCAGGGGGTGGGGTAGGCTGCCCTGAAGAGATGGGTTTTCAGGGTGCGCCTAAAGGAGAGGAGAGTAGGTGATAATCTGATGGGTTGGGGCAGGGAGTTCCAGAGGATGGGTGACACCCTGGAGAAGTCCTGGAGGCGGGCATGGGAGGAGGAGACCAGGGAACTAGAGAGAAGGAGGTCTTGTGAGGAGCGGAGTGTGCGTGCTGGGCGGTACTTGGATATTAGGTCAGTGATGTAGTTCGGGGCAGTATGGTGGACAGCTTTGTACGTCAGCGTTAGGATTTTGAATTTGATCCGTTGCGCAATCGGAAGCCAGTGGAGGGATTGGCAGAGGGGGGTGGCGGAGACAGAGCGGTTGGAAAGGTGAATGAGTCTGGCAGCCGTATTCAGGATCGACTGAAGTGGGGATAGCCAGCGGCGAGGCAGGCCAGTGAGGAGGGAGTTGCAGTAGTCGAGTCGTGACATGATGAGGGAGTGGATGAGCTGTTTAGTGGTTTCTGGGGTTAGGAACGTGCGGATTTTGGCGATGTTGCGGAGGTGGAGTCTGCACGAGTTTGTTAAAGATTGGACTTGGGGCTGGAAGGATAGGTTGGAGTCCAGAATGACACCCAGTACTCTGGCCTGCAGGGCGGGTTTGATGGTAGCGTTGTTGGACGTGACGGAGAAATCAATGGGGGGTGGTGTCCGGGCTGGGGGGAAGACAAGAAACTCGGTTTTGGAGAGGTTCAATTTAAGGAAATGGAGCGACATCCAGTCTGATATGTCGCTCAGTAGGTGTGTGATTCGGGCTGAGACCAAGGGGGTGAGGTGGGGGGTTGAGAGATAGATTTGTGTGTCGTCGGCATAGAGGTGGTAGTTGAAGCCGTGAGAGTGTATGAGTTGGCCAAGGGAGGAGGTATAGATGGAGAAGAGAAGGGGCCCGAGGACAGAGCCTTGAGGGACCCCAACAGAGAGGGGGAGTGAGGGGGAGGTGGTAGCATTATAGGTAACGCTGAAGGAGCGTTGTGACAGGTAGGATGAGAGCCAGGAGAGAGCAGAATCTCTGAGGCCGAGGGAGTGTAGTTTTTTGAGGAGGAGGGGGTGGTCGACTGTGTCAAAGGCCGCAGAGAGGTCAAGGAGTAGGAGCACTGAATAGTGGCCATTAGCTTTGGCGGTTAGCAGGTCGTTGGAGAGTTTGAGTAAGGCAGTTTCGGTGGAGTGTAGGGGACGGAAGCCGGACTGTAGGGGATCGAGGAGGTTGTTGTCGTTGAGGTGAGAGCATAGGCGGGTGTAGACTAGGCGCTCAAGGAGTTTAGATGTAAATGGGAGCAGGGAGATGGGTCTGAGGTTGTTCGATATGTACACATGCGCAGTTACAGAAGGGATTTCTTGAGTATATGATTAGTTTTTATGTTGTGCTGCACGTTTATGTTTTTTAATAGGTGTGTGAACACACGGCAATGAATAGCAGCAACAATATGTGTATATATATATATAATTTCATTTCCACACACATTTTATATTCGTCAGGTAGCTCGGTGGTTTTTCCTCGACATACAAGGAGCTGACTGCTGTACTTGACCAGCAGAGGGGGCGGTAGGCGCGGGCAGCCTGGTTGGCAGGAAGGGACTGGCTATCCCATGTGTTGTCTACTCTCTGCACCTCGTCTGATCGCCTGCACGGAGACATCATGCCCACCTTCGAGCTCTTCACTAACGTGCCAAAGGATGCCATTCCCGAGGACTTGTTGTGTAGTCTGACCGAGCAGCTGGCCAAGGCCACGGGCAAGCCGGCAGAGGTGAAGTGTGATGAATAGAGCTGGGTGGGAGGGGCGGCTGGTACCCGGCTATGGAGGGCGGGATGAGGGCCATGTCATGCTGCTGTGTGTGTCTCATTCATCGTGCAGCTGCAGGCCTGGGCCCAGAGGAGCAGATGTCAGCTATAGTATGTGTACATGGCCACAGATTACTGTATATCCCATCTGATGGGGCTCCTATGGTGGCCATGAACGCTTCCAGAAATGATGGATTTCTTTTCCCATCTATCTCTTCTTCTGATAGCAATAATCGATATTCAACAACCCGTTCAATTGGTATGCCATACACAGGAAAGATCATTTCTGTATCAATAGTTAAAGGTGTATTAAACCCAAAAATGTGATATATTGCCACTTACCAATTTTAAGGAAATGGCTCATTCCTATCACCAATTATGAGATGTGGGAGCTGCATTAGTTTTCCTCTGTTTTCACCTGATGGTCTGGCCAGAAACATTTCTGTATTAGTGAGAAACCACTCTGGATGAAGGAGCACAGCAGACTGGGGGAAAGGGAGTGTTAACCACTTTGAGTGCCCGTTTACATATATGCAGATTTGAACCGCAACCAATCTGCATGACGTGAAATAACATTGCGATCTATGGTGCCTGTTAACATATGTCCGGTGCAGATTCAGTGCGGTTTTAAAAAGTAATGTCCGATTTCTGAGCAGTGGATTCAGGTTCATGTACGGATTACAGGCTATTGACTTCTATGGGAACCATCTCTAAACCTGACATGTGAACAGGATAATCCTGAGCTGATCCTGTCCTGAACCTGATGTAAACCGGACATGAACCTGTGAACAGCTACTGTTGGTTAGCTGTGAAACCTGAGCTTCAATCAACACCGCATATGTGCAAATCAGCACTAAAGCGATACTAAAGGTTCCAGGTTTTTTTTTAATAACAAACATGTTATACTTACCTGCTCTGTGCAGTGGTTTTGCACAGATCCTCCTCTTTTTGTATCCCCTCCCAGCGCTACTGGCTCCTCCTTCCTGTCAGGTGCTCCCATAGCAAGCAGCTTGCTATGGGGGCACCCAAGCAGGTACGCTCCCACGCCTTCCGTTCACATACAGAGCTGCATCTCGACCCCTCCCTCTCTGTCTCCTCATTGGTGTACTGGCTGTGATTGACAGCAGCAGGAGCCAATGGTCTTAGCCAATGGGGATTCAAAGACTCAGGACAGCAAAGGCTCTCTTGCACATCACTGGATCATGATGGGACTGAGATATGTATTAGGGGGGGAGCTGCACACAGGTTTTGTTTTGTTTTTTTTTACCTTCATGCATGATGGTAAGAACCTTGAGCCTTTACAACCATTTTAAGACCAAGCCAAGTCTAACATTTTTTTTGTTTAGATTTAAAAATGTATATTATTTGCTATAAAATTTCTTTGAACCCCCAAACTTATATATCTTCAAGTAAAGGACCTAGAGAATAAAATGGTAGGTGTTGCAATTTTTTCGCAGCAGCTATTCAAACGCAATTTATTTTTTTGCGGGGGGAATACCTATTTCATGAATTTTAATGCACATAATATAATTCCCAATTGTTTGGTAAAATGTAAAAGATAATGTTATGCTGAGTAAATAGATACCTATCATGTCACACTTTAAAATTGTGCATCCTTGTGGAACGGCGACAAACTAAGGTACTTGAAAATCTCCATAGGCAATGTTTTAAAAGCTTAGAGCTCCACAGGAGTTCTGGTGCTAGAATTGTTACTCTCACTATAACGTTTGCAGCGATCCCTCAAATGTGGTGTAAACACTGTTTACATATGTGTGCATGACCTACATATGTGTTCACCTTTGCATGTGCACAAGGTAGGCAGGGGGCACGTTAAACATTTTTTATGACCTATTATTTTTTTAGTTTTACACTGTCCCTTTAAAAAATTTTTTATCCCATCTATTGTTATCACAAGAAATGTAAGCATCCATTGTGATTGCAATAGACAGAGACAGGTCCTGTTTACGGAGAGATCTGGGGTCTGTTAGACCCTAGATCTCTCCTTCCCCCTTGAAAGCTCAGACCGTTTGGATCCAAAGCTTTTCGTTGCCGTTAAACAATGGCCGAAACCAGAAGTGACAAAAACTATTTATTTTCAGTTTCGTACACCATAGAGATGATCGGAGAGGCACCAGAGTGCAGCAGGAGGGGGATGACCCCTTCTGCCACCTGTAAAAGCAATCCAGTGACAAGTTAGCTGGCTTTTATAAAACACAGAATCACCAGCCCTAAGAAACCATACTGGCATGATGCCTGAAGGTATCCTCCCAGTTGCCCATCTCAAACTGCTGCCATGTATATACATATTGCAGTCGGTAAGTGGTTAAATGTACTAGCAGATTTTAATACAATAACAATTTGAAACAAACTCCAGTTCACACAGTTACAGCAAACCGGTTTTTTTTTTTTTCCTTTTTTGATGAAGGTTTTACATGAAGTGGTAAATGGTTTTTCTTATCCATGTAAACTACACTGCTGGAAAGCTTCAGCTTTTGAAAAACAGCAGGTTTTCTGGCTGATTCACCAGATGAAAATAGAAGAAAAAAGAAAACTAATACAGCTAGTGGTGCACCAAAATGAAAATTCTGGTACCGAAAATTCAAAATGCACTTTTTAAAAATGAATATATTTTTTTTTGGAAAAAAATACACTTTGATTAAAAAAAGCAATATATACCCCAATTTTATTGTAAAGTATGAAAGAGGATGTTACAGCGAGTAAATAGATACCCACGGGGATGGGGGCACTTTAAACTTTTTTTTAAACTTTTTTTTTTTTTGCACTGTCCCTTTAAAAAAAAAAAAAAAAATGTAATCACTTTTATTCTTATCACAAGAAATGCATGCATCCATTGTGAAAGAAATAATTAGTGACAGGTCCTCTTTATGGGGAGATATGGGGTCAATAAGACCCCATATCCCTTCTCTGCAATGTAAAGCATTGGATCAAAAAAAAAAGCATTGATCTAGTGCTTTAAAAAAAAAAAATGGAGGGAACCGGAAGTGACATCGCTCTGGTCCTCCAAGGGCATAGAGATGAGTGGAGGCCATCTTTCCTTCACTCAATGCGATCAGTTATTTTCTGTTATGGGCGATCACCACAATTTGATTGAATCTGGAAATTGATCAGAAGGGAAGTTATGGCTATTCAAAAATTTTAAACATTTGATTGTTTGGATCGAATAACAGATTAATTATATCAAAGTGTGTATTGCCACTATAAGGCACTCCATACATGTTACAATCTGAACATACAATCAATAACAGATTTGCTAAAACGTCGAGGGCATTAGCCTATCCAGTTATTCTGTAATCAGTCAGACAAGTCCTTGTACTGCAGTTGGTGGTGGCTCTGACGGAGATTGTAATGTGTTTGGTGAGCTGACAATCGGTGATGGCAATTATCAGGATTTTGGGTTACAAGGTTGGGAGACCCTGTGTTACCTCTTGTTCCCTGCTGAGTAAAGGTGGCAATAGATGGATCATAATTTGGCTGGTCCCTGCTGAACCAGCAATCCATCTATGGCTGTTCTGTTCAAGAGCAGTCAATCTAGTGATCTCCTCAAAAAGGAATGTTGGGAAATCTTGTGTTCGGTCAACGCATGCAGCCATTCGTCTACAGAGCTGATCAGTGTATTTTGACAACAGAGGAGTCCCACTGTCTGAATACAATAGCTCAGAGGGGAGGGTTCCTTTGTCCACCTCAAATGTGTGGATGGGGGAATCCATTTGTTTCTTTGATGACAGATTTAAAAAAAGAAAAAAACAAATCTGTGGCCAGCTTACATCAATAAGGTGATATCGTATTTAAGGGCCAGTTCACTCCAGACGTGTTCCGGATGCGTTTTTGCTTACAGTTCACACCATACTCTGTTCCGGTGTGTTTTTTGCTATGTTCCAGTACAGTTCTGTGCAGAAAAAATTTAACATGTTCTACTTTTTTTTTTTTCTGCACCAGAAACTGGAAATGACTGCACTGGTGTGAACTAGTTCCATTGGAATACATGGAAAACCCTGTGCATGCATTTTTGATACAGAAAAAAAACACACTGGACTGCAGCTAGTGTGAACCAGCTCTAAATGTATTCAACCTGAAATGTTTTATTTCCAGTTTTGGGGAGGGTTACAACTGGTGTCCCTGTTGTTGAAACATGTACAGTTGTCTTTGGGAGAGATGGAGAGGGAAAATCTCTCACTGGAGACACCTGAGCAGTGACAGATATTGGGTGGGATTTCCTCTTCTTTGTTTTGTGACTTCAGGGTGGGGTAAACTAAACAATGGGGCACAGACTACCATAAATCTAACCAGAAAAAGGTTTTGGCTAGAGTGACACTTTAAATCTTGGCATTATTTAATGCGTACCAATCCGCAGGGAGTGTACGCTTTTCTGACTACAGTGCTGTTAATGCTTGCTGCACCAACATTGTTGTTAAAGATTGATGTGTGACACCGATAGGGACTGGTTGCCTGGGGGTGATGGACAGGATATGTAATGTAGACAGTAGCAGGATTACTGGAAGGACTGAATGTCAGCACATTCACACTTCCCTTGTCCCATTAGATCACTGTGAAAATGTGATGCTAGAATAAATCTGCAGCTCTAGTTTATTCATTTTTACTATCTGCAAATTAATTGTCAGTCTGAGCATGTGCTGCCTGGGAATCTGTTAGAGAAGAACTTAACCCCCCCCACACACACACACACATAATTTTTTTTTTTTTTTAACTCGTTTAAATTTTGTGCATCATTGTCTTCAATTCTGATACTCCCCTGCTCTTTGTATCCAGCGATGTGCTGCTGTGATTTGCTTTTCTTTTGACTCGGCCCAGGTCTTGTGCTTTCATTGTGGTCCTCCACAGTCATCAGGAACTGGCTGCTTCTTCTCAGTTCAGGCATTGAGCACCCAACGATGCATGACGCTCCAATCATTGGCTGCTCCACTTCTGAAGCCTCCTGAGATAAGTAACAGGGATATTCCAGGAGGCTGCGGAAGCAGGGACACTTCATTCGCACCTAGGCAAAAATAAATAAGAATAAATAAAAATCTAGAAAAGCCAAAAAAAAGTCCCGGTGCAGCGGATTGTGAAGGTCTGCTTTAATTCACATTGTTTTAGCCCTTTCGCTCCCATTGTTTGCACACATTTAAAAATTCATTTTAGGCCTGAAGATTACACAAAACCCCCAAACATTATATATTTTCTGAAAGCAGACACCCTAGAGAATAAAATGGTGGTAGTTTCAATTTTTTATGTCACATGATATTACTGCAAATGTCTAGGAAACACAAAATTTAAAGTAACATATAAAAGACAAAGTTGCACCAAGTAAATAGATACCCAACATGCCAAACCTTAATGTGTTACTAAACCCACCACAGTGAAATCAGTCTATTTATGCAGTAAAGCATGCTTGTTATACTCACTGTGGAACCTTAGGGGCTGATCCTTTGCATTGTGTAAAAACATTGTTTGATCCTGACTTCTCTGATCCTCTCCTTCCAGTGCCCCCTTCTTATCTCCTGATAAGACACATCATGTGGAGACACTTGGCATAGGCTCAGTTTGGTGTGTATTGCCGGAGAGGTATTTTTTTTGTTTTTTTCTTGGGAGAGGACATGTGATTTGCACAGGGCCAATTAGCACTGTCCAGACATAATTCAGGGGTTCTGCATCCTCCTAGAGCAGAATGAAAACTCCTCCTACAAGCTTTAACATGTGCTCTTCTGGACACTGATAGAAGTCACAAGACTGCTCTAACTGCTGATGAGAAAAAGTATTTAGCAGTTTATATTTACTAAAATAATTGCACTTCCATGTTCTGTGTACTGTGGGAGATCAGATATAGTGAATACAGGGTCCTGGGAGACCGGATATAGTGAGTGCAGGGTCCTGGGTTTCGTAACACTTTAAATTTGTGTGCGCCTCTGAAATGCTGACAAACTTCAGTACACTATATTTTCTACAGGCGACGCTTCAAAAACCCCTATAGGTCATCAGTTTAGTGTTATGGGGGAGGTCTTATGCTAGAATTATTTCTCTCACTCAGGCGTGCACAAAGTCCCCTTGGTGATGATTTTTTGCTGACAGGTTCTCTTTGAGGCATGCAAGGTCTGAAAGACACTGCATGTCTCCTCTGGGCTCCAGATCGCATTGCAATATATCTGTGACAGCCGTGACCCGGAAGTGATATCATACACGTTGCCTTCCGGGTCACAGAAAAGAGAGCGTCCACTCTCCTCTCTCCCCTCCACCTGTTGGCACCTGCCATGGCCCTGCCCAGGCCCGCAGATTGCCAAGCGGGGCCTGGATACATGAGGGGGAGCAGGGGGAAGGTACTGGGGGCTGTGGAAGCATTCGGGCAGCAGCGCAGAAACCTGACTGCTTCAACCTGACAGGCAGGAGTCTGCCTGTCAGTTTTATACACACCAGATTGTGTCTAAAAACTGCCCACTGTCAGGTCTGTACGATGTACAGACCTGGCGGCGAAAGGGTTGAAGCTGTGAAAGGTGCTTACTTGCCTTTAATCGCTTGTGCCCAGACCAATTCTGGCATTCCTCTGCTACATGTAAATCAGCATTTTTTGCTACAAAATTACTTAGAACCTCCAGACATATATTATTTTAAGCAGAAGCCCTAGAGAATAAAATAGAGGTATTGCAATTTTTTATGTCATGCGATTTTTTTTTTTTTTTTTTTTTTTTTTTTTTTTTCAAATGCTAATTTTTTTGTAAATACAGGTGAAACTCGAAAAATTAGACTATCGTGCAAAAGTTCATTTATTTCAGTAATGCAACTTAAAAGGTGAAACTAATATATGAGAGACTCATTACATGCAAAGCAAGATAGTTCAAGCCGTGATTTGTCATAATTGTGATGATTATGGCTTACAGCTCATGAAAACCCCAAATCCACAATCTCAGAAAATTAGAATATTGTGAAAAGGTGCAATATTCTAGGCTCAAAGTGTCCCACTCCAATCAGCTAATTAAGCCATAACACCTGCAAAGGGTTCCTGAGCCTTTAAATGGTCTCTCAGTCTGGTTCAGTAGGAATCACAATCATGGGAAAGACTGCTGACCTGATAGTTGTGCAGAAAACCATCATTGACACCCTCCATAAGGAGGGAAAGCCTCAAAAGGTAATTGCAAAAGAAGTTGGATGTTCCCAAAGTGCTGTATCAAAGCACATTAATAGAAAGTTATGTGGAAGGGAAAAGTGTGGAAGAAAAAGGTGCACAAGCAGCAGGGATGACCGCAGCCTGGAGAGGAATGTCAGGAAAAGGCCATTCAAAAGTGTTGGGGACTTTCACAAGGAGTGGACTGAGGCTGGAGTCAGTGCAACAAGAGCCACCACACACCGACGGATCCTGGACATGGGCTTCAAATGTCGTATTCCTCTTGTCAAGCCACTCCTGAACAACAAACAACGTCAGACCTGAGCTAAAGAAAAACAGACCTGGTCTGTTGCTCAGTGGTCCAAAGTCTTCTTTTCTGATGAGAGCAACTTTTGCATCTCATTTGGAAACCAAGGACCCAGAGTATGGAGGAAGAATGGAGAGGAATACACTGCAAGATGCTTGAAGTCCAGTGTGAAGTTTCCACAGTCTGTGTTGATTTGGGGAACCATGCCATTTGCTGGTGTTGGTCCACTGTGCTTCATTAAGTCCAGGGTCAACGCAGCCATCTACCAGGAGATTTTGGAGCACTTCATGCTTCCTTCCGCAGATGAGCTTTATGGGGATGCTGACTTCATTTTCCAGCAGGACTTGGCACCTGCCCACACTGCCAAAAGCACCAAAACCTGGTTCAATGACCATGGGATTACTGTGTTTGATTGGCCAGCAAACTCACCTGACCTGAACCCCATAGAGAATCTATGGGGCATTGCCAAGAGAAAGATGAGAGACGTGAGACCGAACAATGCAGAAGAGCTGAAGGCCGCTATTGAAGCATCCTGGTCTTCCATAACACCTCAGCAGTGCCACAGGCTGATGGCTTCCATGCCATGCCTCATTGAGGCAGCAATTGCTGCAAAAGGGGCCCAAACCAAGTACTGAGTACATATGCATGCTTTTACTTTTCAGAGGTCCGATATTGTTCTATGTACAATCCTTGTTTTATTGATTGCATGTAATATTCTAATTTTCTGAGATTGTGGATTTGGGGTTTTCATGAGCTGTAAGCCATAATCGTCACAATTCTGACAAATCACGGCTTGATCTATCTTGCTTTGCATGTAATGAGTCTATCTCACATATTAGTTTCTCCTTTTAAGTTGCATTACTGAAATAAATGAACTTTTGCACCATATTCAAATTTTTCGAGTTTCACCTGTATACAGTTTAATGAATTTTAGCGCACACAAACACAATATAACACTCAATTATTTGGTAGAATATAAAAGATGATGTTACGCCGAGTAAATAAATAACATACACGTCATGCTTTAAAATAGCACACATCCGTGGAACAGCCACAAATGATAGAAATAAAGAAAGATAGGTGCAGCGTAAAACCGTAAAATTACACCACATTCATATGTATACGGTGCTATTTGTACCAAATGAAGATATAAACACACAGTTTAATATGTGTGAGAAAATGTGAAGGCTTGACTCGGAAAGGTCAGTAAAACAAATAGTGAAATCCATCTTCGTCACTAATAAGTCCTTGTGATGTGTCTTCGTGCTGCAATCATATAAAATGCGCACTCACCAGATGCACATGGAATTTGTGCATTAAACATAAATTCTCTGCGGGGTCTCCTTTAAGGTAGATCTGCCAGCCAGGAATGTGGATTCTACATCCGGACACCAGCCTCTAGTTCAGCTCCTCTTCCTCTGGGGGCTTACACGAGAAGTTGGCTTAAAGCCAAGCCAACGTTCTGGTGACTCGTCTGAATTGTCCGGGCAGTCCTGTTCCCCGTCACATAGCCAGCTCTGTGATACACATGTGACATTATCGTGACATACAAACTCGCCTGGGTCACACAATTGATGCTAAAGCCACAGGACAGCTAGATCCTTTCCAACTTCTGCCGAGCACGCTCCAGTGAATTCTACAGACCAGATCCTAGCTCAACAAAGATTTCAGATGTAGCCCCCCCTGCTATTCCACTGCTGGAACTTCAGTGACTGTGCAGAAAACTTCAACAATCTAACCAGAGAGGCAGAGCTTCTCAGGCTTAAAGACTCCTCCTGCAGCGCTAGACCAGACCAGGACTGCTTCCTGCAGTCACCCTTGTGGACTGGGGGGCCTAAAACATTTTTTCTATTTTTACACTGTACCTTCACATTTTTGTGGATCACTTTTATTGCTATCACAATAGATAAACAACATCCTTTTTGATAGCATTGGCCATGACAGATCCTCTTTATGGAGAGATCTGGGGTCTTCTAGACCCCAGATCTCTCCTCTGGCCTCCAAAGCAGCAGATAAAACCAAGATTGGTTTGATGTGCTGCTACATAAACCTGCCAATGACTTGTAAACGAAGGAACTGAAACCATAAGTGCTGAAATCCCCGTCACTTTCAGTTTCCTGCCTCACCCAGTGGGTGGAAGAAGATCAGTCTCACTGTGTTGGTGAAGCCGATGGTGCCAAGTGGCATCCTTACTAGGCTTTCCAATCTCTGGGGAGAGCCCAGTAAAGGTGGTGTAAAAAATAATGCAGTAGTTTCTGCTAGAATTACTGATATATGGAAGGGAATCACCGGCTGCAGTGATGACTGAGATATCACCCTTTTAAACCAGCAATGTACCGCTACATCGCTGGTCTTTAAGTGGCTCTCCGTTTTGACCGGCTCTCCATTGTAGTAAACTGAAAGCAATGACCTGACATCACTTCCAGTTTTCTCAGAAGTAAATGGCGCCATTTAAAAATAAAAGCATTGAAAAACACTGATCTTGGTGTTTTGAATGCTTTTATGTGCACAGGGGTATTTTGGGTGTTATAGACCCCAGATCTCTCCCTAAAGAGTACCTGTTATGTGCCTATTGCTGGCACAACAATAAAAGTGATTTAAAAAATTAAAGCAACAGTGTAAAAATAAAAAAATTTAAAGTGCCCCCATCCTCACGTACAAAGGTAAATGCGCGCGCCAGTTCTGCAAACCGTGATCAACCCACATGTGAGGTATCACCACGAACGGCAGATCATAGGCACCATACCTCCTGTGTAAATCTGAAATAGTAACCTTAAAGGCTTTTAAAGAAGAAAACAAGTAGTTTGTCACAGGGGAGAGCCATGTAATATAAAAATTTTAACGATAGATCTATAGGTGCTGAGCAATCAACATGTAACTTGAGTTTCCATATTGTAAGACCAATGACCGCTTTGCCATCTATTCCCTGGCCCCCCTGTGTAGTTCACTTTCAGTGAGTGGTGATAGAATTATGCTGTTGATCACTGTTGTTGGAGGACATGGGAGTCTTAGACTCCCAATCTGAACCACCCACTGTAATTGTGTTGCTTGACTGACAAGCCAGAAGATGCCTATCCACGCCTGTGTTCACAGCAGTGACATCCTTGATTATTTAGGCCTCTTTCATATGGACTTAATCCTTTACTGATGTTTCTATGCAGGATCTTGGTGGCAGAAAGATCCTGAGTGAAAACATGTCATGTACATAAGGACCTTGCATATGTGTGCGCTAATATGTATACATACACACATGTAAAATCCTTCTTCATCCTCTTCTAGCTGTAGTTTAAGCATATGCGCATGTATATATTTGCATGAACATGTATGCAGGTAAATTACAGCACTCAGAAACAAGCTGTGCTTTTCACCCCTGTGCAAGAGGCTTAAAAAGCGAGTTTTGCCAAAACTGGTGTGTAAGGAAAGAAACAAAAAAAATCAAATTTTTACTGTTTCACTTCGGGTTCACACTGATGCGGTGCAGCACATCGCATGTGATTTGCACAGGAAGCCCACTGCATTCCTGTGCAAATCGCATGCAGTTTCTGTGCGATGCAATTTGAGCCATACATTTTGTGCAGGAACCTTTTTTTGTCTGCGCTAGAATCGGATTGCATGAGTATTTACACATCGCAGCGCATTTTGCGAACTGTATTCGGGGTGTTTACTTAAAATACACACCCGCAGCAGTTTGTATAAACAGGGTACGATTATGATACGATGCGGAAATCTCACAGAAACCCATGCAAATTCCGCACCTCATTAGTGTTAACATAGGCTCCTAGGAAAAGATCTATTGGTGAGGTTTTTTTTTTTTTTTTTTTTGTTCTTTTTGTCACAGAGTTCAGCACTTTGACAATATTTAACTTTTGTAACCTTTATACTCCTTTTTATCAGTAATCTCAGTGACAAATAAGTACAACATACATGACTTGTACTCAAAAAATCAAAAATAGTTCTTTTTTATCAATATAGTTAGAAAAAAAGTAATTAGACTTCATCTCTTATAGCTACAGTATGTCACTTTATTGTTGGATGGATTAGATAGGGAATACCTACAGGAATGTAACTATATCACTGGACAGTGGACTGGGTTGTTGTGTGATCTGCTTGCATACGTAATGTACAGCGCTGAGTGAACTATTGGCGCTTTATAAATACTGTATAATAATAATAATAATATATTGTACAATAATACTTTGTAACGTACATCAGAGCAGTAACATATGTTCTGTGGGGCTGAAAGAGTGAGATCCATTGATTCCCCCATCCATACTGAGTGCCATGAGTAGAAGAATGTCATCTGCTGGCTATTTTGTTCTGGGGAAGGGAGATTAAAAAAAACCTTCTTCTTTGACCTGCATGGCCAAAGTATGTTTAAATAAATCTGTTGTGACTAATAACTAGAGATTCAGAATAATGGCCAGGTAACCTGCACCTTCTGAAGAAGTCAGCGTGGTGATCTCCACGTTTCTCTCGACTGGTATTCCAGCAGGACCATTTACATTTGTACATTATGGCAACGCTCCATGCATGCGTTTTAGCACACTGATATAACACATGACAGCTCGTCTGCTATCTGTGCTGATCATTGTGAATGGCACCCTAACACATTGTATAGTAGAGCACAGTACACCATAACACGCATACCATGCATTGTGGTAGTCTGCATTTTGGAAAAAAGGGTCAAACTGTGATTTTTATATATATATATATATATATATATATATATATATATATATATACAGTTGCAAGAAAAAGTATGTGAACCCTTTGGGATTACGTGGAGTTTTGCATGAATTGGGCATAAAATGTGCTCTGAACGTCATCTAAGTCACAACAATAGAAGAACACAGTCTGCTGAACATAATACTACACAAACATTAGATGTTGCCATGGTTTAATTGCACATAACATGTAAACATTCACAGTGCAGGGAGGAAAAAGTATGTGAACCTTTGGACTTAATAACTGGTTGACCCTCCTTTGGCAGCAATAACCTCAACCAAACGTTTCCTGTAGTTGCAGATCAGACCTGCACAATGATCTGGAGTCATTTTGGACCACTCCTCTTCACAAAACTGTTTCAGTGTAGCAATATTCTTGGGATGTCTGGTGTGAATCACTCTCTTAAGGTCATGCCACAGCATTTCAATCGGGTTGAGGTCAGGACTCTGACTGGGCCACTCCAGAAGGCGTATTCTGTGCTGTTGCAGCCATTGTTTTGTTGAATGACTTGTATGCTTTGGGTCATTGTCCTGTTGCATCACCCATCCTCTGCGGAGCTTCAGTTGGCGGGCAGACGTTTTCCTGCAAAATGTCTTGATAAACTCTGGAATTCATTTTCCCATCAATGACAACAATCCGTCCAGGCCCTGAGGCAGCAAAGCAGCCCCAAACCATGATGCTCCCTCCGCCATGTTTCACAGTGGGGATGAGGTTTTGATGTTGGTGTACTGGGCCTTTTTTTTCTCCACACATAGTGTTGTGTGTTCTTCCCAAACAACTCAATCTTGGTTTCATCTGTCCACAGTATATTTTGCCAGTAGTGCTGTGGAACATCCAGGTGCTCTTTTGCAAACTTCAAACGTGCTGCAATATTCTTTTTGGACAGCAATGGCTTCCTCCGTGGTGTCCTCCCATGTACTCCATTCTTGTTTAATGTTTTCCTTATTGTAGATGTGTCAACAAAAATGTTAGCATGTGCCAGAGATTTCTGTAGGTCTTTAGCTGACACTCTGGGATTCTTCTTTACCTCATGCAGCATTCTGCGCTGCGCTCTTGCAGTCATTTTTACAGGACGACCCCGCCTAGGGAGAGTAGCAACAGTGCTAAACTTTCTCCATTTGTAGACAGTCTGTCTTACCATGGACACATGAACATCAAGGCTTTTGGAGATACTTTTGTAACCCTTTCCAGCTTCATGCAAGTCAACAATTCTTGATCGTAGGTCTTCTGAGAGCTCTTTTCTGCAAGGCATGGTTCACATCAGACAGTGCTTCTTGAAACCAGTAAACCCAAAACAGGTGTGTGTTTTTTAAGGGCAGGACAGCTGTCAGCAACACATCCAATATCATCAAACTGATTGCAGTCAAGGTTGGCTCACTCCTGGCTCCAATTAGCTCTGGGAGAAGTCATTAAGCTAGGGCCTCACATACTTTTTCCTCCCTGCACTGTGAATGTTTACATGTTATGTGCAATTAAACCATGGCAACATCTAATTTTTGTGTAGTATTATGTTCAGCAGACTGTGTTCTTCTATTGTTGTGACTTAGATGACGTTCAGAGCACATTTTATGCCCAATTCATGCAAAACTCCACGTAATCCCAAGGGGTTCACATACTTTTTCTTGCAACTGTATGTATATATATATATATAAAATTTTCGTTTTGGTGCATTAGCATCCCATTCTTGTTAATAGGACTGCTTTATTGCGGTACACCTTAAAGCATGCCATGTTGTGCATTAACACACTGCAACGGATTGCTTTAGTGTGAATGGGCCCTCAGGTAAAGTCCAAGTAGGTTGTTTCACTTGTGTGTGGTTAGTAAGTAGAAGCTTCGTAACCACATAATGTAAATTTCACAAGTTTTTCAAACAATATCATGAAAGCCAAATCTTTAGATTTCGCCTTTTTAGTATTGCATGGGGAAAACCTTTTGAAACTGAACGTTTTCCATACTTATTAGTTGTGATAAATAGTCCGGGTGGAGGTGGAAATACTTCTTCATTTTACCTTTTTGGTTTATCTATATAAGATTTGATTTTTTTTAGCCTTCATTTCATTTTATGCCCTGGCTTGTTTTTTGTTTCCTTTTACAGTACATTGCTGTGCATATTCAGCCAGATCAAATAATGAGCTTTGGTGGCTCCACAGAGCCTTGTGCTCTTTGTTCTCTGAAAAGTATTGGCAAGATTGGAGGTCCACAGAACAAGACTTACACCAAGTTGCTAAGTGGTATACTAAGCAGTCGTCTGCATATCTCCCATGACAGGTAAGTCGTCTGGTCATTTTATGCAGTACTAGTCACCCTAAAGAGACCCTGTCACCACCTTAAAAATTTGTAGGAAAAAGGAACAAAAAATCAAGTATTTTAGGTGCTTACTTGCAGTGTTTTTCTTTTCCATAAATGTTTTATTCACTTGCAATGTGCCTTTTGAACTTGCTCAGGAATTGACACTACATAAAGTGTCAATTAAATAGCATATCCCTCTTATTCTGAGAGCATCTAATTACTCTGTGCTGGCCCAGCTCCTTCATCCCTCCAACACCCACCCACTTGCTTCCTTTTGCATAGCTGCCAGGAAAAGTGTGAAAGGGAATACTTAGAACAGCCTTGTTTCAACATTGTGATTGCTTTTACCTGACAGCTGACAGTCGGCTTCTTAAATTTACATGCAATACATACAGTCAGGTCCATAAATATTGGGACATTGACACAATTCTAACATTTTTGGCTCTATGCACCACCACAATGGATTTGAAATGAAACGAACAAGATGTGCTTTAATTGCAGACTGTCAGCTTTAATTTGAGGGTATTTACATCCAAATCAGGTGAACGGTGTAGGTATTACAACAGTTTGCATATGTGCCTCCCACTTGTTAAGGGACCAAAAGTAATGGGACAGATAATAATCATAAATCAAACTTTCACTTTTTAATACTTGGTTGCAAATCCTTTGCAGTCAATTACAGCCTGAAGTCTGGAACGCATAGACATCACCAGACGCTGGGTTTCATCCCTGGTGATGCTCTGCCAGGCCTCTACTGCAACTGTCTTCAGTTCCTGCTTGTTCTTGGGGCATTTTCCCTTCAGTTTTGTCTTCAGCAAGTGAAATGCTCAATCGGATTCAGGTCAGGTGATTGACTTGGCCATTGCATAACATTCCACTTCTTCCCTTAAAAAACTCTTTGGTTGCTTTTGCAGTATGCTTTGGGTCATTGTCCATCTGCACTGTGAAGCGGCGTCCAATGAGTTCTGAAGCATTTGGCTGAATATGAGCAGATAATATTGCCCGAAACACTTCAGAATTCATCCTGCTGCTTTTGTCAGCAGTCACATCATCAATAAATACAAGAGAACCAGTTCCATTGGCAGCCATACATGCCCACGCCATGACACTACCACCACCATGCTTCACTGATGAGGTGGTATGCTTAGGATCATGAGCAGTTCCTTTCCTTCTCCATACTCTTCTCTTCCCATCACTCTGGTACAAGTTGATCTTGGTCTCATCTGTCCATAGGATGTTGTTCCAGAACTGTGAAGGCTTTTTTAGATGTCGTTTGGCAAACTCTAATCTGGCCTTCCTGTTTTTGAGGCTCACCAATGGTTTACATCTTGTGGTGAACCCTCTGTATTCACTCTGGTGAAGTTTTCTCTTGATTGTTGACTTTGACACACATACACCTACCTCCTGGAGAGTGTTCTTGATCTGGCCAACTGTTGTGAAGGGTGTTTTCTTCACCAGGGAAAGAATTCTTCGGTCATCCACCACAGTTGTTTTCCGTGGTCTTCCGGGTCTTTTGGTGTTGCTGAGCTTACTGGTGCGTTCCTTCTTTTTAAGAATGTTCCAAAAAGTTGTTTTGGCCACGCCTAATGTTTTTGCTATCTCTCTGATGGGTTTGTTTTGTTTTTTCAGCCTAATGATGGCTTGCTTCACTGATAGTGACAGCTCTTTGGATCTCATCTTGAGAGTTGACAGCAACAGATTCCAAATGCAAATAGCACACTTGAAATGAACTCTGGACCTTTTATCTGCTCATTGTAATTGGGATAATGAGGAAATAACACACACCTGGCCATGGAACAGCTGAGAAGCCAATTGTCCCATTACTTTTGGTCCCTTAACAAGTGGGAGGCACAAATGCAAACTGTTGTAATTCCTATACCGTTCACCTGATTTGGATGTAAATGCCCTCAAATTAAAGCTGACAGTCTGCAGTTAAAGCACATCTTGTTCGTTTCATTTCAAATCCATTGTGGTGGTGTACAGAGCCAAAAATGTTAGAATTGTGTCGATGTCCCAATATTTATGGACCTGACTGTATGACATACATTGTTGACAGCCAAAGGATTAATGCTATGAACCAAGATTGATGAAAAGTATTCCTAGCACACCAGTACTTAGGAATCGCCTCCGAAATTTTATTTTGAGTCCTCATTTCCCTCCTAGGTGCCCATTTGGGTTTTACTGCTCTGTCCTTTGTATTTTTTCACATGCATCGCTTACTCGATATATTCTACCATATTACGAGATACTGTATATTAGAGGCATGCTAGTTGAATCATGTGCTGTGTACTGTTAATGTACATTTGCATTTAATACATATAAAACAATTGGTGCGCTAGTCTCTCTTTGTATTATAATGCTATGATCCAAGCACTGTATCCTTTGGAAACACAGGCAAGCCCTGAGTTCATTAAAACCATGATAGGGGAACAGCTTCTGTCACCTGGTGAACGGTACTTGCAGGTAATGTTTTGAACTGGTTTCAGCAATGTGTTTAATAAAGGAGGAGGTTGCATTTTTTTTGGCATGGTGAGAAGTATTTTTCCACTCTTTGGAAATGAAATCTTGGCTCTTACATCTGCAGCTTCCAGGGCTTGTCCCCGACCCTGTCCCCCCCCCCCTTTGTACAACTGAAATAATAAAGAGTCCGTTTACACAAGTTCTGCCAGGTCCAGCCACCCACTTGTGCCTGTTTGATGTGAGGCAATCTTGCCTGGACACACAGCTGTGGCAAAGAGGTGAATGTGAATTAGAAAATAGTGGGAATTCCTGGGCCATTAGTTACTGGTCAGGTCCAAGAGGAGACGACATGGCAATTGAAAATAGGACACAGGTAAGTTCACTCACAAGGAAAAAGATGTGGTCACTGCTCATTATCTCAAGTTCTGGTTGGCATTAGTTGTGCGCCAAAATGAAAATTATGGACCGAACCCAAAAATTCAGGATGCACTTGGCCAAAATCCGAAATGAACAGTTTAAGAAAAA
Source organism: Staurois parvus (assembly GCF_062004578.1). Classification (NCBI taxonomy): domain Eukaryota; kingdom Metazoa; phylum Chordata; class Amphibia; order Anura; family Ranidae; genus Staurois; species Staurois parvus. Next base: position 3,467,078 of record NW_028318500.1, on the reverse strand, counting down.
AAAAAATTATATATATTCAACTTTTTAATTTCATGATTTTTAAATGACTGATTGTAAAAAATGCAATCCAGTACTGTAAAATAACTTTTATTGAAAGTAACACAAAATAAAATTAAATATGTATAAAATTAAAAAACTTAAATAGAGGCGGTTTTGCATTGAAGACAATAGGGAGTGATTGTACAATAAAGTCAGTGGGACACGATTTTGCATTGCAGTCAGTGGGACGCAATTTTGCATTGAAGCCAATTAACATTATTGGCACACTTTTTTTTTATTTTATCAAACAACCGTATTTTCGGACAATAATTTTCCACATCTAATATATTGGTGCATCACTAGTTGACGTCTTTGTTGCTTATGTTGAACTCTGAGGTATTCCCCAGCAGTTGACATCAGGCATATCCAGTAGAGGGGTAGAGTAGAGCCAGTTGGGGACTGGCACTGGGTCCATTTCTGCAAAAAGATAAAAAGTCAGGCATTTTTGAGGGGTGATGCAGCTGGAAAATAAGATTGCCTTTGCTTGCAATTAGGTGGATTGGATGACGCCATTTTGTACGAGATGCCCAGTTTTTCAAGGAGAGGTTTCATGGTTCTGCATATCCTGTAAATATTGAACAGCAAATAGGCAAATAAATCTGTGTTCCGTAGAAATTCATAGTGCCTGTACACCATGCCTGTTGTAGGATCTCTTCCTTCAAAGTGTATGAATGAAGATGGCACAGAATGTCTGTCTTCAGGTCTATCCTGAAAATCTGTGCAGCCGCACCACCCACACAGAGGATTGCGGACCCGCCGGCGGGTGCTATTAGTTCTAATGGCACGCCGCCCGCACTGGAAAACACAACCGTACTGGAAACCTCGGTTCACGTGCGGGCTGCATTTTCAGAAGTGCAGGGACTTCTTCCCTGTGTGTCAAAGGCACGGGATTCCATTCAAATGAATGGGCTCTCGTGCCTACGCAAAACACGGTCCGCATGGTCGCATATATGTGAACCAGGGGTTAGAGACTTCTCCAACGCCTGAAGGTGCAGATTACCGTAAAAGGCTCACCACTTGCATATAAATTGACTTTGTGTTACTGATGATTTTTTAATAATGTGTTAAATATTTTGCGGTTTCTTTTTCCTTTAGGGTTTACATCAATTTTTATGATTTAAATCCTGCTTATGTGGGCTGGAACAATTCTACCTTTGCTTAATTCTGTCTCAGTTGGTGTCTCTGGCTGGATAAATCTGCAACCATCACAACGGAATGACAAGACTTCTTTTCTGTAATACATTCCCTGTTAAATAAACTGTCTAATGAAATAAAGTGATTTGTTCTGTATCTGTAATATTCCTGAGACTGTATTTTTAATCTTAACATAAAAGCATGTTCCGAGACGTCATTTTAAACAATACTTTCAAAAAGTTTTACCCGATGATCAACATAATATCAAAGTAAATTACATTTTCAGTAGGAAACGGAATTTACAATTTTTTTATTTTTTTTTCTTCTTTTCTAGCAGTTTTTTACATGGGCATACCTTTGGCTCTGTGTTTTAATATATATTAAGGATGAAACCTTTTAAAATGTTTACACAAATATTGCATATTAACATTTTGTGGGGATTCAGTCTTTTATTATTCCTCCGAGAACCTGCTGAACAGTCTGTTGCAATAAGCCTGTTATTACATATGCCATAGTTCAAGCCAAAAGTTACACAACTGAATGACCCATCTGGTATTAACAGGCTCAGTCTGCAGTTTTCCAGAAAAACCTAACCAGATTGGTATGGCTGTGCTGTCTCCTTAATTATCCCATGCTACTTTATGAATCCTTTATCATTTACTAATAAAACAAAGTTTTTAGATATAGGTATAAAATTGACCCATTTTACTATGGAATTCTGTGTTTGCTTTGTGTTAAGAATTTTTCCTAGCATGATTGACATCTTTTTCCTTAAAGTGATACTAAACCTAAAAACAACTTTTTTTTTTGCATTGCTTGCATTAAGGTAAAATAGCATTTTTAAGTTCCCTGTGCTCCCCCTCCCCTGTGTAAAGGGGAAGAGAGAGGAGAAAAGATTAGCGCTGTGCACAGCTGCATCTCTTCTCCCCTTGTTTGCTATTCACATAGGGAGTCATTGGCTCTTGCTGCTGTCAGTCAAGTGTGGTGAAGGGGAAGTAGGGGCGGGTCTAAGTCCTGTTTTGTGTGTCTATGGAGTGCTTCTCTCTAGACACACAGGTCGGGAGCAAGCACGCAGTTTTAGTCCCCATAGCAAACGGCTTGCTATGGGGGTACACGAGAGAGGAGCCAGGATTGCTGGCAGGGGACCTGAGAAGAGGAGGATTAGGGCCACTCTGTGCAATACCACTGCACAGAGCAGGTGAGTATAACATGTTTATTTTAATTTTTTAAAAATGTCTTTAGCAACACTTTATAAAACCGTATTAAACCTTGAAAATCAGTTGAAAAAGTAGACAAGAAGGAGAATAGGATTTTTGCACCTACTGTAAAATTCTTCCTAGAGCCCACTGTTCCCCCACTCATCTGTGTTTTTGTTATTGTGCTCTTGGTAGTGTTTACTGCAAAACTGATGTATGATGGAAGTACGGCTACACTGGGCTTAGTTACAATTTATTTTATTTGCCTGTCGTCCTGTAGGCAGCAGTATAAACCAATAGTACATGACTTCCTGTGTCCCTCAGACTCCAAGAAAAGGATTTTATGGGAAGTACAAAAATCCTATTAGGGTAACAGGAGGAAGTGCTTTCCATATACCCTTAAAGTGATTGTAAACCCTTACTTTGTAAAACAACCCATTCAGTTTAAAAGACAAATGAAAGGCTAGATATAAAGAAAAAAAAAAAACCACCTTTTGTTCCCTTTTTTTTTTTTTTTTTTTTTTTTTTTTTTAATTTGAGATCACATTCCCTCTGCTCAGCTACATAAGGAGCCATGGGAGGAGAAAGGGGGGGGGGGGGCGTATAAGCACACCTTTGATCACTGGAGCACAGCTAGAGAACTGACCACGCTTTCCTCTCATGCCTAGTGGTCTGTTTTTAATAAGGAGAGGGACTGTTCACACAAAGGAAGCAATACAAAGAGAACAGGATATTTTTTCATACAAGTACATGGTACGGCAGACACATATCAGGAATATGTTGGCAAAATTTTTTTTAAAAATACGCAAAAAGCTTTAAAAAAAAAAGTGTCAAGTGCACATGCAAAACGGGAAAACCGCATTGATGTGAACCAGGCCTGAAATGCTTTGCAAACCCATAAAAAACGCACGTGTTGCGGTTTTTGAGTCACATGACCTATACAAAAAAGGACACTTTATCGGCACCTTTTTTCCTATCAGCAGAATGCAGATATTTTTGGCTGATACATTTCCGCTACCGACATATCGGAGCATCCCTACAACCTATTCAGTTAAAAATAGAAATGAAAGGTAAAGCATTTGAGCATAGTTAAAAAAAACAAATACCTTTTTTCCCTGTCCTATAAGTGATCATACAACCTCTAAGCTCTTTATCTGAGAACAGAGATCTGAGGTTGGAGGAAGAGCAGCACACTGATCTTCCTAGTGAATGGCTGTTTAAAGCTAGGGTGTGTGAGCACAATCCTGATCATTGGAGGAGAGCAGACTGAGTTCTCAGCACAGCTAGAGAACTGACCATGCTGTGCTCTCATGCCTAGTGTGCTCAGTTTTTAATAGGGAAGCAGAGGGACTGTCAGGAACACCAGGGATTTCACTTAAAGGAAGCACTGCAAAGAGAACGGGTACTTTTTCATACAAGTAAATGGTACATCAGAAATATGAAATGTTGGGTTTACATATTCTTTACGATAAGAGTGCTTTCTTTGCAAGGGAGAAGAGGTACATCACCCTGAGACACTAGGAAAAAATGACTCCCGGAGCCGAGTTAGGGTTATAGGGTGGGCATACCTTTTGAAAGCTTAGCCAGTGTCCAATCACCTGAAGGTACAAGCCTATCACCCAGAGTCTATGAATACCTGGCCTGTGCCCTGTACTGAATTATTAAGATAAATGTTGAGTTTCCATATATTAAGCAATCTATAAAAATGATATTAAGAACTATAGAGAGCCAGATGATTAACCACTTGCCTTCCGGTAGATTTACTCCCCTCCTGACCAAGCCATTTTATTGCTATTTGGCACTGCGCTATTTCAACTGATAATTGCGCGGTCATGCAATGCTGTACCCAAACGAAATTGATGTCCTCTTTTCACACAAATAGAGTTTCTTTTGGTGGTATTTGATCACCAATGGGATTTTTATTTTTTGTGTTCTAAAAAATATCCAATAAACTACAATTTAGGCCAAAATGTATTCTGCTACATGTCCTTGGTAAAAAAAAATCCCAATACATGTATATTCATTGGTTTGTGTGAAAGATATAGCGTCTAGAAAATATGGTATATATAATGGAATTTACACAGCTTTTACTTTTACATTTCTTGAGGTGCTAAAATACCAGGGCAATACAAATACCTCCCAAATTACCCCTTTTTGGAAAGCAGACACTTTAAGCTATTTGCTGAGAGGCATTTTAAGTCCATGGAAGATTTTTTCTTTTCTATAAGTTTTTTGAAAATGACAAAAATACATTTTTTTCTAAAAAAGTTGTCATTTAAATGGTATATTGTTCACATATGCCATGGGTATATTTGGAATCACACTTCAAAATACATTCTGCTACTTCTGAGTATGGGGATGTCATATACTGTACGTGGAATTACACCCCAAAATATTTTCTGCTACTTCTCCCGAGTATGGGAATACCACATGTGTGAGTCTTTTTGGGAGCCTAGCTGCATACATGAGCCCAAAATCCAATGACCCCTTTGAAAGCCTGAAGGTGCATCATTTCCTCATTTCACTTCCTCACTACCTGTCACAGATTCAAAGGCTTGTAAATACCAATATAGCACCCCCCTTTTTCAAATGACCCCTTTTTGGAAAGTAGACAGCCCAAACTGTTTGCTGAGAGGTTTGTTGCTTCAATGGAAATTTTTTTACCACAAGTTTTTGTGGACAACAAATTTTTTTTTTTTACACAAAATTGTCACTTAAATTATATATTGCTCACACATGCCATGGTTATATGTGGAATTAAACCCCAAAATGCATTCTGCTACTTCTCCGGAGTATGGGGATACCACAGGTGAGAGACTTTCTGAGGGCTTCACAGAATGGCTGTATTTATACAGAGATTAAATTTCACACAGGTGGACTTTATTTACTAATTACTTGACTTCTGAAGGCAATTGGTTCCACTAGATCTTAGGGGTATCAGAGTAAAGGGGGCTGAATACAAATGCATTCCATACTTTTCAGATACTTATTTGTAAAAAAGTTTGAAAACCGTTTATCATTTACCTTCCACTTCACAATTATGTGCCACTTTGTGTTGGTCTATCACATATAATCCCAATAAAATACATTTACGTTTTTGATTGTAACATGACAAAATGTTGAAAATTTCAAGGGGTATGAATACTTTTTCAAGGCACTGTATTTCTTCATTACACTTCCTGACTACCTATCACAGTTTTGGAGGGCCTGAAATACCAGAATAGTACAACTCCTCCCCCCCCCCCCCCTCAATAACCCTCTTTTGGAAAGTAGACACTTGTGAGAAAAAAATGTAATCTGCAAAATACTCACCATGCCTCTAATTAAATTCCTTGGGGTGTCTACTTTCCAAGAAGGGGTCTTTGGGGGGGGGGGGAGGGTTGTGCTATCCTGGCATTTCAGGGCATCCGAAATTGTGATAGGTAGTGAGAAAGTGAAATGAGGAAGTTACGCACCTTCAGGCTTTCAAAGGGGTCATTGGATTTCGGGCTCCTGTATGCGGTTACGCTTCCAAAAAGTCGCACATGTGGTATCCCAATACTCGGGACATGACAAAATGAGGATAATTTCAGTTGGTATGAATACTTTTTCAAGGCACTGTAAAGCCCCATTAAAAGCCTGAAGGTGCTTATTGGATTTTAGGGTCCTGTACGCAACTAGCCATAAAGTCTCTCACATGTCGTATCCCCTTACTCAGGAGAAGTAGCAGGCAGAATGTATTTTGGGGGTAATTCCACATATACCCATGGAATGTGTGAGCAATATGTCATTTAAGTGACAACTTTGTGTAAAAAAAAAATTTTTTTTGTGATTTTCTAAAAACTTGTAAAAAATAAAGTCTTCTATAAAAATGCATCTCAGCAAATAGTTTGAGGTGTCTACTTTCCAAAAAGGGGCCATTGGGGGGAGGGGCGGGGGGTTGTTATCCTCACATTTTATGCCCAGCATTAGAAGCTTATGCCACATATCACCCACTCTAACCACTTGAAGACCAAGCCTTTTCTGACACATTTTGTTCACAAGAAAAACAGTATTTTTTGCTCGAAAATTACTTTGAACCCCCAAACATTATGTATATTTTTTTTTAAAGCAGAGGCCCGAGACAATAAAATGGTGGGTGTTGCAATTTTTTATGTCGCACAGTACTTGCGCAGCAATTTTTCAACTGCAAGTTTTTTTGTTTTTTTTTAAAATACACTTTTTTGAATTTTAATGTACAAAAACATGATATATTACCCAATTATTTGGTAAAGTATAAAGAATGATGTTATGCCAAGTGAAAGGATTAATGGAATATAACCGAATCCATTTTGTACACACTAATACAAGATGCTTTTTTAACATACACATATATATGAAGTTTGTACACACTAACAAAACTGTCCATGCCAGCTTCATGTAGAAATAAGTGTTTTTAAAACTTTACAAAAAAGGAGATAAGCTTTACTCTCATTTCTGAAAAGTTGTAACCACAATTTGGGCGTTGGGCCAGATTATAGCTATGGTCGGGGCGTTAGGCCAGATATGGTGTGACAGATAAGGCAGAAACTTGTAAATGCAGACCTCATACAAATAATTGTTGAGTTAAGGTAAAGATAATGTACATGTATTTGATTGAATGGTCTGAAGGTGTGTCTGCCCAAAGGCTACAGTATAAAAACCCTGATGTTATGCCAATAAAGCTGAAGTGTTTGCAATCGCAACTGAGGTGACTTGAGTGCATTCACTTTCCGAGATCCAGCTGTGTCCAGGTGTGACCATTGGTATCCTGAGGGGGTCCCCAAGGAACAGGAAAAAGACCACCTACCTACCTGCACCAAGTAAATAGTTAAACATAACATGCATTAAAACTGTGCACACCCCGTGCAACGTTGACAAACTACATACATTTTTAATATCCATAGGCGATGCTTTAAAAGCCTTTACAGGCTACCACTTTAGATTTACACAGGAAGTCTAGTGCTAGAATTACTGCCCTCAATCTGTCGTTCACGTTGATACCTCACATGCATGGTGCAACCACTGTTTACATACCAACACGGGGCTGATGTTTGCATAATTATTATTTATTGTTATTTTTACACTGTCCCTTTCATTTTTCTAGTCACTTTTATTATCACAGGGAATGTAAATATCCCCTGTGATAGCAATAGGCAATGACAGGTATTCTTTTCTGAGAATTATCCACTAGGATTGCTTTTGCATGAAAGCCAATCACGAGCTGAAAAAACGATACCAGGATGATTCCTGTAGCTGCAGGCATCATCCTGGTATACCCAAAGTCCAGTGATATACCAGTATGTTGCTTTTCCTTGTTGGGCATATATGTTCTTTTCTTTTATGCAGCCTGTGGGCTAAATGAAAAAAAGAAGAAATCTCTGCCAGAAAAAGTGTGCTATGCCCACCATTACAATATACCGCCCTGCATCCACCCACTTCTAATGTTGGGCATACATGAAATGAATCATATTGATCGATGTGGATGAAGAAATCCAAAGCCAAAAATTTTTTTTTAAAAATATATGCTCAGTCAAAGGAGCGATCCACCCACAGACCTGTTTTTTTCAAGACCTTAGCAATTCGCCCTGGAATGCTGTCAATCAACTTCTGGGCCACATCCTGACTGATGGCAGCCTATTCTTGCATAATCAGTGGTTGGAGTTTGTAAAAATTCATGGGGGGTTTTTTTGTTGACCCGATTCTTGAGGATTGACCACAAGTTCTCAATAGGATTAAGGTCTGGGGGGTTTCCTGGTCATGGACACCAAATTTAGATTTTGTTCCCCAAGCCACTTAGTTGTCACTTTTGCCTTATGGCAAGGTGCTCCATCATATTGGGAAAGGCATTGTTTGTCACCAACTGTTCTTGGATGGTTGGGAGAAGTTGCTCTTGGAAGATGGTATTGTACCATTCTTCATACATGGCTGTGTTCTTAGGCAAAATTGTGAATGAGCCCACTCCCTTGGCTGAGAAGCAACCCCACACATGAATGGTCTCAGGGTGCTTTACTGTTGGCATGACACAGGACTGATGGTAGCGCTCACCTTTTCTTCTTCGGACAAGGTTTTTTACCAGATGCCCCAAACAATCGGAAAGGGGATTCATCAGAGAAAATGACTTTACGCCAGTCCTCAGCAGTCCAATCCCTATATCTTTTGCAGAATATCAGTCTGTCCCTGATGTTTTTCCTGGAGAGAGGTGGCTTCTTTGCTGTCCTTCCTAACACCAGGCCTTTCTCCAAAAGTCTTTGTCACACTCTACGTGCAGATGCACTCACACCTGCCTGCTGCCATTCCTGAGCAAGCTCTGCAATGGTCGTGCCTCAATCCCGCAACTGTATCAACTTTAGGAGACTGTCCTTGCACTTGCTGGACATTCAATTAATTGCAATTCACCTGATCACTCTTCATGATATTCTGGAGTATATGTAAATTGCCATCATAAAAACTAAGGTAGCAGACTTCGTGAAAATTAATATTTGTGTCATTCTCAAAAATTTGGGCTGTAATCTGTAAGGTTTGCTAAAATGCAGGTCCTTATTACAAAGCGATCAGACGCCTCAAATCTATTAATAAGTTAGTGGATCAGATAAATAAAGCATTCTGAAGGATGTTTGGGTAGTTACAAAATGAACATTAGTTTTGTATTTACTCAGAATCATGACCACCAACCTATATGGATTGTGTCACAATCAGGGGTCAGGCTCAAAGGCCAGTTGCTATAGCAGTGGAAAGGCTTACCTGAAACCAGCAGGATAGGTACGCAGGCAGGTCACCGTGGCAGAGGAGTGAGATCACCCGAGGTGTGGAGTCTAAGTACCACCCGGTGTTCACCAGAGCTCGTAATAGTGGAGATGGATTTGGCTGCGTGTTAGCACCAGGTCGCGGTCCTCAGGATCACCTCACCAGGAGGTGAGCAAGCGGAGGTCCAGTAGAAAGAAAGCAGAAGAAATATTGCCACTCACTGCAGAAGGCCTAGGTTCGGACCCAGGCTCTGACAGTACTCCCCTCCTCACAGGACATCTTAGGACCAGGCTTGTGGGGAAACCTCTGGTGGAATTCTCTTGTTAATCTAGGAGCATGAACATTTTCCTCAGGCTCCCAAGAATTCTCCTCTTGCCCATATACTTCCCATTGGACAAGATATTGCAATTTTCCTCTAAACATCCTAGAGTCAAGAATCTTCTCCACCACATATTCTTCTTCACCCTGTACTTCAACAGGTGGAGGAGGTGGAAGAATTCTTCCAGAGAAAGGATTTTCGTGAAATGGTTTGAAAAGCGATACGTGAAAAACAGGGTGAATCTTCATACTGTCAGGAAGTTTTAAGTGAATGGTGACTGGGTTGATGTGAGCAGAAATCTGGAAAGGTCCCATAACTTTTGGCCCAACTTTGCAGATGGAACATGAACCTTCAGATTTTTGGTTGATAGCCAAACCTTGTCGCCCACAAGAAAGGTAGGAAGTTATCTGCGATGTCTGTCGGCAGCCTTTTTTTTAACATTCCTGAGCCTCCCCCAAATTCTCGATCAGCTTCGCCTGAATCTCCTGCAATGTAATTAATCTGTTGGCAACAGCAGGAATTTGAGTTGTGATAGGGAGATCAGGAATAAAAACTGGGTGATACCCCGTATTGAGGAAAAAAGGGCTTTGGGAGGTGCTATGTTTAGCATTGTTGTAGGCAAACTCTGCTGTAGGTAGATAGTCCACCCAGTCATCCTGAAGATAACTGACAAAACACCGAAGGTACTGCTCCAAAGTTTGATTGGTCCTCTCGGTCTGACCATTAGACTGCAGGTGAAAAGCAGAGGACAGGTTAACTGTTACCCCTAAAGCTGAACAAAAGCTTTTCCAAAATTTTGATGTACACTGTACACCTCTCTCAGATACCACATCATCAGGAATTCCATGTAGTTTAAAAACATCTCGAACCATCAACTCCACAATTTGTTCAGCAGAAGGTACCCCCTTAACAGGTATAAAATGAGCCATCTTAGTAAGACGGTCGATGACTACCAAGGTAGTGGTCATTTCTTTTGAGGGAGGTAATTCGACTACAAAGTCCATAGAAATTGACCCCAAGGTCTTGATGGAACAGGAAGTGGCTGTAGCAACCCCAAAGGAGAAGCTCGGGGTGCCTTATGACGTGCACACGTCAGACAGGAGGCCACGTAGCGTTTGATATCTTTCCTATAACTAGGTCACCAGAAGGAACGTGACAAAAGTTCATCTGTCTTTGAAATCCCAAAATGTCCCACACGTTTTGAGTCATGAACTAATTTGAGGGCTTCCACCCGAGCAGACAGGTACATAGAGACGATGTGCTTGAGTCCAAAAGCCGTTCTTGTATTCAAGGTTAATGTCCTTAGGAGGATCATTGAGAAGTGGGTCATTCTCATACGCCTCTTTGAGAAGACTTAGGAATGTCTTTCTACTTGTGGCCCCTAGGAAGATCTTTTGAGTTAGGATTGAACATTCAGAGTTGCCCTTCTGGGGAGGCTCAGACAGCATCCCTGATAAGGCTCCGGCCTTACCATTCCTCGATCCTGGTCGATATGATGTAATAAAATTGAACCTGGAAAAGAATAAAGACCAACGTGCTTGTCTAGGAGACAATCTCTTGGTCAAGCGAATGAATTCCAGATTTTTATGGTCAATGCTCTCCGAATGGCACATCAAGATGAGAGTAGGCAGGGACGTCATGGCAGACCGTCCACCAACAAGGACCACCCGATGGCAGCCTGTAGAGGGAGTGTATAGGCTGAAATAAGGGGTAGAAGGCACCAGGCAGCCCCCCCAGAATCAAAGTACCTTGGGGTATAAATAATGTAAATAAATATACAAAATACAAAAGAACAGGAGAAAATCCCCCCTCCTAAGAGAGCATGTATAATAGTCTTAACACATAGAAAGTGCTCACCAGTATATCCTTGTGTAACGCATAGATACTATAAATAGTACTGATCAGGTAATCATGCACCAATTAGAGCTGTGAGTCACTGGCGCCAAATAAATGACATAATAACAAAAAGCTGCGTACAACCAAGCTGTATGTGCAACCTAGTCACAGTCCCCCTGCCATGCGCGTGCGCAGGGCCGCTCTGCCCATCACGCCCCAATGTGACGCCAACGTCATGATGTCACGCACATGCACAAGGCCGCCGTTGCACCCATCCGGCCCCAGGCCCAGTGACAGCTCACAATTGGGCTGAGCAGCCCAAAGATGGAAGGGGCATACTGACACCTAGTGGGGAGAGTACACTATGGGCAACAAAGTCTGAGGCCGTAAAACAAACAGGCCCCCCTGGGACAACGCCACCAGAGCAGTTTTTTCAGCACTTTTGCGTTAAAAAAAGGCACAAGAAAAGCTCAAGAAAAATGCATCCCTTTAAATTCAATGTATGTCTTCATACTGGTCCATTGAGCTTCCTATTTGGTATTAAAAATCCTGCTTGCCATATTTTTGGTGCATATTTGGTATGTTTAAAAAAAAACGCACACCAATACTTTTTTTTAGGGCTTTCTGCAAAAATGTACTACAGTCTGTTTAACATGGTTTTCTATGGGACAGATTCACATCTATGCTTTTTTTTTTTAAATCTCCCCTCTCTCTCTCCCCCTTTCCCTCTCTCTCTCTCCCCTCTCTATCCCTCCCCCCACTCCCTCTCTTTCTCTCCCCCCTCTCTATCTCTCCCCCCTCTCTCTATCTCTACCCCTTTCCCTCTCTCCCCCCTCTCTATCTCTCCACCCTCTCCCCTCTCTCTCTCCCCTTTCCCTCTCCCCCCTCTCTCTCTCGCCACCTTCTCCCCTCTCTCTCTCCCCTCTCTATCTCTCCCCCTTTCCCTCTCCCCCTCTATCTCTCCCTCTCTCCCCCCTCTCTATTTCCCCCCCCCCTCTCCCTCTCTCTCTCCCCTTATCTCTATTCCCCCACCCCCTCTCTCTCTCCTCTCCCCCCACCCTATTTCCCTTCTTTTGCTCCTCCTTTCTTCACAACTCTCTCTTACTCCCCTCCCTTCCCCATACTCTCTCACATCTTTTCTTACTTCCCTTTTTCTCTCCTTTCTTTTCAACCTTCTCAGACTCCTCTTTCCCCTCTTTTGCTCCCTCCTCTCTCTGTCTCCCCCTCTCTCCTACTTTCCTGGTCCCTTTCTGGGCAGGGAAGAGGGAGAGTGGGAGAGGAGCCGAGCTGCTTCACCATGGGCCTCTGGGTTGTACTTTCCCCCTGGGGGATAGTTGTGTGGGTTACAATGGAGTGCACACTGCTAGGTTCAGTCATTGTGATACAATACTGCTTTCATGTCATAGCATAGTAAATCATGACTGCAAATTATATATGGCTGTGGATGATGCTTGGTATACATTTACAGCCTAGGTATGGGCCATGGTGAATAATGCATTCATACACTATTACACTGACCACAGTGCATGATGCTGAGGGTTGGCAGAAGCAAGCAGGAGGACACTGTACAGTGTAATGTATTATTCATTTTTATTGCTTGAATTATTTTTCCTTTATGGGCGTGAGTGGGGCATCATGTCTAAATTTTGCCTAAGGCATCATAAAGTCTAGAGCCACCTTTGATCTTAATTCCACAAATGGTTCGATAGAAACATTTGGCTACGTTGAACATATGTGCTTTACAGATTAAGGAACTGGAAAAGCAAGTGGAGCACCTCTCTGGTGTCAATGTATTGTCAAGGGCCATACATTACTTTCTCAGAGAAATCCCCAGCAAGAAGTTTCAGAGGGTACCTCATAGACAGGAGATCTGCCCTGATCTAGAAAGATTTAGGAGGAGGACCATTTGTAGCCCCTCAGAAGTCACACGTGTTCGATGTTTAACACTTTTTTTAATGTTTTTTATTTTCTAGATGTTACTTCTGATAGTAATGTGTATCAATGACACAACATGGTTTTACAAATCCAAAGTTCAATTTGCTGTATCTGTCCAGTTTAGCCATATACACTGCTCAAAAAAAATTAAAGGAACACTTGGAAAACACATCAGATCTCAATGGAGAAAAATATCATGCTGGATATCTATACTGATATAGTCTGGGTGATGTGGTAGGAACGTAAGGATGCTCCATCATTTGATGAAAAGGAAAACGATCAACCTACAGAGCATTGCATTCAAAGACACCCCAAAAATCAAAGTGAAAAAATTATGCAGCAGGCTAGTCCATTTTGCCAAAATTTCAATGCAGCAACTCAAAATGGTACTCAGTAGTTTGTATGGCTCCCATGTGCCTGTATGCGTGCCTGACAATGTCGGGGCATGCTCCTAATAAGAAAACAAATGGTGTCCTGGGGTATTTCCTCCCAGATATGGACCAGGCCATCACTGAGCTCATGGACAGTCTGAGGTGCAACCTGGCAGCGTCAGATGGACTGAAACATGATATTCCAGAGGTGTTCTATTTAGGTCAGGCAAGCGTGGGGGCTATTCAATGGTATCAATCCCTTCATCCTTTAGTAACTGCTTGCATACTTTCGCCACATGAGGCCAGGTATTGTCATGCACCAGGAGGAACCCAGGACCCACTGCACCAGTGTAGGGTCTGACAATGAGTCCAAGGATTTCATCCCAATACCTAATGGCAGTCAGGGTGCCATTGTCTAGCCAGTAGAGGTCTGTATGTCCCTCCATGGATATGCCTCCGCAGACCATCACTGAGCAACCACCAAAACGGTCATGGTGAACAATGTTACAGGCAGCATAACGTTCTCCACAGCTTCTCCAGACCGTTTCACGTCTGTCACATGTGCTCAGCATGAACCTGCTCTCATCTGTGAAAAGCACAGAGCGCCAGTGGTGGACCTGCCAATTAAATGACAAATGCCAATTGAGCGCTATGGTGCCGGGCAGTGAGCACAGGGCCCAGTAGAGGACGTTGGGCCCTCAAGCCACCCTCATGAAGTCTGTTTCTGATTGTTTGGTCGAAGACATCCACACCAGTAGCTGAAGGTCATTTTGTGGGGTCTGGCAGTGCACATCCTGTTCCTCCTTGCACAAAGGAACAGATACCGGTGCTGTTAATGGGTTAAGGACCTTCTATGGCCCTGTCCAGCTCTCCTAGAGTAACTGCTTGTCTCCTGGAATCTCCTCCATGCTCTTGAGACTGTGCTGGGAGACAGCAAACCTTCTGGCAATTGCACATATTGATGTGCCATCCTGGAGGAGCTGGACTACCTGTGCAACTTCTGTAGGGTCCAGGTATCGCCTCATGCTACCAGTAGTGACACTGGCCCTAGCCAAATGAAAAACTAGTGAAAAACAGTCAGAAAAGATGAGTAGGGAAAAAAATGTCAGTGGCCTCCACCTGTACAACCATTCCTGTTTTGCAGGTCATCTCATTGTTACCCATCTAGTGCACCCGTTGTTAATTTCATTAATACTAAAGCAGCTGAAACTGATTAACAACCCCCTCTGCTACTTAACGGACCAGATCTATATCCCAGGTGTTTAATTTTCACTGATGTCCATTGACAATGCAGAGCTGTAAAAAATTGTGTTTCAATGGTTCGCTTGTGTAGAACTGAGAAGTAAATCACCTTCTGGTGCTACTGCAAAAGTCATGTGAGTGCCAATAAAAAGCAGAACTGTGGAATAGAACTGAGTACTACACAGAAAACATTGTCAAGCCATCAACTGAAATAGTTACAGTCAGGTCAGTTA
Source organism: Staurois parvus (assembly GCF_062004578.1). Lineage (NCBI taxonomy): Eukaryota > Metazoa > Chordata > Amphibia > Anura > Ranidae > Staurois > Staurois parvus. The sequence goes on along the minus strand of NW_028318500.1, from coordinate 3,452,029 downwards.
GGTTGTATAAGCGTAAAGTTACATTCCTGACAAAAGGGGTTGGGTTGGGCTGGGTGGAGTTTCTATGTCATGTGCAATATTTAGATTTCAGCAAGAATCCTATTGCTAGACTGTTTCAAAATCAACGGACAACTGCAGCTGCTGCCTAATACCCATTACAAATACTTGGACTTCTAACCGATCATGCCTATATTCACCTTGTACACCAATGTATGCCAGAGTGCTGTACCACCCTCTCTGACGTCTGACCTGTGCCTGCTGCTTGAAAAGGTCATGGATGTACCCGCCAAGGTAATGCTATATGCTGTCTCTTTAGAGGGCAATGTTCCTTCTTTATTATATAGTTCTAGGGAATACAAGTGACACAGGTTTTTATGTTCTGTGCTGCATATCTTAGTATGTTGCTGTTATACAAAACCTAAATTTAATGTAATATTAATCCTTTTGGCTTGGCCAGTAAGCTTTGAAGGTGGTGGGTATATTATTCTTCAGAGGTAACTTTTTGATGAATATAATTTGTTCCTTTTTTTTTAATCCATCACTTATTGAGTTGATATGTATTTTGTTATACAGTACTGTTGGGCTACATATTCGAGTCCAACAAACATTGGGTGTCCATGTGTTCAGGGAACACACAAACATCACAAGCGTTCGGCGGGCTGTTTGCACTCTCAGAGTGCATTGTGATTGGCCAAAGCATTGCACCTGACCTGTGGTCAGTTGCAATGCTTTGGCCAATGACAGCTGAATTCACTGTGAGAGCCATGATTGGCCAAAGTCTCGGTGACTGAGTCCACGCCCCACACTATATAAGTCTTCTCGCACAGCAGCCTTGTGGTGTGTGATGGTGGAGTTAGTTAGGTGAGGTTAGTTAGTGGTGTAATACTATTTATTTATGTATTACAGGTACTTATATAGCGCTTACATAGCGCAATGTATGCAGCGCTTTACATATATATTGTAAATTCACCCTCAAGGAGTGTACAATCTAAGGTCCCTAACTCACATTCATACATAGACATACTAGGGCCAATTTAGATAGGATCCAATTCACCTGCCAGCATGTCTTTGGAGTGTGGGAGGAAACTGGAGTACCCAGAGGAAACCCACGCAGACACAGGGAGAACATGCAAACTCCGGGCAGGTGGTGCCGTGGTTGGGATTCGTACCAATGACACTGCCAGGCGGAAGTGCTGACCACTTAGCCACTGTGCTGCCCCGTAGACAGTATAGTCAGTGTAGTGAGTGTAGTGCGGTGTTGTAGAGCAGTGTAGTGGTGTTTGTGTTGTTTTTAAAGCACTTCTGCATCACCGCTGTTCCCATTTTTTTTTTAACCTTGGTAATATTTTTTATTGTTTTTTTTTGCAGCATCAGCTTCTGTTGCTGCATCTTTTGTGTTCTCCCTTCTGTGTCTGTTGTTTTTTGTTTTTGCTTTTTTAATTTTTATTTGATTTAATTTTTGTTGGCCACAGCAGCAGCACTAAATCTATAAGGGAAAGTGATGGCGAACCTTTTAGAGACCGAGTGCCCAAACTGCAACCCAAAGCCCACTTATTTATCGCAAAATGCCAACACTGCAATTAAACCTGAATACTGAGGTTTTAGTTTAGAAAAATCAACCCATACATTAGCATCTTTTGTCTTAAAAGAAAAACACAATAACAGAGCTTCCACTGACCACCAGCACAAGGGGGCAAAGTTCCACTGACCACCGGCACAAGGGGCAAAGTTCCCCTGACCACCAGCACAAGGGGGCAAATTTCCACTGACCACCGGCACAAGGGGGCAAAGTTACATTGACCATGGGCACAAGGGGGCAAAGTTCCACTGACCACAGGCACAAGGCGGCAATGTTCCACTGACCACGGGCACAAGGAGGCAAAGTTCCACTGACCACAGGCACAAGGGGGAAAAGTTCCACTGACCACGGGCACAAGGGGGCAAAGTTCCACTAACCACCAGCACAAGGGGTAAAAGTTCCACTGACCACCAGCACAAGGGGGCAATGTTCCATTGACCACCAGCACAAGGGGACAATGTTCCACGCACTTTTTCTCCCCAATTTTGGGCGGTGGGGTTCCCCTTAAAACCTCACACACTTAAAAAAAAAAAATAATGTGGGGTCCCTACTAACCTTCCCACCAGAATTAAAGGGTCTGGTAGAAATTTTTAGGGGAACCTCACTTCCCAGAATTGGGGGAAAAAAGTGCATGTGGTTCCCCCTAAAAGCCATACCAGGCTCTTTAGACCTGGTAGGACTTTTAAGGGGAACACCACCCCCCAAAAATGGGGGGGAAGCGTGGGGTCATCCCCAAATTCTTACCAGAACCATGATCCGATGCACAGGCCTGGCAGGCAAAGAAAGGGGGGGCGAACTAGTGCCCTCCCCTCCCTACACCTTACCAGGCCACGTGCCCTAGGCATAAAAGAAAAAAAGCAGCGTGGGGTCCCCCCTTAATCCATTCCAAACCCTTTAGGTCTGGTAGGAAGGTTAGGAGGGACCCCCACAGGACAATTTTTCCCCTTTAGGCCTGGTAGGACTTTTAAGGGGAAACCCACCCCTAAAAAATGGAGGAAAAAAGCATGGAGTGCCCCCTAAATTCCTACCAGACCCTTGATCTGAGCACAGGCCTGGTAGGTTAGGAAGGGGAGGGGGACAAATGAGCACACCCCCTCCCTGCGCCTTACCAGGGCACGTACCCTCAGCATGGAGAAGGTCCTCTTCCCCACAACCTTTGTGTTTGCGGGGGTCTGCGGGCAGGGGGCTTTAAGCAATGAAAAATGACTACCCCTTTAAAAATTGTACATTTTCAAATTAGTTTTTTTCACTGATTCATGTCCCTCAGGGACCTGAGTCCCCATACCCCTTTTATGGCCAAATAACTTGCATATAAGCCTTTAAAATGAGCACTTTTGAATTTACAAGTTTGAGTTCCACAGACTTGCATTATGTTCAAAGTTCACGGTCAAACTTTCCTTAGGTTCGAATTGTCGACTGTGAACTGAACAGGGGTGTGCTCGACCCATCACTATTATACAGTATATAGCAAGCTTGAGACATATAGCATATACAGTATTAACATATAGGTGGGACACACCTAGCATTGTTTTTTAGAATAAAAAAGCCATTTGATATGTGATAAAGGAACCTTGCTTTACAATATGATTGCATTTGATTGCATGAAAATAGCCATATGAAATCAAAGGGAATAGAAGGACTAATTCCACCCAGTGTTCTGTGCATGTCATTAACCATTTTCTTCCCATCCAGGTATTTGCTGACTAAAACAGTTTCTGAAAGATGCGGTCCTTTTAATAAAATGATTTCAATACTAATCAATCATGTTGTGTACAGTATATACACCATTAGCTCCTAATGTACTGTAGATTAACAAAACATTATAGTGTGAGAACAAGTCTAAACAATCCCCTCAATTAACAGCTAATTAAGAAGGTCCTCATAATATATTATTATTATACTGGATTTATATAGCGCCAACAGTTTGCGCAGTGCTTTACAATATAAGGGAGACATTACAATACATTTCAGTACAGAAGGAATAGGAGGGTCCTGCTCGTGGAGCTTACAATCTAAAGGAAGGGGGAGGGGATACAAAAGGTGATAGCTCTGGGGGATGATCTGGTGGATGTGATTCAAGTACATTTCTTAGGTGGAGGTGGGGTAGGCTTCCCTGAAAAAGTGAGTTTTCAAAGATCGCCTAAAGGTAGACAGGGTGGGGGCTGACTGGACATGCTGTGGTAGGGAGTTCCAGAGGATGGGAGAGGCTCTGGAGAAGTCCTGGAGGCAAGCGTGGGAGGAGGTGATGAGGGAGCTAGAGAGGAAGATATCTTCGGAGGAGCGGAGTGGGCGATTTGGGCGGTATCTGTGGATGAGGTTGGTGATGTAGCTAGGGGCAGTGTTGTAGAAGGCTTTGTAAGCTGTGGTCAGTATTTTGAATTTTATACGTTGGGTTAGTGGAAGCCAATGAAGGGATTGGCAGAGAGGGGCAGCAGTCGCTGATCGGTTGGTAAGGTGTATGAGTCTAGCAGCAGCATTCATAATAGACTGAAGGGGGGATAGCCTGTGTAACGGTAGACCAGTGAGTATATAACTGTTAGTAAATCTCAGGTTAGGTTCACAGTTGTGCATCTAAATTTTGATGCATTTTTTGGCTGTATGATACTTCTTTCATGTTTTTTCATAGACATTATTGGGCTTCCTCTTGTCATGCATTTCTGCACGATGACCGAAAACACACAGGTGTGAATGGGGAAGCAGGCTGTAGAATGCTGACCATACACATAAAAAAAAATATTTTATCTATAACTATCTATATATGCAGTGCTTGTGAGCTATTATGGTGTATTGAAACCAATTTTAAACTTATAAATAAATAATAATTAATATTCTTGTGGTTCGCCTACACCAGTGGTGGGCAACCTTTTTTTTCAACTGAGCCAAATCTCGCCAAAACCACGATTGAAATTTATTTTGAGAGCCACATTTTTAAAACTGAAAATACATCCCCCATATAGTAATTCATCCCCCATAGTAATTCATCCCCCATATAGTAATTCATCCCCCATATAGTAATTCATCCCCCATAGTAATTCATCCCCCATATAGTAATTCATCCCCCATATAGTAATTCATCCCCCATATAGTAATTCATCCTCCATAGTAATTCATCCCCCATATAGTAATTCATCCCCCATAGTAATTCATCCCCCATATAGTAATTCATCCCCCATATAGTAATTCATCCCCCATAGTAATTCATCCCCCATATAGTAATTCATCCCCCATAGTAATTAATCCCCCATATAGTAATTCATCCCCCATATAGTAATTCATCCCCCATAGTAATTCATTCCCCATATAGTAATTCATCCCCCCTATAGTAATTCATCCCCCATAGTAATTCATCCCCCCTATAGTAATTCATCCCCCCTATAGTAATTCATTCCCCATATAGTAATTCATCCCCCATAGTAATTCATTCCCCATATAGTAATTCATCCCCCATAGTAATTCATCCCCCATATAGTAATTCATCCCCCATAGTAATTCATCCCCCATAGTAATTCATCCCCCCTATAGTAATTCATTCCCCATATAGTAATTCATCCCCCATAGTAATTCATTCCCCATATAGTAATTCATCCCCCATAGTAATTCATCCCCCCTATAGTAATTCATCCTCCCTATAGTAATTCATCCCCCATATAGTAATTCACCCCCCCTATAGTAATTCATCCCCCCTATAGTAATTCATTCCCCATATTGTGTCAATTCACTTACCTTTGCTCCGCGCGTTCCTCTCGCCGTGTTCCCGCGCCGTTCCGGTCTTCAGGGCGGACTGTGAGAGGAGAGGAGTTCGTCACACTACATCCTGACAGCCAATGTTTGCCACGCTCCGCGGGCCGGATTAAAAGGTCCGCCGGGCTGTAGTTTGCCCATTGCTGGGCTAGCTGCAGAGTCCTGACTTTTGGGGCGGCCGCCCGAGAGGAGGGAGGGGAGCGGGCGCCCGGCACACAGAAGAGCCGCATTGAAGTGTGTAAAGAGCCACATGTGGCTCGCGAGCCGCGGCTTGCCGACCACTGGCCTACACTAAACACATACCCATATTCATGTGCAGCTCCAATCAATATTATATACAGTTGTGTCGCGCTCCACTAATATTCACTATTTTACTAATAACCTTATGTGACTGATTATATGTTGATTTTCAAAATTGAAAAATTATGAGATAAAATATCCATAAACCGTAAATAGTGCAGTGAAAATTTCCTCTAAAAAGTATATATAATTTATAGTGCTCAAATTGATTTTATATAAATTAATACTAATCAATATAAATATAATTATAATCAAAAGTCCACACCATTCCAATGAAAACATTGCATCTTTCAGAAATGTGGTTGCACTAAATGGTTTGATAGCATTTAACCCGAAAAAGTGATCCTGTCACCAGAAGGCCACTGGAAAAGTAAATACAGTATATTGCTTCTACCGTTATAGGCTGCCTTGTCTGTAGAAGTGACCATGTGGACTTCCAGAAATCCTGTGTACTGAATATTTTTATTTTTCCCCAGACATTCATTTTAATCCTAACACTTAAAGTCCAATACAATGATCAATCTCCCCACTAACTCAATCATTTCAATATGTTTCCCAATAAAAGCTGCTGCATTCATTTTTTCCCATCACTTACTTTCTGAGATATGCTGTACTACATTGTTTTGAGGTCTTCATTATGTGCAGGTTTTATTTCATTTCCTCTGAAGCTGGTGGTTGTATTTAATAGAGGTGCACACATCACTTAAACCATAATCCTTTTCTTAGGCTGGCCATAAATATACAATGTTCTTACAGTTTTCTGACCAATTTCCTAAATAGCTAAGGTAACTAAATTTCCCATAAACTCATGCGGATGTGGAGAAAGTGGGTGAGAGACTGGGAAACCTGGGGATAAAAGAAGGCAAACACACACTAAACCTGGTCATATACCAGTAGATTTTTGAACCAATGAAAATTCTCAGTACATTTTGATGACTTGTAAAATGTCGTTCCAAAGTACTTCAAAATCTAGTTTGCTTTTAACATTTGATTTTGAAGTGAATGAAAACCACATACACTTTTGAAAATTGGTTTGGTCGGGAAACATATTCCATCCCCTAATTTTCACGTCACTGCAGCTGAAAACTTCGATTTGACCCCACTAGTGATCAGAAAATCAAACAAGGAGAGGAAACCTTTCAAATGAAATTCTACTAGTGTATGGCCAGCCTAAATCCCAAGACGCCATGCCTATGTAAGCAGCTGCAGCTGAAGAACTACAGAGGGACTGTGAGGAGACCTCTAAGATAAGTAGTAGAGGAATCTTGTGGCCTTCATGGCAGGAAACATACAGATCAAACCCGTAAGGCTCCATGTATATGGGACACCGCTGAACGATGGAAACTGACTGCTGGAAAACGTAGGTTAAAAAATGTCTGTTTAGCCGCGTTTGCATACCATGTTTATGCGCATTTGTGTTTAGAAGCATTTTTTAAAGATAACCTCAGGAGACCTTCCAAAATGCCCAGAATGCATTGAAAAACAGTAAAAAATTAACTATTTCAGACATTTTGAGAGAAATAGAGAGAGTAGAAGCAGAGAGAGCAGTATTTGAGATTAGCTGTCTTTTTTTTTGTAGTGTTTGGATGTGTTCCAGCTCATTTCTGTGCAGAAATTATTGCAGCAGTGTCTAACATATTTTCTTTCATGCAAAACCTCAAACTATGGGGGACCAGGTCCATTTGAATACCGGGAAAATGCTTTGCATGCATTTTTCATGATGAAAAAAGGCTCTGAACAGCATCTGGAAATAGGAGCGTTAAAAAAATTTTGCAAACGCTTATAAACACAGTTAGCTGCGTTTACACGCGTTTACAAGCGTTTAGCATTTGAAACGCTGATAAAATCTACTCCTGAACACAAGTTTGGTGCGTTCAAAAATAAATAACTGTAAACTCAACTGCCTGTAAATGACATAGTGTACATGGACACATAGGAAAACATTAGGGTGAGTTTAGGGGCTGCTGAAAAAAAACGCAGAAAAGCTCCTAAACATGAGTTTATCAGCTGCAGTGTACATGGAGCCTTAAACTGGAGCTGGGAAGAGGCAGAACACAAAATAAATGAGGAGGATCTGATTGCAACGCACAATGCTGACAAAGGTTCATTATTCCATTATTCACTATTGACTGACCAAAGATGATTTTTTTCGTGGATTTGAGCTGTATTTTAATAATTTCCCTGTGGGATTAATAAAATATTCTGATTATGATTCAAAGTATAAGTTCACCTTTGGAACATGTTACATGTTCCACCTGTATTTAGGGTGAAGCATGTAACATGTTTCAGCTCCTGCCTCCTCCAAGGTACTGGCAGACAGTGTACTGACAGTCTGCAGGATCCTGGCATTGCACCCGCAATCTGCTGATTATAGAATGCAATGCTTTAAAGGCTGCAGTATAAAAAATAATGCACATTTATTTAACCTGCATTTATTATTATTTTTTATGATGAATTCAGCCTTGAACACTAACCTTAGCTCCTAAAATCCTGAAAACATCAGTGCCATATCATCATTAGCCCATTGACAAGGTTGAAATCAGGCATGTTCAGATCCTATTTTTTATCCTGCCAAGAAGCTGCAACTGCAGACCAGCAGTCAGTAGCAGCCATAGCATTCCCTGACCCGCAGCTGTATGTATACATGGGGCATGTATACATATGGCTACTGGGTGGGGAGTGCCTTGACTGCTTATGATTGACAGTCTGCCATAACAGGTTCCTGGTGGAATGTCTCAGGTGGGACTAGGATTTGGAAACACCTGAGCTCATCCCTACCCATGGCAGACATTTTAATGTTTAAAGTATAACTAAAGGCAAAACTTTTTTTTAAATTTCAGATAGAGTAAGGGAGGGTTATAACACCTGTCAGTTTTTCTTGCCACCTCTGTCCCATTGGGGAGATTTGTCTTCACTTCCTGTAGCCAAAACAGGAAGTGAGGGGGAATCCTGGTGTGTCACTTGAACTTGTGTCCGCATTGGAGGGTTTCCCTATTATTAGTGTTCTGATGTCAATCCAAAACTTTACTTTCACTTTGGATGATACCAGTAAACAGGACAAATAGAGTGGGTGAATGTCCAAAACTGATAAAAAAAAGTTTTGCCTTTTAGTTATAATTTAATCCCTGGAGTCAAACCCACCATCGTCTGTGATAATGATTTGTCTGATAGCAGATGCATATGAGAACTGTGTTCTGTTTTCATTTTCTACTTTCTATCTTTCAGTAAAAAAAAATAATAATATATATAATTAAAATTATAAATGGTTGTTTCTTTTTAGAGAACAGTCTTAACATGTTCCACATTGTTCAGTGAACATTCCCATGTTTTTTATGTCTTTGTAGCACTTTGTTATAATACTTCACACTGATCAGCAGATGACATTTGGCAATACGTCGGATCCTTGTGCTGTGTGCTCATTGCACAGCATTGGAAAGGTTGAAGGTCCACAAAATGAAAATTACTCTAAGCTTCTGTGTGACATTCTGGATAAAAAGATGCACATATCTCCTGAAAGGCAAGTCTCCACCTAATCAAATTGATGGAACACAAGGGTGATGGTGATGGAACACAAGGGTTACATCTAGAATATATTACTACACAATTATCACATACTGTAGTTTAAAACAAACTGGAACTAAACCCCCCTATCCTTTTCAGCAAAGGAAGCCGCCTTCTTAGCCTCTATTTGATCTGCACCTGCCATGGTGCTGCACATGTGATCAGTTATGGCACCAGCCATTTGATGGTTTGACAGTTTAGGTGAGAGCACAAGTAAATGTGACAGCATTTCCAGCATGCCTTGATTGTTAGGCTGCATTTACACTTGAGCGATTTGTAGGTTGAAGCTCCAAAAACATTCAAAATTAAAAAATGAATTGTTCCCTATGGTGCCTGTTCATGCAATCAGGTGTGAACAGGCATAGTGGAGAACAATTCATTTTTTAAGTTTGAGCATTTGTTGGATTTTTCAAGTGTGAATGCAGCCCAACTGTTTTTAAAACCAGGAAATTAGGTTTAGTTCTGCTTTAACCATTTGAATACCGGGCAATTTTACCCCTTCCTGCCCAGGCCATTTTTCACGTTTCAAGGCTCTCACACTTTGAATGACAATTGCGCGGTCATACAACATTGTACCCAAACTAAAATTTTATCATTTTCTTCACACAACTAGAGCTTTCTTTTGGTGGTATTTAATCACTGCTGGGGTTTTTATTTTTTGCTAAATTAACAAAAAAAGACCGAAAATTTTGAAAAAAAACATGTTTTTCTTTGTTTCTGTTATAAAAGTTTGTAAATAAATAAATGTTCTTCATAAATTTAGGCCAAGATGTATTCTGCTACATGTCTTTGGTGAAAATAACCCAAATTAAGATGTATTTTTTAGTTTGTAGGAAAGTTATAGAGTTCACAAGCTATGGTATAGATCTGAATATTGATCAATCCTGAAGTACTGACAGCCAATCTAATTTCTTGAGGTCCAAGAATGTCAGAACAGTACAGATATCCCCAAATGACCCCTTTTTGCAGAGTAGACAGTCCGAGGTATTTCATAAGAGGCATGGCACGTTTTTTGAAGTTGTATTTTTTTTGTCATAACTTTTCGGAAAATTAAAAAATTAAAAAAATTATTTTCACTATTTTTTTTTTATATACTGTCACCAGTGCAGTACAGCGTCATCATATAACTGGCATGGCGGTGAACAGGGACACTGACTGGTGACAGTATGAAAAAAAAAAATATATATTTTTTTAATTTTTTTTATTATTTTCAATTTTTTATTACATTTTTTAAAAAAATTTTTAAGATTTTTTTTTCATATTTTACTATGACCATAGTAACATTGTACTACTTTGGGGAAGTGATCAGTATTTTTTTTTTTTTTGACACAATTTGCTTATAGCAAAGAATTACTTTGCTATAAGCAAGCATTTACCAGAATGAAATCGATTCATTCAGGTTTTTTTTTTTTTTTGTGCTTAGCTGTGATTTGGCCACAGCTAATCACATGACATGTGCATGTGACCTGCTGTGACCATTCACAGCTAAGCACTAGTATACAATGGATGGCATGAATGAAGCCATCCATCGTATACAACTGTCATGTGACCTGCTGTGATTGGTCACAGCAGGTCACATGGTAAGGCAATTGGGGCCGGTACTCAGATCTGTCATCGGCCGTGTCCGAGGTACACGGCCGGTGACAGATTGCGCCGCTGCGCGGCTCTGCAACCGCGCGAACTGCGCATGTGCGGGAGTACGCCAAATGGCGTGCACCCGAAAAGGTGAAGCATTTTTGCCGCCGCCAAACGGCTATAGGCCGGGCGGCTAATGGTTAATTGTCAGCCTGGTTTTCAGGTGAAGCAGAAGATATGGATATGTGATGATCAGGTGCCTGAACTCCATAAAAGTCAGCTGGTTGCAGTAAGTGACAGAATATCCTAAAGCAAAACTAAACCCACCTCTCCTTTACAGCCAAGGAAGCTACGTGCTCAGTGTCTGTTTGGTCTACAGTTGACATGGCGCTGTACATGTGATAAGTTATGACACCAGCCATTTGATGACTTGACATTTCGGTTGACCCCACATGGAAGAAAATATATTTGAAATATTCTTCCCAAATATATTGACATATATTTGAAATGCTACAATTTAGGCCATATTCAATATATTTCAATAAATAAATAAATATATATATATATACACACACACTGTATGTTGAAATGTGTTTTTATTACAAAATATATGAAAAATATTTTTAAAAATACATTTCAAATATACTGTATATCTTGAAAAATTTAAATCTACATTTTTGGAATGCATTTACAAATATATGTAAAAATATATGTTAAAATAACTTTTTTATATGTTAAAAAAATCTGAAGAATATATTTTAACATATATTTGGGAAGAATATTTTTTAAATATATTTCAAATATATTTTTTTTCTATATGGGACATAAGCATACTAACAACAATTGATAGATTTAGTCCTGCTATAAGATGCATTACTGCTCAAGATAGACCAATTCCAAAATTCCAGTTGCCTACATGACATCTTTAGTGATAAAATGGGAAGAAGCTTGTCAAATAAGCAAGCCACATTAACCAGAGAGCAAGCACAGATCAGTAATAACGATAATACTTGTGTAGAATTTGGTAGGTAGAATTGAAGCAGAAATTAAATAGGGGTCAATACGAGAAGACTAGTCAGTGTGTGCTTTATAGTGGGTGGTTGATACAGACCAAATATCAAGAAAGTGTCAGTGACAACAGGGCAGATTCCCACATCCCTCCCAAGAGAACAGCTGAGGTCACTTGTGTTCAGGGAATGTGGTATGGCAGCATGTATAGCATTTTTGCTCACTAAGCTGTTTCCCATGAAAGAGAACAGACAATGCAGTATCGCTTCCAAGCATAAGCCTTTTGACATCTCATTGAAAGATTGACAACACTGACTACATAGAAGCATAGCACTGTGTCATTTGGTTATTCTGTTTCTGCTTTTCATATTCTATGTTCCAAATTTTAGAGAGATCTAGAAGACACAAATGATAAAGCTCTGCTTTGCAAATCAAAATTAGGGTTTATAGTTGCTTCATCCCATCTTTACCCCTCACCTAGGTGCCGTGGATCACTTGCCTGCTTTAGGGATTAATCACTTGCCCTCCAGAGGATTTACCCCCCCTTCCTGACCAGGCCATTTTTTGTGTTACGGTGCTGCGTTACTTTAATTGACAATTGCGCGGTCATGCAACGTTGCACCCAATTGAAATGTAGCTCCTTTTTTCCCACAAATAGAGCTTTATTTTGGTGGCATTTGATTGCCCGTGCCTTTTTTATTTTTTGCGCTATAAAAAAAAAAGCTGCCAATTTTGAAAAAAAAAACAATATTTTTGACTTTTTGCTATTAGACATGTCCAATAAAAAAATTTAAAAAATCAAATTTCGTCATAAAATTAGGCCAAAATGTATTCTGCGACCTGACTTTGCTAAAAAAAAATCCCAATGCGTATAAATTAATTGGTTTACGTGAAAGTTATAGCGTTTACAAATAACGGTGTATATATACTGGGATTTTTATTTTTACTAGTAATGGCGGCGATCAGCAACTTATAGCGGGACTGCGGTGGGCATTCTGACACTAAGGGGAACTGACTTGGTGTCACTGACATCCCCAGTGACACCAATACAGTGATCAGGGCTAATAAAAAGCACTCACACTGTACTAATGACACTAGGAAGGAAGGGGTTAACATCTGGGGTGATCAAAGGGTTAACTGTGTGCTGTTTTACTAGGAGGCTGTGTGTTTGTGCTTCACTGTAAGCACACTGCTTTGCATGGCTGTGCTGTGCAACTGTTTACAAACAGTTCTCCCCCCACATCGGAGATGCTCGGCAATCACCGGACGCCAGTGAGTAATCACTGGCTGGGACCCGTTGATTGACAGCCGTGGCCACAAATCGCAACAAGGGTAGGGCGCTTGCGTGCGCCCCCAACCTGGAAATGCGAAATCACGAATATATACATGATTTTGCGCACCCCTGCCTCCCTGTATCAGTATATCTGCTATAGGGTGGCGGGAATGCGGTTAATTGTTAGTATGGTAAAACTGACTTGTCAGCCATCGAGCAAGATGGAGGTTGGGAGATGATATGGGAAGCTGCAAAGCTAAACCAAGAAACAGTTACACCTCCCAACATGAAATGGGAGATAGCAACACTTTTAAGATCCATGTACACTGGGCTTAAAAAATGCTGCTTCTTTAGGAGTTTTGCGTTTTGCCTGTAGAAGCAGCTCAATGTGTATCCATGCACATTACTGTAGGTTGTTTAGAGGCATATTTTAAGCTCAGCGTTTAGAGGCAAGTAAAAAAAACCTTCTAGTTCAGGGGTGGGCAAACTTTTTGACTCGAGGGCCGTAATGGGTTCATATATTGGACCCGGGGGCCGGACCAAGAGTAGATGAATGATGTGTATGTGTCATCCATAGTAAGTATAGTAATATTCCCCCATAGTAAGCATAGTAATTCATCCCCCATATAGTAATTCGTCCCCCATATAGTAATTCGTCCCCCATAGTAATTCATCCCCCATATAGCAATTCATCCCCCATATAGTAATTCATCCCCCATATAGTAATTCATCCCCCATAGTAATTCATCCCCCACATAGTAATTCATCCCCCATATTAATTCATCCCCCATATAGTAATTCATCCCCCATATAGTAAGTCCCCCATATAGTAAGTCCCCCATATAGTAAGTCCCCCATATAGTAATTCATTCCCCATATAGTAAGTCCCCCATATAGTAATTCATTCCCCATATAGTAAGTCCCCCATATAGTAATTCATTCCCCATATAGTAAGTCCCCCATATAGTAATACATTCCCCATATAGTAATTCATTCCCCATATAGTAATTCATTCCCCATATAGTAAGTCCCCCATATAGTAATACATTCCCCATATAGTAAGTCCCCCATATAGTAATTCATTCCCCATATAGTAAGTCCCCCATATAGTAATTCATTCCCCATATAGTAAGTCCCCCATATAGTAATTCATCCCCCATATAGTAAGTCCTCCATATAGTAATTCATTCCCCATATAGTAAGTCCCCCATATAGTAAGTCCCCCATATAGTAATTCATTCCCCATATAGTAAGTCCCCCATATAGTAAGTCCCCCATATAGTAATTCATTCCCCATATAGTAAGTCCCCCATATAGTAATTCATCCCCCATATAGTAAGTCCTCCATATAGTAATTCATTCCCCATATAGTAAGTCCCCCATATAGTAAGTCCCCCATATAGTAATTCATTCCCCATATAGTAAGTCCCCCATATAGTAAGTCCCCCATATAGTAAGTCCTCCATATAGTAATTCATTCCCCATATAGTAAGTCCCCCATATAGTAATTCATTCCCCATATAGTAAGTCCCCCATATAGTAATTCATTCCCCATATAGTAAGTCCCCCATATAGTAATACATTCCCCATATAGTAAGTCCCCCATATAGTAATTCATTCCCCATATAGTAAGTCCCCCATATAGTAATTCATTCCCCATATAGTAAGTCCCCCATATAGTAATTCATTCCCCATATAGTAAGTCCCCCATATAGTAATTCATTCCCCATATAGTAAGTCCCCCATATAGTAATTCATTCCCCATATAGTAAGTCCCCCATATAGTAATACATTCCCCATATAGTAAGTCCTCCATATAGTAATTCATCCCCCATATAGTAATTCATCCCCCATATAGTAATTCATTCCCCATATAGTAAGTCCTCCATATAGTAATTCATCCCCCATATAGTAATTCATCCCCATATAGTAATTCATCCCCCATATAGTAATTCATCCCCATATAGTAAGTCCTCCATATAGTAATTCATCCCCCATATAGTAAGTCCCCCATATAGTAAGTCCCCCATATAGTAAGTCCCCCCTGTGTCAATTCACTTACCTTTGCTCCGCGCGTTCCTCTCGTATTCCCGCGCCGTTCTGGTCTTCAGGGAGGACTGTGAGGAGAAGAGTTCGTCACGCTGCCCCGCCTACATCCTGGCTGCCCCGCCTACATCCTGACAGCTGCAGAGTCCTGACGCCCGAGAGGAGGGAGGGGGCGGCCATCCAAGAGGGGGGGCGGCCATCCGAGAGGAGGGAAGGGGAGAGGAGGAGAGGAGGCCGCCCGCCCGCCCGAGAGGAGGGAGGGGAGCGGGCGCCCGGCACACAGGAGAGCCGCATCTAAGTTTGTAAAGAGCTGCGGCTTGCCGACCACTGGCCTTGCGGGAGCCTAGCTCCGCGGGCCGGATTAAAAGGTCCGCCGGGCCGTAGTTTGCCCATTGCTGTTCTAGTTGGTGTTTTTTATATGAGTTTACTGGCAGAAAAAAAAGGTAAAGTGCTCGTAGGTTTTGTTTTCTCCCTGTAGGTGGCACTCATAACAAGCTGCACCTCAGCTTGGAGAGGAAGTCCAGGAGAAACAGCGTTTCTCTATGGTTTCCTTGGTCAATGGAGTAGTGTTCTGGTTGGCTATGCTGCACCCTTGAGACCCTTGCGGCCATTCTGGGTCAGCAGGGTCTATTTTATGACCCTGTACCTGAGTTTTGATGCGCTTTTGGCATGTGGCTAGTGTAGGGAGAGAGACCCTGCTTGTTAGGGAAAGTAACTGGCAGTAGGGAAACGTTCCTGGCAGGAGTGAAAGAGTACAGACTCGCTATACTGATATGGAGCTTCCCTCTTGGGTCCAAATCGGCCAGACCATGCTTCACCCTTTGAAACAGACACTGTCAACACCTCTCTTCCTACAGTTCCGACTATTATTATTTCAGGTACTTATATAGCGCCATCAATTTACGCAGTGCTTTACACATATATATTGTACGTTCACATCAGTCCCTAACCCTCAAGGGGTGTACAATCTAAGGTCCCTAACTTACATTCATATTTACAAATATTAGGGCCAATTTAGACAGGATCCAATTAACCTACCAGCATGTCTTTGGAGTGTGGGAGGAAACCGGAGTACCCGGAGGAAACCCATACAGGCACAGGGAGAACATGCAAACTCCAGGCAGGTGGTGCCATGGTTGGGATTTGAACCAACAACCCTAGTACTGCCAGGTGGAAGTGCTAGCCACTGTGCAGCCTACTGTTCTCCCGCCAGTGTGTCTGTAAAGTTGGCATTCTGTTTAATACAAGTAGCAAGTTTCGCTGCAACCGGACTCTGTGTATTTACTACCCGCACCACGCAGCACCTACCCACACACTCCTAAATGCTTCTAAACGCCTGTACAAAGATATATATAAAAGAAACAGCATGGACCCTTAAGTGCAAACTATTTAGGAAAGGGGAGCACTTCTGTCACCAGTCAGGAAGACCAAGAAGAATAAATGCTCAAATAATATTCAGCTCTCTGCAGCTTTTTTTTTAACCCCTTAGCTTTAAATTTATAATTTAAGCTTTTAAAAATAATCAATGCAATCAGGTAGAGTTTAATTGAAAAAATGAGTGCAATAGTAGCAAACATTTTTAAATTGAAAAGACTAGGAAAGAGTCATAGCTGATTTCATCATTAATATGTTTTAATTTGGTAGTTTAGATTTTTTTCATGTGGCTTAATAACACTATGTTCATTCTTTTTCTTAGGATTTACATCACTTTTTTTGACATGAAGAGTGCTAATGTTGGTTGGAACAGTACTCTTTTAGCGAATGTCAAATTTTGATATGCCAAACAGATGCCATTCTTACCTCCAAACCTCATTGTTCATTGCCATGCTCATGCCTTACTGTCCTGTTGAATAAACTGCACTGATTTGCTCAAATATCAATTGTGTTAAGGTTTATATTGAAAACCTAAAAATTAAAAAATGTGATTCTTGTGAGCTACTATGGTGTATTCTGTGCATATATGTCTTAATATAGTGAATAAAATTAAAGTTAAAAAACCAATATAAATTTATAAAAATATATATAAGTGAAATATGTGCAAAATGAATGTGCTTGTGTGTATACTTATTGATTAAATAAATAAATAAAATAAATGAGTGGCTCGCCTACACCATACACATACTCATACAAGTGTGTTGCTATAATCAAAATCAAATCCAAACGTGTCGCTCTCCACTAATATAATTAAATGTGAAATATGCAAAAATGGTATATATATAAATTAAATAAATCAATAAATATAATTTTAAATATTTTTTAAATGACATACAGGTGTATGTGAAACTCAAAAAATTAGAATATCGTGCAAAAGTTAATTTATTTCAGTAATGCAACTTAAAAGGTAAAACTAATATATTAGATAGACTCATTACATGCAAAGAAAGATAGTTCAGGCCGTGATTTGTCATAATTGTGATGAATATGGCTTACAGCTCATGAAAACCCCAAATCCACAAACTCAGAAAATTAGAATATTGTGAAAAGGTGCAATATTCTCGGCTCAAAGTGTCCCACTCTAATCAGCTAATTAAGCCATAACACCTGTAAAGGGTTCCTGAGCCTTTAAATTGTCTCTCAGTCTGGTTCAGTAGGAATCACAATCATGGGAAAGACTGCTGACCTGATAGTTGTGCAGAAAACCATCATTGACACCCTCCATAAGGAGGGAAAGCCTCAAAAGGTAATTGCAAAAGAAGTTGGATGTTCTCAAAGTGCTGTATCAAAGCACATTAATAGAAAGTTATGTGGAAGGGAAAAGTGTGGAAGAAAAAGGTGCACAAGCAGCAGGGATGACCGCAGCCTGGAGAGGATTGTCAGGAAAAGGCCATTCAAAAGTGTTGGGGACTTTCACAAAGAGTGGACTGAAGCTGGAGTCAGTGCATCAAGAGCCACAACACGCAAACGGATCCTGGACATGGGCTTCAAATGTCGTATTCCTCTTGTCAAGCCACTCCTGAACAACAAACAACATCAGAAGCGTCTTACCTGGGCTAAAGAAAAACAGACCTGGTCTGTTGCTCAGTGGTCCAAAGTCCTCTTTTCTGATGAGAGCAACTTTTGCATCTCATTTGGAAACCAAGGACCCAGTGTTATGATCCGCCAGGTGGTGCCTCAGGCTGCCAACTGACAGACCTACTCAGAGCGTGGGGTCTAAGCCCGGGCTGTGCTTTCACCAGAGCCCCTGATGGTGGGGATGGACTTGAAACAGTCCCGGGCCAGGTCACGACCTCCGAGCAGGCCCGCCAGTGGCTGAGGAGACCCTTGGGGACAGGTACCGGGAGAGCCAGATATGAAGAGGATGGCGGCCCCAGCAGGGTAGTAACGGATCGTGGGCCCGTGAGGGTAAGCGGGGTACAGAATCGGTAGGCGAGAGTAGTCGGGTCACACGCAGGGTCAGCAGGGAAGTCAATCCGTAGAATGGTCAGGGAAATCCGGGTCAAACGCAGGAGCAGGCAGAATAGTCAGGACAATCCGGGTCAAACGCAGGAGCAGGCAGAGTAGTCAGGACAATCCGGGTCAAACGCAGGAGCAGGCAGAGTAGTCAGGACAATCCGGGTCAAACGCAGGAGCAGGCAGAATAGTCAGGGTCAATCAGGGTCACAAGATAGGTGCAGGAACTCAGGATCACAGGAAGACCTTGCGGCAATCTGTGACAGTGCAGGGCATCTTTAAATAGTGCGCCCTGCACTGTCATTGGCCGGCTAGGACGCGCCCCCGGCTGTCATTGGACGCCTGAGGCGCGCCCGCGGCTCCTACTGCGCATGCGCGGCGTCCTGTCAGCCGCGGCTCGCCGGGACCTAGTGCCTGTGTCCCGGCGCGATCCGCCGCCACTGCGCACGCGCGAGGGACGGAGCCGCGATCGCGGACCAAGGAGCCGTGGTCCCTGACATTGCCCCCCCCAATGGGCACCCTCCGGGAGCCCCACTGATCTCTCCACCGCGGGTGAGCACGAAAAAACTCGATGAGCCTGGGCGCGTGGACGTTCTGGGCGGGTTCCCATGAGTTCTCCTCAGGGCCATACCCCTTCCACTTTATCAGGAACTGTGTCTGGCCCCCCCTCCTTCGGCAACTGAGGATAGTCTCCACTTCAAATTCCTCCTGGTCACCTATAGTGACTGCCTCGGGAGGTCTGGATTCACGGTCCGGGAAGGGATCCGGTCTGGATGGCTTCAGGAGAGATACATGGAAGACAGGATGTATCTTGAAGGTCTGCGGAAGCTCGAGCTCGTAGGCCACCTCGTTAACCACTCGCTTTACCGGAAAGGGGCCGATGAACTTGGGTCCCAGCTTCCTTGAAGGACATAGCATCTTCAAGTTGGTTGTTGCTAGCCAAACCTGATCCCCTGGTTGAAGCAGTAATTCTCCTCTTCTCTTTCTGTCGAATGCCCTCTTACTGTCCTCTTGGGCTTTAGCGATGGCTTCCTGAATTGTCTTGTTATTGACAGAAAAGAAGTTCAAGATGTCTTGAGATGCTGGTACCGGATTCTCAGGCATCAGATCAGGGAGGAATGTGGGATGATACCCATAATTGGAAAAGAACGGGGATTGACCCGTGGCTGAGTGACTCGAGTTGTTGTACGCGAATTCCGCGGAAGGCAGCAACGACAGCCAGTCGTCCTGAAGGTAGGATGTGTAGCACCGTAAGTACTGTTCCAGCGTCTGGTTTGTTCTCTCAGTTTGGCCGTTGGTCTGTGGATGGTAGGCGGATGAAAGCGACAGCTTGATTCCCAGCGATTTACATAAGGCGTTCCAGAACCTGGAGGTGAATTGGACCCCCCGATCAGATACTATATCTTCGGGAACACCATGAAGCCTAACCACTTCCTTGATGAAGATCCGTGCCGTTTCCGGTGCTGATGGGGTCTTCTCCAGGGGCACGAAATGTGCCATCTTTGAGAAGCGGTCGACGATCACCATTATTGCAGTGTAGCCCTGGGATGGTGGAAGTTCGACCACGAAATCCATGGCTATCATTTGCCAAGCCCGCTTGGGTATGGGTAATGGACGTAACAATCCCCATGCCCTGCTCCTGGAGGGCTTGTTCCTTTGACAGGTGGAACACGTTCGGACGTACTGCTCACAATCCTTGATCATGTCTGGCCACCAGAACGAGCGCCGTAGCAGATCCAGCGTCTTCGTTACCCCGAAGTGGCCCGCCATAGGATGGTCGTGGCAGTGCCCTAGGACCAGGGTTCGCACTTCTTCTGGGACCATGATCCGGTCTTCCTTCCAAATTAGCCCACCGTGGCTCTGGAGGGGTGATTCAGACGGAACTGGTAGTCCTACAGAAGCATCAAGAAGCCGGGAGCGAAGTTCCGTTTGTAGAGCGAGGAAACTCCCAGAAGGTAAGATGGTGTCAGGTAGCACAGCGTAGTCGGGGTCCTCAAACATGCGGGACAGAGCGTCTGGTTTAGTGTTCTTAGTACCGGGTCGGTACGTTATATGGAATGAGAATCGAGAGAAGAAAAGCGCCCATCTCGCTTGGCGAGGTCTCAGTCGTTTTGCCGTTCTCAAATATTCAAGGTTTTTGTGATCTGTGAATATTAGGATTGGGTGTGTGGCTCCTTCCAGTAAATACCTCCATTCTTCAAGAGCAGTTTTAATGGCCAGGAGCTCCCGATCTCCAATGTCGTAGTTGCGTTCCGCTGGAGTCAACTTCCTGGAGAAGAACGCCACAGGGTGCAGAAGTTCCTTGGTACCATTCCTTTGGGACAAAACCGCCCCTACAGCATTTTCGGAGGCGTCCACTTCCAACACATATGGGAGAGAAGCATCTGGATGGCAGAGAATGGGAGCAGAGGTGAACAATTCTTTGAGCTTTTCGAAGGCTGTCTGCGCTTCGGGGGTCCACTTAAAGCGGACCCCTTGTTTCGTCAGTTGCGTGATCGGGGAGACCAGACCGGAGAAGTTCCTAATAAACTTCCTGTAAAAGTTGGAAAAACCAATGAAACGCTGTACCCCCTTTTTGTCGGCGGGTATTGGCCAATCTAAGATCGTCGTGACTTTCTGGGGATCCATCGCGACCCCCGCGGAAGAGAGAACCAGTCCCAAGAATGTGGTTTCGTGCTGTTCGAAACAGCACTTTTCTGCCTTTGCGTATAGCCCGTGTTGACGCAACCGTTCTAATACCCGTATCACGTGACCCCGATGAACCTCCAGTGAAGGGGAAAAAATTAAGATGTCATCCAAATAAACCACCACAAAAATATCAAGAAGGTCACGAAAAACATCATTGATAAAGTGCTGAAAGGTCGCCGGTGCATTACAGAGACCGAACGGCATCACCAAGTACTCGTAGTGACCGAATCTCGTACGGAACGCCGTCTTCCACTCATCCCCCTCCCTGATACGGACAAGGTTATAGGCCCCCCGCAGGTCTAATTTAGTGAATATCGTTGCCGATCTCAATCTCTGGAGGAGCTCGGGGACTAGGGGTAAAGGATAACGATTCTTTACCGTTATTTTGTTCAGGTCACGGTAGTCTATGCAGGGCCGTAACGATTTGTCCTTCTTCTCTACGAAGAATAACCCGGCCCCGGCTGGGGATGTGGATGGACGAATAAATCCCTTCCGAAGGTTCTCATCAATGTATTCCCTCAGTACTCCTGATTCTGCTTCGGACAAGGGAAAGATACGGCCGAATGAGATTTCAGATCCGGGTAGGAGGTCTATGGGGCAGTCGTAGGAACGGTGCGGAGGGAGAACGTCAGCTCCTCGCTTACTAAAGACGTCTAAGAAGTCATGGTAGGCCGGGGGAATAACCTGGGATAGATCGGTGTCACCATCCAAGCACAGGAGGAACCGGGGAACCACGGATCCTGTGACGTGGCAGTGACTTAAACAATAGGGTGAGCAAAATTGAACTGTTCCCTTTTCCCAGCCAATCTGGGGGTTATGGGCCCTCAGCCAAGGGAGGCCCAGAATGACTGGAAAAAGGGGGGATGCGATGGCATCCAAACGGAGGAACTCCTGGTGATGGTCTGCCATTGTGGTGAAAATGGGTGGTGTCTCCTGGTCCACCACCCCTGATTTTATACGAGACCCATCTGCCAAGAAGATGTTGAACCCCCTTTCTTTGGTCTGGAGAGGGATTTTTTGCCGGTGGGCAAAAGTCAGATCGATGAAGCAACTACAGGCTCCTGAGTCAACGATTGCGGTCACCGACAATGTTCCTCCGGGGAGCTGTAAAGACACAGGAATGGCCAGGTAACTCGACTGATCATCCCTTCCTGCGGGTAGAGTAAAAGAAACGGGCGTGGACTTACTCATTTTAGCAGGACAGGAGCGCACCTGATGACCAGCTTCCCCGCAGTACAGACATAGGTTCTGTGATAGTCTCCTTTGACGTTCCTCGACCGATAAGTGAGAGCGGGCCAATCCCAGCTGCATGGGTTCCGGGTGGTCCCCTGTTTCCGTGCTTCGCGGATGGTTCCCTGGGGTTGGAGCTGTATCTCTGGAAGGAATCCATGCCACCCTTTGACCCTGACTGCTCCTTTCCAGCCGACGTTCCCTTAGTCTACGGTCAATTTGAATGGCCAACTCAATCAGTTTTTCCAGGGAGTCAGGTAGGCCTACTCGCGCTAGTTCGTCCTTGAGAGGCTCAGACAGCCCGATGCGGAACTGGTGACATAAGGCCGCATCGTTCCATCTGGTGTCGCCCATGCAACGCCTAAAATCGGACGCGTATTCTTCGGCTGTCCAGCGGCCCTGCCGCAGGGAGTATAGAGTCGCTTCAGCGGAAGCAGCTCGCTGAGGGTCGTCATACAAGACGGCCATGGCCCGAAAGAACTCGGTCACGGAGTCAAGATGGGGGTCGTGCTTCTCCATCAGACGGTGAGCCCAATCCTGGGGCTCATCCTGAAGGAGGGAGACTATAAACCCCACCTTGACGGTCTCAGTGGTGAACGTGCGGGGTTGTAAGTCAAAGTATAGGGTGCAGGCGTTCCGGAAGGCTCGGAAGCGGCTCCGATCACCACGGAATCGTTCCGGCAGAGGAACGCGGGGTTCAGGAGCTAGGGATGTGGCAACCGCTCCGGATACCGGGTTAGCGGGAGGTCCTGCAGGTGGAGGACTCTGAGCAGGGGGAGTCAGGGGGGCTATTGACTCCATGCGGTCCTCCAGTCGGGCGCAGCGACTGTGGAAGTTCTGAAAAGCCTGGGTCAAGGTGGCCAGGTGCTGACAAATATCCTCTAGGGACGCCGGTCCACTTCCTGGCTCTGTCATGGCCGCAAGGTACTGTTATGATCCGCCAGGTGGTGCCTCAGGCTGCCAACTGACAGACCTACTCAGAGCGTGGGGTCTAAGCCCGGGCTGTGCTTTCACCAGAGCCCCTGATGGTGGGGATGGACTTGAAACAGTCCCGGGCCAGGTCACGACCTCCGAGCAGGCCCGCCAGTGGCTGAGGAGACCCTTGGGGACAGGTACCGGGAGAGCCAGATATGAAGAGGATGGCGGCCCCAGCAGGGTAGTAACGGATCGTGGGCCCGTGAGGGTAAGCGGGGTACAGAATCGGTAGGCGAGAGTAGTCGGGTCACACGCAGGGTCAGCAGGGAAGTCAATCCGTAGAATGGTCAGGGAAATCCGGGTCAAACGCAGGAGCAGGCAGAATAGTCAGGACAATCCGGGTCAAACGCAGGAGCAGGCAGAGTAGTCAGGACAATCCGGGTCAAACGCAGGAGCAGGCAGAGTAGTCAGGACAATCCGGGTCAAACGCAGGAGCAGGCAGAATAGTCAGGGTCAATCAGGGTCACAAGATAGGTGCAGGAACTCAGGATCACAGGAAGACCTTGCGGCAATCTGTGACAGTGCAGGGCATCTTTAAATAGTGCGCCCTGCACTGTCATTGGCCGGCTAGGACGCGCCCCCGGCTGTCATTGGACGCCTGAGGCGCGCCCGCGGCTCCTACTGCGCATGCGCGGCGTCCTGTCAGCCGCGGCTCGCCGGGACCTAGTGCCTGTGTCCCGGCGCGATCCGCCGCCACTGCGCATGCGCGAGGGACGGAGCCGCGATCGCGGACCAAGGAGCCGTGGTCCCTGACACCCAGAGTATGGAGGAAGAATGGAGAGGCACACACTGCAAGATGCTTGAAGTCCAGTGTGAAGTTTCCACAGTCTGTGTTGATTTGGGGAGCCATATCATCTTCTAGTGTTGGTCCACTGTGCTTGATTAAGTCCAGGGTCAACGCAGCCATCTACCAGGAGATTTTGGAGCACTTCATACTTCCTTCCGCAGATGAGCTTTATGGGGATGCTGACTTCATTTTCCAGCAGGACTTGGCACCTGCCCACACTGCCAAAAGCACCAAAACCTGGTTCAATGACCGTGGGATTACTGTGCATGATTGGCCAGCAAACTCACCTGACCTGAACCCCATAGAGAATCTATGGGGCATTGCCAAGAGAAAGATGAGAGACATGAGACCAAGCAATGCAGAAGAGCTGAAGGCAGCTATTGAAGCATCCTGGTCTTCCATAACACCTCAGCAGTGCCACAGGCTGATAGCTTCCATGCCACACCGCATTTAGGCAGTAATTGCTGCAAAAGGGGCCCAAACCAAGTACTGAGTACATATGCATGCTTATACTTTTCTGATATTGTTCTATGTACAATCCTTGTTTTATTGACTGCATGTAATATTCTAATTTTCTGAGATTTTGGATTTGGGGTGTTCATGAGCTGTAAGCCATAATCATCACAATTATGACAAATCACAGCTTGAACTATCTTGCTTTGCATGTAATGAGTCTATCTCATATATTAGTTTCACCTTTTAAGTTGCATTACTGAAATAAATGAACTTTTGCACGATATTCTAATTTTTCAAGTTTCACCTGTAAGTGAGTCCAACTTTAGTTTGCAATCCTGCTAAAGCTGCGTGCTTATTTCAAACCAACCGTGACTTATAGTGTGTTTTCCACTAGTGAAACATATATTAAAAAATTATATATGAAAAATATATAAAAATTATATTAAAAAAATCCACAAAATCTTTATCTTGAGTGCTTTCACCAGTGTGCGCTCACCTGACTTATATGACCAAACCGTTAAGTGAGGTCAAAAATTGTGTCCCTTTAATTGGACTTGGAGATGAGTGGATATCTGTTTCACCCTGATAAAGCCACGTGACCTGGTGGCATAACGCGTAAGGGAGGGGCTCTGATGTCATGATGGTTAAAGGAAAATACACAGCAAATATTAGGAGTGTGGCAAACACATAGAGGATCATACAATATTGCTTACAAAAGCGATTTTATTATTTATAGCATGTGAGTGCACTATATTTTGGCTGAATAAATACTTTTTGAAGAAGATAAGGCACTATATTTTGATATGGAGAGATAAATCAGAAAGGAGTAAAGAGACCCTCTAAAGGGAAGAGGGATAACTCCATCCATCCGACTCCAGGAAATAGGTCTCTAGGAAACAGCGAGACCCCCTGCTGGAAAAAGGTAAATACTCCACTCATCCATCCATCCATCTGGGACAGGGATACAGATACCCACTCATCTCCAAGTCCAATTAAAGGGACACAAGGTGTTTTTGACCTCACTTAACGGTTTGGTCATATAAGTCAGGTGAGCGCACACTGGTAAAAGAGCACTCAAGATAAAGATTTTGTGGACTTTTTTATATTTAATTTTTATATATTTTTTATATAAAATTTTTCACTAGTGGAAAACACACTATAAGTCACGGTTGGTTTGAAATAAGCATGCAGCTTTAGCAGGATTTCAAACTAAAGTTGGACTCACTTACGTCATTTAAAATTATTTAAAATTATATTTATTGATTTATTTAATTTATGTATATACCTTTTTTGCATATTTCACATTTAACTTTATTAGTGGAGTGCGACACATTTGGATTTGATTTTGTTTATGTTGAAAACCATTGTATGATAGCAAATGTGCACACATATACACATTGGTAACAGGAAAAAATCTTGAAGGAATGAAATGCAAAAAAAAATTACACATGGCTTTTTTGTAAAGTAGAGTCTTCAAAAAGAGAATGCTCTTTGTTACATAGGTACATAGATTATCCATAGATTACTGAGGAATGTGCAATATTTTCAGACAGACTGCACATTATTATTATTAGTATTATACAGGATTTATATGACGCCAACAGTTTACACATCGCTTTACAACATTAGGGCAGACAGTACAATTACAATACAATTTAATACAGGAGGGATCGGAGGGCCCTGCTCCTTAGAGTTTACAATCTAAGAGTTGCCAGAGACAGTCAATTTAATCAGAGAGACTGTCATAGCAGAGAGCATATTGGATAAACTGCCCGTTAACACCAGAGGGAGTGTCATTTTCTTACATACAGGGCAGCCCCAGGTCTCTATAGCTCTGTAGAAATTATATTATAAGTCACATGAAAACCACGGAAGATATCTGGGAACACTGGGATGGGAATAGGCTTCCCAGCACAGCATGTAATAAAAATATATTATTAGAGAAATCTCAGTTCCATTTGTAATGGCTCCACCACGCACCAGCATCGCCATTATGGCACGTGCACAGAGCCCTTCAGCACATCTGTGCACACACAGGAGATTTCCCGCACATACGCAATGATGGCAAAGGTTTCAGACTTCCAAAATAGCCATCTATCCGCATGCGTGGGGGAGACGCGTACATGTGCAGATGTTCAGGGGAAGCCCATGAGTGTGCAGATGCGCTACATGGCTCACTCAGGATTTGAAGCGGTGCAGCACATCTGCACACATGCAGAATCCAGGAGGGGGGTCAGGGCCAAAAGGAAACATGTATTATATTGCAGCTTACCAATACGTAGACGTGGTGGCTGCATTTGCTTTCTTTTGTAGGCTTTGTCACGATCGCAAGATCACTGCCACCAACATGCGACGATCCCACGATCGCGACGTCCAATATGTGACGAACGTGGCATCAGACCCCAGCCCTTCTCACCAAACTCATGACCGAAGGACTAGCCAATCTAAAACCACGATGTCACGTGCGTAACAATGCCACACCCAGCTGCACCCTGCACAACGATTTTCCAGCTAATGGACCACAGATCGATGTACCGGCAGCCTGAGCGATTGTTACTGGGTCAGGTTAATTACGCAATTAACCCTTCACACTGCCACCACCTCCTTTTTGTACAGAGAAGGAGGAAACTCGGAGATATCCGCAATAACACTATAATGGTTGAGATAAACGTCTGTATAAAACGGTCTCTGCAGGCTGGTTATACAGAGGGTTAAACAAACACAGTAGCGTCTCTTTAGAGGTAGGAATTCGTAAATTGCAATTAACGCTATAAAAACAGTTCAACACTTTCAGAAGGAAAGATTTATTACTAAAAGGTCAAACGGGTGCAATAAGAATATATACAGAAAAGATGTAACTAAGATATATATATAAATATACAGAGAATAACAGCACAGCAAAGAGATAACAGAGAGAGGTTAAAGGGTTAAGGTACCTGCCATTAAGCCTTGGATGTAAGCAGATCACATTTCTGAGCAGAAGGGGCACAGGTCTCCCCCAGGTGGTATTGATGTTAAAATGGGAGACGTCTTCAACTTCACTTTCTTAGGCCTGACAGCCTATTTTGTAGTCCCCAGCAGGGGGTGTCTCTGAAATCAGGACCAATCCCCGCTTAGGGCGTGGAGATATGGGTGGATGCCTCAACTACAGCAAAAATCTCCCTTACCTCATATTGTGGTCTATAACTGTTCATCTGCACAAGGGACATTCCACAGGCGGGTAGATTATTATGCAGACAAGTCTGAGGATTAATTAGATATGAATTAGGAAAGTGTGCACTGAATGGTTCACGAGATCTATTTTTCTGCTTTCCTGTGTATCCGAGACAAGGCGAGTGACCCATCAAACTGTTCGCCTGCTCATCGTCCATCTGACAATATGTCCGGTTTTTATGTAAACCTCTCATATTCCAAGATATGAGACATAGGGGAAAAATGGATTTTGAGAAGTGTTATCTGATTCTGTCACCTAGGCTGAGTTAGGTTTATTAGGTTGGAATCTCTTTCAACTCCTGGGAAAGCTTGCCTTATATCTTACGAGGTGTTACAATTTGCAGGTTCTTTGGACAGGAAGGCCCCGGCTCCCTTGGGGGGCTTTATAGCTCCTATGACCCTCCTGTGACATTCCCAACTCACACACATACTGACCAAATGTCACTTGGCCTCTCTAAGGAGGGAGGGGAGAAGAATGAGGGAGAAATATATTTGTCATGATGGTTAATCCCTTTGCCAAGATGGAGTTTGAAGCCAAAATGATTGAACCGCGTCCATCTCTGGGTATACGCTGTTACAGTAATCACTTACAAATTGCCCCAAATTGAGTGTTGAGTAACAGAAGTTAGCGGTAGATTGCATAAGGATGCTCTCTGAATGGCACATCAAGATGAGAGTAGGCAGGGACGCCGCGGCAGACCATCCACCAACAAGGACCACCCGATGACAGCCTGTAGAGGGAGTGTATAGGCTGAAATAAGGTGTAGAAAGCACCAGGCAGCCCCCCCAGAATCAAAGTACCTTAGGGTATAAATAATGTGAATAAATATACAAAATACAAAGGGACAGGAGAAAATCCCCCCTCCTAAGAGGGAATGTATAATAGTCTTAACACATAGAAAGTGCTCACCAGTATATCCTTGTGTAATGCATAGGTACTATAAACAGTACTGATCAGGTGATCATGCACTAATGAGAGCTGTGAGTCACTGGCGCCAAATAAATGACATAATAACAAAAAGCTGCCTAGGGGGTGTCTCTGAAATCAGGACCAATCCCCGCTTATGGCATGGAGATATGGGTGGATGCCTCAACTAGAGCAAAAATCTCCCATAACTCATATTGTGGTCCATAACTGTCCATCTGCACAAGGGACATTCCACAGGCAGGTATATTATTATGCAGACAAGTCTGAGGATTAATTAGATATGAATTAGGAAAGTGTGCACTGAATGGTTCACGAGATCTATTTTTCTGCTTTCCTGTGTGTCTGAGACAAGGCGAGTGACCCATCAAACTGTTCGCCTGCTCATCGTCCATCTGACAATATGTCCGGTTTTTATGTAAGTCTCTCATATTCCAAGATATGAGACATAGGGGAAAAATGGATTTTGAGAAGTGTTATCTGATTCTGTCACCTAGGCTGAGTTAGGTTTATTAGGTGGGAATCTCTTTCAACTCTTGGGAAAGCTTGCCTTATCTCTTCCGAGGTGTGAAATTGCACAGATTCTCAGACAGCTAGGCCCCGGCTCCCTGGGGGGCCTTTATAGCTCCTATGACCCTCCTGTGACATTTTTTAACACACACATACACTGTCACTGTGACTCTCAGAGTGAGGGGGGAGGGAGAATGAGGGAATAACATGGCTACTCTTAACAAAATGGCGGACTGCGTCAGTCTCGGGTGCGCATGTTTGCAACAGGCTTTTTTTCTTTTATCTTCACCTGATGATCTAGCCAATAAATCTGTTGTTTTTCAAAAAACAAGCTGTCCTACTTATGTAGCACTAACAGGGGTGCTCACAATGTTCAACTTATATTTATTTATGTAAAATCTTTTTCTCAAAAGGAACTAAACTGATTAAAAACTGTTAGCTGGAGTGTGGTTTCAATTTGTTAGTGTATCTAAATCTACTAGTACATCTAACACTCCTCTTCCATCAGACTGACAATGCTGATGGCTGCTGTGCCACCTGTGCTCCTTTATCCAGAGTGGGGGGCACTCTAATACTGGGGAGGTGTGTTACTGGCCAGATCATCAGGTGAAAACAGAGGTAAAAAAGCGTAAAAAGAAAACTCATGTAGGCACCACATCTAATGATTGATAAGCTGCAATATATTACATTTTTAGTTTTGGGTTTGCTTTAAGTTGAAAAAAAAAATGATATTCAATTGTGAGAGAGGGAGGGCAGAGGAGGCAAGGCAATTTGAGAGTTTAGGTCTGCAAAGGTCTGCCTACAGCTTCATTCACATCAATGAGTTTTATAGTGCTTTTTGCAGAAACGCACTACAGTCCATTTAACATGGTTTCCTATGGAACATGTTCACATCTATGCTTTATTGAGCTGCTGCATTTTTGGAAAGGGTCAGGGACTTTTTCTAAAAGCAAAAAGCAGCGATTTTGCTTCAATAGAGTTCAATGGAGAAGCTGGTGAAATGAGTTTTTTATGTGTGTTTTTGCAGCTTTTTGCGTTTTCCACTTTAACAAAAAAAAAGCTGAACAAAACGCGGGAAAAATGCATCAAAAATGTGTGTGGAAAAAAAGAAAAACAAACTGCAAAAAGCACTGGAGAAAGCATGAAATGCAAAATGCATATATGTGAACCAAGCCTTATGCAGGCCATACATGGGTTGAATTCCAAACAAATTTTCTTTAGAAAATCGGAAATTTCATGCGTTTTGTAATCCGATGGTGCCACCGTTGATTTCGAAATTCAGCAAACCAAACCTTCAATTTCTCATGTTGCTACAGAAAATAATTTTTGTGGCCAAGAATTTTCTTTTCTTTCCCGGTCACAGCTTTGTATTTCTTGAGCGATTCTCCCATCATTGATTCGAAATTGGTTCATTTTTCAAAAAATTTCCAACATGCCCAATCACTCAAATTTGATGGTCACACAAAAATTGGCCGTTTCTGTGACCCACTAATGGTGCGAAATTCAAACGAAAATTCTTAGAAAAGATTTTCGAAAGAAAATTCTTTCGGAATTTGACCCATGTATGGTTGGCTTTAGTCTAGGTTTTCACCTATGCATTTTTCTGCTACCCTTTGTTCTGCAGAAATGCACAGCAGTCCATTTAACATGATTTCCTATGGGACAGGTTCACATCTCTGCGTTTTCACCTGATGCATTTTTTGGAAAGGGTCAGGGACTTTTTTCAATGCAAAATGTTGCGTTTTTGGTTCTATATACTTCAATGGGGACGCTGCAGAAAAGCATGTGTTTTTGATGCGTTTTGCGTTTTATTCTGCCCAGCAACAAGTTGAAAAAAAACGCATCAAAAACACAGTAAAAACGCGTCAAAAACTCATGCAAAAACGTGACGCACACCACAAAAAGCACTGCAGAAATGGATCAAACACAAACTGCACAGGTGTGAGCCTAGCCTTAAAGTCTCTTACCATTGTTTGGCTTCTTATTGTCTTGTGCACACTCCCTATCCTCCACTGATGCAGCTCACCGCTACTAATGTAGAGAGAGCAGTGCCGGTTAATTCTTGTCTCGTGATCCTCTCTATGTGTATTATTATTCCCATAAAGCTGAATGTGTCTGCAGGTAAGTGTGTAGTCCATCTGGGGGGGCAAGCAGGACATACAGAAGGGGGGCATGGAGAAAGATAGGAAGTTTGAGAATACCAGAAAAAAACTTGGATTTGAAAGATGGAACCAGGGAAGGGAAAGATAGAAGGTACATTCTAATTAAATATAACCCTTTCCCACCAATCGTATACATACAGTATATGCAGCCTCGGGGAAATGGGTCTTCATCTGTTGAGCCACATATATGTTCTGCTGTGTTGGTTCTGAGAGTGCTCTGCACAATTGCTCCTAGCACAGTGACAGCTCTGGGTCTCTTACTAACAATCGGGATCACCTGATCGCTGTGATACCCTCTGATTGGCTTTTACAATGAACAATCACTGGGCAGCCAACCACTGTGTTTTTTTTCTCCTCTTGAATGCTCTGCCAAGGAGGAGGTGTAACAGCAGGGATTACATCATATCCTCTCCTCTCTTTCGGCAGTAAAAGGAAACTACAGTTCCCATCAAGTACAGGGAATTGCAGTGAATGTGGGCGGGTACACTATGTCTGTGCATGTTGAATGTGTCTGATAGTCTCTGTCTGCCCACCATTGCAAGTGAGGCTGAATTACATCAGAAAGAACTACAGAAGGGAAGTGCCAAGACCAGCAGCTTGGGGAATAGGAGGCAGCGGTCTTACAAACAGGAAACCAAAGAGAATTAACAGTTTGATTTGAAAATAAACAGGCTATTTCAGAGCACCTACTGAGTCAACCAGAAGATGGATGATATATTCAGTGAAGGTAGGAAATCAGCAACAAACACATGTAAAGAAGTTTTTGCCCAGAGTTCTGCTTTAAGCTATATTTGGTATTACAGAACAATACAATCTTCACAGACTGTGCCAGCAATACCTTATTCTGGTATCAATATTTTTGAGGTGTAAAGACAGAGAGCTGAAAAGAAAATGCCATAATCCCTTCGTATAGTTTTATTAAGAGCTCATGTCCTGTAACCTTCATTTTCTGGGCTGGATAAATGCAGATCACTGCAAGGGCACATAGAAAACAATGCCTCATTCACCATGCAACACACATTGCAAGCCCCATTCACACTAATGCGATTTGTTCTGTGTCTCTCATCATGCTACCATGAAAGACAATGGAAATCATTTTATTATCTATGGTGCGGAATCACATCAATGCAACATGATGCAGTGTGATTTTTTTTTAAAAAGGTACATGAAAAAACACAGAAAAAACATATGTACATGTGTTGTTGGCAGGGTTTGTGTTTAACAACCAGTCTCCTCCTACAAAAAAATACTTGAAGCATGAAAATGCTTTGAAAGTGCAAAAACACACTACAAAAATGCAGTGAAAACCATATGATTATGCAGCAACACTTTGTGAACCTAGGTTTATGCAAAGAAATGCAATACAATAGACATGTGTGATTCATTTAATTACAAATCTAAATTCGGAAGAAATTTTCGTGATTCGGATGTTATCAAAACTCTGAATCACAATAGTAATGAATTTCAACTAATCCAAAATAAATTATAACGAAACAACAAAATCATTCAGATTAATTTCTTTCATTCATTTGGATGACATGATGAAATAGTTTGAACCTTCCATAGTTACATAGTTAGTCTAGCTGAAAAAAAGACAAATGTCCATCCAGTTCAACCATTAAAAAAAAAAAAAAAAATCCTATACCCACAGTTGATCCAGAGGAAGGCTAAACCCCCCAGCAAGGCATGATCCAATTTGCTCCTGCAGGGGAAAAAATTCCTTCCTGATCCCCTGAGAGGCAATCGGATATACCTGGATCAACTTTACCTATAGATGTTAGTATCCAGTTATATTCATTAATGTTTGAAGCATCTGAAATAACGGAACATAATGGAGGATCCAGATTGATTTGGTTCCTTTTGTTTTATTCAGATATTTAGCCAGTTCTTTGCATTACATTTTTCATTATTATTAACAAATGCACTACAAGTGAAATGGAAACATTTTGCAATAAATACAGTGAGAAATAAAAGCGAAATAGGATGATGATTTCTACTTGTGTTTGGGTTGGATGGAGGTGGATCCATCAGAACCTCCGAATCATAACATACAGAGTGAATCCGAAATTAATTTCATTCTATTTGTTTATTTTCTTTTTTTCTTGTTCCTTTTGGATCCATTTCGTTTTTATTTTTCTTTAACAATTTTCATTATTATAAAAAAAAAATCAACTCATTCCATTTCTCTTTGTGGGTTGGACTGGCAGGGATGACTCAGAGTGTATAAGTAATTTGAAATAACGAATTAACATATTAAAACAAATATTTAGCCGAAATATTTAAAAACGAAACTGAATATATGAAACGAATTCCGAAAAGGAATCATTTTAACATAATGAATATGATTAAACAAAGTGATTACCTTAAAGTGGAACTTTAGGTAAAAATGAAAAATTGGCACAGGCAGGATTTTTAACTACTTGCTAACCGCGCTATAGTTGAATGACAGCTACAGCACGGTTATCCAGTTCTGGGAGGGCGTCGTGTCCTCCCAGAATGGTCCCTTCCACGCGCCCCCAGCGGTGCACACCTGACGATCTCCTTGATCGCTGTGTCCCATGGACACAGCTGATCACAGCGGCCTTTTGCCACATGATCAGCTGTGTCCAATGACACAACAGATCACAGAGTAAATACAGTTGCCGGTTATCGGCAGTACTTTCTTCACGTTGTCTCAGAAAAAAACTGGACTACATCTAATGTGAACTAGCCCTGAAAGTTCAAAATCTCAGAAAGTATTATTTTACTGAAAGAGTTGTTGATGCTTGGAATAAACATCCAGCAGAGGTAGTGAGCCAGTCAACAGCAAATAGCTTCAAACATGAGTGGGGCAAGCATATACGTAGACAAAAAAGTAAAAAAAAAACACAAAAAAAACCAAAACAAAAAACAACCCCCCCCCCCACCAAAAACAAAGCAAAAAACAAACAAACAGGCAGACTCGATGGACCACTCAGTCTTTTTCTGACGTCACTTTTTTGTGTTTCTACATTTCCATAGCCTGTCTCATCTGCATTAAAGCTCCCACTGTATTATATCAATGTTTTTTGCACTTTTTATGTGATATTGGTGATTTATTTATAATATTCATAATTTTATTTGACATATTATTAATACCTTATCGCTTTTTCCTGTTTTTGAGTTTTTGTATCTGGACTCATCAGTTTTTTCCCTTTTTTCTATCCTAACACAGTGTTCCTTTTATTTTTTTAAACCTACTTACCTGCCTGTCCACCCTTGTACAGTGAGCTGTGCAGGTGCAGCTCACTATACAAATTCGGCAACACCGAATTTAATGGAAAGTTCATTCAAAGTGTGAAAGCAATAAAAATTGGCCTGAGCATGAAGGGGGTAAAAGTGCCCGGTAGGCAAGTGGTTAAGGTGGTAATTAAACTCACTTAGTGCCTCATCTGCATTAAATTAGCCTCAGAACCTGTCTAATTAAAGCGGAGTTCCAGCTGAGAAAAAAATAAAAATAAAAGTCAGCTGCTACAAAAACTGTAGCTGCTGACTTTCAAAATACAGTCACTTACCTGTCCTCCGGTCCAGCGGTATCCTCACCGCCGCTGGTTTCACTGGCCATCTTCTCTCCCTGGCGCCGGCATCTTCAGTGTGGGTACCTGGCTGTGACAGCTTGCGGCTTCACAGCCGGGTGCCCACTGTGCATGCGCGAGAAGCGCTGCACTTTGTGAATGGCCCTGTAGTCTTCTAGGACCTGTCACGTGTCCCAGAAGACTACAGGGAGGGAGGGGGGGAGTACAACTTCCGCTTCCGATCGCCTAGGCGATCGCAGCAGAAGTGAGAGCGGGTACCTGTCAAATTCGGGTACCCGCTCCCCAAAGGTGTCAATGCTTAATGGGGAGTGGGGGTCAAAGGCTTAAAGCGGAACTTCCCCTTTTGGGTAGAGCTCCACTTTAATATGTGTTCGGTTTTAAAGGGATGAGGTGGTGTCCCTAGCTGCAATACTCTACAAGGAGTGCAACACCATTCTTGCCAACATGAGAATTATGGAAGTGCCAAAGAAAAAAAAGTATTTTTTTATTTTGAATCTAAAGAGGGGGAAGGAGCCAGGTGCAAGTTATTTTTTATTCCCTGGGTGAAGATCCACTTAATTAGCTAGTAACAGTGTTTCAGTCAGAGGTGCTACCTAACACAGTCCAGGCAGCAGATGGCGCTGCTAATATGCACGTCTCCCTAGGTCCATGTGTCTGATGTCACTGCTGTGCGACACTACATGGGAGAACACGTGATGGTTGCTGCTGCGTACAGTACAGATCACATGTAGTGGAGGAGTCGGCATGTCACTGTTTGTGATTAACAGGTATGGTGTGTTTCCTCCTTGTATCATCTATATTACACAGATCGTATCTCGGACACAATGAGGCAGTCTTATATAGTATTGTATTGCCTTACTGAAGTATAAACGTAGAATTCTAATGAATCTCTGACTCTTAATAGCTGAGTGAACCTCCCAAAGCTTTCAGTTACTGAAGTCCTGAACAACCATGAAACAAGCCTGTGCTTTCCTTCCACAGTTCTCTTCATCACACCAACAGCACATACTGGAGTTATTTACTGACACTGGAGATTGCAAAAGCTGGTGCAGCTCGGCATAGGAACCAGCTTTCAGGTTTTAACTACTTACCCGCTGCCCCATAGCAGATTTACTGCTACAGGGTGGCTTCGCTGGGCAAAATCATGTAAATATATGTGATTGTGCATTTCAGGGTAGGGGGTGCATGCCGTCCTACCCACGATGCTATTGGTTCCTAAAGATGTCAGTCACTGGGTCCTGTCCTGCGATTTTTAGCCGGGACTCGGTGATCGTTGGCAAAGCGGAGAGGGGAGAGACCTGTGTGTAGGCAACACAGATCTCTCTCCTGTCAGCATGGACATTGATGGTGATACAGACTACTATATATTGATCAAGCTTTTAGGTGTAGTGTTTGTGACCTCTGTGCTATCTGTCATTTGCTGCAAATTCAGTTTGTGTGTGTATATATATATATATATATATATAAAGAAACAAACATTTATCCTCCATTTTAGTAAATTCATTGTTATTGCCTGCTTTTGCCTTTAGTGATCACTTTGCAATCCATCCAGTGTATTCCATGTGCGTTTTCTTGCAGGAAGTATATTTTCTGTTCCTAAATATATCTAATAAATTTTCAAACCGTTCCAGGTACCTCGGAGATGAGGTGGATTCATCTGAAGATCGCTCCAAAGCTTTGCTGGAAAAGCTACACCAACAAGTCAGGAATCGGCAATTAGAATTTCAGGATAAAAAGAAAGGAGTAAATGAAGGTATTAGGTCCAGCAATGAAGAGGAAGAAGATGACACTAAGACCAGGAACCACAAAGAGGAACCTGAATCAAAGAGAAAAGGGAAAAAGCGAAAGAAAAGTCTCCCTGACATAACAGCTGAGCTGAAAAAATCCAGCGATGATGTTGAACTGAAAGAATCGATAGAGACTGAGGAAGTAAAGGTGAAAAAGCAGCGCAAAAAGAAAATTCCCAAAGTTTCTGTTACCCCAGGAGAACGAAAAGAAGATGCAAATGTGGAAGAGAGAAGTTCCGCTCATAAAAGCTCCTCAGGTCCAAACTCTCTCCTGCTAGGTGGCTTTGAGGCTAAACCTGTTCTGAAGGTGAGACTATGGCGTGATGATTGCAAGATTTTTGTTTTCTGCTGGGAAAAAGCCCAGATAATAAATGGGCATACAGAAACTACTGAATACATTTTTGGAGTCTGAATTGTTGTCATTAAAACTCCATGTCCCCTGGTTGCATAAAATGGCCATCTGCCTCCTAGTTTGGATTAACTGACAGCTGAATTCTCTGTGAATGTATCCATCTTTTTCAGCTGTATTTTTCAGAAGCAGTCTTCTATTATACATTTATTAGCTTTGTGCATAATGGAAGACTTCAGTGCATGTACATCTCAGTGCTGGATTGATCCACAATATATATACATAATACATCTATATATAAGGCAAGATTTTTTTTTTAATTCAGTTTGGATAGGGAAAAGGTGTTGAAGATCTCTGTCAGGTTTCTATTGCTGTCTGTGTACCTGCTGGTGAGATTTGCCCTCTATTTGTCCTGGTGACCATTGTGTTGAGTAGGGGGAGTGATGTCAAATGCAAAATTGCAGAGTTTTTGCAGAGACAGAAGATGAGGGGAAAGGTCCCAGTGGGAACATCTTTTCTGATGACATCTGTCCGAGAGGAGATTTCTTTGGAGAGGTATTCTCTTGCTTCCTGTTGTCTCTCAGACAATAAATAAAGGGAAATCTACTTGATGGTATAACAGGATTTTACCCTTTTCTTCTCTATCCAAAACTAAAAAAAAGGCTTTGGCTTTAAAGTGGTTCTAAAGGCTCAGGGTGTTTTACATTCATGCATTCTATGCATGAAGGTAAAAAACCTTCTGTTTGCAGCATCTCCCCAGCCCCTCCTAATACTCACCTAAGCCCCCTCTGGATCCAGCGATGTGCACTGGAGTCTCAGCTATCCCGGGACTCCCTCTCCTCATTAGCTGAGACAAAATCAGGAGCCATTGGTTCCCTTTGCTGTCAATCACAGCCAGTGAGCCAATGAGAACAGAGAGGGAATGGGGCTGAGCTGTGGCTCTGTTTGTGAATGGATACATGGAGCAGTGGGTGCCCCCATAGCAAGCTGCTTGCTGTGGGGGCACCCGATGGGGCAGGGGCCAGCAGTGCCGGTGGGGGACCCGAGAAGAGGAGGATCCAGGCTGCTCTGTGCAAAACCACTGCACACAGCGGGTAAGTATAGACAAAAAAAATCCTGTAGAATCACTTTAAAGTGCATCGGTGCCCAGATTATGGCCATTCTTGACCTCTCTAGCTGCTTGTAATGTGAAACTAGCAACTCTCAAAGAACCTAACAAAGACTTCAAGGCTTCTTCCACACAGACAGAAGTTAATGATCCATCTGTGACCAGCTTAAAGACTTGTTTTAAGGTGCTTTCACTGGTCGTTCGGAATTTACAAGTAACTTAAAGCAGAGCTTCACCCAAAAGGGAAAGATCCACTTTTCTGCTTTCAACCCCCCCCCCCCCCTTCAACTTTTGGATATTTTTTGGGGGTGACAGGAACCTTCTCCCTCTTCCTCCGGGATTGCCTAGGTGATCTGAGTGGAAGTTTGACCCTCCCCACCCACAGCCTCTTGGGACACTTCACAGGTCTCAGAAGGCTGTGGGACCATTCACACAGCACAGTGCAGCCTGCGCATGCGAAGTGGGAAGCCAGCTGTGAAGATGTAAAGAGTCACACCCGGCTTTGCACGGTGAGCATGGCAGGGCTGGGAACCCAAAGACCAGCGAAGTACCGGCTCTGGCGAGGACAGCACTGGATCCCTGGACAGGTAAGTGTCCTTTTATTAATTCAGCAGCTATGGTATTTTCTGATGACTTTTAATTTTTTATTTTAGGGGGGATTGAAGATCCACTTTAATATGGATAATCTGTACACAGGTTCACTTTAAGGTTTACCTCATTAACCACTTCCCGTCCAGCCGTTGTATATAAATGGCCGGACGGTGGCAGTGCAGGGACGGGTGGCTGTTTATAAATGACCTCCCTGCCCCCTGCTTGTGCGCGCTCCCTGGGAGCGCGCAGCACCACGATCCAGTGCCCGCTGTGTCCTCCGATCGTTGTATGGGACCTCTGTACGACATCCCAATTATGTGATCACTGATTGGCCAATCAGTGATCACATGAAGAGTAGTAAGCAAGATGTCACTTCTGATATCATTGCTTACTACGTGTGCAAGGCTATTCAAGGCTATTCACAACAGCCTTGTACTATGTGACAAGCTGTGACCAATCACAGCTCACACAGTATTTCTCAATGGCTGCAAGAATGCAGCCAGAGAGAAGGATAAATGATTGCTTTTTACAGCCTTTATGGGTGTAAAAGCAATCGGTGTAGTTAAAAAAAAAAAAAAAAAAATCTTCATAACCCCCCACAAGTAGTACAGTGTCACCATGGTGACACTGTACTGCTAGGGTGACAGTATGTAAAAAAAAAAAAACAAATAAAATAAAAATATAAAACATTTTAAAAAAAATTATAATTTTTGGTTATAAACTAATTTGGGTTATTTTTTTTTTTTTTACTAAAAAGATAACTGAATAAATTTTGGCCAAGATTTATGAATAAAGATTATTTATTTGCTAAATTTTATAAGAAAAACACTTTTTTTTTCAAAATTTTTGGACTTTTTTATTTATATAGCAATAAAAATCACAGTGGTGAATAAATACCATGAAAATAAAGTTTTATCTGTCTCAAAAAAATGCTAAAAAATTCATATGGGTACAGTGTTGCATGACCGCGCAATTGTCATTTAATGTGTGATAACACTGAAAGCTAAAAATTGGCTTGGTCAGGAAGGGGGCGAAAGTGTCTGGACTTGAAGTGGTTAAACTTAGAGTCAAGGGTCATGTTAAAATGAAGAATGGAGTTATACGTTGAAATACAGTTTAGGAGTTAATTGATTTATATTTAAGAATATGTTGCTAGGGTTAGGATACGTGCTGAAAGGTAGGTCATGTTTCATATGTAAAGAACCCTGTCATAAGAGCAATATGGTGGTTGAAACTAATGACCTCTTTTTCTGAAAATGCTATTTGTCTGGGTGTTAGGCTATACTAAATGCTTAATTAGGAGATCAGAAATTGAATGTACCAGCATAGTCTTGTCACACCAACAGAATATGTTACTGTGAACTCTTTGTAAGTCTCCTAACCTAGTATCTAAACTGGTAAATACATTACAGCCTTAAGCATCCATTTGTTGATTCTGTTAGCTATATAGAAAAAGTCTTCAGATAGGAGCAGCAGGGAAACCATGGCAGCATCTTCATTTTCAAAAACATTCATGTCAATTTTCTGTACTATTCTAAAATTTTCCATGTGGCACGTTTTATATTACATTTTTCTATCGTACTGGATCCACCTATAACTGTATGTTGTGCATCATTTCAAATGTTTCAGTGCTCAATGAGCTCACTGGAATGAACTTCATCTCCATTTAGGGAAATTATTCCAGTTGACAGAAAATAAGGACTCAGTTTTGCAAGTGGGCTTGAGATCTTAAAACCATAAAAAAAGAAAATAAATCAAGATATTTATTCATTTTTCAGGTGATGCCAGTTCTGCCACAGTGGCTGGCAAAACCTTCTCTTGTTCACAGGGAAATCAAGCAGAACCTGGTTTCCATTCATGATGTCCCTGGTTTGCATCGCAGGCTTGCAAATAAACTGGAAGCCAACAAAATGAACTCCTTTTTTCCTGGTAGGTCCAGCCACTCTGTATATTGTATATTTTTTCTGTTAGAGGTTATCATTTTTCACTCTGTTTTTTGTTTCGTTGCCTGATTGTTAGTTCAAGCTGAGGTTATCCCAGCTATCCTGGAGAGCTGCACTCATGGATTTCTTCTGGGACAAGGAGGATATCGCCCCAGTGACATTTGTGTGTCTGCACCCACTGGCAGTGGAAAAACTCTGGCTTTTGTCCTTCCCATAGTACAGGTGAGCATGCTGAAATCAAACTCGGGATCTTTCAGCTGCTTTTAATTTTTCCACCTTCCCTTTGTACAGTACTTAGGTTAAGTTTAGGTGTCTTGCTAATTTTCTGTGCCTCTGAAAAGCGATCCGAGTTCATATAATTTTTCAAAGGCATGTGATACCTCTTCACTGCATGTTTTAACCCGGTAAGTGGTGCACCAATGTATGCACTGCAGTTGCGTTCATTTGCTACTCTTCCCCATTCTTTTGCAATACAGCCAAACATGATAGGATGCAAAGCATCAAGACTGCGGCATATGAATTCCCTCGCCTGCTGCCTTTGCAGCTTTAGGGAAGGTAGGGGGCAGTTGCTGGTGCTAAAAATTTGTTCAATCCTTGTTTTAAATGCCACCCAACCACATTTCACACTGCCACACTGCAGTTTGGCCACATCACTGGTGCAGCACAGTGGAGCTACAGTTTTTGTGTGGGTCACCTGCAATTTCCTACTCATGTCCTGCATTTTTGATGCGTTTTCTGAAAGCACACCAACAGGCCTGAATGCTGCATCTTTTTTGCACTTTTAGAAAATACACCAAAGATACAGGACATGATAGAAAGTCTGTAAGAAACCACAAGTAACCCGCATTAAAAACCGCAGGTACATCATGCTGCACCCGCACTTTGGCCAAACCTGCACGGCAAGTGGTTGGATCATCTTTCCATTACATCACTTACATGTTTTTTACTCTGTTTAAACAATTTTACCTCTTCTTTTTTGTTGCAATGTTGCACATTTTTTCTATGCAGCACTGAAAAAAAAAATAACAAAAATTTATGCTACGCTGGAAAAAAAAATAACAAAAATAAGGAAAACCAAAAATAATATTTAAAGTGATTGTAAAGGTTAAGTTTTTTTTTTTTTTTTTTTTTTTTTATATATGGTGTGCAATAGTTTTGTACAGAGAGGCCCCAAACCACCTCTTCTGGAGTTCCTCACTGGCGTCTGGGCTCCTCCTCCCATTTGAGTGCCTCCAAAGCAAGCAGCTATGTAGCTGTTTCTATTTACACACTCAGCACGAGCTGCTCTCAGGCTAAGTGCTGGATTGAGATCCAGGTCAGGTAAGTAATAGGAGGGCTGGAGGAGTTGATCATGAAAGCTTTTTTTTTTATCTTAATGCAGAGAATGCATGAAGGTAGAAAAAAACCTTTAGCCTTAAAAACCACTTTAAGGTAAAAAAAAGGCAGAAAATAATAGCGAAGGGGGAAAAAAAGTGAGAAAGGAATTGATTTGGGGCTGATATAGGTTGACTAAGGGGTTAAATAGGAATAAAGGAACTGCACCCAAAAGTGGAAGTTCTGCTTTAAGTCTCACCTTGCCCCCCCCCCCCCCCACCACTACCACATATGGGGGGGGGTGGGAGCAAGCACCTAGTACTGGCAGGTACCAGCTTCCACTTGCGCTTGCATCACCTAGGCTACTCCCTCTTTACTGCAGCTTTCTGGGACACGTCACAGGTCCCAGAAGGCTTTGGGACCATTCGTAAAGCGCAGCACGGCTCACACATGCATAGTAAGAAGCCAACTGTGAAGCCGCGAGCTGTCAGACTTGGCTTTTCACACCAAAGATGCTGGTGCCTGGACCCAGAAATGAAGCTGGATCTCTGGACTGGTAAGTGTCCTTTAGTAACCGCTTCCCTACCGCCCTATAGCAGAACTGCTGCATCAGGGCTACACAAAGTCACATGTATATATACGTGATTTTTTTATCTCTGGGTAGGGGGTGCGCTTGCCGCCCTACCCATGCCATCATTGACGGCTTCAGATGTCGATCACCGGGTCTCGGCCGGAGATTCCCCAACAGCAACCGGAGATCAACGAGGAACAGTGACAAGGCAGAGACTTTTGTGTGTAAATAACACAGGTCTCTCTCCTGCCAGCAGTAACATGCTGCTGTGTATTTCTTTGCACAGCAGAGAAATACACAGCAGTATGTTTTCCAAGTAAAACACATACAGCACACTTAGTAAAACAGCACACAGTTAACCCTTTGATTGCCCCAGATGTTAACCCCTTCCTGCCCAGTGTCATTAGTACAGTGTCAGTGCTTTTTATTAGCACTGATCACTGTATTAGTGTCACTGGGGATGTCAGTGGCAGTTAGGCAGTTCCCACCCAGTGTCAGAATGTCTGCCGCAGTCCTGCTGTAAGTCGCTGATCGCCGCCATTACTAATATTAAAAATAAAAAAAAATTCCATTATATATACCGCCATTTGTAGACGCTATAACTTTCACTTAAACCAATGAATTTACATGTATTGGGATTTGTTTTAGCAAAGACATGAAGCAGAATACATTTTGGCCTAAATTTATGAAGAAATTAGATTTTTTAAAAATTTTTTACTGTATAAGTTTTATAGCAAATTGTCAAAAATATTTGTTTTTCTTCCAAATTTGTCGGTCTTTCTTTGTTTATAGAGCAAAAAATAAAAAAACACAGAGATGATCAAAAACCACTAAAAGAAAGCTTTATTTGTGGGGGAAAAAAGGACTTAAATTTAAATTTTGTACAGCATTGCATGACTGCAATTGTCAGTGAAAGTAATGCAGCGCCGTATTGCAAAAAATGGCCGGGTCAGGAAGGGGAGTAAATCCTCTGGAGGGCAAGTGGTTAAAAGTCAGTAGCTACAAGATTTGTAGCTGCTGATTTTTTTTTTTTTTTTTTGTCTGGAGTGAAGAACCGCTTTTGTCATATGCAGAATAAAGGTCAT
The DNA here is from genome assembly GCF_062004578.1 of Staurois parvus. Taxonomy (NCBI): domain Eukaryota; kingdom Metazoa; phylum Chordata; class Amphibia; order Anura; family Ranidae; genus Staurois; species Staurois parvus. The sequence continues at coordinate 3,408,308 of NW_028318500.1, read as the reverse complement.
ACCTTTTGATCTATATATCCATGGATAAGTAAATAGTGTTTCACAAGTAAATACTGTGTAACAATACACTGTTACACTGTATTACTGAATGACACTTACATTTTGATTGACAGTAATAGTGGCGGGTAAGAGGAGCTGACCATAGCAGACAACTTTTAAATACAAGAGATACACCCTAAAAACTTCAAAGTCCTCAAATGGTTAAAATGTTTTGCTGCAGTATTTTGTTTCCACTGTGTCAGAAACTAAGTTCAGTTGGAGCTGGCATTTAGGGCTTTCTTTTTTAGAGAGACCTAGGAAGTGTGGTTACTTACAACAATCTGCAGTAGCACTTCTTGATTAGATATAACAAAACACATTCAATGGTATATTTAACAAACCAAAAGGAAGCAAATAAGAAAAGATCATTGTTGGGTTTACATATCATTTAACCTCCAGAGTGATCTCTCAAAGAAGAAACCGTGATGCACAACACTTCAGACAAAAGAAGCAGAGTGTTTGTAATGAGTGAATATAGCTGCCCCATGTACATTTGTAATTCCAAACTATATGATAAGTTTTTCTTTTTGTCAAGTTGACTTCGTTCACATAATTTTTTTTTTTATTATGTTGTCACTGTGATAACATCACTTGCATAAAAACCATTATATTGTAAAGTGTTGCTGAATATGTTAGAGTCAGGGGCGGACTGACAACTCATGGGGCCCCCGGACAATAGGGAATTATAGGGCCCCTGTGTCCTTGCCCAAACTCAAAAAAGCCTATGAAAAAGGTACCAGGGGCATCTCATGGGGCCCCCTACTCACCCCGGGCCCTCGGGCAGTGCCTGAGTTTCCAAATGGTCAGTCCACCCCTGGTTGAGTGTTATTAATAAATGTAATAGCACTGAGCTTTTAACAGCATGTGTCGGTCCACAGGCTTTACTGCAGCGTGTTGTATGTGAGGTTCGTGCTCTTGTCGTGTTACCCACCAAGGAGTTGGCACAGCAGGTAAATGGAATTTGTATAGGCATGCTATTGCTGTCATTAATCACTCTTCTCTCACTCTTTATAATGACATTTATTTCTTCTTCTCCTGTCAGGTGTGCAAGGTGTTTAACATTTACGTGGATGGTAGTGGACTCAAAGTTGTCTTGGTAGCCGGTCATAAATCATTTGCTAAGGAGCAGGAGTCTTTGGTAGTTAGAAAGTGAGTTTTTCAGGAGGACCACCTCATATTTTATTTTCTAATGAATAAAGGTAGCGTTAATGCCTGAAACATGTAAATCTGTTGTCCATACAATAAAGTGCAAAAGTGCCAACTGGCTCTGTGTCTTAATATATCTTCAGCAATATGATAAATCTACTAAAGATGCTAAATACAATGTGAAAATATAGTACCAAATTCATATGTAAATACATATGAATATATATTTATTTTTGAATTTGGTATTACATATGAATTTGATATTATATTTAAAATTTTACTTTTTTTGTGTATTTAGCATTTTTACTATATTTATATTGTTGAAGATATATTAACCACTTCAGTTCCAGAAGATTTTACCCCCTTCATGACCAGGTAATTTTTTTGCTATTCGTCACTGCACTACTTTAACTGGTAATTCCGTGGTCATGCAGCACTGTGCCAAAACAAAATTTCTATAGATTGTTTTTCACACAAATGGAGTTTTCTTTTGGTGATCTGTTATCACCCCTGGGATTTTTATTTTTTGCAATATAAACAAAAAAAACCCTAATAGTTTGAAAAAAATGAAATATTTTTCTTTCTGCTATAAAACATGTATTCCGCTATAAAACATATCCAAAAAAAAAAAAATTCCTACTACATTTTGGCCAAAATGTATTCTGCTGCATGTAAAAAAAATAAGTGTATATTGATTGGTTTGTGTGAAAGCTATAGCACCTACAAATTATGGTGTGTATATATACTGGAATTTTGTTTTTGTTGTTTTTTCATACTACTAATGGCAGTGATCAGCGACTTATAATGGTACTGTGATAAACCAACGCTGGGGGGGAACTGGCTAACTGCTACTGACATCACCAGTGACTTTAATACAGTGATCAGTGATAGTACTATACACTGTCACTGTACTATTGAAACTGGCTGGGAAGGGGTTAACATCTAGAGTGATCAAGGGGTTACATATTTTCCTAACTGTGTAACGTGTATAAAGTGTGCTGCTTTTACTACTAGATTTCTCAGTTTTTCATCTCTGGTTTGCAGTGCTGAGAAACTGACAGATCGGTCGCTTTGTACAGAGCTCTGTGTTGTTTAGCAACACAGTGTTCTGGGCTGTGATTATTCACAGCAGATCAGCAGGCCCTGATCGTGAATCATTGGCCAGGACTTGCTGATAGGCTCCCGCTGTGTACAGTCACAGCGGGTACTGGCCGGGGGACACGAATGCACGCGTCTGAAATCCAGAAGTAGTCAGCGAGGTATAGGTACATTGCTTTGTCTACAGCGACTGCCCATCCACAGTACATTGTCGGTCGGGATGGTCCCCAGGTGGTTAAGACAGTCAGTTGGCACGTTTGTACTTTTATGTTTGCACAGTAGATTTACATATTTCAGGCATTAACGCTGCCTTTATTTCTTATAAATGTTATCAAGGATGTGTCATACCCTTTCAGGCATCAGCTTGGAAATTTAGAGATTTCACATTGTGGCACAGGTGTCTGTTATTACATATTTTTATTTTCATACGCCTTGTTGTTTCACATTTAATGTTTGTACTTTTTTTGTATATTGTTGCCAATAGGTTGTCTGGGTTCTGCAGTTTGGCTGACATCCTTGTGTGCACACCAGGAAGGCTTGTTGATCACATTCAGCAGACAGAGGGATTCACTCTCAGGCATCTGCGCTTCTTGGTAAACCTGGACTGTACTATTTCCTTACCTCCTTAGGTTAATACACACAAGCTTTCTTGTTGCGTTTTAGTGCCTCTTGAGTTATGTCATATTTCTCCTGTAGGTTATTGATGAAGCAGATCGTATGATTGATTCTATGAATCAGGACTGGCTACCTCATGTTACTAAGGCAGTGTTTAAAGTGCATTCAGATGCTCATTCAATGCTTTTTGCCAGAAAGGATCATGCAGTGGTCACCGTCGCCAAGTAAGTAGCTAGTTGTGCATATGTTTCACTCTCCCTGTGCTAGGTTCTCCATAGAATTAGGTAAAAAATCCAGAAGGACAAGGGTTTGTAGTTGGTCTGATTTGCAAATATTGTGAGCATTCACCTACTTGCTGCATAAATGTAATTTGATCTGTTAGTTCTGTACCAGCATTTTTACCCATTAATATTTTAGCATTTTTTTTGTAGGACTTTGTGTCCATGAAACTGATAGTTTTCTTCTACAGTTCTAGCCAGTATCAGATCCCCTTGCAGAAACTGCTCTTCTCTGCCACTTTGACTCACAATCCCGAGAAGCTTCAACAGCTAGGCCTGTACCAGCCTCGTCTATTCTCTTCCATCCACAAACAGCCAAACAAGAAGACTGCTGAGAACCCAGAAGAGCCTCTTTCTTCTGGAAACTTCTCACTTCCGGAGGGCCTAACGGTAAGCAGTTCAGAGGTTTCTTGAATAGTACCCAAGTACATGCTCAGTACATAGCAACTATACAGAATTGCTTAACTGAACAGTAATTTAAAATCTGGTTGATTGCTATGGGTTGCCACACTTTACATAATACCAGTGCTCTTGTGAACTTAAAAAGGAATACATTTGAAAAAAAATTTGGCTCAATGTTTGAAAGCACTGTAACAACTTAAGTAACCAATTAATAATAATCTGGCTTGTGAGCATTAGGAAATATTTATGATCAGCCAGAGATTTTGTCATTCTCCATAGACAAAGGGATGGCCCAACCACAGCATGTGTACAGCACTGGAATGCCAACTGAACCAGAGCTGAAATTTGTGGCAGGTGTCATCAGTGCAGCCTGTTGAATGAATGAAGGCGAGCAGATGTGTCACTGCTTGTTCTCCTCGAGATCTGTACTTGTGTGGACACCCATCATTTTTTTGCAGTTGAATATTTGAACTGTTTTTCATTTGGTATCTATTTGAATACAATAATGTATAAGAATATAATAAGCATTCTCTGGTCTTTTTCAGCATTATTACATTCCCTGTAATCTAAACTCCAAGCCTCTTATACTCCTACACTTTTTGCTCACTCTGCGCTTCTCCCGTGTGCTCTGCTTCGCCAACTCCAGAGAGTCTTCCCACCGGTGAGTCATGTACCTGATCTTAAGATATGGATTACATAGTCTGGCTGAAAAAAGACAAAAGTCCTTCCAGTTCAACCATACATTAAAAAAAGTTATAATCCTACACCCACAGTTGATCCAGAGGAAGGAAAAAAAAAACCCAGCAAAGCATGACCCAATTTGCTCCTGCAGGGGAAAAAATTCCTTCCTGATCCCCCGAGAGGCAATCTGATATTCCCTGGATCAACTTTTCCTATAAATGTTAGTAACCAGTTATTTTCTGTGTATCCAAGAACGGGATCCAGGCCCTTTTTAAAGCAATCCACTGTGCTGGCCAGAACCAACTCTTGAGGGAGTCTATTCCACATTTTCACAGCTCTTAAAGAAACCTTTCCGTATTTGGAAATTAAATTTCTTTTCCTCCAGGATTGTCAGTTAACATTTGGACTATCCTATGCTTGTATTGGCAGCATTTTTTAACCACAGGTCGGCACGGGTGCTCAAAATCGTGTGTGTGTGTGTGTGTGTGTGTGTGTGTGTGTATATGTATATGTGTATATATATATATATATATATATATATGTGTATATATATACATACACGTGGTCTTGCATTTACGGGTAGGGGCGCGCGCCCTAATCTCTCTGTCGATCACGGCCCCAGGTGTCAGTCACTGGGTCCCGGCCGGTAATTACCCGACGGCACCCGATGATTGCCAAGGATCACCGACTGGGAGGAGGGCTGCTTTGTTTACCAACAGTCCTCCTCCCTGTCAGTTCGGGCACACTGCTCTGGATGGCTGAGCAGAGCCATCCAGAGCAGTGTGCTTACAGTGAAGCACCCGCCCCCTAGTAAAACACTCCCAGCACACAGTTAATCCTTTGATCACCCCTCATGTTAACCCCTTCCTGACCAGTTATTACAGTGTCAGTGCTAGCACTTATCACTGTATTGGTTTCACTTGGGATGTTATTGACACCAAGTCAGTTCCCCCCAATGTCAGAATGTCTGCCGCAGTTGCTGATAAGTAGCTGATCGCCACCATAAGTCGCTGATCGACGCCATTATTAGTGGGAAAAAAAAAATTACAGTATCTATACCACCATTTTGTAAACGCTATAACTTTCACGTAAACCAATTCATTTACACGTATTGGGATTTTTTTTTTAGCAAAGACATGTCACAGACAACATTTTGGCATAAATTTATAACGAAATTAGATTTTTTAAAATTGTTTTCTACTGGACACGTTTAACCACTTCCGCGCCGCCCTATAGTAGAAATACTGCTACAGGGCGGCTTGGGTGCGCAAAATCACGCGTATATATACGTAATTCACGCTTCCACGGTTTTTGCGCCCTTCACATATAGCATAAGATTGCCCATCAATACACCAGTAATTACACTTAACCCCTTGATTGCCAGGAACACGCTCATACACAATAAAGCTTCATTGCTAGTATAGAGTCTGAACGGATCAATATCTTTGATCAGATCAGCACTATACCAGCGTTCACATTAGTATAGTGTCCCCAAAAACGCAGCGTTAGCTGGATCAGCCTCGGCACCTGCGTTTAGCCCCTACGCTTAACCCCCCCTTCTCCCCCAGCAAGTGCAGTGTCAGTAGGTTACTGTCACTTGATACATTGCACACAAAACCGCAGTGTTCGCAGAATCAAGCCTGATCTCTGTTAGCACTACATTATTTTGTAGCGGTTCAAGCAGTCCCTGACAGCCAGGTGCTCTGTAAGTCCCATAAGTGCAGTACAAGCTGGTGCGGTGGCAAGCACGAGTATTGTCCTGCAACCACCAAGAATTCGCACACAGGCCCGTAGAGCCCCTAGTATTCTTCTGGATGTGTTTTGCAAATCTCAATTGGTAGGCCACAAATTTTGCAGCTCCCGTACTTCCCCCATTCACTGCCCAACCCGGAATTCATGTGGAAACAGCAAATTTAAATACTCCCCTTGATTTCTCTGGAGCTGTTTTTCACACAAGATCTGTATGCATTGATTGTGGATCAAAGCAAATTATATGCAGAACAATTTATCGCCGCCAACCCAAATTCAAACCTTGCCAGACCGTTCGCATGGAAATCCATTACAGTTTCCGAATTTAAAGTTTGCTTGGGCCTAACCCTCAATATGGGCATTACTAAAAAAATGAATTGCGGTTGTATTGGTCTACAGACCCGATTCATCACATCTCCGTGTTCTCCTCTGCCATGGCCAGGTATAGATATGAGAGTATAATGTGTTTTTATGCATTTCAATGACAACACACTCTGTCATCCTCGAGGTGTCCCTGAATTTGACCGGCTCCACAAAATTCGGTCCCTCATAAATCACCTAAACCAAAAATTTGCAGGTGCCTATACTCCCCAGCAAAACATCTGCGTTGATGAGTGCCTCATTAATTTTTCTGGCCGCCTTCCATTCAGGCAATTTCTCCCCAGCAAGCGTGCCAGATATGGGGTCAAGAGGGCAAGAGGCTATGCATATAAGTTTCGGATTTACGAGGGAAAAGATAGTTAAGTGTAGTCCCCTGGATGCCCAGACTACATGGGGAGCAGTGGCAAGATAGTTTGGGACTTGGTGTCATCCTTTTTTTCATATGGGGTACCACTTATACGTGAACAATTTTTATTCAAGCATGCCACTATTTTAGACATTTGTACAATCTTGGAACTGGCGCATGTGACACCGTGCGACCTAATTGCCGGGGCTTCCCCCAACGGCTTGTAAATATCTGTCTTAGGGGGAAAAAGTCTGCTTGAGAAATGAGGATGTCAATCATCTGGAGCACCGACTTGTTTATTCTGACAGCAACAGGGTCTTGCTCTCAGAATATACATATGCGAATGTGGGCAGCGCTGTTGGATGAGATTTTTTATCCGCAGTTAAAAAAAAAAAGAGCATATATGCCAAAGCATGGGGGCCTGGAGTGGCCAGTGGGTGGATGGCCCGTATGCTTCGGCATATATATTTTATAAAATTTTTTGGCACATTAGAAGTGGGTGGATGCTGGGCGGTATATTCTAACGGTGGGCATACCACACACTTTTTCTGGCATAGATTTCTTCTCTTTTTCATTCAGCCCACATAAAAAAAAAATAAAAGAACATAGCATATACACCCAACAAGGACCAGCGGCATACTGGTACATCACTGGACTGGCACCATTAGAAGTAGGTGGATGCAGGGCGGTATATTCTAACAGTGGGCATACCACACACTTTTTCTGGCAGATATTTCTTCTCTTTCTTTTCATTCAGCCCACATAAAAAAAAAAGAACATCGCATATACACCGAACAAGGACCAGCGACATACTGGTACATTACTGGACTTTGAGTGGTTACACCAGGATGATGCCTGTGATGATGATCGTCTTTGTAACACTTTTTCAGCCGGCGATGGGCTTTCATGTAAAAGCAATCCTAGTGGCTAATTAGCTGCAGGATTGCTTTTACAAGCAGCGAAAGAAAATGCCCCCCCTCCCCCGCTGCCTTCCACGGCCTTCTCGGGCAGTCCCGTGCCATTGGGGGAACCTGAGAATGCAGTCGGTATTTCTGGCAGCTGACCATAGATCTGATTGGAGACCGGAGGGTCTAGATACACTGTCAGCGAAAATGTGTTTACTAAACAGATATGTTTAGACTGATACTTTAACATTTTGATGGAAAATTCTATCAATGCACAATATACAGTTCCCTGAGTGTACCTAAGTAAACCAAAGTCTGATTAGTTATTGCACTTTATTTAGCCCTTGCTTATTGTATACACCTCCTTTGTATTGCATTTTTTAAGTGGAGGTTTCTATTTGCTAGTATTGTATTTATAACATGTTTTCAACTAAAGATTAATGTTGAACTTGTTTTTAAAATGTTCTTAAAATATTTTTAAATAATTTCCCAGGTTAATGATATAACCAGCAGTCAGTTACATATTACATTTATTATAAACGTCCCCCCATCTATATATTTTGACTGTTCTGCTAATAAATGTGGTGTTTATATGCTGAACATACCGTCACTGGATTGATTGGTGCTTCATTGTATTTTACAGCCTCTTCCTTCTTGTAAAGCTGTTTGGAGGGACTACAGTGGCTGAATTCTCTTCTCGCCTCAGCCCTGGGGAAAGGAAGAAGACCCTGAAGGAGTTTGAGCAGGGAAAGCTACAGCTGTGAGTTGTAATGATGTGCTAGCTTAGGTTTATTTTTGTAAGTTTACATGTAATAGATTGCATTTTATTTCATCAGTCTTGTATCCATCTGTGCCCATATGTCATCAGTATTTGTGTCCATCTGCATGTGATTGTTTCATTGATTGTTTGTTTTTTGTTTTTTTTGTGCCTTTTCTGTTCTGTGTAAACTATCATAGTTTAGAAAATCTCACATATAGGTTTTTCATGTAGTTTTATTGTATATCTGGCAATTGCCATTTTTTTAAACTCCTTTTCCGCTTTTACAGTGTTTGCTTCTGACAGCTCTCCATTTTTCATCATTCTGTACAGGTTAATAAGTACAGATGCTACAGCCAGAGGAATAGACATTAAAGGAGTGAAGTGTGTAATAAACTTTGACGCTCCCCAGTTCATCAGAACCTACATTCACAGGTGTGTCTACCTTTTATCGCACACAGAATGGCATATTATAATTCATTGGGGGAAGTTTTCCTCTGGAGCACGTGGTGATATTTGAGTGCATTTTATTCAACCAATTATTGTTATGTTGTCCACGTGGTGATCACGGTGGATCAATAAGCACTTTGCACTTCATCACAATTTTCATTTTTCAGTTGGTGGACTTATGTCAAATGATTTAAATATTTGTGTATATTTTTTTGAAGTGTTATATTTTGTATCGTATTCCCACTATATTATAATTCATATGTATCTAACCATCAGTTTTATAAAAATGATCACCAATGCTTGTGATTGGTGTGATTTCAATTAATTGCGCTAGTTAGTAAGAAAATAGGGGATTGTCAGAAGGCTTTTTACACACTGTTTTGCTTGAGGTGATTGTAGCCGTATTAGTGCATTTGCGACAGAAACAAAAAAAAAAGTAATCACGGACAGTACTCAATTGTTACACACTCTGTGAAACACAGGAATTGCTGCCTGACTGCTACTGCATTGTTTTGTTGTGAGATGGCGTTTGTGCCCATACCCGTAAAGCAGTGGCATATTCCCTTAGAAGCTTCCCTAGTGTTTTCCGTAATGATTGCACTTTCTCCTGCTTGGGATGGAACACTGCCCCATGCCAGCCCACTGTCCAATCAGAGCACCATAAAGCTGGCTATACACTAAAAGGAATTTTATTAAAAACCTTTTGCTTCAGGAAGGTTCTTTGATTAGGGTGGGGTCAAACCACAATGATGAGAACATTTCTAAGGAGCAGGATGGAAAATATTTCTTGAACGAAAGTGCATTACAAAATCGAATGTTAAAAGCAAACAAAATTTTTAAGTACTTTTGACATTTGTCAAGGCATCAATTGTACTGATAAAAATTTTTGTACGAACATTTATTTGAAAAATCTGCTAGTGCATAGCCATCCTTAGCAAAGGTGTTTTGAGGAGGCAACTGATACAGATTATAAATTTGATTACACCTTATGTATACTCTGCTGCCACACATCAGATAGATGGAAAACGCTGTTCAGCCAGAAACAGAATACAGATGCTTATGGTAATAACCAATGGCTTCTGCCCTGTGTCTGTTACAAGTCCCAGCAAACACACTGATATGCCTCCTACTCCGCAGGATGAGAAGTCCATAGCATGCTATACTTCTCTATAGAGATAATGAGGGCAATCCTTCAAATCACTGGAGCTATTCTCCATGTAGTATTCTTGTGCTCATTCTTTTTTTCCTCTTACACTGATCTTTCCAATGCTAGAATGAGCACACATTTGCTAACTCTGTACATCTAAATTTATTGTATACCAAATACTTCTTTCAATGTTCAATTTCCCCAGCACTTAGTTTCGGTAACGTAAAGTATAATGCTGCTTTTACACTGATCGTTTTTTTTTCCATTTTTGTGGAAGAGAAACTCTTGACCATTTAATCCTTTTGAAACTCCTCACACTGGTCAGTTGCGGGTCCGTTGTATTTTTCAAAGTCCTGCAAGCGGCATTGAAATGAATGGAAAATGCTTAAAAAAAAAACACACCCTGGTTGTGTTTTTGGTGTGTTTTTTGAGTCACATGTCCTTTTTTTCACAGGTGCAAAAATGCATATACCTTTTTACTGTGTTTTTGCAGTGGAGCAGTGTGAAAGTAAACTAAATTTCTTTTATACTTATTGTATTATTTCTAGAAAGTTTAAAGTCTGTTATTATTTACTGAAAAATTTAGAGGTGAGAAAAATTTGATATGGAGAATGTTTATTCCAGTGTAAACGTTTTGGCTTTTCTTGTTAGAGTGGGCAGGACGGCTCGTGCAGGAAAGGCGGGTCTGGCATTCACAATGCTTCTGAAAATCCAGGTATGCTTTTCTGTTTCAATAATATGCCAATAACCAACATACTTACGATTTGTAGATCAATATATCCTCAAAATTCTGCATTTAGTATAGGCTGTTTTATAAGTTTTAAAAAGGTGGGGGTTAGTTTATTTTTGGGCTTTAATCTAATTCCCTCTATGCTGCATACCAAGAGGCCATCTTACAAAAGCAGATTTCTCTGTCGTGTCTGAATTTTTTGTAAAACTATCAGTTCTCCAAGAACCTTCAATTTCCAGAGGCCAAAAAAGCTACACTTCAAAAAACAAAAATGGACTCACAGATCAGAGATGGAACCTCCAAATTAGTTTGAGGAAGACATGGGTAAAAGTGATGGGAATTCAGATGTTGTAGTGAAAGCTGCAGATGATTTTTTTAATTCTTGCATTTTATGGCCCACAAGCTATGGCTTTTTGACAAATGCTCTCTACTGTTGACTCACTGATTTGACACAGTGCAAACTACACTATTTTGCCAAAAGTATTGGAACGCCTGCCTTTACACGCACATGAACTTTAATGGCATCCCAGTCTTAGTCTGTAGGGTTCAATATTGAGTTGGCTCACCCTTTGCAGCTATAACAGCTTCAACTCTTCTGGGAAGGCTGTCCACAAGGTTTAGGAGTGTGTCTATGGGAATGTTTGACCATTCTTCCAGAAGTGCATTTGTGAGGTCAGGCACTGACGTCGGACAAGAATCCCTGGCTCGCAGTCTCCGCTGTAATTCATTCCAAAGGTGTTATTTCAGGTTGAGGTCAGGACTCTGTGCAGGCCAGTCAAGTTTCTCTGCCCCAAAACTCGCTCATCCATGTCTTTATGGATCTTGCTTTGTGCACTGGTGCGCAGTCACGTTAAAACATGAACGGGCCATCCCCATACTGTTCCCACCAAGTTCGGAGCATGAAATTGTTCAAAATGTCTTGGTATGCTAACACCTTAAGAGTTCCCCTCACTGGAACTAAGGGGCCAAGGCCAACCCCTGAAAAACAACCCCACACTATAATCCCCCCTCCACCAAACCTTACACTTGGCACAATGCAGTCAGGCAAGTACCGCTCTGGCAACCACCAAACCCAGACACGTCCATTGGATTGCCAGACAGAAAAGCATGATTCGTCACTCCAGAGAACGTGTCTCCACTGCTCTAGAATCCAGTGGCGGCATGCTTTATACCACTGCATCCGACGTTTTGCACTGCACTTGGTGATGTAAGGCTTGGATTCAGCTGCTCGGCCATTGAAACCCATTCCATGAAGCTCTCTACACACTGTTGTGCTAAGCTGAATGCCACATGAAGTTTGGAGGTCTTTAGCTATTAACTTTGCAGACAGTTGGCGACTTCTGTACTCTGTGCGCTTCAGCATGCGCTGACCCCACCCTGTCATTTTATGTGGCCTACCACTTCGTGGCTGAGTTGCTGTTGTTCCCAGTTGCTTCCACTTTGTCATAATACCACTAACAGTTGACCGTGGAATATTTAGTAGCAAGGAAATTTCACGGGTGGACTTATTGCACAGGTGGCAACCTATCACGGTACCACACTTGAATTCACTGAGCTCCTGAGAGCGACCCATTCTTTCACAAATGTTTGTAGAAGCAGTCTGCATGCTTAGGTGCTTGATTTTATACACCAATGGCCATGGAGGTGATTGGAACACCTGAATCCAATGATTTGGAGGGGTGTCCCAATACTTTTGGCAATATAGTTTAGTCTTTGCCTATCAGTACCTGATTCTCCACAAGTAAAACAAGCCACTATATGCGTTCAGAGGCTGGGAAAATAAAAAGATTTTTTCCATCCACACACAAATTGAATGTGAATTATATAAGGATTGGCCTAGACTTTGAATGGATGCTATCGCCTTAGCTTTTTGCTGAAATACATCCCATGGAAAAGGAATTTAAGAAAAATTGGCTGTTCCGGTAGTAGATGCTGCCATTTCAGTCCTCAATAAACACTTTACAGTTTCTGTTGAGGATGTTCTCTCTTTTAAAGCAGAACTAAACCCTCCTATCCTTTTTAGCCAAGAAAGCTTTGCCTTTGATCTGCAACTGTGATCAATTATAACAACAGCCATTTGATGGTTTGAACCTAGGTTCACACTTGTGTGGTATGGGACACCGCATGTAATTCGCACAAGAATTGCACCGCATTCCTGTGCAAATCACATGCAATGTCTTTGAAGTCCGATTTTTTTTTTTTTTTTTTTTTTTTTTTTTTTTTTTTTTTTTTTTTTTTTTTACCGGCACCTGATTTGCACTGCATGGGTGTTCACACAAATGCAATGCGAATTCTGGAAGCAACTAACTCCACAATTGTTCTCGTACTTGATTAGAACTAACGATTTTGGTTTAGGCCTCTTGGACACGGTTCTGATGTTTGAGCATCTGCTTTTTTGGACGTAATTTTAAGCATTTGTTTTGCACGTATTCGCTCCCACAATATATTCTCAGGGAAAATGAATTGGTAATTATACTCATATGCATGTATTTGAGTGCAAATGCGTGAATATGGTGTAAATTACTAACCAAAAAAATGCAGATTTTCATTTTTTTTTTATGAAGAATACATGGTGCTTCTTTATAAGCCTGTGTGCAAAGGCACGTTTTAAATAATGGGCTACATTTTACTGCAGTAAAAAAAAAAATGCTTATTTAATGCTGCAGTGTGCAGGGGGCCTTAATGTGTACGGTTTTTGTATAAGGGAACAATCAGGTACAAAAGACAACGCATGATCAGAAACTATAAACGATGATCTGTGCTACAATGTCTCTAAGTCAAACAAAAAAAAAGTGCCTCTGTCATTCGAGAATTTTCGTACAATTAGTACCATCCAGGGGTTTGACTTGCTGTGAAACAACGAGGGAAACTGGCCAATCATTCGCCTGATTTTCCTATAGTGTGTACACAGCTTATGGATTCTGTTGATAAGCATTTTGAAACCCTTTTAAAGGTCTCCTTTGCACTTACAGGTCCAGCCCTGCATCCAGCAATCTCTGTCATGTCTATTTTCCAGACTATTGTTAATTGGACAAGACAAATGAATAGAGAGCATGAACAATTGCAGCTGATGCTCTCAGCCTTTTTTTTTTTTTTTTTTTCTTTAGAAAATCTAAATCGCCAAGTCTCTAGAATGGCTGTTATTTGTTTGCATATGTGCAGGATTTTGTGGTTAAAAGCTTGGTCTGCTGAACCTGTTTGTAAGAGGCACTTAATGTGCATACATTTTAATGGGACGGTGAACTCCTATTTGGGGAATCTCATAGTAAATTCATCAAGGATGTCACTAGGGAGAAAGGTGCTGTTACCACACAAGAAAAAGCCCAAGTCTGCTATAACTACTGCCTTTTCTCAGTGAAAGGGGTGTTTTCACTTTTCCCAAGGTGTCAACTTCATGTCCCCACTCCTCAGAGTTGGTGGCAGTCAGTTGGCATTTGCTTATGCTTGATCATTCTAACCCTGATGGCAGTTCCTTTTGCCCAGTTTCACTGCCTAGACCGAGGGGAGTGGTCTCTGCACCCTGGTATATTCCAGAATTTGTCAAAGGAGGGGAAAACCAAATGTGTACATCCTGACCTCCAGGTTCAACAACAAACTGAATTCTAGCCAGGACCAGGGGATCCTCTAGCCTTCGCAGTAGGGTACGTTGGTGATTTCTTGGACTCCATCTATGCCTTCCCTCTGATAAAGATACTCCCTCGACTGTGCTGGCAAGATGTAGGTAGAAAGGTGGTTCTGGTGATCTTTGTTGTACCGAATTGACTCAGAAGGACGTGGCGCACAGACTTCTTGCAGATGAACCCAGGCTTCTTCCAAAAAGACCAGGCTTACTGACAAGTCCCCCTATCCCACCCTGCTTCTCAGTCACTGGCTTTAAATTCATAGCTGTTAAAACCCAGGTCCTGAAGGATAGAAGTATCTCTGACTCTGTTATCTCCACCTTACTCAGAGGGAGAAAATCTGCCTTCCACAAGATCTACCATCACACATGGAAGGCTTTTATTTTGCCTGGTGCAAATATAGACAGCTGATCCCCAGGAAATATTATGTTGTTTTTTGGCCTTACTGCAATCTCGTCAACACCAGCATCTGGCCCTGAGTACCCTTTAAGAGACCGATTTCTGCCTTATCCATTAGTTTCCAGAAACTCTCACTTCACAGTCTTTAATCAAGACTTTTCTTCAGGGAGTTGCTAATATAAAACCCCCGGTGCAGCCCAGTGTTTCCTTGGGTTCTCAATGTGGTGCTCTGTGTACACCATAAACCCACTTTTAGCCTATTACAAATATCTCTTAGGGAGATCCCCTATGTAAGATTGCCTTCCTGGTGGCCATTACGCCTGTTAGGCATGTTTCTGAGCTGGCATTCCTTTCTTGTAAGGATCCTTTCCTTCTAATGCACAGAGACAAGCTGGTCCTGTGGCCAAGGCCTTGGTTTCTTAACAGGTTGTCTTTGTTCCACCTCAGTGAGAATATTGTCTTCCTTTTCTCTTTTGACCTTTCCTTTTCGCAAAACAGTCCCTTTTTGTCTTACCTGCAGGCTTTTGTAGAGGACATCCTGGCTCTCGCTCCACCATTAGCAGGAGGATCACACTTCTTTACAGGGCCTATACCCTTAAGGAAAAAGTTCCTCATTTTCCTATTAGAGCTCATTCTACCAGGTTTTTTGGTGCCTCTTCTGCTGTCCAGCATTAAGTATCTGTATTGAAGATTTGCAAGGGCCCCATCTAGTACACTGTTCACATGCTTTTCAGATTTTCAGGTTTTATTATGTGATTGTTCAGGCCTCACCTGATTTGACCTTTGGCTAAAAGGTGCCTGGCTAGCTCTCCTATCTCATAAGGTTACAGCACTTTTGTATTATTTACACCTTTAGCCTTGGTTCACAGTGATGCTAATCTGATGCGTTCCAGAATACATAGATGTGCATGTCAAGGAAGATAAAATGGCTTTCTATGGAGGTCATTCACACCTTTGCAATCCAAACATGATGCGATTTCCATGTGTGTGCAATGCAAAGCGTTTTTGATCCCCATAGACTTGATTGGAAATAGCAGTGAAAAATGCAACGTGATTTCAGTGCAAGATGCACCTGTTTCTAATGTCATAAAATTAGCCAGAACAGAAATCACTGCTGTGTAAAATTAGAATCGCTGCAGAATCGCACCACAACTGCTCCTAAAATTGCACTTGAAAACGCATAGAAATCGCACCTCATCAGTGTGAACCAGTGCTCAAACTAACATCAATTGTGCGCTCTTAGCCTGCTGACTTTCTCACTTGCTCATGTTACTCTCTCAGGAGCAGAGATATTTCAACATGTTGAAAGAAGCTGGAGTACCAAAGCTACAGAAGCAACTGGTGAAGAGGGAGAACTTGAGGCAATTTGAGCAGAGATATGAAGAGGCTCTCTCTCAACTACAGAAGGCTGTTAAGGTAATGGTTTGGATATCTACCTCAAATTTCTGAGTGTGAGACTATTCTCTTTTGTTAGGATTTCCTGTTTACTGCAGGTTCTCAGGACTGATCAGTATAATTCTCTCCAGGCTGCTAAACTGTCAAATAACAAAGTTGTTTTTTTTTTTTTAATAATCCTGACAGCATCTTCAGTCAGCACTGAGCCCTTCTGTCTCTTTGGCCACTTGAATGGCTGGGCAGCAATGACAGCATTATATATATATATATATATATATATATATATATATATATATATATATATATATATATATATACACACACATACATACATACATACATACATACATTTTCTGAAATTACATGACCTATAGAAAAAAAAATCGTCCTACTGATTTTTTAGGCCTCTCAATAGTTGCACAAATGTTTATCAAATCACTATTTTCACTAAAAAGACACTACAATCATTAGTGGACACAAACACATTCCTGCTAAATTCCTGCTAAGGCCTTTCACATGGGGCTTAAGAAAGCGTATGCCTGTGATGGGTCATGTGTACCCATACAGGGATGGACAGACGTTCCATGCATTCCCATGAAGGCAGTCCCATTCATATCATTTGGGATGCAGCAGCTGCACAGAAGTACACTGTAGTATGCCCTGTGTGAATGAGGCCTTACTATGTTTTTTTATTAAAATTTTTTTACAATGTTGTGGGTTTTTTTTTCAATTTTTTTTTTTGAGTGGTGGCTTTGGTGAGATGTCAGGGGTGTAAACAGACCACTGATGTCTCTTTTTTTGAAAAAGAAAGGGATTTACATAGATTCCTCATTCTTTTTTTCTGCAGCCTCATCCTGACAATGAATTCTCCCACATCAATGCCTCAGCAACAGTTGCTGGTGGGAGGGGGAGGAGAGAAAGCTGGCCAGCTGCACTCTGGGTAGGGGGCGCCTGGGAATTGGTGGGGGGGTTCACTGCATGGGATAGTTGGAGCTGTAGGAGGATGTATTTGGATTATTGTAAAGCCTCTGGTTCCCATGCAGCATTTGAAACCGGTGGGAGGGGAGAGGAGGAAAGGCCAGTGCTGCAATGAGAGGGGAAAAGGGGACGTAAGTGTGGCAGGGAGGCCACTTTTGCTGGCAGCGGCAGGATGTGGTGGAAACAACGTAGACACAGGACAGAGAAGCAACGACACGAAAGGGGGGGGTTAGTCACATTTTGAATGTAAAATGCTAATCACAGCTGTTGGTTTGTTTACAGAGTTTGCTGAACAGTTTTTCTTTATGTTCATGGTCATAAAATTGAGCATGAGCTTATAGCAGAAAGGCTAATGCCAGGTGTGTACAGTGTAGTCATACGTAGCCTGGCCAGGTAGAAGCAATTCTGTAGGTCCATATGCCGTACAGAGCTGTAAGAGAAAGGGGTAAAAGTGCTGACATTTTTAAATTTATTTTTGCTATCTCTGCTACCACTCTATCCAAATCCAAACAAAAAAGTTTTGTCTTTAGATACACTTTTATAATAAGCCTTTTAATAGTGTTGCAATATTCAGTTTTTGTAAATATGGCAACGGTTCGTTCAGGTTACAGAACAGGTGTATGCAACAATATATAGAGAAAATATGGGTTAGCAGCGTAAGATTGTGGTTGTACTACATTCATATAACCATGTTTGATATATTGTAAACATTGTGGGCCACTTTCATCTGACATTATGAAAGGAGTAACCTGGTTGATTAGTTTGAACAGAATAGACAGATCTTGTTTCCTAAAATTAAATAATTATTAGAGGTCTAGAGTCATTTAAACATCATCATTGTTTTCTTTTTATTATCCTTCCACAGGATGAACGAGCTCAGAAACGTTGCTGAGTTGTGAATTCTCCTCACTCACCAAGATGTTTGGTTCCGTTTTTTGGAACTGTCGGTCTTCATGAACTAGCATCCCCTGAGGTGCAATCTGGTAGACTTTTTCAGAAGAATACCATCACTCACTCTTCATGCTCATGTTGATCCGGAGATCTGCCAGTATTCCCAGAGGGAACCTGCTTTGCTGTAAAAACGCATGTTTTGCACCAGTCTTTTCCGTAACATACAAAGCGTTTGGCAATTTAAAGGCTGATTTTGTATTACTGATAAATTATTTAAATATTTACATTTTCCTTTGATACAGATAAAATCTATATACAGAAGAGAACCTAAGGTGCTTTTTATTAAAAGGAAGTTCCAACCCAAGGTTATAAATTTGTTTATCCAAGCAGATTCTTTTGGTTCTACGTGTCACAGCCCAGGACTTATAGCTACACGGGTAAATCAGTACCTTACTCCATAGATTGTGTCAAGGCAGATAGCAGTTGTCAAACAAAAAATTAAAGAGGTCTGAAATCCATTAAATAAATAAATAAAATCCAATACCATGGTGCCATGGAATCTGGTGCGGGTGTCAGTGGTTTGGGTTATATGACTAAAAGTGTAAATTGCTGCCAAATCACTGGGGTAGGGATATAAAAAGAGCATTATATGTGGTTGACAGGTGGTGTTTAGGTATGGTATATGACCCCTTTCAAACATCTTGTAAAGCAGTTGGCTTCTCTCTCCAAAATGTGCACCTCACTGTCCTCAAGAGAATGTCCCATTTTGCCATTTAAAGTATAGGAATGCTGCTTATTCCTTCCTGTGCTGAGATAAACCAGTTGGTTGAGTTTTTATTTTGTCTCTCCAATGTATGCTTCTTTGCATTTTTTACTATGCTGAACTATATATAGCAGGTCACATTGCTTGGTATTGGGTTTTTTGGATGTACAAACTAACAACACTTGACAGTCCCCTGTATCCTTATAGTTGTTTGCTTACAGTGACAGCTAATATAGTGCCATTATAATTTGTGTTGTTGGCTTCTGTAGTGCTCTGGAAATTCTTAAAAAAAAAAAAGTGTGTTTTACACATTCTTCTTCTGCAAGCTGAAGCCTTTGTATATAAGGCCTTAGAGAAAATCCGCTACCTGAAGTAATAGCACTGAAATGAGCGATGAAGTGAAGGCAAGTATATGCTGCTGGTGAAGAACTAAGTTAAAATGAATCTGTTGCTGTGCTCTGCATGGCAAAGCAACAGGCTCATTCTCTAAGCAGTCAACAGTTCCATAGATACTGGAAAAAATAAACTTTACACTTTAATTTTAAAGATTTACTTTAAAGTAGAACTATAGGCAAAACTTTTTTTTTTCTCATTTTGGATAGAGCAAGGGAGGGTTATAATCCCCTCAAATTTTTTTTTTTGCCATCTGTATCCCATTTCAAAGATTTCACGTCCTGTCCCATAGCCAAACTAAGTGATAGGAGTTTCCTGCAAATTAAGAGAATTACTTTGGGACAGCAAGGTCACCAGAACTAGTGTCCCAATTGAAATATTTCCCCTCTATTACTTTTCTGGGGACAGCCCAAAATTTGGGATTTTTCTTTACTTTCAATGATAATGGTAAACAGGAAATATAGGATGAGTCTCCTTAGACATGAACAAAAACCTGACAAATGTTCTAATTCCTCTCTACTCTATCCAAAACTAAAAATAAAAAAGTTTTGCCTTTAGTTATACTTTAACTGTGTCTGTACATCAGCCAGTATGTAGTTAAAGCAAAACAAAAATGGCCTTTAACCATTTCAATACCGTGCAATTTTACACCTTCCTGCCCAGGCCATTTTTCAGGTTTCAGCGCTCTCACACTTTGAATGACAATTGCGCGGTCATACAACATTGTACCCAAACTAAAATTTTATCATTTTCTTCACACAACTAGAGCTTTCTTTTGGTGGTATTTAATCACCGCTGGGGTTTTATTTTTTGCTAAATTAACAAAAAAAGACCACAAATTTTGAAAAAATACACATTTTTCTTTGTTTCTGTTATAAAAGTTTACAAATAAATAATTGTTCTTCATAAATTTAGACCGAGATGTATTCTGCTACATGTCTTTGGTGAAAATAACCCAAATTAGGATGTATTATTTAGTTTGTAGGAAAGTTATAGAGTTTACAAACTATGGTATAGATCTGAATATTGATCAATCCTGAAGTACTGACAGCCAATCTAATTTCTTGAGGTCCAAGAATGTCAGAACAGTACAGATATCCCCCAAATGACCCCTTTTTGCAGAGTAGACAGTCCGACGTACTTCATAAGAGGCATGGCGAGTTTTTTGAAGTTGTATTTTTTTTGTCATAATTTTTCGGAAAATAAAAAAATTAAAAAAATTATTTTCACTATTTTGTTTTTTACCTACTGTCACCAGTGCAGTACAGTGTCATCATATAACTGGCATGGCGGTGAACAGGGACACTGACTGGTGACAGTATGAAAAAAAAAAAAAAAAAAAAAATATATATATATATATATATATATATATATATATATATATATATATATATATATATATATATATATATATATATATTTTTTTTTTTTTATTATATTTTTTTTATTTTTTTTTTAAGATTTTATTTTCATATTATACTATGACCAAAGTAACATTGTACTACTTTGGGGAAGTGATCAGTATTTTTTATTTTTTTTATTTTTTTTTTTACACAATTTGCTTATAGCAAAGGATTACTTTGCTATAAGCAAGCATTTACCTGAATGAAATCGATTCATTCAAGTTTTTTTTTTTTGTGCTTAGCTGTGATTTGGTCACAGCTAATCACATGACATGTGGATGTGATTAGCTGTGACCATTCACAGCTAGGCAGTAGTATACAATGGATGGCATGAATGAAGCCATCCATTGTATACAACTGTCATGTGACCTGCTGTGATTGGTCACAGCAGATCACATGGTACCAGCAACAGGGGCCGGTACTCAGATCTGTCATCGGCCATGTCCGAGGTACACGGCCGGTGACAGATCGCACCGCTGCGAGGCTCTGCATTAGCGCAAACTGTGCATGTGCGGGTGCACGCCAAATGGCGTGCACCCGGAATGCCGAAGCACTTTTGAAGCCGCCGGGCGGCTAATGGTTAAAGTGCTGCAGACTACGAATTCTCACTGGAGTCAGAATTTTTTTTTTTTTTTTGTGATTATCGTCATTTGTAAAAAAAAAGGTTCTTATTTTTTCAGGTACTTATGAAATATTGCATATGAACATTTGGTATTCCTGTATCCAGACAGCAGGAGTTTTATGCTAATTTTCTCATTTACTGTATCTCTTATTTCTATTGAAAGTTTATGGGGCCCTGTAGCTCAAGGTGAAATGACTCCTCCTGTTCTTCCCTTCCCTTTAATTTGTGTGTGTCCTAGGTTTCAGTAAGAGAATGCCTGAAAGGAGATAACTTTTCTATATTATTCTTCTTAGAAAACCCATGGTGCTGTTGGAGACTTTTGTGTTTAATAAATATTAGTAAAACAATGAGTATGTGTGTATAAAGACACATGTATTCCCTTTTAAGCACTAAACCTTACAGAATGCTGCTATTGCTGCTACCGTATTACACATAAAGTTAGATTCTGGCACTAGTTTGTAAAAAAAAAAAAAATATATATAATTGTTTTCCTAATCTTCTGAAAATCCTAGTTGCCTGAAAGTAAAGTCAGATAGATGGCCTTACCTGCAATCTTTGAAAACTCCCTGTGGGAGGGCTGAAACGTGTTGATGCAATTTCCGGTTCCTGGTCTTGTGAGTGACGTCACGTCTGGTGAGTGGCGCGCACGCGAACCAGCACAGCGTTCCTGACTCACAAAGATACTGCACTTCTGTACATCTTACCTGCATTTTAATGTTTATACATTGTCAGTGTTTTTTTTAACCTTTTATTTCTAATAAATATAATATTACTATGCTGTGAGAGCCCCCCCCTCTGGTTTACATTTGGGAAGCGGGATCTGTCGGTAAGCTCACTCATCAGATTGGAACACAGATAATATTGGGAAGGAATCCTGGAAGTACCTAAGAGGTATTCCTCACCAGAAACAAAGGGTTTTTGACTCTTGTGCCCTAAAAGCAGAGTCCATCTTATTTGGTGAGTAAGGAGTGAATAGGGGCAGGGGTCACCAAGCACTGTCTGAAATTGTTAGAGCACCAAGACACTTCTAAGGAGTATATATAATACTGAGAATGTTAATTTGAGGATTGCTTGGAAGATATGAGCATGGAGCACTGTCTTGAATGGACTCACAAATAATGCATATTATTGGAACATTTTTGTTATCCGCTGTGTTATACGTTTTGAGAGTTCTTAGCGACGCAAAATATTGAAGTCATGGAGTCAGTATAACAGCCAGGCAACTAGCATTTTGGTAGAGTTTTCCAGTGGTGGCCTGTTTTCCTTATGACAGGTGAATAAGAGGATTTGCAGGATGTATCACAGAATTTTTTATGATATCTTTGTGTTTTGGAAGTGGTGCACTGCATTGGCTTTCCCAAACCAGTATAAAGTCAGCAGTGGTAGTCTCTGTTTCTCTCTGCATAGGTTCCTTATATAATGACCCTGTCACCACAGGGTCACTGATATACAGGAGTACATTTGCCAAATGAAGACTGAATATACTTTACCTTTTTAAAGTGTTTTTTTGTTTGTTTTATTTTTTAAACATTAGCGCTTCACTATTCCCTTGACACTGCAAGTATTCAACCCCAAATATAGGTGAAATATCTATTTCCCTGCTGAATGCTATAGTTTCTCCCTCCGACTTGTATGCTGGTGATATGTTAGTAGGAGATGCTACAGCACGCATCAGGGGAGCAGGTAATACACACACTACGGCTGAGGAGCAAAAGTGATGGGGTTTCAGCGAATGGGAAAGTTGAGTAAATTCACTCTTCATTTCACAGGTATATTTCTGTATTCAAGTGGTGCCTAGCTGACAGGGTCACTTTTAAAGTTGTTATACAAGCGTTTTCAGCAGCTAGTGAATTCCTTTTTTTATTAAGATATTGAATAGAGAGAAAGTGTAGCTCTCTTTTTGTTCCCCAGAGTTTTGTGCAATACTAAGCTTGGCCCTAGAGAGTTGCCATGGAAAGCTTAATGCTCCCTGTTGTAATCATTTTACTCTCATCCCTTATGTTCAGTTTTCTGCTGAGCATTATGTAATATTTCCATGTTCTTAGTATTAATAAAGCCTGTGTTAGGATCTTGTAATGCTCCTGTTGCATGGCTCATTCTGCGCATCCTGGTTTTGGCTGAGCTGAACTCTCCCTGTCTGACTGTCCACCTGGAGACACAGCCTCTGGCTGGAGACCAAACCTGTTTTAGGCATGCCAAGCCCTTGGTGTTATGCTTGTGATGGTGTTTGCAACACATACTTCAAGCTCCCTGTTTACCTACCTTGTTCCAGTGCCTTGACCTTTACATTTTGCCTGATCCCGGCCATGCCAGCTAGTTTGAATTTCCTTGTGATCAACCTCAGATTGGACTACTCTTTGAACTCAGCCTGCCTTTTGACCACGGATTTGACACTGACTATGCTCTGAACATTGCTTGCTCAGAACCCAGACTGCTATTGGACCTCTCTGATTGTCTGACAACTTGAATTACATGTTTGCTGTGCTTAGCTTGTGCCTGCCCAGGTGTGGTAGCCAGGCACTATAGCATTGTGTATAAGACTTGGGGGCAACCGAGTACCAGTTGGCCTGCTTGCCTTATGGGAAAGGGGGCTGCCAAATAATGAAGAACACAAAGACAGCTATAGTGCCTGACCACCAACGCTAGGGGTAGGCGTGACAGTCTGTAGCTGAAGCAAAGCTCACGTTCACTACCCGAAAGTCCTGTTGTGTAGAAAAAAAACACTTTTTTTTGTCTCTTATACCAGCATCCTTAGTTTGCTTAGTTGATTCAGATATGAACTAGAGACAAATTTAGAACTGATTACCTCAACAAATATCACTGAAAAACACCACAGACAGTGTTAATAATCACTTCAATACCAAAGAATGTATTTTTTTTTCCAGTGTTGCATGTTTATTGGTAATAACATTTACATTACGCAAGGAATCTATGAATTTGTTACTGTTTGCTTTCATGGGCATAATTACGGACAAATAAGCAAAACAAAAATAGAAAAATAGTTTTAAAAATGCCCAAAAAAAGGTTGTTTTTTTAAGGGTGCTGTCGCTTTTTAGGGATGGGATCACACTTTTATGTTGTGTTAAGCTGGCCATAGATGAATCTGATTTTTATTCTTCAATCAGTAGGTTGAATTAAAAAATTGACCCGATTCCCCCATTTGCACATTCAAGTTGGATGGGGGAATCCTCTCTGCTGTGTCTTTGTATTCTGACTGAAGGGAGGCTCCCCCACCATTATAATACACAGATCAGTATGTCGGCAGGTTGCACTCGACTGGAGCAGTCCTGCAGCTGGAGAGGAAGTCAAGAGTAGCTCAGTTTCTCTATGGTTTTTCTCTGGTTCATTGCAGCAGCGTTTGGGTTGGCTAAGTTGCATCCAGGTGACCCTGTTGGCCATCTTGGGTCAAGCAGAGTCTTGACCCAAGTCCCAGCCCCCTAGGTTTTGGCACGCATTTGCAAAGTGGTTAGGGTAGGAAAATCATACCCACCTGTCGGGGACCGCACTAGTGGAAGGGAGAGGTTCTGGAGGAGTAGGGAAAGAGCGGACAGTTCTGCTAGCTCCCTCTTGGATTGCACTCACCACACTCCACCTCCCTCAGCAAGCGCTGTCTTCAGCGTGGGCCTAAAACAGCTGACTCTTCATTGCATTGACTCTGAGTTCTGCCATTCCCCCTGCCGGACTGTTGTACTGCTTTGTAAGTTCTTCAATACACTGGTTTCTACATTCCGGGCCTCAGTGTGATTACCTCCGTCACACCAGCAGCTAACCCACAAGCACTGCATGCTATACACGGCAGGGCTGATCAAGTGGCTAAAATCCAACAGGGTGGTTGAACAGAAGCTGATCATTAGATCGACTTCTGTTTAAAGTAGTCATACATGGATCGAAATTTGGCTGGTACCTGCTGAACTGGTTGAATTTCGATTCAGGTATGGCCAGCTTTACAGTGGTGCCTGTGTGTAGCATTCCCCCAAAAGGATTGGGTGCGGTTACCTGTGCATTGGCAGCCTATTTAGAATGTGTGGGTTACTGTAAAGCAATGCATGATAATTGTAGGACTTGCTTCTAAATAGCAAGGTACTCTCCTCTTTGCTGAAATGCTGCAGAAACTTGCAGGGAAAAATGGTAGGTACTATATCTACTTTTCCCATGTCTCCTGGTTCAGTGTTACATCAATATCTTTCTGGCATGATTCTTGAGAGTGTTGAGTAACCCAAATATGCAGTGTGCTGGTAGCATTTTTGTTTCAGAGTTGAAGTACTCAGCATTCTCTGGGATCTTGTCAGCAGGATGTTAACACTCCTGAACTACAAATGATGGAGGAAAGGTGAGCATATTATGTAACTAACATATTATCCCTACACATATGAATAGGAATATGAAATGTTGGGTGTACATATTTCTTAATGGATCCGGAGGTTACAGATGCTCTTTTCAATGAACCTGTTCTTGTGCTGGAGGAAGCCCCTTATTAGGCTCCATGCACACTAGCTTATTTTTAAGCAGCTATTTATGAGTGTTGTTTTCAGCTATAGTTTAAGCTGAACATTAGGGAAATGAAAAACTCCCTTTGCGGTGGGGCTCCCCCACCCCCTGCACTACAAGGGTTAAAGGCTTATTTTGCCTGAGATACTTGTAAAAAGCATTATTTCATTCCCCAGCAGCTGGCGCTCACCTCTTCTGATAGTCTGGGTTGTGGCTATGCTTCAATGTCCTTGCTTACAGGGCAGGACTACTGATTCTACATTGTACCCGATGACCAGAGATGTGACCACTGGCTAATGAGTAGAGCTATTGGGGGGACCAGTGCCATAAAAAGAAGAGACTGTGTATTGGGTAGGAAAATTGCTTTTTATGGATAACCTAGGCAAAAATGAGCACTTAAGCCTTACAGTGTGGGGGAGTACCACTACGTATTTTTTTTTTTTTTAGCACTGAAATTCGGCCTTAATGGTTCTTTCAGTATAATTTGCTTGGTCACCAGGGCTGGATCTAGCTGGTCTTATGTAGGGATGCAGTAAAAAAAAAAAATGTCAGGGGCAGAAGATGGTAGATCAGCAGGGAAGTGTACAGGAGTCAGTAGGGTAGAGGATAGGGGTCAGCAGAAAGATGAGAGGAATCAATAGCGTGGAGCACAGGACAGGGGGAATGTACAGGGCTCAGTATGGCAGTGTACAGGGTGTCAGCAGGGTAGAGGACTTTTAATATGTTCCTAAACACAAACATAGCCTTTAAACCACATAAGTATTTAAACATTAACAATGCTCTAATCTGCCTGATTTTACAAATCGAAAGGCAAGACAGCAATGTGAATGAGACTAGGATCATTAAAGACATTGATCACCCTGGGACAGAACAGAAACGTTATGCAGCTGGCCAGGGGGGGTCCTTGAGGGGGAGTTGGAACAGAATCTGTGCCTGCTGTATACAATACACATATAGCAGTCCTTGTACCCACAAAATAACTTACATATGTTTTTATGTATACAAAAAGAATATTTTGTCTTAGGCAGCCATGCATGGATCAAAATGAATCTGATTCAGCAGGGACTGGAGTAGTTTCGATCCATGTACTGTATGGGCAGGCTGGTTGTACCATCTATCGATCGACTTCTGTGAATCTAGCCTCTAGAAATATTTCTGTTCGATTGGTGCAGTCGACTGTGGCTCAACACCTTGGTCAGGTCTATGTATAGCATAGTATAGTATAGAGAGTCCTCCCTTATGTCAATGTCCCCAGTTTTCTCCCTTACATCAGTCTGCAAAATGCCCCCCCCCTTACATCAGAATCTGGTGGAGTGCCCCCTTCCATCAGAATCCTTTGGAATGCTCTCTTACAACAGAATCTGGGGGCATGCCCCCTTACAACAGAACTGGCAGAGTGCCCCCTTACATCACAACCTGCAGAATTCCCCCTTACATCAGAACCTGGTAGAGTGCCCCCTTACATAAGAGCCTGGTGGAGTAACCCTTTTGTAATCGAATTACAAACCGATTTAAATCCCCTCACACTCTTGGAAAACCACAAATGTCTCCTGCAGTGCATGGAAACCCTAGAAACCGCTGGAAGAACCCTAGCTGAGAAACCCCATTCTAAAGGGATCCCACAGGTTAATAAATACCTACATACCAAGCTGGACTGATGTAGTTATGTACAAATTGCCATAAATTTAAGTTTTAAAGGTGCACTCCAGCTAACCTTTTAAGCAACAAATTTTTCTTTTGGGATAAAGGTTTTACACAAACGGATAAAAACTGACTGATTGCTTGTTCTGTTAAAGGAATTTGAAAAATAACAGACTTACGATCTGGGTCAACAGGTTAAATAAAGGAAAAACCTAAAAAAACTGGACTTGTAAGCTTGAGATTGTCCATACTTTTCCACGCTTTTTGTTCTTAAATCCTCAGACACTTCTTTGCTGTTCTTTCTCTTCTGCATGTTCCATGTGGCACACAGAGACACACAACAGAAAGGCTGTTAATTTGTAACCATTGTAACTAGTTGCTGGTGTGATTTCTATATTGTCAGCACCTTTTAATTGATACAGGTGCATTTAACAGCTTCCCGACTGCCCTATAGCAGAAATACTGCTACAGGGCGGCACGGGTGTGCAAAATCACATAGACAGTTGTGCTCAAAATAATAGCAGTCAGACATCACTAACCTGATCAATCACTGTTTTTGATAGAAATTATATTCCTACATGGCAAATAATTTACTAGCAGGTGTAGTAGAGTAATAGAAATCCACCAGACCCAACAGTCATGACATGCATGCTGCTGATTCTGTGTAATTGAATCACTAATTGAAAGGGGCATGTTCAAAATAATAGCAGTGTGGAGTTCTATTAGTGAGGTCATTCATTCTTTGAAAAACAGGTGGCAATTATTGCCCTTATTTAAGGAAGGAAAGCAGCAAATGTTGTACATGCTGGTTACAGTGCATTTCTCTCTGAAATTCTGAGGAAAATGGGTCATTCCAGACATTGTTCAGAAGAACAGCGTACCTTGATTAAAAAGTTGACTGGAGAGGGGAAAACATATAAAGAAGTGCAGAAAATGATAGGCTGCTCAGCTAAAAAGATTGCAATTGCTTTAAAATGGCAACCAAAACCTGAAAGACGTGGAAGAAAGTGAAAAACTACCATTCGAATGGATAGAAGAATAGCCAAAATGGCAAGGACTCAGCCAACAATCAGCTCCAGGAAGATCAAAGAAGGTCTAAAGTTACCTGTGAGTACTGTTACAATTAGAAGACGCCTATGTGAAGCCAAGCTATCTGCAAGAAGCCCCCGCAAAGTCTCACTGTTGAAAAAAAGACGTGCTGAAGAGGTTACAATTTGCCAAAGAGCACATTGACTGGCCTAAAGAGAAATGGCGCAACATTTTGTGGACTGATGAAAGTAAGATTGTTCTTTTTGGGTCTAGTGGCCGGAGACAGTTTGTCAGACGAACCCCAAACACTGAATTCAAGCCACAGTACACTGTGAAGACAGTGAAGCATGGTTGCGTAAGCATCATGATATGGGGATGTTTCTCATACTACGGTGTTGGGCCTATTTATCGCATACCAGGGATCATGGATCAGTTTGAATACATCAGAATACTTGAAGAGGTCATGTTGCCTTATGCTGAAGAGGAAATGCCCTTGAAATGGGTGTTCCAACAAGACAACGACCCCAAACATCTGTGAACGTGCAACATCTTGGTTCCAGACCAACCAGATTGACGTTATGGAGTGGCCAGCCCAATCCCCGGATCTTAACCATTAGCCGCCCGGCCAATGGCCGTTTGGCGGCTTCAGAAGAGTCTCTGCACTCCGGGTGCACGCTATTTGGCGTGCTCCCGCACATGCGCCGTTTGCGCTAATGCAGAGCGGCGCAGCAGTGCGATCTGTCACTGGCCGTGCACCTCGGACACGGCCGATGGCAGATCCGAGTACCGGCTCCTGTTGCTGGTACCATGTGACCTGCTGTGACCAATCACAGCAGGTCACATGACAGTTGTATACAATGGATGGCTTCATTCATGATGCCATCCATTGTATACTAGTGCCTAGCTGTGAATGGTCACAGCTAATCACATGCACATGTCATGTGATTAGCTGTGACCAAATCACAGCTAAGCACAAAAAAAAAAAAAAAAAAGCTGAATGAATCGATTTCATTCAGGTAAATGCTTGCTTATAGCAGAGTAATTCTTTGCTATAAGCAAATTGTGTAAAAAAAAATAAAAATAAAATACTGATCACTTCCCCGAAGTAGTACAATGTTACTATGGTAACATTGTACTACTTTGGTCATAGTAAAATATGAAAAAAAAATCTTAAAAAAAATTAAAAAAAATGTAATAAAAAATTAAATATAATAAAAAAACAAAATATATATATATTTTTTTCATACTGTCACCAGTCAGTGTCCCTGTTCACCGCCATGCCAGTTATATGATGACGCTGTACTGCACTGGTGACAGTATGTAAAAAAAAAAAAATAGTGAAAATAATTTTTTTAATTTTTTCATTTTCCGAAAAATTATGACAAAAAAATACAACTTCAAAAAACTCGCCATGCCTCTTATGAAGTACGTCGGACTGTCTACTCTGCAAAAAGGGGTCATTTGGGGATATCTGTACTATTCTGACATTCTTGGACCTCAAGAAATTAGATTGGCTGTCAGTATTTCAGGATTGATCAATATTATACCATAGTTTGTGAACTCTATAACTTTCCTACAAACTAAAAAATACATCCTAATTTGGGTTATTTTCACCAAAGACGTAGCAGAATACATCTCGGCCTAAATTTATGAAGAACAATTATTTATTTGTAAACTTTTATAACAGAAACAAAGAAAAATGTGTTTTATTTTCAAAATTGTTGGTCTTTTTTTGTTAATTTAGCAAAAAATAAAACCCCCAGCGGTTATTAAATACCACCAAAAGAAAGCTCTAGTTGTGTGAAGAAAATGATAAAATTTTAGTTTGGGTACAATGTTGTATGACCGCGCAATTGTCATTCAAAGTGTGAGAGCGCTGAAACCTGAAAACTGGCCTGGGCAGGAAGGTGTAAAATTGCACGGTATTGAAACGGTTAATCCAATAGAAAACTTGTGGGGTGACATCAAAAATGCAGTTTCTGAGGCAAAACCAAGAAATAGAGAAGAACTGTGGAATGTAGTCCAATCATCCTGGGCTGGAATACCTGTTCACAGGTGCCAGAAGTTGGTTGACTCCATGCAACACAGATGTACAGCAGTTCTCAGAAACAGTGCTTATACAACTAAATATTAGGTGATTCAAAGGAAAGCAAAATCTTCAAACATTTTTCAGTTTATATAGTGAATGTTTGAGTTTGTAAAGAAGAATACAAACACTGCTATTTTTTTGAACAGTCTAATATTCACTTTTCTTCAATTTTTTTAGAGGAACAACACAAATTTGATCTATTTTTCTTCATGTTTTGATTTGGAATAGAATGTGTAGTGTTCCCAATGCATTTGTGTGTATGGAAATAAAAGCTATTAGAAGGATTTTGAGCTTTATTCACTTTATTCAACACACTGCTATTATTTTTAACACTACTGTATGTGATTTTGCATTTATGGGTGGGGGGAGGGTGTGTGCGCGCCCTACCCATGCCGCCATTCGTGGCCATAGCTATCAGTCACTGCGTCCTGGCCGATGATTACTCAACGGCGTCCGGTGATTGCCGAGGATCTACGACAAGGAGGAGAACAGTTAGTAAACAAAACAGTTCTCACTGTCGGCTTGTGCACAGCAATGCTTTTTTTTTTTTTAGCACTGATCATTGTAGTCCATTCCCCCCAGTGTCAGAATGCCTGCTGCAGTCCCACTATAAGTCGCTGATTGCCGCCATTACTAGTAAAAATATAAAAAAAAGCCCAGTATGTATACCGCCATTTGTAAATGCTCTAACTTTCACATAAACCAATTAATTTACATGTATTGGGATTTTTTTTAGCTCAGACATATAGCAGAATACATTTTGGCTTAAATTTATGACAAAGTTTGATTTTTGAAATTTTTTTACAGGATATGTTTAATAGCAAAAGTCAAAAATATATTTTTTTTTCTCAAACTTACAGTGGTTAGTGGTTAATTACAAATTACAGGATCATCATAAACTTGGAATGCTATTATTTCTTACAATTCTGAGAAGGTGCCAATAATTTTGTCCAGTCCATTTTTGGGGTTTTGCGTGGAATGTGTCAGATTTGTATTTTCGTTTCTCCCTCTTTTTTGTGTCATGCCAATACAAACAAAATAAATATGAGAATGCCGAAACATTTGTAATTGCAACAGTTTTCTAGGGGAAGTGATGCATTATCTGACAGAAATGCAGGGGTGCCAATATTTTTGGCCATGACTAGCTCAGTAGATTGTTTTAAAAAAGAGCTGCATACAATCCTGCAATAGGTAGAAGCATTAGAGACTTCGACAGTATCAGATTGCCTTTAGGAGATGAGGAAGGATTTTTTTTCCCTGTTGGAGCAAAGTGGATCATGCTGTATGGTTTTCATATTCTCTGGTTAAACTGTGGGTATAAGATTCTGTATATGAAGTTTTTCTATGTATTTATTTTTTTATTGATTGAAGTCAATTGATTTTTTTTTTGCAACCTAACTATGTAACATTTAACATGTTGACCAAGGGAGTTCTGTACCTGAGAGGACTCTAGTTCCAGTGGTGTATTCTCAGAAACTGATATCACATGTAAACTTTTTTACTGAGAAATCTATGACTCTATTGCTAGAGTTCAGATTTACACTTAATGACAATTGAACATACTGTATGCCCAGCAGGACATTCACATATTGTACATTAAAGCAAATTCAGCCAGCTGAAGCTTTCTTAAAAGTTAAAGTATATGTAAACCCTTACCTTGTAAAACAACCCATTCAGTTTACGATAGAAGTGAAGAGCAACACATTTGTGTATGTGTATATATTTAAAAGAAAAAGTTGGGTGAATATAGAAAACACATTAAGTGGGACACAATTGGATAAGGTAGTATGGATTCCATATTGATATCCTATATTAGGAGAAAGTACAAGCACTTATATATGAAATGCAATTAGGGTATGGGATATGATTCATAAACAAATGGGGTGGGAGTTCAATTCTATGTTGATGCCATTGGTAGACACAGATTTCTTCCCTCCAGGGTGGGAAGATATTTTAGGTAAATGGAAAAGAAAAGGGAACATACAGTTAAAGGATATAATGGACGGGGGGAACATTTGCTCCTTTAAGGGTTTTATAAAAAGGAGTTGTTTTCCTCGTTAAACGAGTGGAGATATCTCCAGCTGAAACATGTAGTTTTCTCCCTAAGTCCTTAAAGCGGAGTTCCACTCACACTGTAAAAATAAAAGTCAGCAGCTACAAAAATTGTAGCTGCTGACTTTTAAAAAACAGCCATTCACCTGTACCATGATCCATTGTGTCCTCCCTGCAGCCCATTTCACCAGCTGTCTGGTGTTCCAGGTGCCGGCATCTGCAGTGTCGGCACCCGGCTGTGACAGCTTGCGGCTTCACAGCTGAGTATCCACTGCGCATGCGCAAGTAGCGGTGCGCTTCCTGAATGGCCCCGTAGTCTTCTGGGACCTGTCACGTGTTCCAGAAGACTATGGGGAGGGAGGGTAGGAGGAAAACTTCCGATTCCGATCACCTAGGCCAGTGATGGCGAACCTTTTTGAGCCCGAGTGCCCAAACTGCAACCCAAAACCAACTTATTTCTTTCAAAGTGCCAACACTGCAATGAAACCTGAATATCGAGCTTTTGGTTTAGAAAAAACAACTCGTACAGTAGTGCAAACTAATTAACAGTACAGGGAGGACCAGAGACTGCGGACACAGTACAGGGATGACCAGAGACTGCGGACAGTACAGGGATGACCAGAGACTGCGGACACAGTACAGGGATGACCAGAGACTGCGGACACAGTACAGGGATGACCAGAGACTGCGGACACAGTACAGGGATGACCAGAGACTGTGGACAGTACAGGGATGACCAGAGACTGCGGACAGTACAGGGATGACCAGAGACTGCGGACAGTACAGGAGATGACCAGAGACTGCAGACAGTACAGGAGATGACCAGAGACTGCGGACACAGTACAGGAGATGACCAGAGACTGCGGACACAGTACAGGAGATGACCAGAGACTGCGAACAGTACAGAAGATGACCAGAGACTGCGGACAGTACAGGGATGACCAGAGACTGCGGACAGTACAGGGATGACCAGAGACTGCAGACACAGTACAGGGATGACCAGAGACTGCGGACAGTACAGGGATGACCAGAGACTGCAGACACAGTACAGGGATGACCAGAGACTGCGGACACAGTACAGGAGATGACCAGAGACTGCAGACAGTACAGGAGATGACCAGAGACTGCGGACACAGTACAGGAGATGACCAGAGACTGCGGACACAGTACAGGAGATGACCAGAGACTGCGAACAGTACAGAAGATGACCAGAGACTGCGGACAGTACAGGGATGACCAGAGACTGCGGACAGTACAGGGATGACCAGAGACTGCGGACACAGTACAGGGATGACCAGAGACTGCGGACAGTACAGGGATGACCAGAGACTGCGGACACAGTACAGGAGATGACCAGAGACTGCGGACACAGTACAGGGATGACCAGTGACTGCAGACAGTACAGGGATGACCAGAGACTGCGGAAAGTACAGGAGATGACCAGAGACTGCAGACACAGTACAGGGATGACCAGAGACTGCAGACACAGTACAGGGATGACCAGAGACTGCAGACACAGTACAGGGATGACCAGAGACTGCGGACACAGTACAGGAGATGACCAGAGACTGCGGACACAGTACAGGGATGACCAGAGACTGCGGACACAGTACAGGGATGACCAGAGACTGCGGACACAGTACAGGGATGACCAGAGACTGCGGACAGTACAGGGATGACCAGAGACTGCGGACAGTACAGGGATGACCAGAGACTGCGGACACAGTACAGGGATGACCAGAGACTGCGGACACAGTACAGGGATGACCAGAGACTGCGGACACAGTACAGGGATGACCAGAGACTGCGGACACAGTACAGGGATGACCAGAGACTGCGGACACAGTACAGGAGATGACCAGAGACTGCGGACACAGTACAGGGATGACCAGAGACTGCGGACACAGTACAGGGATGACCAGAGACTGTGGACACAGTACAGGAGATGACCAGAGACTGCGGACAGTACAGGAGATGACCAGAGACTGCGGACACAGTACAGGAGATGACCAGAGACTGCGGACACAGTACAGGAGATGACCAGAGACTGCGAACAGTACAGAAGATGACCAGAGACTGCGGACAGTACAGGGGATGACCAGAGACTGCGGACACAGTACAGGGATGACCAGAGACTGCGGACACAGTACAGGGATGACCAGAGACTGCGGACAGTACAGGGATGACCAGAGACTGCGGAAAGTACAGGAGATGACCAGAGACTGCGGACAGTACAGGGATGACCAGAGACTGCGGACACAGTACAGGAGATGACCAGAGACTGCGGACACAGTACAGGGATGACCAGTGACTGCGGACAGTACAGGGATGACCAGAGACTGCGGAAAGTACAGGAGATGACCAGAGACTGCGGACAGTACAGGAGATGACCAGAGACTGCGGACAGTAAAGGAGATGACCAGAGACTGCGGACACAGTACAGGAGATGACCAGAGACTGCGAACACAGTACAGGAGATGACCAGAGACTGCGAACAGTACAGAAGATGACCAGAGACTGCGGACAGTACAGGGGATGACCAGAGACTGCGGACAGTACAGGGGATGACCAGAGACTGCGGACAGTACAGGGATGACCAGAGACTGCGGACACAGTACAGGGATGACCAGAGACTGCAGACAGTACAGGGATGACCAGAGACTGCGGAAAGTACAGGAGATGACTCGAGACTGCGGACAGTACAGGGATGACCAGAGACTGCGGACACAGTACAGGAGATGACCAGAGACTGCGGACACAGTACAGGGATGACCAGTGACTGCGGACAGTACAGGGATGACCAAAGACTGCGGACAGTACAGGAGATGACCAGAGACTGCGGACACAGTACAGGAGATGACCAGAGACTGCGGACACAGTACAGGAGATGACCAGAGACTGCGGACAGTACAGGAGATGACCAGAGACTGCGGACAGTACAGGGATGACCAGAGACTGCAGACACAGTACAGGGATGACCAGAGACTGCGGACACAGTACAGGAGATGACCAGAGACTGCGAACACAGTACAGGGATGACCAGAGACTGCGGACAGTACAGGGATGACCAGAGACTGCGGAAAGTACAGGAGATGACCAGAGACTGCGGACAGTACAGGGATGACCAGAGACTGCGGACACAGTACAGGAGATGACCAGAGACTGCGGACACAGTACAGGGATGACCAGTGACTGCGGACAGTACAGGGATGACCAGAGACTGCGGAAAGTACAGGAGATGACCAGAGACTGCGGACAGTACAGGAGATGACCAGAGACTGCGGACAGTAAAGGAGATGACCAGAGACTGCGGACACAGTACAGGAGATGACCAGAGACTGCGGACACAGTACAGGAGATGACCAGAGACTGCGAACAGTACAGAAGATGACCAGAGACTGCGGACAGTACAGGAGATGACCAGAGACTGCGGACAGTACAGGGATGACCAGAGACTGCGGACACAGTACAGGGATGACCAGAGACTGCGGAAAGTACAGGAGATGACCAGAGACTGCGGACAGTACAGGAGATGACCAGAGACTGCGGACAGTACAGGAGATGACCAGAGACTGCGGACACAGTACAGGAGATGACCAGAGACTGCGGACACAGTACAGGAGATGACCAGAGACTGCGGACACAGTACAAGAGATGACCAGAGACTGCGGACACAGTACAGGAGATGACCAGAGACTGCGGACACAGTACAGGAGATGACCAGAGACTGCGAACAGTACAGAAGATGACCAGAGACTGCGGACAGTACAGGAGATGACCAGAGACTGCGGACAGTACAGGGATGACCAGAGACTGCGGACACAGTACAGGGATGACCAGAGACTGCGGAAAGTACAGGAGATGACCAGAGACTGCGGACAGTACAGGAGATGACCAGAGACTGCGGACAGTACAGGAGATGACCAGAGACTGCGGACACAGTACAGGAGATGACCAGAGACTGCGGACACAGTACAGGAGATGACCAGAGACTGCGGACACAGTACAAGAGATGACCAGAGACTGCGGACACAGTACAGGAGATGACCAGAGACTGCGGACACAGTACAGGAGATGACCAGAGACTGCGAACAGTACAGAAGATGACCAGAGACTGCGGACAGTACAGGAGATGACCAGAGACTGCGGACAGTACAGGGATGACCAGAGACTGCGGACACAGTACAGGGATGACCAGAGACTGTGGAAAGTACAGGAGATGACCAGAGACTGCGGACAGTACAGGAGATGACCAGAGACTGCGGACAGTACAGGGATGACCAGAGACTGCGGACACAGTACAGGGATGACCAGAGACTGCGGAAAGTACAGGAGATGACCAGAGACTGCGGACAGTACAGGAGATGACCAGAGACTGCGGACAGTACAGGAGATGACCAGAGACTGCGGACACAGTACAGGAGATGACCAGAGACTGCGGACACAGTACAGGAGATGACCAGAGACTGCGGACACAGTACAGGAGATGACCAGAGACTGCGGACACAGTACAAGAGATGACCAGAGACTGCGGACACAGTACAGGAGATGACCAGAGACTGCGAACAGTACAGGAGATGACCAGAGACTGCGGACAGTACAGGAGATGACCAGAGACTGCGGACAGTACAGGGATGACCAGAGACTGCGGAAAGTACAGGGATGACCAGAGACTGCGGACACAGTACAGGGATGACCAGAGACTGCGGACACAGTACAGGGATGACCAGAGACTGCGGACACAGTACAGGGATGACCAGAGACTGCGGACACAGTACAGGGATGACCAGAGACTGCGGACACAGTACAGGAGATGACCAGAGACTGCAGACACAGTACAGGGATGACCAGAGACTGCGGAAAGTACAGGAGATGACCAGAGACTGCGGAAAGTACAGGAGATGACCAGAGACTGCGGACAGTACAGGGATGACCAGAGACTGCGGACATAGTACAGGGATGACCAGTGACTGCGGACAGTACAGGGATGACCAGAGACTGCGGACATAGTACAGGGATGACCAGTGACTGCGGACAGTACAGGGATTACCAGAGACTGCGGACACAGTACAGGGATGACCAGAGACTGCGGACACAGTACAGGGATGACCAGAGACTGCGGACACAGTACAGGGATGACCAGAGACTGCGGACACAGTACAGGGATGACCAGAGACTGCGGACACAGTACAGGGATGACCAGAGACTGCGGACACAGTACAGGGATGACCAGAGACTGCGGACACAGTACAGGGATGACCAGAGACTGCGGACACAGTACAGGAGATGACCAGAGACTGCGGACAGCACAGGAGATGACCAGAGACTGCGGACAGCACAGGAGATGACCAGAGACTGCGGACAGCACAGGAGATGACCAGAGACTGCGGACAGCAGAGGAGATGACCAGAGACTGCGGACAGCACAGGAGATGACCAGAGACTGCGGACAGCACAGGAGATGACCAGAGACTGCGGACAGCACAGGAGATGACCAGAGACTGCGGACAGCACAGGGATGACCAGAGACTGCGGACAGCACAGGGATGACCAGAGACTGCGGACAGCACAGGGATGACTGCTGACCTTTGGGGAGGGAGGGGGAGCGGGTACCTGAATTTGACAGGTACCCGCTCTTACTTCCGCAGAGTTTTTTTTTTTATCTTACCTGTTCCTTTATCCAGCCGTGCGTTGTCTTCCCGGCTTCTGTAGTGTGGGCGGACAGCCGGATGCCCAGTGCGCATGCGCGAGAAGCGCTGCGCTTTGTGATTGGTCCGGCGGCTTCTGGGATCTGTCATGTGTCCCAGGTACCGCCTTACCATTCACAAAGAGCACTGCTTCTTGTGCATGCGCACTTGGGACCCGGCTGTCACGCACACTACAGCCGGGAATACAGCGCGCCGCTGGATTCTCCTGGCGTGCCCACAGATAAGGCTCGGCGTGCCGGCTGTGGCACGCGTGCCACGGGTTCGCCATCACTGACCTAGGCTATCGCAGCGGAAGTGGGAGTGGGTACCTGTCAAATTCAGTTACCCACTCCCCAAAGGTGCCAATCCTTAATAGGGAGCGGGGGACCAGTCTTCACCAATGACGAATTTAAATTGAGGTCCCGAAAGACCCAGGCACATGCTTATTCCATAAAACTGAGACTACAGTAGAAAAATATAACAACTCGCTGGCATTTCATCTGATAAATGCGGCAAAATGGTTGATACCTATATGTTGGCAAGAGCAGAAAATACCAAAAAAAGAAAAAAAAAGACTGGATAAGTATGGTTGACTATGTACATAAGGTGGAGGAACTCTACCATCAGGAAGAAGATAGAATGGAGAGATTCAGAGAAAGGTGGGAGAAATGGGAAAAGTTCAAAGAGCAATTTAAAGAAAAGGAGATAAGAAAGGAGGAAAGAGAAGGGTGCTTTGAGAGGGAAGAGAAAGGAGGAGGAGCGAGGAGATAAGAGGGAAAAATATTAGGGAGCAGAAGGGGGAAAAAGGAGTGGGTGGGTAGGGTTTTTTCTTTAGAATGAAGAGGTATAAGGAAATTGTGTAATGTTGAATATTTTGAAATTGTAATGCTGTAATGAGATATACTAAAAATTAATAAAATATTTATGATAAAAAAAGCTCCTGGGTTGCTTTTGCAGTGTGTTTGGATCATTGTCCATCTGTACTGTGAAGCGCCGTCCAATCAACCTTGCTGCATTTGGCTGGATCTGGGCTGACAGTATATCTCTAAACACTACAGAATTCATCTGGCTGCTTCCGTCTTCTGTCACATCATCAATAAACACCAATGACCCAATGCCAATGGAAGCCATGCATGCCCATGCCATCACACTGCCTTCACCATGTTTTACAGATGACGTGTGCTTTGGATCATGAGCTGTTCCAAGCCTTCTCCACACTTTTTTCTTCCTGTCATTCTGGTACAGATTAATCTTAGTTTTATCCATCCAAAGAATGCTTTTCCTGAACTGGTCTGGCTTTTTTAGATTTTTTTTGGCAAAGTCTGATCTGGCTTTTCTATTCTTCAGGCTTATGAATGGTTTGCACCTTGTGGTGAACCCTCTGTATTTGCTCTCATGAAGTCTTCTCTTGATTTTAGACTTGACAATGATACGCCCACCTCCTGGAGAGTGACCTTCACTTGTCTGGATGTTGTGCATGGGTTTTTTTTTACTATTGAGAGGATCCTGCGATCATCCACTACTGTTGCCTTCTGTGGACGTCCATGCCTTATGTTGCTGAGCTCACCAGTGCGGTCTTCTTTCCTCAGAATGTATCAAACTGTTGATTTGGCCACTCTTAACCTCCCTAGCGTTATGATTTTTTCATATTTTTGGTGCTGAAAGCGGTACCATTATTTTGCATGGAAATATGTAGTTTTTTTATTGTAGGCTGTAATTTTTAGGAATAACTCACTGAAATCTGTCTGAACAAGAGTCTAAATCATACATTTAATTCAATAATATAATCAAACCAAAAACACAGAAATTTGAAATATAGCGCCAAGTTCGCACATCGCTGAGCAAAGTCGCAAAATTGTTTTCAGTGTCTGATGAGGAATTTCCCCACGAATCATTATCACTCAATTCTGCAAGTGGTTCTGATTTACTATCGCTGTTCTCTAGCTGATCTAAACCCGCTTTTGACCTAAAGGGACACTTTTTGGACGCCATGGACTTTTCTCAGTTTCCAGGCAGAAAGAACAGACAAAATGCAGGCAGGGCACAGGACAAAGCACTAGGGACAAAATGTATGTCAAATGGGTTGAAACAACAATGTTTTACTATGTAAAATCGTTTTGAAAAAGATGACATTTTTTTTAAATTTTCAAATTTCCCGCCGCCACCGGCGCCCGTACGTCCCGATGTCACAGGGACCGGAACACAGGAGGCGGATGCCGGCATCTGCCAGAGGAGATGGCCGGGGACGCTGCAGGGGACACATCGCGGGAGCGAAGGACAAAGTAAGTGCTGCAGGGAATCCCTACGCAGCGCCCCATGGTAAGCCTGAGTGTAGCTCGGGGTTACAGCTTTTGGTATAGACATTTTACCCCGAGCTACCCTCGGGAATACCGTTAGGGAGGTTAATGTTGCTGCTATGTCTCTGATGGATTTATTTAGTTTTTGAAGCCTTACAATAGCCTGTTTCACTTGCATGGAGAGCTCCTTTGAACACATGATGTACGTTCACAGAAATAGATTCCAAATGCAAATACCAAACTTAGAATCAACTCCTGACCTTTTACCTGCTTAATAGATGAAGAAATAATGAAGGAGTGGCCCACACCTGGCCATGAAACACCTTTTGATTCAACTCTCCAATTACTTTTGGTCCCTTGAAAAAGGGGGGATGGCTACTCTTAAGAGCTGTAGTTCCTAAACCCTTCCTCCAGTTTGGATGTCCTCAAATTAAACCTGAGAGTGTGCACTTTCAGACCATCACTGACCTACCACCAAAACAGTCATGCTGAACCATGTTACAGGCAGCATAATGTTCTCCACAGCTTCTCAAGACCCTTTCATATATGTCACATGTGCTCAGGGTGAACCTGCTCTCATCTGTGAAAAGCACAGGGCACCAGAGGCGGACCTGCCAATTCTGGTGTTCAGTGGCAAATGCCAATCGAGCTCTATGGTGCTAGGCAGTGAGCACAGGGCCCACAAGAGGACGCCCTTAGGCCACCCTCATGAAGTCTGTTTCTGATTGTTTGGTCAGAGACATTCACACCAGTGGCCTGCCGGAGGTCATTTTGTAGGGCTCTGGCAGTGCTCATCCTGATCCTCCTTGCACAAAGGAAACAGATACTGGTCCTGCTGATGGGTTAAGGACCTTCTACTGCCCTGTCATGCTCTCCTAGAGTAACTAGAATCTACTCCATGCTCTTGAGACTGTGCTGGGAGACACAGCAAACCTTCTGGCAATGGCATGTATCGATGTGCCATCCTGCAGGAGTTGGACTGCATGTGCAACCTCTGTAGGGTCCAGGTATCACCTCATGCTACCAGTAGTGACACTGACCCTAGCAAAATGCAAAAGTAGTAAAAAAACAGTCAGAAAAGATGAGTAGGGGAAAAAAGTGGCCTCCACCTGTAAAACCATTCTTATTTTTGGAGGTCATCTCAATGTTGCCCATCTAGTGCACCTGTTGTTATGTTCATTAATACCAAAGTAGCTGAAACCGATTAACAAACCCCTCTGCTACTTAACTGACCAAACCAATATCCCAGGACTTTAATTGACTTGATGCTATACTCTGATTAAAAAGTGTTCCTTTAATTTTTTTGAGCAGTGTATAGACTTGCAGTGCTTTCTTTCTATAGCAGTCCCAGGAGGTTGAAGAAAAAGACTGCCCCATTCTGCTGTCTATCTGCAGTTGTCTAACTTGCCCCTTGCCTTAGTCACAAGTACAGCATTGCAATCACCAACCCTGCCGATTTTCCACACAGCAGTCTTTATCTTAAACTCACTTCGGAAAGCAAAGGTTAGACATTGATATGTTACTCTTTTGCTTCACCCTGTGTTTATATATCAGTATTTAAAGCTAAACCCAAGGCGAATGGCGAAATACACAGATGAAATGCATATAAGGGAGCTGTTTACCTGCCAAAAGATTTATTTTTCTGTCAATCCATTTCTGGGTTTTATACAGCTCTGCTTCACTGCTAGTGATGGGCTAAACATTCGACCGTGAACTTCAAACAGGGACAATTCACTAAGCGGTATTTTACCACATCTGAGTATGGGGTAAGACACCGCACAGCTACTAAAATACCGCATGACATATATTATTAAAGCGGAGTTCCACCCAAAAGGGGAAGTTCCGCTTTAAAGATTGGCACCTTTGGGGAGTGGGGAGGGGGGAAGGGTACCCAAATTTGACAGGTACCCGCTCCCACTTCCGCTGCGATCGCCTAGGCCAGTGGTGGGCAACCTTTTTTTTCAACTGAGCCAAATCTCGCCAAAACCACGATTGAAATTTATTTTGAGAGCCACATTTTTAAAACTGAAAATACATAGGATGGTACTCTGTTTTTAGTTTCAATAAGTTTTTATAGTAATTCATCCCCCATATAGTAATACATCCCCCATATAGTAATTCATCCCCCATATAGTAATTCATCCCCCATATAGTAATTCATCCCCCATAGTAATTCATCCCCCATATAGTAATTCATCCCCCATAGTAATTCATCCCCCCTATAGTAATTCATCCCCCATATTAATTCATCCCTCATATAGTAGTAGTAAGTAAGTAGCAAGTAGTAAGCCAAGTCCCCCCTGTGTCAATTCACTTACCTTTGCTCCGCGCGTTCCTCTCGTCGTGTTCCCGCGCCGTTCCGGTCTTCAGGGCGGACTGTGAGCGGAGCCTAGCTCCTCTCACGTTCGTCACGCTGCCCCGCCTACACACATCCTGACAGCCAATCACTGGCTATCAGGATGTGAGTGGCAGCGAGACTGGTCAATCATTGCATTTGAGCGCGCTGCCCTGGCTGTTTTTTTTTTGGATCACGCTGCAGAGTCCCTGCCGCCCGAGAGGAGGGAGGGGAGCGGGCGCCCGGCACACAAGAGCCGCATTAAAGCGTGTAAAGAGCCGCATGTGGCTCGCGAGCCGCGGCTTGCCGACCACTGGCCTAGGCGATCGGAAACGGAAGTTGTCCTCCTACCCTCCCTCCCCGAAGTCTTGTGGGACACGTGACAGGTCCCAGAAGACGGCGGGGCCATTCAGGAAGCGCAGTGCGGAATGGGTGAAGCCGCAAGCTGTCACAGCTGGGTGCCCACACTGAAGATGTCGGCGCCTGGAATACAGAACGGCTGGTGAGACGGGCTGTGGCAGGGGCACCGCGAGATCGTGGGACAGGTGAGTGGCTGTTTTTAAAAGTCAGCAGCTATAGTTTTTGTAGATGCTGACTTTTATTTTTACAGTGTGAGTGGAACTCCGCTTTAAGTCATTCAGTATTTTAGTAGTGAAAATATTCTTTAATGTTTCAGCTGTCAGCAGGGTTCGCCGCTGACAGCTGAATGTAAAAAAATTGTCGGCATTGCCCAGCAATTAAAAAAAAAATGTTTAAAAATGACGTGGGGGTCCCCCCCCAAATATCCATGCCAGACTCTTATTCGAGCATGCAGCCTGGCAGGTCAGGAAAGGGGGGGAACGAGCGAGTTCTTTCCCCTTCCTTAACCATACCAGGCCACGTGCCCTCAGCATGGGGGGTACTTTGTGGCGGGGGGCTCCCCTTCAACGCACCTTGTCCCCATGTTGATGGGGACAAGGGCCTCTTCGCCACAACTGTGGCCAGTGGTTGTGGGGGTCAGCATGCAGGGGACTTATCGGAATCTGGAAGCCCCCTTTAACAAGGGGGCCCCCAGATCCCAGACTTCTCCCATATGAACAAGTATGGGGTACATGGTACCGCTACTCATTCAGAAAAAAAAGTGTAGTGTAAAAAAAATTACAAAAGAGATGACAAGTCCTTTATTAAAAACAAAAGTAACCAAAGTAGATCCAACATCAATGACGATGCCCACCGCCACTGCCAACCCGAAAAAAAAAACAAAACCGCTAGCCCCTGGCTGTCTGAGAGCTGCTCCAGGATGACAGTTATTAGATACTGCCCCTTTGTGATGTCATTAGGCGCTATGATTGGCCAAAGCATTGCACCTGACCTGTCAAGTGCATTGATTTGGCCAATCACAATGCACTCTTAGGGCGCAGTGCATTTTGGGGTGTACTCACT
Source organism: Staurois parvus (assembly GCF_062004578.1). Taxonomy (NCBI): domain Eukaryota; kingdom Metazoa; phylum Chordata; class Amphibia; order Anura; family Ranidae; genus Staurois; species Staurois parvus. Next base: position 3,364,081 of record NW_028318500.1, on the reverse strand, counting down.
ACACATCTCTCTGACAGGGCTGGAGACCTGATTTATCTCTAACGCAGTTAAAGCCTAAGTTTAGATAATTTTTTTTTTAAGTCAGCACTTACATTTAATGAGAAGTGTTCCTTGTACCGGTGCCAGCTGTTCTAGTTGTAATCCAAATACCCCCAGATGGTGGAGGAGGTGAACCTTTCATTCAACTGCCCGTCCTCTAATTATAGATTGCTTTTCATTCAAGGAAGTTATAGTGAGGCTTCTATGAATGGAGGAGGGGGTGGAAAGAACGGGCATAGTCCTTACTCTTCATGAGTGCCTGTGCCAGGTCCAGCACTTGCATTAAACCCACATAGGCATGCTTTAATATATGTGTTGTACATGGTATCCTTAAAATCAAGGCACGTTCATTGATGTATCAGAAGGTTTGTAAATATCTTTTTTTTTGGATAGTTTTAGAGTTGGCTATGTGATCCTTCCCCATGTCTTCAGTACAATGCTTGCTTTCATTTATGCATGAGCTATTATTATGTACAAAAAACCTCTGTAGTCCTTTCAGCAGCCCCATGTGACACTCCACATCACATGTAGGGTTCTCAGAGATCTTTATTGACCGCAGGTCATTTCCTCCTTGCTTCCCTGTCTATCATTGCAGTGTATGTGAATATGTGGGTGGAGCCCTGGGGGTCATTATCTGAAACAAACCCAAGAAAGCAGGCATGCTTATTTTGATCAAGGGGGCCAGGAAAAGCATGATCCCCCACTTCCACAGGTTCCTCTGCATTCTATACTTCATCCCCATAGTCTCTTATGCCCTATGCTCTGGGAGTTGGATGCCTTTGAAGTCATCAAGACCAATGCAGGGTCCATAGCCTAGATGGGCTATGGAACCTGCATAGATGGGCTATTTGAGTATCCGTCACTAATTGTTGCAGCATGAGCCAGCCGCGTGTAGTACTGAAAAATGTGCTCTGTATATCTTGCGCTGAATTAGTTCCTAAAAATTAGGACATTCCATACCTGGAGGACAAAATGGATTTCCAAGGATGGGAAAGAGAGGTGATGGGGAGATATTTCCAACAGAAACAAATTTCTACATATAGCCCATGTGGTAGGGTTACATAGTTAGTCTGGCTGAAAAAAGACAAAACTCCATCCAGTTCAACCATTAAAAAAAAAGTTAGAATCCTATACCCACAGTTGATCCAGAGGAAGGCAAAAAAAAAACCAGCAAGGCATGATCCAATTTGCTCCTGCTGGGAAAAAAATTCCTTCCTGATCCCCCAAGAGGCAATCGGATATTCACTGGATCAACTTTTCCTATAAATGTTAGTATCCAGTTATATTCTGTGCATCTAAGAAAGAATCCAGGACTTTTTTGAAGCAATCCACTGAGCTGGCCAGAACAAACTCTTGAGGGAGTCTATTCCATATTTTCACAGCTCTCACTGTGAAGAAACCTTTCCGTGTTTGGAGATTAAATTTCTTTTCCTCCAGACATAAAGAGTGCCCCTGTTATGATCCGCCAGGTGGTGCCTCTGGCAGTCCACTGGACAGACCTACCCAAAGCGTGGAATCTAAGTCCCGGTCTGTGCTTTCACCAGGGCCCCTGATGGTGGGGATGGACTTGTAACAGACCAGGGCCAGGTCACGACCTCCGAGCAGGCCTACCAGTGGCAGAGGCAACGTCCGGGGATGTATGGGTACCGGGAGAGCCAGATGTGAGGAGGACGGCGGGACCTAGCAGGATGGGTCACGAGCAGCGGTCCCGTGGGGTAAGCGAGGTACAGAATCGGCAAGCAAAGAGTAGTCAGGTCACACGCAGGGTCAGCAGGATAAGTCAGTCCGCAGATAGGTCAAACAAGCCGGGGATCAGGAGTGGAGAAGGCAGAGTAGTTAGGTCAATCCGAGTCAAATGCAGTAGAAGGCAGTGTAGTCAGGACAATCCGAGTCAAAGCACAGGAGAAGGCAGCGTAGTCAGGGTCAATCAGGGTCAAATGCAGGTACAGGAACTCAGGATCACAGATAGACCTTGCGGCGATTAGTGACAGTGCAGGGCATCTTTAAATATTGCGCCCTGCACTGTCATTGGCCGTCCAGGATGCGCCCCCAGGCTGTCATTGGCCGCCCGAGGTGCGCCCGCGGCTCCTACTGCGCATGCGCGGCGTCCTGTCATCTGTAGCTCCCCAGGACCTGGTGCTTGTGTCCCGGCGTGAGCCGTCGCCAGTGCGCGTGCGTCGGCCGACAGGAGGCCAAGATCCCTGACAGCCCCCTTGTCCTCTGTGATGACCTCAAGGTGAATAGCTCTACACTGAGGTCACTATATGAACCACTGATGTATTTATACATGTTGATCATATCCCCCCTTAACCTCTTCTTCTCAAGAGAGAATAAATTCAGTTCCTCTAATCTTTCCTCATAGCTGAGCTCCTCCACGCCTCTTATCAGTTTGGTTGCCCTTCTCTGTACTTTCTCCAGTTCCCCAATGTTCTTTTTGTGAATTGGTGCCTAAAACTGAACTGCATATTCCAGATGAGGTCTTACTAATGATTTGTACCGGGGTAATATGATATCTATACCTCTTAATATAAGAGAGGATTTTGCTATCTTTAGAAACCGCAGCTTGGCATTGCATGCCATTATTAAGCTTGTGATCTACCAGAACCCCCAGATCCTTCTCCACCATTGATTCCCCCAGTTGTACTCCCCCCTAGTATGTATGATGTATGCATATTCTTAGCCCCCAAGTGCATAACCTTACATTTATCAACTTTAAACCTCATTTGCCACATAGTTGCCCAATTAAACAGTGCATTGAGGTTGGCTTTTAAATTGGAGACATCCTGTAAGGATGTTATTCCACTGCACAGCTTGGTGTCATCTGCAAAGACTGAAATGGGATTTTTAATCCCAGACCCTATATCGTTTATAAATATATTAAAAAGTAAGGGTCCCAACACTGAACCTTGGGGTACACCACTGACAACCCTGGACCATTCAGAGTATGAATCATTAACCACTACTCTTTGAAAACGATCAAAAGTTTTCTATCCAGTTACATACAAATTTTTCCAAGCCCATAGACTTTACCTTACACATTAACCGTGTGTGGGGAACTGTGTCAAACGCTTTTGCAAAATCCAAGTATACCACATCCACCGCCACCCCTCTGTTCAAGATTTTTGCTCACCTCCTCAAAAAAAGAAATCAGATTTGTTTGACAACTTCTGCCTTTCATGAATCCATGCTGTCTGTTGCTTAAAATATTTTTTTCCAGCAAGAACTCATCTGTGTGGTCTTTTATTAAACTCTCCAATATCTACCCAACTATAGAACTCTCCAATATCTACCCAACTATAGAAGTTAAACTAACAGGTCTATAATTACTTGGTAAAATTTTGACCCCTTTTTAAATATTGGCACCACATTGGCCTTACGCCAATCCAGTGGTACTATGCCAGTCATTAAAGAGTCCCTAAAAATTAGAAACAATGGCTTTGAAATGACAGAGCTCAATTCTTTAAGGACCCGTGGGTGTATGCCATCTGGTCCAGGTGCTTTATTCACCTTTATACTGTCTAAATATTTTTGGATCATATCAATTGTGAGCCAATGTGGGTCATCTGGACCTGTGTCAATACCATGCCCATTGTGGACAAGAGCTCCCCATGCTCCTTTGTATACACAGAGCTGAAGAAGGTATTCAATAAATTAGCCTTCTCTTTGTCCCCAGTCACCCACTCTAGATTATTTTGTAAAGGTCCTACATGCTCAGACCGGACATTTTTACTATTAATATATCTGAAGAATTTTTTGGGGGTTGGTCCTGCTAACTTTTGCAATCTGTCGTTCATTTTCAATTTTTGCGGCCTTTATTTCCTTTTTGCATATTCTGTTATATTCTTTGTAATATGTAAACGATGATAGCGTTCCTTCATTTTTAAATTTAATAAAAGCTCTTTTCTTATCTATAGCTTTTTTAACTTTGGCCGTAAGCCACATACAGTAGGTTTGATTTTTAGCCTTTTATACTTGTTGCCCATGGGAATATATTTTGCAATGTGTTCACATACAGTCTTTTTGAAGAACTCCCATTTCTGTGTTGTGTTCATCAATGCCAATATTCCTTCCCAGTCTAACTCTTGGAGAGCAGTTCACAGCCTTGGAAAATTAGCTCTCTTGAAATTTTTTTTCCCGTATGTGCTTGCTGTTTACAGCTAACAATAAATGAAATCATGTTATGGTCACTGCTACCAAGATGTTATTTTATATAGACATTCGTAATAAGCTCTGCATGGTTTGAGATTACCAGGTGCAGCAGAGCTTCTTTCCTAGTAGGGGCCTCTATGAACTGTACCATAAATTGTCCTGTAGTAGGTGTAAACATTTTTGCCCGTTAACTGTTCCCGCAGTACCATTACTCCAATCAATTTCCGGGTGGTTAAAATCCCCCATTATTATCACTGTCCCAGCCCTTGCACCCCTTTCGATCTGTGCAAGGAGCTGAGTTTCTACCTCCTTAACACTGGGAGGCCTGTAACAAATTCCAATGATTACCTTTGTAGTACGCACCCCCATGTGCAGTTCCACCCATAATACTTCAGCCTCATCACACTCTCCATCAACTAGGTCCTCTTTCACACTCGCTCTGAGATCACTTCTCACAAAGAGACAGACACCACCACATTTCCTATTTACCCTGTCTCTCCGAAAGAGAACATATTAGTGAAATGAATTTGGAGGTGTGGTTTAGACCTTTGATTAATAGGATCCACTCAGACACTTTAAGATTGCTATTCATAAGATGCATCAGCTGATGTGAACCATGCCTTGCAAAAAGGAGCTCTCGATCAAGAGTAGTTGATCTGCATAAAGCTGAAAAATGATACAAAGCAATCTCAAAGTGTATATACATCCAGTAGTCAACATCTCGTCTATAAATGGGGACAGTTTAGTACTGTGGCTACTCTTCCTAGAAGTGGGTGCCTAGCCAAGATAACTTCACTGTCACAACACAGGATCTTTAGTGAGACAAAGAGGAACCCACGAGTACCAGCAAAAGGTTTGAAGACATCACAGAAACTGGCAAACACCCCTGTTTGAGTCTACCATATGTAAGTCTTTGAACAGACAGGATGTACATGGCAGTATATCACAGAGAAAGCTGCTGCTCTCCAAAAAAAAAAATTGCTGTGCGCCTAAAGTTTGCTAAAGAGCACCTGCAACGCTACTGAAAAAATGTTTTGTGGACAAATGAAACAAAAAGTTGAATTGTTTTGGACAAATACTCAGTACTATGTATAGCACAAAAAGGGCACAGCTTATCAACATCAAAACCTCCTGGGTCAGTAGGTAGAACCAACTGATTTGGTAGCATTATAGGTGCCACTTCCAGAAAGAGAAAAAGGTTTGGCAGCTGGTCTGGTACGTTTAGCAAAAAATACCTCCAGTCTTTACGAATTTGAATGGAATGGATGTCCCCATTTATAAGACGCTCCTGTCCGTTGAGTCACATCCATCAGAAGTTCCACCATTCTTCTCACCGGTTTAGTCAGTCTGAAGAGGTCTGGGAGGAATTGTATGGACACTAATCAAAGTCCACTGCACCAGATTTCCACGCTTGTCACATTATTTCTTTTGTATTTATAGTAAAGAAATGCACTCTGCAGAGTACATTACATGAGTATCCTATGGCATTTGCTCTCAGTGTTACACTCTGTCCGATTTGGTGCACTCTGTCCAATTGCAATATCATCTGTCGGGAAGGTATCCAGAATGTTGTTCAGATAGTGCTGACTTTTTAGCTTGGAGATCTCCTCTGGAGGTGGCCTCTGGTATGGCCCTCAGTTTTATGTTGCTGGTCTGATCCTATTTTCTCAATTTTCTGTTTCAAGACACATGGAGGTCAGTCAGCATTGAAACACAGATTGTGATTGTTACAGCACTGGGATGTGAGTCCCATGCTGGGTTGCCATATTTTCCAGAGTAGAAACAATTGTTTCTGTTTAGGCCATCTGTTGTGTCAGGTAATCAACCTCCTTTTTAGTGCATCCTTAATTTCTGCAGCCCATACGTTCATATCAGTTATTGTAGGGAGAACCTGGAGCTAGGACTGAATGTCGGAGTCTGTGGGGTGTCCTGACCCAACAGGGGAGTCTGGAGCCATGAGGACGGATTTAGTGATTGGAGACATAGGATCTCAGGAAACCTTGTCTACAGAAGATGTGCGGTGAGCCAAGCAATCTTTTTCCTGTTGAGTTTTGCTGGATGTCTTTGTTGGCAGCATGTTCCAGTGTTCTGGTCTAGCCGGCTGCTACTCAGGACAGGAAATAATTGTGGAGCCCTTTACCAAGGTCCCTGTAGCCCCTTTTCTTTGGGTATAGGTGTTTTAGGGTTACAGGGGTTTGGTGATTGGCTAGTATATCGCCTCAGGAACTGGAGCTCTTTCAAGAGTGTCTGCTTGCATCCATTTATTTACAGTAAGTTATTTTCTAAAACACTAACACTGGTAAAAATAGTGTTTTAAAAAATCTTTTTTTAATTTTTTGCTAGACAATTTTGTCAAGAAAAGCCTAGTTTGTCTCCGGAAAACCAATAATTGTATGACTTATGTTAAAAAAAATTACGTTACAGAATAAATAAAGGAAATGTAAAAAATGCTCTGATAAAGATGGTAAAAGTACAAGAGCTGAAGTGGTTAAACATCCAATCATGTGAAAGAAACACTCTGCTTTCTTTAAATTGTCCTCATGAATAGATGTCTGAAGTGAACACAGGCTCTTTTCATTTCACTGCACTTTACCTCTATTCACAATTCACCAAATCAGGCCACAGACTCAAAGCAGAATTCCACAAGTTGAAAGGGGTAATCACACCCTGTATTGTTGGCTTAGCTATTACTGTAAGCAATACTTGTTTTCCAGCTGGTTTTATATTATAATAAGTATAAGATGTATCCATGGTGATTTTGATATTCTTATTCTTGCAGAGAGTAGTAACAATGGTTATAATTGAAGCATCATTTTCTACAATTGTATCCACAACTTTGTTGACAGGAACACGGTTGTTTAAATTGGTTATTACATTCATGACAAGTTGCATAACAGGAACTCATTCTCTTCTTTTACAGTAACTGTTACCAAAGGCAAAAACCAAACTGTAAGTTTTTGTTTCACTTCCCAACAGTGCATTTTTTTAAAAACATTTATTTAGCTTTGCACAAAGACACAAAGTACACATAAGTATTGTAGAGCACAAAGGAGCCCAAAACTATGTAGAAAGGAACATACAGCAATTAGGAGGGGGGGCACTTAATGCACAGTAGTGTACCTCAGGTGTTCTTCTGGCACTACCCTTTTAAGGGATGCTTAGTAATTTTTGGGTTTCCTGTCAATCTGGACCACCTTTTGAAAGTCCAACCTCTGCTGACACCACCATACTCTCGTGACCGCAATAAACCACAACTGTAAAATGGACTCACACACAAGGTAGTATGAATCAATATGAAGTTTATATTGGCATTGAATGTAACATGGTCAAAACCCATATGGAAGAAAAATATATTTTAAAAATATTCTTCCCAAATATATTGACATATACTTGAAATGCTACAATTTTGGCCATATTCAATATATTTCAAAATATATTTCAACATTATATATATATATGAAAAATATTTTTAAAAATACATTTCAAATATACTGTATGTCTTTAACCACTTCCAGTCCAGATACTTTCACCTCCTTCCTGTCCAGGCCAATTTTCAGCTTTCAGCGCTATCACACTTTGAAGGACAATTGCTCGGTCATGCAACACTGTCAGTGGTGTATTTAGGTTTTGTGCTGCCCTAGGCATCACAAAAATTGTCTGCCCCCACGGACACCGACCAACACAACCCCCCCCACCCGGGAGAGCCTTCCACTACTCCCCCCCCCTTCCTGCGGTGATAGAGGGACACTAATTTTCACAGCTCTGGACATCCCCAGGAATGTGAGTCAGGCTCTACATACACCATCAAGCATCCCGCAGCCTCTCTCGAATCCCACCTAGTTCCTATGGTGCACATGTACCTTCTTTCATCCCTTCTTCTGGGGGGAGGTGCTGCCCCCTGAAAAATGTCACCGTAGGCAAGTGCCTTGTTTGCCTTGTGATAAATACACCCCTGAACACTGTACCCATATGAATTTTTTAGAATTTTTTTGAGACAGATAAAATTTTATTTTGGTGGTATTTATTCACCACTGGGATTTTTATTTGTTTGCTATATAAATGAAAAAGTCCAAACAAAAAAGTCCAAAAAAGTGTTTTTCTTATAAAATGTTGCAAATAAATAATCTTTCTTCATAAATCTTGACCAAAATGTATTCATCTATCTTTTTAGTAAAAAAAAAAAAACCCCAGTTAGTTTATAACCAAAAATTATAGTTTTTCTAAATAGTTTTTGACATTTTTATTTTTTTTATATTATTATTTATGTTTTTGTTTCATTCTGTCACCCTAGCAGTACAGTGTCACCATAGGTACACTGTACTACTTGTGGGGGGGTGATGATTTTTTTTTTTGTACACAGATTGCTTTTACACCCATAGAGGCTGTAAAAGCAATAATTTCTCCTTCTCTCTGGCTGCATTCTTGCAGCCATTAAGAAATACTGTGAGAGCTGTGATTGATCACAGCTTGTCACATGTTACAAGGCTGTTATGAATAGCCTTGTACCATGTGACCTCAGTGATCATTCACAGATTTCACTAGTAGTGAGCAATGATGTCAGGAAGTGACATCTTGCTTACTGCTATTCATGTTATCACTGATTGGCCCGCTCCTGCAATGCTCCCATCTGGCCCATGTATATAAACGGCCATATGGGAGCATTGCAGGAGCGCATGGCCGTTTATAAATGTCCTCCCTGCTCCCCGCCTGTGCGCACTCCCTGGGAACATTGGTCGCTGTACAGGACCTCTGTGTGAGGTCCAGATCATGCAATCACTGATTGGTTAAAAAGTGGTTAAAAATACAAATCTACATTTTTGGAATGCATTTACAGATATATGTAAAAATATATGTTAAAATTATTTTTATTATGTTAAACAAAGCTGAAGAATATATTTTTAAAAATATTTTTTTTAAATTTATTCTTCAGATTTTTTTGTAGCATTTCAAATATATGTCAATATATTTGGGAAGAATATTTTTAAAATATATTTCAAATATATTTTTCCATGTGGGAAAGAACAGAATAACATGGGTATATGCAGCAAAGATAATCACTCTTGTCAATTTTAAATAAAAATAACAGCATTCACAGTGAAATACCCATAACTGTAAGGAGGCCTGCTTTCAGAAACAATCCAATGCCTCCAGTCTGAGGAGACTCTTGAATCCCCAGTGAGCAAGAACAACTATCAAACAGATAAGCTCACTGTGGGTCCTCAGAACTAGACAACAGGAATTTAATGTGAAGTGAAGAGAGCATTTAGAATTGATCAATATCCCTTAAAAATACATCATCTGCATGCTTGTTGGGGCCCAGTTGTTATGAAATTGAATTAAGGTGTAGATGATAGTTCCTCAAAACGGTAACACATAATACTGAGGAAGAAAGGAAGGATTTAACACTTTTTCTTTTGCTGGTAGTAAATCAGTGCAGGGTCCCCTTTAAGGCACTAGATAAAAGGCAGACTTGAAAAAGTGAAGGGTAACAATTGGCATAAGAGTCTCTGGGCAGGGATAATGCTCTCTGGATGTCAAAGGCAACAGTAGTAGGAATCCCGCTCTGCTGGAAAAGGGAACTTGTTTCAGCTGGCACTGCTGTGTTCTGGCCTGCAACTGTATGTCCTATGGTCAACTTGGATAATGATACTGTGATACAGATGTATCCCAACAGGGTTGGCTGGGAGAACTAGGCTGCAACCTGGGGCAACTACGTATATGTAATGTTCACAACTATGTGCTGGTAGATAGCTGTGGTGATGAAAATGTCAGTGTTCACTTAGTTAGCGGATGCATGGGACTCTCACCTGATCGATATGGTTCGGCAGCTAATAGTGGTCCGGGTTTTCTGGCAGATTAGGGCCCCACACAGGCTCTCCAGTTCCAATTCGGTGTCCCGTCTGGTCTCCTGCTAACAGATTGGCTTGCTGGATAGCTTGGCAGGACAGGCGATCAGTAGGCTCTTTTCACTCCTTCTTCCTCTCCAACTCTGGCTCTGTGGCTTATTTCAGCACTTCAGTGGTCAGCACAATTCCTCCTCTCTCCTCCGTTCGACTCCTCTCTGCTCCAGTCTGCCGGGCTTTGATATTTAAATGCCCCTGCCCACACGCTATCTCCCCTGGGAAATGCAGTCCCTGAGCGCCCTGCTCAACATTCAACTGCTGCTGTTCAGCATACAGGTTCCAGAGGGCTGTTCTGCCAATGTGAATGACCCTGAATGGCAGGCCATCTAACACCATTTCAATGGGTTTATAGACATAATGTGATCAAATAAACAAAGAAGAAAATAACCGTACACATAACCGTCCAACCACACTCACACATGCTCCCCCTCTTCCCCTAGGCCCACACTGGGAACCATTAAGCATGCAGAGCAGGCCTTAGGAAACACCAATCAAAAAAGGTACATCCAAATAGGATAACCATGGGGGATTTCAATTTCAAGTTCCAGATTTTGTAGGATTGTTCAAGACACACTCTTGACGTCATATTTTGTACTTGGATAATTCTGCATTGATGACAGAAAAGATTTGTGGTAGAGATGAGGGATTGGAGTTTTTACAGTTGAGCAATATGAATTTCCGTGCTTGGAAAAGTGTCAACCAATGCACAATGCTTTCATGAACCAGTGGGACAAAGTAAAGCAGTTTAAACCCAAAAGCAAACATTTATGATATTGTAGCTTACCATTTTTCAGATGTGATAGCTGCATTAATTTTCTTTTTTAGGCTTTCTTTCTTCTATTTTGATCCTCATGATCCAGTCAGTAAGTCTGTTGCTTTTCAACAGAAAAGCTCTCTTACAGTTACAGGGATGGGACAGATCATTTATCACTGGCTGGGGTGCTTACAATGATTAGTAATTATTTATTTATGTAAAACCTTTATCCCAAATGGAGAGAACTGTTTACTGTACAAATTAATAGCTGGAGTTCAGCTTATTACTGTATTTAAAGCTGCTAGTACTTCTAGCACTGCTAGATAATACTGCTGTCCGAATCTGCCCCTGTGCTCATTCATCCAGAGTGGTGTCTGTATAATCACTAGGGGGGAAACAGAGGTTAAAAGACTAATAGAAAACTAATACATCCACTACATCTAAGGATTGGTAAGCTGCAATACATGACATTTTTGGTTTTGGGTTTAATAGCACTTTAACCACCTCCTGCCCACCATAAAAGGTAATGACGGGAGCAAGGCAGTTCTCTCATTCTGGGAGGACGTCATATGACGGGAGACCCCTGTCTCAGCTCCCTATATCCCTCTTATGTGTAAATCACCCTGTGCCACAAATGAAGGGAAAAAGGGGTCCAACCCGGTACTAGCAAGGTGTACTTAGTAAAGCGGCCGGTGAGTGAATATTTTCAGGGTTTTCCTTGCACATGATTGGATGATGGAAGCCAGCGAAACTTCATCTTATTCACTAAGCTCTGGGGGAAGTTTGCCTGTAAAGTGCAATTATATTTGCAAAGCAAACAACCTATTTGTCTTTAGTAAATCAACACCATGGATTCTATCCACTTCCGACCTTCTGAGTGTCACCTGGGGAGTCTTTCCTGCTATAATAACTCGGTCAGTCCCAGAAGAATTCTTGGAAAAATTAGTGACTCACTTACATGAATAATAATTGACAATTCAGAGGGGTTCTCTGTGTTGTTAGAGTGAAGCAACATTTGTTTTTTTGGGAGGCAGTTTTAGAAAAAATCTAGAAACCAAAATATCATTTTAACAATATTACATTTTAAACATACTTGTAGAGAGTATTAACAAAAATAATTCAATCAAAATCAGATGGAAGGCTTTCAGAACTGCTAGAGAATTGGCAAGCATATGGCCTGCATTACTGACCTAAGTCAGAAACTTCATCTCTGTTTATCTTCCACTCAGATTTCTGTAATGTTGACACAGGGAGTGCCTTGTGCATCCTAAGAGGCCCATGTCTTTGTTGGCGATAGTAATGCTGTGCTCCCAGGGAAGCTCTGACATCAGTTATTGATCAATCTCTCTATGTCAAAGTTAAGATTCACACTTATCAGCTGTTGGCGATAGTAATGCTGTGCTCCCAGAGAAGCTCTGATATCAGTTTTTTTAAGTCCGCAAACGTGCAACTATAACGAAAAAACCCGTAAGTGTTTCACAAAAAAGTGCAAGTGCAAAAACACCACACAAAAAGTGCACTTAGGGGTGTGCTGTGTCCTACCCCTAAAGGGGCTTGGACCGCTTACCCTGATCCCCCGGGGCACGAAGCTCCTGACGGGGACAAGGTTCCCACTTGGTCCTCCTGGCCAAAAGGCCTGGTGGACCACCGTTCCCTATGCCCAGCCAAAGCCGGACATTCAGTACTAGGCAAGGGGACTCTCCCGAAGAAGAGTCCTCTAGGGATCAGGGGAGGAAGGAACCGTATGGCCACACATCCTCCCCCTAGACTTCAGGGTAGGCCCGAGGACCCACACCCTCCATCCGTGAAAAACACACACATAAGGCAAAGAAAAAGTGACAAACGTGGGTAAGTGCATAATAAATAAATAAATAAGAGAAAGAAAAAATAAAAAAGTGGTACCGTGCCGAATTGTGCACAGACCAGGCCCTGAGGCCTGTAGCAAAAATTGCCCTGAACTTAGCCAAAAGGCCTGGTCCTTAGGGCGCTGTGCAAAAAGAGGTGAAAAACAGTGACCATGTGTCATCTTCACACCGTGGGGTCCCACACCCAAGTGTTACTAGTGACACCCCTGAGGCGACTACTCAGGGGGCACTGAGTTTGCGGACTTTTTGCGTCCCCAGCCCCAGGCCAGACCAAGGTAGATCCGTCCAAATCAGGAGGTACTGGGTCCTTCCAGTCTTCTCAGAGGAATTACTCCCGGGGCCCCAGCTTAACTCGTGGCGCTCCCCGGTTTCTCTCCCTCCGGTACTAGCCTTCCGGACCCCCATCATACCAGTGAGGGTACTATACAACAACCATCCCCGCAAAGTATTGATCAATCTCTCTATGTCAAAGTTAAGATTCACACTTATCAGCTGTTGGCGATAGTAATGCTGTGCTCCCAGAGAAGCTCTGATATCAGTTATTGATCAATCTCTCTATGTCAAAGTTAAGATTCACACTTATCAGCTGCTGAAGGACTTAAAGTGGAGTTCCACCTAAAAAAATAAAAGTCAGCAGTTACAAAAACTGTAGCTGCTGACTTTTAAAATACAGACACTTACCTGTCCCTCGGTCCAGTGGTGTCCTCACCACCGCTGGTTTCACCATCCGTCTTCTTTCCTGGGCGCCAGCATCTTCAGTGTGGCCACAGCTTGCGGCTTCACAGCCAGGTGCCCACTGCGCATGTGCGAGAAGCGCTGTGCTTTGTGAATGGTCCCGTAGTCTTCTGGGACCTGTCACGTGTCCCAGAAGGCTACGGGGAGGGGGGGGGGAAATACAACTTCTGCTTCTGACCGCCTAGGCGATTGCAGCGGAAGTGGGAGAGGGTACCTTTCAAATTTGGGTACCCATTCCCAAATGTGCCAATCCTTAATGGGGAGCGGGGGACAAAGGCTTAAAGCGAAACTTCCCCTTTTGGGTGGAGCTCCACTTTAAAGTGTTACTAAACCCAGGGCCCTGCATTCACTATACCTGGTCTCCCACAGTACATACAACATTGAAGAAAGGAATTTTGGCTGGAGTTCCACTTTAACCTTCCAGTAATCTGAAATCAAGGGACCAGTTACTGTGGTAATGGTTAACCTCACAGATGTGAGCACGATATTAAGCGTTGCAACATCTCTCCCATGGGTGTGTAAGTATTCATAAATACAATTCATTTCAAAATCTAGTTGGATTTCAGCTCCACTGGTAAATAATGACTAGGTTGTGCTTTTTACTGCTGCAGCTTTTTTATTAAAGTGTTATCAAACCCAGTGCCCTGCATTCACTATATCTGGTCTCCCATGGTAAACACAACATGGAAGTGCAATTATTTTTGTAAATATAAACTGCTAAATACCTTTTCTCATCAGAAGTTAGAGCAGTCTTGTGACTTCAGCTGTGCACTTGTTAAAGCTTGTAGAAGTTTTCTTTCTGCTCTAGGGGGATGCAGAACCCCTGACCTCTGTCTGGACAGTGCTGATTGGCCCTGTGCTGATCATATGCACTTTCCCAAGAAACCTCTCTAGCAATACACACTAAACTGAGCAAGTGCAGAAGGGCTACAGGTTCAGTCTGTCTTATCAGCCTGGACATTTGGACAAAAGGAGGGGCAGAGAAGTCAGGATCAATCACCCTTTTTACACAATGCAGAGGATTAACCCCTTAGGTTCCACAGTGAGTATTACAAGCATGATTTATTGCATACACAGACTGATTTTACTGCTGTGGGTTTAGTAACACTTTAACCTGTTTGTTATAAGAATATGTTTGAATTGCATACTAAGGTTCTGTTCACACTTGCTGGTTGCTGGTTGGTTGCAGGTGAGGGAATCGCACCTGTTCCCGAACTCGCAACAACCTGCAGCCGAATTAAGCTGCTTTTGTGAGACGCGCGGGGCTGACATTCATTCTGAATTGCACCTCCACACATCTAAGCCTGGGTGTGCGGAACCCACAAGGGAAACCACATGGTCAAAAAGACCACGCGGATGCCCTGCGGCCACATTTTTAAAAGGTGCGTTCATCTTTTTCCTGCAGGAAACGCAGCACAACAGCCCATTTAAATGAATAAATAGTAAATAATTACTAAGCAAATAATTGAGTAAATAATTACTTGATTTTGTTTATCAACATATTAACCAGAATGCTGTTTGCCTGTTTGACAAATGGATAAATCAGTTTAAGCTGCGATTTATAATAAACTTGTATACATCACTGCCCAATCAGACAATATTTTCGCTGGACAGTTACTATATTTTTGGGTGTATCATCTCACTTGTAGCTGATACCAGAGTCCAGGATGCAGTATGATCTCATCAGGAGGCAGAGTGAGAGGGTACTCTTCCTGGGTTGGGGGAGAGGAAGCAGACTAGTAATTGAATTTAGACATAGGGGGACAGAAATGGATCATGGCAGGGGGCTGAAATAGACAAAATGACATTTAAAGCTGAACTCCAGAATAAGAAATATTGTCTGAATACATGAAAAGGAATGTGTAATATTACTTGAATTTTGGTGTGCTATGTTTATGGTACATGCAAAAGAGATTTATACACATTTTTGCTGTTAGCAGTATATTTAAAGTGGAGTTCCACCTGAGAAAAAAAAATAAAGGTCAGCAGCTACAAAAACTGTAGCTGTTGTTTTTAAAATACAGACACTTTCCTGTTCCACAATCCAGCGGTGTCCTCACCACGGCTGGTTTCACCCGCCATCTTCTCTCTTCTCCCTCGATCCTGCAATGTCTTCACCCTGGCCGGGTTGACAAGCGTCCAGTGTCCTCAGCGCTGGCATCTTCAGTGTGGGCACCCGGCTGTGACAGCTTTCGGCTTCACAGCCGGGTGCCTACTGCGCATGCGCGAGAAACGCTGTGCTTTGTGAATGGCCCCACAGTCTTCTGGGATCTGTCACGTGTCCCAGAAGACTGCGGGGAAGGGGAGGGGGGGGACAACTTCCGATCGCCTAGGCGACCACAGCGGAAGTGGGAGCGGGTACCTGTCAAATTCGGGTACCCACTTCCCCCCTGCTCCCCAAAGGTGCCAATCCTTAATGGGGAGCGGGGGACAAAGAATTAAAGCGGAACTTCCCCTTTTGGGTGGAGCTCTGTTTATATTAAAGTCTTTGTGTCCAGAGTTCATCTTTTAATGGGCAGCACAGTAGCTAAATGGTTAGCACTTCTGCCTGGCAGTACTAGGGTTGTAGGTTCAAATCCCAACCACAGTACCACCTGCCTGGAGTTTGCATGTTCTCCCTGTGCCTGCGTGGGTTTCCTCCGGGTACTCCAGTTTCCTCCCTGTCTAAATTGGTCCTAGTATGTGTATGTATGAATGTAAGTTAGGGACCTTAGATTGTATGCCCCTTCAGGGTTAGGGACTGATGTGAATACAATATATATGTAAAGCACTGCATAAATTGACAGCATTATATAAGTACCTGAAATAAATAAATACTGACCATCAGAAAAGGAGATGAGCTAATTATGGATAAAAAAGAAGCCTGCAGCACAACTGCTCCCACAGTGTACCAATGGGAGGTGTGAGCAGGGGGATCATAGCTGGTGGCACCTGGCTACATTTGTTTGGACCAAGCTGGCCCAAATGAACGGTTTACTGCACTAACAGGTATTTGAACCGTATGTAGCCTCAGGTACATACAGTGCTGTGTTCTGTGATGGGAACTTCTCAGAGTTGGGCTGAATGCAGGATGAAAACAAAGCTACCTCTGATTGGTTGAGGCAGATAGGTGAGCAGATGACATCACGATCACAATATACAAAATATTGCCCTATAAACTATTTGTAAAAATACATGCCCCAGCACTTGCAGTTTACAACTTTCAGTGCTACTGGCTGAGAGAGCATCTCAGTGTTGCTTCCCTGAGTGTGTGGATGTACCATTCAGTTCCAGTTTGTAAATGTTGAACACAGATCCTAATTAGAGTGCTGATTGCCACTTTAAACAGGCTGCTAGCAGGCTTCAGCACTTTTTGAAGCTTGTTGAAAGCCTACTGACACCTGCAAGCTGCTTGTTCAAAGTGACAATCAGCACTCCCATTAGGATTTGTGTTCAATATTTACAATTTAGAGTTGAATGGTACTTTAAAAGCTTCAACAAAGCTTACTGAAAGCTCTGCAAATGCTTTGTCAAAGCTTGCTGTTCACACTGCTCTTAATAAGCATATAAGCTGAAGCCCCTGTGAAGCCCCTGTGAAACATGGTTTTCATTTTGTTTCATCAGGCGTTATCTCAGACAGTAGTGACAGAAGTGACATTCCCGGTGATTCAGCAGATTTCCTGTCATAAGTCTTTAGGGCCTCTCTTGTTGTGCAATTAGTTGGAACAAACAGGCAGGCCTGACAGTGAAGGCTCATTAGGGGACTCATTAAATTGCCTTTTTTCCTCCATAGCAACACTTGCAACAGATTTAGTAATGATGCCAGGAATATCTACTGAATGTTTAGGATATCGTATTGATTAATACGAATTGACAAATTGACAAATTAATCTAAAATTCTACAAACAAGAAAAAATAGTAAATACCATATATTTGTACAATTATTATCTGGAATGCTGTGTACATGTTCCGAAATATATACAATAGTTTCTAGGTGCACCACCCATTTCCATCCAGCCACAGCAGCTGTCACATTCTCATAGAGTTTGACAGGTTGTCGGCAGTATGTCCAGGGTGAAGGCAACAAATTGTGCCCCCCCCATCCCCCCGTAGGCTACTAGGGGTCCAGTGAAATGTATGTAATGTTTGTGGCATGTGCTGCAATAATACCAATAGCTATGGAACACCGCAATGAACTGAAGAGTTTAAAATCAATGCATCAAAATGGAGCAAAAGAAAAAAATTTGTCCCCGCATGGATTCACTGATAGGAAAAATGTCCCATTGTCTGTGGTGTCACTGAAAGGAAAAAAGTTCTCAGCATCAGTGGTGTCACTGAAAGAATAAATATCCCTATGTCAGCATTGTCGCTGAAAGGAAAAAAGGTCTCACCATTGGTGGTGTCAATTAGAGGAAAATGTCCTTGTGTCAGTAGTGTTACTGGAAGGGAAAATGTCCCTGTATCAGTGGTGTCACTGTAAGGAAAAATGTCCCTTTGGCTGTGGTGTCACTGGAAGGAAAAAAAGGTCTCAGTATCAATGATGTTTCTAGAAGGAAAAATGTCCCAGTGCCAGTAGTGTTACTGGAAGGAAAAATGTCCCTGTGTCAATGGTGTCACCAAAAGGAAAAAAGGTATCAGAATCGGTAATGTCACTAGGAGGAAAAATGTTTTTGCACCAGTGGTGTCACTGAAAGAATAAACGTCCCTATGTCAGTGGTGTCACTGAAAGGAAAAAAGGTCTCACCATAGTTGGTGTCACTTAGAGGAAAAATGTCCTTGCGTCGGTAGTGTTACTGGAAGGAAAAACGTCTCTGTGTCAGTGGTGTCACTGGAAGGAAAAATGTCCCTTTGTTTGCTGTGTCACTTACAGGAAAAAGGTCTCAGCATCGATGGTGTTACTTGGAAGAAAAATGTCCTTGAACCAGTAGTGTTACTGGAAGGAAAAATGTCCCTGTGTCAATGGTGTCACTGAAAGGAAAAAAGCATCGGTGGTGTCATTAGCAGGAAAAATGTCCTTGCATCCGTGGTGTCACTGAAAGAATACATGTCCCTATGTCAGCGGTGTCACTGAAAGGAAAAACGTTCTCAGCATCAGTGGTGTCACTGAAAGAATAAATATCCCTATGTCAGTGCTGTCGCTGAAAGGAAAAAAGGTCTTGCCATTGGTGGTGTCAATTAGAGGAAAATGTCCTTGTGTCAGTAGTGTTACTGGAAGGGAAAATGTCCCTGTGTCAGTGGTGTCACTGTAAGGAAAAATGTCCCTTTGGCTGTGGTGTCACTGTAAGGAAAAAAAGGTCTCAGTATCAATGATGTTACTAGAAGGAAAAATGTCCCAGTGCCAGTAGTGTTACTGGAAGGAAAAATGTCCCTTTGTCAATGGTGTCACCAAAAGGAAAAAAGGTATCAGAATCGGTGGTGTCACTAGGAGGAAAAATGTTTTTGCATCAGTGGTGTCACTGAAAGAATAAACGTCCCTATGTCAGTGGTGTCACTGAAAGGAAAAAAGGTCTCACCATAGTTGGTGTCACTTAGAGGAAAAATGTCCTTGCGTCGGTAGTGTTACTGGAAGGAAAAACGTCCCTGTGTCAGTGGTGTCACTGGAAGGAAAAATGTCCCTTTGTTTGCTGTGTCACTTACAGGAAAAAGGTCTCAGCATCGATGGTGTTACTTGGAAGAAAAATGTCTTTGCACCAGTAGTGTTACTGGAAGGAAAAATGTCCCTGTGTCAATGGTGTAACTGAAAGGAAAAGAGCATTGGTGGTGTCATTAGCAGGAAAAATGTCCTTGCATCCGTGGTGTCACTGAAAGAATACATGTCCCTATGTCAGCGGTGTCACTGAAAGGAAAAAAGGTCTCGCGATTGGTGGTGTCATCTAGAGGAAAAATGTCCTTGTGTCAGTAGTGTTACTGGAAGGAAAAATGTCCCTTTGTCTGTGGTGTCACTGTAAGGAACAAAGGTCTCAGTGTTGATGGTGTTACTTGGAAGAAAAATGTCCCTGCGCCAGTAGTGTTACTGGAAGGAAAAATGTCCCCGTGTCATTGGTGTCACCGAAAGGGAAAAAAGGTCTCAGCATTGGTGGTGTCACTGAAAGGAAAACTGCTCCTCTCTCAGTGGTGTTGCTACAGTTGTGTCCAAAATTATTCAACCCCCAATGCTGTAAAGGGGTTTAGGGACTATAGTGTACATTTGGAATTGTATTCAGAATCAAATCCTACAAGGACGTTGTAACTACCCAAATGCAACTAAAATGACATCAATTGTTTATGTAATACAGTAGTAAATGGTTCTTATGTGGTTTCTTCATTGCCACAATTATTCAACCCCTTAAAGACTACCACTCTGAAGAACAGAGGTTCATACAGGTGCTTTCCATCAGGTATTGAAAACACCTGTGGATGTCACCGAGCAGCAATCAAGCATAATAAGCACCAATTAGGCAGCTTTAAAATGACTGTGATACTCAGCTCCTTCTAGACATTTACTGGTGTGGTTACAAACATGGTGAAGGCAAGAGAATGGTCCAGGAAGACAAGAGAAGAGGTGATTTCTCTTCACAGGAAGGGCAATGGCTATAAGAAGATTGCAAAGATGTTAAACATACCAAGAGACACCTTAGGAAGCATCATTCGCAAATTCAAGGCAAAGGGCACTGTTGAAACGCTACCTGGTCGTGGCAGAAAGAAGATGCTGACTTCGACTGCTGTGCGCTACCTGAAGCGTAGAGTGGAGAGAAGTCCCCGTGTGACTGCTGAGGAACTGAGAAAAGATTTGTCAGATGTGGGTACAGAAGTTTCAGCCCAGACAATAAGACGCACACTGCGTAATGAAGGCCTCCGTGCCAGAACTCCCAGGCGTACCCCCTTGCTGTCTCCAAAGAATAAGAAGAGTCGACTGCAGTATGCCAAAAGCCATGTGGACAAACCACAAAAGTTGTGGGATAGTGTTCTGTGGACTGATGAAACAAAATTAGAACTGTTTGGGCCCATGGATCAACGCTATGTTTGGAGGAGGAAGAACAAGGCCTATGATGAAAAGAACACCTTGCCTACTGTGAAGCATGGTGGAGGGTCAATCATGCTTTGGGGCTGTTTTGCTTCTGCAGGTACAGGGAAGCTTCAGCGTGTGCAAGGTACCATGAATTCTCTTCAGTACCAGGAGATATTGGATGGAAACGTGATGCAGTCCGTCACACACCTGAGGCTTGGGAGACGTTGGACCTTTCAACAGGACAATGATCCCAAGCATACCTCCAAGTCCACTAGAGCATGGTTGCAGAGGAAAGGCTGGAACATTTTGGAGTGGCCATCGCAGTCACCAGACTTAAATCCGATTGAGAACCTCTGGTGGGACTTAAAGAAAGCAGTTGCAGTGCGCAAGCCTAAGAATGTGACTGAACTGGAGGCCTTTGCCCATGAAGAATGGGCGAAGATACCCGTAGATCGCTGCAAGACACTTGTGTCAAGCTATGCTTCACGTTTAAAAGCTGTTATAACTGTAAAAGGATGCTGTACTAAGTACTAAGATTGAATGTCACTTGGGGGTTGAATAAAACTGATAATGCTGTGAGCACAGAAAAGACATTTGTGGTTATTTCATTATAACTGTTATGTTATATTTGTCTGACCTACAAGTGCCTCTTTAATGTAAATGTAAGCAAGATGACTGAATGATCAAAAGCAATGTCAAACTGGCCAAAACACTCAATTTCAGTGGGGGTTGAATAATTTTGGACACAACTGTAAGAGGGAAAAACAGACCTGCATCATTGTCAATGGAGAAAAAATGTCCATGTGTCAGTGGTGTCAGTCTAAGGAGGACTGATTGACATCTACTGCATGTCAGAGGGATAAAGCAGGGGAGGTGGTATGGGAAATGGTGTCTGAAAGGTGCATGAAACTAAAAGGCTGTAAGGAGCTCTAAGGGAGGAAGAGAGGGTTGAACGGATGTAAGGGCTCGTTCAGACATGCCGTCATGTTTGTTGTCTCTCTGAAAATTGATCTGCTTTTCATATGTGTACTCCCAGCGCTGAAATGAAGGTGGTATTTCTTTCTTCCCATTTCAGGTCATGTGATATTTCACATGGCAAGGGGAGACAGAAAGAAAGGCAATCCGCCGTCTTTCCCCAGCAGAGGCCCACTCTTCTGCCAACAATAGGCTGTTATTGGAGAGAGGAGAGCAGGATCCTGCTTCTCACAGCTACCGAGGCCCATGCTTCTTCTGACAGGAGTGCTGCTGTCATTCCCATCAGTGAGGTGAGGTAAAACGAAAGCCAAAGGTCCCGGCGAAGCACCACTCTTCCCAAGCTTGGACATGGGCCACTTCTGCCCTGCCTTTGTCCCAGACCATGCATGCAGAGGTATCAGTTATCAGTTGGCTAGGTGAAGAGTCTGTCTTCAGCAGGAATAATATCCAGTTTGTGGACAGGCCTAGAACTGTAGAAGGCCTGACAAAATTTCAGGGCTGGTAGGCTGCCTTTTGTTTAACCACTTGACCTCCGAAAGGTTTTACACCTTTCATGACCAGGGCATTTTTTTGCTATTCAGTACTGTGCTCCTTTACCTGGCAATTGCTTGGTCATGTAACACTGTACTCAAATGAAATTTTGTTATAATTTTTTTTCACACAGAGCTTTCTTTTGGTGGTATTTGATTACCAAAGGGATTTTTATTGTAAAAAAAAAAGACTGAAAATTTTGGAAAAAATGATATTTTCCACTTTCTGTTATAAAACATATCCAATAAAATCAAATGTATTCATACATTTAGGTAAAAACGTATTCTGCTACATGTAACGGAACCGAGCCAGACAGCGCTTGAGTACTTCCGTTAGAATACCGCTTCCCCGTCCGAACACTGACAACAGTCACCACAGCCTACCATACAAGACTAGACAACACCAGTCTTGAAGTAAATCAGGAGGTAGACTAGTTTATTTGAACACAGATACAAGATATATACACTCAGGTGACAATCCCCCCTCCCTGCATAATGACACAGGGCGGGGCAATCTACATTTAGTAACAAGAGACACACAGGTATTCCAACTTCACACCAGCAGACAGTCCCATCAGGAGGGAGGGCTGCTGGAGACACCCCACCCCACTAAGCTAATACACATAAACACATACAGTTGCAAGAAAAAGTATGTGAACCCCTTGGGATTACGTGGAGTTTTGCATGAATTGGGCATAAAATGTGCTCTGAACGTCATCTAAGTCACAACAATAGAAGAACACAGTCTGCTGAACATAATACTACACAAACATTAGATGTTGCCATGGTTTAATTGCACATAACATGTAAACATTCACAGTGCAGGGAGGAAAAAGTATGTGAGGCCCTAGCTTAATGACTTCTCCCAGAGCTAATTGGAGCCAGGAGTGAGCCAATCTTGACTCCAATCAGTGTGATGATATTGGATGTTAATAAATAAATAGTGCAGCGCTAAATACTATAACAAACATACATATATATAAATAAATTAATGCTCAATCAATATATATCATATAAACGTGCAACAGTGCAAATAAAGTGTAACACGTGTATTCCCACCGGGAATAATCAAAGTGACCAAGTGATCAATATTATTCAATAAAGTGCAATCCGTGTATTCCCTAAAAAGGGAATATTCAAAAGTGACCAAGTGACCAAACAAACTATATATCACAACATACTCTAATAAAGAAATCTCCACTCTATGTGAACATGTCCATATATACAGTCAGGTCCATAAATATTGGGACATCTACACAATTCTGACATTTTTGGCTCTATACACCACCACAATGGATTTGAAATGAAACGAACAAGATGTGCTTTAACTGCAGACTGTCAGCTTTAATTTGAGGGTATTTATATCCAAATCAGGTGAATGGTGTAGGAATTACAACAGTTTGCATATGTGCCTCCCACTTGTTAAGGGACCAAAAGTAATGGGACAGTTGGCTTCTCAGCTGTTCCATGGCTGTTCCATGGCCAGGTGTGTGTTATTCCCTCATTATCCCAATTACAATGAGCAGATAAAAGGTCCAGAGTTCATTTCAAGTGTGCTATTTGCATTTGGAATCTGTTGCTGTCAACTCTCAAGATGAGATCCAAAGAGCTGTAGCTATCACTGAAGCAAGCCATCATTAGGCTGAAAAAACAAAACAAACCCATCAGAGAGATAGCAAAAACATTAGGCGCGGCCAAAACAACTGTTTGGAACATTCTTAAAAAGAAGGAACACACCGGTGAGCTCAGCAACACCAAAAGACCCGGAAGACCACGGAAAACAACTGCGGTGGATGACCGAAGAATTCTTTCCCTGGTGAAGAAAACACCCTTCACAACAGTTGGCCAGATCAAGAATACTCTCCAGGAGGTAGGTGTACGTGTGTCAAAGTCAACAATCAAGAGAAGACTTCACCAGAGTGAACACAGAGGGTTCACCACAAGATAGAAACCATTGGTGAGCCTCAAAAACAGGAAGGCCAGATTAGAGTTTGCCAAACGACATCTAAAAAAGCCTTCACAGTTCTGGAACAACATCCTATGGACAGATGAGACCAAGATCAACTTGTATCAGAGTGATGGGAAGAGAAGAGTATGGAGAAGGAAAGGAACTGCTCATGATCCTAAGCATACCACCTCATCAGTGAAGCATGGTGGTGGTAGTGTCATGGCGTGGGCATGTATGGCTGCCAATGGAACTGGTTCTCTTGTATTTATTGATGATGTGACTGCTGACAAAAGCAGCAGGATGAATTCTGAAGTGTTTCAGGCAATATTATCTGCTCATATGCAGCCAAATGCTTCACAACTCATTGGACGCCGCTTCACAGTGCAGATGGACAATGACCCAAAGCATACTGCAAAAGCAACCAAAGAGTTTTTTAAAGGGAAAGAAGTGGAATGTTATGCAATGGCCAAGTCAATCACCTGACCTGAATCCGATTGAGCATGCGTTTCACTTGCTGAAGACAAAACTGAAGGGAAAATGCCCCAAGAACAAGCAGGAACTGAAGACAGTTGCAGTAGAGGCCTGGCAGAGCATCACCAGGGATGAAACCCAGCGTCTGGTGATGTCTATGCGTTCCAGACTTTAGGCTGTAATTGACTGCAAAGGATTTGCAACCAAATATTAAAAAGTGAAAGTTTCATTTATGATTATTATTCTGTCCCATTACTTTTGGTCCCTTAACAAGTGGGAGGCACATATGCAAACTATTGTAATTCCTACACTGTTCTCCTGATTTGGATGTAAATACCCTCAAATTAAAGCTGACAGTCTGCAGTTAAAGCACATCTTGTTTGTTTCATTTCAAATCCATTGTGGTGGTGTATAGAGCCAAAAATGTTAGAATTGTGTCGATGTCCCAATATTTATGGACCTGACTGTATATAGTGTATCTAATACACAATCTTCATGCAGGTGATGTCAAGTGTCCACACTGTGTATATCCAAAAATAGCTGCAGTGGCCCCTCACCTCCTTACATAGACCCTGCAGGGTCAACTCACTTTAGGGAACAGACACCACTCTGGTATATCACAGGATCCTCCCCAGCGATGTATACTCTATAGCCAGCTTCCTCTCCGGTTTCTCCTTACAAAGATCCTACAGGGGCAACTCGCCTTAAGAGACAGACACCACTCAGGTGTATCACAGGATCCTCCCCAGCGCTGTATACTCTATATTCAACTTCCTCTCCGGTTCATGCATAAACAGAAGACTCTCATAGTGTAAAACCGCATTTATTAAATCGACTATACACAGAGATAACTACTCACATGATGATTCATCTTTATGTAAACATATGGCTCCTTAACCTCATGCTATGCCTGCCTTGCATGGGTATTAGATATAGGGGTTTGAAACCCCTATATCTAATACCCATGCAAGGCAGGAATAGCATGAGGTTAAGGAGCCATATGTTTACATAAAGATGAATCATCATGTGAGTAGTTATCTCTGTGTATAGTCGATTTCTTCTGGAGTGACCAGTCAGAGTCCTGACCTCAA
The DNA here is from genome assembly GCF_062004578.1 of Staurois parvus. Lineage (NCBI taxonomy): Eukaryota > Metazoa > Chordata > Amphibia > Anura > Ranidae > Staurois > Staurois parvus. Next base: position 3,338,654 of record NW_028318500.1, on the reverse strand, counting down.
CCCGATTGAAATGCTGTGACATGACCTTAAGAGAGCGATTCACACCAGACATCCCAAGAATATTGCTACACTGAAACAATTTTGTGAAGAGGAGTGGTCCAAAATGACTCCAGATCGTTGTGCAGGTCTGGTCTGCAACTACAGGAAACGTTTGGTTGAGGTTATTGCTGCCAAAGGAGGGTCAACCAGTTATTAAGTCCAAAGGTTCACATATTTTTTCCTCCCTGCACTGTGAATGTTTACATGTTATGTGCAATTAAACCATGGCAACATCTAATGTTTGTGTAGTATTATGTTCAGCAGACTGTGTTCTTCTATTGTTGTGACTTAGATGACATTCAGAGCACATTTTATGCCCAATTCATGCAAAACTCCACGTAATCAAAAGGGGTTCACATACTTTTTCTTGCAACTGTACATCCCATAATAGTTTGCTCCCAAGCCAGACAGACAATAGAACAATGGGATGCAGCCACATAACATTAAACAATCAACAACCGCCCACCCCAATATTAGGGTAGGTCATCCTGTACCCCTAACAGGCACAGGGTGATTTACACATAAGAGGGATAGAGGGAGCTGAGACAGGGGTCTCCCTACCTCTCCAAAGTAAGCTGGGTTCCATGGGCCCCCCACTCAATGTTACTCCTGTCACATATCTCCCCTTTCAGTAAGGGACTAACACAGGAGGAGACCCCAGACTGGTTGACTCCAAAGTTAGTCTGTACTTCCAGTCCCCCAATGCCAGCACCCACACAGTACCCCAAGCAATTTGTCCCACACAAAGCCAACCTCTGTCTCTCTTGTAGAACAAATCCGTCCTGGGGAGAAGAACAGACTGGTCCTTCTCCCTGAAGTTCTCTCAGCCGCTGAAGAGAAGACAGGGTGACTGGGCCAACTCCATCATGCTGTTGGGGATCTGGGCCGACTGCCCAGCATCCCTGGGGTATCCAGGTGGTGACTGTAGTCTCATCCACTTTGACTTGATGGACATCTCCCAGTGTTCGCAAAGTAAGTCTGACATCCTCCTGTCCCAATGCCAGACCCTTTTCTGGGGTTGTGTCAGTGGAGACTGAAGTCCCATCCACGGACATCAGCTCCAGCTGCAGTTGTGAGGTGCCGATTGCATCCTCTTCCTGTAGCTCGTGTAGTGCTGATTGTGGTGGGCAGAGGTCAACAACGCCATGCCCTGATGCCTGGTCTTTTGCTGGAGGCGCACCGGCTGGTTCCTCCTCAGCAGAGAAGTCAATCAAATTCCCAGTCTCTGGAACTGGTGTCTGGGGATAGGGGTTCACCATCTCCTGTCTGTGGAACCCAGAAGATGTTACCAGTGCTGGGCAGAGTTCAGCAATGTTTGGCCCTGTTGCCAGCTCTTCTGCTGGAGGCTCACCAGGTTGTTTTTCCTCAGCAGAGAAGTCAATCAAATTCCCAGTCTCTGGAACTGGTGTCTGGGGATAGGGGTTCACCATCTCCTGTCTGTGGAACCCAGAACCCAGAAGATGTTACCAGTGCTAAGCAGAGGCTAGCAGAGCTCTGCCCTTTTGTCAGCACTTCAGGTTTGGGGAGGGCAATCTCTGGAATTTCCACTGCCGATTTTTGGGCATGCTGCTGAACGTTTTAGCAGTTGCTTGTATGCCCTTTCCAGATGCTGTTCTTTCATCAGCAGGTATTCCAGATCTGGTTCAAGCTCTGAGATCCCTGTGAGACCAAACATAGCCTCTCTGTCTTCTCGCAGGTCCTCAAGGGTAGGTTCTCCTTCATAGCCAAACACAAAATGCTCTGTAAGGCTCTCCCACAGCAATCCAGGGCCACCATATCCCTCCGGAGAGCATTCTGTTGTTACCCCTAAATATTCCCGCTCTGCGTGCCATTTCTTCCTATTATAAAATTTAGCAAACAGGTAATTTTTCTCTCTCACTGATGTGCGTTGATGAGGCTACACTGATGGGCAGACTGATAGGCACTGATGAGGCGGCACTCATAGGTAGCCCTGATGGGCACAGATAGGCTGCACTGATGAGGTGGCACTGGTGAGGCGGTGCTGATGAGGTGGTACTGGTGGGCATTGATAAGAGACACTGATGATGCACTGATATGCAGCAATGATGGGCACTGATGGGTATTGATAGGCGGTACTGACGGGCGGCACTGACCGGCACCACTGACAGGCATCACTGCTGGGCACTGATGGGCAGCACTGCTGAGTGGCACTGCTGGGCACTGCTGGGCGGCACTGATTATCAGAGCAGATCTCTTCTGTCACATCTGCCGGTTATCGGCAGTACTTTCCTCACGCTGTGTCAGCGTGAGGAAAATGCTGCCGATAACCGGCTACTGTATTTACTTTGTGATCTGCTATGTCATTGGACACAGCTGGTCATGTGGTAAAAGGCCACTGTGATTGGCCTTTTACCTTGTCATGTGATCAGCTGTGTCCATAGGACACAGCGATCACCAACAATGCGGGGTGCGCACCACTAGGGGCGCGTTCTGGGAGGATGTCCATGAACACCCTCCCAGAACTGGACAACTGGGCTGTAGCCGTCTTTCAGCTATAGCATGGTTGGCAATCGGTTAAAGTGTTACTAAACCCACAGCAGTAAAATCTGTCCGTATATGCAGTAAAGCATACTTGTTATACTCACTGTGGAACCTAAGGGGTTAATCCTCTGCATTGTGTAAAAAGGATGTTTGATTCTGACTTCTCTGATCCTCCCCTTCTTCCAGTGCTCCCCTCTTATCTCCTGATAAGACATATTGTGTGGAGACACTGCACATGCTCAGTTTGGTGTGTATTGCTAGAGATTTATTTTTTTTTTCCTTGGGAGAGTGCATGTGATCAGCACAGGGCCAATCAGCACTGTCCAGACAGAGGTCAGGGGTCCTGTATCCTCCTAGAGAAAACTCCTTCTATAAGCTTTACCAGTGCTCTGCTGGACACTGATATAAGTCACAAGACTGCTCTAACCGCTGATAAGAAAAGGTATTTAGCAGTTTATATTTACTAAAATAACTGCACTTCCATGTTGTGTGTACTGTGGGAGACCAGATATAGTGAATGCAGGGTCCTGGGTTTAGTAACACTTTGAAACCCGATTCCAGGAAGGCGAAATTTAAAAGCCTTAAGCTTTCCTCCTTTTAAGTGCATCACTTTACCAGATTCTGGCACCAATATTGCAAGTCACGAAGCACGGATTACCATATTATGGAGGTTATTATTTCATGATTGGATTTACTAGCACTGACACATTGATATAACTACATCACCCATAGACGTGATCTCACTGCACTAACGTTTGTGCTCATATCAGCGCCTTCACATTATTTGCCTATATGAGACTTTTTGCTCTTTAGCGCTGCATATTTATCTATATCAATGATCAGCTTTTATTCATGTAAAACGTTTATCCCAAAAGGAAAAAAAAACTTTTGGCTGTAACTGTTCATAAAGAGTGATGTGGAGCTTGGATTCAATTTGTTAGTGTATTGAAATCTGCTAGTAGATCTAACACTCCTCTCCCCCTAGCAGTGCTGCTGTTAGAAACCACGGGGCCCCATACAGCCAACCTGACAGGCCTCCCTACCTCCCCCCAAAAAAGTTTACTTTGCTTCAGTTATGAATGAACACAGTGAGTGATCATTACTGCTCACTGGTTGTGTTCATTCAGGAAAGGAAGCGACTGAGCTGTTTACTGGACCCTTCCCCCACTCTCCAATCTGAAGGATCCTATTGTGTGCTTGCAGCTGCTAGTGGGAAGGAGAGGAGGGAACTTGGCAGGACTGCAGTGGTGGGGGCACACATGGGGGTCCCGGCAGAACGGGGGAAACATATGGTGCACAGGGAGCGTGATGGGTGCTTCAGGGGGGGCGATTACTGGACATGGATCTGATCCTGTTTATGGTTCTCTCTGCAGCAACTGAAAGTGGGAGGGAGAGGAGAAGAAGCCAGGTTTTAGCTGCTGCAGGGGATCGGTTCCAGTTATTGCCACGCCACCATGCTGATCACCCTTCCTGCCCACACCCAATTCACTCAGCTTCCTGGGCCCCCCCTGCTGGCCTGGGCCCCGTACAGGAGGACTGGTGGTACCCCCTTATCCACAGCCCTGCCCCCCAGACTGACAATGCTGCTGTCTGAAGGGGTCTCTGTTGCTCCTTCATCCAGAGTGAAAGCACTGGCCAGATCACCAGGTGAAAACAAAGGGGACAAAAAAATCTAAAAAAGAAAACTAATGCAGCCACCACATCTAATGATTGGTGCTGCAATAGAATACATGTTTGGGTTTGGGTTTAATACCGCTCTAAGTAGTGGATGTATGGATTATATCGTTTAATGTCTCTCAAACTTCGTTTTGGAATCTGAGGACTGCTTTTTCATACATTAGAGAAGTTAAAAAGCATAGATCGTTTTTAAAGGTGAATTAAAGGTGAACTAACCCTATTAAGCTGATAGCAAACACGCATTTAATTCCAGCATTTGCTGGTATGTGAAAAGCCAGAGAATCCTTCCCACAAAAGCCATTGTGATCAGAGGTCAGTGTGCCTGTACATGACATCTCAAGTTACTAATCTGGAGCAGAAGTGAGGGGGCGTGTCTGTGACTTGGGCGTGTCCCTCTCTAGAAGACAAGGCCAGGCGCTGTGCTGTGTTCTGTTTTCTGCTGATTGTCGGGCGCTGCACAGCTTCAACATGGCAGAGCTCACCTTATACCTGGATCTCATGTCCCAGCCATGCCGCTCGGTGTACATCTTTGCCAAGGCAAATAATATTCCCTTTAACAACCATGAAGTGCTGCTCTTTAAAGGTGAGTGTTATGATCTGATGGATATGAACTTTTCTGTGCTTGGAGCTGTACAATGTAGACTGCTGAGCATGTAGGGGACCCAAGTCTGGATATCAGGCATACCCCATCTGTGATCATGGTGATCCTGATCTCTGATGACTCCTCTAGTTCACTGACAGTTCTTCCATGGACAGCAGTTTGCAGGGAATGCTCTACTGCCATGCGGGGAAAATGCTACACAACTGGCAAAAACGCCCTATGTTGAAATGAATGGCACCTGAAAATGCGATCATGTGTTTTCACACTTTTACAATGCATTTTAAAATCACGGCGATTCTAACCGCAATTTGAAAAAAAAACTTAATGTGATTGGAGACTAGATACAGGTGTTTTATGGGAATCTAGTCTAAGGCTGGCCATACACTAGACAATTTTCTGCCCAATCTCCTTTAGATTTAAACTTCAACTATGTAGTGCAAGGGCCTGCCTAATTGGATACAACTGAAAGTGTTGTTAGGTTTGACCTACTATTATGTGGTTTTTGGTAAATCTAAACCAAAAATCTCAAGAAAATTGTATAATGTATGGCCAGCCTAAGTCCCTGGTCACACCGGATGTGAATTGGCATGCCGAGTCACACCCTATTGTCCGCAATTACAGCTGTCATATCGATGCGGTTTCAACTTAGTCGGAGCCGCATTGATTTCCGAAGTAGTACATTTATTTCAAGTACTTGTATAGCGCCGTCAATTTACACAGTGCTTTACATCTATATTGTACATTCATATCAGTCCCTAACCCTCAAGGGGCGTACAATCTAAGGTCCCTAACTCACATTCATAGATACACATACCAGGGCCAATTTAAACAGGATCCAATTAACCTACCTGCATGTCTTTGGAGTGTGGGAGGAAACTGGAGTACCTGGAGGAAACCCACGCAGGCACAGGGAGAACATGCAAACTCCAGGCAGGTGGTGCCATGATTGGGCTTTGAACCAACGACCCTAGCACTGCCAGGTGGAAGTGCTAACCATTGAGCCACTGTGCTGCCCATAGTACATGTACTACTTTTGGTGTGATTTACATAGACTCCTGTGTCCAGTGAAGTCGCACAATTTCAAAGTCGGGTTTGGTGTGATGTTTGTAAACATTGCAGATGTAAATTTCCAAAGTTAAACAGTAGCTGGGTAGATATGGTGTAACCATCAAGGATCCGTTCATGCCTGAGCATTTTTATTGCTTGATTCCCGAAGCTTGACAGTCCAGTTTAAAGAGGTTGTAGGATCGAATAAGGGTTCAATCAGAGGGGAGATGGGGCCCATTCTCTGCACAGATTTCTAAAGTAGTACATGCAGTACTGTTGGTGCGACTTGCATAGACATCTGTGTTGGATGTCTTGCAAATCGTACCTGAATTTGGCATGTCATCCGACTTTGAAATCGTGCGACTTCACTGTAAGTGATGTGGTGTGATCTTCGTAAACATTGCAGATGCAAATTTTGCAAAGCTAAACAGTAGCTGAGTAGATATGGTGTAAGTATCAAGGATCTGTTCACACCTGTGCATTTTTATTGCTGGATTCCCGAAGCTTGACACTCCAGTTTAAAGAGGTTGAAGGATCCCATAAGGGTTCATTGAGAGGGGCGATGGGGCTCATTCTGCGCACTGAGCCGCTCTTTGCTGAGTGTTCTGTCACTTTGGAGCTGTGTGCAGGCAGTCCACAGAAGTGGACGCAGATGCAGCTGGACGGACACAGTCACGTGGCAGAATTTGACACTTGGGCAGTTGCGTGTGCACAGATGTGAATGTGTTCAGATCCACAGGAGGACAAGTCTCCATGTCCATCTGACTGCGCCCTCGTTCTCAACTGAGTGGAAATTATATGAACTTCTTTTGGGGCAGAATCAAAAGTTTTTGACCCCATAGACTTTAATGGGGACAATTAAAAATGTGTTTCCATGTGTTTTTCAGGTTTTCCCAGTTAAGTCTATGGGGCCAAAGACACACAAATCTGCTCTTGTACAAGTCACTTGTAAAAAAGCTTCTAAAATCGCCTACGCAGTCTCATACCTATTTGTTAATAATCCATGATCACAGGCTGAGCTGATTTGTAACTTGTCTTTTATTAACTCCTCTTACATTATAGGGCTCATTCTCACCATGTCCCTTGAGCTGCATAGATCAATGTAGCCTCAAGGCAAGGGCATATAGAAAACAATTGTTTTCTGTGTGGCCTGCTCACACCGTGCATGTAAGGTGGTGTGTGCTGCATACAAAATGTTCTGTAATGCATGGAGTTTTAATATACCTGATGTACTGTACCTATTAACTGATTTAAGGCTCGGTTCACACTAAAGCAAGTTGTCATGCGACAACACTTAAAGCCGCATGACAAGTCAAAACCCATTTATTCAATGGCACCCTTTCCAATCTATGCAACTAAAGTTGCAGCTTCTTTAAAAAAAAAATGGTTCCTGCACTACATCGATGTGACTTTCTTGTGACTTGAGTGCCATAGAGTTGAAAAGCCATATTTAAAGTCAGATGAAAGTCACACTGGAAGCCACGCGACTTTAGAGTCGCACTAGTGTGAACCGAGCCTTAACTGAGGGTTCAATTGGGCTTTAAGGATTATATATGACAAAATAATGGCATGTCTAGCCTTGAAACACATATGTTGAGGGCATTTTCATTTTGAATGGGCTGGTAGTGTACCTGAACGTACAAACAAAACTGGGCATCCCTCCTTTTTTTTTTTTTTTTTTTTTTTTTTTTTTTCCCTAAGGCATGACTTGTGCTTTGTGGTGCCCCACATTGTTTGTGGTTTTACCATGTACTACCATAATGTGTGAATGGACCTTAAATAAGCTAGGCAACTGCTATTTGTTTGTTCTCATCAATAGTCTTTAGCTGAATTTGAAATACAAGCCATAATCAAGACAACTGATTTAGATAGGCCCAGGTCATTAAACTGTACCAAGTTTTTTTTTTTTTTTTTTTTAAACTATTGTAATTTCATTCATTGAGTTTAAGATATATATATTTTTTTTTACGATTCATTCATTTAGTTTATATTAATTCTTAGGGGTCCACCCAGTTTTTGTTTTCCCATCATGTCAACATGTAAGTTGCAATATAATATACCTACAAATGATGCGTAGTGATAATTTAGTTATTATATAATGCATAGATTAGATGGTGATATTGTGCAGTTTATAAGAATCCACAAACCCTTGGTGTGACATTATCAACCACAAACAAGATTTCTTCTGCAAAATAGTGGGGGGTGATTCAATAAAGGATTTGCAACATAATGATGGCAGTATTGTTGTATTAGGGAATCTAGAGCCACATTCATGTAACGCATGCAACAATTTCCAAGAAAATAAGACCAGTGTCATGTTGGTCTAATTTACTTCCAGCATCATGCCCAGGAGAGACGTAATCGCGACTTTGGCCAGTCAGATGGCTGGAGCTCGTGAACCGGAAGGAAGACCGGGTGAAGATGAAAGCCCTGTTAGCGGTGACCGTGTGCCACTGGAGGGCTTTGTTTTAATCTCACTGGTGGTATTCCCGAGTGTAGTTCGGGGTTAATTATCAGTGCAAAAAGTGGTAACTCCAAGCTACACTCGGGATTACCCTGCAGCGTTGATCTGTGATCCCTGTTTCACTTACCTTGTCCTTCGCTCCCGCGATGTCCTCCCTGCATTGTCCCCGGACATCTCCTCCAGCTGATGCCGGCATCTGTCTTCCGGGTTCCTGTCCTTGCCAGCGTTGGGACGTACGGGAAATTTTTCAATTTTTAAAAAAGCGACATTCATGAAATACACTAAAATCACATAGTAAAACATTACTGTATCAAACCATTTCACATACATTTTGTCCCTAGTGCTTTGTCCTGTGTCCTGCCTGCATTTTTACTGTTCTTTCTGCCTGGAAACTGAGAAAAGTCCATGGCGTCCAAAAAGCTTCCCTTTTAGGTCAAAAGCGGTTTTAGACCAACTAGAGAACAGCGATAGTAAATCAGAACTACTTGCAGAATTGAGTGATAATGATTCGTGGGGAAATTCATCAGACACTGAAAACGATTTTGCGACTAAGCGCAGTGATGTGCGTAGTTGGCGCTCTATTTCAAATTTCAGTGTTTTTGGTTTGATTTATATTATTGAATAAAATTTTTTATTACTATTTTTTGATTTATTATATTTATAATTTATGTTTTTGTGTTTCAAATTTTATCATACCCGGGATGTTTACTAGACTCTTGTTCGGACAGATTTCAGTGAGTTATTCCTAAAAATTACAGGCCTACAATAAAAAAACGACATATTTCCATGCAAAAAAAGTACTGCTTTGAGCACAGAATCATACTGCTAGGGAGGTTAAGGTAAGTCCTTCACAATTTGGTAGTATGCGATGCATATTAGCACATTATTACATTACCTTGCAGGGCATTTTTATTTTTATTTTTAAACCCGCTTTAAATTTTAATGAGAAGTGTCCCTTGTGATGCTGGTGCTTGTGGTGGCTGTTCTCATCTGTCCTCTATCCCCACCCCTACATACTCCCCCCACAGCGGTAATCCTCTGATGCTGCAGTGATTGATACAGCTGCTGGACCCATCAAAAGCACTCGTCAAGAGTGCAGCGTTGCTAAGCCCCTGTTCTCCACTCATGAAAGTTGTACTATAGCTTCCATCAATGAAAAGTGCTCTATGAATGGAAGAGGCGGACCTTTCGTAAAAATCTATCTAAAGATAATTTTCTATTTAAGATACAGTAATTATTTTGTTTATTGAGCATGAAATGGTGCTTAGTTATGTAGCATGAGGCTGTATATTCTGCAATATTTACATTTTTAGTAAACTCATTCAGTGAATCCAGAGATCACATGCACTGCATTGATGCATTCACACAATTTCACAGTAACCATGAGGAAAAAACAGGAAATAATAGAATTTGAGTAGTTCTCCAGCTATGTGTGATTAACCTGTTAGCCTAAAATCGGTTCTGATATCGCTGTTTTACTAATCTGACAGCTTATTATTCTAAGAAGGAAACCTTCATTTGGTTTACAAATATTAAAGATTCTAACTACCCGCAAGAATGAGTCGGATTCCTTATATTTAAAGAGCACCTGTCATTTTAGATCCATCATGGCAGTGCCTGTTAGCGGGCATCCACACACCTGCTGCCGCCACGTCCCACACCTTTTTCTGTCACTGCCGCATCATCAGCCGTCCCATTAAAGTGAGTCAACAGCGGGTCAGAGGAAGAACCGTTGCGGGACAGAGATGACAGTTGCTCTTTAAAAAATTATGATCTAAATCTAGCCTTTTCACTAGTGATTTAAATCAAATCCACCCTGCTCTGTCATAATTCTTTCTCCTGAGCTGTCAGCTGTTTTTGTACAGTGAGCTGCGCATGCGTAGTTCAGCATACATTTATGGCACAGCTCTGTGCTGTAAGGATGTGACTTCTGTGTGTAAGCGCCAGAGTGACATCATCACAACCTGACCAGTCAAGAAGCCAAAGAGTCCGAATTGCAGAAGGAAGACAGAAGACGGAAAGAGAAAATGGAAGCGTCTATGGCAGCCAAGAGCACTGACACTGCAGTGCTAGAGGAGATCACTTGGCAGATTAGTTTGCTATAATGTCCTAATATGCTGTGCACACTAGTACATTGGGGTATAAAGCTCCTGGGAACATTTTTATATTTTTCTTTATGTGGAGGTTAAATTACACTTTTTATATAGCACTGCAACTGACCCACCAATGCTGTGGGTGAATATTGTGGTCACTGACAGCAAAACTGGGGATTATTGTTGCGTTCACTGACACCTACACTAGGGGTTTTGATTGTGAACACTAAAAGCCAAGGGTGAGGCTTATTTTACTCCCATTTCCTCTTCAGTGGGCATTGCGATACATTGCAAAAAATGCAGATGGACCAATTTGTTTGGCCATTTTGGATTTGGTAATACCTATTCCTTTTGAATGGGCTGCCTAACCTTGAAGCAATGCACAGAAATGCACTGGTATTGTGCGATCCGCACTTGAGGCCCTCTGTCATTTTCAAATTGACCCCCGCTGGAAATGGTGTCCTTTTTGTGATTGTGAAAAAAAAAACAAAAACATGTTTTAAGTAAACGGTGTACCAACACATCTCACCACCCCTACACAATGTACACCAATACTCGGCTGGAGCAGGGAAGGATTAAGAACTGCATCTGGATTTATGGCTGTATGGGCTCGTGCTGGGGAGATTCGGTGTTCTTTCTTCTCCTGGTGCTGGATATGAGGAGAAATCAAACCTTTTACATTTCTACCTGGAATGAGGCACCTGCATAGGTAGCATTTTTCCCTAATCTGGACAGATCTCTCCCCCCCCACACACACTTTTTTGTCCCTGGGCCAAAAAACCTTCCCAATAAACACTGCACAGAGATTCTAACCTCTACATGGTCTCTTCAAGGCTAGAAAGGAATTTTGGCTGGAGTTCCACTTTAACCTTCCAGTAATCTGAGGTTAACCATTACCACAGTAACTGGTCCCTTGATTTCACAGATGTGAGCACGATATTAAGCGTTGCAACATCTCTCCCATGGGTATTCATAAAAATAATTCATTTCAAAATCTAGTTGGATTTCAGCTCCACTGGTAAATCATGACTAGGTTGTGCTTTTTACTGCTGCAGCTTTATTATTAAAGTGTTACCAAACCCAGAAGCCTGCATTCACTCTCTTTGGTCTTTCCACGGTACACAGAACATGAGTGCAATTATTTTAGTAAATATAAACTGTTAAATACCTTTTCTCATCAGCTAGAGCAGTCTTGTGACTTCTCTCAGGGTCCAGCAGAACACTGGTTAATCTTTTAGGAGGAGCTTTCTTTCTGCTGTAGGAGGATGCAGAGCCCCTGACCTCTGTCTGGGCAGTGCTGATTGGTTTTGTGCTGATCACATGCATCCTCCCAAGAAAAAAAACACCTCTAGCAATACACACCAAACTGAGCATGTGCAGTGTCTCTACACGATCTGTCTTATCAGAAGATAAGAGGGGGACACTGGAAGAAGGGGAGGATCAGAAGTCGGGATCAAACAGCCTTTTTACATAATGCGGAGGATTACCCCTTAGGTTCCATAGTAAGTATAACAAGCATGCTTTACTGCATATACAGACAGATGTTACTGTGGTGGGTTTAGTACCACTTTACAGGTTCAGTAAATTAAAAAAAAAAAAAAAAAAAAAAATGCACATTACTTTTATTATTATTTTTTTTTTTGTAATAAATACAGTTCACACTGGCAAAATAAGAAGCAAACAAAGCTTCAAGGAAAGCAAACATCTATCGCACGCTAGTAGATCCATTTGTTTTGTTGTCTGCAGCCTTCTATACATCCATTGCCTTGAGGACAAAAAAGAGCTGGTTTATGTTACAATAGGTTTACTATACAAGAGGAAAAAAGAGAGTACAGTATGTTCACGGGACAAGGAACCTTTTATGATGTGCTATTTTACCTACAAGGATGCCCGAAGCCTATATAATAGGAGTAGAAATTATTATTATTATTATTATTATTATACAGTATTTATAAAGCGCCAATAGCTCGCTCAGCGCTGTACATTACAAAGGGGGACAAAACATGTGACAGAACAATACCAATACAATGCAAAACATGAGGGGATCGAGGGCCCTGCTCTTTTGAGCTTACAATCTAGGAGGGAGGGGATGGTGGCACAGGAGGAGATAGCTGTGGGGGATGGAGTGGTAGGATGAGTGGAGGAGGTCGGCAAGTTAGCAGGGGGTGGGGTAGGCTTCCCTGAAGAGATGGGTTTTCAGGGTGCGCCTAAAGGAGAGGAGAGTAGGTGATAATCTGATGGGTTGGGGCAGGGAGTTCCAGAGGATGGGTGACACCCTGGAGAAGTCCTGGAGGCGGGCATGGGAGGAGGAGACCAGGGAACTAGAGAGAAGGAGGTCTTGTGAGGAGCGGAGTGTGCGTGTTGGGCGGTACTTGGATATTAGGTCGGTAATGTAGTTCGGGGCAGTATGGTGGACAGCTTTGTACGTCAGCGTTAGGATTTTGAATTTGATCCGTTGCGCAATCGGAAGCCAGTGGAGGGATTGGCAGAGGGGGGTGGCAGAGACAGAGCGGTTGGAAAGGTGAATGAGTCTGGCAGCCGTATTCAGGATGGACTGAAGCGGGGATAGCCAGCGGCGAGGCAGGCCAGTGAGGAGGGAGTTGCAGTAGTCGAGTCGTGATACGATGAGGGAGTGGATGAGCTGTTTAGTGGTTTCTGGGGTTAGGAACGTGCGTATTTTGGAGATGTTGCGGAGGTGGAGTCTGCATGCGTTTGTTAAAGATTGGACTTGGGGCTGGAAGGATAGGTTGGAGTCCAGAATGACACCAAGTACTCTGGCCTGCAGGGCGGGTTTGATGGTAGCGTTGTTGGATGTGACGGAGAAGTCAGTGGGGGGTGGTGTCCGGGCTGGGGGGAAGACAAGAAACTCGGTTTTGGAGAGGTTCAATTTAAGGAAGTGGAGTGACATCCAGTCTATGTCGCTCAGTAGGTGTGTGATTCGGGCTGAGACCAAGGGGGTGAGGTGGGGGGTTGAGAGATAGATTTGTGTGTCGTCAGCATAGAGGTGGTAGTTGAAGCCGTGAGAGTGTATGAGTTGGCCAAGGGAGGAGGTATAGATAGAGAAGAGAAGGGGCCCGAGGACAGAGCCTTGAGGGACCCCAACAGAGAGGGGGAGTGAGGGGGAGGTGGTAGCATTATAGGTAACGCTGAAGGAGCGTTGTGACAGGTAGGATGACAGCCAGGAGAGAGCAGAATCTCTGAGGCCGAGGGAGTGTAGTTTATTGAGGAGGAGGGGGTGGTCGACTGCGTTGAAGGCCGCAGAGAGGTCAAGGAGTAGGAGCACTGAATAGTGGCCATTAGCTTTGGCGGTTAGCAGGTCGTTGGAGAGTTTGAGTAAGGCAGTTTCGGTGGAGTGTAGGGGACGGAAGCCGGACTGTAGGGGATCGAGGAGGTTGTTGTCGTTGAGGTGAGAGCATAGGCGGGTGTAGACTAGGCGCTCGAGGAGTTTAGATGTAAATGGGAGCAGGGAGATGGGTCTGAGGTTGTTCGGGTCATTGGGGTCCAGGGAGAGCTTTTTAAGTATGGGGGTGATGTGTGCATGTTTCAGAGGGTAGGGGAAAGTGCCGGAGGAGAGGGAGAGATTGAAGATGTGGGTGAGGGAGCGTAGGATGGAGGGGGAAGGAGGTCGTAGGAGTTGTGAGGGGATAGGGTCGAGGGGGCAGGTGGTGAGGCGGGCATCAGAGAGGATCTTGGAGACTTCCTCGATGGTAGTAAGGTCAAAGGTGCGGAGTGTTGGGGGAGCTTCAGTATGAGGAATGTAGGGTGGGGTGGAAGAGGAGGTCAGAGCAGTGGTGGGGCCGTGGGAGAGGGGTGATGAGGAGGTAGCTGAGTGAGGGTGAAGGGGGTTGGAGAGAGTTTGAGCAGCGACGAAGTCCCTGCGGGTTATGTCGAGGGGGAGGGGGGATAAGGGGGTAGCTGTGTGAGGGGAAGGGTTGAGAGGGCATGTGAGTTGTGGCAATGTCCTTGCGAATTGTGTCAATCTTGTTTTTGAAGTGATTGGCAATCTCAAGGGCAGTGAGTGAGGTGCTGGGTGGAGGTGGGGGTGGAGAGAGTAGAGAGTTGAAGGCGGAGAATAGTCGGCGAGGATTGGAGGAGAGGGCCTTGATGAGGGTCAAGAAGTAGGCCTGTTTGGCAGCATGGAGGGAGGAGGTGTAGGTGTGGAAGGCAGATTTGTAGCGGGTGAAGGCTTGTTGGGATTTGGTTTTGCGCCATAGTCGCTCCAGGGCACGACTGTGTCGTTTGAGGGTTTTGGTGTGATCAGTCTGCCAGGGCTGGAGCGGTCGGGGTCTGATGTTGCGTGTGGTTAAAGGCACTAGTGAGTCAAGGGCTGTTGACAGCGTGTTGTAGGCAGTCATAGCCAAGTCAGGGCAGGACAGGGGGAGGATGCGGTCGTGGAGTTGATCAGCTGCAGAGTGGAGGGAGGCAGGGTTAAGGTTGCGGAGGTTACGGCTGGTAGTGTGACATTTGGAGGGGTAGCCGTTGGAGGATGAGGAGAGAGAAGGTAATGAGGTTGTGGTCAGAGAGAGGGAAGTGGTTGTTAGTGAGGTTGTGGGGAGCACAGCGGTTGGAGAAGACGAGATCAAGGATATTACCGTCGGAGTGGGTGGTGGATTGTATGCACTGTGCAAGTGTAAAGGAGGAGGTTAAGTGGAGGAGACGGGCTGTGTCCGGGTTGTCGAGGTTGACAGGGATGTTAAAATCCCCAAGGATGATGGTGGGTAGCTCAGAGGAGAGGGAGAAGTCATCCAGGAAGCGGGGTATGGATCCAGGAGGCCGGTGTATCACAGCAATCTTCAGGGGGGTTGGGGAGAATAGTCGGACGCAGTGGGCCTCGAAGGAGGAGAAGGATAGGGAGGGGGGGGTTTGGGAGGACTCGGAAGGTGCTCTGCGGTGACAGGAGCAGACCAACCCTACCACCTTTACGACCGTTGGGCCTGGGTGAGTGGGTCCAGGTGAGACCTCCGTAGGAGAGTGCAGCGGGGGAGGTAGAGTCAGTGGGCTGGATCCAGGTTTCCGTGATCGCTAGGAGGTTGAGGGAACGGGAAACGAAGAGGTCGTGGATGGCGGTAAGCTTGTTGCACACCGATCGGGCGTTCAGGAGTGCACATGAAAACGGGGGGGGGGGGGGGCGAGATTTTAGGGAGCAGGGGGACAGATACTAAGTTGCGGCGGGATGTGGAGGCGGGAGGGTGTTGTGGAGGAGGGCCAGGATTCGGGGAGATGTCCCCCGCAGTTATGAGGAGGAGAAGGGTGAGAAAGGTGGCATGGGAG
This sequence comes from Staurois parvus, assembly GCF_062004578.1. Classification (NCBI taxonomy): domain Eukaryota; kingdom Metazoa; phylum Chordata; class Amphibia; order Anura; family Ranidae; genus Staurois; species Staurois parvus. The sequence continues at coordinate 3,322,960 of NW_028318500.1, read as the reverse complement.
CGGGATGTGCAGGAGCATGAGAAACTACTAGTGGAGGTGTTGGGGTCAGTGGGAGAGTGGAGTAATAGGAGGAGGTGGTGGGTGCCGTAGAGGGGCGAAGGAAGCAGTGAGGACACAATATACAATTGTTTGGGAGGAGCAGAGGGATATAGTGAATGGATTTTGGGAACGGAGGAGAGGAAAATGAGGAGGAGTGGAAAAGGCATTTTGGGGGGTGAAGAGAGCAATAGTAGGGAGATGATAGCAGTGAGGGGAAGATGTACAAGTTTTGGGGTGGAGCAGAGGGGTAAAGAAATGAGATTTGGGAATAGAGGATAGTAATGTGATAAGGAGAAGAGGGGTGTATTATATAAAAGGTACACGGAGTGGGACTCAGGCATGTAAGAGATGTTTCCCAGGGTGAATGCTTGCAGTCTGTCCAGCATGCAGTTGAGTTTCTTGCTGTTGTTGTGTCTTCCTGCTGCTGAAGTTCTCCTGCTTTAGTTCAACTGCTGTGTTTAACTGCTTCGCACTCGTTCTAAGCCGCACTCCATCTGAAGCAGCACCCCCATCAGAGACTGTGCCCCCCATCAGAGATCTCCCCCATGAGCTGATCTAAATGACCACTACTGACAATACATACAGTTGTGTTCAAAATAATAGCCGTCAGACATCACTAACCTGATCAGTCACTGTTTTTGGTAGAAATGATATTTCTACATGGCAAATAATTTACTAGCAGGTGTAGTAGAGTAATAGAAATCCAACAGAGCCAACAGTCATGACATGCATGCTGCTGATTCTGTGTAATTGAATCACTAATTGAAAGGGGCATGTTCAAAATAATAGCAGTGTGGAGTTCTATTAGTGAGGTCATTCATTCTTTGAAAAACAGGTGGCAATTATTGCCCTTATTGAAGGAAGGAAGGCAGCAAGTGTTGTACATGCTGGTTACAGTGCACTTCTCTCTGAAATTCTGAGGAAAATGGGTCGTTCCAGACATTGTTCAGAAGAACAGCGTACCTTGATTAAAAAGTTGATTGGAGAGGGGAAAACGTATAAAGAAGTGCAGAAAATGATAGGCTGCTCTGCTAAAATGATCGCAAATGCTTTAAAAATGGCAACCAAAACCTGAAAGACGTGGAAGAAAGCGAAAAACTACCATTGGAATGGATAGAAGAATAACCAAAATGGCAAGGACTCAGCCATCAATCAGCTCCAGGAAGATCAAAGAAGGTGTAAAGTTACCTGTGAGTACTGTTACAATTAGAAGACGCCTATGTGCAGCCAAGCTATCTGCAAGAAGCCCCCGCAAAGTCCCACTGTTGAAAAAAAGACATGTGCTGAAGAGGTTAAAATTTGCCAAAGAGCACATTGACTGGCCTAAAGAGAAATGGCGCAACATTTTGTGGACTGATGAAAGTAAGATTGTTCTTTTTGGATCTAGTGGCCGGAGACAGTTTGTCAGATGACCCCCAAACACTGAATTCGAGCCACAGTACACTGTGAAGACAGTGAAGCATGGTTGTGCAAGCATCATGATATGGGGATGTTTCTCATACTACGGTGTTGGGCCTATTTATCGCATACCAGGGATCGTGAATCAGTTTTAATACATCAGAATACTTGAGGTTATGCTGAAGAGGAAATGCCCTTGAAATGGGTGTTTCAACAAGACAACGACCCCAAACACACCAGTAAACGTGCAACATCTTGGTTCCAGACCAACAAGATTGACGTTATGGAGTGGCCAGCCCAATCCCCGGATCTTAATCCAATAGAAAACTTGCGGGGTGACATCAAAAATGCAGTTTCTGAGGCAAAACCAAGAAATAGAGAAGAACTGTGGAATGTAGTCCAATCATCCTGGGCTGGAATACCTGTTCACAGGTGCCAGAAGTTGGTTGACTCCATGCAACACAGATGTACAGCAGTTCTCAGAAACAGTGCTTATACAACTAAATATTAATTAAGTGATTCAAAGGAAAGCAAAATCTTCAAACATTTTTCAGTTTATATAGTGAATGTTTGAGTTTGTAAAGAAGAATACAAACACTGCTTTTTTTTTTTTTTGAACAGTCCAATATTCACTTTTCTTCAATTATTATTTTTTTTTTTTTTCTTCTTAGAGGAACAACACATTTGATATTTTTCTTCATGTTTTGATTTGGAATAGCATGTGTAGTGTTCCCAATGCATTTGTGTGTATGGAAATAAAAGCTATTAGAGGATTTTGAGCTTTATTCACTTTTTTCAACACACTGCTATTTTGAACACAACTGTGTATATATGTACAGGTAACTCGAAAAATTAGAATATTGTGCAAAAGTTCATTTATTTCAGTAATGCAACTTAAAAGGTGACACTAATATATGAGAGAGACCCATTACATGCAAAGCAAGATAGTTCAAGCCGTGATTTGTCATAATTGTGATGATTATGGCTTACAGCTCATGAAAACTCCAAATCCACAATCTCAGAAAATTAGAATATTACATGCAATCAATTAAAACCAAGGATTGTACAGAGAACAATATTGGAGCTCTGAAAAGTATAAGCATGCATATGTACTCAGTACTTGGTTTGGGCCCCTTTTGCAGCAATTACTGCCTCAATGCGGCGTGGCATGGAAGCTATCAGCCTGTGGCACTGCTGAGGTGTTATGGAAGACCAGGATGCTTCAATAGCGGCCTTCAGCTCTTCTGCATTGTTCGGTCTCGTCTCTCATCTTTCTCTTGGCAATGCCCCATAGATTCTCTATGGGGTTCAGGTCAGGCGAGTTTGCTGGCCAATCAAGCACAGTAATCCCACGGTCATTGAACCAGGTTTTGGTGCTTTTGGCAGTGTGGGCAGGTGCCAAGTCCTGCTGGAAAATGAAGTCAGCATCCCCATAAAGCTCGTCTGCGGAAGGAAGTATGAAGTGCTCCAAAATCTCCTGGTAGACGACTGCATTGACCCTGGACTTAATGAAGCACAGTGGACCAACACCAGCAGATGGCATGGCTCCCCAAATCAACACAGACTGTGGAAACTTCACACTGGATTTCAAGCATCTTGCAGTGTGTGCCTCTCCATTCTTCCTCCATACTCTGGGTCCTTGGTTTCCAGATAAGATGCAAAAGTTGCTCTCATCAGAAAAGAAGACTTTGGACCACTGAGCAACAGACCAGGTCTGTTTTTTTTCTTTAGCCCAGGTAAGAGGCTTCTGACGTTATTTGTGGTTCAGGAGCGGCTTGACAAGAAGAATACGACATTTGAAGCCCATGTCCAGGATCCGTCTGTGTGTGGTGGCTCTTGATGCACTGACTCCAGCCTCAGTCCACTCCTTGTGAAAGTCTCCATTATTCCCCATTGTTGGTGGGAGGAAAGGAATAGTGTTTTTGTATCAGTGGGAGGAAAAGTGCCTTTAGAGCCAGGTAAAGGCTAGCAAAGGGCCACATCCGAGCCGCAGTTTGGAGACCACTGAACTAGAGACACCAGTGAGGTATATTGTGACTTGTGGTGTTGCAGAGTCAGGAGATATGCTGCTGTGACTTCTAGTGCTAAAGAGATGAGAGGTTCTGCTGGGAATTGTAGTGCTACCAAAATGGGAGAGAGGCTAATGGAACTTTGTAGTGCAACAGAGACAGGAGAAAGATTGAGAGTGCAGAAACAGTCAATTTTATTATCTGTAGTGCTGTAGGGAAGGAAGAGATACTGCTGGAACTTGTAGTGCTCTGGAGACAGAAGAGATGCTGCTGGAACTCCTAGTACTATGGAGAAGAGAGGGATTCTACTGGGCCTTTTTTGTACTGCAGAGACAGGAGGGAGACTGATGGGACTGCAGAAACCAAAAAAAAAAAAAAAAAAAATTTGATCTCGTGCTGTAGGGAAAGAGATTCTGCTGGAACTTATAGTGCTTTAGAGACCGGAGAGATGTTGGGACTCCTAGTACTACAGAGAAGAGAGAGACGCTGCTGGGATTTGTAGTACTGCAGAGACAGGATAGATGCTGCTGGGACTCCTAGTACTACAGAGAAGAGAGATGCTGATGGGATTTGTAGTACTGCAGAGACAGGAGAAATGGGACTCATATGTACTAGGGAAATGGGAAAGATATTGCTGGGACTTGTAGTACTATGGAGACAGGAGAGATGCTACGAGGGAGATGCTCTAGGGAATTTTAGTGCTGTAGAGACGAGATATGCTGCTGTTACTTCTAGTGCTAAAGAAACAAGAGATTCTGCTGGGACTTGTAGTGTTACCAAGATGGGAGAGAGGCTGATGTGACTTGTAGTGCAACAAAGACAGGAGGGAGACTGAGTGCAGAAACAGGATAAATGTTATCTACAGTGCTGTAGGGAAAGAAGAAATGCTGCTGGAATTTGTAGTGCTTTGGAGGCGGGATAAAAAAAACTGTATGGTGTAGCGCTAGGTGGTGATAATAGAGTGTGTAAATTGTAATGATCAAACCAACAAATAAATGCACATAAAGAACACACAGGTAAATATACATAAAACACTCCCCTTGAATAACCCCAATAATAAGGGGAGCCAATGGGTGACTCAGTGAACATACAGTGGTTCCAGAGGAAAAACACAAGACCGTGCAAGTGTAGCACACTCAATAAGTGGTAATAGTGCGTTCATATACCGTCCACTTCAAACACAAGTGTAAAATCTTCATAAACGTGAGAGTGCCACTGGTGTCACAATCCTAAAGTGGTCTGAGTGCCCCCTCACCACCTTGCAATGACCACAAGGGCCAGCACACTTTGTTATATATAGCACGTGTCCCTCAGGAGCCACCTTGTCTAAAAGACAATACTGGATACCACATCAGACCGCTGTCATCCAGATCTCCTCTAGCCACTGATTATTCTGGTAATACCTCTTTCCCACAGGGTCATACTCAGACACAAATAGAAATCCTCCATAGCGTAATACAGTAATTTTATTAAGAAATACAAATGCCCACTCACATCCTAACAGACGATAATATGCAAGAAATCCTCATAGCATAGGTATGCATGGAGTCCCAATATGGCGCGTGCGCTGGAAGTGATGTCTGCGCATTCTGGAAGTGTCGTAAGGGCGTACGCACCATATTGGGACTCCATGCACCATACAGTTTTTTTGTGTATTTTGGTATAAAGGAGGGTGTCGGCAGCTTGGAGTAGTTTATCCATCTGAGCGCAGGAGGTTTTTATTTTTCTTGGAGACAGGATAGATGCTGCTGGGACTCCTAGTACTACAGAGAAGAGATATGCTGCTGGGATTTGTAGTACTGCAGAGACAGGAGAAATGGGACTCGTATGTACTAGGGAAATGAAAGAGATATTGCTGGGACTTGTAGTACTATGGAGATGAGGAAGATGCTGCTGGGACTTGTAGTGCTACAGAGATTGGCGAGATGCTGCTAGGACTTGTAGTACAATGGAGATGGGGTAGATGCTGCTGGGATTTGTAGTGCTATGGAGACAGATGCTGCTAGGACTTGTAGTGCAGTGGAGACGGGGAAGATGCTGCTGGGACTTGTAGTACAATGGAGATGGGGTAGATGCTGCTAGGACTTGTAGTGCAGTGGAGACGGGGAAGATGCTGCTGGGACTTGTAGTACAATGGAGATGGGGTAGATGCTGCTAGGACTTGTAGTGCTATGGAGACTGGCGAGATGCTGCTGGGACTTGTAGTTCTATGGAGGTGGGACAAATGCTGCTGAGCAGGTCTATGGACATGAGATGCCACTGGAACACACTTGTACAGGGCTGGTAGATTTTTCTAGTAAAACGTGCCGGGACTTTTAACTATGCAGAGTCAGAATGGCATCAATAGGACATGCTAGAATTTGTAGCTGTGCAGAGAAAGGAGCTGGAGACCAGTAGGACATGCTTGGAATTGTAATGCTGCACAGGCCTAAGATATTTCAGTGATTCATTTGATGGGGCGTATTGGCAATACTGAGGTACTGAACAGTAATAAGTATTTAAAACCGTTCTGCCTTCACTCACTACATGCCTGTTCAAGGTCAGTGACTCAAAAAGTAACAAAGTCAGAGGTTCAGCATGATAGCCAGGCAAGTAGTATTTTCAGGTGGAGGTCAAAGCAGCCACCATATTTTTTTTATCAAAGTCAGGCCTATACACAGCTATAACTAGAGGTTGTAGAGGGTACTGTTCTCCAACCCACCACCATGGTGAGTGACCTCATATTATCACCCAAGGTGAATGTCAGAATTGGTTTGATCGTTGGATTCTCAACTACATAATATGTTGCTGTTAATGATTTGTCTGAATTTACAAACCCATTTTTTTTTTTTTGTTTTTTTTGTCCCCTTAGGAGAACATTTAAGTGAAGAATTTTCCAAAGTGAATCCGCTTCGAAAGGTGCCGTCCCTTAAAGATGGAGACTTCACAATGGCTGAGAGGTGAAGTCCATTTTGCTGCAATTTGTAATAAGAGGGTGGTGTTCAGAATGCCTTTAGAACATGTTCATATGTTCTGTGGCCCTTGTTGCCCCTCTGAAAAGCTATCCAGTGTGGATCACTTTTTGGAGACCTCTGTCAGATGTTGAGGAACTTATGTCAATGCTTGATTTAACCCTGTAAACACTGCAATTGTGTACATTGGACACGGTTGTCGCAGAGGCCCATGGACTTGCATGGGTCATGGGCTTGGCATGTGTACAGCCCTGAGCATCTGTATGCCTGTTCAGGTGGGCAGTCAGAGGGTGGTAAAACTAGAGCTTAACCACCTGGTTTTACTTTTCCCCTGGCTGCATGTGTGAATGGACCCTTAAAGACTAGGTTCACCTTTAGGGAAAAAAAAAATAATAAATGCACATATTTTTGCAAGAAAAAAAATGTGCATTTATTTATTTTTTTCCCCAGGAGCCTGCAAAGCATTGCAGCCTCAATCAGTGGATCACAGGTGCATTGTCAGGCTCCTGCAGACAAGTCCTATAGCTTTTTGCTAATGCCTCTCTACAGGCCTTTCTGTTTTGAAAGCTGCAGGACTTGTGAATAGACTACAAGCACGCTGATCAGCACAGTCAGTCCATTGAGACTACAATTCGGTTTGCTGTGAATGAATGATGCGACTGTGTTGGAGATGTCACGAGGGTGAGCAGTGGTGAGGGAACATGTTACACGCTAAATACGGGTGTAAAATGTAATCTGTTCCAAAAGGCAAGCGGAACATTTTAAAGTGGAACTCCTGCTATCTTTTTTGATAGAGTAAAATTAGTATCTGTAATTCCTAATTTTTTTTTTTTTCCCCCTTTTTTTTGCTCTGTAAAATTCAGCTGGGAAGTTCAATTCACATTTTCTATCTTGGTGACATGGAGGAAAAAAAGAAAAATAAATTCTAGTCACCAGAACAGGGGCAGAGAGAATATCTTAATGGGTTAATGGGGACATCTCTTCCAGTGACAGCAGAGAAATGTAGAATATCTTTGGATAAGGACCCTTACCACTTGTTAATATGGGATAGAACAATAGGGGAAAAACATCAAACTGGAACATGAAAAGAGAAATGCATTTAAAATCTGGCAATTCTAAGCTTCCCTACCCTATGTTGTGTCCTGTTTAAGTCCGAGTTCCAATAGGTCTCAGCTAGTAGTATGAGAAGCGATTTGTATACAGCTACAATTTACAAAGCCTTCAGCCAGCTTCAAAACTCCTCTAAACCCCAAACCAAACGTATATTATATTGCAGCTTACTGGTCTTCAGATGTGGTGGCTGAATTGGGTTTTGCTTTTCAGACTAAGAACATATTTACAAGTACAGAAAATATCTGTTTATTTTGTTGAAGTGCAATGTCCTTGTCACTTCCCATGAGCTTAAAGAACTCCAGGAATTGCAGCACTTTTAAAAATGTGCTGGCTTATAAGGGTTAAAAGGGGAAGTGTGGGAATACGAATAAACAAACATACATACTCACCTCTGTACTTTGGCAGTACTTCTCTTTTAGGTCTGAGATGTATGCCACCTTAATGGACTAATCTCTTTGTTTCCATTTTTACTGAGCACTGGGAGTATAGCTTCAGCTGTTTTCAGTCGATTTATGCTGGACCTTCAGGTCTCCAATCCTGCAGCTATGGAGTCTTTTGCAGCCAATCTACCCACCCCTCCTCTCCTTTGCCTATTTACAGAAGGCTTTGTATTATCTGAATCCATTCACAAAATTTTTATTTATTTTTTAAAATTTATTTCAGGTACTTGTATAGCGCCGTTAATTTATGCAGCGCTTTACATATATATTGTACATTCACATCAGTCCTTAACCCTTAAGGGGTGTACAAACGTAGGTCCCTAACTCACATTCATACATACACATACTAGGGACAATTTAGACAGGATCCAATTGACCTACCAGCATTTCTTTGGAGTGTGGGAGGAAACCGGTGTACCTGGAAGAGGGGCGAGCAGTGCAGCTGTTGTGTAGCAGAGTGCAACTCTGAGTACCATTGCGATAGCTGTAGTCCTGGCACCCAGTAAAAATGTAAATAAGAGAGAAGTCCATGAGGTGGTGTATGCCCCTTTATAAACGAACATGTTTTTAAAAGGGTTGAAATTCCTGGAGTTTTCTTCCCCTCCATGTAGTACATGCACAGTTTCTGAAGATCCTGAAAAAGCTCACGTGAACAGTGAGTGAAACACAATGACGTCACAACGTCACCACGCCCGCACCCTGGGCTGCACCACATGTCTTTCCACCATGCCGCTTCATTCTGATGTCTAGAATGGAACAGCTTGATTCATCTATATTGAGATGCCACTAACTGAGCCACCACCTGAATTGGAACATACACTATATATTGCCAAAAGTATTGGGACGCCTGCCTTTACACGAACATAAACTTTAATGGCATCCCAGTCTTAGTCCGTAGGGTTCAATATTGAGTTGGCTCACCTTTTGCAGCTATAACAGCTTCAACTCTTCTGGGAAGGCTGTCCACAAGGTTTAGGAGTTTGTCTATGGGAATGTGTGACCATTCTTCCAGAAGCACATTTGTGAGGTCAGGCACTGATGTTGGACGAGAAGGTATGACTCGCAGTCTCCGCTCTAATTCATCCCAAAGGTGTTCTATCAGGTTGAGGTCAGGACTCTATGCAGGCCAGTCAAGTTCCTCCACCCCAAACTCGCTCATCCATGTCTTTATGGACCTTGCTTTGTGCACTGGTCCGCAGTCATGTTGGAACAGGAAGGGGCCATCCCCAAACTGTTCCCACAAAGTGGGGAGCATGAAATTGTCCAAAATGTCTTGGTATGCTGATGCCTTAAGAGTTCCCTTCACTGGAACTAAGAAAAAGCTTGAAATAGAGAAAATGAATGCAGCCACTACAATGAAGCACTAGTAAGCTCCAATATATTACATTTTTGTTTTGGGGATTAGATACGCATTGTTGTACATAATAATAATTTTTTTCAGACTAGCACAGTGGTTCTCAACCTTTCTAATGCCGCGACCCCTTAATACAGTTCCTCATGTTGTGGTGACCCCCAACCATAAAATTATTTTCATTGCTACTTCATAACTGTAATTTTGCAGTGGGAGGAGTAGTGCCATGTCATTGGTGTCAGTGGAAGGAGTAGTGCCCCATCACTGATGTCAGTGGGATGAATAGTGCCCCATTGTTGGTGTCAGTGGGAGGAATAGTGCCCCATCGTTGGTGTCAGTGTGGTGGAGGGGAGAATAGTTCCCCATCATTGGGGTCAGGGGGGGGGGGAAATAGTGTCCCATCGTTGGTGTCAGTGGGGGGAGGAATAGTGCCCCATCATTGGTGTCAGTGGGAGGAATAGTGCCCCATCATTGGTGTCAGTGTGGTGGAGGGGAGAATAGTGCCCCATCATTGGGGTCAGGGGGGGGGGGGGGGAAATAGTGCCCCATCGTTGGTGTCAGTGGGGGGAAGAAAAGGGCCCCATCGTTGGTGTCAGTGGAGGGAGGAATACTGCCCCATCGTTGGTGTCAGTGGGGGGAGGAATAGTGCCCCATCACTGATGTCAGTGGGATGAATAGTGCCCCATTGTTGGTATCAGTGGGAGGAATAGTGCCCCATCGCTGATGTCAGTGGGATGAATAGTGCCCCATCGCTGATGTCAGTGGGATGAATAGTGCCCCATCGCTGGTGTCAGTGGGAGGAATAGTGCCCCATCGCTGGTGTCAGTGGGAGGAATAGTGCCCCATCGCTGGTGTCAGTGGGAGGAATAGTGCCCCATCGCTGGTGTCAGTGGGAGGAATAGTGCCCCATCGCTGGTGTCAGTGGGAGGAATAGTGCCCCATCGCTGGTGTCAGTGGGAGGAATAGTGCCCCATCGCTGGTATCAGTGGGAGGAATAGTGCCCCATCGCTGATGTCAGTGGGATGAATAGTGCCCCATCGCTGGTGTCAGTGGGAGGAATAGTGCCCCATCGCTGGTGTCAGTGGGAGGAATAGTGCCCCATCGCTGGTGTCAGTGGGAGGAATAGTGCCCCATCGCTGGTGTCAGTGGGAGGAATAGTGCCCCATCGTTGGTGTCAGTGGGAGGAATAGTGCCCCATCGTTGGTGTCAGTGGGAGGAATAGTGCCCCATCGTTGGTGTCAGTGGGAGGAATAGTGCCCCATCGTTGGTGTCAGTGGGAGGAATAGTGCCCCATCGTTGGTGTCAGTGGGAGGAATAGTGCCCCATCGTTGGTGTCAGTGGGAGGAATAGTGCCCCATCGTTGGTGTCAGTGGGAGGAATAGTGCCCCATCGTTGGTGTCAGTGGGAGGAATAGTGCCCCATCGTTGGTGTCAGTGGGAGGAATAGTGCCCCATCGTTGGTGTCAGTGGGAGGAATAGTGCCCCATCGTTGGTGTCAGTGGGAGGAATAGTGCCCCATCGTTGGTGTCAGTGGGAGGAATAGTGCCCCATCGTTGGTGTCAGTGGGAGGAATAGTGCCCCATCGTTGGTGTCAGTGGGAGGAATAGTGCCCCATCGTTGGTGTCAGTGGGAGGAATAGTGCCCCATCGTTGGTGTCAGTGTGGTGGAGGGGAGAATAGTTCCCCATCGTTGGGGTCAGGGGGGGGGGGGGGAAATAGTGCCCCATCGTTGGGGTCAGTGGGGGGAGGAATAGTGCCCCATCGTTGGTGTCAGTGGGGGGAGGAATAGTGCCCCATCGTTGGTGTCAGTGGGGGGAGGAGTAGTGCCCCATCGTTGGTGTCAGTGGGGGGAGGAGTAGTGCCCCATCGTTGGTGTCAGTGGGGGGAGGAGTAGTGCCCCATCGTTGGTGTCAGTGGGGGGAGGAGTAGTGCCCCATCGTTGGTGTCAGTGGGGGGAGGAGTAGTGACCCATCGTTGGTGTCAGTGGGGGGAGGAGTAGTGCCACATCGTTGGTGTCAGTGGGGGGAGGAGTAGTGCCCCATCGTTGGTGTCAGTGGGGGGAGGAGTAGTGCCCCATCGTTGGTGTCAGTGGGGGGAGGAGTAGTGCCCCATCGTTGGTGTCAGTGGGGGGAGGAGTAGTGCCCCATCGTTGGTGTCAGTGGGGGGAGGAGTAGTGCCCCATCGTTGGTGTCAGTGGGGGGAGGAATAGTGCCCCATCGTTGGTGTCAGTGGGGGGAGGAATAGTGCCCCATCGTTGGTGTCAGTGGGGGGAGGAATAGTGCCCCATCGTTGGTATTAGTGACACAAATGATGGGGCACTATTCCTCCCACTGACACCAATGATACTTACCTTGCTGACCCCTGCTCCAGCCTGGGCTCGCTCTCTCACTTACCTGTCAGCTGTCTTCCTTCTCTGGCCGCTCTCCTCTTCACTCGCTCCCTCGGTCTTCTTTGATGTACGCGCGCTGCCGCTTGGCTCCTCCTCTCCAAGCTCCACCTCCTCGCCGATGATTGGCCGCCTGTGTGCCTCTCCTGAGCTACAGTTCCGGTGGCCAATCAGCGGCGAGGAGGCGGAGCTGCTGAGCGATCTTGGAGGTGTGGCCGGGTGACAGCAGCGTATCATCCCGCCCACACATCGCCGGAGACTGCAGCGGTGTCTCGGTTCCTAAGACCATCGGAAATATGTGTTTTCCGATGGTCTTAGGCGACCCCTGGGAAATGGTCGTTCGACCCCCAAAGGGGTCGCGACCCCCAGGTTGAGAACCGCTGGACTAGCATATATGAACTGAAACTTGTGTGCACTAATTCTAACATTTGCTGTGTTTATAATGCGACAGGGCATCCTACTCTGCAACGTATTTGTTTCTAACTAATACCAGCCTACCTTTTTATTGTCATTCACCAGTACTGCAATGCTTCTGTATCTGGCCAACAAGTATAAGACCCCTGATCACTGGTATCCATGCGACCTACAAAAACGTGCTCGTGTTGATGAATATCTTGCTTGGCAGCATACCAATACCCGTCCACATTGTTCCAAATTATTCTGGGTTAAGGTGAGATGTGTTTTTTTTTTTTTCTTTTTTTTTTTTTTTTTTTTTTGTTTTGTTTTGTTTTTTCCACTGCACAGCTTGGTGTCATCTGCAAAGACTTAAGTGGGATTTTTAATCCCAGACCCTATATTGTTTATAAATCTATTAAAAAGTAAAGGTCCCAACACTGAACCTTGGGGTACACCACTGATGACCCCAGACCATTCAGAGTATGAATCATTAACCACTACTCTTTGAATGCGATCTTTTAGCCAGTTTTCTATCCATTTACATACAGATTTTCCCAAGCCCATAGACTTTACCTTACACATTAGCCGTGTGCGGGGAACTGTGTCAAATGCTTTTGCAAAATCCAAGTATACCACGTCCACCGCCACCCCCCTGTCCAAGGTTTTGCTCACCCCCTCATAAAAAGAAATCGGATTTGTTTGACAACTTCTGTCTTTCGTGAATCCATGCTGTCTGTTGCTTAAAATATTTTTTTTCAGCAAGAACTCATCTATGTGGTCTTTTATTAAACTCTCCAGTATCTTCCCAACTATAGACGTTTAAAGTAACCGGTATATAATTACTTGGTAAAGATTTTGACCCCTTTTTAAATATTGGCACCACTTTGGCCTTACACTAATCCAGTGGTACTATGCCAGTCATTAAAGAGTCCCTAAAAATGAGAACCAATGGCTTTGAAATGGCAGAGCTCAATTCTTTAAGGACCCGTGGGTGTATGCCATCTGGTCCAGGTGCTTTATTCACCTTTTTATACTTTCTAAATATTTTTGGATCATATCAGTTGTGAGCCAATGTGGATCATCTGGAGCTGTGTCAATACCATGCCCATTATGGACAAGAGCTCCCCCATGCTCCTTCGTATACACAGAGCTGAACAAGGTATTTAATTTGCCTTCTCTTTGTCCCCAGTCACCCACTCTAGATTATTTTTTAAAGGGCCTACATGCTCAGACCGGATTTTTTTTTTTTTGTTTTTTATTTATTTTTTTTTCTACACTGATTGCTTTTACACCCATAAAGGCTGTAAAAGCAATCATTTCTCCTTCTCCCTGGCTGCAAGAATGCAGCCATTGAGAAATACTGTGTGATCTGTGATTTGTCACATGGTACAAGGTTTGTTGTGAATAGCCTTGTACCATGTGACCTCTGTGAGCATTCACAGATTTCACAAGTAGTAAGCAATGATGTCAGAAGTGACATCTTACTTACTACTGTTCATGTGATCACTGATTGGCCAATCAGTGATCACATGATTGGGACCTCACACAGAGGTCCCATACAGTGGGCATCGGGTTGTGGTGCCACGTACTCCCAGGGAGCGTGCACAATCCAAAATGACGGGCGCCGTTTATGAACGGCAACCCGCCCCTGCACTGCCACCGTCTGGCTGTTTATATCCAGCGGCCGGACGGCAAGTGGTTAAATGATAGCGTTTCCTTCATTTTTATATTTAATAACCGCTCTTCTTATTATCTATAGCCTTTTTAACTTTGGCCGTAAGCCACATAGGTTTGATTTTTAGCCTTTTAAACTTGTTGACCATGGGACTATATTTGCAGTGTGTTCACATTCAGTCTTTTTGAAGAACTCCCATTTCTGTGTTGTGTTCATTGATGCCAATATTCCCTGCCAGTCTAAGTCTTGGAGAGCAGCTCTAAGCCTTGGAAAATTAGCTCTCTTGAAATTGAGCATTTTTATTTTTCCCGTACATGCTTGCTGTTTACAGCTAACGATAAAGAAAATCATGTTTTGGTCACTGCTACCCAGATGTTCTTTTTATATGGATATTCGTAATAAGCTCTGCATGGTTTGAGATTACCAGGTCCAGCAGAGCATCATTCCTAGTAGGGGCCTCTATGAACTGTAACATAACATTGTCCTGTAGTAGGTTTAAAAATGTTTGCCCTTTAACTTTCCTAGATTGTAAGCTCGAAAGAGCAGGGCCCTCAAACCCCTCGTGTGTTGTATTGTTACTGTTTTGTCTCATGTTCTGTCCCCCTTGTTACTGTATAGCGCTGAGCATACCCTTTGGCGCTATATAAATACTGTATAATAATAACTGTTCCTGCAGTACCATTACTCCAGTCAATTTCTTTCCCCATTCTATCCATCAATAAGTACTGACCCCTGTCTGATATGTCTACCCCGTTATAATCTAATTCTATGTGTTGTAAGCAAATTGCACCACTAATGTGCAAGTTCTGTAGCATCTTCGCTCAAAAATGACACCTACACCAGGCATCATGCTCAGGAATTGTCTGTGTCAGAAACTTCTTGTGGTCTTCACTGTAATGGCGAAAAATTCATAGGCTAAGCATAAATGGTGCTGACAAATTGTTGCATGGGAAGGAAGAACTTCATGCATGGGTCTGTATTTTGGAGCCATTTCTGCTTATCTGTAGATGCACATACTTTAATGCAGATGAATACTATTGCAACAATGTTTCTATCTGTACCTGCTGGCACTAAACTGACGCACCTACTGCCGCTGCACCAGTGTGCATTTCTGCACACACCAACACTACACCAACATCCACTTCTGCAACCTTCATCACTGTACTGACCTGTGCATCTAAACCTGCCAACACTGCATCGACGGACCCTTCTGCATCTGTCTCTACTGCACCTAAGTAGACCTCTGCACCTACCCCAGAGATTCACTTATGCACCAACATGCCCTTCTGCATCCAATACCACATTCCATTCAGCGAATGTATCGCTATTTTTACACCTCAACATTGTTCTAATTTTTTGTTTTCATTATCCCTGTTCAATGAACCGCAACACTTTTGCTAGTTCTAGTTTGATTTCAAATGCTTTGCTTGAGTAATGCTGTGAAGTAGGTGGGTAAATGAGGTAGACCCATGGTTTATTGTTGAAGATTCAGCAGATTTCACGAAGGTCATGGTGGTTAAAGTATACAGTGGGGCAAAAAAGTATTTAGTCAGCCACCAATTGTGCAAGTTCTCCCACTTAAAAAGATGAGAGAGGCCTGTAATTGGCATCATAGGTAGACCTCAACTATGAGAGACAAAGTGAGAAAAAAAATCCAGACAATCACATTGGCTGATTTGGAAAGCATTTATTTGCAAATTATGGTAGAAAATAAGTATTTGGTCACCTACAAACAAGCAAGATTTCTGGCTCACAGACCTGTACCTTCTTCTTTAAGAGGCTCCTCTGTCCTGCAATCATTACCTGTATCAATGGCACCTGTTTGAGGTTGTGGACAGGTGTCTTTTATACTGATAACAAGTTCAAACAGTCACACTCCAAACTCCACTATGGTGAAGACCAAAGAGCTGTTGAAGGACACCAGAAACAAAATTGTAGACCTGCACCAGGCTGGGAAGACTGAATCTGCAGTAGGCAAGCAGCTTGGTGTGAACAAATCAACTGTGGGAGCAATAATTAGAAAATGGAAGACATACAAGACCACTGATAATCTCCCTCAATCTGGGGCTCCACGCAAGATCTCACCCCGTGGGGTCAAAATGATCACAAGAATGGTGAGCAAAAATCCCAGGACCACACGAGGGGACCTAGTGAATGACCTGCAGAGAGCTGGGACCAACGTAACAAAGGCTACCATCAGTAACACACTACGCTGCCAGGGACTCAGATCCTGCAGTGCCAGATGTGTCCCCCTGCTTAAGCCAGTACATGTCCGGGCCCATCTGAAGTTTGCTAGAGAGCATTTGGATGATCCAGAAAAGGATTGGGAGAATGTCATGTGGTCAGATGAAACCAAAATAGAGCTGTTTGGTAGAAACACAACTCGTCGTGTTTGGAGGAGAGAGAATGCTGAGTTGCATACAAAGAACACCGTACCTACTGTGAAGCATGGGGTTGGTAACATCATGTTTTGGGGCTGTTTCTCCGCAAAGGGACCAGGACGACTGATCCATGTACAGGACAGAATGAATGGGGTCATGTATCGTGAGATTTTGAGTGCAAACCTCCTTCCATCAGCAAGGGCATTGAAGATGAAACGTGGCTGGGTCTTCCAACATGACAATGATCCCAAACATACTGCCCGGGCAATGAAGGAGTGGCTTCGTAAAAAGCATTTCAAGGTCCTGGAGTGGCCTAGCCAGTCTCCAGATCTCAACCCCATAGAAAACCTTTGGAGGGAGTTGACAGTCCGTGTTGCCCAGCGACAGCCCCAAAACATCACTGCTCTAGAGGACATCTGCATGGAGGAATGGGCCAACATACCAGCAACAGTGTGTGCCAACCTTGTGAAGACTTACAGGAAACGTTTGACCTCTATCATTGCCAACAAAGGATATATAACAAAGTATTGAGATGAACTTTTGATATTTATCAAATACTTATTTTCCACCATAATTTGCAAATAAATTCTTTCCAAATCAGCCAATGTGATTGTCTGTCTGGATTCTTTTTCTCATTTTGTCTCTCGTAGTTGAGGTCTACCTATGATGCCAATTACAGGCCTCTCATCTTTTTAAGTGGGAGAACTTGCACAATTATTTGCTGACTAAATACTTTTTTGCCCCACTGTATATGCGGGGATCTTAATGTGTACTCCAGTCTATTAATATTTATTTATTGGTTTTTAGTTGTGGATAAAGTAGGAAAAGGTTAGAATCTACTAGACCACTTTTAAAGCTGCCTGTGTGTAGGTACCTGTTGGTGCCAGTACTCAGTCCAGGAGGTAGTTTAACAAGCTTAGACCACAGCTTTGCTTATAGGTCTATGTTGTGTGCCACATTGGAGTGTTACTATAGGAGGTCTAGTAGGCTGATCATAAGAAAGATGAGTTCAATTGGTGATATCCCATTTTGCACTGCAAAAGATGAACCAAACTCTTCCCCATCCTACCTTCACAAAGCAGTGCAAGACCCTACATAAGAAGGGAGACATAAAGCAAAGCAAATCTAAAAGGATTGCTACTTATGTGTCCCCACCCCCCCTCCCCCTCCCCCTCCCCAAAGGGCCTACTATTTTGGTCCCAAAGGTTTTGATCAGTCTAGGGGTATTGTTTTGATTCTTTATTGAACAAACTTAGATGGGTGCGCAGTAATTGTGGGATACTCCAGTAACGTTAAGCAGTAATTTGTGGATGCCTATGTTGCTCCTAAAGATTCTGAGCACAGTCCTTGCAGCAGCAAATAATTGGCTGAGCTACACGGGACACCAGGGGAAAATGTCTAACTTTCAGTACAATTTTACTCTGTTGCAAGTGGGTCTCACACACCAGTCTGTACTAGCCAGTGTCCCTGGATAATTGGATGCCTCCTTACAATATCTTCCGGACACCTCTCCAGTGAATACTCCAGACCAGATTCCCCAATAAAGTCCCTCAGCCAGCTTCAGCAGAATTTAGCTAAATAGGCTCCCCATCTAGTCAGTTGGGTCCCAATGAGTAGTAGAAAAGCACAACTAAATGATTTATGCTCACTCCCAGCCACCATTTTGGCACCCTCCCCCAGGGATTAAATATAGTAAATTACACATATTGTATTAAATATATCACCAGTATGATAAAATAGTAAATTACACATTATGGTTAGCATAACCATATTGTGTAACCCATGCTATCCGTTATGGTTAGTATAATCCTAACCTGTATGGTTATAGGGTTTTGTCATTTTTTACTTTAAATATTTATTTTTCTAACAGGTAATGACACCCTTTCTCCTTGGCCATGAAGCTGAACCTGAGAAGTTGGATCCTGTGTTGACTGAATTTAATACCACATTGACTGCTATAGAAGAAAAGTTCCTAGGAGGGAAGCCTTTCATAGCTGGTGATGAGATGTCCATAGCCGATCTAGTGGCTATTGTGGAGATCATGCAGGTAAGTGACTAGCTAGGATATTTTAATTTTCACCCTGTATTGCTTACTGTATCCATTATCCAAGTAAACCATACATATTAATATTATACACACTATGTTGTAGCTTCAAGGTTTAGAAGTGTGTCTATGGGAAGGTTTGACCATTCTTCCATAAGAGCATTTGTGAAATCGGGCACTGATGTTAATGAACTCCTGGCTTGCAGTCTCCGCTCTAATTCATCCCAAAGGTGTTTTATCAGGTTGAGGTCAGGACTTTGTACAGACCAGTCAAGTTCCTCCACCCCAAACTCGCTCATCCATGTCTTTATGGACCTTGTATTGTGCACTGGTACAGTCATGTTGGAACAGGAAGGGGCCATCCCCAAACTGTTCCCACAAAGTTGGGAGCATGAAATTGTCCAAAATTGCTTGGTATGCTGACGCCTTAAGCGTTCCCTTCACTGGAACTAAAGGGCCAAACCCAACCCCTGAAAAACTTCATAATCCCCACCTCCACCAAACTTTACTCTTGACACAATGTAGTTAGACAAGTACCGTTCTCCTGGCAACCACCAAACTCAGACACATCCATCAGATTGTCAGACAGAGAAGCATGATTTGTCACTCCAGAGAACTCGTCTCCACTGCTCTAGAGTCCAGTTGCGGTGTGCTTTACACCACTGCATCCAGTGCTTTGTGATGTGCACTTGGTGATGTAAGGCTTGGATGCAGCTGCTCGGCCATGGAAACCCATTCTATGAAGCTCTCTATGCACTGTTGTGCTAATCTGAAGGCCATACAAAGTTTGGAGGTCTTTAGCTATTGACTCTGCAGACAGTTGGCAACTTCTGCACACTATGCACTTCTGCAAGCGCTGACCCCGCTCTGTCATTTTATGTGGCCTACCATGTCGTGCCTGAGTTGCTGTTTCCAGTTGCTTCCACATTGTCATAATACCACTAACAGTTGACCACAGAACATTTAATAGCAAGGAAATTTCACAGATGGACTTACTGCACAGGTGGCAACCTATCAGGGTACCACGCTTGAATTCACAGAGCTCCTGAGAGCGACCTATTCTTGTAATACCTGAATCAATGATTTGGAGGGGTGTCCCAGTACTTTTGACACTATAGTATACATACACTCGTGACTCAGCAGTGACTGCTCATTTGATAGATGGCTCCCTTTTTTGAATTTTCAGACAAAGCAGTGCTTCAAGGCAGACAGCTTCATCTAGGCTTGTAGGCTTGCTACTTAGCTAACCCATAGTGCTCTTGGTATCTTTTGTCATGCAGTAAAATATTTGTAATTCCAGAGATTGTTCTTAATCACAAACAACTGTATCAGTGGCACACAGTTTCACAGTTAATTTTAATGTAGTATAACAGGTCTTTTATTTAAATAAGAAAAAAAAACAATTATATTATACATATACACACTCTTTTTGTGTGTGTGCGCCACACACACGTTCCTGATCATCATCATAAATACAGTACACTGTACTGCATCCAGCATTTTATGAATGGACTGTAAAATGGGGGCTATGATATGAGTAACCCTGTGGCTTTATACGTTTGAGCGGATGGTTGGTAATGTCCATTCTCTAGTGTACCCCCATAGTATTTTACCTTGTAATGGCTTTTCTTGTGTGTTAGACCATAATGTAATATGAGCCTATGTTACTATAACTGTCATGTACAGGACTGTTGCATGGTTGGAAATATAAATGAACAATAAAAAACTATAGACCAATAAACAGTAGAGCCGTTCATGAAACTATTTGTTCTGCTGCTTTTACAAGTGGTTCCATTTTAAAAACCCATAGCAGCCATGAGCCTTAACTGGTGCCTGGTATAAACAAACAAGGCTTAGAATGAGAGCTGCATTGTGTGTGTCTCTGGACATGCAGCATGGCTCAGGATCAAGCCTGCATGAGTTCCCCATAGCAAGTGGCTTGCTGTGGAGGAAGAAGCCAGGAGCACTGGCGTGCACAGAGCAGGTAAGTATAACATTTCAAATGTATTTATATATTTTATATAATTAAACTTTTAAAATCGCATTAAGACTTCTACTGTTTACTATTCCAAACCAGAAAAAAATGATTAGCAAGAATTTCACTTTAAAGAAAAAAAAAAAAAGGAATCTGTTTTTTGTGACCCAATATGAGATTTCACATGACTTTTATTGTTTTACAGACTATTGCTGGTGGAATTGATGCTTTTGAAAACAAACCAAAGTTGGCAGATTGGAAAAATAGAGTGGAGGATGCAATTGGAGCTGCATTGTTCAAGGAAGCACATGAGAAAGTACTGAGAGTGAAGGACATGCAAAATATGCCCATCCCTCCAGAACTTAAGGAGCGACTTAGAGCCAGATTACAACAGTTCACCCACTGATGAAGCTTTAAGAGGACATGAAAGTTTCTTTAATGTTAGGAGCCTATTTTGCAGCATCTAATTCTACTGGTTCTACTAATGTGTATTCAATTTGTCACCCCAGTAAAGGAATTTTTCAAAAAATTAAAATACCTTTTTGAAAGTGTCTGTCTTTCTTGAAGCCAGGCACAATACATTGCGTGGGGTTCGGCATTTTATAAAAGACATATTGCCCGTTGTAAGATTTGTTGTATAGCAATGATTTTTGTGGTACATGTCATTCAATACTTACCTCCCCATCCTCCTCCAACCTGTTTTTGATGGGATTTTGTCGTTTTTCATTCATTTCATCAATTTGTGTTGCTATCATTTTTAAATTTGTATTACAGTGTATAATATTTTTAGCTGTCATTAATGTAGGGGTTGCATTACAGTGCTGACCAACGTCTCTGATTCTCCACCACATTACCTTGTGCACACACAGAACTGTTACAAAAGCAAAAAAAGATGAATGAATGAAAATATTATATATATATATATATATATATATAAATAATCTATCATGGGTTGGCACTCCAGCTGTTGGGGATCCACAAGTCTCATTAGGCATTGCAAGACTCCAAATGCTGCAGACATGACTTGCAAGAGGCATGATGGGAATTGTGTTTCCCCACAGTGCCATGATTGCCTACCCTTGATGAAAGGTATCATGTTTGATTTTTATTTTTATAAGCATACCTTCAGACAATTGAACAAAGCTCAATCACAAGTAGTGGACAGTTGCATTCCACTTGTGCAAACAACTGAAAGTGAACCAAGCCTTAAAGTAGAACTAAACCCTTTCAAGGTTTAGAAAAACCGTTAAGCTGGGTACACACTGTTTGATTTTTTTATTTTTTTATTTTTTTTTATCAACCCAGTGGGCTGAACAAAATAACCTGACTGATCACCATACTAACACATGTGATGTTAGTGCAGCAATCTCCCCCATGGTTCCTGTGGGTTCGGGCAGGGGGACTGCTCCATTCCCCCCCACCTGCACACACAAGCAATGGCTGTGAGTGCTAACCGGAAGCTGGTTTTTCAGCATGTCCCTTCTGTCCAAAAGACCACTGTCAGCACTGACCCAATTTTGGCTGGTTTCTGTTGTGCTGGTAGATATTTGGCCTGTGTGTACCTAGCCTTACATTGCTGGCATGCTGGGAATGTTGACTGTCACATCTGCTTGTGCTCTCAACCAAACTGTCAAACCATCAAATGACTGGTGTCATAACTGATCACATGTGCCTTAACAGGGCAGTTGCAAATCAGAGGCTAAGATGGCAGCTTCCTTGGCTGAAAAGAATAGAAGGATTTATTTCCGCTTTAATATCAAGCATCACTACCTGTACTGTCTGCTAAAGTTCTGGAATTTAACAGTTGAATGAAGGGGATGTGGCTTCCAGGGGTGGACTGACCGTTTGGAAACTCGGGCACTGCCTGAGGGCCTGGGGTCAGTAGGGGGCCCCATGAGATGCCCCTGGTACCTTTTTCATAGGCTTTTTTGAGTTTGGGCAAGGACACAGGGGCCCCATGATCCCCTATTGCTGGGGGCCCCATGAGATGTCAGTCCGCCCCTGGGCTTAACTCCAAGATGTGGTAGAGCTTAAAGCATGTGTCAAGGCGAAATTGAGTCCTCATGCACACTGGACATTTTTACAGCTGCTGTTTTTGACTTTTTTTTTCTTTTTCTACAGCTGGTAATCCCCCCAGCATGTTATCCTATGTGTCCATGCACACATAGACTGTAATCAATGTTTTTTTTTTTTTTTTGGCAGGGACGTTCTTTGGCTAGAAAAAAAACCCAGGACTAGTGTGTTTCTAGAGGAATTTTTTAGCTATAAAAATGCTCTAACACTGAAAAATGTGGTAAAACACTGGCGTTTTTGGACTTTTTTTGGTAAAAAAAAATGCAAATGGTGAAAACGCCACTAAATGCTAATGCAAAAAACGCTGAAAAACTCAGTTTTTAATGTGCATTTACAAAGCTAATGTTACCAGTGTTATTAAAATGCCCAGTGTGCATGGAGCCTAAAAGAAAAAAAAAAAACCTGGTTTGGTACAACAGTCAGGTGAATTCACAATTGCATTTATTACAGGAATATGAAGGTATTCAGCTATGTGTTACCTGTGCACCTAATTCACTACTGACTAAGATCCAACTGTTAAACCCATATTTAGGATGTGACATGGATGCTAAACAACCACACTCAAACTGCCACCCCTGGAAATATGAGGGGTGTTGTGCTCCATGGCAGCTGTCACCTTTGCCCACACATCTGCGTCATCAACTTGCAGATATCTGTAATTACAAATCCCATCTGGCACCACCGTAGTTCTCGAACCCAAATGTGGTGATTAACGCACCAGATGTGATTGACACTTCCTCCAGTTCTGTAACTGAAAATCCATACTGACAGGGATCTGGAGGAAGAGTTTGCAGGAGCCTGTGCAATGCACCTGTGGTCCACTGTTTGCAGTCTCAGTTCTTAGCAGACTCGTTTTGTAAAAAAAAAAACATTAAATGCCAATGGTTTTCCTTTTGCTGCAAATAGAGGTGCATTAACTGCTTACTCGCCGCCCTATAGTAGAACTACTATACAGGGCTGTGCAAAATCACGCGCTTCACATTCATGCATGCAGGAAGAAAGTAAAGCTGCTGCACCTATGTGCAGGCACCTCCAAGTCAATTTAACCACTTCCTGTCCACCCACAGATTTACTGTGAGCGGGCGGTGTCACGATCGCACGGTCGCCGCCACCAACATGCGACAATCGCACGACCGCGACTAAGAGTAATACATCACGCCCGCGGTGTCAGACCCCAGACCTTCTCACCAACTCGTGACCGAAGGACCGGCCGATCTAAAACCGCGGTGTGACGCGCTTATCAAGGCCCCACCCAGCTGCACCCTGCACAGCGATTGTCCAGCTAATGGGCTACAATCGGTGCCTGCATCCTGAATGCGCTTGTTACTGGGTCGGGTAAATTACGCAACTAACCCTCTACTGCCACTGCCACCACCACTTTTGTCGGAGACTGGAAAACTCCCGTTATCAAATATACACTATAATGATTGAAAAGTCGCCTGTCCAATACGGTCACTGCAGGCCGATTGGGCAGAGGGTTAAACAAACACAGTAGCGTCTCTTGAAAGGCAGGAATTCGTGAATTGCAAGTAAGCGCTTAGAAACAGTTTAACACTTTCAGAAATAAGGATTTATTACTAAGAGTCAAACAGGTGCAATAAAATATTTACAAAGAAAATGTAACTATATATATATATATATATATATATATATATGCATATAAAGGTACAGCAAAGAGATAATAGGAAGGAAGTTAAAGGGTTAAGTTACTTGCCAATATGCCTTGGTTTGTAAGCAGATCCAAGTGCAGAGCAGGAAGGGTCTTTGATCTCCTCTGTTACGATGTTAAACTCAGGAGATGTGCTTTTCTTCTTAACTTTCAGGCTTGCACCCTGTCCTTTTTAAAATCTCCCTGCAAGGGGGGGTTGCTCTGAGTCTGCCCAATACAATATTTTGGGCAGGATGTCAGTGGACTCTCAATTAAAACTAACAGCTTCATACTCCATGATATGAACATAGGTGACAGCTGACCTGAGGAATGTTCAATTAACTCCTGTCAGCTGCTGGTCAGTTTTATGAGGTTCCAACTTCTTTCAAGTCTGGGGAGAAGCTGCCTTATCTGTTTTATGATGGGTGAGCCTACAGAAGGTCTGGGATCAGTGCTTCCCAATGCTCTGATGAGCTTGCCTTATCATGATTTTAGGTGAGAAAGGTTACACTTTCGCAGACTGCCTGGCACCGAACCGAGGATGCCTTAACTTGGGTTGACCCCCCCCATCTGTCAGGATATAAAGTTTGCCTCTCATGAAGGGAGGGGGTAGGCACTGCAGGACTGAGGAATACTTCTAATAAAAGGAAAAGGGGAACTCCGCGTCCAACTCTGATGAGCAAGTTTGCTACACCTCCCCCTCAGGTGGTTGCCAGGGAGGGAACTACAAGTTCCCTCCTGACGCAACCGACCTCTGTCCAGAGGTTCCTCTTGGGTCGTCCTGGTACCGCTGCACTTCGGGAGAACCGGATTCCGTCTGAAAAGGAAGCCGTTCTCCCTAGCAACACTACTGGGCCGACCAACTGAGTGGTCACGGGTGCGCACCAGTCGGCTGTGGCTATCCGAATACCGTGGCAACTGCCGGGGTGCCCACCTGTTCACAATACACTTCGGCTCAGGGGTGTCATTTGCTAACATATTAATATGTAGCTTCTTGTCGAGGTAGAGAAGGAGATTTCCCTCTCCTACCTTCTTCCTCAGGCTTAGGACTACATCTCGCCTGAAGGTAGTAGCGCGGTTGGTTCTGGACTAGTGACAAGGGCCCAAGTTGCTCTTCCCAGACAGGGCCGAACACCGCCAGGCCCCTCAAGTGGACAACTGCACCCAGTTCCACTCCGCATTGCGGGCCATTCCTGACCGCTGGAGAGGCGGTCGGTGCATTCTCAACCCCAACTAGCTTTCCCGTGGATTCAGGCAAGCCACATGGGGTAGTGAAGGCTGGTTCGTCTTGAGCTTGCTGGGTTAGAGATGGTGGCCCATGCTCCTTGCTCAGGTCCATGATGGCAAAACAGTAGGTACCTTCTGGATGCTCCATTACCTCATGGCTCCTGGGCATGGGGTGGGCCACAACCACCGGGCTGGCGTTCAGTTTTCCAAAGTCCTCAGAAAGCCTGGTCATCGTATCCTGCTTGAGGACCGCGACCACCAGGGATGCCGAGTCTCTAGCTGACCCCTGGATTCCTGACTGTGCCATTCCCTTTGTCTCTGTGGCCCAGTCAGCCTGCACCTTCTGGATCCAGACACCATCTATCAGAGGCCTGGCCAGCAGCTCCGGAACCCGAGTGCCAAGGAAGGGTGATTGGGTCTGGGCCCTGCGGCCCTCTCTCTGTAACCCAAGCATCAACCCCCCTTCCACTCGTAATCCAGGCACGCTGCCCCTGCCTATGACATCTGTCTGTCTGCCTGTGAACACACCTTGACAAGTAAGATTAACTGACAGGCTTTCAGGCTTCCACCCCCCTGGGAATAGGCCATTCTTCCTGTCAGGCTTTTGTTTACCCTTCCCAACAGAGGGGCTCAGCCCTGGACACAAGCTGAAATCTCCATATGAATGACTTTCCCGGGCTGCCTTCCCTGCGAGACTACAAGTCACAGCTAGCTTACCTCTGAAGGTCATTTGGGACTCACTTTTAAGGGCTGCCTGAAGTGTGGAACTACAAGTCCCAGCCAGCTGTGGTGTGCTTTTCTTAGCAGGGCAACTCACAGCTAGCGGACTTCTGAAGTTCCTTTGGGAATCGCTTTTCAGTGCTGCCTGAGGCGTGGAACTACAAGTCCCAGCCGGCTGCCTAGTCCTATGCAAGGCCAACGGCTGGGCACTTATCAAGGTACAATCTTTTGAGCCTGGGCATGGAACAGGCCTATCTAGACCATCCCTTTGCCCTGCCCCCAGAGATTTTACCTCTGCCCCCGTCACAGCACTGTGGGTGACCCCCAACAGTGAAAATACATAATTTGTCTCATGAAGATCACAATCATTGTTAGCATTACCAACCTTACCATCAACAAAACTGACATTCTCAACGACATTACTGGCCTTACTATCAATGTTACTGACATTATTAATGACATTACTGACTTTACTATCAATGTTACTGACATTAGTAATATCACCTCCATTGTCATCACAACGATTATCAACAGTCACGCTCATAATATCAATGACACATGAGTTCGATACCTCCCAGACAAGGGGATTTCTTCTTGTTCTCCAGCTGATGGAGAATCCTGTAGCCCCACACCATTCCCAGCCCCCTCCCTCTGTTCATCCGCCGGTGGCCCAGACATTACCCCAATATCTGTCCACAGTACCTGGGCTGGTCCAGAGAGTTCCAGGGGGCCCTTCCGGGTCTTCTCGGCAGGGGTATAATATGAAACAAGAGTGCCTAGATCAGCACCCAACAAAACAGGTGTAGGCAGTTCATCTGAGACCCCCACCTCTCTCATCCCCCTCCCCGCACCCCAATCTAGGAATACCTTTGCACAGGGTACGCGTGAATGGGTCCCCCCAACTCCTGTGAGGGTCAGCAACTTTCCTGGGATGAGGTTCTGTGGCTCAATCAGCTCTGGCCGGATCAAGGTGACTTCTGCCTGGTGTCCCTGAAACCAGTTGCAGACCGGTTGCCCACGGTAACGGGCTGCAAGTTGGCGGGGGTTCACACCACAGCCATCCAAAGCAGTGTGCTTACAGTGAAGCACACAGACACCGCCCCATAGTAAAACACACCCAGCACACAGTTAACCCTTTGATCGCCCCTCATTGATTTATTTCACGTACTTATATAGCGCTGTCAATTTTCGCAGCGCTTTACACATATATATATTGTACATACACATCAGTCCCTAACCCTCAAGGGGTCATACAATCTAAGGTCCCTAACTTACATTCATACATACACATACTAGGGCCAATTTAGACAGGAGCCAATTAATCTACCGACATGTCTTTGGAGTGTGGGAGGAAACCCACACAGGCACAGGGAGAAAATGCAAACTCCAGGCAGGTGGTGCCGTGTCTGGGATTCAAAACAAGGACCCTAGTACTGCCAGGTGGAAGTGCTAACCACTTAGCCACTGTGCTGCCCAAGTTAACTCCTTCCTGCCCATGCCATTAGTACAGTGTTAGTGCTTTTTTTTTTAGCATTGATCACTGTATTGGTGTCACTGGGAATATCAGTGATACCAAGTCAGTTCCCCCCAGTGTTAGAATGCCTGCCGTAGTCCCGCAGTTTCGCAGTCCCGCTATCACTGCCAATGCTAGTAAAAATAAAAAAAATTAAAAATCCCAGTGTATATACCGCCACTTGTAAACGCTATAACTTTCACGTAAACCAATTAATTTACACATATTGGGATTTTTTTCTTTAACAAAGACATGTAGCAGAATACATTTTGGCCTAAATTTATGACGAAATTTTATTCTTTACACTTTTTACTGGACATGATTAATAGCAAAAAGTCAAAAATATTGTTTTTTTTTCTAAATTGTTGGTCTTTTTTTATAGCGCAAAAAATTAAAAATGCACAGGCGATCAAATATCTCTGAAAGAAACCTCAATTTGTCAAAAAATGGCCTGGTCAGGAAGGGGGCTAAATCTTCAGGAGTGATTAATTTGTATTGTAATTGTGCTGTCTGCCCCTATGTTGTAAAGCGTTGCGTAAACTGTTGGCACTATAGAAATCCTGTTTTATAATAATAATATCCTTTTTTTTATAATCCACCAATTAAATACAAAATATCAACGTATGCTGAATTTTCTACGAAAGTTTCATCTTTGAACATGTGGCAGATCTGCATTTCTGTGTGCCTGCACCTTTAAAGGAAGAATGCATCACTTGGGAGGCGTAGTAGATCTCAACCAATCAGACGCTTCCAGTTTGTACTTTGTGACTGCTGGTTCAGCTGCCATTCATCTGCTTGTGTGCAGCCAAGTGAGATCATGCCTTTCCTGGATCTGGACACCAATATTCCCCAGCAGGATATTCCAGGGGACTTTGCTGAAAAGCTGTGCTCGGCTGCTGCCTCCATCCTGGGCAAACCTAAGGAAGTGAGTAGAGGAACAGATTGCATTGTCATTCTACGTGTGTATGTGCTCACTGCAATGTGACATTCAGCAAATGGTGTCTATCAGTAACTGCTGACGGTTGCAAATCACTCATCATAAACTGCAAGTTTTCACATTTGGGTAACCATGATTTCTATTATTTCAGCTGGCGATGGATAAGGACACCTGTCAGGTTTTTATTGCTGTCTGTTGTTCCTCTGATGTGCAATCTCGATTTGTTCTGTTTACTTTTATCACTGAGCAAGAAAGTGAATGGAAAACTCCAAACTTTGTTGTCAACAGAGCAGGAGTAAAGGGAAATCTTCCAATGGGGACACTAGTTCTGGTGACATTTCCAGTTTTGGCTATGGGACAGGAAGTAAAAGGACATCTCCGCAAATGAACACAGATGGCAAAGTAACCTGACAGGTGTTATAACCCTTCCTTAAAGCCGAGCTCCACCCAAAAGTGGAAATTCCACTTTAAGGCTTTGTCCCATTAAGGATTGTCACCTTTGGGAAGTGGGTACCTGAATTTGACAGGCACCTGCTCTCACTTTTGCTGCGATTGCCTAGGTGATTGAAATCGGAAGTTGTCATATCATCCCTCTCTGCCTGTAGTCTTCTGGGACACGTGACAGGCCCTCGAAGACTACAGGGCCATTCACAAAGCGCAGCACTTCTCGCACATGCGCAGTGGGCACCTGGCTGTGAAGCTGCAAGCTGTCACAGCTGGGTGCCCACACTAAAGATGCCGGCGCGGAGGATGACTGGATGGTCATCAACCCGGCCGGAGAGAGGACATCACGGCATCGAGGGACAGGTGAGTGTCCATTATTTTTTTTTTTTTTTTAAAAAGTCAGCAACTACAATCTTGTAGTTGTTGACTTTTATTTATTTTTTTAATTCCCACTGGACTTCCGCTTTAAAGTGTTACTAAACCCAGGGCCCTGCATTCACTATATCTGATCTCCCACAGTACACACAACATGGAAATACAATTATTTTAGTAAATATAAACTGCTAAGTACCTTTTTCTCATCAGCAGTTAGAGCAGTCTTGTGACTTCTATCAATGTCCAGCAGAGCACTGGTTAAAGCTTTGTAGGAGGAGTTTTCATTCTGCTTTAGGAGGATGCAGAACCCCTGACCTCTGTCTGGACAGTGCTGATTGACCCTGCGCTGATCATATGCACTCTCCCAAGAAAGAAAAAAATCTTCTTTAGCCATACACACCAAACTGAGCATGTGCGGAGTGACTCCACATGATATGTCTTATCAGGAGATAAGAGGGAAGCACAGGAAGAAGGCGAAGATCAGAGAAGTCAGGATCAAACAGCATTTTTATTCAATGTAGAGCATTAACCCCTTAGGTTCCACAGTGAGTATAACAAGCATATTTTACTGCATATAAAGACTGATTTTACTGTTGTGGGTTTAGTAACACTTTAAGCCAGCCATGGAGAGATGAAAATTTGGCTGGTTCAGCAGTAACCGACTGAATTTGGATCCATCTATGGGCAGGCTGGTTGTACTGAAGTTTATCTATTTAACTTCTGTACAACCAGCCTGTCAGGTTTTTTTCATGCTATCACTGCCAGCGGCTATATCCATCCTTGTAATCTGAGGGCGGGAAAACCTCCCACTGTCAACACTGACTTTGCTGATAGGGGAATCCAGTGATTTTTCTTTCCTTCAAACTGTGGTTGAAGGAACGAAACTTGCATAGTCTATGGCCAGCCATACTCTAAAGCAGGCCATACACTTGTAGATTTTCAGACGAGAATATTCTTAAGAAAAGTCGCATGAAAATTCTTTGTACATTCGATGAATGGACGAATGCTGTTTGAAAATGGTCTTTTGATTTTAACATTCACTTTTAAAATCTAATATAATTTCTGAATGATAACTACATACAATGGCCAAAAAATTCATGTGATTGAGAAGTTGGTGTTTTTTTTTTTTTTTTTTCCCTTTCTGTTCCATTGAATTTTCCCATCACTGCTGTCGAAAACAAACATGGATTTGATCCCACTAACGATTAGAAAATCGAACAATTATTCTTGAAAATAAAATTCTCGACCGAAAACCTATATGTTTATGGCCAGCTTTAGACTCCTTGCTAAAGCACTATACGTCTAGTACATGCAGACACAATTGTTTATGCATCAAGAACAACCCAACCAAAGCTGTCCTTGCAGTTGATTGGACAGTAATTAATTGACCAATGGAAATTAAAGTTAATTCCTTATCTTGAGGTACTAACCTTTTGTAAACTGATGTAACACCGCCTATATTTTTGGAGATCAATGCTCTCCTGATTCCCCGCACATTATTTCTGGGTGCACAATAAATCCTTATGTGATTGAAGATTATCTGCTTCTCTGGTTCTTCTTGCGGGTCTGAACATATCCCTATTTACCACCTTTCACTCTGAAAAGTGATCCAAACACAAATTGCTTTTCAGATGCACAGAAGTTTAGACGCAAGTCTAAACTTGACTTAAGGCATCACCACTCACTCACTAGCCCCCATCACATACAGTAAATAGTTAATAGCCTTGTATTGTACATGACAACACCAAGGTGAAGATCAGAGATCTGGCTGGAGCAGGGGATAGGTTAAGAAATCCATCCTGCTCCTGTATCTTCTAGACCAGGTGTTTTTTTTCAAACAAAGGCCAGTTTATTGTCCTTCAAACTTTATGGGGGGCGGATTGTAGCCAGCTGGAATAGAAAATGTCCTGGGCCTAGCATCAGTGAGAATACAGATGGCCTCAGGTTTAGTGGCCCGTAGGAGTCCTCTGGGTTGGTGGCTGGTAGGAGGAAGAGTAGTGCCTCATCATTGGTATTAGTGGGAGGTATAGCACATGATCACTGGTCTCAGTGGAAGAAATATGCCCCATTGTTGGTGTCAGTGGGAGGAATAGTGCCCCAAGAGCAGGATAAAGGCTAGAAAAGGGCCAATGCTCAATTGTCAAAGAACTCCTAGCAACTTCTAAAAGTACCCTCAGGATTCCATGGAATCCTGGATGAGGAAGGACCCTTTAGCATATGCATGGATCTGAACACTTCTGTTGCCAGAAAACTAAGAAAATATAGGAACTGCAGTCTACCCGAGGTGAAATGGTAGTTTTGGGAATTCTGACCCTTTAAAGCCCATCTCCAGCAAAAATACATATACTTAACATTTTGGGTTGAGTGCAAAAGGGTTCGAATATCCACTTTTGATTGTGTTCTGCTGGAGAGATTCTCCATTAGGCTAGGTTCACACCTATGCAGGTTGTGTTTGAGCTGTTTCTGCATTGCGTTTTGCATTGTGTTTTTTATGCGGTTTTCTTGTTTGTTTTTTCTTGTTGCTAGGCAGATGTAAAATGCCTCAAAACCGCAATACATGCTTTTCTGCATAGATAATGTATAAGCGAGCGCTAAATAAATTCTAAATATAAAAATATTAATATTGAACTATTGGTACGAGAATAGCTGCTAGCACTCAGGATATCGGCAACAGTCCCAAAATCAACATATAAAGTATAAGTGCAGCACTAAAAAACACATGTAACATAAATAACATATATCACATTAAGTCAATAAAGTGCAACTGTGTGCATCAATATGTGTCCGTGACAACTGTAAATGTAACACCGCAGGCAGTAAAAACTGCTAATGTCCTTTTATGATAAGGTAATTATTCGAAGTGCAAACAGGCAATTAGTCATGAAGTGCAAACGTGCAGAATTTCATGAAAGGAATCCACAGCCTGGGACGGATGTATACACTCGCCAGGCAGTAAACAATAATGCACATTTATTTATATCACACATCTAGGGGTGCAGTGGTATACTGACAGCATGTCCTCGGGTATACCCATACTGCACGAAACACGTTGGGTGGAGCCTCATTACTGAGGAGCGGCGGCCATCTTTGTACATATTTTGTCTTGATTTTATTTACTCCACAAGGATGTTGTTTTATATATTATCTTGCGAATTTACAAATAAATAAGCACTTTTTGGCTCCTGTGACTGAGCTGATTCCCCCCAGGATCACAGGAGACCTGCCCCAATCGATGGATGGATGGAGCTACAGGATTAAATCTGGAGCTGTCAGTATACCACTGCACCCCCAGATGTGTGATATAAACAAATTCACATTATTGTTTACTGTCTGGTGAGTGTACATCTGTCCAAGGCAGCTGATTCCTTTCATGAAATTCTGCACTTTGGCACTTCGAATAATTACCTTATCATAAAGGACATTAGCAGTTTTACTGCCCGCTGTGTTACATTTACAGTTGTCATGGACGCATATTGATGCACACAGTTGCACTTTTGACACACTTCTTTGCACTTTATTGATTTAATGTGATAGATGTTGTTTATGTTACATGCGTTTATAGCGCTGCACTTATACTTTATATGCTTTTCTGCAGCATTTCCATTGACATCTAAAAAACCAAAAATGCAACTTTTTGCTTTCAAAAAAGTCCCTGACTCTTTCCACAAAAACACATCAGATCAGGTGAAAACACAGAGATGTGAACATGGCCCATAGGAAATCATATTAAATGGACTGTACTGCGTTTGTGCAAAACACTGCAGAAACCGCTTAGGTGTGAACCTGGGGTAACTTAGAGTTTTAGTAACACCTTGATGCATAGACTGCCACTAGGACAGGAGTCGTACAAGGAACAATAAAATCCTGATATGTATTACCCTCGCCCACTTCATAAACAAGTGTTTTATTGTTCTATTGTTGTTCTTGTGTCTGCTTTGAAGATTTATGTGCACTTCCTGTCCCTGTAGCAGGGGGTAGGAAGTAGTTGAAAATTTTCACCAGTGGGGATCATTAAAGAAGAAATAAGTTTTAGCCTTGTGGTTTTCAGTGTGTTTTGCAAAAACGCACTTTATTCCATTTACCATGGTTTCTTCTGGATCTAGTTCACATCTGTTTTGCGTTGATGCGTTTTTTGGAAAGGGTCTTCTTTTCCCCCCAGCAGGTTGCATTTGTGTAATAGATTTCAATGGACCTGTGCCAAAAAATGCAAGGGTGTTTTTTTTTTTTTTGTGTTTTTTGGCACTTTTTTTTGGCTAATAGGAAAGTATGACAATTCTGTTCATGCAGTGCGACTTTACACTCTCTGGCACTTACGTAGCATCAACGTCACTCTACATGAACCAAACTGTTTTACGTTCCTATTAGCCAGAAAAAAAACATGCAAAAAAGTGTGTTCAAAACATGCGGGAAAAATTCTTCAGCCGCAACCTGCATAGATGTGAACCTAGCCGTAAACCCGTTCACTACGAAAACCAAAACTGAAACAACAGTTTTGTCAGGAACTTGGACTTTCTTTTATTTTAGAGTAAGTGAGGGAGGGAACCCCTTCAGATTTTTTGCTAGCTGTGTCCCTATTGCAAAGGTTCCCTCCCTACACTTCCTACCCCATAGCCAAAATCGGAAGTAAAAAAGAAATCCTTCTAAGACCCCCGTCACAATGGGTGCTGCTTGGCATGCGACTTGCATGCCATACAACTTGCAAATTGCATGGCAAGTCGCACCCTATTGTCAGCAATTACAGCGGTCATATTGGTGCAGTTCCGACTTGGTTGGGAGCCACACCAATTTCTAAAGTAGTGCATGATCTTCTTTTGGTGCAATTTGCATAGACTTCTGTGTCGCCTCAAACCTGCATGCCTTCCTACTTTGAAATCGTGAGACTTCACTATAAGTTACATTATTTCAATGTTTGGATTGGTGTGACCAAGTGAGGGAATCCTGGGGCATCACAAGAATTAGTGGTAGATTTCTCCTCTATTCTATTTTGTTGATTAAGGCTCCATGTATATGAAACACTTCTGAACAATGGAAACTGACTGCTGGAAAACGTAGGTTAAACGCCTGTTTAGCCGCGTTTGCATACCATGTTTATGAGCGTTTGCGCTTGGAAGCGTTTTTTAAAGATAACCTCAGGAGACCTTCCAGAATGCACTGAAAAACAGTAAAAAACTAACTATTTCAGATATATTGAGAGAAATGGGGAGAACAGAAGCAGAGAGAGCAGTATTTGTTGAAATTAACTTTTTTTTTTTTTGTGGTGTTTGGATGTGTTCCAGCTCATTTCTGTGCAGAAATTATTGCAGTAGTGTCTAACATATTTTCTTTCATGCAAAACCTCAAAGTATGGTGGACCAGGTCCATTTGAGTACAGGGAAACCGCTTTGCATGCATTTTTCATGAAGAAAAAAGGCTCTGGACAGCAACTGGAAATGGAAGAGTTAAAAAAAAAAAATGTGCAAATGCTTAAAAACGCCGTTAGCCGCGTTAACAAGCGTTTGGCGTTTGAAACACTGCTAAAATCTACTGCTGAGCGCAAGTTTTCTGTGTTCAAAAAAAGACTGTAAACTCAACTGCCTGTAAACGACTGTAAACAAAGATGTGTTCATGGACACATAGGAAAACATTTAGGGTGCGTTCAGGGGCTGCTGAAAAACGCTGAACAGCTCCTAAATGTGAGTTTATCAGCTGCAGTGTACATGAGCCCTAACTGAAATTTGGGATTTTCTTTCCATTTTGATAATGGTGAACAGGACAAATTGGTAGGGTGAATCTTCTAACTGGGTTACAAACCGCTATAAAAACCTGACGGGTTCTAATCCCTCTCCCCTCTAGCCAAAAGTAAAAAAAATTGCATTTAGTTATACATTATAAGGGTTTGTTGATGATCTTTTTATTTTAGTGTCGTAATTTTTTTTTTTTTTTTTTTTTTTTTTTTTCCTGGATTCAGAACCCTAATCCTTTTTTATAAACTGTAAATAGGTTGCACTACCTGCTGGGCAGTGATAACAGTTTGGAAATAATTTTATTTGTATTAGCTGATAAATGAGTTGGTAAAAGGTGTGTTTACACAGGAAAAATACAAATGGATCCAAGAAGATTGATCGCATTTGTGGAATATCATGACATGGATTAGAGGTCATTATTGTAGCAATCGGACCCACAGAGATGGACGCGGTTCAACCATTTTGCTCCAACCTCCATCTTGGCAAAGGATCATCCATCTTGTACAAACATATATTTCCTCATTCTCCCCCTCCCTCTCTGAGACCCACAGTGACATTTGGTTGGTGTGTGTGTTGGAAGTGTCACAGGCAGGCCAGGGCACAGCAGACATCTCTGAGCTGGGTGCCGGGCTGGCTGGGAAGCTGTGCAATCTGGCACCTCGTGAAAGGATAACCCAAGTCTTCCCCTGAGTTCAGACATTCCAGAGGAGTAAAACTAGATAACACTTTTAAAATCCATTTTTCCCCTATGTCTCATTTCTTGGAATATGAGAGACTTGCATAAAAAACAGGCATATATTCAGATTGGCCACGATTAGACAAACCGTTTGATATGTCACTTTCCTTGGCTGGAATATATAGGAAAGCCGAAAATTACATCTCTTGAACCATTCAAGTATGTATTTCATATCTAACCGTTCCTCAGATGCGTCTGCATATTAATCTACCCGCGGGTGGAATGTTACTTGTGCCTAGGAAAAGATATGAGCTATGAGAGATTTTGGTTCTAGTTTGGGTCTCCGCCCAGACAACCCCTTGCCAAATGAGGCATTGGTCCTTGGCTTCAGAGACACCCCCTGCTGGGGGACTACAAAATAGGCTTTTCTTGTTTGTTTTTCTTAATCTGTGGTGCGGCCATACTGCTATTTTCTTAATAAACCCTCTAATAGTATATTGCAATGGTTTCCCACTTGAGAAAGGGATAGCAGCCTAGGCTGGAGACTAAAATAACACAATTGCTAGTTTCTCTTAACTTTTATGCAGACTAACTTGTTTGTGTGTTTTTTTTTTTTTTTTTTTTGTTTTTTTTTTGTTTTTTTACCATAGAGGGTGAATGTTACCGTAAGGGGTGGAGCCTCTTTGCTAATTGGTGGCTGTTCATCACCATGTGTCCAGCTGATAATCTCTTCCATTGGTGTAGTGGGAACAGCAGAACAGAATAAAGAGCACAGCTCGAAACTCTTTGAGTTCCTCACCAAAGAACTTAACCTGACACCTGACAGGTAAGGTACCTGCTGAAAAATACATGTAGTCAGTTTGCAAGTTTAAAGGGGATCATTGAGATCTTTCTTCTGGTAATGTCTCATATTGAAGACGGAAGGAACTCTACAATGCTTAGACTGATCACATGGAATAATGCAAGTTTTACTCTAGGCTGTGTTACTGTGAGAATATAGAAAGATAAACTGTATTCTGCTAGCATTGGAAATGTTATCATTTTAAATATGAACTGATGGACCTCTGGGAGCTGCACCCCAAAAAAGGAAGGTGAAGGGCAACAAAATTGTCTCCAGTATTGCCTATAGAAGGGATGTTAAACCCAATTTTCATTAGGGACAGCATTAGCATTTTGATTGCCCTCTGAGGCCTGGTTGTATCTGCAAGACTAGATGTCCAGAGACCCCCCCCGCTGCAGTTTGCATAGAGGTGCAGGATCTAGTCTAGGCATTCTGTCCTTCTCTCTGCTGCTGAGATGGCAGGGGTCAGATGAGCCTCTCCATGGCTGCATGGAGAAGTACAGGATCTGGTGAAGGAGTCGTGTTTTCCTCTCTGCTGCCGGCTGCTGAGATAAAGTGGAGGCGGAGACGAGGGGGGTGGCACAGCTGCAGCAGAGGTGCGTGGGGCCACATGAAATGACTTGACAGGCTAAATTAGATATACAGACCTTGTGTTTGAAACACATAGCCTATAGGATGAATGCAGCTGATCCTTTCCCCATTACTGACTTCCCATGATTTGTTCAGCGGCAGGGCTTTGCTTCCTCCTTTCAGCAAGGAGAACAGCGAGCAGCACAGTAGTGACTTTGCCGAATCTCATGAAACTATCAAAACCGCTGGTGTGTAGTGGGCAGTAGATCAGTGCAGTGATTATGCATACATCTCATAAAGTTCAATTGCTGGCAGCACAGTCGG
This sequence comes from Staurois parvus, assembly GCF_062004578.1. Lineage (NCBI taxonomy): Eukaryota > Metazoa > Chordata > Amphibia > Anura > Ranidae > Staurois > Staurois parvus. Next base: position 3,285,733 of record NW_028318500.1, on the reverse strand, counting down.
AGGCCTTACACTGCGCTACACTGAAAAAAAGGGGTGTTTCTCAGCACCCCATGCCCGTGCACCACTGCAAAGCAGTGGTGTGAACTGGGCACATAGGAGCCAAGGCATCTTGCCTTGTCCATGTGGTGGGAATGCCCTGGAATGATTTGCATGTTCATGAGGGAAATAAGTATTTGATCCCCTTCACAAAACATGACTTAGTACTTGGTGGCAAATCTCTTGGGAAATAAGTATTTGATCCCCTATCATTCAGCAGGATTTATGGCTACCATGTGTCTTTCATACAGGTAACAAGCTGAGATTAGAAGCAGTCTCTTAAAGAGTGCTGCTAATCTCATTTTGTTACCTGTATAAAAGATACCTGTCCACAGGAGCAATCAAACAATCAGATTCCAAACTCTCCACCATGGCAAAGACCAATGAGCTGTCCAAGGATGTCAGGGACAAGATTGTAGATGTACACAAGGCTGGACTGGGCTACCAAACGATTGCCAAGCAGCTTGGTGAGAAGGTGACAACAGTTGGTGTAATCATTCACAAATGGAAGAGACCCAAAACAACTGTCGGTCTGCCTAGGTCTTGTGCACCATGCAAGATCTCACCTCGTGGAGTGTCAATGATCATGAGAACAGTGAGGAATCATCCCAGACCTACATGTGAGGATCTTGTCAATTATCTCCAGGCAACTGGGACCACAGTTGCCAAAAAAAAACAATTGGTAACACACTACGCAGACAAGGATTGAAATCCTGCAGTGCCCGCAAGGTCCCTCTGCTCAAGAAAGCACATGTCCAGGCCCATCTGAAATTTGCCACTGAACATCTGAATGATGCAGAGGAGGACTGGTTGAAAGTGTTGTGGTCAGATGAGACCAAAATTGAGCTCTTTGGCATCAACTCAACTCGCCGTGTTTGGAGGAGTAGGAGGAATGCTGCCTATGACCCCAAGAACACCATCCCAACTGTCAAACATGGTGGTGGAAACCTGCTTTGGGGGTGTTTTTCTGCTAAGGGGACAGGACAACTGCACCGCATCAAAGGGATGATGGACTGGGCAATGTACTGTCAAATCTTAGGTGAGAACCTTCTTCCCTCAGCCAGGGCATTGAAAATGGGTCGTGGATGGGTGTTCCAGCATGACAATGACCCAAAACACATGGCCAAGGTAACAAAAGATCTCCAGATCTTAATCCGATTGAAAATCTGTGAAAGGAACTGAAAGTTTGAGTTGCCAAACGTCAGCTGCCAAACCTTAATAACTTGGAGAGGATCTGCCAAGAAGAGTGGGCCAAAATCCTTCCTGAGATGTGTGCAAACCTAGTGGTCAACTACAGGAAACGTCTGACCTCTGTGGTTGCCAACAAGGGATTTGCCACCAAGTACTAAGTCATGTTTTGTGAAGGGGATCAAATACTTATTTCTCTCATAAACATGCAAATCAGTGCATAATTTGTCAGACATGCATTTCTTGTGAATGTTTTGTTGCTATTCTGTCTCTGTGTTACGAGACACCTACCTTTTCGATTGATTATTTATTTGTGAGTGGGCAAACATTCAAAATTAGCAGGGTATCAATTACTTATTTCCTTCACTGTAAATTGCTACATGGTGGCAGGGGTGAGCAAAATCACGTGTGTGTATGTATATTATAATTAGTAATTTTAGCATTTCCGGGTAGGGGGTGCGCGCCCTACCCATGCCGCCATTAGCGCCTTTTAGTACAGTGTCAGTGTGGTTGGGTTTTTTTGTTTTTGTTTTTCAGATCACTGTATTGGTGTCACTGGGGATATCAGTGACACCAAGTCAGTTCCCCCCCAGTGTCCGAATGCCTGTCGCGCTAAGTTGCTGATCACTGCCATTATTACTGGACATGTTTAACCATTTGACGCTCGGCCAATAGCCTTATGGCGTCCGGAAAAATGCACTAGCTTTCCGGGAGACCGCCATTTGGCATACTCCCACACATGCACAGTTCGCGCGCTTGCAGAGCCGCACAGCGGCGCAATCTGTCACTGGCCGTGTACCTCGGACACTGCCGATGACAGATCTGAGTATCGGCCCCGTTGCCGATACCATGTGACCTGCTGTGACCAATCACAGCAGGTCACATGACAGTTGTATACAATGGATGGCTTCATTCATGCCATCCATTGTATACTAGTGTCTAGCTAAGAATGGTCACAGCTAATCACATGTACGTCATGTGATTAGCTGTGGCCAAATCACAGCCAAGAAAAAAACAAACAAACACTGAATGAATCGATGTCATTCAGGTAAATGCTTGCGTATAGCAAAGTAATTCTTTGCTATAAGCAAGTGTGTGTGTGTGTGTGTGTGTGTGTGTGTGTGTGTGTGTGTGTGTGTGTGTGTGTGTGTGTGTGTGTGTGTGTGTGTGTGTGTAAAAAAAAAAAAAATGTAATAAAAAAATTTAAAATAATAAATAAATTATATATAATATATTTTTATGTTAATTTAGCAAAAAATAAAAACCCTGGTGATTGATTAAATACCACCAAAAGAAAGCTCTAGTTGTGTGAAGAAAATGATAAAATTTTAGTTTGGGTACAGTGTTGTATGACCGCGCAATTGTCATTCAAATTGTGTGAGTGGTGGCGATTAAATCACATTCGGATATTTCTGGCTATTCATTATTAGTTTCACATTTTAAACTGAGCATGTATGCTGATGATGTTATGCTTTTTATTACTAACCCGTTGACTTCTTTACCTAACTTGTGTGCTGTATTGAACGATTTTGCCAAAGTGTCAGGTCTCACCGTTAATTTTACCAAATCTGTGGTCATGCCTGTTAATGTTCCTGACTCCCTAAGTGCATCTCTCCGTAGTTCTTTCCCATTTCGCTGGGTCAAGGACAAGATATCCTATCTGGGGATTAACCTCACTCCCAGATACTCGGATATATTTGCGGCTAATTATCCACCATGTGTATCGCGTCTCTCTACTCTACTGAAGATCTGGCACGGTTATCATATCTCCTTTCTGGGTAGAGTCACGGCGGTTAAAATGAATATTTTGCCCAAATTGCTTTATCTTTTTAGAGCACTTCCAGTTCCGGTCTCAAAAACCTTTTTGGATCATTTTCAGCGGACTATTAATAATTTTATTTGGGGAAATAAGCATCCACGTTTTGCCTCATCCATTTTGTATCGCTCACAACGGTCGGGAGGTCTCGGTCTTCCTAACTTTTGGCTATATTATCTCTCGGCTCGCTTTGCGCAATTGTCACAATGGGCTACTATTAACTCTCAAATCCCGTGGATCAAGTTTGAGCCTCAGTCGATACGCCCTTTTTATTTACCGGGAATTTTATGGTCTAACATCTCCCCCCGATCGACTGTTTTTCATAACTCCATAGTGACTCACTCACTGACGCTTTGGTCCAAACACAAATCTAAATTGGGTTTAGTCTCTTCTATTCCCCCAGGTGTGTCATTTTTTGGGGATCCTACTTTTGTTGTAGCCTTTTCTTCCCCTCATATGTTTCGTTGGTGGTATGATCGATCTTTTATCAGATTGTCTGATTTCCAAAGAGGAGGATCTTATATTACCTTTGATATGCTGCGCGTGTTGTTTGATGTTCCTCTTCGCGAGTACCTTCGTTATAGACAGATTAGGCACTTTTTTAAAGCGCACTTTGGCCTTGTCCCATCCTCTCCGACTTCCTTTTTTGAACGTGTCAGCTGTGACTCTCCCAGGGGTAGGGGTCTTATCTCAAATCTTTATCACCAATTTTTGATCTGTCTTTTTCATGCTCCCCCTTTGTACAGACGAAAATGGGAGGAGGATTGTGGCGTCACTTTTTCGGATGAGGATTGGGATTCCATGGTGGATAATATATGCAAGAGCTCTAGATCTCTTTCGGTTCGTGAGACGGCCCTTAAAGTTCTAACCAGATGGTATTATACCCCGTCAAGACTACATGTACTGTTTCCACAAACGTCCCCTCTATGTTTTCGGGGCTGTGACTGCACGGGTACTTTGGTTCATATATTTTGGGATTGCCCGACCATATCTTTGATCTGGCGTAGGATTTCTGAGGTCGCTACCTTATTGTCGGGCGCCCCGATACGATTGTCCATGCAGACCTGTTTGTTGGGGGCCCATATCCCAGGGGTCTCTGATGCCAATCTGAGATTGATACACACATTATGTATTGCCACTTTATGGTCTATTGCCCTACATTGGAGGTCCAATGTTGTACCCTTAGACTCCGTTTTACACAGAATTGACACTGTAATGCTTATGGAACGCATTCATTATACCCTACTGGATAAGCTGCACTTATACGATAAAAAATGGGAGCCATGGAGAGATTGCAGACACTTATTACATGCTTAATAACATCCCCAGTAAAAGTTGGCTGGCATGTACTATTGACAGGTGTATCACCTAACCTATTTTGTCGTTTACGTACTTCATGCACTTGTAACTTCCTCTTTTTTTTCTTATCTTCTTTGTTATGTTAATATACCTTTTATGTATTGTACTTTTCAAAAGTGCCTTGTTTTTGCTGACAATATCACTTTTAAAGTGTGCTGTTGTTCTACTGTCTACTCTTGTACAATAAAATCGTTTGTAAACAAAAAAAATTGTGTGAGTGGGCTGAAACCTGAAAAATGGCCTGGGCAGGAAGGGGGAAAATTGCCCGGTATTGAATTGGTTAACAGTAAAAAAGAGTAAAAATTATTATTTATTTTTTTTTTGTAGCGCAAAAAATAAACTCAAAAGGTGAACAAATACCACCAAAAAGCTCAATTCGTCGGGGAAAAAAAGGACATACATTTTATTTGGCTAAAGCATTGCATGACCACACAATTGTCAGTTAAAGTAACGCAAACAATGGGAAGGGGGGGGGGGGGTTAAATCCTCAGGAGGGCAAGTGGTTAAAGTGCTTGTAAAAGATTCTTTGCAAAAACAAAAAAAAAAATACAAACATGTCATACTTTACTTACCTGTTCTCTGTAATGGTTTTACACAGAGCAGCACCAATACTCCTTCTTGGGTACCCCACCGGTACTCCTGGCTACCTCCCCTCTGACGACTAGTGCCCCCATAGCAAGTACCTTGCTATGGAGGCACTCGTGCATGCTCATTTCCAAGCCAGCTCTGTGTCTCCATAAGACACAGAGCATGGCTCAGCCCCTTCCTCAATGGCTGAGATTGACCGTAGTGGGAGCCAATGAAGAGGCAGAGAGCCTGGAGAGCCGCTGCTCTTCTGCACATCGCTGGATCAAGATCGGACTCGGGTCTGAGTATAGGAGGTGTCTGAGGGGGGAGCTGCATGCAGAAGTGTGTGGTGTTGTTGGTTTTTTTTTTTTTCTTTTTTTTTTTTTTTTTTTTTACCAGTCAGGCTAAGCAGTGGTAAATACAGCTGTGTTCAAAATCATAGCAGTCAGACATCACTAACCTGATCAATCACTGTTTTTGGTAGAAATGATATTTCTACATGGCAAATAATTTACTAGCAGGTGTAGTAGAGTAATAGAAATCCAACAGACCCAACAGTCATGACATGCATGCTGCTGATTCTGTGTAATTGAATCACTAATTGAAAGGAGCATGTTCAAAATAATAGCAGTGTGGAGTTCTATTAGTGAGGTCATTCATTCTTTGAAAAACAGGTGGCAATTATTGCCCTTATTTAAGGAAAGAAGGCAGCAAATGTTGTACATGCTGGTTACAGCGCATTTCTCTCTGAAATTCTGAGGAAAATGGGTTGTTCCAGACATTGTTCAGAAGAACAGCATACCTTGATTAAAAAGTTGATTGGAGAGGGGAAACATATAAAGAAGTGCAGAAAATGATAGACTGCTCAGCTAAAATGATCGCAAATGCTTTAAAATGGCAACCAAAACCTGAAAGATGTGGAAGAAAGCGAAAAACTACCATTCGAATGGATAGAAGAATAGCCAAAATGGCAAGGACTCAGCCAACAATCAGCTCCAGGAAGATCAAAGAAGGTGTAAAGTTACCTGTGAGTACTGTTACAATTAGACGCCTATGTGAAGCCAAGCTATCTGCAAGAAGCCCCCGCAAAGTCCCACTGTTGAAAAAAAGACATGTGCTGAAGAGGTTACAATTTGCCAAAGAGCACATTGACTGGCCTAAAGAGAAATGGCGCAACATTTTGTGGACTGATGTAAGTATCCCCATCTTTTTGGGTCTAGTGGCCGGAGGCAGTTTGTCAGACGACCCCCAAACACTGAATTCAAGCCACAGTTGGTAATGCTGCCTTATGCTGCCTTATGCTGAAGAGGAAATGCCCTTGAAATGGGTGTTCCAACAAGACAACGACCCCAAACACACCAGTAAACGTGCAACATCTTGGTTCCAGACCAACAAGATTGACGTTATGGAGCGGCCAGCCCAATCCCCGGATCTTAATCCAATAGAAAACTTGTGGGGTGACATCAAAAATGCAGTTTCTGAGGGAAAACCAAGAAATAGAGAAGAACTGTGGAATGTAGTCCAATCATCCTGGGCTGGAATACCTGTTCACAGGTGCCAGAAGTTGGTTGACTCCATGCAACACAGATGTACAGCAGTTCTCAGAAACAGTGCTTATACAACTAAATATTCATTAAGTGATTCAAAGGAAAGCAAAATCTTCAAACATTTTTCAGTTTATATAGTGAATGTTTGAGTTTGTAAAGAAGAATACAAACACTGCTATTTTTTTTGAATAGTCTAATATTCACTTTTCTTAAATTTTTTTTTTTTTTTTTTTTTTTTTTAAGGGAACAACACAAATTTGATATATTTTTCTTCATGTTTTGATTTGGAATAGAATGTGTAGTGTTCCCAATGCATTTGTGCGTATGGAAATAAAAGCTATTAGAAAGATTTTGAGCTGTATTTAAAATAATAGCTTGTTGAAAAAAAGTGAACACAACTGTATGTGGTGCCGGCTCTTTCTGTGCTATCGCTATTGTTGTCACCTTATCCACTGTGACTAAAAAAAACAAACTTGCTACTTCAGGGTATGTAGGCACGTGCAATGCTCCTCCAGCCTTCCATAACTTCTTGCTCCTTCAGGGTATGCAGGCACGTGCAATGCTCCTCCAGCCTTCCATAACTTGGTGCTCAGTCTCTTGGTAACCAGTCGTCTGAGCCTAACAGAGGGTGCAGAAGGCCTTCACTCCTGTTTTAGGGGAATCGTTTCATTTTGATGTCGATTTCCTCTTGTGAACCACTGTCCTGCAAAGCATGTCCCCCTTTTTTTTTTTTTTTTTTTTTTAACCCCCTTCCCAACTGCCCCAGTGTCCCCTAAACAGTTTGGAATGTCCAGGGCGCAGGATGACTGTGAAGGAGCGTAAGTCCACAAAGTATCCTAAATTAAAATCTGAAATGAATGGGCTGCTTTAGCACAACATAATATGTAACTAACTAACTGCTACAGACTGGCTAGGTGTGAATTATACTTTTAAGGTTTTATCCACCTGAATCTAATATTTCCTTTTCATATCAACACTGATTTGTTGAATCTACCTGTCAACTTCTTATATCTCTGTGCTGGCAAAACATCTGCACATATTGTCTCTGCACCCACCTACAAGACTATGATAAAGGTGTCCCTCTCTTGCAGCAGGAGTCATTACTATTTATTATACATGATTTATATAACACAGTTTTGTGCGGTGCTTTACAAATTAATGGAATCCTTACACCTACCTTAATTTGGTTTTGCAGTGACTGTCATAAACCTGTAAATTTAAAGCGGTGATTTGGTAATGTTCCAACAGCAAAATCCTAAATTGAAGTGCTACCTTTGAGTCGTGTTGGCTTTCAGATTCTGTACATTACTAAAATGATTTTTATTAAATATCAACCATATTCTATAACATTTTCTTTTGGCCCTTTTTTTTTTTTTTTTTCTGTAGGGTTCTGCTGCGCTTTCACCCTCTGGAGCCTTGGCAGATTGGGAAAAATGGAACGGTTATGACATATCTGTTATGACTTACTAATACTGAAGAGTATACAACCATTTCAGAAGTTTTATTGGAAAGCATTCAGGATATTCTTTCTTTTAAATATGCTATCCATGATCTTTACATAATGAAATTAATTCCCTGCAGATTAGAGAACATCGGGATCAGCAATTTCAGTATCTGTTAGTTTTACAGCTACATGTTTGAGTCAGTGAAGATTTACACACTAACCGTATGCTATGTTGTGCTAATAAAGTATTACAACTAATGCTGCCTGTGTGTAGATAAGTGAATTGTTTGTACCTACCTTATTATTGTTCTTTATTTTCTCATGCAAACTGCCTTACAGTTCTTGCAGAAACATTCATTTTAAGCGCATTTGAAAATAATGTAAGATATTTCTTTTTTTTTTTTTCCCCTAACAAGAAATAGACTGTAAAGAAACCAGACTGAAACAGCCCAACCCCCCCCCCCCCCCCCAAAAAAAAATACATCCATGGAAATTTGATAGTGAAACTACTAGTGATATCATAACCAGTTTCATAGGTTCTAATTAATTTCTGTGTACATGCACCTTCATCAATTGAATAATGAGCTGATCTCAGCTAGGCATGAGACGAACATACCATGGGTTTGGTTCAATGCAGGTTTGGTTCAATGCAGGTTTGGCAAACTGGTCTGAAGTTTGGATCGTGAATCTTGACCCCTTTTGAAGGCAATTGCAACTGTATCTTAGAAATCAGTAATGGCAATGGATTTCTAAACAAAGGGCATGGAGAGGTGGGCAGTGGCCTGGGAGACAAACTTTTTTTTTTTTACATTTTATTGTTCCATAGGGAAATGGACTTTTCAGGCAGCTTAAAGGCTACGGTCTCCTTTTTAAGGAAAAAAGTAATCAATGCACATATTTTAGCAGAAAAAAAAATGTGCATTTATATTTTTTTTTTCTACAGGAGTCTGAAAAACATTGAATCCCATGATCAGTGATGTGACGGTGCGTGGCGTCAGGCCCCAGCCCTTCTCACCAACCCGTGACCAAAGGACCAGCTGATCTTGCACTGCGCTGTCACTTGCGTAACAATGCCATTCTCAGCTGTGCCCTGCACAAAGATTTTCCAGCTTACGGGACAACAGTCTATGTGCCAGCAGCCTGAGAGCGATTGTTACTGGGTCAGGTTAATTACGCAATTAACCCTTCACACTGCCACCACCACTTTTTTACAGAGAAGGAGGGAACTCACAAATCTTAGCAGTAACACTATGATATTAGTATGAGCATCTGTAACACACTGTCACCACAGACAGATGTATTCAGAGGATTATTACATACAGTAGCACTCTTCAGAGACAGGGATGCTTTAGTTTGCATTAAAAGCTTTAGAGACAGTTCAACTCTCTTCAGAAAATAGGATTTATTACTAAAAAGGTCAAAATGGTGCAATTTAAAATATTTACACAAAAAGATGTAACAAATATATAAAAAGAGCAATAAAACAACAGAGAAATAAAAAAGTTCAGAAGGCAGAATACTTGCAAAAGTCCTTGGTTTGATAAGAGTCCAAGTGTCTGAACAAAAGGTTGCCTTTGCTCTCAAGATGGTTCCTGATCGATCTTAAAAGGAGAGCTCATTTTTCTCCAGGCTGTCAGTCTTTTTCTATCATCTCCAAAGGGGTGTCTCCTGAGAACAAATGACGAATCGTCCCCTTTGGGGATGGGTGTTAGGCGGTAACCAAGGTTATGACCAAATCCCTTACAAGTTCATACTACGGTCAATAACCTTCAATAGGTACAGGTAGCATCCTAGGAACTGGCAGCTCAATATTTCGAATTATGTTCCAAACGCACAGATACTAAACGTAGCATATCTTGCCACTCCGGATAAAAGAGACTGCTCTATGTTCTTTCGTAGGTACTGATATAGTCATGCAAGGTCTCGTTTGACTCATATTAAAATGACCTATCTAAATATGTACGTCATATTAAGGTGCCCAGTTCCTGCTGAAGTTTATGAATTGGTATGAAAAATTACTCATGTAGAATGTACGTTTTATGGCACACTCTAGCTCTAATGGCCTAACAGGTCATGACTGACTGAGTTAATATTTTACGATTTACAGCCATGAAGCTCATCCAGCTGTGCTCATCTAGGATAAGTGGCCTTTTGAACTCCGTTCACCCACAGCCTCACATTCCATTCAAAAGGGAGGAGGGAGGACAGGAGAGACAACTTGGCCATGACCTAACAAGATGGCTGTCAGTGTCCATGTCTCTATATGCACAGTTGTCACAAGTGAATTGAGGGTGTGATATTAAGCTCCTGCATACCCTCCCTCCAGCTTTCTGCCCATACCTCTGTATGGGCTTTCAGTTAGAAAGCTGGAGGAAGGGTGGATGGACTATGATTGTACTGATCAGTGCACTCGTAGTCCATTGAGAACTACAAGTCACCTGCCATGGTGGCAGACAGGATATGTAGTTTATTCATTCACACATGTTATATGCTCTAAAGGTGAACTTAGTATTTAAAAAGCAACACTGAAACTGCAAACGTCCTTCAAATTACATGCTTGGGGTTCTCCTTGAAGCAGTACATGGTTTGACAGAACATGTTGCTGATTGTAAGGGACACCACCAGAAACAGCATATTGTGTCATCACAAAAATTGCATGTGTAATAATTTAGTTTACGTTTACACCATTAATTGACTTGCATATAGCAGTAGCAACCCAATATGGCTGATTTTCCCAAAAAAAACTTTTATTAGCTTTTTTTTTTATAAAGGCAAAGATTGCTTGGTGTAGCTGTAATAGACCATAAGTGAGTGCTGAAAGTAGCAGGGACAATGTGACTAAAATGTATTGCAAATTGTTTATAATGTATGCAACATTATACAGTGGGCATAGAAAAGAATCACTCTCCTTTTAAAATAATCACATTTTGTTGCTTTGCAGCCTGAAATGAAGAAAAGCACTGTCTGAGCAGGAGAGGCCAGTCTGGTCCATCTTTTTGTTTTGTTTCTGGCCCATCTTTTGTTTCGCATCCTAACTTTTTACCTTCTCCACTGCATTCCTGGCAATGTGCCTAGAAATATTCCTCTATACAAAGATTGTTATTCAACTAATACATTGCAAAAGTTATTTCTTGATAACAATAAATATATATTTTTCTTTACTAGTATTGGGATTGGTGCAATGTATGCTGTACCTATGTATTGCTTGGAAAGCCTTGTGATTTGTAGTTAGGCACCTGTTGGAGGTGGTTACAGGTTATGTAGGCAACAATTTGTTCTCACTTAGAAATTTGCTGCTACAGTATGTAGTGCCATGGCTGATCGATTTCTCTATGTTCCTGTATTCATTCAATCAGTATGTCCCTATTCACTAAAGAAACCAGAAAACTTCTTGTTCTGGGTCACACAGGGGTTTATTTACTAAAGCTGGAGAGTCCAAAATCAGACTCCCTTCTGCATAGAAACCAATCAGCTTCTAACCTTAGCTTGTTCAATGAAGCTTTGGCAATGAAACCTGGAAGCTGATTGGTTTCTATGCAGAAGGGAGTCTGATTTTGGACTCTCCAGCTTTAGTAAATAAACCCCATAGTGTCCAATCCATGCCAGACCATTTCCTTTGTGTTACATTACAAATGTGAGGGTGCTGATGTGATGAAAACACATCTCTTCCGGCATGGTGATCTGTTATTTGCACTATTTGTGGCTGTGTCAGATCAAATTACTGTGTAGTTCTCACCTGCATCAGTGCTAGAGTGGGAGATTGTGGGATATGTAGTATGTATACACAGGAAGTGTCAGTTCGTAGACTACAGACATCGTGCCTGTGAGATTCAGATGCAGGCACGGTATCAACTGGCCCTATTTAACTAAAATGAATAAGTAAATTTATCTTCATTTTATCTTGTGATTTTGTTTTTCCTAAAAATGATTTTTTCACAAACAGAAATATTGCTTTTGGTGTGAAATTCTTTTTGCATGCATGAGCAAGTGACTGTTGAAATCTTTCTCTCATGAATTGTTGTTTATCTCACAAAAGCCTCAATTCACTAAACTAAAATGCATGTGTTATTTGCAATAATGATTATTTTCAGTCTGTGAAAATCTTTGTAATAATGTTTGTGAATTGATGTTTACACACAAAATATGTCAGATAATAAAGTGATATACATAAAAAAAAAAATGCAAGTTAGTGAAAACACTACATGCTATGTGCTTTTATGAATTGCGCTTGTCCAAAGATGTGTTTCCTAGTAGAACATCTCTTGGCACTGTGAGTGTAAGTGATTGTCTGGGGATTAATACCTGCAGATGTTCCTGTGCTCATTTAGACACGGGCACACCATCCCAGAGGACAGTACTATACTCAGCAACTCTCCTGAGGCTTTCATCCAATATACAAAATTAAAGCAGCAATTCTTTTTTTTGCATCCAGTTGCTGTGCATTAATCTGTGTTGTTTCAAATCTGTCAAGAACAAAAATGTAAGATATCACAGCTTACCAGTTCTCAGATGTGGCGGATGCATTTGTTTTTTTCCCTTATTCTCCCTGGTGATCTTGCCAGTAACACACCTATTCGCATAGGATGAAGACATTCCCTCGCCTAACTGTGTCTATGGAGGTGTTGTATTGTCACCTTAGAAAAGGAAGTGTACTAAGACTACAGAACATCTGTAATTCTTCTCTATAACATAGTGACAGGTGTTCTGTATTTCACAGAGAGGACTGGAAACAATGTAACTGATGAGAGTTACTGTTCATTCTTAAAGCTGTTATAAACCTAAAACAAAATAATGTGTGTGCACCTAATAGCGATCACTGAAGGAAATCGCTAGTTCTATGGACAGCTGTGGATAGCAGTGGTCGCCGCTGGCTTGTCATTGAAAGGTAAAAGGCTCAGCAGCCGCAGATAGGTGGAAAAAACAGCTGAAGGAATCGGCTTCTTGCCACTGTCATTCACACCAGCACTAGACACCCAAGGCCTGGTTTACATGGGGCATTCTAAAGTGTACTCTGTGCTGAGCTGCAGGAGATTGATTTGGGCCCACTTTAAAATCTGAGAGACTTCCTTTAGGAGGGAAAGACTGAGAATGCTTCCTCTTCTACCGAATGTAAGCCACAGCTGTTGTCTAACTTCATTAGGACAGTTCCGCAACGTATCAGGTGACCAAAGGCTAGGAGATCCTGAAATGCCACTCTCAACTCCAGGTTGCTGGGCACCATATTGCATTCTTGAAAAAGCCATTGGCCCTGAGCCCATTGGTCCTGAAATAGGGCTTCTCATCGACTTCGCTGGCATTTGACTTCACCACCAGCCACTAGGTTCTCAGAAGGGAATGACACTGCAGAAGATTCTGCTTCTCCAACCACCAGTTTAGACTCACTTTTATAAAGGGCATGATCCATATCTTCTGACCTAATCTCTCTGACTGTCATTGGTCCAGAATCCTGAATTGAAAGTTAAATTGATAGTTAAACTAAGTCTACCTGACCTGCTTAAGTGAGGAGTTTCTGTGGCCCAATCTGAGACGTGAAGGGCCAAATATCCCCCAAATATGGCCTGAAGTGCTTTCCTTAAGGGACTACATGTCCACCAGCTACTAATCTGTCTAGAGCAGTCACAGCATAAAGGGATCAGACTGTAGGCTGAACATGGACCTGTCTCAGTAAAAACAAATCCCCGACAAACAGGGATACTGAGAGTCTAAAGAAGAACTCTAGCTTGTTAAGTACAATAATATAACATGTGCAATCACTACTCCAGCCATTGGATAACTTAAAGATATTAAAGTTATCTATCTACTTCAAACTGCAGCCACTGCCAATAAATAACGCAGTTCAAAAACAAATTCAGTGCAATAGGAATTAACTTGCTTGGTAATAATGATACTGCAGTTTCCCACATCAGAGCCCTGATCTTTCACTAGGTGGTTAATAATCAACAAACCCTGACATGCAGAAAGCAGGACATGGTGCAATAGTTTTGCTCAGATTAGAAACCAAAAGGTAGGAATCTACAACAGAATTACAATATTATTCTGCAATGTAAACAGATCACCCAAAGGAATTTCCGACATCATAATTACACTCTTCTCATTGCCCATTGAGCTGTCCAAAACAAATACAAGGACCAGTAAAATAAGTCTACCTTTGACAATCCCTTCCAAATGTAAAGCTTATGGGCACCGTCCCCTACTTCTTTGGTGGTGCTCGTCTTTATTAGGTGTTGTCATTTGTTCTTCTGCAAAAAAAGAAGGAAGGCAAAAACATTGAGATTGCTGAATGACTACTAAGCAGTAATGCAATGCCTCATCCACAAGTAAGCTCATTATCTCAGTAATAATAAGCAGGACCTTTGCTTCTACTAGGCAAACTAGGCAGCAGCCTAGGGCACACAGTCACTTAAGGGCGTCTGGGCGCAGCTCAGGCCAGCACTCTCTCTTTGATGCCACCATGTCATGAATGATCCTCCAGCTGAGAGGAAGGGCGGCAGAGGGGAGGAAGAAAGGACACAGGAAAATGCTGGGTTCCAGAGTAACAGCTGAGCTGCTGCTCCTTCCAGTGTTCCTCACAGACTCAGTCTCTTACTGCAAGCCGGCTTCTGGTCACTGTGGCATTCCAGCCCTTCTCTTCCCATTCATGAGCGGAGGTGGAGCTGTACCTGCAGAGGATGGTAATGTCTGATGTCTTGTGTCTGTGTGAGTGTGACCCCGCCAGCCATCCATCACATGTGTAATGTGTTAGTGAGTGATGACATCATCATGATCCCACAGCCTGCTCTTCTAATGCCTGCTGGGCCTGCTGATCTGTGTCAGTGTTGGTGGTGGTGTGTTGTGTTGGAGCTGTAACTGTGGGATCACTCAGTTCAGGTGTTCTCTGTGTGTGTGTGGGCTGGGCTGTCTGCTGTTACAATTTGAATAGGAATTAGGGTCAGCCACATACCAGAGGATAGAGGAATATAGTGTGTATTTATTGATCCATAGGACATACAAAACACCAGGACATGAATACAGGACCTGTCAACGCGTTTCACACAATCTCGTGCTTAATCATAACAAAGAAAACAACAAAAGTGCTGTCTTATATATGTATTAGTTAATAAAGAACATCTGTCCTAATCAGCACTCCTGAATCCTGAGGGTATGCCTACTAATACATTGTAACAAGACATATAAAACCATTGTATCAAAAGTAGTGATCTCAGAGAACAACAAAAAAGGAGGAAAAGAAAAAGGAAAGTGAAGTGGAATAAAAGGAGAAACAAAGAAAGCGAAAAGGAAAATAATTGTGAAAAAATAATTCTGAAAACGTTATAAATGGAAAATAGAATAACAAACACAGATAAAAGTGAGTAAATATCCCAAAAGGATATGGGCTAAGAAGCCACATTTGTAAATAATCAAAAGTTTAAATATAAATATATGAAAAAAACACATAAAAAAACACGTCTACTTGGGATAAAATACATAAAAAAAAAAATCACAAAAAAACATACATATTCAGACAAGAATATGTCAAAACAGCAGAAAATAAAAAAAAAAATATCAAAAGTAACGCATCGAAAAACAACGCATCAAAAAACAAAAGGAACGCATCAAAAAACAAAAAGAAATTCCCAAAGGGAAAAGAGAGATGGTATTAAAGATGTGTGTGCACATGAATGTGCACACGTAAGGTGCATGATGTGCCCAAATGAACATGTCCTTACAGGCAGATGTCCTTGTCCCCGATTTCCCTGTGCTGTCTACATTCTACCACCTACCAAAAACCCAACATCACAGGTGACCCACATGCGACTCTCATCCCAGCACATGCCATCCATAATATGGAGAAGCTGATTGTTGTCTCTCAAATAACTGGGAAGCTGTACAACAAGAGGCTGGAGCTGTGTATCCAACCAATAACCCAATCTCTCATTTAAAGACCCGATGCCAGAAATAATGGGCCTCCCTTGTAGAGGATGCAAACCTTTATGGGTTTTTGGTAGGTGGTAGAATGTAGACAGCACAGGGAAATCGGGGACAAGGACATCTGCCTGCAAGAACATATTCATTTGGGCACATCATGCACCTTACGTGTGCACATTTATGTGCACACACATATTTAATACCATCTCTCTTTTCCCTTTGGAATTTTCTTTTTGTTTTTTTGATGTGTTCCTTTTGTTTTTTGATGTTGTGCTTCTGTTCTGGACATAATACACTCCATTGAAATTGTTTAAAGGAAGAGCATAAGCACTAGAGACTAGACCAGTGGTTCTCAACCTGTGGGTCGCGACCCCTTTGGGGGTCGAACGACCCTTTCACAGGGGTCCCCTAAGACCATCAGAAAACACATATTTCTCCTAGATTGTAAGCTTGAAAGAGCAGGGCCCTCGATCCCCTCATGTTTTGCATTGTATTGGTATTGTTCTGTCACATGTTCTGTCCCCCTTTGTAATGTACAGCGCTGAGCGAACTATTGGCGCTTTATAAATACTGTATAATAATAATAATGTGTAAAGAGCAGCTACTGTGTAGAAAGCAGCTACTGTGTTGAAAGCAGCAGTATTGGAGGTAAAACGACACTCATGAATTATAATTACTGGGTAAATAATTTTATGGTTGGGGGTCACCACAACATGAGGAACTGTATTAAAGGGTCACAGCGTTAGGAAGGTTGAGAACCACTGGACTAGACTATCAGGAGGATGCAGGTTAAAGAGACTAAATGATAACTGTCACTTTGCCCTTTTAGTACACCTTAGCTGAATGACATTTTAGTATGCTAAAGCACAACGTACTATAAACAATTACCATTTTCTAAAAATAAAATACATGCATTACTCTTTTTATATCTTTTGTTGCATATCAACACTGTTTATCTCCTGCAGCTTCCGCCAGCCACTTGCCCTGTACATGCTCCAATGAAGGCTGCCTATCTAATGTGTTTCTTGATGGTGACAACAGTGGACTATGCCTGTGCTATTTCTCTTGGCATGGTTGCATGTAGCAAGAGAATGGTTGGGAAACAAAGATTATTGTAATGAAAGTTGCCTTTTTAAAAATATTGAAAATTACTTTTAAATGGTATTAACATAACGCATCTGTGAGATTTTAGTAATTTAGCCCAATTACTTTTTTTTTTTACCTCACCCCCCCATCCCCCTGCCCAACAGCCCCATTCTTTGCAGCATTCTCCTGTGGGTACAGGGTGGCCTAATGAGGTAACTGGCTCTGGGCAAAGGCATTGCTCAAAGAGCAGGGCACATAATGAAGTGTTAGAGTACGGAGAGAGTGGATACTGCTTGGAAAAGTTTTTTCTTTACAGGTAGGGGTAAACAAAAATGATGCTGATTACTGGAGTAGTTGGACTTTAAACAATCTCGCCTTCTCCTTCCTAAACCAAACCTGATATAAACTTGTCAGATGGTGTCAGAGCTTACACAGGGTCAGCTTGCTCAAGCATTAAAAACAACTATACAGTGCCTTGAAAAAGTATTCATACCCCTTGGAATATTTCCACATTTCATGCCACACTTTTCAGATATTTATTTGTAATAAATTGTAAAAAACATTTATCATTTTCCTTCCACTTCACAATTATGTGTCACTTTGTGTTGGTCTATCACATAAAATCCCAATAAAATGCATTTACGTTTTTGGTTGTAACATGACAAAATGTGGAAAATGTCAAGTGGTATGAATACTTTTTCAAGGCACTGTACATGATGGTTGTGGATGACAATATGTGCAGTGCATTCAGAAATTATTCAGACCCCCTTCACTTTTTTCAATTTTGTTATGTTGAAGACAGATTTTACCGTTGTTTAAATTCATTTTTTTCTCAGTCATCTGCACTCTGTACCCTGACAAAGGGAAAAGAGAATTTTAGAAATGTCTGTGAATTTATTAACAATGGAAAACTGAAATATCACATTGGCATAAGAATTCAGATCCTTTGTAGCAACATTTTAAATGTAGCTAATGTGGCATGTCTTCCATTTTTCTTGATCCTGGCTGAGATATTTGTACACTTTGATTGGAGTCCACCTGTGGGAAATTAAATTGTTTGGACATGATTTGCAAAAGCACACACCTCTCTATAAAAAGCCTCTCAGCTGACAATGCATACTGTACCAGAACAAAAGCCATGAGGTCAAAGGAACTGCCTGCAGAGCTCAGAAATGGCACTATGGCAAGGCCATAGAAGCCATTTTGGTACCAATATATTCTACAGCCCTAATCACTCAAAACTCTAACCTTCCACATAACCTTCCACAGACTTGAACTCTAACCTTCCACAGACCTGAACTTAACTTGGGTTTCTTGAGGGAATAGATGATGGTATAGCCGAATAAGGGTCTTGTTTCTTTTTCTCTGCCATCAACACAGTACCTCAGTGCCTTCGCTGCAGTTCAAGCCCAATCTCAAATTGCAAGTCTCAACTGGCACAGCAGGGACCGGCTGAGATTTGATCCATGTATGGGCAGGCTGATTGTACCTAAGTCAATCCATTGATCGACTTGGGTACAACCCGCCTGTCGTATTTGTCTATATGTGATTACTGCCAGCGGCTATAGCCACTGGCAGGAATCATTGTGTTCTGCTGGCTGGGAAGGCTCCACATGCCCCCCAGCCGTCAGAACACAGTAGAAAACAACAGGAGGTACTGCAGGAGGCATTCTCTGTTCAACATCAATCTATCGGCTAAGTAAGCAATCATGCATATTCACTGTACATTATTACTAAATAGAAAGTAGGGATTGCTTATGTAATGGGCAAACAAGGCTTTCCCCATATACAGTCATGGCCAAAAAATAAAGGCACCCCTGCATTTCTGTCAGATAATGCACCACTTTGCCCAGAAAATTGTTGCAGTTACAAATGTTTTGGCATTCTCATGTTTATTTCTGTTGTTTGTATTGGTATGACACAAAAAAAGTGGAAAGACAAAAAGCCAAATCTGACACATTCCATGCAAAACTTAAAAAATGGACTGGACGAAATTATTGGCATCTTCTCAAAAGTATAAGAAATAATTGCATTCCAAGTTTGTGATGCTCCTGTAATTTGTAAATAAACTCACCTGTATCAATTAACAGGTGCTGACAACATAGGAATCACACCACCAATCAGTTCAAATGGTGAAAAACTGATTCAAGCTTTCTGTTGTGTGTCTATGCGTGCCACATGGAACATGGAGAAGAGAAAGAACAGCAAAGAATTGTCTGAGGATTTAAGAACAAAACTTGTGGGATAACATGGACAATCTCAAGGTTACAAGTCCATCTCCAGAGATCTTAATGTTCCTGTGTCCACTGTGCACAACATTAGCATGAAGTGTACAGCCCATGGCACTGTAGCTAATCTCCTTGGACATGGACAAAAGAGAAAAATTGATCAAAGATTGCAATGAAGGATTGTTTGAACGGTGGATAAAGAACCTCGATCAACTTCCAGACAAATTCAAGCTGACCTTCAGGCACAGGGTACAACTATTTCAGCTTGCACTATACATCTCTATCTGAATGAAAAGGGACGTTATGGTAGGAGATCCAGGAGGACCCCACTTCTGACATAGAAACATAAAAAAGCCAGATTGGAGTTTGTCAAAACTTACCCAAGAAGCCAAAATCCTTTTGGGAGAATGTGCTGTGGACAGATGAAACAAATTTACAGCTTATTGGTAAAGCCCATCATATTACTGTTTTCAGAAAAAGAAATGAAGCCTTTAAAGCAAAGCATACAGTCCCTACAGTCAAACATGGTGGAGCTTCACTGATGTTTTGGGATTGCTTTTCTGCGTCAGGCTCTGGATGTCTTAACATGGCATTATGAAATCTGAAGACTATTAAAGAATATTGGAGTGCAATGTAGGGCCCAGTGTCAGAAAGTTGGGACTCTGTCAGAGGTCATGGGACACAGAGCAAGACAATGACCCAAAGCACCCAAAAAAAGCTCACACCGTGTCAAAAAGCACCCAGAAATGGTTTAAGAAGAAGCACTGGAGAGTATTGAACTGGCCAACAATGTGTCCAGATCTCAATTACATGGACCACCTGTGGAGAGATCTGAAAACAGCAGTAGGGAAAATGAACCCTTCCAGTCTGAGAGACCTAGAATAGTTGGCGAAAGAAGAGTGGTTCAAAATTCCATTAGAGGTGTAAGAAACTCATTGAAGGTTACAGGAAGCAATTGATTTCAGTTATTTTGTTCCAAGAGTTGTGCTGCCAAATATTAAATTGAGGGTGCCAATAATTTTGTCCAGTCCATTTTTGGGGTGTTGTGTGGAGTGTGTCAAAATTTGGTCTTTCTCCACTTTTTTTGTGTCATACCAATACAAACATAAGCAAAAAACATGAGAACGCCAAAATATTTGTAATGGCAACAATTTTCTGGGTGAAGTGGTAGATTATCTGACAGAAATGCACGGGTGCCAATATTTTTGGCCATGACTGTATACATAGATAGTTACAAGCTACACAAATAATACAGGATATTTTTTAATGTTAAAGAACAAGTTCACCTTTGGAACATGTTACATGTTCCACCCGTTTTTAAGTTGGAACATGTAATATGTTCCCATAGCTGCAGCCACTACATTCACCCCGTGACAGAAGTACGGGGAGAAGTCTCCCCGTACTATCTGTTAGATTGATTTCAAAACCGCATGGCTGTGCGGGGTTCCGCCCACATGGCCACGTCGCTCATTTACAGAGTCCTGTGAATGAGTGCCTACAAGTTCATTGAAGCTTCCTGTCAGAATATCTGCTTGCCTGTACATCCCATACGGCAAGCAGATATTCTGACAGGTCTGCAGGAGACCTGCATGGCATCAGCGATCTACTGATCACTGGTGCAATGCTTTCCAGGCTCCTTTGGACAAAAATAATAAATGCACATTTTTTTTACCTGCAAAATAATGTGCATTTATTATTTTTGTCCAAAAGGTGAACATATCCTTCAAAGGAGAAGTATAACCTTTAAAACATTTTTAATATACTGTACATGTGAAAGTTTCCATCCTAATGTAAAAAGTGTATTAATGCTTAAGGTCCTTGTTCCTATGTATAGACTAATTATATATGTACATAGAGTCAGCCATATAACCTCTTTTCTTGCTGGTTTTGTCTTCCTGATCTTTTTATTTTACTGCAAGGCTAGCAGTTTTATTTTTACCTAAATAATGTGATGTAGTAATGTTGATACATTTTATGCCATAGTGATTCATGTGACCTTTAATAGTCGATCCTTGATACCATGTTAAGTGGTTCTTGAATGAATCACATTTGCACATATATTTAAGAAAACAGTAATAATGTTATAGATGTGTTTGGCAAAGCTCTGTAATCCGTTGACTCTCAAAGATGTAGCCTATGCTTCCTGTTAATTAAAGGGTTATAAGAAGCTTGTGCCATTGACGACATGGTGACTAATAAATATATGTATCTGCCTGGAATATTTCTTTTTTCTTATAACATTGCAAATAGGCAGAAGTACAGATAAAACTCTTGATCTGTACACAGTATATAAAACATAATTTTCCAGGTACTTATGACACTGTTCTGTGAACAGACACTCCAAATTCTGCTTGGCATCTTTTCATAAGGGTCAAAAAAAGTCTTGACCAAAAACAATTTGAAGTACAGATGTTTGAAGCTTTGTGAAGTTAGAGTCTGGTAGATATAAAAAAAATCTCAGGGGTGCGCTCTGTGCTAGGCTGGTTTCTGTAGTTGTATTTGTTGAAGTCCTCCCTTATTTCCAGTGATGATTTTCCTTTTGTTTCTGGTAGGTAAAAGTATAGAAACACTCCACAGATTGCTATGATGACAAGGAATGTAAGGAAACAGTACTGCTCTATTGTAGCCTGGAAGAAGAGAAGCAAATGAGTGAATGCTATGTATAGAGAATGCTGCAAAAATCTCAGCCATAATATACGGATGACAAAGACATTCTACCCAAGCATATCTAAACTTAAAAGCAGAAATGTAATATACTGCAGCTCTCCTGCTTACCACTGCTGATGTTGTGGCTGCATTAGTTTTCATTTTTCAGGCTAAGAACATTTTCAGAAAATACGGAACATAACTCTACCATCTGCCAGAAACAAAGTATTCTTGACACTTTTTGAGAGCTTAATAGATTGCAAATAATTGTTCTTGTATAATTTACCAGGCCTTGTTCTGTGCTGAACTCTGCATACTGGCACTGGTCCTGTAGTACGTACTGCACATGGGCTTCACTAGCACTGGGTACCTGGGGCATGTGTCCTGTGTCTGCTGGTGAGTGACATTCGCATACTCACAGGTATCAATAGGTATTAACACTAGATGGCTGCAGTAACTTATGATTTTGAAGAAAAATAATTTCCCTTTATTTTTAATGAGAATCATTCTAACAGCAGTTCAACAGGGGCAGGGCTTTCTACAGCTTAGAACGGCTGTGTTAACAATTTTAAAGTGGAATTCCAGCTTCAACCTAACTACTCCTAAAACTGCCCCCTCCTAACACCTATGCTAACTATCCTTTGTAAGAAAGATGTATATACTCACCTACTTTCAGGCCACTCTGGCCCTGCCATGTGATCCAGCTCCCCTGTGGCAGCTAGCATGGCTTCAGGGGAGAGGAGGAAGTGGATGGTCCATTGAAGCAGCTGCCACTGGCTGACATAGGGGACATTATTGAAAATTGGTAAATATATATATATATATACAGTTGTGTTCAAAATAATAGCAGTGTGTTGAAAAAAGTGAATAAAGCTCAAAATCCTTCTAATAGCTTTTATTTCCATACACACAAATGCATTGGGAACACTACACATTCTATTCCAAATCAAAACATGAAGAAAAATAGATACAATTTGTGTTGTTCCTCTAGAAAAAAATTGAAGAAAAGTGAATATTAGACTGTTCAAAAAGATAGCAGTGTTTGTATTCTTCTTTACAAACTCAAACATTCACTATATAAACTGAAAAATATTTGAAGATTTTGCTTTCCTTTGAATCATTTAATTAATATTTAGTTGTATAAGCACTGTTTCTGAGAACTGCTGTACATCTGTGTTGCATGGAGTCAACCAACTTCTGGCACCTGTGAACAGGTATTCCAGCCCAGGATGATTGGACTACATTCCACAGTTCTTCTCTATTTCTTGGTTTTCCCATTAGACATTTTTGATGTCACCCCACAAGTTTTCTGTTGGATTAAGATCCGGGGATTGGGCTGGCCACTCCATAACGTCAATCTTGTTGGTCTGGAACCAAGATGTTACACGTTTACTGGTGTGTTTGGGGTCGTTGTCTTGTTGGAACACCCATTTCAAGGGCATTTCCTCTTCAGCATAAGGCTGCATGACCTCTTCAAGTATTCTGATGTATTCAAACTGATCCATGATCCCTGGTATGCGATAAATAGGCCCAGCACCGTAGTATGAGAAACATCCCCATATCATGATGCTTGCGCAACCATGCTTCACTGTCTTCACAGTGTACTGTGGCTTGAATTCAGTGTTTGGGGGTCGTCTGACAAACTGTCTCTGGCCACTAGACCCAAAAAGAACAATCTTACTTTCATCAGTAAATGTTGCGCCATTTCTCTTTAGGCCAGTGCTCTTTGGAAAATTGTAATCTCTTCAGCACGTCTTTTTTTCAACAGTGGGACTTTGCGGGGGCTTCTTGCAGATAGCTTGGCTTCACATAGGCGTCTTCTAATTGTAACAGTACTCACAGGTAACTTTAGACCTTCTTTGATCTTCCTGGAGCTGATTGTTGGCTGAGTCCTTGCCATTTTGGCTATTCTTCTATCCATTCGAATGGTAGTTTTTCGCTTTCTTCCACGTCTTTCAGGTTTTGGTTGCCATTTTAAAGCATTTGCGATCATTTTAGCTGAGCAGCCTATCATTTTCTGCACTTCTTTATATGTTTTCCCCTCTCCAATCAACTTTTTAATCAAGGTACGCTGTTCTTCAGAACAATGTCTGGAACGACCCATTTTCCTCAGAATTTCAGAAAGAAATGCACTGTAACCAGCATGTACAACATTTGCTGCCTTCCTTCCTTAAATAAGGGCAATAATTGCCACCTGTTTTTCAAAGAATGAATGACCTCACTAATAGAACTCCACACTGCTATTATTTTGAACATGCCCCTTTCAATTAGTGATTCAATTACACAGAATCAGCAGCATGCATGTCATGACTGTTGGGTCTGTTGGATTTCTATTACTCTACTACACCTGCTAGTAAGTTATTTGCCATGTAGAAATATCATTTCTACCAAAAACAGTGATCAGGTTAGTGATGTCTGACTGCTATTATTTTGAAAACAACTGTATATCTTTCTTACACACAGATTAGTAAGCAGCAGTTTTAGAAGGGGGAAAGAACAGTTATAGGAGTAGTTGGGTTTAAGTTGGTATTACACTTTAAATAATAAGTTCACCTTTTGCTAAAAAATAATAAATGCACATTTTTTTGCAGGTAACTGTGAATGAGTGATGCGACTGGGCAGGTCACGTTTTTTTAAATTTTGAGGAGAAGATCCATCTTGAGCACCCCAGAGATACCCCCATTTTTTTGGGATTAAAATATTTATTGCGTACTTCAGCAAGACAAGAGATCTTACAAAAATAATGCAGTGTTACAAATCTTGGAGGTACATCCAATATCACTGGTCAGTCAAAACAGTATCCCAGCATATTAACAAGTACTAAACAGTAAACAAGGACAATACTTAGCATGTAATAAAATGATGATAACTGGACCAGAGATAGCTATCCAACTGGGGGAACCCCACGGCAGGGGTGGACTGACCATTTGGAAACTCGGGCACTGCCCGAGGGCCCGGGGTCAGTAAGGGGCCCCATGAAATGCCCCTGGTACCTTTTTCATAGTTTTTTTTGAGTTTGGGCAAGGACACAGGGGCCCATGATCCCCTATTGCCCGGGGGCCCCATGAGTTGTCAGTCTGCCCCTGCCCTATGGATATATATAGACTCCCAGTAGCTATTCGTTGTGTAAACATACAATTACAACACCTCTCCATCAGAGAAGGAGACCCCCCTACGTGATTTTATCTACTGTATGGTGGACTTTAAACTGAAAGGAGAAATTATGTGCACTGCTGGTGATTAGAATGAATTCATGCATGGTACTGGGGTTTCCAGCACCCTAGTTGGAGAACTGGACCTATCCCAACATGTCTGCTGATCATTCCCACAGCGGACCTGGAGGCCTTTACCATATTTAATTTTATTTCATGTCATATAATTTCGCTCTATTTTATTACATTGCTTTACTTTATCTCACATTGTTTATGGTTAACTGTACTAGATCTACTGGTCCACATGTAATGCCCATGCTATGTTAATATGTTTTATACTATTTGGTAGACGCATTTCCTGCCCACCTTATGGTCCCTACAGTTGCCTCCCACATCTTGTGGGTTTTAGTGCAGCACCACTACACTGACACATAGCTTTATCTTATCAGCTCCCCTCCAGAGGCCACAGGATCATCGTGCTATTACCTTAGGTACAATGTGGTCCCTCTGTCACACTTCAGTGACTGAATGTCTCAGTCTGTCACCTCTCTTCACCCCATTTTAGCCGTGCTGATACATCCTCGACTTAGTGCAATGGGTACAGGGTTTTCTACCTGCACCCACCTGATTGACTTTTTCTCCTCCTTTTTCCTATCTACCCCACCCTCTCCTACTCTTTCCCTCACCCCATTTTCTTTCCCTCCCTTCTCCTTTCCCACCCAGCTTTCATCCACTTACAGAGGGGAATTCTTTCTCCCCCTCCTCCTTTTTTTTCCCTTGGCAGGATCCTGCTCATGCTCCATTATATCATTCTTTTCCCCTTCTTAGATATTTTTTGGCAGTTAAGTGTTGTGCAGTACTGATTTATGTCCAGTATAGCCATTCCTTTAGCCACCATGCCTGCACTTACTGGGAAGTCTGACCAACAGAGCCTGAAATTCTACTCACTCAATGCTAGAGGTCTTAATATTTCTGAAAAAAGGTCTATGCTTCTCCATGAACTCCATAGACATTAGGTGCACATACCATTTATCCAAAAAACAAATTTTAGGTGCTCAGCAGTCCCTAAACTGATGAATCACAAATTCCAGACCACTTACACTGACTAATTAAAATTGGTATGGAATATTTTACCTTACCTACTAATGATTTAAAGAGTCAAAAGTACACTGCAGACCAAACATTTGTGAAAACCTGACCATCACATTTATGTGAGCTTGTTGGATATCTCATTTCATAGGTATTAACCACTTCCAGTCCAGACACTTTTACCCCCTTCCTGTCCAGGCCAATTTTCAGCTTTCAGCGCTATCACACTTTGAATGACAATTGCGTGGTCATGCAACACTGTACCCATATGAATTTTTTAGCATTTTGTTGAGACAGATAAAGCTTTATTTTGGTGGTATTTATTCACCACTGTGATTTCTTATTTTTTTTGCTATATAAATGAAAAAGTCCAAATAGTTTGAAAAAAAGTGTTTTTCTTATAAAATTTGGCAAATAACTAATATTTCATCATAACTCTTGGCCAAAATGTATTCAGTTATCTTTTTAGTAGAAAAAAAAATAACCCAAATTAGTTTCTAACCAAAACTTATAATTTTTAAAATTTTTTTACATTTTTAATTTTTTTATATTATTATTTATGTTTTTATTTTTTTCTACATACTGTCACCCTAGCAGTACCGTGTCACCATGGTGACACTGTACTACTTGTGGGGGGTGATGCAGATTTTTTTTTTTTTTTACACTGATTGCTTTTACACCCATAAAGGCTGTAAAAGCAATAATTTCTCCTTCTCTCTGGCTGCATTCTTGCAGCCATTGAGAACTACTGTGTGACCTGTGATTGGTCACAGCTTGTCACATGGTACAAGGCTGTTGTGAATAGCCTCGTACCATGTGACCTCTGTGATCATTCACAGATTTCACACATAGTAAGCAATGATGTCAGAAGTGACATCTTGCTTACTACTCTGCATGTGATCACTGATTGGCCAATCAGTGATCACATGATCGGGACCTCGCACAGAGGGCCCGTACGACGATCAGTGTTTCACTGTGTCCGGATCGCGGTGCTGCGCACAGTCCATAAAGGCGAGTGCCGTTTATAATCGGCAACCCACCCGTGGAGTGCCACCGTCCTGCCGTTTATAAACAGTGGCTGGACGGGCAAGTGGTTAATATTGAGTTGCCATCTTCAAAACAGAACTGAGAGGTAATCCTTGCAAATTAAGGGAATCCCTTGGGCCCCCATAGATCATCAGAACTAATGTCCCCACCATATAGAGTTGCCATCTTCCCACTGCAGCCATAACAACCTGCACTCTCCTGGGTAAGCTCTCCACAAGATTTTGAAGGGTGTTTGTGGGAATTTGTGCCCTTTTAGCCAAAAGAGCATTTGGAAAATCAGTACTGATGTTGCGCAAGAAGATCTGGCTTCCAATCTGCATTTCAATTACTCCAAAGGTGTTCAATAGATCTGAGGTCAGAGCTCTTTACTGGTCACTTGAGTTCCTCCAACCAGACCCAACCATTGTCTTTATGGAGCTGGCTTTATGCACAGTTATGCTGGAGCAGAAAAGGACTTTCCCTAAGCTGCTGCCACAAGGTTGGAAATGCACAGTTGTCTAAAATTCCTTTGAACTGTATGCTGCATCAATACCAGTACCCCTCACTGGAAACACCTTGAACTCGTTAATTCAGAGGAAAGTCTACAGAGTTTTGGCCATATAGTATAATTTAGCATAGTAATTGATATATTATCATGAAAGCTCCTTGTATGTAAAGAAATATTTCACAGTACACAATGCACATATTCACATCACTTATGAATCTTACTCACTTTTTAAATAGTAATTTGTACAATACAGTTTTCTCTTACCACTACAAAGGGGAAGACCATGCCGATGATAGCCAGGCCTAACCAGTTTATCACCCCCACAATGACAAAAGCTGCTGCTCGAGCTTCCTGAGAAAATATTTCCACATTGATAGTCATGGTGGTTGCACCTGATAGGAGATACAATTCAGTAACTATAGATAATTTATGGAATTTATTCCCATACAAAACAGATAAATAGTAGATTTTCCAAATAGCAGCAGATATACTAATGAAAGGATATCACCCACATAAGGAGTGCATTATTAAACCCACAGGCTTGAATTGTGAAATTGTCTTTTAAATCACAGCCATTGTATGGCACTGAAAAACAGTACGCCCATGTACTCAACGCCATCAAACCAAGAGACCGAAACTTCTTTTGGGTGAACTGGATGCAGACCAAAGAACTGAAAAAGGATGTCTTGTTTGAGGACACAGATACAAACTGCCTAAGCAATACTGCGAACTGGGTAACATAAACCTTGTTTTATGCAAAACCGATGAAGAATTCCATGCCAGTTAAGGTCACCAGTCCAAAGAGTCACGTCACCAAATGAAGGCTACAAGTGAACGACTTAAAATCCCACAAAGTCATGTGGGCAGCAGCATTAAGAGCTAAATGCGGACCTAGGCCCAGCTGTAGGAGAGGACTTGTCCATCGAAGAAACTCCAGGCGAGAAAGTCCTAAGGCTTACATAACAGATAAGCATGCATCATATGTCCAGCAATAGATTTAACAAGAAGTAGACCTCTCAGCTTAGCATCAAGGGATTCCTAGACTCCACGATGCCCTGTCTCTCAGAATTTGAGTCTCAATCATCAAGCTGTCAAAGGCAGTTTGAAGTTGGATGGCAAAAAACATTCCTTGTTAACAGATGATCCTGGTTCAGTAGATCCCTCGGAATAACTGTCCAGCATCCCTTTAGATTGCCGTACCACATCTGCTTGGATCAGCCTGGAACGATAAGGAACACTGTAATGCCTTCTATCCTGAAAACTGAAGACAAACGAGGGTAGTACTGATCCCATGGAGTCATTGTAGCATCCACCAGAGGACCACTGCATCTGAGCCAAAACTGCCTAGCCTTTAGTTTGACCTTGGGTGCCAGGTAGTCAACTGCTGAAGTTGCCTAACTGGGACACACCTCCAGGAATAACTCCAGGGGTAGAAATCACTCTCACAGATTTAGGTGCTGCTGTCTGATGCAGTTTGCCTGCCACTGTGTATACCTGGAAAGCTCATGCCTGACAAGACTGGACCCTGACGTTTTACCAAAGATACCAATCTATCATTTGCTATTGCAAAACTCTGGATAAACCTGAAAATGTATGTACGCCACTTGCATGGCATGGTCTGCTTGAATCTGTTTTGTATAGCCTTCCACTAAGAAGGTCCTGTACTTCATACAGCTCAGAAAATCTGGATGTTACTTTGGGAAACAAGACAACAAAGACAACCAAGCCACTTGAAATCAAGGGTGTCCATGTCTAGGTCTCTTCCCAAGAATAACTGACTGTCTGCGGTATCCCACCATGGGAGTTTCTTAAACAACAGGAAGTGAAGACTTCCTTGCTTCAGAGCCAGATGCTTGAGCCTCAGCAATAGGGAAGTCACCTGTCCAAAAACTGAGAAAACTTGTCCCCCAAAGAAAGGCCTGTAAATGCCTGTGGTAAAACTAGGAAAAAGGAACTGCCTCAATTGAGGCTACCCTCAGTTCTAGGCCTCTCATACAAAAGTGGAGTTCCAGATAGCTCCTGGTCCAGACTGCTTGAATCTGAGACCAGAGTGTGTCAAATTATCAATGAGGAAAAGCACTTTGTACTGAGCTGTAAGCAGGGACATTCAGATATTCCTAAGTTGAGTCGGTTCCAGAGACGATCTCCCAAGGTTTTGAACCTATCCAAATTACTAGAATACCTGGAGGACGAAGTCAGGTTGATTGATAGGATAGAGCCTGTGCCAATTGTTTCCTAACAGGAGGTCATCTAAGGATCCCACCATGAGAATGTTTCAGGAAGGCAATGAGGCTAGCACTGGGTCCAGCATCTTAATACACGAGGTGATGACAAGGGGACAGGGGAACGAGAGGCAAGACTCCAGATTGGTAGTGCATGGGTCCTAAAGCAAGGCATTGAAATTACTGGAGGGATGAGAACATTTGTTATCTTTGATGCCCACAGAAGCCATCACAACTGGGTCAAAAACATCTTGATCCAGAAACCTTCAGAGGATATGTGGAGGCCACCAGTGGACAAAAGACGCTTCTTAACAATTAGTTGGAGAAAAAGGCATTGCAATTTGTACTCTAGCCTTTTTCCGCTGGTAATGACAGGTGTTCAACTTCAGCAGCATCTCTAATGCTGTTGACCTGGGCTGTCTCAAAGAGACTCTGTCCCTGGAAGGCCATGCATGCTATTTCCAATGACTGAGAATATGCTGTAGCATGTTTTTTACCTACAGCCTCCTCTGGTTTCTTACCTGGCTCCTTTGGTTCTTCTCCACTCATGGTAAGCTTACCTGCCTTAAAGGAAAATGGCCAGCAGGGGCAAAGCCTCAGGCTTAATGTAAAGTATCAGTTTATCCTCTGTTCTTTTATGCCAGCAGAAGTTGGCCTGCTCTCTGCTGTGGGAGACTTTATGTAGTTGATAGCAACAGTGTTGGAATGCAGCTTGAGTTATTCGCAATAACTTGGCTATGGTAACTTCACCCAGGCTCACAGCAATCCTTTGTGACAATGAATAGTGGGCAGGAGAGCTTCTGTCTACCCCTTTAAGGCAGTCTTAGCACACTATTCACCCAAGATTTACAACAATTATTTGCGGCTAAGCATAATGGGCAGGAGAGCTTCTGTCTGCCTCTTTAAGGCAGCCCTGACATACTCTTCAGGCCCTAGTGTTGGAGTTTGCAGTATGGAAGAGGCTTTTCTTTACCTCAGACATGGATTTTTGATGCTCCTCTCACGCATATTTGTGTCAGTAGGACTGGCTGGGCTCCTTAGCCCAGGGAGAGGCCCATTAGCACCTGAAAGCACTCTTTTAGTAGCAAAATATCTACATGGTCTGATGACGCTTACCTCTAGGACCCATGTGGATCTTTGTTATGCAGGGCAAATGCAACACTGACATTTAGTCAAGTATGATAATAATGCAGCACTGAGACATGAGCAAGGGCATATCTATCCACTAGTTAGCAGACGTAAGTGGAGTGGAGACGTAAAGGATTGTCACTGAGTGTACCTGGAGGGGCCTGAGGAAGCAGAAGATCCAGTGGGATTAATATTGAGGGCATGATGACATATATTTTTTATGGGTCAGCTGTTAAGATGAGCGTGTATGCCTGAAGGTGGAGGAGCACAATTAATTTACACACTTGTTGAAGCCACTGGTACATTACTTTAAATGTTGGAAGAAAAAGACTGTTATGTCACTTTTGGACTGTATTTTTCACTTTATTAGTGATATCTATTATTCACTGTTCATTTGTTTTCTTTTTTGTATATATTTAGTATAGCTACTTATGTTTTCCATTACGAACTTTATGTGAATATCACTTGATTCGTCACAGATTTATTCCATTGTGGGGCTTATTGATCAGCTGGGCATTTATTTTACAGTTATCTATTACTGTTGTGGTTGGTTTTAACAGTTTATGCTTCAACTCAGCCAGGTATTTATTATAGTTCGGCCAAGCGTTTACTGCTACTGTGATTGTGTTTTATATCCTGATATATGTTTCACATATTTATTACTGTTCTTGCTGGTTTTTATGCTATATTCTTCAGCTCAGCCAGCTGTTTATTACAGCTCGGCCAGGTGTTTATTGGTACTGTGATTGTGTTTTATTTTTGTTATACGTTTCACATATCATTTGGATTTAGTGGTTCAGCCAGTTTTCTTATTAACTATTGACTCTATTTGTTTCACAGATCTATTCATTTACACATTGGGTTTGATGCTTAGGAGGGTGTTTATTATTAGTTTGTTTTTTGGGTCACTTGGGGGCAGGGCAGCACTATTCCTGGGGAATTTTTCTATTGATGTGGGAACACATTTAGGTGCTTGAAGCAGCTTATCATTAATTTGTGGCAGCGCATGAATAATATATCCTTATTATAATAAATGCCTAATAGATGTTCTAATCTCTTCTCTATTGAAAAATTAAAAAAAAAAGTTTTGTCTTATAATATTCATTAATGACATCAAGTTGAACTTTTTTAATGTTATTAACTAAAAGATAAATACTAGTGTTTTTATAAATAGAGAATGTGATGTTCACCAAACATTCACTGCAGGTGTATCTCCTGGAATTTTAATTGTAGTGATTCACCTGCAATGTTTGATGAATGTCACATTCACGGCATTATATGTGCACATTGCTATTAAAATAATTATGTATGCTTTTGCCCATCACCATGTACTTTGGTGTTTTTTTCTCAGATTTAAGTGGATGTCCCTATATCCTAGGATTGAAAAGTTTTTGAGAAATATTGCTGCTGTGCTAATGTCAGAAAGTTTTCTCTCTGTATTTCAATCAGGTACTTATTAAAGCTAATGCTGTCAGATTTAGAAAACCATTTGTAGGACTGGACTGGGAATATAACATCTATGGCAGTGTTTCTCAACCTTTTTTTTTAGTCAAGGCACCCTTTAAAATTATGGACAATTTCAAGGCACCCTCTAAAATTATGGACAGTCCCGAGGCACCCTTTAAAATTATGAACAGTCCCGAGGCACCCATTAAAATTATGGACAGTCCCGAGGCACCCTTTAAAATTATGAACAGTCCCGAGGCACCCATTAAAATTATGGACAGTCCCGAGGCACCCTTTAAAATTATGGACAGTCCCGAGGCACCCTTTAAAATTGTGAATAGTCTTGAGGCACCCCATTCTAAAATGTAAAAAAACTGTTCTAATAGTTTTATATAATGCAGAAACATCTACACATGTAGGACACCCAACGCTAGAGGTGATTTATTCTTTCAAATCAAATACACTTTTGCACAGTGGTACTGACTAGTATTACAGTGTTTCTCTCAGTTTTTCTCCATCACTGAGCTAATGTGACCCCAGCACTGACCGAGAAGGGCAGGGAGGGGCAAACAGAGATGCTGTGCAGGCAGCTGACATCCTCCCTATCAACTGATGATGTCATTGGTTGTCAGGATGCCGGTGGCTAGAAGGTGTAATGGTGCACAATAAAAACCTGTGGCTAGCTTCCACCTGCTAGCTTTTATACAAGTTTTGTGCAACTTTTAGACATTTTGTCAAAGTTTCCAGATTTGGTCTACAGAGGAAAACAATACAAGGAAAGAGTTCTCACAGTCTGTAAATGTTGTGCCTTTATGCTGCCTACGCACAGGCCCACAAGGGCAATTATGGTAAATTCTCCTAGATTGTAAGCTCTAATGAGCAGGGCCCTCTGTTTCCTCTTGTAACAAATTGTATTGTAACTGTAATGTTTACCTTCATCTTGTAAAGCACTGCGCAAACTGTTGGCACTATATACAGTTGTGTTCAAAATAATAGCAGTGTGTTGAAAAAAGTGAATAAAGCTCAAAATCCTTCTAATAGCTTTTATTTCCATACACACAAATGCATTGGGAACACTACACATTCTATTCCAAATCAAAACATGAAGAAAAATAGATACAATTTGTGTTGTTCCTCTAAAAAACTGAAGAAAAGTGAATATTAGACTGTTCAAAAAATAGCAGTGTTTGTATTCTTCTTTACAAACTCAAACATTCACTATATAAACTGAAAAATGTTTGAAGATTTTACTTTCCTTTGAATCACTTAATTAATATTTAGTTGTATAAGCACTGTTTCTGAGAACTGCTGTACATCTGTGTTGCATGGAG
The DNA here is from genome assembly GCF_062004578.1 of Staurois parvus. NCBI lineage: Eukaryota > Metazoa > Chordata > Amphibia > Anura > Ranidae > Staurois > Staurois parvus. The sequence goes on along the minus strand of NW_028318500.1, from coordinate 3,252,009 downwards.
TCAACCAACTTCTGGCACCTGTGATCAGGTATTCCAGCTCAGGATGATTGGACTACATTCCACAGTTCTTCTCTATTTCTTGGTTTTGCCTCAGAAACTGCATTTTTGATGTCACCCCACAAGTTTTCTATTGGATTAAGATCCAGGGATTGGGCTGGCCACTCCATAATGTCAATCTTGTTGGTCTGGAACCAAGATGTTGCACGTTTACTGGTGTGTTTGGGGTCGTTGTCTTGTTGGAACACCCATTTCAAGGGCATTTCCTCTTCAGCATAAGGCTGCATGACCTCTTCAAGTATTCTGATGTATTGAAACTGATTCATGATCCCTGGTATGCGATAAATAGGCCCAACACCGTAGTATGAGAAACATCCCCATATCATGATGCTTGTGCAACCATGCTTCACTGTCTTCACAGTGTACTGTGGCTTGAATTCAGTGTTTGTGGGTCGTCTGACAAACTGTCTCCGGCCACTAGACCCAAAAAGAACAATCTTACTTTCATCAGTCCACAAAATGTTGCACCATTTATCTTTAGGCCAGTCAATGTGCTCTTTGGCAAATTGTAACCTCTTCAGCACGTCTTTTTTTCAACAGTGGGACTTTGCGGGGGCTTCTTGCAGATAGCTTGGCTTCACATAGGCGTCTTCTAATTGTAACAGTACTCACAGGTAACTTTAGACCTTCTTTGATCTTCCTGGAGCTGATTGTTGGCTGAGTCCTTGCCATTTTGGCTATTCTTCTATCCATTCCAATGGTAGTTTTTCACTTTCTTCCACGTCTTTCAGGTTTTGGTTGCCATTTTAAAGCATTTGCAATCATTTTAGCTGAGCAGCCTATCATTTTCTGCACTTCTTTATATGTTTTCCCCTCTCCAATCAACTTTTTAATCAAGGTATGCTGTTCTTCTGAACAATGTCTGGAACGACCCATTTTCCTCACAATTTCAGAGAGAAATGCACTGTAACCAGCATGTACAACATTTGCTGCCTTCCTTCCTTAAATAAGGGCAATAATTGCCACCTGTTTTTCAAAGAATGAATGACCTCACTAATAGAACTCCACACTGCTATTATTTTGAACATGCCCCTTTCAATTAGTGATTCAATTACACAGAATCAGCAGCATGCATGTCACGACTGTTGGGTCTGTTGGATTTCTATTACTCTACTACACCTGCTAGTAAATTATTTGCCATGTAGAAATATCATTTCTACCAAACACAGTGATTGATCAGGTTAGTGATGTCTGACTGCTATTATTTTGAACACAACTGTAAATCCTGTATAATAATAATAATAATAATAATATATACGTCCAAGTGTGTGGGTGAGACAGAAGTGGGCTCAGGCAGGGAGTGGTTTCAGTACTAGGAAACACATTGACCTGCATTTGCACAGCCTCAGAATCATTAAGTGACAGAGAATAGAGATTTAGCTAATGCTCCCAGCAGTGCAACATGTAAAATAAATAAAAAATATAAAATAAGTAAAATTAAATGTAAGACTTTCAGGTTTGAGTGAAGTGTACATTTAAAGCTGAAAATTAGAGGTTTCTTACCTGGCCCTGCCCCAAAAGAGAAAGTATATATGAAAATCAGAATCACACTGCAGTAAGGCATCCAAGTGTACATAGTCTAAAACACAAAATATATTAAGAGTTATAAAAAAAAAGCACACAGTCCTTAGCAATCCCTATCCTTAGGAGGCAATGAACATGGTCAATAACCTTTTACTGATAAAAATGGAAAAAAAAAATACAATTTATCAATTTTTTAACTGTTCAAGGGAATATTATTATTATTATACAGGATTTATATAGCGCCAACAGTTTGCGCAGCACATTACAATATAAGGGAGACAGTACAATTACAATACTTTCAGTACAGAAGGAATATGTGATTTTCTGTATAACATATGGCCTAAAATATGTCGGCTGCACAGATCTTATGCACATGCTTTGGGGAGCAATGGGAAACTGGTAGAAAACTGGACCCTAAATCATAGCATTCCTAGCCAATTTCTTAGGAAACATCAAAAACCCACAAAAAATGTAAACATTTTCCCATCTCCTCCCAGTTCTCCACCACAGAAAGATTCATCAGGAAACCTACTGGATCTACATATATGATCAGATCAATATATATGTTGAATACCCTGTCACCTATGGGCTTGAATGAACATCTTGAGTTCATACATAGGTACTAGTCATCCATCCAGTAAATATTCATTTATATAGATATGCTATCCTTTATATCCCTTCATATTTAATTTTAAGAATAAATACTCTGATCTCCAACACAGCACAAACAAATATATTTAGATATGTGTATATTCTTATACATATGATCCCTCTTCTGTACATGGTCCTATGTGTTAGAATATGCATTATTTTTAATTATCTTTCATTTATTATTTATTTATTTTTCTAATTATATTATGTCTCTGCAACTTTCACATTATTTTGCTTAGGTTGGTTTTAAAAGTCCTTGAGTGACTCAATAGTATTTTTTCAGCAGAAGTTATTTTGTTTCATTGCAAAAGTTACCAGGTTTCTTGTGATTAGCACAGATTCTTCTATATTTGCAGTAAGAGCTCCTTCTAGTGGCCAGTCCTGAGATTTATGCATGTCATTTATGCAATGTAATTGTCAGTGTCAATCAATTTCACTCTTGGTTTTCTATCATTATTATTATTATACAGTATTTATATAGCACCAACAGTGTGCTCAGCGCTGTACATTACAATGGGAGACAATACATGAGACAGTACAATAACAATACAATGTGATACACGAGGGGTTCGAGGGCCCTGGTCCTTGGAGCTTACAATCTAGGAGGGAGGGGATAGTGGTACAGGAGGAAATAGCTGTGGGGGATGGAGTGGTAGGAAGAGTGGAGGAGATCGGCAATTAGCTGAGGACGGGGTAGGCTTCCCTGAAGAGATGAGTTTTCAGGGTGCGCCTAAAGGTGAGGAGAGTAGGTGATAGTCTGATGGATTAAAGTGGAACTAAATCAACATGAACTGTATTTAATCATTGTGCTGGTAGTATTAGTAAATACGTAGGAATATATATTATAGTCACATGTTTTCAAATCTTTTTTTTAACATTTCTTCAGTTCCTGGCCTCATCCATCCCAGGATTCTTCATGGGCATTTTATTTATTTTTTGACCTGGAGGAGAGGAGGAAGAGTTTTCTCAGCTAAGCACACCTTCCTGCCTGCATGCATGAGCTAAGGGCAGATAGATTCCAGCAAGTAAATGCTATATGATTAATCTGCCCTTACTCAAGATGGGTGCAGCTAGACATACTAGCGTGTTTTTGCAAAGTTTCTCAACAAAATAGAGCATTGAGATATAGATGGATGGATGGGTGAGTTTGCTTTAGATATTAAAAATGCATTAAATAGCATTTTCAATTTGTGGTACTCAGTTACAGTTAAGTTTTGCTTTAATTGATTTTACACATACGGTCAACTAAAAAAATTAATTGTGAGAATATTAAGATTTCATTCACATGGACATACTACAGTGCACACACTTGTGAGGGCTGTGTTTGTCCACACTGGAATGCACAGATGTTCTGCATATTTCTGTGCAGGCAGTCTCATACATGTCAATTTGGACACAGCTGCTGCACCCAATTTGACAGCCATGCGAGTGCACAATCCCAAACAAAAACAGTGGGGTTATTTACTAAAACTGGAGAGTGTAAAATCTGGTGCAGCACTTCATAGAAACCAATCGGCTCCCAGTGTTTTTTTTGGCAAAGCTTAACCACTTCCTGTCCGGACACTTTTACCCCCTTCCTGACCAGGGCAATTTTCAGCTTTCAGCGCTATCACATTTTGAATGCCAATTGCGCGGTCATGCAACACTGTACCCATATGAATTTTTTACCATTTTTTTGGGACAGATACAACTTTATTTTGGTGGTATTTATTCACTACTGGGATTTTTATTTTTTTTGCTATGTAAATGAAAATGTCCAAACATTTTGAAAAAAAGTGTTTTTCTTATAAAATTTTGCAAATAAATAATATTTCATCATAAATCTTGGCCAAAATATATTCCGTTATATTTTTAGTAAGAAACAAAATAGGCCAAATTAGTTTATAACCAAAAATTATAATTTTTAAACATTTTTTTTACATTTTTATTTATTTGTTTACATACTGTTACCCTAGCAGTACAGTGTCACTGTACTACTTTTGGGGGGTGAAGAAAATTTTTTTATTTTACACTGATTGCTTTTACACCCATATAGGTTGTAAAAGCAATAATTTCTCCTTCTCTCTAGCTGCATTCTTGCAGCCATTGAGAACTACTGAGTGAGCTGTGATTGGTCACAGCTTGTCACATGGTACAAGGCTGTTGTGAATAGCCTTGTACCATGTGACCTCTGTGATCATTCCCAGATTTCACACGTAGTAAGCAATGATGTCAGAAGTGACATCTTGCTTACTACTTTGCATGTGATCACTGATTGGCCAATCAGGCCAATCAGTGATCACATGATCGGGAGCTCGTACAGAGGTCCTGTCCGACGATCGGTGTTTCACTGTGTCTGGAGGATCGCGGTGCTGCGCGCTCCCGGGGAGCGTGCACAAGCAGGGTGCGGGAAGGCCGTTTTTAAATGGCCACCCGACCCTGCAGTGCCACCGTCCGGCCGTTTATATACAACGGCCGGTCGGGAAGTGGTTAACTGAACAAGCTGAAGTTAGAAGCTGATTGGCTACTAGGCACAGCTGCACCAGATTCTGAGTGCTCTAGGTTTTGTAAATCTCCCCCACTGTGTGAAAATGTTAATTTATGTTTGATTATCGAATGGTTAGTGGGGTCAAATTGAAGTTAATTTTTAACACAATGAAGAAAAAATTCAAAGAGACAGGAAAAAACATTTTTCTTGAACAAATGAAACCGCATTCAGTAACAGCGAATGTGGTTTTCATTTGGGAAAATCCATTCACTTCAAATTAAATGTTAAACGTAAAAGTGAAGTACTTTGGGATGACATTAGTCATTGAATGTACCTACTGGTAGACATGTGCGATTCATTTCATTATGAAACAAAATTCAGACGAAATTGTCATTATTTAGAGATTCAGATGTACAGTATCTGAATCTCTGAAACACAATAGAAATGAATTGCAACAAATCCAGAATAAATTATAACGAAAACAACAAACTAATTCATATTCATTCCTTTCATTTGGATGACATGATGTACAAGTTTGGGCTTTTTGTTAAAGCAGAACTCTGGGCAAAAATTTTATTTCACAATGCAGTTGGGCTGTGCCCCCACTGCATGGGTCAACTGCTTGTTTTTTCAAGGGGTAAACACAAAGCTCATACTCACCTGTCCCACCAATCCTCTGGTAAACAGCACTGCCTAACAGTCCAGTGGTGGACTGTTCCTGTCTATGGAGTGTCCTTTGAACGTACTGACATCAGGAACAGTCCATTTACAAGATGGCTGGACCACAGGGGCTGGGGTTAGGAGTCGGAAAGACCATTCTTGCGTGGCAGGGACGGGCAGGTCAGGTAGGTATATCTCCACTGTCTTCTTCCCTAGAACAAAATGAGCAATTAACCTGTGCAGTGTGCAATATTTTGCCCGGAGTTCTGCTTTAATATTTGAAGCATCCAAAATAACGTAACAACATAATGAATGATCCAAACTGATTCTGATCCATTTCATTTTTATTTTGCATTAACATTTTTCCTTATTATAAAAAAATGCACTACATATGAAATGGAAATATATTACATTAAATACAGTATGGTATAAGTTAACCATATCCTTCATTCGGCTATAGCGCAGTTGTCCAGTTCTGGGAGGGCGTCATGGGATGTCTTCCCAGAACGCGCCTTCCTGTGCGCCCATAGCAGCGCGCACCCTGACATGGACACAGCTGATCACATGATGACGTAAAAGGCCAATCACAGTGGCCTTTTACCACATGATCAGCTGTGTCCAATGACACAGCAGATCACCGAGTAAATATGGTTGGTTATCGGCAGCACTTTCCTCACGCTGTCACAGCGTGAGGAAAGTACTGCTGATAAGCGGCAGCTGTCACAGAGCAGATCGGAACTGATCATCAGGGCACTGAACATCAGTTCCCTGATGATCAGTGCCCTGCAGTGCCACCCAGCAGTGCCAACCACCAGTGCCCAGCAGTGCCACCCACCAGTGCACATCTGTGCCCAGCAGTGCCACCCATCAGTGCCACCCATCAGTGCCCCCATCATTGCCACCCATCAGCACTGCTCAGCAGTAGTGCCCATCAGTGCCCAGCAGTGCCACCCAGCAGTGCCGCCAGTCAGTGGCGTCAGTCAGTGCTGCCCGTCAGTGTCACCCATCAGTGCCGCCTATGAGTGCCCATCAGTGCCCATCATTGCTGCATATCAGTGCAGCATCATCAGTGCCTCCTCATCAATGTTAGGGGTAAGCTTATGGATGAATATAAGCATAAAACAGAAAACATTAGTGATGGTGCTTGTCTCAGAGTCTGCTTTAAAAATGAAAAATAGGAATAAAAACAGTAACATACAACAAGAAACACATGAATGCTTTGTGTGCAAGAAACAAGGCCATTTAAAAGTAGATTGCATAATCTGGAAAGCTAGAATTCAAAAACAAACTAAACTACAAAAGGCCAAAAGTGTGAAGGAAGAAGTCTTCTTAAGATAATAAATATGTTTTTTCAATACAAAAGTTGCATCTCATCTTTTCAGGCATGGTGTGTTGATTCAGGAGCTACAAGTCACATAACAAATGACAGAAATTTCTTTATTCATCTTTACCAGAGTCAAACAGAAAAAATCACCAGAGCAAATGGGCAAAAAATTAGAAGTAATAGGAGACAGTATTGTTTACTGTCCTATTTCCCAGAGTGTCACCAGAAAGATACCTATGAACAATGTCCTGTACTGTATGTTCCTGCTCTTTAAAACTAAATGTTTGTCAGTGAAGAAGCTCACAAAACATGGCAATGTAGTGACCTTCTAAAGTGACAGTTGTGTCATCACAAAATGGGATATCTTACTTGCAAAGGCTAAAATTACAGGTTAACTGTATCAGCTGAACTGCAATGAGGTTGTTAACCACTTGAGCCCCAGCCACTGCATCAAAACGTTTGCAGGGCAGCACAGCTGCGCAAAACCACGTTTTAAAACGTGGTTTTGCAGAACAGGTAGGGGGCGCGCGCGAGACACGCGCCCGCCCTACCTGTCCCGCGGGTGTCAGCAGCGGGTCTCAGCCGCCGGGTCACAATTTTACAAAATTGTCACTTAAATGATTTACTGCTCACACATGCCATGGGTATATGTGGAATTACACCCCAGAATACATTCTGCTACTTCTCCCGAGTATGGGGGTACCACATGTGAGAGACTTTTTGGCAGTCTAGCCAAGTACAGGACCCCAAAATCCAATAAGCACCTTCAGGCTTTTAAAGGGCTTTATTTCCTCATTACACTTCCAGACTACCTATCACAGTTTTGGAGGCCCTGAAATGCCAGGATAGCACCTAACCCCCCCAAATTACCCCTTTTTGGAAAGTAGTCGCCCCAAGTTGCCAGAGGTTTTTGGAAAATGAAGAAAAAAAACAAAAACATATTTTTTTCTATTTTTTTTATATTTCAAAACCTTGTGAGAAAAAATGAGATCTGCAAAATACTCACCATGCCTCTTTTTAAATTCCTTGGGGTGTCTACTTTCCAGAAAGGGGTCATTTGGGGGGGGGGGGGGGGGGGTTTGGGGCTATCCTGGCATGTTTGGGCCTTTGAAACTGTGATAGGTAGTGAGGAAGAGTAATGAGGAAGTTACGCACCTTCAGGCTTTCAAAGTGGTCATTGGATTTCAGGCTCCTGTATGTGGCTAGGCTCCCAAAAAGTCTCACACATGTGGTATCCCCATACTCAGTAGAAGTAGCAGAATGTATTTTGGGGTGTAGTTCCACATATACCCATGGCTTGTGCGAGAAATAAATCATTTAAATGACAAATCATCAATATACACTTATTGGGATTTTTTATAACCAAAACATGTAGCAGAATACATTTTGGCCTAAATTTTTGACGAAATTTTTGTTTTTTTAGATATTTTTTATGACCAAAATGAGAAAATATTGTTTTTTTAAAAAAAATGTTTTTCCTTCAAAACTTTTTCTGGTTATAGCGCCAAAAATAAAAAGTGCACAGGTGATCAAATACCACCAAAAGAATGCTCTATTTGTGTTAAAAAAAGGACATAAATTTCATTTATGTACCGTATTGCATGACCGCGCAATTGTCCGTTAAACTAGCGCACCGCTGTATAGCAAAAAAATGGCGTAAATTGCAGTATCTATACCATAGTTTGTAGACGCTATAACTTTCACACAAAGCAATCAATATACACTTATTGGGATTTTTTTTTACCAAAAACATGGAGCAGAATACATTTTGGCCTAAATTTATAACTAACTTTGAGTTTACTATATATTTTTTATAGCTGAAAGTAAAAAATATCGTTTTTCTTCAAAATATTTGGTCTTTTTTTGTTTATAGCGTGAAAAATAAAAAGCGCACAGGTGATCAAATACCACCAAAAGAAAGCTCTATTTGTGTGAAAAAACGGACATAAATTTTGTTTAGGTGCAGCATTGCATGACCGCGCAATTATCAGTTGAATTAGTGCAGCGCTGAGTAGGAAAAAGAGGCTTGGTCATTAAGGGGGATAAATCCTCAGGAGCTCAAGTGGTTAATACTGCCAAGGAGGAGAAACATTCAAACTGTATTCACACATGGCACAGATGACTTTGTACATGGAAATCCTGACATAATAAAGAAATTAACTGAGAATGGCTATGCAAGTGGAATACAAATTAGTCCATGTAATCAATTATTGAAATGCACCAGCTGTATAAAAGAAAAAATGACAAGAAAACCCTTTCCAAAGCAGAGTAACAGCATTCACTATATATAGTCTTCCACAGTACACATAACATACAAATGCAATCATTATAATAAATATAAACTGCTAAATACTGTTTCTCATCAGCAGTATATAGCAGTCTTGTGACTTCTATCAGACTGTCGCCGAGCACTGGTTAATCTTGTAGGACTTTTCATTCTGCTTTGATTGTCTTATGAGGCTGCATGACCCCTGACCCTCTGTCTGGACAGTGCTGATTAGCCATATGCTAAGCACATATACCCTTCCCAAAGAAAAAAAAAATCTCACTAGCAATACACACCCAGCTGAGCATGTACAGAGTGCCTCCTAGGGCTCTGTACTATTAGCAGATGGATTGGGTTAACCAATTAGGTTCCACAGTAAGTACAACAAGCATGCTTTACTGCATATGCAGACTGATTTTACTGTTGTGGGTAGTAGCACTTTAATTCATTCAGACCATTGCTGTCCAATGGAAAAATTGACTCCAGGAAAGAAGATGTATTTTCTCACTTTTATAGATGACTATTTCAGGTACACTACACTATACAGTATCTGCGAGTGAAGTACTAAAGAAACTTGAACATTTGTCTCAAGTAAGCAACAAATTTGGCAAAATGCTGAGTGTATTGCACACCGACAATGGAACTGAATATATAGGTAGAAATACACAGGTGATTGTCAGAAATAATGGCATAATATTTCAAACTACTGTACCATACAACCCAGAACAAAACAGGATTGCAGAAAGAATATGAGACTGGAAGAACCATGCCTTTTGATGCAGAATTGCCAGCCACATACTGAGGGGAGGCAAGTATGATCGCATACTAACTCCATATGAACTGTGGAATGGAAAGACCCTGAATTTGAACCATCTAAAAATTTCTGGAAGCAAAGCCTTTGTGCATATCCAAAAAGAAAAAAAAAACATAAAATGGGATGCTTGCGCAAATGAAGGTGTGTGTACACCAAGAAACAAGCAAGGTCACCATTAGTAGTGTAATTGTCAATGAAACTTCAGTGTGTTCAAAATTTTATGAAGTAACACAAACACTTCAAACTGAGGGAAATTCCACATCAGTGTCACATGAAGATAAACAACAAAGTGATACAGAAAAAGAAATGAAGGCAAACAGTCCACATACTGTGAAAAAGAAACCACGCCACAAGAGGCTTCAATCAGGAAATCCACCAATAGCAATAAAGGTATCCCAGCCAAATGCCTGTCCTATGTTGCTCACGTATCAATAAAACCAGAGCCAGATTTGTGGGATGAGATGCAAAGACTTCTAACCCAGGAGAAGCAAAAGTGGAACAGAGCTTCTGATGAAGAGATGACATCTCTTAGTGAACTGCAGATATGAACACTTTCACAGCTACCTCATGGTAAGCGTGCAATCACCTACAAATTGTTTTTTAAGGCCAAATGGGACTCTGGAAGCAAGGTCTGTAGGTACAAACCACGGTTAGTGGCAAAAGGGTACTCAAAACATTTAGTGAGGATTACTATGTTCCTTTTGCTCCAGTTGCAAAACAAAGTACTCTCAGAACACTGTTGACAGTGGCAGCTTCTCAGAAAATGGTTGAGATCGCCACTAAGAAAGGCTTGTGATATCATGGTGCTTCACAAAGAGGAAATATACATGACACCCAGAAGGATACGTGAAAAATGGAGAAGAGCATCTTGTGTGTGAGTTGCATAAATCATTTTAGGGACTCAAGCAATCAGCTCAAGCATTTAAGAATTTAAAAATAAACAAAATCTTCTAGACAAAGGATTCATACAAAGCAGAGCTGTCCCATGTTTATACTCAAAATGTGTAGATTCTGAATATATGTATATTTTACTCTGTGTGGATGATATGATTGTTGCTCATAAAAAGGTTGAGGAAGTTGCAAAGTTGATTGCAGTGCTCAACCAGCATTTTGAGACTAACGATCATGGAGATGTGACACATTACTTAGGAATTCATGTACAGTGTAAAGAATATGTCAGCTTCATGTTAAATCAGAAATCTAAAATTGAGGCAGTGCTTCAGCAGTTTGGCATGACTAAAGCCAAAGAAGCATGGACACAGCATACCGAAAAATAGAAGGGTATGTGGATCTTCTTCCTACTAATGATCCGTACAGACAAGCAGTGGGGAGATTGCTTTTTTATTGCAACCACTACATGTCCAGGCATTGCAGCTGCCATGTCACTTCTTTGTATGCCTGTGAGTTAACCACATTGAAGAGACTGGTCATCAATCAAGAGTCATGAGATTTATCAAACAAACAAAAGGCTTGAGTCTGAAGACTTCTGCAGTTGGTGATTTGAACCTTGCAGGATATGTGGACTCTGATTGGGCAGGTGACCTAAGCACTTGCTCAGTTGGTCTTATGCCATTCAAAAAGCTACAGTCAGGTCCATAAATATTGGGACATCGACACAATTCTAACATTTTTGGCTCTATACACCACCACAATGGATTTGAAATGAAACGAACAAGATGTGCTTTAACTGCAGACTGTCAGCTTTAATTTGAGGGTATTTACATCCAAATCAGGTGAACGGTGTAGGAATTACAACAGTTTGCATATGTGCCTCCCACTTGTTATGGGACCAAAAGTAAGAAACACTTACAAGAAACAGATTTATTGAACTGAGATCAGAAATGGGACTAAATAACGAGTAGTTGTTGACTGGGCGTGTTGGAATACAGCGTTCATGTATTTTGTGCAACAACTACATTGGTATTCAGTAGAGATATATTTTTTGATCAGTAGATGGCAGTGTTTATAAGTTTCTAGCTGCATCTATGGTAAACTCTATGTCTTTTCTCTGAATAATAAAGTTTCCTGTTTGCAGTGAAACAGCAGAAAAGCACATGTGTTCTGTGCACTGTCTGTTCTGTAGGGCTATATACAGAATTTCTAAGAGGCCTTATTTAAATCTTTTGAACATGATCCTGCAAGTTGTACAAGAAAGCACACTGTGGCATTGTTTCTTTTGCCTTGCCACTTTTTCATAGTGTGCGATAATACCCCTCCTTTCACCCTTCAAATCCTTATCCGGCAAGTCTAACCCCTGTTCCTTCTAGCTTATTAAGTAGTGCATAAATCAGTTTTCAGTGTTCCGTGACATTTTCAGCTGTGCTGCACAAATTATATTTGCATAGCAATAAGTATATTTACCTGTAATGAGATTGTCAGAGTTAGAAGCCCCAACGCTAAGACCATTGATGTATAGCCAGCCAGCAGGAAAACTCTTCTGCCAAAGCGATCAACCACCAGACTCTATAACAGAAGAATACGTGTGCAGTGAATGCAAATGCTTTAAAAGCTAATTGTTAAATGTCCTATATTTGCATTTTTAGAAATAAATGTTATTTTTTTATTATTTTTTTAGTTTGTCTGTGAGTACAGCCTTGGTATATACTGTATGTTTCTTCTATCTTATCGAGATTTAAAATGTACGAGGAGAATTGTTCCTCATTGTTTTCATGTGTATGAGTACCAGTTGTGCTGTACTGGTTTTCTCAAAATGTGTACAGTACTGTGTGCTTTTTCTGATGCTCTATGCTTTTATATATAGCATGCACTATATACCTCTTTAGCTGTTCTGCCAGGAGGAGTTAGGAAAAATATGTTTTTTTTTAATCCCAGAATGGAAAAATTTGATGACACATAATAAAATATAAGGGTTCCCCACTTGTTTAATTAGAGATCCAAGGCTATCGAAAAATCTGTTATATATATTTGATAAGGCAGCCCATGCATTGACATATCTTCCTAGTCAGCAGACAAATGTTTTTGCAGCCCATTCCTCCATCTATGTCTCAGCCCTTGACCATTAAAAAAACCTTACATGAGCATTTGTTGGAAAAGTATCTATTAAAACTTATTTGAAGGCTCAGCAAAGCATAGAAGCCTAGTTGTAAGGGTGTTCCTGCCCAGATGCATGAGCATTTGGAATTTTTACTTGTCTGCCTATATTTACTGGTTATCCTTGTTATATTTGTTGGACTCCTGACAAAGATGCTGTTTGTTACCTCACTGCCTGCATGGTGCTGACCTCTACCTTTTACTGGCTTTGATTTTGCAAATGATTTGGCGAAAAGTATCTATTAAAACTTATTTGAAGGCTCAGCAGAGCATAGAAGTCTAGTCGTAAGGTTGTCCCTGCCCAGATGCATGAGCATTTGGAATTTTTTCTTGTCTGCCTATATTTACTGGTTATCCTTCTTACTTTTGTTGGGCTCCTGACCAAGATGCTGTTTGTTACCTCACTGCCTGTATGTTCCTGACCTCTGCCTGTTACTGGCTTTGATTTTGCAAATGATTTGGTGTTTTGCTGATAATCTGTCACTGACCATGGCCTGTGACCAGACTCTGCCTTTATCTGAGATCTGTACATCCTTGGTGTGCTTCCAAGTGAATGTCTCACATTTAATAGTCAGGCTGGAGTCTCAGTCATCAGTGTCTCTACCTGGGCACATGTGCCCATCATCTTGAGTTCCTCATTAAGAAATCAGTAAAACGTACAATACATATTTATACACATTACTGTATCAAAAATTTAATCCACTTCCGGTTTTTCCTAACAACTATGCAGGGACATATGAGTAGAATTGCACTGGACTGAAAAACTGAAAGTACTGAATAATTAAAAGCACTGATTGTCAGCACCTGTGCCAGTGACCCCTTGTAGATAGTCAACTTGGGGTTCCCCAGGGTCTAAGCCCAGCCTGCTTCTTCACCAGAGCCCCTGATGGTGGGGATGGACCTGCAGCAAGCTGGGACCAGGTCACGGCCCCCGGGTACACCCAGCTGAGGATGAGGAGACTGCTCTCAGGAGCAGAATACAATGGGAGGAGACAAACAGAAATCCGATAGACTAGCCGAGGTCAGGACGGGCAGAAAACAAACAGTCAGAACATGAGTAGTCAATGCAGGATATAGGCAATAGCAACACACAGGAGCTCAGACAACTAGGAAGTTGCTCAGGCAAAGTGGCCTAGACTGTGCATGTCTTATATAGACAGGCAAACAAGGAGGCGGGCCAGGAAGTGATGGAAGGGAAGGAAATAAAACCCAGAGAACAGCAGACGATGCCCATAGGTGAGCACAGACAAACACATGTGAAGGGATCAGGAACAGGACTGCAGCAAGGAGGTAAGAATACAAACAAGAAACTGCAGGCTAACTTGTAACACTGATAGCTTGTTATTGAAGTTCCATGGATCTCATTCTTATTATAACGAGGTTGATTTACTTCAATTATCAAACATGTGAAAAGAAAATTCCAGTTTACTTATTTTGCCTGCACATGATTGGATATTCAAAATGAAGAGGAATTTGCTATTCAACTGATTGGAAGATTGAAGTAATGATTACTCGCCTCTACTATTAGATGAACATTCTCAAATCCATTAGTAAATCAGTGACAGTGAGTCACTGGCCTGCAACAAGCATGTTCTGATTAAATATCTCAATGTCTGATATACTTAGGCATATTTCAGGTCTGACAGGTATAAAGTAAAGGGGCGATGCTGCAGCCTGGACCCTAATGAACAAGCCATCAGAGGCACCTTTAATTATTTGAAACCTTCCAGGTTCATCTTATTTAGTAACCTGTGTAAGAACCAGGGGCGGACTGACCATTTGGAAACTCGGGCACTGCCCGAGGGCCCGGGGTCAGTAGGGGGCCCCATGAGATGCCCCTGGTACCTTTTTCATAAGCTTTTTTGAGTTTGGGCAAGGACAAAGGGGCCCCATGATCCCCTATTGCCCGGGGGCCCCATGAGTTGTCAGTCCGTCCCTGATAAGAACTGTAAAAGTGTGTATTGACGCCACATACAAGGCCTTGGGATCCGGTGGGGAGCTTCACTGCTCTGGACCTTCATCAACCATTCTAATGCTGATTGCTAGAGGAACCCGCACCTGGCTTCCCTAAAAGGCTCTGTCTTTTTGGTTTTCCGTTAAATGTAAATTTTCTTCACTGAAATGCAGCAAAAGTGTTGCTCACATCACTTACACATAGAATCACTGATGTGGACTCACACAATCCTACACCAACTGTCAGGTAGGGAATCTGCGCATCAGGAAAGCCAGCAGCTTTGAATACTTCAACAGCATAGAAAAAAATCTAAAAAAAAAACAGACATAATTATACACTGTTATGTCTCATGTGTATACATTGTACTTTATATACAGTTTTTATCAAGTTAGCGCTCACAGAACACTGTATATTTATAGAGTAGCAGTAAAACTGTTGCTGATATATCTCATTAACAGGAATTCATACAGTTCCCCATCAGCCAAATACAGTCACATATTTCAGAGTAATAAGTCTACAATCCAATTGTTTATGTATTCCAACTGTGTCTGAGGACCAGCATCCAATAACTTTTTTTTGAACTAAGAAAATGTTTTTGGATATTTTCTAATGTTTTCAATGCATTTGTACTGACTTGAGATTCAGATTAACATGATAGATGGGCAAAACAGCAAACCCATAAGTGACATCATAGAAAAATAATATTCATAAAAATGATCAAAAATTCTGATCTAATCTAAATAAAAATCCAGTGCAAATTTAATGAATGTGTAATTAGTCTAACAAAAGTTAGATTCAGTTACCATTCTTAGAAGAGCAATTAATGTTATACCTATTTTAGAATATAAAAATATATCAGTATGTATCTGCTGCCATCACATTACACTATGGGGTTGATTTACTAAAACTGGAGAGCGGAAAATCTGGTGCAGCTATGCATGGTAGCCAATCAGCTTCAAACTTCTAGCTTTAGGTTTAGGTTTCTATGCAGAGCTACACCAACCTTAACCTAACTTAAGCTTGTTCAATGAAGTTTTACAAAGAAAGAAAACCTTGAAGCTGATTGGTTTCTATGCAGAGCTATGTAATTGTAACGCGTACTGGGCCCCTCACAAAGCTGTATGACAGGGCATAAATGCCATGTTGTTCAGAATTCAGCCATGACAGTATATAACATCAAGAGACCTAATAGCAGCGGAGGTCCTCTTTTACATTCCCCCAGGACTGTTAATTGATGCCAGGTCCTTCTTATCAGCCCTTGTCCATTAACCAATACCCAACTCAGTCTAGGTACCCTTGTAAAACTGTCAAATTTGCAAGCTTAAGCAACCCAGGAAAACAAACAGAGGTCTAGCCAGATCACCCTTGGCTTAAATACTTTAGCAGGAGTCTGTAGAAATACACATTTCTGCCTTGTCCTCTTGGTAGAATCCATAAGCCAAGCGTATTTCATAATCTCCGAAGTACTAAGAGTACAGCCAGAATAAGGACATATTTACTGTACCTCCATCAATTAAGTAGCAGCATTTTGAGCCCAAACACCGCTACCCTAGGGGTACTGGGAGCAGAACCAGCCCACCTCTCCTAGGTGAACTGGGCATCCGAAACCTGTCAAATTTATATTTATTGTGAAGATAATTCAATGCTGGACAATAATATGCAAGTTATCAGACAGTAATCTGTAGGTTTTCAAAGATATTAATAGCTATAGAAAACTGTATCTGGAACATGGTTGTAAACACAGTGACATCCCGGCTGCCACACTGTAGACCAGAAGATTTGTCAAGTAATTTCTGTAGACTTCCATTTGAGGTCCAGAAAAAGTGATTGCAACTACAGTTGGGGGCTCTCATTTAACATCAAACCAAGGGACACCTAACAGGACTTGTGAGAGCCACTGTACCGTCTTGCTTATTCATTGGACTCTGTAAACCAGGACTTTTTCATTTTTTACTTGTTTTGTCTCGCTGTTGCATTACTGTTTCTTTGTAATACCCTTTTTCTGTAAATATTTTATTTGCACCATTTTTACCTTTTCATTATTAAACTGTATTTTTAAAAAAGTGTTAATATTATCTCTAATGCGCTAATGCAAACTTAACCTCCCTAGTGGTCTGATTATGCCCATATTTCTGTGCTCAAAGCGGTACATTTTGTTGCATGGAAATATGTATTTTTTTTATTGTAGGCCTGCAATTTTTAGGAATAACTCACTGAAATCTGTCCGAACAAGAGTCTAGTAAACATCCCGGGTATGTTAAAGATTGAAACACGAAATCATAAATTATAATCTAATAAATAATCATAAAAAATAATAATAATACATTTAATTCAATAATATAATCAAACCAAAAACACTGAAATTTCAAATATAGCGCCAAGTTCGCACATCACTGAGCAAAGTTGCAAAATCATTTTCAGTGTCTGATGACGAATTTTCCCACGAATCATTATCACTCAATTCTGCAAGTGGTTCTAATTTACTATCGCTGTTCTGTAGCTGGTCCAAAACTGCTTTTGACCTAAAGGGACGCTTTTTGGATGCCATGGACGTTTCTCAGTTTCCAGGCAATAAGAACAGTAAAAATGCAGGCAGGGCGCAGGACAAAGCACTAGGGACAAAATGTATGTGAAATGGTTTGATACAGTAATGTTTTACTATGTAATTTTAGTGATTTTAGTGAATGTCACTTTTTGTCATTTTCAAATTTCCAGCCGTTCTGTCCCCCGTACGTCCCGACGCTCGCAGGGGACGGAACCCAGATGACAGATGCTGGCATCTGCCGGATTACATTGCCAGGGACACTGCAGGAGGGACATCGTGGGAGGGCAGGACAAGGTAGGTGATCGAGGGATTGCGGAGAAGCGCCGCATGGTAAGCCCGAGTGTAGCTCGGGGTTACCGCTTGTGGTACTGAAACTTTACCCCAAGCTACACTCGGGAATACCGCCAGGGAGGTTAAAGAATCCTTATCTCTTGAAGAGTGCTACTGTGTCTAAATATCTTTATATACCTATCAGTGGTGACAGCGTGTGTTACAGATATATTTTTTCTAAAATCATAGTTGTCATTGCTAACATTGTGAGCATTTAGTACTTCTTGGTAAAAAAAAAATTGTTGGTGTCAGTTTAAAGAGTTAATTGTGTAGTTAGCTAAACCCAGTGACAATCGCTCTCACTCTGTTAGCACTTAGATTGTGGTCCTGCAAGGTGGAAAATTTTGCAGGGTGAGGCTGGGATTGTCATTATTGGGTATCAGTGACAGCGTAGTGTGAGGTTGGCCAGTCACTTGTCACAAGCTGATGAAGGTGACCATGGTCTGACCTGCGTCCAAGCTGCACCAGATTTTGCAATCTTCAGCTTTAATAACTCCCCCCATATACAGTATGTATTTGGGTATGACATCTAGTAGTTAAGTTAATAGATATATATATATATATATATATATATATATATATATATACTGTATATATATATATATATATATATATATATATACACACACACACACACACACTATATTGCCAAAAGTATTAGAACACTGCTCCAAATCATTAGAATTCAGGTTTTCCAGTCACCTCCATGGGCACAGATGTATAATATCAAGCACCTAGGCATGCAGACTGCTTCTACAAACATTTGTGAAAGAATGGGTTGCTCTCAGAAGCTCAGTGAATTCAAGCATGGTACCGTGATTAGTTGCCACCTGTGCAATAAGTCCATCCATGAAATGTCCTTGCTACTAAATATTCCACAATCAACTGTTAGTGGTATTTTAACAAAGTGGAAGTAACTGGGAACAACAGCAACTCAGCCATGAAGTGGTAGGCCACGTAAGATAACAGAGCGGGGTCAGTGCATGCTGAAGCTCAAAGTGCACAGAAGTCTTCAACTGTCTGCAGAGTCAATAACTAAGGACCTCCAAACTTCGTGTGGCCTTCAGATTAGCACAACAACAATATGTAGAGAGCTTCATGGAATGGGTTTCCATGGCCGAGCAGCTGCATCCAAGTCTTACATCACCAAGTGCAATGCAAAGCTTTGGATGCAGTGGTGTAAAGTACACCACCACTGGACTCTAGAGCAATGGAGACGTATTCTCTGGAGTGACGAATCACGCTTCTCTGTCTGGCAATACCATGGACATGTCTGGGTTTGGTGGTTGCCAGGAGAACTGTACTTGCCTGACTGCATTATGCCAAGTGTGAAGTTTTGCGAATGGGGGATTATGGTGTGTAGTTGTTTTTCAGGGAACTCTTTAAGGCGTCAGCATACCAAGACATTTTGGACAATTTCATGCTCCCAACTTTGTGGTAACAGTTTGGGGATAGCCCCTCCCTGTTCCAACATGACTGAACACCAGTGCACAAAGCAAGGTCTATAAAGACATGGATGAGTGAGTTTGGGGTGCAGGAACTTGACTGGCCTGCACAGAGTCCTGATCTCAACCCAATAGAACACCTTTGGGATGAATTAGAGCGGAGACTGCGAGACAGGCCTTCTCGTTGGACATCAGTGCCTGACCTCACAAATGTACTTCTGGAAGAATGGTCAAACATTCCCATAGAGACACTCCTAAATCTTGTGGGCAGCCTTCCCAGAAGAGTTGAAGCTGTTATAGCTGCAAAGGGTGGGCCACCTCAATATTGAACCCCCCAGGGGCTAAGACTGGGATGCCATTAAAGTTCATGTGTGTATTAAGACAGGTATCCCAATACTTTCGGCAAAATAGGGGGAAATTTACTAAATCTGGAGCACTCAGAATCTGGCGCAGCTGTGCATGGGAGCCTATCAGCTTCTAACTTCAGCTTGTTCAATGAATCTTTGACAATACAACCTGGAAGCTGAACTGGTTTCTATGCAGAGCTGCACCACATTTTCCCCCATAGTGTATATATAAAATGCAGATAGGGATGCTATTCAATATAATATGTAGCAACTGGAGACTTACTGCATTGATCCCACAGAGCTGCAGAGTTATCGTCAAGGCAAGGAGCATATATAGCTGCCAGCGCACGGAGCGCTCTTTCAGAAGCTCCAGGACACCCAGGCTCCGCCCACTTCTGCGAGCTGCTTGCTCCTTTAACATATCGTCAATCTCCCTTTGGTGGTCTCTGTCTCCCCAGAGCTGTTTCAGGGCTAAGGAAATGAGGGATCTATGTGAATATTTTTTTTATTTTTAAAGTGAAAATTTCTTTATTTTTTCAGTATAATTCTAACTAAAAATTAACCAAAACCTCAGATGGGGGCAACCAAAAATTTACAGCGCAAATCAAACTGGGTGTACCACATTTGTTAAGTCAAAGACATTGTTTTTATACACTTTAAACAATGACATATGCATTGTGTATACGTTTTTAACATATGTTGCATTTAATATGGCTGGTTTATGATATCATTTGACTTTTTTGTAAATTTTTGGTTGCTTTCAAAATCCCATTAGAGGTTTTGGTTAAATTGTATGTTATGAGGGGAAGTGGCAACCTTTAGACGAAATTAAAGCGGTATTTGTTCTTCTATATTCTAACTATAAAAGTGTGATTTTTTTTCTTTATTGGTTACCTCATTCTCTAAGTTATAAAAGTTCATATTTATTGTATTTTACATAGCCTCTGCAATACTGTATTTATGTAACCCTGAAAAAAGGTTGTTTTGAAATTCTAATTGCTTTGAAAAAAGGAACATTTCTAGATCTTTCTAAAATCTCAATTTAGGATAGCTTTGGATTAAATTTTTATTACAAATTAAAGAAAAAGCTTATTATGCTGTTATTTAAAAATTGATTCTTGTTTGAAAATGGATATGCTGAAGAAAGTTTAGAAGCGGAGTTATTCAATAGCATTTTATATTTGAGTTGGTACATCGCTATCCTTGTAACAACATTTATAATTTAATCTCCGACATTCTAAAATTCAACCAGTGAAAAATACTGTATGTAATATGTAAGCTACGAAACTGGAGTTTTTAATTTGCACAAAAATAAAAATCCTTTTCTTTTCTAGATAGAAACCTGGGTATTTTTCATAAGGGACTGGACTAGAAATTTCTAAATAAAGACTTAAAGTGGTTTAAACCTCAGACATGAAATATGAACAAAGCATATCCTTCTTGCCTTGTGTACTTGCCTCAGTTGTGACCATCATTTCTGTTTACTAATTTGTTCCTCTGCTGTCAGCATGAATCACTTATGACAAATTTTCCTGACATCAAGAGAAAAATGGTGACGGGGGAAGGGAATTCCAGCAGATTGACAGCCCCAACTCTGTTCCTGTGTGCTGCGTGGAAGGAGTGTGTCCCTTCCCTCCAATCAGCTTTGAGAGCCCTTCTTACTGAGCTCTGCAGTGTTTAACTTCAGCACCCCTCCTTTTCTGAACTCTGAGACAGTCTTGATAAATTAAGCACTTTGAATGGATGTAGAGAAGAGAAAGCTGCACATAAACAGGTACAACTTATGTAGGAGGATTTGTTTTATCTCTGTGTATCACATGAAGCCAGTCACCTAACTGAGTATATGTAAGGGTTTACAACAACTGTACAGAAACATTTGAGTTCATGCAAAAATCACACTCATAAAAACATCATACTGTATTTGTTAATAACTTTAAAACATCCATAATCCCCCAGATAGGTAAGTCTACACCACTATGTCCAAAGCACATCCACTAACACAAATAACTAATATCAATATAGCACATGTAGTTGTTATCTTGGTATATAGAAGTTAAATGCATCTTCAAAGTCACATTAAAGCTCTTAATCACATTATATGTGGATAATATGCATTCCACTTGTGGAGCGATACATAAAATGAATCGGATATTGTGAAAGTGCCAAGAATAATTTTCCGAAATTATCACATATATTGTCATACAGAGCAACACAATCCCGTATTTCTATCATCACCATTAATTATTAACTGTCAGGAATATGGAATCAAACTTTCAGCCAAAGAAATTGAACAAGGATAATGTGCTCTCCGTCCCTCCCCCGTGCTCCTTGCCCCCCCCTGCTCTCTGGGCCTCCCATTCTCTCCAGCCCCTGGGCTCCATGCCCCCGTGCTCCTTGGCCCCCTCCTTGGTGGTCTTTCAACAAGTAAGATGTCTTCAGCAAAACAAACTCAAAAGCCACAATAACCTAGGAGTACTTCATAGTAAACCTCTATCATTAATTATACAAGTAGGACATATAAGGATCTTCATCTATACCTTGTATACAGCCATCCTTGTCTTGTTTTTCCATCAGAAGGTATGGTGGAGACTCAGGAAAGAAAGGCAAGGTAAGTAATTGGATTATTGCCCAGAACTAGAGATGAGCGAATCGAAGTATCCGAAGTGGAATTCGAGTCGAATATCGGAAAAATTTCGATTCGTGCCGAATCCGAAAAATAGCCTAATTCGGACGCGCGAATCGAAATTTTTCAGAAAATGGCGGCTGACATGTGCGGCGACGGAGCGGGGATGTCTGGGAAGGCGCGCAGACAAGGCGCGCTGACCCATAATGCATTCCTCAACTACATGTGATCGCATCAGCCTATCAGCAGCCAGCCAGCCAGCACTGTGTAATGGTCGAGCTATAAATAGCGGCCATTTTGGAATTCTTCATTTGCCTGCAGTTATTGAACAGAGGCAGACCGCTCTGTACTAGGGACAGGGACAGAGTTAGGGCCACAGAAACGATAATTGGGGACAGAGAAAAGTTACTTAGGGACAGAGAACCATTACTCAGGGACACAGACTTGTTAATGAGGGCCACAGAATCGTTATTTAGGGACAAAGAAACGCTAGTTAGGGCCACAGAATTCATAATCAGGGACAGACAGAATTGTTACTCAGTGCCAGAGAATTGTTACTTAGGGCCACAGAAACGTTATTAGGGCCACAGAATTGTTACTCAGGGACAGACAGAATTGTTACTGAGTGCCAGAGAATTGTTACTCAGGGACAGACAGAATTGTTACTGAGTGCCAGAGAATTGTTACTTAGGGCCACAGAAACTTTAATTAGGGCCACAGAATTTTTACTCAGGGACAGACAGAATTGTTACTCAGTGCCAGAGAATTGTTACTCAGGGACAGACAGAATTGTTACTGAGTGCCAGAGAATTGTTACTTAGGGCCACAGAAACTTTACTTAGGGCCACAGAATTTTTACTCAGGGACAGACAGAATTGTTACTGAGTGCCAGAGAATTGTTACTCAGGGACAGACAGAATTGTTACTGAGTGCCAGAGAATTGTTACTTAGGGCCACAGAAACTTTACTTAGGGCCACAGAATTGTTACTCGCACAGACACAGAATTGTTACTGAAGGCCACAGAACTGTTACTTAGGGCCACAGAATTGTTACTCGCACAGACACAGAATTGTTACTCGCACAGACACAGAACTGTTACTGAGGGCCACAGAACTGTTACTTAGGGCCACAGAATTGTTACTCGCACAGACACAGAATTGTTACTCAGGGCCACAGAACTGTTACTTAGGGACAAAGAAACGCTAGTTAGGGCCACAGAATTCATACTCAGGGACAGACAGAATTGTTACGGAGTGCCAGAGAATTGTTACTCTGGGCCACAGAAACTTTACTTAGGGCCACAGAATTTTTACTCAGGGACAGACAGAATTGTTACTGAGTGCCAGAGAATTGTTACTCAGGGACAGACAGAATTGTTACGGAGTGCCAGAGAATTGTTACTCAGGGCCACAGAAACTTTACTTAGGGCCACAGAATTTTTACTCAGGGACAGACAGAATTGTTACTGAGTGCCAGAGAATTGTTACTCAGGGACAGACAGAATTGTTACTGAGTGCCAGAGAATTGTTACTTAGGGCCACAGAAACTTTACTTAGGGCCACAGAATTGTTACTCGCACAGACACAGAATTGTTACTCGCACAGACACAGAATTGTTACTGAAGGCCACAGAACTGTTACTTAGGGCCACAGAATTGTTACTCGCACAGACACAGAATTGTTACTCGCACAGACACAGAACTGTTACTGAGGGCCACAGAACTGTTACTTAGGGCCACAGAATTGTTACTCGCACAGACACAGAATTGTTACTCAGGGCCACAGAACTGTTACTTAGGGACAAAGAAACGCTAGTTAGGGCCACAGAATTCATACTCAGGGACAGACAGAATTGTTACGGAGTGCTAGAGAATTGTTACTCTGGGCCACAGAAACTTTACTTAGGGCCACAGAATTTTTACTCAGGGACAGACAGAATTGTTACTGAGTGCCAGAGAATTGTTACTCAGGGACAGACAGAATTGTTACGGAGTGCAAGAGAATTGTTACTCAGGGCCACAGAAACTTTACTTAGGGCCACAGAATTTTTACTCAGGGACAGACAGAATTGTTACTGAGTGCCAGAGAATTGTTACTCAGGGACAGACAGAATTGTTACGGAGTGCCAGAGAATTGTTACTTAGGGCCACAGAAACTTTACTTAGGGCCACAGAATTGTTACTCGCACAGACACAGAATTGTTACTCGCACAGACACAGAACTGTTACTGAGGGCCACAGAAACTTTACTTAGGGACAAAGAAACGCTAGTTAGGGCCACGGAATTCATACTCAGGGACAGACAGAATTGTTATGGAGTGCCAGAGAATTGTTACTCAGGGCCACAGAAACTTTACTTAGGGCCACAGAATTTTTACTCAGGGACAGACAGAATTGTTACTGAGTGCCAGAGAATTGTTACTCAGGGACAGACAGAATTGTTACGGAGTGCCAGAGAATTGTTACTCAGGGACAGACAGAATTGTTACTGAGTGCCAGAGAATTGTTACTTAGGGCCACAGAAACTTTAATTAGGGCCACAGAATTTTTACTCAGGGACAGACAGAATTGTTACTGAGTGCCAGAGAATTGTTACTCAGGGACAGACAGAATTGTTACGGAGTGCCAGAGAATTGTTACTCAGGGACAGACAGAATTGTTACTGAGTGCCAGAGAATTGTTACTTAGGGCCACAGAAACTTTAATTAGGGCCACAGAATTTTTACTCAGGGACAGACAGAATTGTTACTGAGTGCCAGAGAATTGTTACTCAGGGACAGACAGAATTGTTACGGAGTGCCAGAGAATTGTTACTCAGGGACAGACAGAATTGTTACGGAGTGCCAGAGAATTGTTACTCAGGGACAGACAGAATTGTTACTGAGTGCCAGAGAATTGTTACTTAGGGCCACAGAAACTTTAATTAGGGCCACAGAATTTTTACTCAGGGACAGACAGAATTGTTACTGAGTGCCAGAGAATTGTTACTCAGGGACAGACAGAATTGTTACGGAGTGCCAGAGAATTGTTACTCAGGGACAGACAGAATTGTTACTGAGTGCCAGAGAATTGTTACTTAGGGCCACAGAAACTTTAATTAGGGCCACAGAATTTTTACTCAGGGACAGACAGAATTGTTACTGAGTGCCAGAGAATTGTTACTCAGGGACAGACAGAATTGTTACGGAGTGCCAGAGAATTGTTACTCAGGGCCACAGAAACTTTACTTAGGGCCAGAGAATTTTTACTCAGGGACAGACAGAATTGTTACTGAGTGCCAGAGAATTGTTACTCAGGGACAGACAGAATTGTTACTGAGTGCCAGATAATTGTTACTCAGGGCCCCAGAAACTTTACTTAGGGCCAGAGAATTTTTACTCAGGGACAGACAGAATTGTTACTGAGTGCCAGAGAATTGTTACTCAGGGACAGACAGAATTGTTACTGAGTGCCAGATAATTGTTACTCAGGGCCCCAGAAACTTTACTTAGGGCCACAAAATTTTTACTCAGGGACAGACAGAATTGTTACTGAGTGCCAGAGAATTGTTACTCAGGGACAGACAGAATTGTTACTGAGTGCCAGAGAATTGTTACTTAGGGCCACAGAAACTTTACTTAGGGCCACAGAATTGTTACTCGCACAGACACAGAATTGTTACTCGCACAGACACAGAATTGTTACTGAGGGCCACAGAACTGTTACTTGGGGCCACAGAAACGTTAATCAGGGACACAGAATTGTTACTGAGGGCCACAGAACTGTTACTTAGGGCCACAGAATTGTTACTCGCACAGACACAGAATTGTTACTCAGGGACACAGAATTGTTACTCAGGGACACATAATCGTTTAATTAAAGAGTATGTCAGACAACATGCAGAGGAGTGGCAGAGGAGGCAATGTTTTAGGAGCGAGCAGACGTGGCAGCAGAGGAAGGGGTCGAGGCAGCACTATTCGCAGCCAGAGGCCAGTGCTCCCGGTGTCATCCAGCGGTCGTGTCTCCACCGACAACCCTGCCGTCGTCGATTGGTTGGCTCGGTCGTCTTCCTCTTCCCAGGTCACCTCTGACACCTACAGCCAACGGTCGGTGGGTACGTCAGACACAACCGTTAGTTGGCATGGCCCGGGACCAAGCCCACTGAAATCACGTGTCCTCTACCTGCCCCTGTCCTTTGGTGTTCCCTCACCAAGCGAAGTATCGCATGCTGTGGGCTCAGCCCCACTGTACAGTGAGGAAGAGCTAACAGAGGGCGGTCAGGAACGGGGGGAGACATCCGCCTTTTCAGCAGCCAGGCGAAGAAGTAGTGGCGAGGAGAGTGGCTCGG
This sequence comes from Staurois parvus, assembly GCF_062004578.1. Lineage (NCBI taxonomy): Eukaryota > Metazoa > Chordata > Amphibia > Anura > Ranidae > Staurois > Staurois parvus. The sequence continues at coordinate 3,225,625 of NW_028318500.1, read as the reverse complement.
TAGCCGGTCTAGAGACAGGTCTGTCTCCTGACCCAGACGCAGCCGAGGGGGCTAGTAGTGAGGCGGAGACCCTACTTGATGATGAGGAGGTTGATCGCACTTGGCAGCCTCGTCGTCATCAGGCAATTTCTTCCGCATCATCAGGAGAAGAGGGTGGCAGCTTGGCAGCGAGCAAAACAGTCGGTGGGTTGCCCAGGAGACAGCAGCAGGGTCGCAGCAGTGTCAGTGGAGCCAAACGTCCACGGAGTAGAGCACCAGCTCCACTGCAGCCTACCACCACGGCCATTAGTGGTGCCGGTGTGCACGGAGGAAGCAGCAGTCAGCCAGTGAGGAGTATCGGGGGCAAAGTTTCCTACTCGGCGGTGTGGCAATTTTTCGTCAAGCCGCCCGAGGAAGTAAACGTAGCCGTATGTCGACTATGTGGCCAGAAAGTCAAGCGTGGCCAGGGGGCCCATGTTGGGACTACAGCGTTGCGGCAGCATATGCAGCGTCGCCATTTGGTGGCCTGGGAAAACCGTGATAAAGATACGGCGGTTCTGCCCGCCCCAGCCCCCGCTCCATCACCCGCTCCGTTACTTGCTCCGTCACCCGACGTCAATCGCCCTCCATCAGCCAGTCAAGGCTCCAACACCTCTGCTGAGGGGAGTTGTCGCTCGTTGGCATCTTCCGCTCGTTCAGATGCTCCTTCTCCTGCTACTCCTCTTCACGGATTCCGTCAGCAGTCTTTCTTGGAATCCGTTTCCAAGAGACAACAGTTTGCGAGCACGCACCCGACGGTGCAAAAGCTGAACGTCCTCCTGTCCAAGTTGCTGGTGCTGCAGTCCCTCCCTTTCCAAGTGGTGGACTCAGCACCTTTCAGAGAAATGATGGCTTGTGCCGCGCCGCGGTGGAGAGTGCCAAGCCGTCATTTCTTCGCCAAAAAGGCAGTGCCAGCCCTGCATTCACATGTAGAAGACATGGTGGGCCAGTCTTTGAGCATGTCGGTCTCTGCCAAAGTGCACGGCAGCGCCGACGTGTGGAGCTGTAACTATGGTCAGGGACAGTACATGTCATTTACGGCCCACTGGGTGAACGTGGTGCCGTCACAGCCGCACCAGCAACTTGGACAGGTCACGCCGCTTTTGCCTCCACGTTTGCACGTCCTTGGTCCGGCAAAGATGTCCGCCTCTACCACCTCTTCTTCCGCCGTGTCCTCAGCCGCCACCCCCGTGCCAAGTCCCATTACCCGACCGGCATATCACATGTGCAGGGCGCAACGCTGTCACGCTGTTCTGCACCTGGTATGCCTTGGCGAACGTAGTCACACAGGGGAGGAACTTCTGAGTGTAATGAACAGAGAAATCGACAGATGGCTGTCTCCGCGCAAACTGAAAATCGGAACCATGTTGACCGACAACGGAAAGAACATGGTGTCTGCTCTGCGTCAAGGAAGGTTGTGCCATGCGCCATGCATGGCTCACGTGTTCAATCTGGTTGTCAAGCGGTTCTTAAAATCCACCATCCCACTGCAAGACATCCTTAAAATGTCACGTAAACTTTGCATGCATTTCAGCCATTCCTACACCGCAAAGCACACCCTCCTTGAGCTGCAGCGGCAGAACGGAATTCCACAGCATCGCCTGATCTGCGACGTTGCAACAAGGTGGAATTCAACCCTACACATGTTAGACCGCCTTTACGAACAGCGAAAGGCCATCACCGATTTCCTGATGTTACAAGCGGATAAAGGTACTCCCCTGTGTAACTTCGATGTCAGCCATTGGCAGCTCATGCGTGACACCTGCCGCTTGCTCAGGCCCTTTGAGGAGGCCACGCTATTCGTGAGTCGGCAGGACTATGGGATGAACGACGTCATTCCTCTGTTGCACGTCCTTGAACAAATGCTGTTAACAATGGCTGGTCAGGGTGCGGTAGACGTGGCGCACAGATCTCAACGCCACATGACCCCTGTGGGGGCAGGACAGGAAGAAGAGGAGGAGGTAGAGGAGGACATTTGTGCTCAGGAATTATTGAGTGAAATGGGTGGTTTTTCCACTCAGCGGACAGGAGTGGAGGAGCAGGAGCATCTGGTAGAGGAGGAGGAGGAGGAGACAGAGGACCCAGACGCACCGTGGCAGTATGCTGTGGAGATGGAGGCAGGGAGTCCCTCGCATTCCTTGGCACAAATGGCCCATAGCATGCTCGCTTGCTTGCGTAGCGACAGCCGAATAATAACCATCAGACAGAGGGATGACTTTTGGCTGTCCACCTTGTTGGACCCTCGCTACCGTTCCAAAATGGTGGCCTTTTTCACACCTGCTGAGAGGGAGGCCAAAATAACGTACTATAAAAACCACCTATGTAGTCAGTTGGTCTCTGCCTTTGTGCGCCAACGTCCATCCTCAGACACTGTGGGCCCTGTGCGCTCGCGTTCCGCTGCCATGGCAGCAGGGGAGGGGTGGGGTGGTAGGAGCAGTGGCAGCTCCACCAGCAGCAGCTGCCTCAGTCTGCAGTCGATGATGAGTAGCTTTCTTCACCAGCGCAGTGAGGAAACTACTAACCAGCCGCAGCAGCAGCAGCAGCATCAGGTGGACCTGGAGCAGGACCTCAAACAACAGGCTTGGGCCTACTTGGACAGCACCCTGCCAACCGAGGTAGACAATCCCCTTGACTACTGGGCAACGAAACTTGACCTTTGGCCCCAACTAGCTGAATTTGCCCTTGAAAGGCTGTCATGCCCGGCCAGTAGCGTGGCATCGGAGCGCGTGTTTAGTGCGGCAGGAGGTATTGTAACTCCGCGGAGGACACGACTGTCCACCCAAAGTGTGGAGAGACTCACGTTTGTGAAAATGAATCAGGCGTGGATTAGTCTGGATTTCAAACCACCAGTTCCTGACACAACTGACTAAATCCGCCATGAATCATGCCTCAAACATGTGCCACTTTGAGGTCTCCTCACACACTGCTGGTGTGTAGAATTTTTTTGACATAGGGTGCTGGCAGATTACGGGCCTCCCATAGCTGCTGCCAGGCCCCTAATCTGCCATAGGCCCCTATATACCGCCTCCTCATGCTGCTGCCAGGTGCAGAGTCTGTCATGGGTCCCTGTACGGCCTCCCATTGCTCCTGTCTCCATCGCCACACTCTGCCATGTGCCACTTTCAGGTCTCCTCACACACTGCTGGTGTGTAGAATTTTTTGACATAGGGTGCTGGCAGATTATGGGCCTCCCATAGCTGCTGCCAGGCCCCTAATCTGCCATAGGCCCCTATATACCGCCTCCTCATGCTGCTGCCAGGTCCAGAGTCTGTCATGGGTCCCTGTACGGCCTCCCATTGCTGCTGTCTCCATCGCCACACTCTGCCATGTGCCACTTTCAGGTCTCCTCACACACTGCTGGTGTGTAGAATTTTTTGACATAGGGTGCTGGCAGATTATGGGCCTCCCATAGCTGCTGCCAGGCCCCTAATCTGCCATAGGCCCCTATATACCGCTTCCTCATGCTGCTGCCAGGTCCAGAGTCTCTCATGGGTCCCTGTACGGCCTCCCATTGCTGCTGTCTCCATCGCCACACTCTGCCATGTGCCACTTTCAGGTCTCCTCACACACTGCTGGTGTGTAGAATTTTTTGACATAGGGTGCTGGCAGATTATGGGCCTCCCATAGCTGCTGCCAGGCCCCTAATCTGCCATAGGCCCCTATATACCGCCTCCTCATGCTGCTGCCAGGTCCAGAGTCTGTCATGGGTCCCTGTACGGCCTCCCATTGCTGCTGTCTCCATCGCCACACTCTGCCATGTGCCACTTTCAGGTCTCCTCACACACTGCTGGTGTGTAGAATTTTTTGACATAGGGTGCTGGCAGATTATGGGCCTCCTATAGCTGCTGCCAGGCCCCTAATCTGCCATAGGCCCCTATATACCGCTTCCTCATGCTGCTGCCAGGTCCAGAGTCTGTCATGGGTCCCTGTACGGCCTCCCATTGCTGCTGTCTCCATCGCCACACTCTGCCATGTGCCACTTTCAGGTCTCCTCACACTGCTGGTGTGTTGAATTTTTTGACATAGGGTGCTGGCAGATTATGGGCCTCCTATAGCTGCTGCCAGGCCCCTAATCTGCCATAGGCCCCTATATACCGCTTCCTCATGCTGCTGCCAGGTCCAGAGTCTGTCATGGGTCCCTGTACGGCCTCCCATTGCTGCTGTCTCCATCGCCACACTCTGCCATGTGCCACTTTCAGGTCTCCTCACACACTGCTGGTGTGTAGAATTTTTTGACATAGGGTGCTGGCAGATTATGGGCCTCCTATAGCTGCTGCCAGGCCCCTAATCTGCCATAGGCCCCTATATACCGCTTCCTCATGCTGCTGCCAGGTCCAGAGTCTCTCATGGGTCCCTGTACGGCCTCCCATTGCTGCTGTCTCCATCGCCACACTCTGCCATGTGCCACTTTCAGGTCTCCTCACACTGCTGGTGTGTTGAATTTTTTGACATAGGGTGCTGGCAGATTATGGGCCTCCTATAGCTGCTGCCAGGCCCCTAATCTGCCATAGGCCCCTATATACCGCTTCCTCATGCTGCTGCCAGGTCCAGAGTCTGTAATGGGTCCCTGTACGGCCTCCCATTGCTGCTGTCTCCATCGCCACACTCTGCCATGTGCCACTTTCAGGTCTCCTCACACTGCTGGTGTGTTGAATTTTTTGACATAGGGTGCTGGCAGATTATGGGCCTCCTATAGCTGCTGCCAGGCCCCTAATCTGCCATAGGCCCCTATATACCGCTTCCTCATGCTGCTGCCAGGTCCAGAGTCTCTCATGGGTCCCTGTACGGCCTCCCATTGCTGCTGTCTCCATCGCCACACTCTGCCATGTGCCACTTTCAGGTCTCCTCACACACTGCTGGTGTGTAGAATTTTTTGACATAGGGTGCTGGCAGATTATGGGCCTCCCATAGCTGCTGCCAGGCCCCTAATCTGCCATAGGCCCCTATATACCGCTTCCTCATGCTGCTGCCAGGTCCAGAGTCTCTCATGGCTCCCTGTACGGCCTCCCATTGCTGCTGTCTCCATCGCCACACTCTGCCATGTGCCACTTTCAGGTCTCCTCACACACTGCTGGTGTGTAGAATTTTTTGACATAGGGTGCTGGCAGATTATGGGCCTCCCATAGCTGCTGCCAGGCCCCTAATCTGCCATAGGCCCCTATATACCGCCTCCTCATGCTGCTGCCAGGTCCAGAGTCTGTCATGGGTCCCTGTACGGCCTCCCATTGCTGCTGTCTCCATCGCCACACTCTGCCATGTGCCACTTTCAGGTCTCCTCACACACTGCTGGTGTGTAGAATTTTTTGACATAGGGTGCTGGCAGATTATGGGCCTCCTATAGCTGCTGCCAGGCCCCTAATCTGCCATAGGCCCCTATATACCGCTTCCTCATGCTGCTGCCAGGTCCAGAGTCTCTCATGGGTCCCTGTACGGCCTCCCATTGCTGCTGTCTCCATCGCCACACTCTGCCATGTGCCACTTTCAGGTCTCCTCACACTGCTGGTGTGTTGAATTTTTTGACATAGGGTGCTGGCAGATTATGGGCCTCCTATAGCTGCTGCCAGGCCCCTAATCTGCCATAGGCCCCTATATACCGCTTCCTCATGCTGCTGCCAGGTCCAGAGTCTGTCATGGGTCCCTGTACGGCCTCCCATTGCTGCTGTCTCCATCGCCACACTCTGCCATGTGCCACTTTCAGGTCTCCTCACACTGCTGGTGTGTTGAATTTTTTGACATAGGGTGCTGGCAGATTATGGGCCTCCCATAGCTGCTGCCAGGCCCCTAATCTGCCATAGGCCCCTATATACCGCTTCCTCATGCTGCTGCCAGGTCCAGAGTCTCTCATGGGTCCCTGTACGGCCTCCCATTGCTGCTGTCTCCATCGCCACACTCTGCCATGTGCCACTTTCAGGTCTCCTCACACACTGCTGGTGTGTAGAATTTTTTGACATAGGGTGCTGGCAGATTATGGGCCTCCCATAGCTGCTGCCAGGCCCCTAATCTGACATAGGCCCCTATATACCGCTTCCTCATGCTGCTGCCAGGTCCAGAGTCTGTCATGGGTCCCTGTACGGCCTCCCATTGCTGCTGTCTCCATCGCCACACTCTGCCATGTGCCACTTTCAGGTCTCCTCACACACTGCTGGTGTGTAGAATTTTTTGACATAGGGTGCTGGCAGATTATGGGCCTCCCATAGCTGCTGCCAGGCCCCTAATCTGCCATAGGCCCCTATATACCGCTTCCTCATGCTGCTGCCAGGTCCAGAGTCTGTCATGGGTCCCTGTACGGCCTCCCATTGCTGCTGTCTCCATCGCCACACTCTGCCATGTGCCACTTTCAGGTCTCCTCACACACTGCTGGTGTGTAGAATTTTTTGACATAGGGTGCTGGCAGATTATGGGCCTCCCATAGCTGCTGCCAGGCCCCTAATCTGCCATAGGCCCCTATATACCGCCTCCTCATGCTGCTGCCAGGTCCAGAGTCTGTCATGGGTCCCTGTACGGCCTCCCATTGCTGCTGTCTCCATCGCCACACTCTGCCATGTGCCACTTTCAGGTCTCCTCACACACTGCTGGTGTGTAGAATTTTTTGACATAGGGTGCTGGCAGATTACGGGCCTCCCATAGCTGCTGCCAGGCCCCTAATCTGCCATAGGCCCCTATATACCGCCTCCTCATGCTGCTGCCAGGTCCAGAGTCTGTCATGGGTCCCTGTACGGCCTCCCATTGCTGCTGTCTCCATCGCCACACTCTGCCATGTGCCACTTTCAGGTCTCCTCACACTGCTGGTGTGTTGAATTTTTTGACATAGGGTGCTGGCAGATTATGGGCCTCCTATAGCTGCTGCCAGGCCCCTAATCTGCCATAGGCCCCTATATACCGCTTCCTCATGCTGCTGCCAGGTCCAGAGTCTGTCATGGGTCCCTGTACGGCCTCCCATTGCTGCTGTCTCCATCGCCACACTCTGCCATGTGCCACTTTCAGGTCTCCTCACACTGCTGGTGTGTTGAATTTTTTGACATAGGGTGCTGGCAGATTATGGGCCTCCTATAGCTGCTGCCAGGCCCCTAATCTGCCATAGGCCCCTATATACCGCTTCCTCATGCTGCTGCCAGGTCCAGAGTCTCTCATGGGTCCCTGTACGGCCTCCCATTGCTGCTGTCTCCATCGCCACACTCTGCCATGTGCCACTTTCAGGTCTCCTCACACACTGCTGGTGTGTAGAATTTTTTGACATAGGGTGCTGGCAGATTATGGGCCTCCCATAGCTGCTGCCAGGCCCCTAATCTGCCATAGGCCCCTATATACCGCTTCCTCATGCTGCTGCCAGGTCCAGAGTCTCTCATGGGTCCCTGTACGGCCTCCCATTGCTGCTGTCTCCATCGCCACACTCTGCCATGTGCCACTTTCAGGTCTCCTCACACACTGCTGGTGTGCAGAATTTTTTGACATAGGGTGCTGGCAGATTATGGGCCTCCCATAGCTGCTGCCAGGCCCCTAATCTGCCATAGGCCCCTATATACCGCCTCCTCATGCTGCTGCCAGGTCCAGAGTCTGTCATGGGTCCCTGTACGGCCTCCCATTGCTGCTGTCTCCATCGCCACACTCTGCCATGTGCCACTTTCAGGTCTCCTCACACACTGCTGGTGTGTAGAATTTTTTGACATAGGGTGCTGGCAGATTATGGGCCTCCTATAGCTGCTGCCAGGCCCCTAATCTGCCATAGGCCCCTATATACCGCTTCCTCATGCTGCTGCCAGGTCCAGAGTCTGTCATGGGTCCCTGTACGGCCTCCCATTGCTGCTGTCTCCATCGCCACACTCTGCCATGTGCCACTTTCAGGTCTCCTCACACTGCTGGTGTGTTGAATTTTTTGACATAGGGTGCTGGCAGATTATGGGCCTCCTATAGCTGCTGCCAGGCCCCTAATCTGCCATAGGCCCCTATATACCGCTTCCTCATGCTGCTGCCAGGTCCAGAGTCTGTCATGGGTCCCTGTATGGCCTCCCATTGCTGCTGTCTCCATCGCCACACTCTGCCATGTGCCACTTTCAGGTCTCCTCACACACTGCTGGTGTGTAGAATTTTTTGACATAGGGTGCTGGCAGATTACGGGCCTCCCATAGCTGCTGCCAGGCCCCTAATCTGCCATAGGCCCCTATATACCGCCTCCTCATGCTGCTGCCAGGTCCAGAGTCTGTCATGGGTCCCTGTACGGCCTCCCATTGCTGCTGTCTCCATCGCCACACTCTGCCATGTGCCACTTTCAGGTCTCCTCACACACTGCTGGTGTGTAGAATTTTTTGACATAGGGTGCTGGCAGATTATGGGCCTCCCATTGCTGCTGCCAGGCCCCTAATCTGCCATAGGCCCCTATATACCGCTTCCTCATGCTGCTGCCAGGTCCAGAGTCTCTCATGGGTCCCTGTACGGCCTCCCATTGCTGCTGTCTCCATCGCCACACTCTGCCATGTGCCACTTTCAGGTCTCCTCACACACTGCTGGTGTGTAGAATTTTTTGACATAGGGTGCTGGCAGATTACGGGCCTCCCATAGCTGCTGCCAGGCCCCTAATCTGCCATAGGCCCCTATATACCGCCTCCTCATGCTGCTGCCAGGTCCAGAGTCTCTCATGGGTCCCTGTACGGCCTCCCATTGCTGCTGTCTCCATCGCCACACTCTGCCATGTGCCACTTTCAGGTCTCACACACTGCTGGTGTGTAGAATTTTTTGACATAGGGTGCTGGCAGATTACGGGCCTCCCATAGCTGCTGCCAGGCCCCTAATCTGCCATGGGCCCCTATACCGACTCCTCATGCTGTGACGTTGCAACAAGGTGGAATTCAACCCTACATATGTTAGACCGCCTTTACGAACAGCAAAAGGCCATCACAGATTTCCTGATGTTAAAAGCGGATAAAGGTATTCCCTGTGTAACTTAGATGTCAGCCATTGGCAGCTCATGCGTGACACCTGCGCTTGCTCAGGCCCTTTGAGGAGGCCACGCTATTCGTGAGTCGGCAGGACTATGGGATGAACGACGTCATTCCTCTGTTGCACGTCCTGGAACAAATGCTGTTAACAATGGCTGGTCAGGGTGCGGTAGACGTGGCGCACAGATCTCAACGCCACATGACCCCTGTGGGGGCAGGACAGGAAGAAGAGGAGGAGGTAGAGGAGGACATTGGTGCTCAGGAATTATTGAGTGAAATGGGTGGTTTTTCCACTCAGCGGACAGGAGTGGAGGAGCAGGAGCATCTGGTAGAGGAGGAGGAGGAGGAGGAGACAGAGGACCCAGACGCACCGTGGCAGTATGCTGTGGAGATGGAGGCAGGGAGTCCCTCGCATTCCTTGGCACAAATGGCCCATAGCATGCTCGCTTGCTTGCGTAGCGACAGCCGAATAATAACCATCAGACAGAGGGATGACTTTTGGCTGTCCACCTTGTTGGACCCTCGCTACCGTTCAAAAATGGTGGCCTTTTTCACACCTGCTGAGAGGGAGGCCAAAATAACGTACTATAAAAACCACCTATGTAGTCAGCTGGTCTCTGCCTGTCTGCGCCAACGTCCATCCTCAGACACTGTGGGCCCTGTGCGCTCGCGTTCCGCTGCCATGGCAGCAGGGGAGGGGTGGGGTGGTAGGAGCAGTGGCAGCTCCACCAGCAGCGGCTGCCTCAGTCTGCAGTCGATGATGAGTAGCTTTTTTCACCAGCGCAGTGAGGAAACTACTAACCAGCCACAGCAGCAGCAGCAGCAGCAGCAGCATCAGGTGGACCTGGAGCAGGACCTCAAACAACAGGCTTAGGCCTACTTGGACAGCACCCTGCCAACCGAGGTAGACAATCCCCTTGACTACTGGGCAACGAAACTTGACCTTTGGCCCCAACTAGCTGAATTTGCCCTTGAAAGGCTGTCATGCCCGGCCAGTAGCGTGGCATCGGAGCGCGTGTTTAGTGCGGCAGGAGGTATTGCAACTCCGCGGAGGACACGACTGTCCACCCAAAGTGTGGAGAGACTGACGTTTGTGAAAATGAATCAGGCGTGGATTAGTCTGGATTTCAAACCACCAGTTCCTGACACAACTGACTAAATCCGCCATGAATCATGCCCCAAACATGTGCCACTTTCAGGTCTCCTCACACTGCTGGTGTGTTCCATTTTTTGTCATAGGGTGCTGGCAGATTACGGGCCTCCCATAGCTGCTGCCAGGCCCCTAATCTGCCATGGGCCCCTATACCGCCTCCTCATGCTGCTGCCAAGTCCAGAGTCTCTCATGGGTCCCTGTACGGCCTCCCATTGCTGCTGTCTCCATCGCCACACTCTGCCATGTGCCACTTTCAGGTCTCACACACTGCTGGTGTGTAGAATTTTTTGACATAGGGTGCTGGCAGATTACGGGCCTCCCATAGCTGCTGCCAGGCCCCTAATCTGCCATAGGCCCCTATATACCGCCTCCTCATGCTGCTGCCAGGTCCAGAGTGTGTCATGGGTCCCTGTACGGCCTCCCATTGCTGCTGTCTCCATCGCCACACTCTGCCATGTGCCACTTTCAGGTCTCCTCACACTGCTGGTGGGTTCCATTTTTTGTCATAGGGTGCTGGCAGATTACGGGCCTCCCATAGCTGCTGCCAGGCCCCTAATCTGCCATGGGCCCCTGTTGTCGCTTGTTGGCATATTCCGCTCGTTCAGATGCTCCTTCTCCTGCTACTCCTCTTCACGGATTCCGTCAGCAGTCTTTCTTGGAATCCGTTTCCAAGAGACAACAGTTTGCGAGCACGCACCAGACGGTGCAGAAACTGAACGTCCTCCTGTCCAAGTTGCTGCTGCCAGGCTCGTAATCTGTCATGCGCCCCTGTACCGCCTCCTCATGCTGCTGTCAGGTCCAGAGTGTGTCATGGGCCCCCGTACCGACTCCAAATGCTGCTGCCAGGCCCGTAATCTGTCATGGGCCCCTGTACCGCCTCCCCATGCTGCTGCCACGTCCAGATTGTGTCATGGGTCCCTGTACGGCCTCCCATTGCTGCTGCCAGGCCTGTAATCTGCCATGGGCCCCCGTACCGACTCCTCATGCTGCTGCCAGGCCCGTAATCTGCCATGGGCCCCTGTACCGCCTCCTCATGCTGCTGCCAGGTCCAGAGTGTGTCATGGGTCCCTGTACGGCCTCCCATTGCTGCTGTCTCTATCGCCACACTCTGCCATGTGCCACTTTCAGGTCTCCTCACACTGCTGGTGGTTTCCATTTTTGTCATAGGGTGCTGTATGGCCTCCCATTGCTGCTGCCTCCACCGCCACACTGTGGCTCCACACTCTGGTTTTGGCCCCGTGACTGCCCAAATGAGTGAAGTGTGCGGTGATTCTAAGATCGACGGCACTCATCTGCATGTCATACTGCCTGACAGTATTATTTCTCTTCCCCAGCAGACTCCAAGGGCATTTAAATTAAAGGTACAGTGTTCAGCACTAATATTAAGTCTCTCTGAAGCCTAGAAACACCCTTTTTTAAGTTAAATTCACAGCGAATATATTCGACTCGAATCGAAATTTTTCAACGAATTCGCCGAATCAGTCGAATCGAATTTTTGAATACTTCGCTCATCTCTACCCAGAACCCACTGGCAGACAAGAGAAGAGGCCATATTGATTCAAATCCTAGGACCTCCCTAAAGGTAAGCATAGAAAACAAAACTATAAAATGTATATATTGTATATCCCAAAATACCCTCACATAATAAAATAAATTGAATTCCATCTGACAGTATAACAAATAATTAAAACACATGAAAGCTATCTACTGTAAAAGATTCACTTACCTTAGCCCAAGAATTTGCCCAGTCAGTTTCCCCGTTGTCACAAATATAGAGATACTGGTGTTAGTAAAGCCACGCATCTTTTTATCTGCTATTTCACTTGCATACCGAGAGTGGATGTTCAGCCCAAATCCTGAAAAGTAAATACATCATTTACCCGCAGTTCACACTATCCCACAACCGCCTGCAGGAATTGCACCTGCTCCCGTACCCGTAACCACCTGCAGCCAAATAGCCCTGCTTTTGCAAGATGCATGGGGGTGCCATTCAGATGAATGGCACCCCCACACATCTGAGCCCGAAGTGTGATTATGGTGCGGGAACCGCATGGAAACCACATGGTCAAAAAGACCATGCTGTTTCCCTGTGGCTGCATTTTTAGAAAGGTGCATGCAACTTTTTCCTGCAGGAAATGCAGCACAGGAGCCCATTCAAATGAATGGGCTGCTGTGCCTGAGCAAATGTGGGCCGCATGGCCTACAATAGTGTGCACCGAGGGTTACAGAATAAACAAGGTTAAAACATTTTAAGAGAAATCCATAAGAAATACAGTATATCTAAGAAAAAGTATAAAACTATAACTAAAGACATTTTTTTAGTTTTGGAGAGAAGGATTAGAAAACTTGTCACGTTTTTATTGTCTATGTTCCTGTTAGGGAGAGTTACCATCTCTATTTGTACTGTTTACCATTATCACAAGAGTGAAAGTGAAAGAAAATTCCAAATTTTGGATGGTCATCAGAACAGGAAAAGAGGGGAAACCTGGGGACACTAGTTCTGGGAACCCTGGCAATTAGTATTTTCCAAAAGAGGTCCAACATCTTATATATTTCTTAGAGAACAGGTATAATTTAAATCAACTAACAATTTTATGTGTCTTTATGATGGTGAGATCTTTGCATTAGTAACCTAGGACTGCATGTAGTACAGCAATTACAAGGGGGTCTCACTCTGACTGCTGGATTGTTAATGTAGTTTTTGTAATGGCGACATTCACTTTTTAGTAGAAGGAAGTCAACTGTACTTGAAAACAGAGGCAAAAACTTTGAAAAAAAGGGCCATCATTATAAAGTCGGAGAGATATAATAGGCTAGCACATCTCAGTTATGACTGAAATATTAGTTTTTAGGTTAAAGCGTATCTACTGTCAAAACTTAAATTCATATATTCTTTTCTACATTGTATTTTAATTATTTTTAGCTTACTTATATTAATCTGAATGATATTGAAATTTGTAAACACACTTTGTCCCTACACATTTATTTCCTTGAATTCTATGACACATATTCAATTGGATAAAGAAAAATGATGCCATGATATTATGCCTACATCTCACCATCTGTATATAACACAAAATAATTTGTAGTATACCACACATCCATCGTGGGGGCTGCTCATGATGGATGTGCGGTATACACTACAGTTGTGTCCAAAATTATTCAACCCCCAATGCTGTAAAGGGGTTTAGGGACTATAGTGTACATTTGGAATTGTATTCAGAATCAAATCCTACAAGGACGTTGTAACTACCCAAATGCAACTAAAATGACATCAATTGTTTATGTAATACAGTAGTAAATGGTTCTTATGTGGTTTCTTCATTGCCACAATTATTCAACCCCTTAAAGACTACCACTCTGAAGAACAGAGGTTCATACAGGTGCTTTCCATCAGGTATTGAAAACACCTGTGGATGTCACCGAGCAGCAATCAAGCATAATAAGCACCAATTAGGCAGCTTTAAAATGACTGTGATACTCAGCTCCTTCTAGACATTTACTGGTGTGGTTACAAACATGGTGAAGGCAAGAGAATGGTCCAGGAAGACAAGAGAAGAGGTGATTTCTCTTCACAGGAAGGGCAATGGCTATAAGAAGATTGCAAAGATGTTAAACATACCAAGAGACACCTTAGGAAGCATCATTCGCAAATTCAAGGCAAAGGGCACTGTTGAAACGCTACCTGGTCGTGGCAGAAAGAAGATGCTGACTTCGACTGCTGTGCGCTACCTGAAGCGTAGAGTGGAGAGAAGTCCCCGTGTGACTGCTGAGGAACTGAGAAAAGATTTGTCAGATGTGGGTACAGAAGTTTCAGCCCAGACAATAAGACGCACACTGCGTAATGAAGGCCTCCGTGCCAGAACTCCCAGGCGTACCCCCTTGCTGTCTCCAAAGAATAAGAAGAGTCGACTGCAGTATGCCAAAAGCCATGTGGACAAACCACAAAAGTTGTGGGATAGTGTTCTGTGGACTGATGAAACAAAATTAGAACTGTTTGGGCCCATGGATCAACGCTATGTTTGGAGGAGGAAGAACAAGGCCTATGATGAAAAGAACACCTTGCCTACTGTGAAGCATGGTGGAGGGTCAATCATGCTTTGGGGCTGTTTTGCTTCTGCAGGTACAGGGAAGCTTCAGCGTGTGCAAGGTACCATGAATTCTCTTCAGTACCAGGAGATATTGGATGGAAACGTGATGCAGTCCGTCACACACCTGAGGCTTGGGAGACGTTGGACCTTTCAACAGGACAATGATCCCAAGCATACCTCCAAGTCCACTAGAGCATGGTTGCAGAGGAAAGGCTGGAACATTTTGGAGTGGCCATCGCAGTCACCAGACTTAAATCCGATTGAGAACCTCTGGTGGGACTTAAAGAAAGCAGTTGCAGTGCGCAAGCCTAAGAATGTGACTGAACTGGAGGCCTTTGCCCATGAAGAATGGGCGAAGATACCCGTAGATCGCTGCAAGACACTTGTGTCAAGCTATGCTTCACGTTTAAAAGCTGTTATAACTGTAAAAGGATGCTGTACTAAGTACTAAGATTGAATGTCACTTGGGGGTTGAATAAAACTGATAATGCTGTGAGCACAGAAAAGACATTTGTGGTTATTTCATTATAACTGTTATGTTATATTTGTCTGACCTACAAGTGCCTCTTTAATGTAAATGTAAGCAAGATGACTGAATGATCAAAAGCAATGTCAAACTGGCCAAAACACTCAATTTCAGTGGGGGTTGAATAATTTTGGACACAACTGTATATTGCCAAAAGTATTGGGACGTCTGCCTTTACACACACATGAACTTTAATGGCATCCCAGTCTTAGTCCGTAGGGTTCAATATTGAGTTGGCCCACCCTTTGCAGCTATAACAGCTTCAACTCTTCTGGGCAGGCTGTCCACAAGGTTTAGGAGTGTGTCTATGGGAATGTTTGACCATTCTTTCAGAAGTGCATTTGTGAGGTCAGGCAATCATGTCAGATGAGAAGGCCTGGCTTACAGTCTCCGCTCTAATTTATCCCAAAGGTGTTCTATCGGGTTGAGGTCAGGACTCTGTGCAGTTCAGTCAAGTTCCTCCTCCCCAAACTCGCTCATCTATGTCTTTATGGACCTTGTTTTGTGCACTGGTGCGCAGTCATGTTGGAACAGGAGGGGGCCATCCCCAAACTGTTCCCACAAAGTTGGGAGCATGAGATTGTCCAAAATGTCTTGGTTTGCTGACACCTTAAGAGTTCCCTTCACTGTAACTAAGGGGCCAAGCCCAACCCCTGAAAAACAACCCCACACCATAATCCCCCTCCACCAAACTTTGCACTTGGCACAATGCAGTCAGGCAAGTACCATTCTCCTGGCAATGGCCAAACCCACACACATCCATCAGATTGCCAGACAGAGAAGAGTGATCCATCACTCCAGCAAAAACATCTCCACTGCTCTAGAGTCGAGTGGCAGTGTGCTTTACACCACTGCATCTGACTATTTGCATTGCACTTGGTGATGTAAAGCTTGGATGCAGCTACTCGGCCATGTAAACCCATTCCGTGAAGCTCTGTACACACTGTTGTTGTGCTAATCTGAATGCCACACAAAGTTTGGAGGTCTTTAGCTATTGGCTGTACGGACAGTTGACAACTTCTGTGTCAACTAACAGTTGACCTTGAAATATTTAGTAGCAAGGAAATTTCACGGATGGACTTATTGCACAGGTGGCAAACTATAACTGTACAATGCTTGAATTCACTGAGCTCCTGAGAGCGACCCATTTTTTCCCAAATGTTTGTAGAAGCAGTCTACATGCCTAGGTGCTTGATATTATACATCTGTGCCCATGGAGGTGATTGGAACACCTGAATCCAATGATTTGGAGGGGTGTTCCAATACTTTTGGCCATATAGTGTACATAGGATTATGCAAACACCACCACTATAATCTTCATTGTTTCATTCATGATTGTTGTGTCTCACTACTATTTGATGACCGTGCACCCATAGACACCAATTGATGCAACTGATAGATATGCATACGGTGTTATATACATATACGAGGATTAATCCACAGAGTTGTAGAGGCTTTTGGCATTCCTTCAGATTGTTGCTCCCAGAGCCACTGCTCATCAGCTGGTTTATAATAGTACCAGCATAGAGCTCTGGTGAGTTCATTTAATTTGTTCGGTGGTGGATTTTACACAGTGTGGTGGTGTTTACAAACACGGATATTTATAAAGATAACAATAAGGACTTTTTTGCACATTTATTTATGGATGTTTAAACACAGTGATTTTTACTTGATGGACACATTGTCACTTATGTATTAGTGGATATGGATAAATGGTATATATTCAATGAGATTTAATATGTATTTGGTGCACGTTATATACTGTATGTATTTTTAATTTTGATGGTGAGAGAATAAGTTTCACATATTAGTTTTTTGGCACATTAACATTTTTTGTTATACAGTTGTGTTCAAAATAATAGCAGTCAGACATCACTAACCTGATCAATTACTGTTTTTGGTAGAAATGATATTTCTACATGGCAAATAATTTACTAGCAGGTGTAGTAGAGTAATTGAAATCCAACAGACCCAACAGTCATGACATGCATGCTGCTGATTCTGTGTAATTGAATCACTAATTGAAAGGGGCATGTTCAAAATAATAGCAGTGTGGAGTTCTATTAGTGAGGTCATTCATTCTTTGAAAAACAGCTGGCAATTATTGCCCTTATTTAAGGAAGGAAAGCAGCAAATGTTGTACATGCTGGTTATAGTGCATTTCTCTCTGAAATTCTGAGGAAAATGGGTCGTTCCAGACATTGTTCTGAAGAACAGCGTACCTTGCTTAAAAAGTTGATTGGAGAGGGGAAAACATATAAAGAAGTGCAGAAAATGATAGGCTGCTCAGCTAAAATGATCCCAAATGCTTTAAAATGGCAACCAAAACCTGAAAGATGTGGAAGAAAGCGAAAAACTACCATTCGAATGGATAGAAGAATAGTCAAAATGGCAAGGACTCAGTCAACAATCAGCTCCAGCAAGATCAAAGAAGGTGTAAAGTTACCTGTGAGTACTGTTACAATTAGAAGACACCTATGTGAAGCCAAGCTATCTGCAAGAAGCCCCCGCAAAGTCCCACTGTTGAAAAAAAGACATGTGCTGAAGAGGTTACAATTTGCCAAAGAGCACATTGACTGGCCTAAAGAGAAATGGCGCAACATTTTGTGGACTGATGAAAGTAAGATTGTTCTTTTTGGGTCTAGTGGCCGGAGACAGTTTGTCAGATGACCCCCAAACACTGAATTCGAGCCACAGTACTCTGTGAAGACAGTGAAGCATGGTTGTGCAAGCATCATGATATGGGGATGTTTCTCATACTATGGTTTTGGGCCTATTTATCCCATACCAGGGATCATGGATCAGTTTAAATACATCAGAATACTTGAAGAGGTCATGCTGCCTTATGCTGAAGAGGAAATGCCCTTGAAATGGGTGTTCCAACAAGGCAACGACCCCAAACACACCAGTAAACGTGCAACATCTTGGTTCCAGACCAACAAGATTGATGTTATGGAGTGGCCAGCCCAATCCCTGGATCTTAATCCAATAGGAAACTTGTGGGGTGACATCAAAAATGCAGTTTCTGAGGCAAAACCAAGAAATAGAGAAGAACTGTGGAATGTAGTCCAATCATCCTGGGCTGGAATGCCTGTTCACAGGTGCCAGAAGTTGGTTGACTCCATGCAACACAGATGTACAGCAGTTCTCAGAAACAGTGCTTATACAACTAAATATTCATTAAGTGATTCAAAGGAAAGCAAAATCTTCAAACATTTTTCAGTTTATATAGTGAATGTTTGAGTTTGTAAAGAAGAATACAAACACTGCTATTTTTTGAACAGTCTAATATTCACTTTTCTTCAATTTTTTAGAGGAACAACACAAATTTTATCTATTTTTCTTCATGTTTTGATTTGGAATAGAATGTGTAGTGTTCCCAATGCATTTGTGTGTATGGAAATAAAAGCTATTAGAAGGATTTTGAGCTTTATTCACTTTTTTCAACACACTGCTATTATTTTGAACACAACTGTATATAGTCTGCATTTTGATGCTATGAAATTTACATCCTGAGGAGCGCTTTTCTAATATATTTGTAGTGTATTTTACAAAACAACACTTAAAGGATGTTCCGCCTTAAGGACTTGTCCCCCTGCTCCATGTTAAGAATTGGCACATTTGGGGAGCAGGGGTGGAGCGGGTACCCGATTTTGACAAGTACACTCCAACTGCCTAGGTGAATGGAAGCAGAAGTTCTTCTCTCCTCCACACTCTTTTGGGACATGTGACAGGGCCCAGAAGACTGCAGGACCATACACAATGCGCAGCACTGTTCGCACAAGCTGTCACAACCCGGTGCCCACACTTAAGATTTAAGATGCTGGCGCTAGAGACAGAGGATGGCCAGTGAACCCAGATCCAGTGAGCAAACCGTGGGATCAAGGGACAGGTGAGTGGCTGTTTTTTAAAAGTCAACAGCTGCAATTTTTGTAGTTGCTGACTTTTATATTTTCACAAAAGACTTGAGCTCCACTTTAAGCAGTCTACCCATACCTGCATTAATGCCATACAAAAAGCGAGCAAGCAGAATCATCTCAAAAGACCTGGCAGTGGAACTGAGACCAAACAGGAGGGCTCCAGCAATAGGAATCAGGTCACTGCATAGCAGACATTTCTTTCTGTAATGAAGAAACAATGGTAATTATCAGAAACTGCTTTCATTCTGGTAATGATAGCAAATAGGTTGTAATGCACTTACTTGCCAAATCTGGAAGCTAAATATCCTGATGCCAGAGATCCAAGTAGCCCGCCAATACAGTAACATGTTACAATGAAGGACCATAATAACCTAAGACCACTCTCAGCTATTGGAAGCTCGTATCGATATATCCATGTGTCATTGATGAATGTCTTGACAAACTGGAAGAAAAGTTTTAGGTGATCATTACCTATTGTCTAGGATCTGAAATTACTGTATGGAGCCACTGTATGTCTACCTATAAGAATAAATAATTCTTTAATTTTTTCAGACTACTTCCTTCCATAGTGTAAGTTCTCATTTATACCAGGGCACGGCATATTCCTGGTACATTTTCAGCATTTTTAAAGAGTTTTCAGGTGTTTTTCAGGAGTATTAGAGGTGTTTTACAAGTGTTTTTGAATATGTATCAAGAGTTTGTTTCCTGGGCTTGGCAACAGGAGGAGAGTAGTTCTAGAGGAGCTCTTCAGGCATTAAGACACACATGAAAACACCAAAAAATGTGTGCATTGTGGGTTTAAAAGAGCTCCCTTTGTATTATATAGGGCCAAATCTGGCTGAATATGCTCAAAGAAAAGCTCACATAATTTTTTGAGCATAGGGCATAGAACCACTGAGTGAACATCGAGTTAGAAAGAATGGGATTCTCTATGTTTAAAGGATGAGTTTACCTTTACAGTAGTGACATGTTACGCCCGTATTTAGGGTGTAACATGTAACTAGTTACTTTGCACCGGTCACTCCCCCCTCCCCTATGACAGTGGGTGGGGGTTCTTCTCCCCGCACCTGTTGTTGAAATTAAAAACCAGTGCGACTGTGTTGGTGGAATCGGTGAATGAACTACAAGTCCCTAGCTGCCACTGTTGCAGATGACTTGTTTTTCTCAATGAAGTGCGAGAGCACTGGTGAGCGCTATCGTAGTTCATTTACACTTCCTACAGCTTCCAAAGAGAAAGCCCATACAGAGATATGGGCAGAAAGCTGTAGGCAGTGTCTGCAGGAGCATGACACTGCACCTGTGATCTGCTGATCGCAGGTGCCATGCTCTGCAGGCTTCTGAGAAAAAAAATTGTAAAAGCATATTTTTTTATCTGAAAAACATGTGCATGTATTATTTTTTTTTTAAAGATGAACTTAGCCTTTCAAAAACTGTCTGGTTCACAGTTCTCTAAACCTTTGAAGAACATTAACTACTGTATATCTAGCTCTTTTGTAAAATTAATATTAAGCCTTTTAACAAATTAGAGCAATTCTTGAATTCTGAATACACCAAAAGGAATTTCAGATGTGTTTGTGATGTGTTTAGTATCTGAATCTACAATGATGCCTACAGCCTTGTTTCTCAACCTTTTTACAACCACGGCACCCTTTAAAATTATGCACAATCTTGAGGCACCCCCTTCCAAAATGTAAAAAATAAAACTAATAGTTTGCAGACTGCTACTGACTAGTGTTCCAGCCTTCCTTTTTCCTCATTTTCTCCCCCCACCCATCTAACGTGACCCCAGTGCTGACAGACAGTGGTGGGGGGCTAATAAGGATGCCTTGCAGGTGCCCAATGTTCTCCTTATCATCATTGATGTGATACTGGTGGCTGGCCTGCACAGTGCCCAGCATTGACATGTTGCCCAGTGAAAACTTGTATCTTTCTGTAACAACAAATCGGACCTGATCCTCCTCACTGGCTTGTATACAATGTTTGGCCAATTTGGGGCATTTATTAAGCATTTTGCCAAGGCACCCTTGAAGAACCCAGAAGGCATCCCAGGGTGCCACCCTATATTTAAAAATATAGTCTGTAGAAGGGACAATTGAAAGGTGATTGGTTATCCAAATGTGTTTCCTATGGAAACAAAATCTAACTAATCAGATGCATTTAATTTGTGTAATGTTATCGACAGTGTGTAGCACCCCACTAGGTATCCAGGGGGAGCTAGTTGCTAATTGTTAGTTAGACAGGCTGAGCAGCAGCCTGGGAATGAGTGAGAAGATCAAATTTGGGTCAGGGCTGAGAGGCTCTGCAGCTCAGTTCCCTGACACCTCCCCCTGCTCTAGAATCTTGGAGAAGATTCTAGAAGCAGTGAGCGGGGGTGAGAAGGCGCTGTCTCGCACACTTAGAGGACTCTGGCCAATTCTCAAGCAAGAGGCTTGGCATGGGGCATGGGCAGTCTTTAAGTGTGGCTGAGCCTGCTCAGTAGCAGGAGAGTTTGGGTTGAATGATGCGAGAGAGAAATAGATGCAGGAGCCTGAGAGGGGGCCCGGTGGTAAAGGGCCTATCTACAGGCAGAGTTTCTGGATAGGAGGATCACTCAGCCTCACCTTTCCCAGAGGGAGAACCATCTGTGGAGCCAGGGAAGGAACCAGCCAGGCAGAAGGCCTTAAGGCAGCCACCTACCCAAACCAGCTCACAGAAAAGGTACTGGCTGAGTAATCCTACACCCCCTGAGCCAGTTAAGGGAAAAGAGCATTCTGGTGGAAAACCTGACTAGCTTCTTACCCTGGACTGTTTAACCTAAAGTGGCAGACACTGGATCCCCCTGCCAGGGATTTCCTCCAGATAGCTAGATGAGAAGAGGGTTCATCTGGGGTCTGGGGTGGTACATCAGCAGAGACTGAAGAGCTCTTCAAAAAGGAACTTTTTGCTATATAAAGACTTGTACATAGCTGCCAGGAAGTTGTCCTCGATTTACAGTTCCCTTGGGCATCCCATACACCTCTTACCCCAAGTTCAATACCCCTAATAAAATGTAAACACTAAAAAAAATCCAAAACAGACATACCCATGAAAGAAGAAAGTAAATACTTACCTTTCCTGTGGCTCCATTCACAAGAAATCCTCCTCTGAAATCTATATGGAAACTGACACTTCCAGGAGTGTCAATCTACTTGACCCTCCTCAGTGTTTAGCCCCTCTTCCCATCGAGGGCTGCAAATTGAGGGTGCTGCTGTATAAGGGAATGCAAGATGCTAATATCTAGTTAAAGAATACTTCTAATGTAATAATTTATTGATGATTAGTCTGTGAAACAGTCGACACAATTGTCAGATCGTTTTATGCTTGCCAGAGTGGCAATGAATGAAAACATAGACAATTATCAGTTTAGTGCTCACCTGAGAGGGAGAGTTTACCACAGATATATGAAATCCATATTGAAAAGTTCCTCCAATTCCCAACACAAATATGAGCATAAGAAGCCCACGATACTGGAGCTGAGAGACAAAATGTTTAATACTGTATTACTGAACTGCCTACAACACGCATGCTGTGATAGATCAGCTGAACAGTTTGTATTGTAGTAAATCTAAAATTAAAATTGATTCCCCGATCCACCTCAAATGTGTGGATGAGAGAATCGACTAATTTTTTTTTTCGTTTAACCTGCTGGTTGAATGAAAAATATGACTAATGTATGGGCTGCCTTTCTGACCCTACCTTAACCCCTTCACGCCGACATAACACAAATATGCAGCCTCACAGAACTGGACTTTTTTCTGTGGACCGCATATTTGCGTACATGTCTTTGTGCTGGGAGGGCGCCGCACAGCTCACTCCCAGCACAAAGACTGAGGTGTCACTGAGAGCCCCGGGTCCCGTTCTAACGATCGGAACCAGGGACAACCGATTCCATGTCACATGTTCACTGTGATAGCCTCTGATTGGCTATCACAGTGATCAGTCACTGTACAGCCCGCCCCCTTGTTTTTTTATTCTCCATAAATGGAGCTGAGAGATACATTGTATCTCTCTTTCCTTCCATAGAGGAAGAACAAAACAAAAAACTGTTTGTTAAAAAAAAGATAAATAAGCATTAAAAAAAATAAAAAATAAAAAATAAAGAAGACATACCTAGATCAAGGTTTGATCTAGTTCAGT
Organism: Staurois parvus; assembly: GCF_062004578.1. Lineage (NCBI taxonomy): Eukaryota > Metazoa > Chordata > Amphibia > Anura > Ranidae > Staurois > Staurois parvus. The sequence goes on along the minus strand of NW_028318500.1, from coordinate 3,202,829 downwards.
GCCAGGGTTAGTGTTTGGGTCAGGGTCAAAAGTCAAGGGCAAAAGTCAGGGTAAAAGGTCAAGATTTTTTTCTTTAAATTGGTATCAGTGTCCCTTAGTGTCAGTGTGTTTTAGGTAAACAAAAAAACAAAATGCGCGCTATTGTTTCTGGGCTGTACTACGAGTACAAAATAAAATAACATACACATATATGGTATCGTTGCGATTGTCAAGAGCTGGAAAATTTATTTTGGGTTGTTCTTTGGTGGTAGGTTATGGTAGTTACAAGAAACACACAGCTAAATTAAAAAAAAAATTTTTTTACTATTTTGGGCCAGTTTTCATTTGATAATAAAAAAACTAGAAAAGCTACAATTTCTGGGGAAATTGTGTGAAGTGTTCTTGCCTCCACCAGTAGTCTACAACTGGAGTGGGCGAAGTAACTGGGTGGAGTGGCTTGTCACTCTGCTGCCTGCTCACACACCTGGGTTCCAATGGCAACTCACTCTACAGCAAGGGCAGAGAAAACGGTTAAAAACAAACTGCTCCAACTTGCTCACTTCACTGGCGGTTGCCATCTTCAAACTGTTGTAGTTTAAAAATTATACATCCTACACTAAAGAGCTTTATATTGTGAGAATCACAAGAACCAGACCTTTTGATGCATAGTATGTCTCTGAAATATTAAAAATGAAGGCACAGTCGCAGTTTAGAAATTGCCCTTCAAATTTGAGGTGGCTAGAGTGTACATAGGATTATGCAAACACCACCACTATAATCTTCATTGTTTCATTCATGATTGTTGTGTCTCACTACTATTTGATGACCTTGCACCCATAGACACCAATTGATGCAACTGATAGATATGCATACGGTGTTATATACATATACGAGGATTAATCCACAGAGTTGTAGAGGCTTTTGGCATTCCTTCAGATTGTTGCTCCCAGAGCCACTGCTCATCAGCTGGTTTATAATAGTACCAGCATAGAGCTCTGGTGAGTTCATTTAATTTGTTCGGTGGTGGATTTTACACAGTGTGGTGGTGTTTACAAACACGGATATTTATAAAGATAACAATAAGGACTTTTTTGCACATTTATTTATGGATGTTTAAACACAGTGATTTTTACTTGATGGACACATTGTCACTTATGTATTAGTGGATATGGATAAATGGTATATATTCAATGAGATTTAATATGTATTTGGTGCACGTTATATACTGTATGTATTTTTAATTTTGATGGTGAGAGAATAAGTTTCACATATTAGTTTTTTGGCACATTAACATTTTTTGTTATACAGTTGTGTTCAAAATAATAGCAGTCAGACATCACTAACCTGATCAATCACTGTTTTTGGTAGAAATGATATTTCTACATGGCAAATAATTTACTAGCAGCTGTACTAGAGTAATAGAAATCCAACAGACCCAACAGTCATGACATGCATGCTGCTGATTCTGTGTAATTGAATCACTAATTGAAAGGGGCATGTTCAAAATAATAGCAGTGTGGAGTTCTATTAGTGAGGTCATTCATTCTTTGAAAAACGGGGCAATTATTGCCCTTATTTAAGGAAGGCAGCAAATGTTGTACATGCTGGTTACAGTGCATTTCTCTCTGAAATTCTGAGGAAAATGGGTCGTTCCAGACATTGTTCAGAAGAACAGCGTACCTTGATTAAAAAGTTGGCTGGAGAGGGGAAAACATATAAAGAAGTGCTGAAAATGATAGGCTGCTCAGCTAAAATGATTGCAAATGCTTTAAAATGGCAACCAAAACCAGAAAGACGTGGAAGAAAGCGAAAAACTACCATTCGAATGGATAGAAGAATAGCCAAAATGGCAAGGACTCAGCCAACAATCAGCTCCAGGAAGATCAAAGAAGGTCTAAAGTTACCTGTGAGTACTGTTACAATTAGAAGAAGCCTATGTGAAGCCAAGCTATCTGCAAGAAGCCCCCGCAAAGTCTCACTGTTGAAAAAAAGACATGCTGAAGAGGTTACAATTTGCCAAAGAGCACATTGACTGGCCTAAAGAGAAATGGCGCAACATTTTGTGGCCTGATGAAAGTAAGATTGTTCTTTTTGGGTCTAGTGGTCGGAGACAGTTTGTCAGATGACCCCCAAACACTGAATTCAAGCCACAGTACACTGTGAAGACAGTGAAGCATGGTTGCGCAAGCATCATGATATGGGGATGTTTCTCATACTACGGTGTTGGGCCTATTTATCGCATACCAGGGATCATGGATCAGTTGGAATACATCAGAATACTTGAAGAGGTCATGCTGCCTTATGCTGAGGAGGAAATGCCCTTGAAATGGGTGTTCCAACAAGACAACGACCCCAAACACCTGTAAACGTGCAACATCTTGGTTCCAGACCAACCAGATTGACGTTATGGAGTGGCCAGCCCAATCCCCAGATCTTAATCCAATAGAAAACTTGTGGGGTGACATCAAAAATGCATTTTCTGAGGCAAAACCAAGAAATAGAGAAGAACTGTGGAATGTAGTCCAATCATCCTGGGCTGGAATACCTGTTCACAGGTGCCAGAAGTTGGTTGACTCCATGCTACACAGATGTACAGCAGTTCTCAGAAACAGTGCTTATACAACTAAACATTAATTGATTCAAAGGAAAGCAAAATCTTCAAACATTTTTCAGTTTATATAGTGAATGTTTGAGTTTGTAAACAAGAATACAAACACTGCTATTTTTTTAAACAGTCTAATATTCACTTTTCTTCAATTTTTTTTTAAGGGAACAACACAAATTTGATATATTTTTCTTCATGTTTTGATTTGGAATAGAATGTGTAGTGTTCCCAATGCATTTGTGTGTATGGAAATAAAAGCTATTAGAAGGATTTTGAGCTTTATTCACTTTTTTCAACACACTGCTATTATTTTGAACACAACTGTATATGATTTTGCATTTATGGGTGGGGGGTGTGTGCGTGCCCTACCCATGCCGCCATTCATGGCCATAGCTATCAGTCACTGCGTCCTGGCCGATGATTACTCAACGGCGTCCAGTGATTGCCTAGGATCTCCGACAGGGAGGAGAACTGTTAGTAAACAAAACAGTTCTCACTGTCGGCTTGCGCACACTGCTTTCATGCACAGCCATGCAAAGCAGTGTTATTACTGTGAAGCACACAGACACAAGTGACACAGCACACAGTTAACCCTTTGATCGCCCCTCATGGTAACCCCTTCCTCCCTAGTACAATTAGTACAGTGTCAGTGCTTTTTTTTTTTTTTTTCTAGCATTGATCACTGTAGTCCATTCCCCCCAGTGTCAGAATGCCCGCTGCAGTCCCACTATAAGTCGCTGATCGCCGCCATTACTAGTAAAAATATTTTTAAAAAAAAGCCCAGTATGTATACCGCCATTTGTAAATGCTCTAACTTTCACGTAAACCAATTAATTTACATGTATTGGGATTTTTTTTTAGCTCAGACATATAGCAGAATACATTTTGGCTTACATTTATGACAAAGTTTGATTTTTGAGATTTTTTTACTGGATATGTTTAATAGCAAAAAGTCAAAAATATAGTTTTTTTTCCTCAAAATTATCGGTATTTTTTTGTAGCGCAAAAAATAAATAACGCACAGGCGATCAAATACCACAGAAAGAAAGCTCAATTCGTGGGAAAAAAGGATGAAAATTTCATTTGGGTGCAGCATTGCATGACCGTGCAGTTGTCAGTTAAAGTAACGCAGCGCCGTAACACAATAAAAGGCCTGGTCAGGAAGGGGGGGTAATCCTCAGGAGGGCAAGTGGTTAATTACAAATTACAGGATCATCATAAACTTGGAATGCTGTTATTTCTTACAATTCTGAGAAGGTGCCAATAATTTTGTCCAGTCTATTTTTTGGGTTTTGCGTGGAATGTGTCAGATTTGTATTTTCGTTTCTCCCTCTTTTTTGTGTCATACCAATACAAACAAAATAAATAAATATGAGAATGCCGAAACATTTGTAATTGCAACAATTTTCTAGGGGAAGTGATGCATTATCTGACAGAAATGCAGGGGTGCCAATATTTTTGGCCATGACTAGCTCAGATTGTTTTAAAAAAGAGCTGGATACAATCCTGCAATAGGTAGAAGCATTAGAGACTTCGACAGTATCAGATTGCCTTTAGGAGATCAGGAAGGATTTTTTTTTCCCTGTTGGAGCAAAGTGGATCATGCTTGTATGGTTTTTTATATTCTCTGGTTAAACTGTGGGTTTAAGATTCTGTATATGAAGTTTTTCTATGTATTTATTTTTTTATTGATTGAAGTCAATTGATTTTTTTTTTTTCAACCTAACTATGTAACATTTAACATGTTGACCAAGGGAGTTCTGTACCTGAGAGGACTCTAGTTCCAGTGGTGTATTCTCAGAAACTGATAACACATGTAAACTTTTTTACTGAGAAATCTATGACTCTATTGCTAGAGTTCAGGTTTACACTTAATGACAATTGAACATACTGTATGCCCAGCAGGACATTCACATATTGTACATTAAAGCAAATTCAACCCCGCTGAAGCTTTCTTAAAAGTTAAAGTATATGTAAACCCTTACCTTGTAAAACAACCCATTCAGTTTACGATAGAAGTGAAGAGCAACACACGTGTGCATGTGTATATATATATAAGAAAAAGTTGGGTGAATATAGAAAACACATTAAGTGGGACACAATTGGATAAAGTAGTATGGATTCCATATTGATATCGTATATTAGGAAAAAGTACAAGCACTTATATATGAAATGCAATTAGGGTATGGGATATGATTCATAAACAAATGGGGTGGGAGTTCAATTCTATGTTGATGCCATTGGTAGACACAGATTTCTTCCCTCCAGGGAGGGAAGATATTTCAGGTAAATGGAAAAGAAAAGGGAACGTACAGTTAAAGGATATAATGGACGGGGGGAACATTTGCTCCTTTAAGGGTTTTAAAAAAAGGAGTTGTTTTCCTCGTTAAACGAGTGGAGATATCTCCAGCTGAAACGTAATTTGCTCCCTAAGTCCTTAAAGCAGAGTTCCACTCACACTGTAAAAATAAAAGTCAGCAGCTACAAAAATTGTAGCTGCTGACTTTTAAAAAAACAGCCACTCACCTGTACCACGATCCCGTTGTGTCCTCCCTGCAGCCTGTTTCACCAGCCGTCTAGTGTTCCAGGTGCCGGCATCTGCAGTGTGGGCACCCGGCTGTGACAGCTTGCGGCTTCACAGCTGGGTACCCACTGCGCATTCTGAATGGCCCCGTAGTCTTCTGGGACCTGTCACGTGTCCCAGAAGACTATGGGGAGGGAGGGTAGGAGGACAACTTCCGATTCCGATCACCTAGGCTATCGCAGCGGAAGTGGGAGTGGGTACCTGTCAAATTCAGTTACCCGCTCCCCAAAGGTGCCAATCCTTAATAGGGAGAGCGGGGGACCAGTCTTTACCAATGACGAATTTAAATTGAGGTCCCGAAAGACCCAGGCACATGCTTATTGCATAAAACTGAGACTACAGTAGAAAAATATAAGAACTCGCTGGCATTTCATCTGATAAAGGCGGCAAAGGGGTTGATACCTATATGTTGGCAAGAGCAGAAAATATGAAAAAAAGAAAAAAAAAGACTGGATAAGTAGTGTTGTCTATGTACATAAGATGGAGGAACTCTACCATCAGGCAGAAGATAGAATGGAGAGATTCAGAGAAAGGTGGGAGAAATGGGAAAAGTTCAAAGAGCAATTTAAAGAAAAAGAGATAAGAAAGGAGGAAAGAGAAGGGTGCCTTGAGAGGGAAGAGAAAGGAGGAGGAGCGAGGAGATAAGAGGGAAAAATATTAGGGAGCAGAAGGGGGAAAAAGGAGTGGGTGGGTGGGGTTTTTTCTTTAGAATGAAGAGGTATAAGGAAATTGTGTAATGTTGAATATTTTGAAATTGTAATGCTGTAATGAGATATACTAAAAATTAATAAAATATTTATGATAAAAAAAGCTCCTGGGTTGCTTTTGCAGTGTGTTTTGGATCATTGTCCATCTATACTGTGAAGCGCCGTCCAATCAACCTTGCTGCATTTGGCTGAATCTGGGCTAACAGTATATCTCTAAACACTACAGAATTCAGCCGGCTGCTTCCGTCTTCTGTCACATCATCAATAAACACCAATGACCCAGTGCCAATGGAAGCCATGTATGCCCATGCCATCACACTGCCTTCACCATGTTTTACAGATGACGTTGTGTGCTTTGGATCATGAGCTGTTCCAAGCCTTCTCCACACTTTTTTCTTCCTGTCATTCTGGTACAGATTAATCTTAGTTTCATCCATCCAAAGAATGCTTTTCCTGAACTGGCTTTTTTAGATTTTTTTTGGCAAAGTCTGATCTGGCTTTTCTATTCTTCAGGCTTATGAATGGTTTGCACCTTGTGGTGAACCCTGTGTATTTGCTCTCATGAAGTCTTCTCTTGATTGTAGACTTTGACAATGATACGCCCACCTCCTGGAGAGTGCCCTTGTCTGGATGTCGTGCATGGGTTTTTCTTTACTATTGAGAGGATCCTGCGATCATCCACCACTGTTGCCTTCTGTGGACGTCCATGCCTTTTTATGTTGCTGAGCTCACCAGTGCGTTCTTCTTTCCTCAGAATGTATCAAACTGTTGATTTGGCCACTCTTAATGTTGCTGCTATCTCTCTCTGATGGATTTATTTAGTTTTTGAAGCCTTACAATGGCCTGTTTCACTTGCATGGAGAGCTTTTTTGAACGCATGATGTAGGTTCACAGGAATAGACTCCAAATGCAAATACCAAACTTAGAATCAACTCCTGACCTTTTACCTGCTTAATTGATTAAGAAATAATGGAGTAGCCCACACCTGGCCATGAAACACCTTTTGATTCAACTCTCCAATTACTTTTGGTCCCTGAAAAAGGGGGGATGGCTACTCTTAAGAGCTGTAGTTCCTAAACCCTTCCTCCAGTTTGGATGTACAAGTCCTCAAATTAAACCTGAGAGTGTGCACTTTCAGACCATCACTGACCTACCACCAAAACAGTCATGCTGAACCATGTTACAGGCAGCATAACGTTCTCCACAGCTTCTCAAGACCCTTTCATATCTGTCACATGTGCTCAGGGTGAACCTGCTCTCATCTGTGAAAAGCACAGGGCACCATTCTGGTGTTCAGTGGCAAATGCCAATCGAGCTCTATGGTGCTAGGCAGTGAGCACAGGGCCCACAAGAGGACGCCGGGCCCTCAGGCCACCCTCATGAAATCTGTTTCTGATTGTTTGGTCAGAGGCATTCACACCAGTGGCCTGCCGGAGGTCATTTTGTAGGGCTCTGGCAGTGCTCATCCTGTTCCTCCTTGCACAAAGAAACAGATACTGGTCCTGCTGATGGGTTAAGGACCTTCTACTGCCCTGTCATGCTCTCCTAGAGTAACTGGAATCTCCTCCATGCTCTTGAGACTGTGCTGGGAGACACAGCAAACCTTCTGGCAAAGGCACGTATTGATGTGCCATCCTGGAGGAGTTGGACTGCCTGTGCAACCTCTGTAGGGTCCAGGTATCGCCTCATGCTACCAGTAGTGACACTGACCCTAGTAAAATGCGAAAGTAGTCAAAAACAGTCAGAAAAGATGAGTAGGGGAAAAAAAAGTGGCCTCCACCTGTAAAACCATTCTTATTTTTGGAAGTCATCTCAATGTTGCCCATCTAGTGCACCTGTTGTTATGTTCATTAATACCAAAGCAGCTGAAACTGATTAACAACCCCCTCTGCTACTTAACTGACCAAACCAATATTCCAGGACTTTAATTGACTTGATGCTATACTCTGATTAAAAAGTGTTCCTTTAATTTTTTTGAGCAGTGTATAAACTTGCAGTGCTTTCTTTCTATAGCAGTCCCAGGAGGTTGAAGATAAAGACTGCCCCATTCTGCTGTCTATCTGCAGTTGTCTAACTTGCCCCTTGCCTTAGTCACAAGTACAGCATTGCAATCACCAACCCTGCCGATTTTCCACACAGCAGTCTTTATCTTAAACTCACTTCGGAAAGCAAAGGTTAGACATTGATATGTTACTCTTTTGCTTCACCCTGTGTTTATATATCAGTATTTAAAGCTAAACCCAAGGCGAATGGCGAAATACACAGATGAAATGCATATAAGGGAGCTGTTTACCTGCCAAAAGATTTATTTTTCTGTCAATCCACTTCTGGGTTTTATACAGCTCTGCTTCACTGCTAGTGATGGGCTAAACATTCGACCGTGAACTTCAAACAGGGACAATTCACTAAGCGGTATTTTACCACATCTGAGTATGGGGTAAGACACCGCACAGCTACTAAAATACCGCGTGACAAATATTATTAAAGCGGAGTTCCACCCAAAAGGGGAAGTTCCGCTTTAAAGATTAGCCCCCTGCTCCCCATTAAGGATTGGCACCTTTGGGGAGTGGGGAGGGGGGAAGGGTACCCAAATTTTACAGGTACCCGCTCCCACTTCCGCTGCGATCGCCTAGGCAATCGGAAACGGAACTTGTCCTCCTACCCTCCCTCCCCGAAGTCTTGTGGGACACGTGACAGGTCCCAGGAGACGACGGGGCCATTCAGGAAGCGCAGTGCTACTCACGCATGCGGAATGGGTACTCGGCTGTGAAGCCGCAAGCTGTCACAGCTGGGTGCCCCCACTGAAGATGTCGGCGCCTGGAATACAGAACGGCTGGTGAAACGGGCTGTGGCAGGGGCACCGCGAGATCGTGGGACAGCTGAGTGGCTGTTTTTAAAAGTCAGCAGCTATAGTTTTTGTAGATGCTGACTTTTATTTTTACAGTGTGAGTGGAACTCCGCTTTAAGTCATTCAGTATTTTAGTAGTGAAAATATTCTTTAATGGTTCACCGCTGACAGCTGAATGTAAAAAAATTGTCGGCATTGCCCAGAAATTAAAAAAAAAATGTTTAAAAATGACGTGGGGGTCCCCCCCCAAATATCCATGCCAGACCCTTATTCGAGCATGCAGCCTGGCAGGTCAGGAAAGGGGGGGGAACGAGCGAGTTCTTTCCCCCTCCTTAACCATATCTGGCCACATGCCCTCAACATGGGGGGTACTTTGTGGCGGGGGCTCCCCTTCAAAGCACCTTGTCCCCATGGGGACAAGGGCCTCTTCACCACAACTGTGGCCAGTGGTTGTGGGGGATAGGCATGCAGGGGACTTATCGGAATCTGGTAGCCCCCTTTAACAAGGGGGCCCCCAGATCCCAGACTTCTCCCATGTGAACAAGTATGGGGTACATGGTGTAAAAAAAATTACAAAAGAGATGACAAGTCCTTTATTAAAAACAAAAGTAACCAAAGTAGATCCAACGTCAATCACAATGCCCACCGCCACTGCCAACCCGAAAAAAAAAACAAAAACGCTAGCTCCTGGCTGTCTGAGAGCTGCTCCAGGATGACAGTTATTAGATACTGCCCCCTTGTGATGTCATTATGCGCTATGATTGGCCAAAGCATTGCACCTGACCTGTGGTCAAGTGCATTGATTTGGCCAATCACAATGCACTCTCAGGGCGCAGTGCATTTTGGGGTGTACTCACTACACATCTCTCTGACAGGGCTGGAGACCTGATTTATCTCTAACGCAGTTAAAGCCTAAGTTTAGGTAATTTTTTTTTTTAAGTCAGCACTTACATTTAATGAGAAGTGTTCCTTGTACCGGTGCCAGCTGTTCTAGTTGTAATCCAAAGTTCTCTGTGATACCCCCAGATGGTGGAGGAGGTGAACCTTTCATTCAACTGCCCGTCCTCTAATTATAGATTGCTTTTCATTCAAGGAAGTTATAGTGAGGCTTCTATCAATGGAGGAGGGGGTGGAAAGAACGGGCATAGTCCGTACTCTTCATGAGTGCCTGTGCCAGGTCCAACACTTGCATTAAACCCACATAGGCATGCTTTAATATATGTGTTGTACATGGTATCCTTAAAATCAAGGCACGTTCATTGATGTATCAGAAGGTTTGTAAATATCTTTTTTTTTGGACAGTTTTAGAGTTGGCCATGTGATCCTTCCCCATGTCTTCAGTACAATGCTTGCTTTCATTTATGCATGAGCTATTATTATGTACAAAAAACCTCTTTAGTCTTTTCAGCAGCCCCATGTGACACTCCACATCACATGTGGGGTTCTCAGAGATCTTTATTGACCGCAGGTCATTTCCTCCTTGCTTCCCTGTCTATCATTGCAGTGTATGTGAATATGTGGGTGGAGCCCTGGGGGTCATTATCTGAAACAAACCCAAGAAAGCAGGCATGTTTGTTTTGATCCAGGGGGCCAGGAAAAGCATGATCCCCCACTTCCGCAGGTTCCTCTGCATTCTATACTTCATCCCCATAGTCTCTTCTGCCCTATGCTCTGGGAGTTGGATGCCTTTGAAGTCATCAAGACCAATGCAGGGTCCATAGCCTAGATGGGCTATGGAACCTGCATAGATGGGCTATTTGAGTATCCGTCACTAATTGTTGTAGCATGAGCCAGCCGCGTGTAGTACTGAAAAAATGTGCTCTGTATATCTTGCGCTGAATTAGTTCCTAAAAATTAGGACATTCCATACCTGGAGGACAAAATGGATATCCAAGGATGGGAAAGAGAGGATAGGGTGATGGGGAGATATTTCCAACAGAAACAAATTTCTACATATAGCCCATGTGGTAGGGTTACATAGTTACATAGTTAGTCTGGCTGAAAAAAGACAAAAGTCCATCCAGTTCAACCATTAAAAAAAAAGTTAGAATCCTATACCCACAGTTGATCCAGAGGAAGGCAAAAAAAAAACCCAGCAAGGCATGATCCAATTTGCTCCTGCTGGGAAAAAAATTCCTTCCTGATCCCCCAAGAGGCAATCGGATATTCACTGGATCAACTTTTCCTATAAATGTTAGTATCCAGTTATATTCTGTGCATCTAAGAAAGAATCCAGGACTTTTTTGAAGCAATCCACTGAGCTGGCCAGAACAAACTCTTGAGGGAGTCTATTCCACATTTTCACAGCTCTCACTGTGAAGAAACCTTTCCGTGTTTGGAGATTAAATTTCTTTTCCTCCAGACATAAAGAGTGCCCCCTTGTCCTCTGTGATGACCTCAGGGTGAATAGCTCTACACTGAGGTCACTATATAAACCACTGATGTATTTATACATGTTGATCATATCCCCCCTTAACCTCTTCTTCTCAAGAGAGAATAAATTCAGTTCCTCTAATCTTTCCTCATAGCTGAGCTCCTCCATGCCTCTTACCAGTTTGGTTGCCCTTCTCTGTACTTTCTTCAGTTCCCCAATGTTCTTTTTGTGAATTGGTGCCTAAAACTGAACTGCATATTCCAGATGAGGTCTTACTAATGATTTGTACAGGGATAATATGATATCTATACCTCTTAATACAAGAGAGGATTTTGCTATCTTTAGAAACCGCAGCTTGGCATTGCATGCCATTATTAAGCTTGTGATCTACCAGAACCCCCAGATCCTTCTCCACCATTGATTCCCCCAGTTGTACTCCCCCTAGTATGTATGATGCATGCATATTCTTAGCCCCCAAGTGCAGAACCTTACATTTATCAACATTAAACCTCATTTGCCACATAGTTGCCCAATTAAACAGTGCATTGAGGTCGGCTTGTAAGTTGGAGACATCCTATAAGGACGTTATTCCACTGCACAGCTTGGTGTCATCTGCAAAGACTGAAATGGGATTTTTAATCCCAGACCCTATATCGTTTATAAATATATTAAAAAGTAAGGGTCCCAACACTGAACCTTGGGGTACACCACTAACAACCCTAGACCATTCAGAGTATGAATCATTAACCACTACTCTTTGAAAACGATCAAAAGTTTTCTATCCAGTTACATACAAATTTTTCCAAGCCCATAGACTTTACCTTACACATTAGCCGTGTGTGGGGAACTGTGTCAAACGCTTTTGCAAAATCCAAGTATACCACATCCACCGCCACCCCTCTGTTCAAGATTTTTGCTCACCTCCTCATAAAAAGAAATCAGATTTGTTTGACAACTTCTGCCTTTCATGAATCCATGCTGTCTGTTGCTTAAAATATTTTTTTCCAGCAAGAACTCATCTGTGTGGTCTTTTATTAAACTCTCCAATATCTACCCAACTATAGAAGTTAAACTAACAGGTCTATAATTACTTGGTAAAATTTTGACCCCTTTTTAAATATTGGCACCACATTGGCCTTACGCCAATCCAGTGGTACTATGCCAATCATTACAGAGTCCCTAAAAATTAGAAACAATGGCTTTGAAATGACAGAGCTCAATTCTTTAAGGACCTGTGGGTGTATGCCATCTGGTCCAGGTGCTTTATTCACCTTTATTCTGTCTAAATATTTTTGGATCATATCAATTGTGAGCCAATGTGGATCATCTGGAGCTGTGTCAATACCATGCCCATTATGGACAAGAGCTCCCCATGCTCCTTTGTATACACAGAGCTGAAGAAGGTATTCAATAAATTAGCCTTCTCTTTGTCCCCAGTCACCCACTCTAGATTATTTTGTATAGGGCCTACATGCTCAGACCGGACATTTTTACTATTAACATATCTGAAGAATTTTTTGGGAGTTGGTCCTGCTATCTTTTGCAATCTGTCATTCATTTTCAATTTTTGCGGCCTTTATTTCCTTTTTGCATAATCTGTTATATTCTTTGTAATATGTAAACGATGATAGCATTCCTTCATTTTTAAATTTAATAAAAGCTCTTTTCTTATCTATAGCTTTTTTAACTTTGGCCGTAAGCCACATACAGTAGGTTTGATTTTTAGCCTTTTAAACTTGTTGCCCATGGGAATATATTTTTCAATGTGTTCACATACAGTCTTTTTGAAGAACTCCCATTTCTGTGTTGTGTTCATCAATGCCAATATTCCTTCCCAGTCTAAGTCTTGGAGAGCAGTTCACAGCCTTGGAAAATTAGCTCTCTTGAAATTTTTTTTCCCGTATGTGCTTGCTGTTTACAGCTAACAAAAAATGAAATCATGTTATGGTCACTGCTACCCAGATGTTCTTTTATATGGACATTTGTAATAAGCTCTGCATGGATTGAGATTACCAGGTACAGCAGAGCTTCTTTCCTAGTAGGGGCGTCTATGAACTGTACCATAAATTGTCCTGTAGTAGATTTAAACATTTTTGCCTGTTAACTGTTCCTGCAGTACCATTACTCCAGTCAATTTCCGGGTAGTTAAAATCCCCCATTATTATCACTGTCCCAGCCCTTGCACCCCTTTCGATCTGTGCAAGGAGCTGAGTTTCCACCTCCTTAACACTGGGAGGCCTGTAACAAACTCCAATGATTACCTTTGTAGTACGCACCCCCATGTGCAGTTCCACCCATAATACTTCAGCCTCATCACACTCTCCATCAACTAGGTCCTCTTTCACACTCGCTCTGCGATCACTTCTCACAAAGAGAAAGACACCACCACATTTCCTATTTACCCTGTCTCTCCGAAAGAGAACATATTAGTGAAATTAATTTGGAGGTGTGGTTTAGACCTTTGATTAATAGGATCCACTCAGACACTTTAAGATTGCTATTCATAAGATGCATCAGCTGATGTGAACCATGCCTTTGCAAAAAGGAGCTCTCAATCAAGAGTAGTTGATCTGCATAAAGCTGAAAAATGATACAAAGCAATCTCAAAGTGTACAGTATATGCATCCAGTAGTCAACATCTCATTTATAAATGGGGACAGTTTAGTACTGTGGCTACTCTTCCTAGAAGTGGGTGCCCAGCCAAGATAACTTCACTGTCACAAAACAGGATCTTTAGTGAGACAAAGAGGAACCCACGAGTACCAGCAAAAGGTTTGAAGACATCACAGAAACTGGCAAACACCCCTGTTTGAGTCTACCATATGTAAGTCTTTGAACAGACAGGATGTACATGGCAGTATATCACAGAGAAAGCCGCTGCTCTCCAAAAAAAAAAATTGCTGTGCGCCTAAAGTTTGCTAAAGAGCACCTGCAACGCTACTGAAAAAATGTTTTGTGGACAAATGAAACAAAAAGTTGAATTGTTTTGGACAAATACTCAGTACTATGTATAGCACAAAAAGGGCACAGCTTATCAACATCAAAACCTCCTGGGTCAGTAGGTAGAACCAACCGATTTGATAGCGTTATAGGTGCCACTTCCAGAAAAAGAAAAAAGTTTGTCAGCTGGTCTGGTACGTTTAGCAAAAAATACCTCATGTCTTTACGAATTTGAATATGGAATGGATGTCCCCATTTATAAGACGCTCCTGTCCGTTGAATCACATCCATCAGAAGTTCCACCATTCTTCTCACCGATTTAGTCAGTCTGAAGAGATCTGGGAGGAATTGTATGGACACCAATCAAAGTCCACTGCACCAGATTTCCACACTTGTCACATTATTTCTTTTGTATTTATAGTAAAGAAATGCACTCTGCAGAGTACATTACATGAGTATCCTATGGCATTTGCTCTCAGTGTTACACTCTGTCCGATTTGGTGCACTCTGTCCAATTGCAATATCATCTGTCGGGAAGGTATCCAGAATGTTGTTCAGGATAGTGCTGACTTTTTAGCTTGGAGATCTCCTCTGGAGGTGGCCTCTGGTATGGCCCTCAGTTTTATGTTGCTGCGCCTGATCCTATTTTCTCAATTTTCTATTTCAAGACGCATGGAGGTCATTCAGCATTGAAACACAGATTGTGATTGTTACAGCACTGGGATGTGAGTCCCATGCTGGGTTGCCATATTTTCCAGAGTAGAAACAATTATTTCTGTTTAGGCCATCTGTTGTGTCAGGTAATCAACCTCCTTTTTAGTGCATCCTTAATTTCTGCAGCCCATACGTTCATATCAGTTATTGTAGGGAGAACCTGGAGCTAGGACTGAATGTCGGAGTCTGTGGGGTGTCCTGACCCAACAGGGGAGTCTGGAGCCATGAGGACGGATTTAGTGATTGGAGACATAGGATCTCAGGAATCCACAGCATTGACCTTGTCTACAGAAGCTGTGCGGTGAGCCAAGCAATCTTTTTCCTGTTGAGTTTTGCTGGATGTCTTTGTTGGTAGCATGTTCCAGTGTTCTGGTCTAGCCGACTGCTACTCAGGACAGGAAATAATTGTGGAGCCCTTTACCAAGGTCCCTGTAGCCCCTTGTCTTTGGGTATAGGTGTTTTAGGGTTACAGGGGTTTGGTGATTGGCTAGTATATCGCCTCAGGAACTGGAGCTCTTTCAAGAGTGTCTGCTTGCATCCATTTATTTACAGTAAGTTATTTTCTAAAACACTAACACTGGTAAAAATAGTGTTTTAAAAAATCTTTTTTTTAATTTTTTGCTAGACAATTTTGTCAAAAAAAGCCTAGTTTGTCCCCAGAAAACCAATAATTGTATGACTTATGTTAAAAAAAATTACGTTACAGAATAAATAAAGGAAATTTAAAAAATGCTTTGATAAAGATGATAAAAGTACAAGAGCTGAAGTGGTTAAACATCCAATCATGTGAAAGAAACACTCTGCTTTCTTTAAATTGTCCTCATGAATAGATGTCTGAAGTGAACACAGGCTCTTTTCATTTCACTGCACTTTACCTCTATTCACAATTCACCAAATCAGGCCACAGATTCAAAGCAGAATTCCACAAGTTGAAAGGGGTAATCACACCCTGTATTGTTGGCTTAGCTATTACTGTAAGCAATACTTGTTTTCCAGCTGGTTTTATATTATAATAAGTATAAGATGTATCCATGGTGATTTTGATATTCTTAGTATTAGGCCTCTTGCAGAGAGTAGTAACAATAGTTATAATTGAAGCATCATTTTCTACAATTGTATCCACAACTTTGTTGACAGGAACACGGTTCTTTAAATTGGTTATTACATTCATGACAAGTTGCATAACAGAAACTTATTCTCTTCTTTTACAGTAACTGTTACCAAAGGCGAAAACCAAACTGAAAGTTTTTGTTTCACTTCCCAACAGTGCATTTTTTTAAAGACATTTATTTAGCTTTGCACAAAGACACAAAGTACACATAAGTAATGTAGGGCACAAAAAAGGAGCCCAAAACAATGTAGAAAGGAACATACAGCAATTAGGAGGGGGGGGGGGGGCACTTAATGCACAGTAGTGTACCTCAGGTATTCTTCTGGCACTACCCCTTTAAGGGATGCTTAGTAATTTTTGGGTTTCCTGTCAATCTGGACTACCTTTTGAAAGTCCAACCTCTGCTGACACCACCGTACTCTCGTGACCGCAATAAACCACAACTGTAAAATGGACTCACACACAAGGTAGTATGAATCAATATGAAGTTTATATTGGCATTGAATGTAACATGGTCAAAACCCATATGGAAGAAAAATATATTTTAAAAATATTCTTCCCAA
Source organism: Staurois parvus (assembly GCF_062004578.1). Lineage (NCBI taxonomy): Eukaryota > Metazoa > Chordata > Amphibia > Anura > Ranidae > Staurois > Staurois parvus. The sequence continues at coordinate 3,186,404 of NW_028318500.1, read as the reverse complement.
ATATATTGACATATACTTGAAATGTTACAATTTTGGCCATATTCAATATATTTCAAAATATATTTCAACATTATATATATATATATATATATATATATATATATATATGAAAAATATTTTTAAAAATACATTTCAAATATACTGTATGTCTTTAACCACTTCCAGTCCAGATACTTTCACCTCCTTCCTGTCCAGGCCAATTTTCAGTTTTCAGCGCTATCACACTTTGAAGGACAATTGCTCGGTCATGCAACACTGTCAGTGGTGTATTTAGGTTTTGTGCTGCCCTAAGCATACAAAAATTGTCTGCCCCCACGGACACCGACCAACACAACCCCCCCCCCCCACCCAGGAGAGCCTTCCACTACTCCCCCCCCCCTTCCTGCAGTGATAGAGAGACACTAATTTTCACAGCTCTGGACATCCCCCGGAATGTGAGCCAGGCTCTACATACACCATCAAGCATCCCGCAGCCTCTCTCGAATCCCACCTAGTTCCTATGGTGCACATGTACCTTCTTTTATCCCTTCTTCTGGGGGGAGGTGCTGCCCCCCTGAAAAATGCCGCCCTAGGCAAGTGCCTTGTTTGCCTTGTGATAAATACACCCCTGAACACTGTACCCATATGAATTTTTTAGAATTTTTTTGAGACATAAAACTTTATTTTGGAGGTATTTATTCACCACTGGGATTTTTATTTTTTTGCTATATAAATGAAAAACTCCAAACAAAAAAGTCCAAAAAAGTGTTTTTCTTATAAAATGTTACAAATAATCTTTCTTCATAAATCTTGACCAAAACGTATTCATCTATCTTTTTAGTAAAAAAAAAACCCAATTAGTTTATAACCAAAAATTATAGTTTTTCAAAACTTTTTTGACATTTTTATTTTTTTAATATTATTATTTATGTTTTTGTTTTTTGATTTAACATTCTGTCACCCTAGCAGTATAGTGTCACCATAGTTACACTGTACTAATTGTGGGGTGATGATTTATTTTTTTTTGTACACTGATTGCTTTTCCACCCATAAAGGCTGTAAAAGCAATAATTTCTCCATCTCTCTGGCTGTATTCTTGGAGCCATTGAGAAACACTGTGTGAGCTGTGATTGGTCACAGCTTGTCACATGGTACAAGGCTGTTGTGAATAGCCTTGTACCATGTGACCTCAGTGATCATTCACAGATTTCACTAGTAGTAAGCAATGATGTCAGGAAGTGACATCTTGCTTACTGCTATTCATGTGATCACTGATTGGCCCGCTCCTGCAATGCTCCCGTCTGGCCCATGTATATAAACGGCCGGATGGGAGCATTGCAGGAGCGTGTGGCCGTTTATAAATGTCCTCCCCGCCTGTGCGCACTCCCTGGGAACATTGGTCGCTGTACAGGACCTCTGTGTGAGGTCCCCATCATGCGATCACTGATCGGTTAAAAAGTGGTTAAAAATACAAATCTACATTTTTGGAATGCATTTACAGATATATGTAAAAATATATGTTAAAATTATTTTTATTATGTTAAACAAATCTGAAGAATATATTTTTAAAAATATATTTTTTTAAAATATATTCTTCATATTTTTTTGTAGCATTTCAAATATATGTCAATATATTTGGGAAGAATTTTTAAAATATATTTCAAATATATTTTTCCATGTGGGAAAGAACAGAATAACATGGGTATATGCAGCAAAGATAATCACTCTTGTCAATTTTAAATAAAAGTAACAGCATTCACAGTGAAATACCCGTAACTGTAAGGAGGCCTGCTTTCAGAAACAATCCAATGCCTCCAGTCTGAGGAGACTCTTGAATCCCCAGTGAGCAAGAACAACTATCAAACAGATAAGCTCACTGTGGGTCCTCAGAACTAGACAACAGGAATTAAATGTGAAGTGAGAGCATTTATAATTGATCAATGTCCCTTAAAAATACTACATCATCTGCATGCTTGTTGGGGCCCAGTTGGTATGAAATTGAATTAAAGTGTAGATGATAGTTCCTCAAAACGGTAGCACAAAAATACTGAGGAAGAAATGAAGTATTTAACACTTTTTCTTTTGCTGGTAGTAAATCAGTGCAGGGTCCCCTTTAAGGCACTAGATAAAAGGCAGACTTGAAATAGTGAAGGGTAACAATTGGCATAAGAGTCTCTGGGCAGGAATAATGCTCTCTGGATGTCAAAGGCAACAGTAGTAGTAATCCCGCTCTGCTGGAAAAGGGAACTTGTTTCAGTTGGCACTGCTGTGTTCTGGCCTGGAACTGTATGTCCTGCGGTGAACTTGGATAATGATACTGTGATGCAGATGTATCCCAACAGGGTTGGCTGGGAGAACTAGGCTGCAACCTGGGGCAACTACGTATATGTAATGTTCACAACTATGTGCTGGTAGATAGCTGCGGTGATGAAAATGTCAGTGTTCACTTAGTTAGCGGATGCATGGGACCATCACCCGATCGGCAGTTAATAGTGGTCCGGGTTTTCTGGCAGATTAGGGCCCCACACAGGCTCTACAGTTTCGATTCGGTGTCCCATCTGGTCTCCTGCTAACAGATTGGCTTGCTGGATAGCATGGCAGGACAGGCGATCAGTAGGCTCTTTTCACTCCTCCTTCCTCTCCAACTCTGGCTCTGTGGCTTATTTCAGCACTTCAGCGGTCAGCACAATTCCTCCTCTCTCCTCCGCTCGACTCCTCTCTCATCCAGTCTGCCGGGCTTTGATATTTATATGCCCCTGCCCACACGCTATCTTCCCTGGGAAATGCAGTCCCTGAGCGCCCTGCTCAACATTCAAGTGCTGCTGTTCAGAGGGCTGTTCTGCCAATGTGAATGACCCTGAATGGCAGGCCATCTAACACCATTTCAATGGGCTTATAGACATAATGTGATCAAATAAACAAAGAAGAAAATAACCGTACACATAACCATCCAACCACACTCACACATGCTCCCCCTCTTCCCCTAGGCCCACACTGGGAACCATTAAGCATGCAGAGCAGGGCCTTAGGAAACACCAATCAAAAAAGGTACATCCAAATGGGATAACCATGGGGGATTTCAATTTCAAGTTCCAGATTTTGTAGGATTGTTTGAGACACACTCTTGACGTCATATTTTGTACTTGGATAATTCTGCATTGATTACAGAAAAGATTTGTGGTAGAGATGAGGGATTGGAGTTTTTACAGTTGAGCAATATGAATTTCCGTGCTTGGAAAAGTGTCAACCAATGCACAATGCTTTCATGAACCAGTGGGACAAAGTAAAGCAGTTTAAACCCAAAAGCAAACATTTATGATATTGTAGCTTACCATTTTTCAGATGTGATAGCTGCATTAATTTTCTTTTTTAGGCTTTCTTTCTTCTATTTTGATCCTCATGATCCAGTCAGTAAGTCTGTTGCTTTTCAACAGAAAAGCTCTCTTACAGTTACAGGGATGGGACAGACCATTTATCACTGGCTGGGGTGCTTACAATGATTAGTAATTATTTATTTATGTAAAACCTTTATCCCAAATGGAGAGAACTGTTTACTGTAGAAATTAATAGCTGGAGTTCAGCTTATTACTGTATTTAAACCTGCTAGTACTTCTAGCACTGCTAGATAATACTGCTGTCCGCATCTGCCCCTGTGCTCATTCATCCAGAGTGGTGTCTGTATAATCACTAGGGGGGAAACAGAGGTTAAAAGACTAATAGAAAACTAATACATCCACTACATCTAAGGATTGGTAATCTGCAATACATTACATTTTTGGTTTTGGGTTTAATAGCACTTTAACCACCTCCTGCCCACCATAAAAGGTAATGACGGGAGCAAGGCAGTTCTCTCATTCTGGGAGGACGTCATATGTCTCAGCTCCCTATAGCCCTCTTATGTGTAAATCACCCTGTGCCACAAATGAAGGGAAAAAGGGGTCCAACCCAGTACTAGCAAGGTGTACTTAGTAAAGCGGCCGGTGAGTGTATATTTTCAGGGTTTTCCTTGCACGATTGGATGATGGAAGCCAGCGAAACTTCATCTTATTCACTAAGCTCTGGGGGAAGTTTGCCTGTAAAGTGCAATTATATTTGCAAAGCAAACAACCTATTTGCCTTTAGTAAATCAACACCATGGATTCTATCCACTTCCGACCTTCTGAGTGTCATCTGGGGAGTCTTTCCTGCTATAATAACTCGGTCAGTCCCAGAAGAATTCTTGGAAATAATTAGTGACTCACTTACATGAATAATAATTGACAATTCAGAGGAGTTCTCTGTGTTGTTAGAGTGAAGCAACATTTGTTTTTTTGGGAGGCAGTTTTAGAAAAAATCTAGAAACCAAAATATCATTTTAACAATATTACATTTTAAACATACTTGTAGAGAGTATTAACAAACATAATTCAATCAAAATCAGATGGAAGGCTTTCAGAACTGCTAGAGAATTGGCAAGCATATGGCCTGCATTACTGACCTAAGTCAGAAACTTCATCTCTGTTTATCTTCCACTCAGATTTCTGTAATGTTGACACAGGGAGTGCCTTGTGCATCCTAAGAGGCCCTTGTCTTTGTTGGCGATAGTAATGCTGTGCTCCCAGGGAAGCTCTGACATCAGTTATTGATCAATCTCTCTATGTCAAAGTTAAGATTCACACTTATCAGCTGTTGGCGATAGTAATGCTGTGCTCCCAGAGAAGCTCTGATATCAGTTATTGATCAATCTCTCTATGTCAAAGTTAAGAGTTAAGATTCACACTTATCAGCTGCTGAAGGACTTAAAGTGGAGTTCCACCTAAAAAAATAAAAGTCAGCAGTTACAAAAACTGTAGCTGCTGACTTTTAAAATACAGACACTTACCTGTCCCTCGGTCCAGTGGTGTCCTCACCACCGCTGGTTTCACCATCCGTCTTCTTTCCTGGGCGCCAGCATCTTCAGTGTGGCCACAGCTTGCGGCTTCACAGCCAGGTGCCCACTGCGCATGTGCGAGAAGCGCTGTGCTTTGTGAATGGTCCCGTAGTCTTCTGGGACCTGTCACGTGTCCCAGAAGGCTACGGGGAGGGGGGGGGGGAAATACAACTTCTGCTTCTGACCGCCGAGGCGATTGCAGCGGAAGTGGGAGAGGGTACCTGTCAAATTTGGGTACCCATTCCCAAATGTGCCAATCCTTAATGGGGAGCGGGGGACAAAGGCTTAAAGCGAAACTTCCCCTTTTGGGTGGAGCTCCACTTTAAAGTGTTACTAAACCCAGGACCCTGCATTCACTATACCTGGTCTCCCACAGTACATACAACATTGAAGAAAGGAATTTTGGCTGGAGTTCCACTTTAACCTTCCAGTAATCTGAAATCAAGGGACCAGTTACTGTGGTAATGGTTAACCTCACAGATGTGAGCACGATATTAAGCGTTGCAACATCTCTCCCATGGGTGTGTAAGTATTCATAAATACAATTCATTTCAAAATCTAGTTGGATTTCAGCTCCACTGGTAAATAATGACTAGGTTGTGCTTTTTACTGCTGCAGCTTTATTATTAAAGTGTTATCAAACCCAGTGCCCTGCATTCACTATATCTGGTCTCCCACAGTACACACAACATGGAAATGCAATTATTTTTGTAAATATAAACTGCTAAATACCTTTTCTCATCAGAAGTTAGAGCAGTCTTGTGACTTCAGCTGTGCACTTGTTAAAGCTTGTAGAAGTTTTCTTTCTGCTCTAGGGGGATGCAGAACCCCTGACCTCTGTCTGGACAGTGCTGATTGGCCCTGTGCTGATCATATGCACTTTCCCAAGAAACCTCTCTAGCAATACACACTAAACTGAGCAAGTGCAGAAGGGCTACAGGTTCAGTCTGTCTTATCAGCCTTGACATTTGGACAAAAGGAGGGGCAGAGAAGTCAGGATCAATCACCCTTTTTACACAATGCAGAGGATTAACCCCTTAGGTTCCACAGTGAGTATTACAAGCATGCTTTACTGCATACACAGACTGATTTTACTGCTGTGGGTTTAGTAACACTTTAACCTGTTTGTTATAAGAATATGTTTGAATTGCATACTAAGGTTCCGTTCACACTTGCTGGTTGCTGGTTGGTTGCAGGTGAGGGAATCGCACCTGTTCCCGAACTCGCAACAACCTGCAGCCGAATTAAACTGCTTTTGTGAGACGCGCGGGGCTGACATTCATTCTGAATTGCACCTCCACACATCTAAGCCTAGGTGTGCGGAACCCACAAGGGAAACCACATGGTCAAAAAGACCACGCGGATGCCCTGCGGCCACATTTTTAAAAGGTGCGTTCATCTTTTTCCTGCAGGAAACGCAGCACAACAGCCCATTTAAATGAATAAATAGTAAATAATTACTGAGCAAATAATTGAGTAAATAATTACTTGATTTTGTTTATCAACATATTAACCAGAATGCTGTTTGCCTGTTTGACAAATGGATAAATCAGTTTAAGCTGCGATTTATAATAAACTTGTATACATCACTGTCCAATCAGACAATATTTTCGCTGGACAGTTACTATATTTTTGGGTGTGTCATCTCACTTGTAGCTGATACCAGAGTCCAGGATGCAGTATGATCTCATCAGGAGGCAGAGTGAGAGGGTACTCTTCCTGGGTTGGGGGAGAGGAAGCAGACTAGTAATTGAATTTAGACATAGGGGGACAGAAATGGATCATGGCAGGGGGCTGAAATAGACAAAATGACATTTAAAGCTAACTCCAGAATAAGAAATATTGTCTGAATACATGAAAAGGAATGTGTAATATTACTTGAATTTTGGTGTGCTATGTTTATGGTACATGCAAAAGAGATTTATACACATTTTTGCTGTTAGCAGTATATTTAAAGTGGAGTTCCACCTGAGAAAAAAAAATAAAGGTCAGCAGCTACAAAAACTGTAGCTGCTGTTTTTAAAATACAGACACTTTCCTGTTCCACAATCCAGCGGTGTCCTCACCACGGCTGGTTTCACCCGCCATCTTCTCTCTTCTCCCTCGATCCTGCAATGTCCTCACACTGGCCGGGTTGACAAGCGTCCAGTGTCCTCAGCGCTGGCATCTTCAGTGTGGGCACCCGGCTGTGACAGCTTTCGGCTTCACAGCCGGGTGCCTACTGCGCATGCGCGAGAAACGCTGTGCTTTGTGAATGGCCCCACAGTCTTCTGGGATCTGTCACGTGTCCCAGAAGACTGCGGGGAAGGGGAGGGGGGGGGACAACTTCCGATCGCCTAGGCGACCACAGCGGAAGTGGGAGCGGGTACCTGTCAAATTTGGGTACCCACTTCCCCCCTGCTCCCCAAAGGTGCCAATCCTTAATGGGGAGCGAGGGACAAAGAATTAAAGCGGAACTTCCCCTTTTGGGTGGAGCTCTGTTTATATTAAAGTCTTTGTGTCCAGAGTTCATCTTTTAATGGGCAGCACAGTAGCTAAATAGTTAGCACTTCTGCCTGGCAGTACTAGGGTTGTAGGTTCAAATCCCAACCACAGTACCACCTGCCTGGAGTTTGCATGTTCTCCCTGTGCCTGCGTGGGTTTCCTCCGGGTACTCCAGTTTCCTCCCTGTCTAAATTGGTCCTAGTATGTGTATGTATGAATGTAAGTTAGGGACCTTAGATTGTACGCCCCTTCAGGGTTAGGGACTGATGTGAATACAATATATATGTAAAGCACTGCATAAATTGACAGCATTATATAAGTACCTGTAATAAATAAATACTGACCATCAGAAAAGGAGATGAGCTAATTATGGATAAAAAAGAAGCCTGCAGCACAACTGTTCCCACAGTGTACCAATGGGAGGTGTGAGCAGGGGGATCATAGCTGGTGGCACCTGGCTACATTTGTTTGGACCAAGCTGGCCCAAATGAACGATTTACTGCACTAACAGGTATTTGAACCGTATGTAGCCTCAGGTACATACAGTGCTGTGTTCTGTGATGGGAACTTCTCACAGTTGGGCTGAATGCAGGATGACAACAAAGCTACCTCTGACTGGCTGAGGCAGATAGGTGAGCAGATGACATCACGATCACAATATACAAAATATTGCCCTATAAACTATTTGTAAAAATACATGCCCCAGCACTTGCAGTTTACAACTTTCAGTGCTACTGGCTGAGAAAGCATCTCAGTTTTGCTTCCCTGAATGTGTGGATGTACCATTCAGTTCCAGTTTGTAAATGTTGAACACAGATCCTAATTAGAGTGCTGATTGCCACTTTAAACAGGCTGCTAGCAGGCTTCAGCACTTTTTGAAGCTTGTTGAAAGCCTACTAACACCTGCATGCCGCTTGTTCAAAGTGACAATCAGCACTCCCATTAGGATTTGTGTTCAATATTTACAATTTAGAGTTGAATGGTACTTTAAAAGCTTCAACAAAGCTTACTGAAAGCTCTGCAAATGCTTTGTCAAAGCTTGCTGTTCACACTGCTCTTAATAAGCATATAAGCTGAAGCCCCTGTGAAACCCCTGTGAAACATGGTTTTCATTTTGTTTCATCAGGCGTTATCTCAGACAATAGTGACAGAAGTGACATTCCCGGTGATTCAGCAGATTTCCTGTCAGAAGTCTTTAGGGCCTCTCTTGTTGTGCAATTAGTTGGAACAAACAGGCAGGCCTGACAGTGAAGGCTCATTAGGGGACTCATTAAATTGCCTTTTTTCCTCCATAGCAACACTTGCAACAGATTTAGTAATGATGCCAGGAATATCTACTGAATGTTTAGGATATCGTATTGATTACACAAATTGACAAATGAATCTAAAATTTTACAAACAAGAAAAAATAGTAAATACCATATATTTGTACAATTATTATCTGGAATGCTGTGTACATGTTCCGAAATACAGTCAGGTCCATAAATATTGGGACATCGACACAATTCTAACATTTTTGGCTCTATACACCACCACAATGGATTTGAAATGAAACGAACAAGATGTAATTTAACTGCAGACTGTCAGCTTTAATTTGAGGGTATTCACATCCAAATCAGGTGAACGGTGTAGGAATTACAACAGTTTGCATATGTGCCTCCCACTTTTTAAGGGACCAAAAGTAATGGGACAATTGGCTTCTTAGCTGTTCCATGGCCAGGTGTGTGTTATTCCCTCATTATCCCAATTACAATGAGCAGATAAAAGGTCCAGAGTTCATTTCAAGTGTGCTATTTGCATTTGGAATCTGTTGCTGTCAACTCTCAAGATGAGATCCAAAGTGCTGTCACCATCAGTGAAGCAAGCCATCATTAGGCTGAAAAAACAAAACAAACCCATCAGAGAGATAGCAAAAACATTAGGCGTGGCCAAAACAACTGTTTGGAACATTCCTAAAAAGAAGGAACGCACCGGTGAGCTCAGCAACACCAAAAGACCCGGAAGACCACAGAATACAACTGTGGTGGATGACCGAAGAATTCTTTCCCTGGTGAAGAAAACACCCTTCACAACAGTTGGCCAGATCAGGAACACTCTCCAGGAGGTAGGTGTATGTGTGTCAAAGTCAACAATCAAGAGAAGACTTCACCAGAGTGAATACAGAGGGTTCACCACAAGATGTAAACCATTGGTGAGCCTCACAAACAGGAAGGCCAGATTAGAGTTTGCCAAACGACATCTAAAAAAGCCTTCACAGTTCTGGAACAACATCCTATGGACAGATGAGACCGAGATCAACTTGTACCAGAGTGATGGGAAGAGAAGAGTATGGAGAAGGAAAGGAACTGCTCATGATCCTAAGCATACCACCTCATCAGTGAAGCATGGTGGTGGTAGTGTCATGGCGTGGGCATGTATGGCTGCCAATGGAACTGGTTCTCTTGTATTTATTGATGATGTGACTGCTGACAAAAGCAGCCGGATGAATTCTGAAGTGTTCCGGGCAATATTATCTGCTCATATTCAGCCAAATGCTTCAGAACTCATTGGACACCGCTTCACAGTGCAGATGGACAATGACCCAAAGCATACTGCAAAAGCAACCAAAGAGTTTTTTAAGGGAAAGAAGAGGAATGTTATGCAAAGGCCAAGTCAATCACCTGACCTGAATCCGATTGAGCATGCATTTCACTTGCTGAAGACAAAACTGAAGGGAAAATTCCCCAAGAACAAGCAGGAACTGAAGACAGTTGCAGTAGAGGCCTGGCAGAGCATCACCAGGGATGAAACCCAGCATCTGGTGATGTCTATGCGTTCCAGACTTCAGGCTGTAATTGACTGCAAAGGATTTGCAACCAAGTATTAAAAAGTGAAAGTTTGATTTATGATTATTATTCTGTCCCATTACTTTTGGTCCCTTAACAAGTGGGAGGCACATATGCAAAGTGTTGTAATTCCAACACCGTTCACCTGATTTGGATGTAAATACCCTCAAATTAAAGCTGACAGTCTGCAGTTAAAGCACATCTTGTTCGTTTCATTTCAAATCCATTGTGGTGGTGTATAGAGTCAAAAATGTTAGAATTGTGTCGATGTCCCAATATTTATGGACCTGACTGTATATACTGTACAATAGTTTCTAGGTGCACCACCCATTTCCATCCAGCCACAGCTGTCACATTATCATAGAGTTTGACAGATTGTCGGCAGTGTGTCCAGGGCGAAGGCAACAAATTGTGCCCCCCCCCATCCCCCCGTAGGCTACTAGGGGTCCAGTGAAATGTATGTAATGTTTGTGGCATGTGCTGCAATAATACCTATAGCTATGGTACACCGCAGTGAACTGAAGATTTTAAAATCAATGCATCAAAATGGAGCAAAAGAAAAAAATTTGTCCCCGCATGGATTCACTGATAGGAAAAATGTCCCATTGTCTGTGGTGTCACTGAAAGGAAAAAAGTTCTCAGCGTCAGTGGTGTCACTGAAAGAATAAATATCCCTATGTCAGTGCTGTCGCTGAAAGGAAAAAAGGTCTCGCCATTGGTGGTGTCAATTAGAGGAAAATGTCCTTGTGTCAGTAGTGTTACTGGAAGGGAAAATGTCCCTGTGTCAGTGGTGTCACTGTAAGGAAAAATGTCCCTTTGGCTGTGGTGTCACTGGAAGGAAAAAAAGGTCTCAGTATCAATAATGTTACTAGAAGGAAAAATGTCCCAGTGCCAGTAGTGTTACTGGAAGGAAAAATGTCCCTTTGTCAATGGTGTCACCAAAAGGAAAAAAGGTATCAGAATCGGTGGTGTCACTAGGAGGAAAAATGTTTTTGCATCAGTGGTGTCACTGAAAGAATAAACGTCCCTATGTCAGTGGTGTCACTGAAAGGAAAAAAGGTCTCACCATAGTTGGTGTCACTTAGAGGAAAAATGTCCTTGCGTCGGTAGTGTTACTGGAAGGAAAAACGTTCCTGTGTCAGTGGTGTCACTGGAAGGAAAAATGTCCCTTTGCTGTGTCACTTACAGGAAAAAAGTCTCAGCATCGATGGTGTTACTTGGAAGAAAAATGTCCTTGCACCAGTACTGTTACTGGAAGGAAAAATGTCCCTGTGTCAATGGTGTCACTGAAAGGAAAAAAGCATCGGTGGTGTCATTAGCAGGAAAAATGTCCTTGCATCCGTGGTGTCACTGAAAGAATACATGTCCCTATGTCAGCGGTGTCACTGAAAGGAAAAAAGGTCTCGCGATTGGTGGTGTCATCTAGAGCAAAAATGTCCTTGTGTCAGTAGTGTTACTGGAAGGAAAAATGTCCCTTTGTCTGTGGTGTCACTGTAAGGAACAAAGGTATCAGTGTTGATGGTGTTACTTGGAAGAAAAATGTCCCTGCGCCAGTAGTGTTACTGGAAGGAAAAATGTCCCCATGTCATTGGTGTCACCGAAAGGGAAAAAAGGTCTCAGCATTGGTGGTGTCACTGAAAGGAAAACTGCTCCTCTCTCAGTGGTGTTGCTAAGAGGGAAAACAGACCTGCATCATTGTCAATGGAGAAAAAATGCCCATGTGTCAGTGGTGTCAGTCTAAGGAGGACTGATTGACATCTACTGCATGTCAGAGGGATAAAGCAGGAGAGGTGGTATGGGAAATGGTGTCTGAAAGGTGCATGAAACTAAAAGGCTGTAAGGAGCTCTAAGGGAGGAAGAGAGGGCTGAACGGATGTAAGGGCTCGTTCAGACATGCCGTCATGTTTGTTGTCTCTCTGAAAATTGATCTGCTTTTCATGTGTGTACTCCCAGCGCTGAAATGAAGGTGGTATTTCTTTCTTCCCATTTCAGGTCATGTGATATTTCACATGGCAAGGGGAGACAGAAAGAAAGGCAATCCGCCATCTTTCCCCAGCAGGGGCCCACTCTTCTGCCAACAATAGGCTGTTATTGGAGAGAGGAGAGCAGGATCCTGCCTCTAACAGCTACCGAGGCCCATGCTTCTTCTGACAGGAGTGCTGCTGTCATTCCCATCAGTGAGGTGAGGTAAAACGAAAGCCAAAGCTCCCGGCGAAGCACCACTCTTCCCAAGCCTGGATATGGGCCACTTCTGCCTTTGTCCCAGACCATGCATGCAGAGGTATCAGTTATCAGTTGGCAAGGTGAAGAGTCTGTCTTCAGCAGGAATAATATCCAGTTTGTGGACAGGCCTAGAACTGTAGAAGGCCTGACAAAATTTCAGGGCTGGTAGGCTGCCTTTTGTTTAACCGCTTGACCTCCGAAAGGTTTTACACCTTTCATGACCAGGGCATTTTTTTGCTATTCAGTACTGTGCTCCTTTACCTGGCAATTACTTGGTCATGTAACACTGTACTCAAATGAAATTTTGTTATAATTTGTTTTCACACAGAGCTTTCTTTTGGTGGTATTTGATTACCAAAGGGATTTTTATTGTAAAAAAAAAAGACTGAAAATTTTGGAAAAAATTATATTTTCCACTTTCTGTTATAAAACATATCCAATAAAATCAAATGTATTCATACATTTAGGTAAAAACGTATTCTGCTACATGTAACGGAACCGAGCCAGACAGCGCTTGAGTACTTCCGTTAGAATACCGCTTCCCCGTCCGAACACTGACAACAGTCACCACAGCCTACCATACAAGACTAGACAACACCAGTCTTGAAGTAAATCAGGAGGTAGACTAGTTTATTTGAACACAGATACAAGATATATACACTCAGGTGACAATCCCCCCTCCCTGCATAATGACACAGGTCGGGGCAATCTACATTTAGTAACTAGAGACACACAGGTATTCCAACTTCACACCAGCAGACAGTCCCATCAGGAGGGAGGGCTGCTGGAGACACCCCACCCCACTAAGCTAATACACATAAACACACACAGTTGCAAGAAAAAGTATGTGAACCCCTTGGGATTACATGTTTTGCATGAATTGGGCATAAAATGTGCTCTGAACGTCATCTAAGTCACAACAATAGAAGAACACAGTCTGCTGAACATAATACTACACAAACATTAGATGTTGCCATGGTTTAATTGCACATAACATGTAAACATTCACAGTTCAGGGAGGAAAAAGTATGTGAGGCCCTAGCTTAATGACTTCTCCCAGAGCTAATTGGAGCCAGGAGTGAGCCAACCTTGACTCCAATCAATGTGATGATATTGGATGTGTTGCTGACAGCTGTCCTGCCCTTAAAAAACACACACCTGTTTTGGGTTTACTGGTTTCAAGAAGCACTGTCTGATGTGAACCATGCCTCGCAGAAAAGAGCTCTCAGCAGACCTACGATCAAGAATTGTTGACTTGCATGAAGCTGGAAAGGGTTACAAAAGTATCTCCAAAAGCCTTGATGTTCATGTGTCCATGGTAAGACAGACTGTCTACAAATGGAGAAAGTTTAGCACTGTTGCTACTCTCCCTAGGCTTGGTCGTCCTGTAAAAATGACTGCAAGAGCACAGCGCAGAATGCTGCATGAGGTAAAGAAGAATCCCAGAGTGTCAGCTAAAGACCTACAGAAATCTCTGGCACATGCTAACATTTATGTTGACACATCTACAATAAGGAAAACATTAAACAAGAATGGAGTACATGCGAGGACACCACGGAGGAAGCCATTGCTGTCCAAAAAGAATATTGCAGCACGTTTGAAGTTTGCAAAAGAGCACCTTGATGTTCCACAGCACTACTGGCAAAATATACTGTGGACAGATGAAACCAAGATTGAGTTGTTTGGGAAGAACACACAACACTATGTGTGGAGAAAAAAAGGCACAGCACACCAACATCAAAACCTCATCCCCACTGTAAAACATGGCGGAGGGAGCATCATGGTTTGGGGCTGCTTTGCTGCCTCAGGGCTTGGACGGATTGTTGTCATTGATGGGAAAATGAATTCCAGAGTTTATCAAGACATTTTGCAGGAAAACGTACGACCATCTGTCCGCCAAATGAAGCTCCGCAGAGGATGGGTGATGCAACGGCACAATGACCCAAAGCATACAAGTAATTCAACAAAACAATGGCTGCAACAGCCCAGAATACGCCTTCTGGAGTGGCCCAGTCAGAGTCCTGACCTCAACCCGATTGAAATGCTGTGGCATGACCTTAAGAGAGCGATTCACACCAGACATCCCAAAAATATTGCTACACTGAAACAGTTTTGTGAAGAGGAGTGGTCCAAAATGACTCCAGATCGTTGTGCAGGTCTGATCTGCAACTACAGGAAACGTTTGGTTGAGGTTATTGCTGCCAAAGGAGGGTCAACCAGTTATTAAGTCCAAAGGTTCACATACTTTTTCCTCCCTGCACTGTGAATGTTTACATGTTATGTGCAATTAAACCATGGCAACGTCTAATGTTTGTGTAGTATTATGTTCAGCAGACTGTGTTCTTCTATTGTTGTGACTTAGATGACGTTCAGAGCACATTTTATGCACAATTCATGCAAAACTCCACGTAATCCCAAGGGGTTCACATACTTTTTCTTGCAACTGTACATCCCATAATAGTTTGCTCCCAAGCCAGACAGACAATAGAACAATGGGATGCAGCCACATAACATTAAACAATCAACAACCGCCCACCCCAATATTAGGGCAGATCATCCTGTATCCCTAACAGGCACAGGGTGATTTACACATAAGAGGGATATAGGGAGCTGAGACAGGGGTCTCCCTACCTCTCCAAAGTAAGCTGGGTTCCATGGGCCCCCCACCCAAAGTTACTCCTGTCACATATCTCTCCTTTCGGTAAGGGACTAACACAGGAGGAGACCCCAGACTGGTTGACTCCAAAGTTAGTCTGTACTTCCAGTCCCCCAATGCCAGCACCCACACAGTACCCCAAGCAATTTGTCCCACACAAAGCCAACCTCTGTCTCTCTCATACAAAATATCCGCCCTGGGGAGAAGTACAGACTGGTCCTTCTCCCTGAAGTCCTCTCAGCCGCTGAAGAGAAGACAGGGTGGCTGGGCCAACTCCATCATGCTGTTGGGGATCTGGGCCGACTGCCCAGCATCCCTGGGGTATCCAGGTGGTGACTGTAGTCTCATCCACTTTGACTTGATGGACATCTCCCAGTGTTCGCAAAGTAAGGCTGACATCCTCCTGTCCCAATGCCAGACCCTTTTCTGGGGTTGTGTCAGTGGAGACTGAAGTCCCATCCACGGACATCAGCTCCAGCTGCAGTTGTGAGGTGCCGATTGCATCCTCTTCCTGTAGCTCCTGCAGTGCTGATTGTTGTGGGCAGAGGTCAACAACGCCATGCCCTGATGCCTGGTCTTTTCCTGGAGGCGCACCGGCTGGTTCCTCCTCAGCAGAGAAGTCAATCAAATTCCCAGTCTCTGGAACTGGTGTCTGGGGATAAGGGTTCACCATCTCCTGTCTGTGGAACCCAGAAGATGTTACCAGTGCTGGGCAGAGTTCAGCAATGTTTGGCCCTGTTGCCAGCTCTTCTGCTGGAGGCTCACCAGGTTGTTTTTCCTCAGCAGAGAAGTCAATCAAATTCCCAGTCTCTGGAACTGGTATCTGGGGATAGGGGTTCACCAAATCCTGTCTGTGGAACCCAGAAGATGTTACCAGTGCTGAGCAGAGGCTAGCAGAGCTCTGCCCTTTTGTCAGCACTTCAGGTTTGGGGAGGGCAATCTCTGGAATTTCCACTGCCGATTTTTGGGCATGCTGCTGAACATGTATTAGCAGTTGCTTGTATGCCGTTTCCAGATGCTGTTCTTTCATCAGCAGGTATTCAAGATCTAGTTCAAGCTCTGAGATCCCTGTGAGACCAAACATAGCCTCTCTGTCTTCTCGCAGGTCCTCAAGGGTAGGTTCTCCTTCATAGCCAAACACAAAATGATCTGTAAGGCTCTCCCACAGCAATCCAGGGCCACCATATCCCTCCGGAGAGCATTCTGTTGTTACCCCTAAATATTCCTGCTCTGCGTGCCATTTCTTCCTATTATAAAATTTAGCAAACAGGTAATTTTTCTCTCTCACTGATGTGCGTTGATGAGGCTACACTGATGGGCAGACTGATAGGCACTGATGAGGCGGCACTCATAGGTAGCCCTGATGGGCACAGATAGGCTGCACTGATGAGGTGGCACTGGTGAGGCGGTGCTGATGAGGTGGCACTGGTGGGCATTGATAAGAGACACTGATGATGCACTGATATGCAGCAATGATGGGCAATGATGGGCACTGATGGGTATTGATAGGCGGCACTGACCGGCGCCACTGACAGGCATCACTGCTGGGCACTGATGGGCAGCACTGCTGAGTGGCACTGCTGGGCGGCACTGATTATCAGAGCAGATCTCTTCTGTCACATCTGCCGGTTATCGGCAGTACTTTCCTCACGCTGCCGATAACCGGCTACTGTATTTACTTTGTGATCTGCTGTGTCATTGGACACAGCTGGTCATGTGGTAAAAGGCCACTATGATTGGCCTTTTACCTTGTCATGTGATCAGCTGTGTCCGTAGGACACAGCGATCACCAACAACGCCGGGTGCGCGCCACTGGGGGCGCGTTCTGGGAGGACGTCCATGAACACCCTCCCAGAACTGGACAACTGCGCTGTAGCCGTCTTTCGGGTATAGCGCGGTTGGCAATCGGTTAAAGTGTTACTAAACCCACAGCAGTAAAATCTGTCCGTATATGCAGTAAAGCATGCTTGTTATACTCACTGTGGAACCTAAGGGGTTAATCCTCTGCATTGTGTAAAAGGATGTTTGATCCTGACTTCTCTGATCCTCCCCTTCTTCCAGTGCTCCCCTCTTATCTCCTGATAAGACATATTGTGTGGAGACACTGCACATGCTCAGTTTGGTGTGTATTGCTAGAGATTTATTTATTTTTTTCTTGGGAGAGCGCATGTGATCAGCACAGGGCCAATCAGCACTGTCCAGACAGAGGTCAGGGGTCCTGTATCCTCCTAGAGAAAACTCCTTCTACAAGCTTTACCAGTGCTCTGCTGGACACTGATACAAGTCACAAGACTGCTCTAACTGCTGATAAGAAAAGGTATTTAGCAGTTTATATTTACTAAAATAATTGCACTTCCATGCTGTGTGTACTGTGGGAGACCAGATATAGTGAATGCAGGGTCAGGGGTTTAGTAACACTTTGAAACCTGATTCCAAGAAGGCGAAATTTAAAAGCCTTAAGCTTTCTTCCTTTTTATGTGCATCACTTTACCAGGTTCTGGCACCAATATTGCAAGTCACGAAGCACGGATTACCATATTATGGAGGTTATTATTTCATGATTGGATTTACTAGCACTGACACGTTAATATAACTACATCACCCATAGACGTGATCTCACTGCACTAACGTTTGTGCTCATATCAGCGCCTTCACATTATTTGCCTATATGAGACTTTTTGCTCTTTAGCGCTGCATATTTATCTATATCAATGATCAGCTTTTATTTATGTAAAACGTTTATCCCAACAGGAAAAAAACAACTTTTGGCTGTAACTGTTCATAAAGAGTGATGTGGAGCTTGGATTCAATTTGTTAGTGTATTGAAATCTGCTAGTAGATCTAACACTCCTCTCCCCCTAGCAGTGCTGCTGTTAGAAACCACGGGGCCCCATACAGCCAACCTGACAGGCCCCCTACCTCCCCCAAAAAAACAGTTTACTTTGCTTCAGTTATGAATGAACACAGTGAGTGATCATTACTGCTTACTGGTTGTGTTCATTCAGGAAAGGAAGCGACTGACCTGTTTACTGGACCCTTCCCCCACTCTCCAATCTGAAGGATCCTATTGTGTGCTTGCAGCTGCCAGTGGGAAGGAGAGGAGGGAACTTGGTAGGACTGCAGTGGTGGGGGCACACATGGGGGTCCGGGCAGAACGGGGGAAACATATGGTGCACAGGGAGCGTGATGGGTGCTTCGGGGGGGGGGGGCGATTACTAGAAATGGATCTGATCCTGTTTATGGTTCTCTCTGCAGCAACTGAAAGTGGGAGGGAGAGGAGAAGAAGCCAGGTTTTAGCTGCTGCAGGGGATCGGTTCCAGTTATTGCCATGCCACCGTGCTGATCACCCTTCCTGCCCACACCCGATTCACTCAGCTTCCTGGGCCCCCCCTGCTGGCCTGGGCCCCGTACAGGAGGACTGGTGGTACCCCCTTATCCACAGCCCTGCCCCCCAGACTGACAATGCTGCTGTCTGAAGGTGTCTCTGTTGCTCCTTCATCCAGAGTGAAAGCACTGGTCAGATCACCAGGTGAAAACAAAGAGGAAAAAAAATCTAAAAAAAGAAAACTAATGCAGCCACCACATCTAATGATTGGTGCTGCAATATAATACATGTTTGGGTTTGGGTTTAATACCGCTCTAAGTAGTGGATGTATGGATTATATCGTTTAATGTCTCTTAAACTTCGTTTTGGAATCTGAGGACTGCTTTTTCATACATTAGAGAAGTTAAAAAGCATAGATCGTTTCGAGGTGATTTAAAGGTGAACTAACCCTATTAAGCTGATAGCAAACACGCATTTAATTCCAGCATTTGCTGGTATGTGAAAAGCCAGAGAATCCTTCCCACAAAAGCCATTGTGATCAGAGGTCAGTGTGCCTGTACATGACATCTCAAGTTACTAATCTGGAGCAGAAGTGAGGGGGCGTGTCTGTGACTTGGGCGTGTCCCTCTCTAGAAGACAAGGCCAGGCGCTGTGCTGTGTTCTGTTTTCTGCTGATTGTCGGGCGCTGCACAGCTTCAACATGGCAGATGTCACCTTATACCTGGATCTCATGTCCCAGCCATGCCGCTCGGTGTACATCTTTGCCAAGGCAAATAATATTCCCTTTAACAACCATGAAGTGCTGCTCTTTAAAGGTGAGTGTTATGATCTGATGGATATGAACTTTTCTGTGCTTGGAGCTGTACAATGTAGACTGCTGAGCATGTAGGGGACCCAAGTCTGGATATCAGGCATACCCCATCTGTGATCATGGTGATCCTGATGACTCCTCTAGTTCACTGACAGTTCTTGTTATAGAGTTATTATGCAAATACTGTGACCCTACTTGCATATGGTAATATTGCATTGTCTTATACTTCCTGTTTCCTGTTCTATGCTGACCTGGATGTAGTTCTGTGTACAACATGATTCCTCACACCAGCATCTTGTGTTGTCTGCATTTCTGTACATGAAACATGGTGTCAGAAGTGACTTGAATCAGGACTGAGCCTCTTGTTTGGAGCACAGCAGCTTTGGGAAACACAGGTTTGTGAACTACAGCCTGAGACTGTGGACTTTCTGAGATTTGATAGCTCAGAGGCTTACTGACAATATGACTGCTATGAATTGCATACCTCCCCCAGAGGGGATGACAATGAGTGGGGATTGGAGCAGCAATTGGGAATGTTTCAGAGCTGAATTTGAAGATTATTCTCTGGCTACAGGCTTGAATGAGAAATGTTCAGTAGTGCAGGCAGCAACCCTGAGAAGAGTCATGGGCAGTGAATGCAGGCATGTGTATAAACACAATCTGACCCTCACAGCAGATCAGCAACACAATGTTACAGCCATTCTAAATGCACTGGAAGCTTATTTCAAACCTGCTAAAAATGTCATTTATGAAAGGTATGTGTTTGGATGCTGCAAACAAGAAGAGGGAGAATCTTTTGATAACTTTGTTACACGCTTGAGAGAAAAGGCAGCAACTTGTGAATATGGCACACTCAGAGACGAATTGATAAGGGACAAAATTGTTCTTGGTATTGCTAGCGAGAGCACACGCAGGCGCCTCCTAAGAGAACATGAGTTAACTCTACACACAGCCATTGAGACGTGCCGTACAGCAGAGCTCACTGACAGACGTCTGAAAGTTATGGAACAGGACAGACAGCAGACTGACAGCATAAATATTGCAATGCAGCATCGCAACATAAACAAACTTCAGCAACGCCGCCTGATGAGCACTAATACTGCCAACCCTACAGCTTGCAAATACTGTGGGACTGTGCATCAAAGAATTAAAGAGCAGTGTCCAGCTTATGGGAAGTCTTGTAAGTCTTGTGGAAGAACAAACCATTTTGCTAACGTTTGTTTGTCAAGTAAACGACGGCCATCAATAGGCAAATTACACAATGTGGAGAACACATCCACATATGAGGAAGAGACACACACCACAGAAGTTATATACAGCAGTGAATTGATCGGCACTGTGCAATCCAGAGGAAAGAAATGGTTTGTCACTTTACATTTAAATAATAAGCCCCAATCCTGCCAGCTCGATTCAGGAGCAACTTGTGATGTAATGTGCTTAAGAGACAAAATGGTGTTAGCACCAGAAGCATGGCTACTGCCAAGTGACACCAAGTTAAAGTTATATTCAGGTGCGATTATGAAATCTCTAGGGCTCTTCAAGACAGAATGTGCCATACGTGGACTAACACACAAGCTGGAGTTTGAAATTGTGGAAGCCTGCCAAAAGCCACTGTTGTCTGGCTCAACCTGTGAGCGTCTAGGGCTGATACGTTTCTCCGTCCCTGCAGAGCTTAATGTGATGGACAATCTATCCAAGGGGCCCTTGACAAAACAACTGCTGCTAAAGGAATTTAGTGATGTGTTTACTGGGCCAGTGGAATCTGTACCAGGGGAAGTTCATTTCGACCTTGATGTGAGTGTCCCTCCAGTCCAATGTGCACCACGCAATGTGCCGGTGGCATTAAAACAAGCAGTTAAGGCACAGCTTGACCAGTATGAGGCCAATGGACACTTGGCACCAGTGAGTGACCCAACTGACTGGATAAGTAACATGGTGATTGTAAGGAAGCCAAATAAGCTACGAATATGCATAGATCCCAAATTCTTAAATATGGCACTGAGACGATCTCACTACATCATGCCAACTCTCGAGGATGTTTTGTACAAGCTGCCAAAGGCACGTCTGTTCACACTTGTTGATGCCCGGGATGCATTTTTACAGTGTAAGTTGGATGATGCAAGTAGTTACATGACAACCTTCTGGACTCCGTGGGGCAGGAAAAGATGGCTCAAACTGCCTTTTGGAGTATCAGTTGCACCAGAGGTGTATCAACGTAAACAACATGAACTATTGGCTGGACTCAGTGGTATTGAACCAATAGCTGATGACATCCTTGTGGATGGCTGTGGGGACACAGATGAGGGAGCAAGATCATGATGGCAAACTGCTGGAACTGATGAATCGTTGTAGGCAGGTAAAATTGAGACTTGGCATGAAAACTGCAATTCAAGGTCAAAGAGGTCCGCTTTCATGGACACATTCTAACCTGGGAGGGTTTGAAGGCTGACCCAGAAAAAATCAGAGCCATACTGGATATGCCGCAGCCAGCAAATGTGAAATCCCTGCAACGCTTCATTGGATTTGTTACCTACCTAGCAAAATTCCTACCACACCTCTCTGAGGTCTGCGAGCCATTGAGAAGGCTTCTGGACAAGGACGCTGTTTGGCATTGGCTTCCTAAGCATGATAATGCAGTGCAGGACATCAAACGCTTGGTCACGGACACACCTGTCCTGAAGTACTATGACGTTACAAAACCTGTAACTATTCAAAGTGATGCAAGCAAAACTGGACTTGGGTGTTGCCTATTGCAAGCTGGCCAGCCTATCGCTTTTGCTTCAAGGGCACTGACTCTTACGGAACAAAACTACGCACAAATAGAAAAGGAGTGTCTGAGTATAGTGTTTGCCTGCCAGTGCTTTCATCACTACCTCTATGGGCGCGACGAGATCACGGCAGAAACTGACCATAAACCTCTGATTTCTATTTTCAAGAAACCCCTTTTGTGTGCACCCAAACGTCTACAGAGCATGTTGCTCACATTACAAAACTATTGCCTAAATGTTGTCTATAAACCTGGTCCTGAAATGTACATTCGTGACACTCTTAGCAGAGGCAGAGCTACAGCAGCAGGTGGTACACCTGAGTATGCACAACACACAGTTTGCAATGTTCAACGGGACCTGGATGTCCTGTCACAGATTAATCATTCAGACTATTTAAACGTCACGGACCAACGATTGCTTCAGATAAAACAGCACACTGAAACTGATGAGAGTTTGCAGGCTCTTAAATATGTTGTTCTGAATGGTTGGCCTGATTCCAAGTTGGAAGTGCCATTACTTGTGAGAGAATATTGGACTTTCAGAGATGAAATCGCCATTCAGGATGGTATACTGTACAAGGGGCCAAGGGTCATCATTCCTAAATCTTTAAGATCAGAGATGCTGACTCGTATTCATGCCAGTCACATTGGCGGAGAAGCATGCTATAGGCAAGCACGTGATACCCTATACTGGCCCAACATGCAGAATGAGATTAGAGACTTTGTTAGCTGTTGCTCGGCATGCAATGAATATGCGCAGGCACAACAGAAAAAACCTATGATGTCGCATGTGCTGCCCACCCGGCCTTGGCAAATTGTAAGCATGGACTTGCTGAATTATGCTGGCCAGGATTTTCTACTAATTGTTGATCACTATTCTGACTTTTGGGAGATTGAGCTACTTCCTGACCTGTCTGCTGATACTACCATCAAGCGTTGTAAAGCACAGTTTGCACGTTATGGCCAGCCGGATAGAGTAATCTCGGATAATGGACCTCAATTTGCATGCGAGCAATTCAGACGGTTCGCTAAAGATTGGGGATTCGAGCATGTTACCTCATCCCCGAGGCACCCGCAAGCAAATGGCAAAGCGGAATCGGCTGTCAAGATAGTGAAGAATCTTTGTAAGAAGGCCAAGTTTGATGGTACTGATCCGTGGAAGGCCATTCTACATTGGAGGAACACCCCATCTGAAGGCATGGACAGTAGTCCTGCACAGCGCTTGATGTCTAGGAGACTGAAGACTTCATTGCCTGTGGCAAACATATTACTTGATCCTTGTGTGGTTACAGGTGTCCCGGCGAAACTGCAGCGGAGGAAACAGATTGCCAAGCTGTCATACGATGTGTCTGCTAAAGACTTACCTGAACTAAGCATTGGAGAGCCAATCCGTATGAAGCCGCTTCCAGGTGACAGGACCGGTCGCTGGAGACTAGGTTCCTGTGTGCAGAGAGTTGCTCCTCGATCATATCTTGTGGATGTAGAAGGCAGTCTTTACCGCCGCAATCGAGTGGACCTGCGAAAGGCAGAACGATTCACCACACAAGCCTATGAGCATCCTGCACGTGATCCTCCTGAGGTGCTCAATGCCCCGAGTCCTACTGGACCATATACTCAAAGCAGAGAGAACTCTGCTGTCATATCGGGATACAATGAGGATGACAAAATGCAGCCACATATCCCGTCAAGTTCTTCTTTGCCAAACACACCAGCCAGGAAAGAGGGTAGCTCCTTATCAACACCTTCTGGAGCTGAACGGATTTCCCCAGACAAAATCCATGTGGTCTTGCGTAGTGGTCGAGTTTCAAGACCACCAGATAGACTCAATCTGTAGTGTATCTACCAGTAACACAGTATGCCATGTTCAAGACTGTTCAGGATCTGTTTTAGTTTAATTGTTTATAAGGTTTGAATTGAATGTAAAAAAGGGAGATGTTATAGAGTTATTATACAAATACTGTGAACCTACTTGCATATGGTAATATTGCATTGTCTTATACTTCCTGTTTCCTGTTCTATGCTGACCTGGATGTAGTTCTGTGTACAACATGATTCCTCACACCAGCATCTTGTGTTGTCTGCATTCCTGTACATGAAACAGTTCTTCCATAGACAGCAGTTTGCAGGGAATGTTCTACTGCCATGCGGGGAAAATGCCACACAACTGTGGCAAAAGCGCCCTAAGTTGAAATGAACCTGAAAATGCGATCGTGTGTTTTCATGCTTTTACAGTGCCTTTTAAAATCACGGCGATTCTACCCGCAATTTGAAAAAAAACTTAATGTGATTGGAGACTAGATACAGGTGTTTTATGGGAATCTGGTCTAAGGCTGGCCATACACTAGACAATTTTTTGCCCAATTTCTGCCCAATCTCCTTTAGATTTAAACTTCAACTATGTAGTGCAAGGGCCTGCCTAATTGGATTCATTTGAAAGTGTTGTTAGGTTTGACCTCCTATTATGCGGTTTTTGGTAAATCTAAACCAAAAATCTCAAGAAAATTGTATAATGTATGGCCAGCCTAAGTCCCCGGTCACACTGGATGTGAATTGGCATGTGACTTGCAAATCGCATGCCAAGTCACACCCTATTGTCAGCAATTACAGCTGTCCTGTCAATACGGTTTCAAGTTAGTCGGAGCCGCATTGATTTCTGAAGTAGTACATTTATTTCAAGTACTTATATAGCACCGTCAATTTACGCAGCGCTTTACATATATATTGTACATTCACATCAGTCCCTAACCCTCAAGGGGCGTACAATCTAAGGTCCCTAACTCACATTCATAGATACACATACCAGGGCCAATTTAGACAGGATCCAATTCACCTACCAGCATGTCTTTGGAATGTGGCAGGAAACCGGAGTACCCGGAGGCAACCCACGCAGGCACAGGGAGAACATGCAAACTCCAGGCAGGTGGAGCCGTGGATTGAACCAACGACCCTAGTACTGCCAGGCGGAAGTGCTAAACATTGAGCCACTGTGCTGCCCATAGTACATGTACTACTTTTGGTGTGCTTTGCATAGACTCCTGTGTCCAGTGAAGTCGCACGATTTCAAAGTTGGGTTTGGTGTGATGTTTGTAAACATTGCAGATGTAAATTTCCAAAGTTAAACAGTAGCCGGGTAGATAACCATCAAGGATCCGTTCATGCCTGAGCATTTTTATTACTTGATTCCCGAAGCTTGACGCTCAAGTTTTTAAAGAGGTTGAAGGATCCCATAAGGGTTCGTTGAGAGGGGCGATGGGGCTCATTCTGCGCACTGAGCCGCTTTTTGCTGCGTGTTCTGTCACTTTGGAGCTGTGTGCAGGCAGTCCACAGAAGTGGACGCAGATGCAGCTGGACGGACACAGTCACGTGGCAGAATTTGACACTTGGGCAGTTGTGTGTGCAGAGATGTGAATGTGTTCAGATCCACAGGAGGAAAAGTCTCCATGCCCATCTGACTGCGCCCTCGTTTTCAACTGAGTGGAAATTATATGAACTTCTTTTGGGGCAGAATCAAAAGTTTTTGACCCCATAGACTTTAATGGGGACAATTAAAAACGTGTTTCCATGTGTTTTTCAGGTTTTCCCAGTTAAGTCTACGGGGCCAAAGACACACAAATCTGCTCTTGTACAAGTCACTTGTAAAAAAGCTTCTAGAATCGCCTATGCACTCTCATACCTATTGTGTGTTAATAATCCATGATCACAGGCTGAGCTGATTTGTAACTTGTGTTTTATTAACTCCTCTTACATTATAGGGCTCATTCACACCATGTCCCTTGAGCTGCATAGATCAATGTAGCCTCAAGGCAAGGGCATATAGAAAACAATTGTTTTCTGTGTGGCCTGCTTACACCGTGCATGTAAGGTGGTGTGTGCTGCATACAAAATGTTCTGTAATGCATGGAGTTTTAATATACCTGATGTACTGTACCTATTAACTGATTTAAGGCTCGGTTCACACTAATGCAAGTTGTCATGCGACAACACTTAAAGCCGCATGACAAGTCAAAACCCATTTATTCAATGGCACCCTTTCCACTCTATGCAACTAAAGTTGCAGCTTCTTTAAAAAAAAAATGGTTCCTGCACTACATCGATGTGACTTTCTTGTGACTTGAGTTCTATAGAGTTGAAAAGCCATATTTAAAGTCAGATGAAAGTCACACTGGAAGCCACGCGACTTTAGAGTCGCACTAGTGTGAACCGAGCCTTAACTGAGGGTTCAATTGGGCTTTAAGGATTATATATGACAAAATAATGGCATGTCTAGCCTTGCAACACATGTTCAGGGCGCTTTCATTTTGAATGGGCTGGCAGTGTACCTGACTGTACAAACAAAACTGGGCTTTTTTTTTTTTTTTTTCCCCTAAGGCATGACTTGTGCTTTGTGGTGCCCCACATTGTTTGTGGTTTTACCATGTACTACCATAATGTGTGAATGGACCTTAAATAAGCTAGGCAACTGCTATTTTTTTGTTCTCCTCAATAGTCTTTAGCTGAATTTGAAATACAAGTAATAACACTGTTCAACAAATTTTTATTTTTTGCCAGTTTTGGAAACAAAAGGATCCATTTCTTAATGAATTTCACATTCTGAGTTCAAATATAACAATGAAATTTGTCAATTGGCTCTAGTTTTTCTGTAAACGGAAAGTTTTCTACTATAGGCGTAATGACTACATAATGCACAATAATTATATAGATAGATGTCTTTCCACAAATATAAAGCAAGTGATATTGACTACATAACAAAGCCTAAATGGCATAATATATTGCATAGGATTACCAAGAAAAATTATAGCCATAAGCTAAGTTGAATCATTTTAATACTTAGGATTCTCACTAGTTTTGTCTTCAGTTTGTGTCGGTTTTGCTTCTCTTGGCTTTTCTCTTGTATTCGAGGAAAGGGCTACCTCTTACAACTGCACGTGACTACACGCTTCAGGTTCTTCCTCACTTGACTCAACCACAAAGGATTCTGGTGCTTTAGGAATTGGTAGCCCCTCTCCATGAGGAACTAGACGTATTGCCGATGGAATATTTGGATAGTGCACAGATAACTTTTTCTTCTTATTTAGCCCTTTTACAATTGGAGGCACCATACAAAAGTAACAATTACTAACATGATCTGTTGGCTCTCTCCAAATCATTGGCACAGCGAAAGGCATAGATGCCTTTTTTCCATTCAACCATTGCTCCAGTGCCGTCCCACAAGAATTGCAGCATATATGTGGTGCCCAGCTCTTGTCCTGGTCTCCTATCTTGCAGCCAAAATACAAGTTGTAGGCTTTCTTAATCATTCCTGTTATCCTCCTTTTTTGTGAGATAAAAGTTATTTCACCGCAGATATAGCAGAAATTATCTGCTTTATTCACACAAGTTCGAGGCATTACTGAGTAGCCTATATAAGCATAAAACGAAATGTAAAGACGCTGTCGAACTACAATCAGCTACAGATACTGCAGCTTTTATGCAGTGAAGTGATGCAATTAAAGGCTAATATTGCATCATCTCAGTATACATGCAATTTTCTATTGGTCACCAGTATCAATTGCGCAATATGCAGCTGAAGTTGCATCATAATTTTGAATGGCTTACGTCATTAGATGGGTGAATATATCATGGAAACTAGAGCCAATCAACATTTTTTAGGGTCATTTTCGTTTTCAGCACCCCAAAATTATGTAAGATTAGCTAATTTTATGCCCTGTTGAACAGTATAATCAAGACAACTGATTTAGATAGGCCCAGGTCATTAAACTGTACCAAGTTTTTGTGTTTGTTTGTTTTTTTAACGATTGTAATTTCATTCATTGAGTTTAAGATTTTTTTGTTTTTTACTATTAGTTCATTCATTTAGTTTATATTAATTCTTAGGGGTCCACCCAGTTTTTGTTTTCCCATCATGTCAACATGTAAGTTGCAATATAATATACCTACAAATGATGCGTAGTGATAATTTAGCTATTATATAATGCATAGATTAGATGGTGATATTGTGCAATTTATAAGAATCCACAAACCCTTGGTGTGACATTATCAACCACAAACAAGATTTCTTCTGCAAAATAGTGGGGGGTGATTCAATAAAGGATTTGCAACATAATGATGGCAGTATTGTTGTATTAGGGAATCTAGAGCCACATTCATGTAACGCATGCAACAATTTCCAAGAAAATAAGACCAGTGTCATGTTGGTGTAATTTACTTCCAGCATCATGCCCAGGAGTGACGTAATCGCGACTTTGGCCAGTCAGATGGCTGGAGCTCGTGAATCGGAAGGAAGACCGGGTGAAGATGGAAGCCCTGTTAGCGGTGACCATGTGCCACTGGAGGGCTTTTTCAATTATCAGTGCCAAAAGTGGTAACTCCGAGCTACACTCGGTATTACCCTGCAGCGTTGATCTATGATCCCTGTTTCACTTACCTTGTCCTTCGCTCCCGCGATGTCCTCCCTGCATTGTCCCCGGACATCTCCTCCGGCCGATGCCGGCATCTGTCTTCCGGGTTCCTGTCCTTGCCAGCGTCGGGACGTACGGGAAATTTAAAATTTTTAAAAAAGTGACATTCATGAAATACACTAAAATCTCATAGTATAACATTACTGTATCAAAGCATTTCACATACATTTTGTCCCCAGTGCTTTGTCCTGTGCCCTGCCTGCATTTTTTACTGTTCTTTCTGCCTGGAAACTGAGAAGTCCATGGCGTCAAAAAAGCGTCCCTTTAGGTCAAAAGCGGTTTTAGACCAGCTAGAGAACAGCGACAGTAAATTAGAACCACTTGCAGAATTGAGTGATAATGATTCGTGGGGAAAATCAGACACTGAAAACGATTTTGCGACTAAGCTCAGTGATGTGCGAAGTTGGTGCTCTATTTCAAATTTCAGTGTTTTTGGTTTGATTTATATTATTGAATAAAATTTTTTATTACAATTTTTTGATTATTTATTATATTTATAATTTATGTTTTTGTGTTTCAAATTTTATCATACCCGGGATGTTTACTAGACTCTTGTTCGGACAGATTTCAGTGAGTTATTCCTAAAAATTACAGGCCTACAATAAAAAAAAGACATATTTCCATGCAAAAAAAGTACCACTTTGAGCACAGAAATATTGACATAATCATACTGCTAGGGAGGTTAAGGTAAGTCCTTCACAATTTGGTAGTATGCGATGCATATTGGCACATTATTACATTACCTTGCAGGGTATTTTTATTTTTTAAACCCGCTTTAAATTTTAATGAGAAGTGTCCCTTGTGATGCTGGTGCTTGTGGTGGCTGTTCTCATCTGTCCTCTATCCCCACCCCTACATACTCCCCCCACAGCGGTAATCCTCTGATGCTGCAGTGATTGATACAGCTGCTGGACCCATCAAAAGCACTCGTCAAGAGTGCAGAGTTGCTAAGCCCCTGTTCTCCACTCATGAAAGTTGTACTATAGCTTCCATCAATGAAAAGTGCTCTATGAATGGAAGAGGCGGACCTTTCTTTTACCCTATTGGTCTCTTCTGCAGGGTGGATAAAAATCGATTTTTTTTTTTTTATAAATTTTAAAAATAGTTTTTTTTTTATTTTAATAAAATGCTTTTGGCGTAAAAATCTATCTAAAGATAATTTTCTATTTAAGATACAGTAATTATTTTGTTTATTCAGCATGAAATGGTGCTTAGTTATGTAGCATGAGGCTGTATATTCTGCAATATTTACATTTTTAGTAAACTCATTCAATGAATCCAGAGATCACATGCACTGCATTGATGCATTCACACAATTTCACAGTAACCATGAGAAAAAACAGGAAATAATAGAATTTGAGTAGTTCTCCAGCTATATGTGATTAACCTGTTAGCCTAAAATCGGTTCTGATATCGCTGTTTTACTAATCTGACCGTTTATTATTCTAAAAAGGAAACCTTAATTTGGTTTACAAATATTAAAGATTCTAACTACCCGCAAGAATGATTTGGATTCCTTACATTTAGAGAGCACCTGTCATTTTACATCCATCATTGCAGTGCCTGTTAGCGGGCATCCACACACCTGCTGCCGCCACGTCCCACACCTTTTTCTGTCACTGCCGCATCATCAGCCGTCCCATTAAAGTGAGTCAACAGCGGGTCAGAGGAAGAACCGTTCCGGGACAGAGATGACAGTTGCTCTTTAAAAAATTATGATCTAAATCGAGCCTTTTCACTAGTGATTTAAATCAAATCCGCCCTGCTCTCTGTCATAATTCTTTCTCCTGAGCTGTCAGCTGTTTTTGTACAGTGAGCTGCGCATGCGTAGTTCAGCATACATTTATGGCACAGCTCTTTGCTGTAAGGATGTGACTTCTGCGTGTAAGCGCCAGAGTGACATCACAACCTGACCAGTCAAACAGCCAAAGAGTCCGAATTGCAGAAGGAAGACGGAAAGAGAAAATGGAAGCGTCTATGGCAGCCAAGAGCACTGACACTGCAGTGCTAGAGGAGATCACTTGGCCGATTAGTTTGCTATAATGTCCTAATATGCTGTGCACACTAGTACATTGGGGTATAAAGCTCCTGGGAACATTTTTATATTTTTCTTTATGTGGAGGTTAAATTACACTTTTTATATAGCACTGCAACTGACCCACCAATGCTGGGGGTGAATATTGTGGTCACTGACAGCAAAACTGGGGATTATTGTTGCGTTCACGGACACCTACACTAGGGGTTTTGATTGTGAACACTAAAAGCCAATGGTGAGGCTTATTTTACTCCCATTTCCTCTTCAGTGGGCATTGTGATACTTTGCAAAAAATGCAGATGGACCAATTTGTTTGGCCATTTTGGATTTGGTAATACCTATTCCTTTTGAATGGGCTGCTTAACTTGAATCAATGCACAGTAATGCACTGGTATTGTGCGATCCGCACTTGAGGCCCTCTGTCATTTTCAAATTGACCCCCGCTGGAAATGGTGTCCTTTTTGTGATTGTGAAAAAAAAAAATGTTTTAAGTAAACGGTGTACCAACACATCTCACCACCCCTACACAATGTACACCAATACTCAGCTGGAGCAGGGAAGGATTAAGAACTGCATCTGGATTTATGGCTGTATGGGCTCGTGCTGGGGAGATTCGGTGTTCTTTCTTCTCTTGGTGCTGGATATGAGGAGAAATCAAACCTTTTACATTTGTACCTGGAATGAGGCACCTGCATAGGTAGCATTTTTCCCTAATCTGGACAGATCTCTTTTCCCCCCCCCCCCACACACACTTTTTTGTCCCTGGGCCAAAAAACCTTCCCAATAAACACTGCACAGAGATTCTAACCTCTACATGGTCTCTTCAAGGCTAGAAAGGAATTTTGGCTGGAGTTCCACTTTAACCTTCCAGTAATCTGAGGTTAACCATTACCACAGTAACTGGTCCCTTGATTTCACAGATGTGAGCACGATATTAAGCGTTGCAACATCTCTCCCATGGGTATTCATAAAAATAATTCATTTCAAAATCTAGTTGGATTTCAGCACCACTGGTAAATCATGACTAGGTTGTGCTTTTTACTGCTGCAGCTTTATTATTAAAGTGTTATCAAACCCAGAAGCCTGCATTCACTCTATTTGGTCTTTCCACGGTACACAGAACATGAAAGTGCAATTATTTTAGTAAATATAAACTGTTAAATACCTTTTCTCATCAGCTAGAGCAGTCTTGTGACTTCTCTCAGGGTCCAGCAGAACACTGGTTAATCTTTTAGGAAGAGCTTTCTTTCTGCTGTAGGAGGATGCAGAGCCCCTGACCTCTGTCTGGGCAGTGCTGATTGGTTTTGTGCTGATCACATGCATCCTCCCAAGAAAAAAGAAACACCTAGCAATACACACCAAACTGAGCATGTGCAGTGTCTCTACACGATCTGTCTTATCAGAAGATAAGAGGGGGACACTGGAAGAAGGGGAGGATCAGAGAAGTCGGGATCAAACAGCCTTTTTACATAACACGGAGGATTACCCCTTAGGTTCCATAGTAAGTATAACAAGCATGCTTTACTGCATATACAGACAGATGTTACTGTGGTGGGTTTAGTACCACTTTACAGGTTCAGTAAATAAAAAAAAAAAAATGCACATTACTTTTATTTTTATTTTTTTTGTAATAAATACAGTTCACACTGGCAAAATAAGAAGCAAACAAAGCTTCAAGGAAAGCAAACATCTATCGCACGCTAGTAGATCCATTTGTTTTGTTGTCTGCAGCCTTCTATACATCCATTGCCTTGAGGACAAAAAAGAGCTGGTTTATGTTACAATAGGTTTACTATACAAGAGGAAAAAAGATAGTACAGTATGTTCACGGGACAAGGAACCTTTTATGATGTGCTATTTTACCTACAAGGATGCCCGAAGCCTATATAATAGGAGTAGAAATGACCACTACTGACAATACATACAGTTGTGTTCAACATAATAGCCGTCAGACATCACTAACCTGATCAATCACTGTTTTTGGTAGAAATGATATTTCTACATGGCAAATAATTTACTAGCAGGTGTAGTAGAGTAATAGAAATCCAACAGACCCAACAGTCATGACATGCATGCTGCTGATTCTGTGTAATTGAATCACTAATTGAAAGGGGCATGTTCAAAATAATAGCAGTGTGGAGTTCTATTAGTGAGGTCATTCTTTGAAAAACAGGTGGCAATTATTGCCCTTATTTAAGGAAGGAAGGCAGCAAATGTTGTACATGCTGGTTACAGTGCATTTCTCTCTGAAATTCTGAGGAAAATGGGTCGTTCCAGACATTGTTCAGAAGAACAACGTACCTTGATTAAAAAGTTGATTGGAAAGGGGAAAACATATAAAGAAGTGCAGAAAATGATAGGCTGCTCTGCTAAAATGATCGCAAATGCTTTAAAAATGGCAACCAAAACCTGAAAGACGTGGAAGAAAGCGAAAAACTACCATTGGAATGGATAGAAGAATAGCCAAAATGGCAAGGACTCAGCCAACAATCAGCTCCAGGAAGATCAAAGAAGGTGTAAAGTTACCTGTGAGTACTGTTACAATTAGAAGATGCCTATGTGAAGCCAAGCTATCTGCAAGAAGCCCCCGCAAAGTCCCACTGTTGAAAAAAAAGACATGTGCTGAAGAGGTTACAATTTGCCAAAGAGCACATTGACTGGCCTAAAGAGAAATGGCGCAACATTTTGTGGACTGATGAAAGGAAGATTGTTCTTTTTGGATCTAGTGGCCGGAGACAGTTTGTCAGATGACCCCCAAACACTGAATTCAAGCCACAGTACACTGTGAAGACAGTGAAGCATGGTGGTGCAAGCATCATGATATGGGGATGTTTCTCATACTACGGTGTTGGGCCTATTTATCGCATACCAGGGATCATGGATCAGTTTTAATACATCAGAATACTTGAGGTTATGCTGAAGAGGAAATGCCCTTGAAATGGGTGTTCCAACAAGACAACGACCCCAAACACACCAGTAAACGTGCAACATCTTGGTTCCAGACCAACAAGATTGACGTTATGGAGTGGCCAGCCCAATCTCCGGATCTTAATCCAATTTTTTTTTTTTTTTTTTCTTCTTAGAGGAACAACACAAATTTGATATTTTTCTTCATGTTTTGATTTGGAATAGCATGTGTAGTGTTCCCAATGCAATTGTGTGTATGGAAATAAAAGCTATTAGAAGGATTTTGAGCTTTATTCACTTTTTTCAACACACTGCTATTTTGAATACAACTGTGTATATATGTACAGGTGAAACTCGAAAAATTAGAATATTGTGCAAAAGTTCATTTATTTCAGTAATGCAACTTAAAAGGTGACACTAATATATGAGAGAGACCCATTACATGCAAAGCAAGATAGTTCAAGCCGTGATTTGTCATAATTGTGGTGATTATGGCTTACAGCTCATGAAAACTCCAAATCCACAATCTCAGAAAATTAGAATATTACATGCAATCAATTAAAACCAAGGATTGTACAGAGAACAATATTGGAGCTCTGAAAAGTATAATCATGCATATGTACTCAGTACTTGGTTTGGGCCCCTTTTGCAGCAATTACTGCCTCAATGCGGCGTGGCATGGAAGCTATCAGCCTGTGGCACTGCTGAGGTGTTATGGAAGACCAGGATGCTTCAATAGCGGCCTTCAGCTCTTCTGCATTGTTCAGTCTCATGTCTCTCATCTTTCTCTTGGCAATGCCCCATAGATTCTCTATGGGGTTCAGGTCAGGCGAGTTTGCTGGCCAATCAAGCACAGTAATCCCACGGTCATTGAACCAGGTTTTGGTGCTTTTGGCAGTGTGGGCAGGTGCCAAGTCCTGCTGGAAAATGAAGCCGGCATCCCCATAAAGCTCGTCTGTGGAAGGAAGTATGAAGTGCTCCAAAATCTCCTGGTAGACGGCTGCGTTGACCCTGGACTTAATGAAGCACAGTGGACCAACACCAGCAGATGACATGGCCCCCCAAATCAACACAGACTGTGGAAACTTCACACTGGATTTCAAGCATCTTGCAGTGTGTGCCTCTCCATTCTTCCTCCATACTCTGGGTCCTTGGTTTCCAGATGAGATGCAAAAGTTGCTCTCATCAGAAAAGAAGACTTTGGACCACTGAGCAACAGACCAGGTCTGTTTTTTTCTTTAGCCCAGGTAAGAGGCTTCTGACGTTATTTGTGGTTCAGGAGCGGCTTGACAAAAAGAATACGACATTTGAAGCCCATGTCCAGGATCCGTCTGTGTGTGGTGGCTTTTGATGCACTGACTCCAGCCTCAGTCCACTCCTTGTGAAAGTCTCCATTATTCCCCATTGTTGGTGGGAGGAAAGGAATAGTGTTTTTGTATCAGTGGGAGGAAAAGTGCCTTTAGAGCCAGGTAAAGGCTAGCAAAGGGCCACATCCGAGCCGCAGTTTGGAGACCACTGAACTAGAGACACCAGTGAGGTATATTGTGACTTGTGGTGCTGCAGAGTCAGGAGATATGCTGCTGTGACTTCTAATGCTAAAGAGATGAGAGGTTCTGCTGGGAATTGTAGTGCTACCAAAATGGGAGAGAGGCTAATGGAACTTTGTAGTGCAACAGAGACAGGAGAAAGATTGATGAGAGTGCAGAAACAGTCAATTTTATTATCTGTAGTGCTGTAGGGAAGGAAGAGATGCTGCTGGAACTTGTAGTGCTCTGGAGACAGAAGAGATGCTGCTAGGACTCCTAGTACTATGGAGAAGAGAGGGATTCTGCTGGGCCTTTTTTGTACTGCAGAGACAGGAGGGAGACTGATGGGACTGCAGAAACAAAATTTTTTTTTTTTTTTTTTTTTCTCGTGCTGTAGGGAAAGAGATTCTGCTGGAACTTATAGTGCTTTGGAGACCGGAGAGATGTTGGGACTCCTAGTACTACAGAGAAGAGGGAGATGCTGCTGGGATTTGTAGTACTGCAGAGACAGGATAGATGCTGCTGGGACTCCTAGTACTACAGAGAAGAGATGCTGATGGGATTTGTAGTACTGCAGAGACAGGAGAAATGGGACTCATATGTACTAGGGAAATGGGAAAGATATTGCTGGGACTTGCAGTACTATGGAGACAGGAGAGATGCTGGGACTTGTAACTTGTAGTGCTATGGAGACTGGAGAGATGCTATGAGGGAGATGCTCTAGGGAATTGTAGTGCTGTAGAGACAAGAGAGATGCTGCTGTGACTTCTAGTGCTAAAGAAACGAGATTCTGCTGGGACTTGTAGTGTTACCAAGATGGGAGAGAGGCTGATGTGACTTGTAGTGCAACAAAGACAGGAGGGAGACTGATGAGTGCAGAAACAGGATAAATGCTATCTACAGTGCTGTAGGGAAAGAAGAGATGCTGCTGGAACTTGTAGTGCTTTGGAGACGGGATAAATAAAAACTGTATGGTGTAGCGCTAGGTGGTGATCATAGAGTGTGTAAATTGTAATGATCAAACCAACAAATAAATGCACATAAAGAACACACAGATAAATATACATAAAACACTCCCCTTGAATAACCCCAATAATAAGGGGAGCCAATGGGTGACTCAGTGAACATACAGTGGTTCCAGAGGAAAAACACAAGACCGAGCAAGTGTAGCACACTCAATAAGTGGTAATAGTGCGTTCATATACCGTCCACTTCAAACACAAGTGTAAAATCTTCATAATTGTGAGAGTGCCACTGGTGTCACAATCCTAAAGTGGTCTGAGTGCCCCCTCACCACCTTGCAATGACCACAAGGGCCAGCACACTTTGTTATATATAGCACGTGTCCCTCAGGAGCCACCTTGTCTAAAAGACCATACTGGATACCACATCAGACCGCTGTCATCCAGATCTCCTCCAGCCACTGATTATTCTGGTAATACCTCTTTCCCACAGGGTCATACTCAGAGACACAAATAGAAATCCTCCATAGTGTAATACAGTAATTTTATTAAGAAATACAAATGCCCACTCACATCCTAACAGACGATAATGTGCAAGAAATCCTCATAGCATAGGTATGCATGGAGTCCCAATATGGCGCGTGCGCTGGAAGTGACGTCTGCTCATTCTGGAAGTGTCGTAAGGGCGTACGCACCATATTGGGACTCCATGCACCATACAGTTTTTTTTTTTTTTTTTTTTTTTTTTTTAATTTATTTTTTGTGTATTTTGGTATAAAGGAGGGTGTCGGCAGCTTGGAGTAGTTTATCCATCTGAGCGCAGGAGGTTTTTATTTTTCTTGGAGACAGGATAGATGCTGCTGAGACTCCTAGTACTACAGAGAAGAGATATGCTGCTGGGATTTGTAGTACTGCAGAGACAGGAGAAATGGGACTCGTATGTACTAGGGAAATGAAAGATATTGCTGGGACTTGTAGTACTATGGAGACGGGGAAGATGCTGCTGGAACTTGTAGTGCTACAGAGATTGGCGAGATGCTGCTAGGACTTGTAGTAAAATGGAGATGGGGTAGATGCTGCTGGGACTTGTAGTGCTATGGAGACTGGCGAGATGCTGCTGGGACTTGTAGTTCTATGGAGGTGGGACAAATGCTGCTGAGCAGGTCTATGGACATGAGATGCCACTGGAACACACTTATACAGGGCTGGTAGATTTTCCAGTAAAACGTGCCGGGACTTTTAACTATGCAGAGTCAGAATGGCATCAATAGGACATGCTAGAATTTGTAGCTGTGCAGAGAGAGGAGCTGGAGACCAGTAGGACATGCTTGGAATTGTAATGCTGCACAGGCCTAAGATATTTCAGTGATTCATTTGATGGGGCGTATTGGCAATAATGAGGCACTGAACAGTAATAAGTATTTAAAACCGTTCTGCCTTCACTCACTACATGCCTGTTCAAGGTCAGTGACTCAAAAAGTAACAAAATCAGAGGTTCAGCATGATAGCCAGGCAAGTAGTATTTTCAGGTGGAGGTCAAAGCAGCCACCATATTTTTTTTTATCAAAGTCAGGCCTATACACAGCTACAACTAGAGGTTGTAGAGGGTACTGTTCTCCAACCCACCACCATGGTGAGTGACCTCATATGATCACCCAAGGTGAATGTCAGAATTGGTTTGATTGTTGGATTCTCAACTACATAATATGTTGCTGTTAATGATTTGTCTGAATTTACAAACCCATTTTTTTTAATTTTTTTATTTTTTTTCCCCCTTTAGGAGAACATTTAAGTGAAGAATTTTCCAAAGTGAATCCGCTTCGAAAGGTGCCGTTCCTTAAAGATGGAGACTTCACAATGGCTGAGAGGTGAAATCCATTTTGCTGCAATTTGTAATAAGACTGTGGTGTTCAGAATGCCTTTAGAACATGTTCATATGTTCTGTGGCCCTTGTTTCCCCTCTGAAAAGCTATCCAGTGTGGATCACTTTTTGGAGACGTCTGTCAGATGTTGAACTGATGTCAACGCTTGATTTAACCCTGTAAACACTGCAATTGTGTACATTGGACACGGTTGTCGCACAGGCCCATGGACTTGCATGGGTCATGGGCTTGGCATGTGTACAGCCCTGAGCAGCTGTATGCCTGTGTTCAGGTGGGCAGTCAGAGGGTGGTAAAACTGGAGCTTAACCACCTGGTTTTACTTCCCCTGGCTGCATGTGTGAATGGACCCTTAAAGACTAAGTTCACCTTTTTAGGGAAAAAAAAAAAAATAAATTCACATATTTTTGCAAGAAAAAAAATGTGCATTTATTATTTTTTTTCCCCAGGAGCCTGCAAAGCATTGCAGCCTCAATCAGTGCATCACAGGTGCATTGTCAGGCTCCTGCAGACAAGTCCTATAGCTTTTTGCTAATGCCTCTCTACAGGCCTTTCTGTTTTGAAAGCTGCAGGACTTGTGAATAGACTACAAGCACGCTGATCAGCACAGTCAGTCCATTGAGACTACAATTCGGT
Organism: Staurois parvus; assembly: GCF_062004578.1. Lineage (NCBI taxonomy): Eukaryota > Metazoa > Chordata > Amphibia > Anura > Ranidae > Staurois > Staurois parvus. Next base: position 3,148,021 of record NW_028318500.1, on the reverse strand, counting down.
TTGCTGTGAATGAGTGATGCGACTGTGTTGGAGATGTCACGAGGGTGAGCAGTGGTGAGGGAACATGTTACACGCTAAATACGGGTGTAAAATGTAATCTGTTCCAAAAGGCAAGCGGAACATTTTAAAGTGGAACTCCTGCTATCTTTTTTGATAGAGTAAAATTAATATCTGTAATTCCTAATTTTTTTTTTTTTTTTTTTTTTTCCTTTTTTTGCTCTGTAAAATTCAGCTGGGCAGTTCAATTCACGTTTTCTATCTTGGTGACATGGAGGAAAAAAAGAAAAATAAATTCTAGTCACCAGAACAGGGGCAGAGAGAGAATATCTTAATGGGGACATCTCTTCCAGTGACAGCAGAGAAATGTAGAATATCTTTGGGTAAGGACCCTTACCACTTGTTAATATGGGATAGAACAATAGGGGAAAAACATCAAACTGGAACATGAAAAAAAATAAATTTAACATCTGGCAGTTCTAAGCTTCCCTACCCTATGTTGTGTTCTGTTTAAGTCCGAGTTCCAATAGGTCTCAGCTAGTAGTATGAGAAGCGATTTGTATACAGCTACAATTTACAAAGCCTTCAGCCAGCTTCAAAACTCCTCTAAACCCCAAACCAAACGTATATTATATTGCAGCTTACTGGCCTTCAGATGTGGTGGCTGAATTGGGTTTTGCTTTTCAGACTAAGAACATATTTACAAGTACAGAAAATATCTGTTTATTTTGTTAAAATGCAATGTCCTTGTCACTTCCCATGAGCTTAAAGAACTCCAGGAATTGCAGCATTTTTAAAAATGTGCTGGCTTATAAGGGTTAAAAGGGGAAGTGTGGGAATACGAATAAACAAACATACATACTCACCTCCCTACTTTGGCAGTACTTCTCTTTTAGGTCTGAGATGTATGCCACCTTAATGGACTAATCTTTTTGTTTCCATTGTTACTGAGCACTGGTATAGCTTCAGCTGTTTTCTGTCGATTTATGCTGGACCTTCAGGTCTTCAATCCTGCAGCTATGGAGTCTTTTGCAGCCAATCTGCCCACCCCTCCTCTCCTTTGCCTATTTACAGAAGGCTTTGTATTATCTGAATCCATTCACAAAATTTTTATTTATTTTTAAAATTTATTTCAGGTACTTGTATAGGTACTTGTATAGCGCCGTTAATTTACGCAGAGCTTTACATATATATTGTACATTCACATCAGTCCCTAACCCTTAAGGGGCGTACAATCGAAGGTCCCTAACTCACATTCATACATACACCTACTAGGGACAATTTAGACAGGATCCAATTGACCTACCAGCATTTCTTTGGAGTGTGGGAGGAAACCGGGGTACCCGGAAGAAACCCATGCAGGCACAGGGAGAACATGCAAACTTCAGGCTGGTGGTGCCGTGGTTGGGAATCGAACTAACGACCCTAGCACTGCCAGGCAGAAGTGCTAACCACTTAGCCACTGTGCTGCCCAAATGCAAAGTGTTCTGTGAATGGACAGGAGAGGGGAGGGGCAAGCAGTGCAGCTGTTGTGTAGCAGAGTGCAACTCTCAGAGTACCATTGTGATAGCTGTAGTCCTGGCACCCAGTAAAAATGTAAATAAAAGAGAGAAGTCCATGAGGTGGTGTATGCCCCTTATAAACGAGCATGTTTTTAAAAGGGTTGAAATTCCTGGAGTTTTCTTCCCCTCCATGTAGTACATGCACAGTTTCTGAAGATCCTGAAAAAGCTCACGTGAACAGTGAGTGAAACACAATAACGTCACCACGCCCGCACCCTGGGCTGCACCACATGTCTTTCCACCATGCCGCTTCATTCCGATGTCTAGCATGGAACAGCTTGATTCATCTATATTGAGATGCCACTAACTGAGCCACCACCTGAATTGGAACATACACTATATTGTCAAAAGTATTGGGCCGCCTGCCTTTACACGAACATAAACTTTAATGGCATCCCAGTCTTAGTCCGTAGGGTTCAATATTGAGTTGGCTCACCTTTTGCAGCTATAACAGCTTCAACTCTTCTGGGAAGGCTGTCCACAAGGTTTAGGAGTTTGTCTATGGGAATGTTTGACCATTCCTCCAGAAGCACATTTGTGAGGTCAGGCACTGATGTTGGACGAGAAGGTATGACTCGCAGTCTCTGCTCCAATTCATCCGAAAGGTGTTCTATCAGGTTGAGGTCAGGACTCTGTGCAGGCCAGTCAGGTTCCTCCACCCCAAACTCGCTCATCCATGTCTTTATGGACCTTGCTTTGTGCACTGGTCCGCAGTCATGTTGGAACAGGAAGGTGCCATCCCCAAACTGTTCCCACAAAGTGGGGAGCATGAAATTGTCCAAAATGTCTTGGTATGCTGATGCCTTAAGAGTTCCCTTCACTGGAACTAAGAAAAAGCTTGAAATAGAGAAAATGAATGCAGCCACTACAATGAAGCACTAGTAAGCTACAATATATTACATTTTTGTTTTGGGGATTAGATACGCATTGTTGTACATAATAATAATTTTTTTCAGACTAGCATATATGAACTGAAACTTGTGTGCACTAATTCGAACAATTGCTGTGTTTATAATGCGACAGGGCATCCTACTCTGCAACGTATTTGTTTCTAACTAATACCAGCCTACCTTTTTATTGTCATTCACCAGTACTGCAATGCTTCTGTATCTGGCCAACAAGTATAAGACCCCTGATCACTGGTATCCAGGCGACCTACAAAAACGTGCTCGTGTTGATGAATATCTTGCTTGGCAGCATACCAATACCCGTCTACATGGTACCAAATTATTCTGGGTTAAGGTGAGATTTGTGTTTTTTTCTTTTTTTTTTTTTTTTTTTTTTTTTTTTGTTGTTTTGTTTTTTCCACTGCACAGCTTGGTGTCATCTGCAAAGACTTAAATGGGATTTTTAATCCCAGACCCTATATTTATAAATATATTAAAAAGTAAAGGTCCCAACACTGAACCTTGGGGTACACCACTGATGACCCCAGACCATTCAGAGTATGAATCATTAACCACTACTCTTTGAATGCGATCTTTTAGCCAGTTTTCTATCCATTTACATACAGATTTTCCCAAGCCCATAGACTTTACCTTACACATTAGCCGTGTGTGGGGAACTGTGTCAAATGCTTTTGCAAAATCCAAGTATACCACGTCCACCGCCACCCCTTTGCTCACCCCCTCATAAAAAGAAATCAGATTTGTTTGACAACTTCTGTCTTTCATGAATCCATGCTGTGTGTTGCTTAAAATATTTTTTTTCCAGCAGGAACTCATCTATGTGGTCTTTTATTAAACTCTACAGTATCTTCCCAACTATAGACGTTTAAACTAACAGGTATATAATTACTTGGTAAAGATTTTGACCCCTTTTTAAATATTGGCACCACGTTGGCCTTACACTAATCCAGTGGTACTATGCCAGTCATTAAAGAGTCCCTAAAAATGAGAAACAATGGCTTTGAAATGGCAGAGCTCAATTCTTTAAGGACCCGTGGGTGTATGCCATCTGGTCCAGGTGCTTTATTCACCTTTTTATACGTTCTAAATATTTTTGGATCATATCAGTTGTGAGCCAATGTGGATCATCTGGAGCTATGTCAATACCATGCCCATTATGGACAAGAGCTCCGCCATGCTCCTTCGTATAGACAGAGCTGAAGAAGGTATTTAATTTGCCTTCTCTTTGTCCCCAGTCACCCACTCTAGATTATTTTTTAAAGGGCCTACATGCTCAGACTGGACTTTTTTTTTTTTTTTTTCTTCTACACTGATTGCTTTTACACCCATAAAGGCTGTAAAAGCAATCATTTCTCCTTCTCCCTGGCTGCAAGAATGCAGCCATTGAGAAATACTGTGTGATCTGTGATTTGTCACATGGTACAAGGCTGTTGTGAATAGCCTTGTACCATGTGACCTCTGTGAGCATTCACAGATTTCACCAGTAGTAAGCAATGATGTCAGAAGTGACATCTTACTTACTACTGTTCATGTGATCACTGATTGGCCAATCAGTGATCACATGATTGGGACCTCACACAGAGGTCCCATACAGTGGGCATTGGGTTGTGGTGCCACGTACTCCCAGGGAGCGTGCACAATCCAAAATGACGGGCGCTGTTTATGAACGGCAACCCGCCCCTGCACTGCCACCGTCTGGCTGTTTATATCCAGCGGCCGGACGGCAAGTGGTTAAATGATGATAGCGTTTCCTTTATTTTTATATTTAATAACCGCTCTTCTTATCTATAGCCTTTTTAACTTTGGCCGTAAGCCACATAGGTTTGATTTTTAGCCTTTTAAACTTGTTGACCATGGGACTATATTTGCAGTGTGTTCACATTCAGTCTTTTTGAAGAACTCCCATTTCTGTGTTGTGTTCATTGATGCCAATATTCCCTGCCAGTCTAAGTCTTGGAGAGCAGCTCTCAGCCTTGGAAAATTAGCTCTCTTGAAATTGAACATTTTTATTTTTCCCGTACATGCTTGCTGTTTACAGCTAACAATAAAGAAAATCATGTTCTGGTCACTGCTACCCAGATGTTCTTTTTTTATATGGATATTCGTAATAAGCTCTGCATGGTTTGAGATTACCAGGTCCAGCAGAGCATCATTCCTAGTAGGGGCCTCTATGAACTGTAACATAACATTGTCCTGTAGTAGGTTTAAAAATGTTTGCCCTTTAACTTTCCTAGATTGTAAGCTCGAAAGAGCAGGGCCCTCGAACCCCTCGTGTGTTGTATTGTTACTGTTTTGTCTCATGTTCTGTCTCCCTTGTTATTGTACAGCGCTGAGCATACCCTTTGGCGCTATATAAATACTGTATAATAATAATAAAAACTGTTCCTGCAGTACCATTACTCCAGTCAATTTCTTTCCCCATTCTATCCACCAATAAGTACTGACCCCTGTCTGATATGTCTACCCCGTTATAATCTATTTCTATGTGTTGTAAGCAAATTGCACCACTAATGTGCAAGTTCTGTAGCATCTTCGCTCAAAAATGACACCTACACCAGGCATCATGCTCAGGAATTGTCTGTGTCAGAAACTTCTTGTGGTCTTCACTGTAATGGCGAAAAATTCATAGGCTAAGCATAAATGGTGCTGACAAATTGCTGCATGGGAAGGAAGAACTTCATGTATGGGTCTGTATTTTGGAGCCATTTCTGCTTATCTGTAGATGCACATACTTTAATGCAGATGAATACTATTGCAACAATGTTTCTATCTGTACCTGCTGGCACTAAACTGACGCACCTACTGCCGCTGTACCAGTGTGCATTTCTGCACACACCAACGCTACACCAACATCCACTTCTGCAACCTTCATCACTGTACTGACCTGTGCATCTAAACCTGCCAACACTGCATCGACGGACCCTTCTGCATCTGTCTCTACTGCACCTAAGTAGACCTCTGCACCTACCCCAGAGATTCACTTATGCACCAACATGCCCTTCTGCATCCAATACCACATTCCATTCAGCGAATGTATCGCTATTTTTACACCTCAACATTGTTCTAATTTTTTGTTTTCATTATCCCTGTTCAATGAACAGCAACACTTTTGCTAGTTCTAGTTTGATTTCAAATGCTTTGCTTGAGTAATGCTGTGAAGTAGGTGGGTAAATGAGGTAGACCCATGGTTCATTGTTGAAGATTCAGCAGATTTCACGAAGGTCATGGTGGTTAAAGTATACAGTGGGGCAAAAAAGTATTTAGTCAGCCACCAATTGTGCAAGTTCTGCCACTTAAAAAGATAAGAGAGGCCTGTAAATTGGCATCATAGGTAGACCTCAACTATGAGAGACAAAGTGAGAAAAGAAATCCAGACAATCACATTGGCTGATTTGGAAAGAATTTATTTGCAAATTATGGTAGAAAATAAGTATTTGGTCACCTACAAACAAGCAAGATTTCTGGCTCTCACAGACCTGTACCTTCTTCTTTAGGAGGCTCCTCTGTCCTGCACTCATTACCTGTATCAATGGCACCTGTTTGAACTTGTTATCAGTATAAAAGACACCTGTCCACAACCTCAAACAGTCACACTCCAAACTCCACTATGGTGAAGACCAAAGAGCTGTTGAAGGACACCAGAAACAAAATTGTAGACCTGCACCAGGCTGGGAAGACTGAATCTGCAATAGGCAAGCAGCTTGGTGTGAACAAATGAACTGTGGGAGCAATAATTAGAAAATGGAAGACATACAAGACCACTGATAATCTCCCTCAGTCTGGGGCTCCACGCAAGATCTCACCCCGTGGGGTCAAAATGATCACAAGAATGGTGAGCAAAAATCCCAGGACCACACGGGGGGACCTAGTGAATGACCTGCAGAGAGCTGGGACTAACGTAACAAAGGCTACCATCAGTAACACACTACGCTGCTAGGGACTCAGATCCTGCAGTGCCAGACGTGTCCCCCTGCTTAAGCCAGTACATGTCCGGGCCCGTCTGAAGTTTGCTAGAGAGCATTTGGATGATCCAGAAGAGGATTGGGAGAATGTCATATGGTCAGATGAAACCAAAATAGAGCTGTTTGGTAGAAACACAACTCGTCGTGTTTGGAGGAGAGAGAATGCTGAGTTGCATCCAAAGAACACCGTACCTACTGTGAAGCATGGGGGTGGTAACATCATGTTTTCGGGCTGTGTCTCCGCAAAGGGACCAGGACGACTGATCCATGTACAGGACAGAATGAATGGGGTCATGTATCGTGAGATTTTGAGTGCAAACCTCCTTCCATCAGCAAGGGCATTGAAGATGAAACGTGGCTGGGTCTTCCAACATGACAATGATCCCAAACATACTGCCCGGGCAATGAAGGAGTGGCTTCGTAAGAAGCATTTCAAGGTCCTGGAGTGGCCTAGCCAGTCTCCAGATCTCAACCCCATAGAAAACCTTTGGAGGGAGTTGACAGTCCGTGTTGCCCAGCGACAGCCCCAAAACATCACTGCTCTAGAGGACATCTGCATGGAGGAATGGGCCAACATACCAGCAACAGTGTGTGCCAACCTTGTGAAGACTTACAGGAAACGTTTGTTATATATCCTTTGTTGGCAATGATAGAGGTCAAAGTATTGAGATGAACTTTTGATATTTATCAAATACTTATTTTCCACCACAATTTGCAAATAAATTCTTTCCAAATCAGCCAATGTGATTGTCTGGATTTGTTTTCTCATTTTGTCTCTCGTAGTTGAGGTCTACCTATGATGCCAATTACAGGCCTCTCATCTTTTTAAGTGGGAGAACTTGCACAATTATTTGCTGACTAAATACTTTTTTTGCCCCACTGTATATGCGGGGATCTTAATGTGTACTCCAGTCTATTAATATTTATTTATTGGTTTTTAGTTGTGGATAAAGTAGGAAAAGGTTAGAATCTACTAGACCACTTTTAAAGCTGCCTGTGTGTAGGTACCTGTTGGTGCCAGTACTCAGTCCAGGAGGTAATTTAACAAGCTTAGACCACAGCTTTTAGGTCTATGTTGTGTGCCACATTGGAGTGTTACTATAGGAGGTCTAGTAGGCTGATTATAAGAAAGATGAGTTCAATTGGTGATATCCCATTTTGCACTGCAAAAGATGAACCAAACTCTTCCCCATCCTTCCTTCACAAAGCAGTGGAAGACCCTACATAAGAAGGGAGACATAAAGCAAAGCAAATATAAAAGGATTGCTACTTATGTGTCCCCACCCCCCCTCCCCCTCCCCAAAGGGCCTACTATTTTGGTCCCAAGGTTTTGATCAGTCTAGGGGTATTGTTTTGATGCTTTATTGAACAAACTTAGATGGGTGCGCAGTAATTGTGGGATACTCCAGTAACGTTAAGCAGTAATTTGTGGATGCCTATGTTGCTCCTAAAGATTCTGAGCACAGTCCTTGCAGTAGCAAATAATTGGCTGAGCTACACGGGACACCAGGGGAAAATGTCTAACTTTCAGTACAATTTTTACTCTGTTGCAAGAGGGTCTCACACACCAGTCTGTACTAGCCAGTGTCCCTGGATAATTGGATGCCTCCTTACAATATCTTCCGGACACCTCTCCAGTGAATACTCCAGACCAGATTCCCCAAAAAAGTCCCTCAGCCAGCTTCAGCAGAATTTAGCTAAATAGGCTCCCCATCTAGTCAGTTGGGTCCCAATGAGTAGTAGAAAAGCACAACTAAATGATTTATGCTCACTCCCAGCCACCATTTTGGCACCCTCCCCCAGGGATTAAATATATTTAATACAATATGTGTAATTTACTATATCGCCAGTATGATAAAATAGTAAATTACACATTATGGTTAGCATAACCATATTGTATAACCCATACTATCCGTTATGGTTAGTATAATCCTAACCTGTATGGTTTATAGGGTTTTGTCATTTTTACTTTAAATATTTATTTTTCTAACAGGTAATGACACCCTTTCTCCTTGGCCATGAAGCTGAACCTGAGAAGTTGGATCCTGTGTTGACTGAATTTAATACCACATTGACTGCTATAGAAGAAAAGTTCCTAGGAGGGAAACCTTTCATAGCTGGTGATGAGATGTCCATAGCCGATCTAGTGGCTATTGTGGAGATCATGCAGGTAAGTGACTAGCTAGGATATTTTAATTTTCACCCTGTATTGCTTACTGTATCCATTATCCAAGTAAAACATACATACATACATACATACATACATACATACTAATATTATACACACTATGTTGCAGCTTCAAGGTTTAGAAGTGTGTCTATGGGAAGGTTTGACCATTCTTCCATAAGAGCATTTGTGAGATCAGGCACTGATGTTAACGAATTCCTGGCTTGCAGTCTCCGCTCTAATTCATCCCAAAGGTGTTTTATCAGGTTGAGGTCAGGACTTTGTACAGACCAGTCAAGTTCCTCTACCCCAAACGCGCTCATCCGTGTCTTTATGGACCTTGTATTGTGCACTGGTGCACAGTCATGTTGGAACAGGAAGGGGCCATCCCCAAACTGTTCCCATAAAGTTGGGAGCATGAAATTGTCCAAAATGGCTTGGTATGCTGACTCCTTAAGAGTTCCCTTCACTGGAACTAAAGGGCCAAACCCAACCCCTGAAAAACTTCATAATCCCCACCTCCACCAAACTTTACTCTTGACACAATGCAATTAGACCAGTACCGTTCTCCTGGCAACCACCAAACTCAGACACATCCATCAGATTGTCAGACAGAGAAGCATGATTCGTCACTCCAGAGAACACGTCTCCACTGCTCTAGAGTCCAGTTGCGGTGTGCTTTACACCACTGCATCCAGTGCTTTGTGATGTGCACTTGGTGATGTAAGGCTTGGATGCAGCTGCTCGGCCATGGAAACCCATTCTATGAAGCTCTCTATGCACTGTTGTGCTAATCTGAAGGCCATACAAAGTTTGGAGGTCTTTAGCTATTGACTCTGCAGACAGTTGGCAACTTCTGCACACCATGCACTTCTGCAAGCGCTGACCTGTCATTTTATGTGGCTCACCATGTCGTGCCTGAGTTCCTGTTCCCAGTTGCTTCCACATTGTCATAATACCACTAACAGTTGACCACAGAACATTTAATAGCAAGGAAATTTCACAGATGGACTTACTGCACAGGTGGCAACCTATCAGGGTACCACGCTTGAGTTCACTGAGCTCCTGAGAGCGACCTGTTCTTGTAATACCTGAATCCAATGATTTGAAGGGGTGTCCCAGTACTTTTGACACTATATAGTATACATACACTCGTGACTCAGCAGTGACTGCTCATTTGATAGATGGCTCCCTTTTTGAATTTTCAGACAAAGCAGTGCTTCAAGGCAGACAGCTTCATCTAGGCTTGTAGGCTCGTTACTTAGCTAACCCATAGTGCTCTGGGTATCTTTTTGTCATGCAGTAAAATATTTGTAATTCCAGAGATTGTTCTTAATCACAAACAACTGTATCAGTGGCACACAGTTTCACAGTTAATTTTAATGTAGTATAACAGATCTTTTTTATTTAAATAAAAAAAAAAGTGTATATGTATAAATTTTTTTTTTCTTGTGTGCCACATGCACGTTCCTGATCATCATAAATAAAATACAGTACACTGTACTGCATCCAGCATTTTATGAATGGACTGTAAAATGGGGCTATGATATGAGTAACCCTGTGGCTTTATACATTTTGAGCGGATGGTTAGTAATGTCCATTCTCTAGTGTACCCCCATAGTATTTTACCTTGTAATGGCTTTTCTTGTGTGTTAGACCATAATGTAATATGAGCCTGTTACTATAACTGTCATGTACAGGACTGTTGCATGGTTGGAAATATAAATGAACAATAAAAAAAAAAACCATAGACCAGTAAACAGTAGAGCCGTTCATGTAACTATTTGCTATTCCGCTGCTATTACAAGTTGTTCCATTTTAAAAACCCCATAGCAGCCATGAGCCATAACTGGTGCCTGGTATAAACAAACAAGGCTTAGAATGAGAGCTGCATTGTGTGTATCTCTGGACATGCAGCACGGCTCAGGATCAAGCCTGCATAAGTGCCCCATAGCAAGTGGCTTGCTGTGGAGGAAGGAGCCAGGAGCACTGGCATGCACAGAGCAGGTAAGTATAACATTTCAAATGTATTTATATATTTTATATAATTAAACTTTTAAAATCGTGTTAAGACTTGTACTGTTTACTATTCCAAACCAGAACAAAATGATTAGCAAGAATGTCACTTTAAAGAAAAAAAAAAGGAATCTGTTTTTGTGACCCAATATGAAATTTCACATGACTTTTATTGTTTTACAGACTATTGCTAGTGGAATTGATGCTTTTGAAAACAAACCAAAGTTGGCAGATTGGAAAAATAGAGTGGAGGATGCAATTGGAGCTGCATTGTTCAAGGAAGCACATGAGAAAGTACCGAGAGTGAAGGACATGCAAAATATGCCCATCCCTCCAGCACTTAAGGAGCGACTTGGAGCCAGATTACAACAGTTCACCCACTGATGAAGCTTTAAGAGGATATGAAAGTTTCTTTAATGTTAGGAGCCTATTTTGCAGCATCTAATTCTACTGGTTCTACTACTGTGTATTCAATTTGTCACCCCAGTAAAGGAATTTTTCAAAAAATTAAAATACCTTTTTGAAAGTGTCTGTCTTTCTTGAAGCCAGGCACAATACATTGCGTGGGGTTTGGCATTTTATAAAAGTCATATTGCCCGTTGTAAGATTTGTTGTATAGCAATGATTTTTGTGGTACATGTCATTCAATACTTACCTCCCCATCCTCCTCCAACCTGTTTTTGATGGGATTTTGTAGTTTTTCATTCATTTCATCAATTTGTGTTGCTATCATTTTTAAATTTGTATTACAGTGTATAATATTTTTAGCTGTCATTAATGTAGGGGTTGCATTACAGTGCTGACCAACTTCTCTGATGCTCCACCACATTACCGTGTGTGCACACAGAACTGTTACAAAAGCAAAAAAAGATGAATGAATGAAAATATAATATATAAATAATCTATCATGGGTTGGCACTCCAGCTGTTGGGGATCCACAAGTCTCATTAGGCATTGCAAGACTCCAAATGCCGCAGACATGACTTGCAAGAGGCATGATGGGAATTGTGGTTCCCCACAGTGCCATGATTGCCTACCCTTGATGAAGGGTATCATGTTTGATTTTTATTTTTTTTATTTTTATAAACATACCTTCAGACAATTGAACAAAGCTCAATCACAAGCAGTGGACAGTTGCATTCCACTTGTGCAAACAACTGAAAGTGAACTAAGCCTTAAAGTAGAACTAAACCCTTTCAAGGTTTAGAAAAACCGTTAAGCTGGGTACACACTGTTTGATTTTTTTTTTTTTTTATTTTATAAATCCAGTGGGCTGAACAAAATAACCTGACAGATCACCATACTAACACGTGATGTTAGTGCGGCAATCTCCCCTGTGGTGCCTGTGGGTTCCGGCAGGGGGACTGCTCCATTCCCCCCTACCTGCACACACAACCAATGGCTGTGAGTGCTAATCGGAAGCTGGTTTTTCAGCATGTCCCTTCTGTCCAAAAGATCACTGTCAGCACTGACCCAATTTTGGCTGGTTTCTGTTGTGCTGGTAGATATTTGGCCTGTGTGTACCCAGCCTTACATTGCTGGCATGCTGGGAATGTTGACTGTCACATCTGCTTGTGCTCTCAACCAAACTGTCAAACCATCAAATGACTGGTGTCATAACTGATCACATGTGCCTTAACATGGCAGTTGCAAATCAGAGGCTAAGATGGTAGCTTCCTTGGCTGAAAAGAATAGAAGGGGCGGACTGACGATTTGGAAACTTGGGCACTGCCCGGGGTCAGTAGGGGGCCCCATAAGATGCCCCTGGTACCTTTTTCATAGGCTTTTTTGAGTTTGGGCAAGGACACAGGGGCCCCATGATCCCCTATTGCCCAGGGGCCCCATGAGATGTCAGTCTGCCCCTGGGCTTAACTCCAAGATGTGGTAGAGCTTAAAGCATGTGTCAAGGCGAAATTGAGTCCTCATGCACACTGGACATTTTTACAGCTGCTGTTTTTGGCTTTTTGACTTTTTTTTTTCTACAGCCAGTAAACCCCCCAGCATGTTATCCTATGTGTCCATGCACACATAGACTGTAATCAATGGGTTTTTTTTTTTTTGGCAGCAATGTTCTTTGGCTAGAAAAAAAACCCAGGACTAGTGGGTTTCTAGAGGAATTTTTTAGCTATAAAAACGCTCTAACACTGAAAAATGTGGTAAAACACTGGTGTTTTTGGACTTTTTTTTGGTAAAAAAAATGCAAACGGTGAAAACGCCACTAAATGTGGCAAAACGCTGCCAAATGCTAATGCTAAAAAGCTGAAAAAAACTCAGTTTTTAATGTGAATTTACACAGCTAATGTTACCAGCGTTATTAAAATGCCCAGTGTGCATGGAGCCTAAAAGAAAAAAAAAACCTGTTTTGGTACAACAGTCAGGTGAATTCACAATTGCATTTATTACAGGAATATGAAGGTATTCAGCTGTGTGTTACCTGTGCACCTAATTCACTACTGACTAAGGTCCAACTGTTAAACCCATATTTAGGATGTGACATGGATGCTAAACAACCACCCTCAAACTGCCACCCCTGAAAATATGAGGGGTGTTCTGCTCCATGGCAGCTGTCACCTTTGCCCACACATCTGCGTCATCAACTTGCAGATATCTGTAATTACAAATCCCATCTGGCACCACCGTAGTTCTCGAACCCAAATGTGGTGATTAACGCACCAGACGTGATTGACACTTCCTCCAGTTCTGTAACTGAAAATCCATACTGACAGGGATCTGGAGGAAGAATTTGCAGGAGCCTGTGCAATGCACCTGTGGTCCACTGTTTGCAGTCTCAGTTCTTAGGAGACTCGTTTTGTAAAAAAAAAAAACAAAAAACAAATTAAATGCCAATGGTTTTCCTTTTGCTGAAAATAGAGGTGCATTAACTGCTTACTCGCCGCCCTATAGTAGAACTACTATACAGGGCTGTGCAAAATCATGTATGTATGTATGTGTGTGTGTGTGTATGTATATGTGTATATATATATATATATATATATATATATATAATGTGTATGTGATTTGCATACCGCCCTACCCACGCCACCATTGGTGGCTAGGGATGTCAATCACCAGGTCCCGACCGGAGATTCCCCACCGGCACCTGGCGATCGCCGAGTACAACTGACGGGAGAGACTTGTGTGTAAAAAAAGGACAGGTCTCTCTCCTGCCAGCAAGGACATGCTGCTTTGTATTTCTCTGCACGACAAAGCAGCATGTCTCCATAGTAAAACAGCACACTTAGTAAAATGCACACAGTTAACCCTTTGTTCACCCAAATGTTAACTCCTGCCTACCTAGTGTCATTACTACAGCGTCAGTGCTTTTTATTAGCACTGATCACTGTATTAGTGTCACTGGGGATGTCAGTGGCAGGTAGGCAGTTCCCACCCAGTGTCAGAATGCCTGTCATCACGCAGGCCTGCTATAAGTCGCTGATTGCCGCCATTACTAGTATAATAAAAATTCCAGTGTATATATACCACTATAACTTTCACGTAAGCCAATTAGTTTACATGTATTTGGAATTTTTTTTTTAGCAAAGACATGTAGCAGAATACATTTTGGCCTAAATTTATGACAAAATTTGATTTTTAAATTTTTTTTTTATTAGATGTTTTATAGCAAAAAGTCAAAAATATTTTTGTTTTCAAAATTTTTGGTCTTTTTTTGTTTATAGCGCAAAAAATAAAAACCTCAGAGGTGACCAAAAAAAAATCTCTCTTTATGGGGAAAAAAAGACGAGTTTAATTTTTGTACAACATTGCATGACTGCACAATTATCAGTTAAAGTAACTCAGTACCATATTGCAAAAAATAGCCTGGTCAGGAAGGGGGGTAAATCCGCTGGAGGGCAACAAAATGTTGTTGATATTTTGGCAATTCATGTCAAGTGGGATGGATCAACCTTGGTACAACCAGCCTGCTCTTACATGGGTTGAAATTCAGCCGGTTCTTGCTGAACCAAATGAATGGCTTTATAGTTTGCATACACTTTAGTCTCAGTTTGGCCAGAATTCAAGGCCCCTTATACAGCCTGGATTAGGATGCAATGTGCCTCCACAGGCAATTCTTTAAGAACAAACACAAAATACTTACAAGTATTGCAAAGTGTCAGCACTTCAGGACTGAAACCGCTTCACATTCATGCATGCGGGAAGAAAGTAAAGCTGCTGCACCTATGTGCAGGCACCTCCAAGCCAATTTAACCACTTCCTGTCCACCCACAGATTTACTGTGAGCGGGCAGTGTCATGATCGCACGGTCGCCGCCACCAACATGCGACAATCGCACGACCGCGACTAAGAGTAATACATCACGCCCGCGGTGTCAGACCCCAGACCTCACCAACTCGTGACCGAAGGACCGGCCGATCTAAAACCGCGGTGTGACGCGCGTAACAAGGCCCCACCCAGCTGCACCCTGCACAGCGATTGTCCAGCTAATGGGCTACAATCGGTGCCTGCATCCTGAATGCGCTTGTTACTGGGTCGGGTTAATTACGCAACTAACCCTCTACTGCCACTGCCACCACCACTTTTGTCGGAGACTGGGAAACTCCCGTTATCAAATATACACTATAATGATTGAAAAGTCGCCTGTCCAATACGGTCACCGCAGGCCGATTGGGCAGAGGGTTAAACAAACACAGTAGCGTCTCTTGAAAGGCAGGAATTCGTGAATTGCAAGTAAGCGCTTAGAAACAGTTTAACACTTTCAGAAAGAAGGATTTATTACTAAAAGAGTCAAACAGGTGCAATAAAATATTTACAAAGAAAATGTAACTATATATATATATATGCATATAAAGGTACAGCAAAGAAATGATAGGAAGTTAAAGGGTTAAGTTACTTGCCAATATGCCTTGGTTTGTAAGCAGATCCAAGTGCAGAGCAGGAAGGGTCTTTGATCTCCTCTGTTACGATGTTAAACTCAGGAGATGTGCTTTTCTTCTTAACTTTCAGGCTTGCAGCCTGTCCTTTTTAAAATCTCCCTGCAAGGGGGGGTGGCTCTGAGTCTGCCCAATACAATATTTTGGGCAGGATGTCAGTGGACTCTCAATTAAAACTAACAGCTTCATACTCCATGATATGAACATAGGTGACAGCTGACCTGAGGAATGTTCAATTAACTCCTGTCAGCTGGTCAGTTTTATGAGGTTTTAACTTCTTTCAAGTCCGGGGAGAAGCTGCCTTATCTGTTTTATCAATAAATAAATAATTTGCGCTAGTAAATGTGTATAAATATATAAATATATATGAAGAAATCATCAAATCATAAGTCCAGAAAAAAATATATATATATGCCAATACCACAAAAAAAATAAATATAAAAAAACTTTTAGGTGCAAAAAACTTTTGTGCAGAAAAAGTGTCTGAATATGAAAAATTTCACCAAAAAACCTTGATAATATAATGGCAGATCATCCATAAATATATCTTCAGAAACGGAAACTCTGCAGCACACCGATCCTCATCGATCGAAATAACAGGATGAAAAACTTTGTAGTTAATCGAAAATCCACTTCTCCAATAGGTAAAGGACCACCTTCAAACGTATCCATAGGGGGAAATGCCAAGCACTCGGGAGAAACAGAAAGACTTCATGGTGCAATATTATAAAAACCAATTCCTTTATTAGGTACTCATTGCACTTACTCAAGAGGTGTCCCAGCCGACACCAGCATCAACAGCATAACAGCAATCACATAAACGAGCCTGGCTACTCAGCACATGCGCAGTAGCTGGCAGCCAAAAACGTAATAACGTCACATCAATCAAGCCCCGCCCTACGCGTTTCGTCATCGACGTCCTCACGGAGCGGATAGATGTGAGACGTCTCAACCTCCTTAAATATTCACTCACAGGAAACGAACAGCTGACATCAATGGGGAATCAAGCAAAGCAAGCCGCCCCATCGATGACAGGAGTCCACAAAGGATATAAAATGTATCCAATATATTTGCCATCACAAGCAAAAAAACTTTAAAACAAGAGAACAAAAATAAAATAAAAAATTAAATAAACAATAATAATAAATAAATTAAATGAATACAATAATGGGCCAGTACCCTCTAAGACTGTGTTTCAAAAAGGGAACTTAAAGGGCCAGTAACACTTTAAACACAAATAAAGGGGAACTCTAGTAATAATACAAAAATAATACAGAAATTGTACAAAAAGCATACAATCTCCCATATGTCATCTTTAAACAATTGCCTATATAAAAATATACTTAAAATAGCATAAAAATTAAAAATTTGTGAGAAAACAATTCAAATCTATATCGACATTTAACCCAAATGGTTGCAAGGAATTTAGTTCATAAATCCAAAACGTCTCTTTTTTGGAAATCTCATTAACCAAATCCGAGCCCCTCCAATGGGGTTTTACCATCTCGATCCCATAAAAGGTAAGTAAGCTCGGATCACAATTATGTACCAATTTGAAATGTTTGGATACACTATGTTTATCGAATCCTTTTACTATGTTTCTTATATGTTCGCCTATTCTTGTTTTTAAACGTCTCCCAGTTCTCCCAATATATCTCAAATGACATGGACATTCTAAAACATAAATCACATGTGTAGAATTACATGTAATCAGGGATTTAATATCATATTCTTTTTTGGAAAATGAAGAGCAGAATGACTTTCTTTTTTTATTATTACCAATTTTACAGTCCTACAAACTTTACACTTCCTACAAGGAAAAAAACCCTTTAAATTTGGAAACAGATCGAACTTTTTTGGGGGTTCGATGACATTGCGAGCCAGTTTCATCCTAAGAGACTTATTTTTCTTATAAATTAATTTAGGAGTTTTAGATAAGAATTTATTTAGTATATCATCTGTTAACAAAATGGGCCAATATTTTTTAAAAATTCGTTCAATATTTTTGTATTGCATATTATAGTTAGTAATAAAGGGTACATTATTTTCAAATCCCAAATGAGCCTTTCTATTTCCAAGAAACGTCTCCCTATCTTTAATACTAATCGAATTTCTCTCTTTAATCAAAAAGGTCTTATCATACCCTTTCTCTATAAATCTTTCAATTAACACCTCAGATTGATCGAAAAAATCTTTGTTAGCGCTACAATTTCTTTTTAATCTGGTAAACTGACTTTTTGGAGTGCTATATAACCAATTTGGATGATGTCCACTAGAAATAGGTATATAGCTGTTTTTGTCCACTTCCTTGAAGTAAGTTTTGGTGCAAATTTGGCCATTATCTTTATATAGGACCAGATCCAAAAATTTAAATTTCCTCAAAATCACTAATAACAGTGAATCTCAATCCATAGCGGTTCATATTAATATATTCCATAAAGGAATCGAGCTTTTCTCTGGATCCATCCCATACCATTATAATGTCATCAATATACCTCTTGTATAGCGCCATCTCTGGCCATTTATTGAAAATACTTTCTTCCTCCCATTTATCCATTACCAGATTTGCCACACTGGGAGCATACTTAGCTCCCATGGCAACACCCTTACATTGCTGAAAAAAAGTGTTGTTGTACCAAAAGAAATTGTTATTCATCGCAAATTCAAGTAATTCAACAACAAACTTCCTCTGCGATCTTTTCAGGAGTGATTTATGTTTAAGGGCCCATTTTACCGCATTAATTCCATCATTTTGATCGATGTTAGTATATAAAGATTCTACGTCTATAGTAACCAACATACAATTATCAACATTATGTAATTCTTTAAGAATGTTAATAAGATGTCCACCATCTCTCAGAAAAGCCTTATTTGTCATAACAATGTTTTTCAGAAAAGTATCAACATATTCACCAACTCTTGCAAATAAAGAATTTATCCCACTCACAATGGGTCTCCCCGGTGGGTTCTCCTTATTTTTGTGTATTTTTGGTAAATAGTATATAGTAGGTATTTTCGGATGTTTAGTCAATAAATATTTTGCTTCTTTTTCAGTTAATACCCCCAACTTTTTTCCTTTGTTAATAATACACTTAAGTAGTAATTTAAGTTTCTTAGTGGGATTTTTTTGCAAAATTTTATATGTATCTTCAGATTGTAATAATCTCTTCATTTCTTTTTCATAGTCATTCTTATTTAAAACAACAATACTTCCCCCTTTATCAGCACTTCTAATTACTATATTCTTTCTCTTTTCAAGATCCTCAATACCCAATTTTATATCTGGTGGAATACAGTACGAATTTTTAACATTAATACTCTTAATCTCATTTTCTACCATATTTTTAAATACCTCCAGAAAAGCATTACCAGAAATCTTAGGGTTAAATGTAGAAGCATTTTTTAAACCACTATTTTGAAAACCATGAGAAGATAAAGTAGGATTGTTTCCTTGCGATTTATTCAATTCAAAAAATTTTTTAATATTAAGTTTTCTCACAAATTTTTGCAAATCAATAAAAACATCGAATTTATTTAAATTCGTCCTAGGTATATATTTCAACCCAAGATCCAAAACTTTAATTTCTCTTTCAGAAAAAGTAACATCACTCAAGTTATAAATTCCTGCCCCTATTATTCTCTTTTTCTCTTTTTGTCTCCTTCCTCCTCTTTTGCCTCTGTATTTCTTATTCACTCTTCTCTGCCATAATTCCCTTGTTCTCTCCAATCTTTCTCCTGTGGTCTGTAACCCCTTGGTGCCATATTCCACCCCCGGTGATGGTATGAAAAACCCCCCCTCGGTGGAAAAAAATTTTGGTTTTGATAACCTCCTCTCCTATATCCATTACCCCTATATCCACCTTGACCTCTATAGTTGGAAAAACCTCTTGAAGGTCTACCACTATATTCATATTGATGAGGTGATTTATCATGAACATTTTCAGGTGTTCTATTGCCAGAATTCTGAAATGTCACTTTTTGTTTAGGAGAAGACATAGTGGTTAGATTAACCATTGGGGATTTTAAATTAGGTATAATAATTTTTTCAGGTGTAGAAAGTTGGGAGTCACACCCATCTGTAGTGATCTTATCTTGCCATTTATACACTCTATTATTCCTATAGTCTTCAGTGTCTCTTTTATATTTTTTAACCTTTTTGTTTTTAGTATCCTTATCGACTTTAACAATATGATCCTGTAAATTCTTTGATCAATCTTTATAATCATTGGTATCTGCAAAAGGTAACATCACATCCTTCAACTCTTTAATTTTAAAGTCTACTTTCCTCAATTTAACCTGTCGCCTTTTTATAATTAATTCCAATAAACTGCTTTCACAATGGTTAAAAAACTGAAACCACTCATCTACTAATTCTCTATCATCCATCCCATCATTGGCAGGTATATCCCATCTCAACCTCCTGGGAGTAATTTTCTCTTTTAGATAGAGTTCCAAAGTATTCACATCCCACCATATTTTAATTTGCTTCTCCAAAAGGTATTTCAAACTTTTGAAATTTTCTTCTAAATTCATACTATTTGAAATACCCATGGGATTGAAAACTTCACTAAGATCAACTTTTCTTTTTTCCATATATCCAAAAATATCCATGGCTGCCAATTATAAAATCCCTCTAAAAAGAGAAATTACCAAAAATAAGAAAAATTAATAATAGCGCCTATGGTCAAAATTATATAACTTACTAATAGTGTACCAGCTGCAAAAAATCACCATATATAAAGTGTACCAATAAATAAATAATTTGCGCTAGTAAATGTGTATAAATATATAAATATATATGAAGAAATCATCAAATCATAAGTCCAGAAAAAAATATATATATATGCCAATACCACAAAAAAATATAAATATAAAAAAACTTTTAGGTGCAAAAAACTTTTGTGCAGAAAAAGTGTCTGAATATGAAAAATTTCACCAAAAAACCTTGATAATATAATGGCAGATCATCCATAAATATATCTTCAGAAACGGAAACTCTGCAGCACACCGATCCTCATCGATCGAAATAACAGGATGAAAAACTTTGTAGTTAATCGAAAATCCACTTCTCCAATAGGTAAAGGACCACCTTCAAACGTATCCATAGGGGGAAATGCCAAGCACTCGGGAGAAACATAGTGTATCCAAACATTTCAAATTGGTACATAATTGTGATCCGAGCTTACTTACCTTTTATGGGATCGAGATGGTAAAACCCCATTGGAGGGGCTCGGATTTGGTTAATGAGATTTCCAAAAAAGAGACGTTTTGGATTTATGAACTAAATTCCTTGCAACCATTTGGGTTAAATGTCGATATAGATTTGAATTGTTTTCTCACAAATTTTTAATTTTTATGCTATTTTAAGTATATTTTTATATAGGCAATTGTTTAAAGATGACATATGGGAGATTGTATGCTTTTTGTACAATTTCTGTATTATTTTTGTATTATTACTAGAGTTCCCCTTTATTTGTGTTTAAAGTGTTACTGGCCCTTTAAGTTCCCTTTTTGAAACACAGTCTTAGAGGGTACTGGCCCGTTATTGTATTCATGTAATTTATTTATTATTATTGTTTATTTAATTTTTTATTTTATTTTTGTTCTCTTGTTTTAAAGTTTTTTTGCTTGTGATGGCAAATATATTGGATACATTTTATATCTTTTGTGGACTCCTGTCATCGATGGGGCGGCTTGCTTTGCTTGATTCCCCATTGATGTCAGCTGTTCGTTTCCTGTGAGTGAATATTTAAGGAGGTTGAGACGTCTCACATCTATCCGCTCCGTGAGGATGTCGATGACGAAACGCGTAGGGCGGGGCTTGATTGATGTGACGTTATTACGTTTTTGGCTGCCAGCTACTGCGCATGTGCTGAGTAGCCAGGCTCGTTTATGTGATTGCTGTTATGCTGTTGATGCTGGTGTCGGCTGGGACACCTCTTGAGTAAGTGCAATGAGTACCTAATAAAGGAATTGGTTTTTATAATATTGCACCATGAAGTCTTTCTGTTTCTCCCGAGTGCTTGGCATTTCCCCCTATGGATACGTTTGAAGGTGGTCCTTTACCTATTGGAGAAGTGGATTTTCGATTAACTACAAAGTTTTTCATCCTGTTATTTCGATCGATGAGGATCGGTGTGCTGCAGAGTTTCCGTTTCTGAAGATATATTTATGGATGATCTGCCATTATATTATCAAGGTTTTTTGGTGAAATTTTTCATATTCAGACACTTTTTCTGCACAAAAGTTTTTTGCACCTAAAAGTTTTTTTATATTTATATTTTTTTGTGGTATTGGCATATATATATATTTTTTTCTGGACTTATGATTTGATGATTTCTTCATATATATTTATATATTTATACACATTTACTAGCGCAAATTATTTATTTATTGGTACACTTTATATATGGTGATTTTTTGCAGCTGGTACATTATTAGTAAGTTATATAATTTTGACCATAGGCGCTATTATTAATTTTTCTTATCTGTTTTATGATGGGTAAGCCTACACAAGGTCTGGGATCAGTGCTTCCCAATGCTCTGATGAGCTGGCCTTATCATGATTTTAGGTGAGAAAGGTTACACTTTCGCAGACTGCCTGGCACCGAACTGAGGATGCCTTAACTTGGGTTGACCCCCCCATCTGTCAGCATATAAAGTTTGCCTCTCAGGAAGGGAGGGGGTAGGGTCTGTAGGACTGAGGAATACTTCCAATAAAAAGAAAAGGAAAAGGGGAACTCCGCGTCCAACTCTGATGAGCAAGTTTGCTACACCTCCCCCTCAGGTGGTTGCCAGGGAGGGAACTACAAGTTCCCTCCTGACGCAACCGACCTCTGTCCAGAGGTTCCTCTTGGGTCGTCCTGGTACCGCTGCACTTCGGGAGAACCGGGTTCCGTCTGAAAAGGAAGCCGTTTTCCCCAGCAACACTACTGGGCCAACCAAGTGAGTGGTCACGGGTGCGCACCAGTCGGCTGTGGCTATCCGAATACCGTGGCAACTGCCGGGGTGCCCACCTGTTCACAATACACTTCGGCTCAGGGGTGTCATTTGCTAACATATTAATATGTAGCTTCTTGTCGAGGTAGAGAAAGAGATTTCCCTCTCCTACCTTCTTCCTCAGGCTTAGGACTACATCTGGCCTGAAGGTAGTAGCGCCTGTGGGCACCGGAACCGGATAGGCGAATTCTGGACCTCGCCTCCCAGTGGTGTCCACAGGTACCTTCATCCAAGATGGACAGTCCTCATTACCTGCTAGCATCCAGGCCACCAGTTCCTCCAGTTTCCTGTCCGCTAGGTCAGTCACAGGTCCAGCTGAGCCATGATCCTCGCATCCAGGCATCTTACCGTAGCCAGCTGTACCCGCGACTGATGTAACCTGCTTTTTGGCCTGGGGAGCAGACCAGGCCTCAACTGCCTCAGTCTCCCCACGCCCAGACCTCTGGGGGTCTCTTTTTACCGGTGGGTTCCTAAACTGAACCACTGACATGCCCCTCTGACAGTTACCCTTCTCCACTGTCAGACTGGGCATGGGCGGTTGGTTCTGGACTAGTGACAAGGGCCCAAGTTGCTCTTCTTAGACAGGGCCGAACACCGCCAGGCCCCTCAAGTGGGCAACTGCACCCAGTTCCACTCCGCATTGCGGGCCATTCCTGACCGCTGGAGAGGCGGTCGGTGCATTCTCAACCCCAACTAGCTTTCCCGTGGATTCAGGCAAGCCACATGGGGTAGTGAAGGCTGGTTCGTCTTGAGCTTGCTGGGTTAGAGATGGTGGCCCATGCTCCTTGCTCAGGTCCATGATGGCAAAACAGTAGGCACCTTCCGGATGCTCCATTACCTCATGGCTCCTGGGCATGGGGTGGGCCACAACCACCGGGCTGGCGTTCAGTTTTCCAAGGTCCTCAGAAAGCCTGGTCATCGTATCCTGCTTGAGGACCGCGACCACCAGGGATGCCGAGTCTCTAGCTGACCCCTGGATTCCTGTCTGTGCCATTCCCTTTGTCTCTGTGGCCCAGTCAGCCTGCACCTTCTGGATCCAGACACCATCTATCAGAGGCCTGGCCAGCAGCTTCGGAACCCGAGTGCCAAGGAAGGGTGATTGGGTCTGGGCCCTGCGGCCCTCTCTCTGTAACCCAAGCATCAACCCCCCTTCCACTCGTAATCCAGGCACGCTGCCCCTGCCTATGACATCTGTCTGTCTGCCTGTGAACACGCCTTGACAAGTAAGATTAACTGACAGGCTTTCAGGCTTCCACCCCCCTGGGAATAGGCCATTCTTCCTGTCAGGCTTTTGTTTACCCTTCCCAACAGGGGGGCTCAGCCCTGGACACAAGCTGAAATCTCCATATGAATGACTTTCCCGGGCTGCCTTCCCTGTGGGACTACAAGTCACAGCTAGCTTACCTCTGAAGGTCATTTGGGACTCACTTTTAAGGGCTGCCTGAAGTGTGGAACTACAAGTCCCAGCCAGCTGTGGTGTGCCTTTCTTAGCAGGGCAACTCACAGCTAGCGGACTTCTGAAGTTCCTTTGGGAATCGCTTTTCAGTGCTGCCTGAGGCGTGGAACTACAAGTCCCAGCCGGCTGCCTAGTCCTATGCAAGGCCAACGGCTGGGCACTTATCAAGGCACAATCTTTTGGGCCCGGGCAAGGAACAGGCCTATCTAGATCATCCCTTTGCCCAGCCCCCAGAGATTTTACCTCTGCCCCCGTCACAGCACTGTGGGTGACCCCCAACAGTGAAAATACATAATTTGTCTCATCATGAAGATCACAATCATTGTTAGCATTACCAACCTTACCATCAACAATACTAACATTCTCAACGACATTACTGGCCTTACTATCAATGTTACTGACATAATTAATGACATTACTGACTTTACTATCAATGTTACTGACATTAGTAATATCACCTCCATTGTCATCACAACGATTATCAACAGTCACGTTCATAATATCAATGACACATGCGTTCAATACCTCCCCAGACAAGGGGATTTCTTCTTGTTCTCCAGCTAATGGAGAATCCTGTAGCCCCACTCCATTCCCAGCCCCCTCCCTCTGTTCATCTGCCGGTGGCCCAGACATTACCCCAATATCTGTCCACAGTACCTGGGCTGGTCCAGAGAGTTCCAGGGGGCCCTTCCGGGTCTTCTTGGCAGGGGCATAATATGAAACAAGAGTGCCTAGGTCAGCACCCAACAAAACAGGTGTGGGCAGTTCATCTGAGACCCCCACCTCTCTCATCCCTCGCACCCCAATCTAGGCATACCTTTGCACAGGGTATGCGTGAACGGGTCCCCCAACTCCTGTGAGGGTCAGGAACTTTCCTGGGATGAGGTTCTGTGGCTCAATCAGCTCTGGCCGGATCAAGGTGACTTCTGCCCCAGTGTCCCTGAAACCAGTTGCAGACCGGTTGCCCACAGTAACGGGCTGCAAGTTGGCGGGGGTTACCCGCATCTTCCTGCGAACGAACAGCACAGAAGAAGAGTTGCTGGCCAGCTGGCTAGATGATGTCGTCTGCTTCTGCTCAGGACACTGGGTCCTGGGATGTCCGGCTTTCCCACAGGCGAAACATCTGCGGGTGTCAGGCAGGAATAGCTTGGCTCCAAGCGCTGCAGAGGTGAAGCTTGACTCACCGAAGTAGGAGAGGTTGCTAGGGATGATTTCCCCCCTTTCCAGCTGTTTGGAGGAGCCTTGCTCAGACACTCGCGTGTGGATGAAGGTATCTGCCAGGTCTGCTGCAGCTGTAGTAGATGCTGGCTCCCTCTCCAAGACAAACTGTCTGACGTCTGCTGGGCAAATGTGCAAGAGTTGATCTCGTATCATGAGATCCTCTAAAGACTCGTAGGAGTCAGCTTTCAGTCCCTTAGTCCACTGTCAGAATGTTGTGCGTAAGCAACTCGCCACATCTGTGTAAGAGTCCCCAGGTCCCTTCTGCATGGACCTGAACCGCTTGCGGTACACTTCCGGGGTTATCTGGTACTTCCTGATGATGGCATCTTTCAAAAGTTCATAATCATCATCCTGCCCCTCTGGCAATTCAACAAATGCGTCCAGGGCCTTGCCTAGTAGCCCTGGTGTCAGGTACCGAACCCATTGAGCTTGGGGCACATGGTACAATAGTGCAGCAGTGAGGATTACTTCATCCACTTCAAATGTATGGATGGGGGAATTAGTATGGCCAGCTTTAGATTGTAAGCTCTTTGACAGCTGGGACTGCTGTTGACTGTAAATTGACAGTGCTGTTTACATACCTGTAATAACTATTATTATAACATACCACATTTATTTTTTAATGTGTCCGACTATCTCCATCTCTGTCCACTTTTAGACAATCCCTGAAAACTCATCTCTTCAGAGATAAGCCTACCCCCACAATTATTACTTTTTGTATCTCGACTCTCCCTCTGATTATAAGCTCTAACGAGCAGAGTCTTCTGTATCCCCCTGTATTAACCGCTTCCTGACCACCCTATAGCAGAAATATTGCTACAGGGTGGCACGAATGCGCAAAATCACGTATATATACATGATTTTTCATTTCCAGGTAGGGAGCCAGGTGATTTACGAGGATCTGTATGTAAACAAAACAGTTCTCCCTGTTGGCTCATGCACACTGCTTTGGATGGCTGTGCACACCACAGCCATCCAAAGCAGTGTGCTTACAGTGAAGCACACAGACACCGCCCCATAGTAAAACACACCCAGCACACAGTTAACCCTTTGATCGCCCCTCATTTATTTATTTCACGTACTTATATAGCGCTGTCAATTTTCGCAGCGCTTTACACATATATATATTGTACATACACATCAGTCCCTAACCCTCAAGGGGTCATACAATCTAAGGTTCCTAACTTACATTCATACATACACATAGGGCCAATTTAGACAGGAGCCAATTAATCTACCGACATGTCTTTGGAGTGTGGGAGGAAACCGAAGTACCAGAGGAAACCCACACAGGCACAGGGAGAACATGCAAACTCCAGGCAGGTGGTGCCGTGGCTGGGATTCAAACCAAGGACCCTAGTACTGCCAGGTGGAAGTGCTAACCACTTAGCCACTGTGCTGCCCAAGTTAACTCCTTCCTGCCCATGCCATTAGTACAGTGTTAGTGCTTTTTTTTTTAGCATTGATCACTGTATTGGTGTCACTAGGAATATCAGTGATACCAAGTCAGTTCCCCCCAGTGTTAGAATGCCTGCCGCAGTCCCGCAGTTTCGCAGTCCCGCTATCACTGCCAATACTAGTAAAAATAAAAAAATTAAAAATCCCAGTGTATATACCGCCATTTGTAAACGCTATAACTTTCACGTAAACCAATTAATTTACACATATTGGGATTTTTTTTTAACAAAGACGTAGCAGAATACATTTTGGCCTAAATTTATGATGAAATTTTATTCTTTACACTTTTTTACTGGACATGATTAATAGCAAAAAGTCAAAAATATTGTTTTTTTTTCTAAATTGTTGGTCTTTTTTTTTATAGCGCAAAAAATTTAAAATGCACAGGCGATCAAATATCTCTGAAAGAAACCTCAATTTGTCAAAAAATGGCCTGGTCAGGAAGGGGGCTAAATCTTCAGGAGGGCAAGTGATTAATTTGTATTGTAATTGTGCTGTCTGCCCCTATGTTGTAAAGCGTTGCGTAAACTGTTGGCGTTATAGAAATCCTGTTTTATAATAATAATATCCTTTTTTTTTTTATAATCCACCAATTAAATACAAATATCAACGTATGCTGAATTTTCTACGAAAGTTTCATCTTTGAACATGTGGCAGATCTGCATTTCTGTGTGCCTGCACCTTTAAAGGAAGAATGCATCACTTGGGAGGCGTAGTAGATCTCAACCAATCAGACGCTTCCAGTTTGTACTTTGTGACTGCTGGTTCAGCTGCCATTCATCTGCTTGTGTGCAGCCAAGTGAGATCATGCCTTTCCTGGATCTGGACACCAATATTCCCCAGCAGGATATTCCAGGGGACTTTGCTGAAAAGCTGTGCTCGGCTGCTGCCTCCATCCTGGGCAAACCTAAGGAAGTGAGTAGAGGAACAGATTGCATTGTCATTCTACGTGTGTATGTGCTCACTGCAATGTGACATTCAGCAAATGGTGTCTATCAGTAACTGTTGACAGTTGCAAATCATTTATCATAAACTGCAAGTTTTCACATTTGGGTAACCATGATTTCTATTATTTCAGCTGGCGATGGATAAGGACACCTGTCAGGTTTTTATTGCTGTCTGTTGTTCCTCTGATGTGCAATCTCGATTTGTTCTGTTTACTTTTATCACTGAGCAAGAAAGTGAACGGAAAACTCCAAACTTTATGTTGTCAACAGAACAGGAATAAAGGGAAATCTTCCAATGGGGACACTAGTTCTGGTGACATTTCCAGTTTTGGCTATGGGACAGGAAGTAAAAGGACATCTCCCCAAATGAACACAGATGGCAAAGTAACCTGACAGGTGTTATAACCCTTCCTTTAAAGCTGAGCTCCGCCCAAAAGCGGAAATTCCACTTTAAGGCTTTGTCCCATTAAGGATTGGCACCTTTGGAAAGTGGGTACCCGAATTTGACAGGCACCTGCTCTCACTTTTGCTGCGATTGCCTCGTTGATTGGAAGCGGAAGTTGTCATATCACCCCTCTCTGCCTGTAGTCTTCTGGGACACGTGACCGGTCCTAGAAGACTACGGGGCCATTCACAAAGCGCAGCGCTTCTTGCACATGCGCAGTGGGCACCCGGCTGTGAAGCTGGAAGCTGTCACAGCCGGGTGCCCACACTGAAGATGCCGGCGCCGAGGAGACTGGATGGTCATCAACCCGGCCGGAGAGAGGACATCACAGCATCGAGGGACAGGTAAGTGTCCCCTTCTTCCTTTTTTTTTTTTTTTTTTTTTTTTTTAAGTCAGCAACTACAGTCTTGTAGTTGACATTTTATTTATTTTTTAATTCCCACTGGACTTCTGCTTTAAAGTGTTACTAAACCCAGGACCCTGCATTCACTATATCTGATCTCCCACAGTACACACAACATGGAAATGCAATTATTTTAGTAAATATAAACTGCTAAGTACCTTTTTTTTTTTTTTTTTTTTTTTTTTTTTTTTTTTTTTTTTTTTTTTTTCTCATCAGCAGTTAGAGCAGTCTTGTGACTTCTATCAGTGTCCAGCAGAGCACTGGTTAAAGCTTTGTAGGAGGAGTTTTCATTCTGCTTTAGGAGCATGCAGAACCTCTGTCTGGACAGTGCTGATTGGCCCTGCGCTGATCACATGCACTCTCCCAAGAAAGAAAAAAACTTCTTTAGCCATACACACCAAACTGAGCATGTGCATATCGAGTGACTCCACACGATATGTCTTATCAGGAGATGAGAGGGAAGCACAGGAAGAAGGCGAAGATCAGAAGTCAGGATCAAACAGCATTTTTATTCAATGTAGAGGATTAACCCCTTAGGTTCCACAGTGAGTATAACAAGCATATTTTAAGGAATATACAGAATGATTTTACTGTTGTGGGTTTAGTAACACTTTAAGCCAGCCATGGACAGATGAAAATTTGGCTGGTTCAGCAGTAACCGACTGAATTTGGATCCATCTATGGGCAGGCTGGTTGTACTGAAGTTCATCTATTGATTGACTTCTGTACAACCAGCCTGTCAGGTTTTGTTTTTTTTTTTCATGCTATCACTGCCAGCGGCTATACCCATCCTTGTAATCTCAGGGCGGGAAAACCTCCCACTGTCAACACTGACTTTGCTGATAGGGCAATCCAGTGATTTTCTTTCCTTCAAACTGTGGTTGAAGGAAAGAAAATTGCATAGTCTACAGCCAGCCATACTCTAAAGCAGGCCATACACTTGTAGATTTTCAGACGAGAATATTCTTAAGAAAAGTCGTATGAAAATTCTTTGTACATTCGATGAATCGACGAATGCCATTTGAAAATGGTCTTTTGATTTTAACATTCACTTTTAAAATGTAATATAATTTCTGAATGATAACTACATATACTGGCCAAAAAATTCATGTGATTGAGAAGTTTTTTTTTTTTTCCCTTTCTGTCCCATTGAACTTTCCCATCACTGCTGTCGAAAACAAACATGGATTTGATCCCACTAACGATTAGAAAATCGAACAATTATTCTTGAAAAGAAAATTTGCGACCGAAAACCTATATGTTTATGGCCAGCTTTAGACTCCTTGCTAAAGCACTATACGTCTAGTACATGCAGACACAATTGTTTAGATGCATCAAGAACAACCCAACCAAAGCTGTCCTTGCAGTTGATTGGACAGTAATTAATTGACCAATGGAAATTAAAGTTAATTCCTTATCTTGAGGTACTTTTTGTAAACTGATGTAACACCACCTATATTTTTGGAGATCGACGCTCTCCTGATTCCCCGCACATTAGTTCTGTGTGCACAATAAATCCTTATGTGATTGAAGATTAACTGCTTCTCTGGTTCTTCTTGTGGTTCTGAACATATCCCCTATTTACCACCTTTGCATCTGAAAAGCAATTTGTGTTTGGATCACTTTTCAGAGTGATCCAGACAGTGGGAGGTTTAGACGCAAGTTTAAACTTGGCTTAAGGCATCACCACTCACTCACTAGTCCCCATCACGTACAGTAAATAGTTAATAGCCTTGTATTGTACGTGACAACACCAAGGTGCAGTCCACAGATTGGGAAAGGAGAGCAGATCAGAGATCTGGCTGGAGCAGGGGATAGGCTAAGAAATCCATCCTGCTCCTGTATCTCCTAGACCAGGTGACCTTTCAAACAAAGGGCCAGTTTATTGTCCTTCAAACTTTATGGGGGGTGGATTGTAGCCAGCTGGAGTAGAAAATGTCCTGGGCCTAGCATCAGTGAGAATACAGATGGCCTCAGGGTAGGAGGCCTCAGGTTTGGTGGCCCGTAGGAGGCCTCTGGGTTGGTGGCTGGTAGGAGGAAGAGTAGTACCCCATCATTGGTATTAGTGGGAGGTATAGCACATGATCACTGGTCTCAGTGGAAGAAATATGCCCCATTGTTGGTGTCAGTGGGAGGAATACTGCCCCAAGAGCAGGATAAAGGCTAGAAAAGGGCCAATGCTCAATTGTCAAAGAACTCCTAGCAACTTCTAAAAGTACCCTCAGGATTCCATGGAATCCTGGATGAAGGACCCTTTAGCATATGCATGGATCTGAACACTTCTGTTGCCAGAAAACTAAGAAAATATAGGAACTGCAGTCTACCCGAGGTGAAATGGTAGTTTTGGGAATTCTGACCCTTTAAAGCCCATCTCCAGCAAAAATACATATACTTAACATTTTGGGTTGAGTTCAAAAGGGTTCGAATATCCGGTTTTGATTGTGTTCTGCTGGAGAGATTCTCCATTAGGCTAGGTTCACACCTATGCAGGTTGTGTTTGAGCTGTTTCTGCATTGCGTTTTGCATTGTGTTTTTTATGCGGTTTTCTTTTGTTTTTTTTTTTGTTTTTTCTTGTTGCTAGGCAGATGTAAAACGCCTCAAAACCGCAATACATGCTTTTCTGCATAGATAATGTATAAGCGAGCGCTAAATAAATTATAAATATAAAAATATTAATATTGAACTATTGATACGAGAATAGCTGCTAGCACTCAGGATATCGGCAACAGTCCCAAAATCAACATATAAAGTATAAGTGCAGCACTATAAACGCATGTAACATATATCACATTAAGTCAATAAAGTGCAACTGTGTGCATCAATATGTGTCCGTGACAACTGTAAATGTAACACCGCAGGCAGTAAAAACTGCTAATGTCCTTTTATGATAAGGTAATTATTCGAAGTGCAAACGGGCAATTAGTCATGAAGTGCAAACGTGCAGAATTTCATGAACGGAATCCACGGCCTGGGACGGATGTATACACTCGCCAGACAGTAAACAATAATGCACATTTATTTATATCACACATCTAGGGGTGCAGTGGTATACTGACAGAATGTCCTCGGGTACACCCATACCACACGAAACACGTTGGGTGGAGCCTCATTACTGAGGAGCGGCGGCCATCTTTGTACATATTTTGTCTTGATTTTATTTACTCCACAAGGATGTTGTTTTTTATATATTATCTTGCGAATTTACAAATAAATAATACACTATATAAGCACTTTTTGGCTCCTGTGACTGAGCTGATTCCCCCCAGGATCACAGGAGACCTGCCCCAATCGATGGATGGATGGAGCTGCAGGATTAAATCGGGAGCTGTCAGTATACCACTGCACCCCCAGATGTGTGATATAAACAAATTCACATTATTGTTTACTGTCTGGTGAGTGTACATCTGTCCAAGGCAGCTGATTCCTTTCATGAAATTCTGCACTTTGGCACTTCGAATAATTACCTTTATCATAAAGGACATTAGCAGTTTTACTGCCCGCTGTATTACATTTACAGTTGTCATGGACGCATATTGATGCACACAGTTGCACTTTTGACACACTTCTTTGCACTTTATTGATTTAATGTGTAAGATGTTATTTATGTTACATGCATTTATAGCGCTGCACTTATACTTTATATGCTTTTCTGCAGCATTTCCATTGACATCTATAAAACCAAAAATACAACTTTTTGCTTTCAAAAAAGTCCCTGACCCTTTCCAAAAACTCGCATCAGATCAGGTGAAAACACAGAGATGTGAACATGTCCCATAGGAAATCCTATTAAATGGACTGTACTGAGTTTGTGCAAAACACTGCAGAAACCGCTTACGTGTGAACCTGGGGTAACTTAGAGTTTTAGTAACACCTTGATGCATAGACCGCCACTAGGACAGGAGTCATACAAGGAACAATAAAATCCTGATATGTATTACCCTCGCCCACTTCATAAACAAGTGTTTTATTGTTCTATTGTTGTTCTTGTGTCTGCTTTGAAGATTTATGTGCACTTCCTGTCCCTGTAGCAGGGGGTAGGAAGTAGTTGAAAATTTTCACCAGTGGGGATCATTAAAGAAGAAATAAGTTTTAGCCTTGTGGTTTTCAGTGTGTTTTGCAAAAACGCACTTTATTCCATTTACCATGGTTTCTTCTGGATCTAGTTCACATCTGTTTTGCGTTGATGCGTTTTTTGGAAAGGGTCTTTTTTTTTTTCCCCCAGCAGGTTGCATTTTGCGTGTAATAGATTTCAATGGACCTGCGCCAAAAATGCAAGGGTGGGTTTTTTTTTTTTTTTTTTTTTTTTTTTGTGTTTTTGGCACTTTTTTTTGGCTAATAGGAAAGTATGACAATTCTGTTCATGCAGTGTGACTTTACACTCTCTGGCACTTACGTAGCTTCAAAGTCACTCTACATGAACCGAACTGTTTTACGTTCCTATTAGCCAGAAAAAAACCACGGAAAAAGTGTTCAAAAACACATTGCAAAACATGCCAGAAAAATTCTTCAGCCACAACCTGCATAGATGTGAACCTAGCCGTAAACCCGTTCACCACGAAAACCAAAACTGAAACAACAGTTTTGTCAGGAACTTAGACTTTCTTTTATTTTAGAGTAAGTGAGGGAGGGAACCCCTTCAGATTTTTTGCTAGCTGTGTCCCTATTGCAAAGGTTCCCTCCCTACACTTCCTACCCCATAGCCAAAATCGGAAGTAAAAAAGAAATCCTTCTAAGACCCCCGTCACAATGGGTGCTGCTTGGCATGCGATTTGCATGCCATACAACTTGCAAGTCGCATCCTATTGTCAGCAATTACAGCGGTCATATTGGTGCAGTTCTGACTTGGTTGGGAGCCACACCAATTTCTAAAGGTAGTGCATGCCCTTATTTTGGTGCAATTTGCATAGACTTCTGTGTCGCCTCAAACCTGCATGTCTTCCGACTTTGAAATCGTGTGACTTAACTGTAAGTTGCACGATTTCAATGTTGGGATTGGTGTGACCAAGTGAGGGAATCCTGGGGCATCACAAGAATTAGTGGTAGATTTCTCCTCTATTCTATTTTGTTGATTAAGGCTCCATGTACACTGGACACTTCTGAACGATGGAAACTGACTGCTGGAAAACGTAGGTTAAACGTCTGTTTAGCCGCGTTTGCATACCACGTTTATGAGCGTTTGCGCTTAGAAGCGTTTTTTAAAGATAACCTCAGGAGACCTTCCGGAATGCACTGAAAAACCGTAAAAAACAAACTATTTCAGATATATTGAGAGAAATGGGGAGAACAGAAGCAGAGAGAGCAGTATTTGCTGAACTTAACTTTTTTTTTTTTTTTTGTGGTGTTTGGATGTGTTCCAGCTCATTTCTGTGCAGAAATTATTGCAGTAGTGTCTAACATATTTTCTTTCATGCAAAACCTCAAACTATGGTGTGCTAGATCCATTTGAGTACCGGGAAACCGCTTTTGCATGCATTTTTCATGAAGAAAGAAGGCTTTGGACAGCAACTGGAAATGGAAGAGTTAAAAAAAAATGTGCAAATGCCTCTAGCCAAAACTAAAAAAATTGCATTTAGTTATACATTATAAGGGTTTGTTGATGATCTTTTTATTTTAGCGTCATTGTAATGTTTTTTTTTTCTGGTTTCACGGAACCCATAATAATAAAAACCTTCTAATATTTTTTTTTTTTTTTTTCTTGGATTCAGAATCCTAATCTTTTTATAAACTGTAAATAGGTTGCACTACTTATAACAGTTTGGAAATAATTGTATTTGTATTATTAGCTGATAAATGAGTTGGTAAAAGGTGTGCACAGGAAAAATACAAATGGATCCAAGAAGATTGATCGCATTTGTGGAATAACATGACATGGATTAGAGGTCATTATTGTAGCAATCGTACCCACAGAGATGGACGCGGTTCAACCATTTTGCTCCAACCTCCATCTTGGCAAAGGATCATCCATCTTGTACAAACATATATTTCCTCATTCTCCCCCTCCCTCTCTGAGTCCCACAGTGACATTTGGTCGGTGTGTGTGTTGGAAGTGTCACAGGCAGGCCAGGGCACAGCAGACATCTCTGAGCTGGGTGCCGGGCTGGCTGGGAAGCTGTGCAATCTGGCACCTCATAAAAGGATAACCCAAGCCTTCCCCTGAGTTCAAAGACATTCCAGAGGAGTAAGAAACTAGATAACACTTTTAAAATCCATTTTTTTCCTATGTCTCATATCTTGGAATATGAGAGACTTACATAAAAAACAGGCATATCTTCAGATTGGCCACGATTAGACAAACAGTTTGATATGTCA
This sequence comes from Staurois parvus, assembly GCF_062004578.1. Lineage (NCBI taxonomy): Eukaryota > Metazoa > Chordata > Amphibia > Anura > Ranidae > Staurois > Staurois parvus. Next base: position 3,113,282 of record NW_028318500.1, on the reverse strand, counting down.
CTTTCCTTGGCTGGAATATATAGGAAAGCAGAAAATTACATCTCTTGAACCATTCAAGTATGTATTTCATATCTAACCGTTCCTCAGATGCGTCTGCATAATAATCTACCCGTGGGTGGAATGTTACTTGTGCCTAGGAAAAGATATGAGCTATTAGAGATTTTGGTTCTAGTTTCGGTCTCCGCCCAGACAACCCCTCGCCAAATGAGGCATTGGTCCTTGGCTTCAGAGACACTTCCTGCTGGGGGACTACAAAATAGGCTGTCAGGCCTAAGTGTGAAAGTTGAAGAATTCTCCCGTTTAACATCAGAACCAACTTGGGAGACTGTGCCCTTTTGCTCTGAAACTTGATCTGCTTAACCCAAGGCTGACTGGCAAGTACTTTAACCCTTTAACCTCCTTCTCTTTGCTGTGCTATTGTTCTCTGTATATTTATATATTGGTTACATCAGATTTATTTTTTTTTCTCTAAATATTTTTATTGCACCCTTTTGACCTTTTTTAGTAATAAATCCTACTTTCTGAAAGTGTTGAACTGTTTCTACAGCTCTTTATTGCAACTTATGAATTCCTGCCTCTAAAAGAGCGCTACTGTGTGTGTTTAACCCTCTGTATAACCTGTCTGCGGTGACATTGCTATACAGACGATTATCTCAACCATCATAGTGTTATTGCTGAGTTTCCTCATTTCTCTGTACAAAAAGGAGGTGGTGGCAGTGTCAAGGGTTAATTGCGTTATTAACCTGACCCAGTAACAATTGTACCCAGGCTGCCGGTACATCGATTTGTGGTCCATTAGCTGGAAAATCGTTGTGCAGCTGGGCGTGGCATTGTTACACACGTGACACCGCAGTTTTTGATTGGCTAGTCCTTCGGTCACGAGTTTGGTGAGAAGGGCTGGAGTCTGACGCGCGATCGTCACAATTATCACTGTAGTAGACCCAGGCACATTAGTGGTGAAGGTCACCGTGATCAGAAATATAGTACACCTGCTGGGTCAGGGGTCCATTGAAGTTGTGTAAGGTCCTGTTACTACAATGAACAGTACTGCAGCCATATTGAATTCATAATGTTTTCTTCATTGTAACTAAAGTCTCTAATTCTAATATTTTCCCCTTGAAGTAAATCTGTATTTTCTTTAAACATTTTCTTTTTTTTTTTTTTTTTTTTTTTTTCTTAATCTGTGGTGCGGCCATACTGCTATTTTCTTAATGAACCCTCTAATAGTTTATTGCAATGGTTTCCCACTTGAGACAGGGATAGCAGCCTAGGCTGGAGACTAAAATAACACAATTGCTAGTTTCTCTTTAGCTTTTATGCAGACTAACTTGTTTGTGTTTTTTTTTTTTTTTTTTTTTTTTTTTTCCATAGAGGGTGAATGTTACCGTAAGGGGCGGAGCCTCTTTGCTAATTGGTGGCTGTTCATCACCATGTGTCCAGCTGATAATCTCTTCCATTGGTGTAGTGGGAACAGCAGAACAGAATAAAGAGCACAGCTCGAAACTCTTTGAGTTCCTCACCAAAGAACTTAACCTGACACCTGACAGGTAAGGTACCTGCTGAAAAATACATGTAGTCAGTTTGCAAGTTTAAAGGGGATCATTGAGATCTTTCTTCTGGTAATGTCTCATATTAAAGACGGAAGGAACTCTACAATGCTTAGACTGATCACATGGAATAATGCAAGTTTTACTCTAGGCTGTGTTACTGTGAGGATATAGAAAGATAAACTGTATTCTGCTAGCATTGGAAATGTTATCATTTTAAATATGAACTGATGGACCTCTGGGAGCTGCACCCCAAAAAAGGAAGGTGAAGGGCAAAACAATTGTCTCCAGTATTGCCTATAGAAGGGATGTTAAACCCAATTTCATTAAGGACAGCATTAGCATTTTGATTGCCCTCCGAGGCCTGGTTGTATCTGCAAGACTAGATGTCCAGAGACCCCCCCGCTGCAGTTTGCATAGAGGTGCAGGATCTAGTGTAGGCATTCTGTCCTTCTCTCTGCTGCTGACTGCTGAGATGGCAGGGGTCACAGATGAGCCTCTCCATGGCTGCATGGAGAAGTACAGGATCTGGTGAAGGAGTCGTGTTTTCCTCTCTGCTGCCGACTGCTGAGATAAAGTGGAGGCGGAGACGAGGGGGGTGGCACAGCTGCAGCAGAGGTGCGTGGGGCCACATGAAATGACTTGACAGGCCAAATTAGATATACAGACCTTGTGTTTGACACACGTGGCCTATAGGATGAATGCAGCTGATCCTTTCCCCATTACTGACTTCCCATGATTTGTTCAGCGGCAGGGCTTTGCTTCCTCCTGTCAGCTTTCAGCAAGGAGAACAGCGAGCAGCACAGTAGTGACTTTTTTCAGGAGGAATTCCAGACCAAATGTACATTTTTGGGTTGAGGTGCTTAAAATGCAACAACTTCAGGTTTTACATGAAAAACAGATGGGTAATAACAAATTTGTATGGAGATGTGCTATATTTAGCAGTTGCTGGTCTGGTTTTACAAGTGCAAGGGTCACTCGAACCAAAATATTGTACATCCCATGACAAATTCCATACTGCCAAGTTACGCCATTATAACATTCTGCCTTTTCTTGCCGTTTCCTCCAATATTTTTCACATAGCATTTTGATCAGTCTAAAAATCGAATGGTAGGTGTATTGTAACACTGAGAGACAGGAATAGCAACAAAAAGTTCAAAAGAAATGCATGTCTAACAAATGATGCACTGATTTGCATGTTCATGAGGGAAATAAGTATTTGATCCCCTTCACAAAACATGACTTAGTACTTGGTGGCAAATCTCTTGGGAAATAAGTATTTGATAGCCAGAAATCCTGCTGAATGATAGGGTACCAGGTGTCTTTCATACAGGTAACAAGCTGAGATTAGAAGCAGTCTCTTAAAGGGAGTGCTGCTAATCTCATCTTGTTACCTGTATAAAAGACACCTGTCCACTGGAGCAATCAAACAATCAGATTCCAAACTCTCCACCATGGCAAAGACCAATGAGCTGTCCAAGGATGTCAGGGACAAGATTGTAGACCTACACAAGGCTGGACTGGGCTACCAAACGATTGCCAAGCAGCTTGGTGAGAAGGTGACAACAGTTGGTGCAATCATTCACAAATGGAAGAGACCCAAAACAACCGCGGTCTGCCTAGGTCTTGTGCACCATGCAAGATCTCACCTCGTGGAGTGTCAATGATCATGAGAACAGTGAGGAATCATCCCAGAACTACACGTGAGGATCTTGTCAATGATCTCCAGGCAGCTGGGACCACAGTTGCCTAAAAAAACAATTGGTAACACACTACGCCGACAAGGATTGAAATCCTGCAGTGCCCGCAAGGTCCCTCTGCTCAAGAAAGCACATATCCAGGTCCATCTGAAATTTGCCACTGAACATCTGAATGATGCAGAGGACTGGCTGAAAGTGTTGTGGTCAGATGAGACCAAAATCGAGCTCTTTGGCATCAACTCAACTCGCCGTGTTTGGAGGAGGAGGAATGCTGCCTATGACCCCAAGAATACCATCCCAGCTGTCAAACATGGTGGCGGAAACATTCTGCTTTGGGAGTGTTTTTCTGCTAAGGGGACAGGACAACTGCCCAACATCAAAGGGACGATGGACGGGGCAATCTACTGTCAAATCTTGGGTGAGAACCTTCTTCCCTCAGCCAGGGCATTGAAAATGGGTCGTGGATGGGTGTTCCAGCATGACAATGACCCAAAACACATAGCCAAGGTAACAAAGGAGTGGCTCAAGAAGAAGCACATTAAGGAGTGGCCTAGCCAGTCTCCAGATCTTAATCCGATTGAAAATCTGTGAAAGGAACTGAAAGTTTGAGTTGCCAAATGTCAGCTGCCAAACCTTAATAACTTGGAGAGGATCTGCCAAGAGGAGTGGGCCAAAATCCTTCCTGAGATGTGTGCAAACCTGGTGGCCAACTACAGGAAACGTCTGACCTCTGTGATTGCCAACAAGGGATTTGCCACCAAGTACTAAGTCGTGTTTTGTGAAGGGGATCAAATACTTATTTCCCTCATAAATATGCAAATCAGTGCATAATTTGTTAGACATGCATTTCTTTTGAATTTTTTGTTGCTATTCTGTCTGTGTTACAATACACCAACCTTTTCGATTTTTAGACTGATCATTTCTTTGTGAGTGGGCAAACATTCAAAATTAGCAGGGGATCAAATACTTATTTCCTTCACTGTAAATTGCTACATGGTGGCAGGGGTGAGCAAAATCACGTGTGTGTGTGTGTGTGTGTGTGTGTGTGTGTGTGTGTTTATTATAATTAGTAATTTTAGCATTTCCGGGCAGGGGGCACGTGCCCTACCAACGCCACCATTAGTGCCTTTAGTACTGTGTGTGTGGTGTGGTGTGTTTTTTTTTTTTTTTTTTTTTCTCTTCTCAGATCACTGTATTGGTGTCACTGGGGATGTCAGTGACAACAAGTCAGTTCCCCCACCAGTGTCAGAATGCCTGTTGCACGAAGTTGCTGATCACCACCATTATTAGTTTAAAAAAAAAAAAAAAAAAAAAAAAAATTCCAGTATCTATACCGCCATTTGTAAATGCTTTAACTTTCACATAAACCAATTAATTTACACATATTGGGATTTTTTTTTTTTTTTTAAATTTTCGGTCTTTTTTTGTTAATTTAGCAAAAAATAAAAACCCTGGCGATTATTAAATACCACCAAAAGAAAGCTCTAGTTGTGTGAAGAAAATGATAAAATTTTAGTTTGGGTACAGTGTTGTATGACCGCGCAATTGTCATTCAAAGTGTGAGTGCGCTGAAAAAATAAACGCACAGGTGACCATAAAGCTCAATTCGTGGGAAAAAAGGACATACATATTATTTGGGTATAGCGTTGCATGACCACATGATTGTCAGTTAAAGTAACGCAAACAATGGGAGGGGGAGGGGGGTTAAATCCTCAGGAGGGCAAGTGGTTAAAGTGCTTGTAAAAGATTGTCTTTGCAAAAACAAAAAAAAATTACAAACATGTCATACTGTACTTACCTGTTCTCTGCAATGGTTTTACACAGAGCATCACCAATACTCCTTCTTGGGTCCCCCACCGGTACTCCTGGCTACCTCCCCTCTGCCAACTAGTGCCCCCATAGCAAGCACTTTGCTATGGAGGCACTCGTGCATGCTCACTTCCAAGCCAGCTCTGTGTCTCCATAAGACACACAGAGCATGGCTCAGCCCCTTCCTCAATAGCTGAAATTGACTGTAGTGGGAGCCAATGAAGAGGCAGAGAGCCTGGAGAGCCGCTGCTCTTGTGCATATCGCTGGATCAAGATCGGACTCTGGTCTGAGTATAGGAGGTGACTGAGGGGGGAGCTGCATGCAGAAGTGTGTGTGGTGTGTTGTGTGTGTGGGGTTTTTTTTTTTTTTTTTTTTATTACCGGTCAGGCTATGCAGTGGTAAATACAGCTGTGTTCAAAATAATAGCAGTCAGACATCACTAACCTGATCAATCACTGTTTTTGGTAGAAATGATATTTCTACATGGCAAATAATTTACTAGCAGGTGTAGTAGAGTAATAGAAATCCAACAGACCCAACAGTCATGACATGCATGCTGCTGATTCTGTGTAATTGAATCACTAATTGAAAGGGGCATGTTCAAAATAATAGCAGTGTGGAGTTCTATTAGTGAGGTCATTCATTCTTTGAAAAACAGGTGGCAATTATTGCCCTTATTTAAGGAAGGAAGGCAGCAAATGTTGTACATGCTGGTTACAGTGCATTTCTTTCTGATTTTCTGAGGAAAATGGGTCGTTCCAGACATTGTTCTGAAGAACAGCGTACCTTGATTAAAAACTTGATTGGAAAGGGGAAAACGTATAAAGAAGTGCAGAAAATGATAGACTGCTCAGCTAAAATGATTGCAAATGCTTTAAAATGGCAACCAAAACTTGAAAGATGTGGAAGAAAGCGAAAAACTACCATTCGAATGGATAGAAGAATAGTCAAAATGGCAAGGACTCAGCCAACAATCAGCTCCAGGAAGACCAAAGAAGGTGTAAAGTTACCTGTGAGTACTGTTACAATTAGAAGACGCCTATGTGAAGCCAAGCTCTCTGCAAGAAGCCCCCGCAAAGTCCCACTGTTGAAAAAAAGACGTGCTGAAGAGGTTACAATTTGCCAAAGAGCACATTGACTGGCCTAAAGAGAAATGGCGCAACATTTTGTGGACTGATGAAAGCAAGATTGTTCTTTTTGGGTTTAGTGGCCGGAGACAGTTTGTCAGACGACCCCCAAACACTGAATTCAAGCCACAGTACACTGTGAAGACAGTGAAGCATGGTGGTGCAAGCATCATGATATGGGGATGTTTCTCATACTACGGTGTTGGGCCTATTTTTCGCATACCAGGGATCATGGATCAGTTTGAATACATCAGAATACTTGAAGAGGTCATGCTGCCTTATGCTGAAGAGGAAATGCCCTTGAAATGGGTGTTCCAACAAGACAACGACCCCAAACACAGCACTAAACGTGCAACATCTTGGTTCCAGACCAACAAGATTGACGTTATGGAGTGGCCAGCCCAATCCCCGGATCTTAATCCAATAGAAAACTTGTGGGGTGACATCAACAATGCAGTTTCTGAGGCAAAACCAAGAAATAGAGAAGAACTGTGGAATGTAGTCCAATCATCCTGGGCTGGAATACCTGTTCACAGGTGCCAGAAGTTGGTTGACTCCATGCAACACAGATGTACAGCAGTTCTCAGAAACAGTGCTTATACAACTAAATATTAATTAAGTGATTCAAAGGAAAGCAAAATCTTCAAACATTTTTCAGTTTATATAGTGAATGTTTGAGTTTGTAAAGAAGAATACAAACACTGCTATTTTTTTGAACAGTCTAATATTCACTTTTCTTCAATTTCTTTTTTTTTTTTCTTTTTTTTAGAGGAACACAAATTTGTTATTTTTCTTCATGTTTTGATTTGGAATAGAATATGTAGTGTTCCCAATGCATTTGTGTGTATGGAAATAAAAGCTATTAGAAGAATTTTGAGCTGTATTCACTTTTTTTCAACACACTGCTATTTATTTTGAACACAACTGTATGTGGTGCCGGCTCTTTGTGTGCTATCTCTAGTGTTGTCACCTTATCCACTGTGACTAAAAAAAACCTTGCTACTTCAGGGTATGTAGGCACGTGCAATGCTCCTCCAGCCTTCCATAACTTAGTGCTCAGTCTCTTGGTAACCAGTCGTCTGAGCCTAACAGGGTGCAGAAGGCCTTCACTCCTGTTTTTAGGGGAATCGTTTCATTTTGATGTCGATTGCCTCTTGTGAACCACTGTCCTGCAAAGCATGTCCCTTTTTTCTTTAACCCCCTTCCCACCTGCCCCAGTGTCCCCTAAACAGTTTGGAATGTCCAGGGCGCAGGATGATCGTGAAGGAGCGTAAGTCCACAAAGTATCCTAAATTAAAATATGAAATGAATGGGCTGCTTTAGCACAACATAATATGTAACTAACTGCTACAGACTGGCTAGGTGTGAATTATACTTTTAAGGTTTTATCCACCTGAATCTAATATTTCCTTTTCATATCAACACTGATTTGTTGCATCTACCTGTCAACTTCTTATATCTCTGTGCTGACAAAACATCTGCACATATTGTCTCTGCACCCACCTACAAGACAATGATAAAGGTGTCCCTCTCTTGCAGCAGGAGTCATTACTATTTACTATACATGATTTATATAACAGTTTGTGCGGTGCTTTACAAATTAATGGAATCCTGACACCCTAATTTGGTTTTGCAGTGACTGTCATAAACCTGTAAATTTAAAGCGGTGATTTGGTATTGTTCCAACAGCAAAATCCTGAATTGAAGTGCTAGCTTTGAGCAGTATTGGCTTTCAGATTCTGTACATTACTAAAATTAATTTTTAATAAATATCAACCATATTCTATAACATTTTTTTCTTTTGGCCTTCTTTTTTTTTCTGTAGGGTTCTGCTGCGCTTTCACCCTCTGGAGCCTTGGCAGATTGGGAAAAATGGAACAGTTATGACATATCTGTTATGACTTACTAATACTGAAGAGTATACAACCATTTCAGACGTTTTATTGGAAAGCATTTCACGATATTCTTTCTTTTAAATATACTATCCATGATCTTTACATAATGAAATTAATTCCCTGCAGATTAGAGAACATCGGGATCAGCAGTTTCAGTATCTGTCAGTTTTACAGCTACATGTTTGAGTCAGTGAAGATTTACACACTAACAGTATGCTATGTTGTGCTAATAAAGTATTACAACTAATGCTGCCTGTGTGTAGATAAGTGAATTGTTTGTACCTGCCTTATTATTGTTCTTTATTTTCTCTTTCTCATGCAAACTGCCTTACAGTTCTTGAAGAAACATTCATTTTAAGAGCATTTGAAAATAATGTAAGATATTTTTTTTTTTTTCCCTAACAAGAAATAGACTGTAAAGAAACAGGACTGAAACAGCACCCCCCCCCCCCCCCCCCCCAAAAAAAAAAATACATCAATGGAAATTTGATAGTGAAACTACTAGTGATATAACCAGTTTCATAGGTTCTAATTTAATTTCTGTGTACATGCACCTTCATCAATTGAATAATGAGCCGATCTCAGCTAGGCATGAGACGAATATACCATGGGTTTGGTTCAATGCAGGTTTGGCAAACTGGACTGAAGTTTGGATCGTGAATCTTGACCCCTTTTGAAGGCAATTGGAACTGTATCTTAGAAATCAGTAATGGCAATGGATTGCTAAACAAAGGGCATGGAGAGGTGGGCAGTGGCCTGGGAGACAAACTTTTTTTTAAAATATTATTTTTTTTTTATTTTATTGTTCCATAGGGAGATGGACTTTTCAGGAAGTTTAAAGGCTACGTTCTCCTTTTAAGGAAAAAAGTAATCCATGCACATATTTTAGCAGAAAAAAAAATGTGCATTTATATTTTTTTTCCTACAGGAGTCTGAAAAACATTGAATTCCATGATCAGTGATGTGACGGTGTGCGGCGTCAGACCCCAGTCCTTCTCACCAACCCGTGACCAAAGGACCAGCTGATCTTGCACTGCTCTGTCACTTGCGTAACAATGCCATTCTCAGTTGCGCCCTGCACAAAGATTTTCCAGCTCGTAGGACCACAGTCTATGTGCCAGCAGTCTAAGAGTGATTGTTACTGGGTCAGGTTAATTATGCAATTAACCCTTCACACTGCCACCACCACCTTCTTTACAGAGAAGGAGGAAACTCACAAATCTTAGCAGTAACACTATGATATTAGTATGAGTGTCTGTAACACACTGTCACCACAGACAGATGTATTCAGAGGATTATTACACACAGTAGCACTCTTCAGAGACAGGGATTCTTTAGTTTGCATTAAAAGCTTTAGAGACAGTTCAACTCTTTTCAGAAAATAGGATTTATTACTAAAAAAGGTCAAAATGGTGCAATTTTAAAATATTTACAGAAAAAGATGTAACAAATATATAAAAAGAGCAATAAAACAACAGAGAAATAAAAAAGTTCAGAAGGCAGAATACCTTGGTTTGATTAGAATCCAAGTGTCCGAACAAAAGGTTGCCTTTGCTCTCAAGATGGTTTCTGATCGATCTTAAAAGGAGAGCTAATTTTTCTCCAGGCTGTCAGTCTTTTTCTATCATCTCCAAAGGGGTGTCTCCTGCAAACAAATGACCAATCGTCCCATTTGGGGATGGGTGTTAGGCGGTAACCAAGGTTATGACCAAATCCCTTCCAAGTTCATACTACGGTCAATACCCTTCAATAGGTACAGGTAGCATCCTAGCAACTGGCAGATCAATATTTCGAATTATGTTCCGAACGCACAGATACTAAACGTAGCATATCTTGCCACTCCGGATAAAAGAGACTGCTCTATGTTCTTTCGTAGGTTCTGATATAGTCCTGCAAGGTCTCGTTTGACTCATATTAAAATGACCTATCCAAATATGTACGTCATATTAAGGTGCCCAGTTCCTGCTGAAGTTTATGAATTTGTATGAAAAATGACTCGTAGAATGTACGTTTTATGGCACACTCTAGCTCTAATGGCCTAACAGGGCATGACTGACTGAGTTATTATTTTACGATCGGAGGCAAAGTAGTTTTTCAAAGAAGATCCCCTGGGACCAGACCAATTAGTTGTTTACAGCCATGAAGCTCATCCAGCTGTGCTCATCTAGGATAAGTGGCCTTTTGAACTCCGTTCACCCACAGCCTCACATTCCATTCAAAAGGGAGGAGGCAGGACAGGAGAGACAACATGGCCACGACCTAACAAGATGGCTGTCAGTGTCCATGTCTGTGGCTGTCACGCACAATTGCCACAAGTGAATTGAGGGTGTGATATTAAGCTCCTGCATACCCTCCCTCCAGCTTTCTGCCCATACCTCTGTATGGGTTTTCAGTTAGAAAGCTGGAGGAAGGGTGGATGGACTATGATTGTACTGATCAGTGCACTCGTAGTCCATTGAGAACTACAAGTCATCTGCCATGGTGGCAGACAGGATATGTAGTTTATTCATTCACACATTCCCAAATATTGGGTGTAACATGTTATATACTCTAAAGGTGAACTTAGTATTTAAAGAGCAACACTGAAACTGCAAACGTCTTTCAAATTACATGCTTGGGGTTCTCCTTGAAGCAGTACATGGTTTGACAGAACATGTTGCGGATTGTAAGGGACACCACCAGAAACAGCATATTGTGTCATCACATAAATTGCATGTGTAATAATTTAGTTTACGTTTACACCATTAATTGACTTGCATATAGCAGTAGCAACCCAATATGGCTGATTTTCCCAAAAAACTTTTATTAGCTTTTTTTTTTTTTATAAAGGCAAAGATTGCTTGGTGTAGCTGTAATAGACCATAAGTGAGTGCTGAAAGTAGCAGGGACAATGTGACTAAAATGTATTGCAAATTGTTTATAATGTATGCAACATTATACAGTGGACATAGAAAAGAATCACTCTCCTTTTAAAATAATCACATTTTGTTGCTTTGCAGCCTGAAATGAAGAAAGGCACTGTCTGAGCAGGAGAGGCCAGTCTGGCCCATCTTTTTGTTTTGTTTCTGGCCCATCTTTTGTTTCTCATCCTAACTTTTTACCTTCTCCACTGCATTCCTGGCAATGTGCCTAGAAATATTCCTCCTATACAAAGATTGTTATTCAACTAATACATTGCAAAAGTTATTTCTTGATAACAATAAATATGTATTTTTTCTTTACTAGTATTGGGATTGGTGCAATGTATGCTGTACCTATGTATTGCTTGGAAAGCCTTGTGATTTGTAGTTAGGCACCTGTTGGAGGTGGTTACAGGTTATGTAGGCAACAATTTGTTCTCACTTAGAAATTTGCTGCTACAGTATGTAGTACTATGGCTGATCGATTTCTCTATGTTCCTGTATTCAATCAGTATGTCCCTATTCACTAAAGAAACCAGACAACTTCTTGTTCTGGGTCACACAGTGTCCAATCCATGCCAGACCATTTCCTTTGTGTTACATTACAAATGTGAGGATGCTGATGTGATGAAAACACATCTCTTCCGGCATGGTGATCTCTCTGTTAATTGCACTATTTGTGGCTGTGTCAGATCAAATTACTGTGTAGTTCTCACCTGCATCAGTGCTAGACTGGGAGATTGTGGGATATATAGTATGTATACACAGGAAGTGTCAGTTCGTAGACTACAGACATCAGAGGTCATGCATGCACCGTGCCTGTGCGATTCAGATGCAGGCACGGTATTAATTGGCCCTATTTCACTAAAATGAATAAGTAAATTTATCTTCTGATTTTGTTTTTCCTAAAAATGATTTTTTCACAAACAGAAATATTGCTTTTGGTGTAAATTTCTTTTTGCATGCATGAGCAAGTGACTGTTGAAATTTTTCTCTCATGAATTATTTATCTCACAAAAGCCTCAATTCACTAAACTAAAATGCATGTGTTATTTGCAATAATGATTATTTTCAGTCTGTGAAAATCTTTGTAATAATGTTTGTGAATTGATGTTTACACACAAAATATGTCAGATAATAAAGTGATATACATAAAAAAAAAATGCAAGTTAGTGAAAACACTACATGCTATGTGCTTTTATGTATTGCGCTTGTCCAAAGATGTGTTTCCTAGTAGAACATCTCTTGGCACTGTGAGTGTAAGTGATTGTCTGGGGATTAATACCTGCAGATGTTCCTGTGCTCATTTAGACACGGGCACACCATCCCAGAGGACAGTACTATACTCAGCAACTCTCATGAGGCTTTCATCCAATATACAAAATTAAAGCAGCAATCCTTTTTTTTGCATCCAATTGCTGTGCATTAATCTGTGTTTTAAATCTGTCAAGAACAAAAATGTAAGATATCACAGCTTACCAGTTCTCAGATGTGGCGGATGCATTTGTTTTCTTTTTTCCCTTATTCTCCCTGGTGATCTTGCCAGTAACACAAGTATTCGCACAGGGTGAAGACACTCCCTCGCCTAACTGTGTCTATGGAGGTGTTGTATTGTCACCTTAGAAAAGGAAGTGTACTAAGACTACAGAACATCTGTAATTCTTCTCTATAACATAGTGACAGGTGTTCTGTATTTCACAGAGAGAACTGGAAACAATGTAACTGATGAGAGTTACTGATAACAGACCGAAAGGGAGCGAATTCTAGAAGTTCATTCTTAAAGCTGTTATAAACCTAAAACAAAAATATGTGTGTGCACCTAATCGCGATCACTGAAGGAAATTGCTAGTTCTATGGACAGCTGTGGATAGCAGTGGTCGCCGCTGGCTTGTCATTGAAAGGTAAAAGGCTCAGCAGCCGCAGATAGGTGGAAAAAACAGCTGAAGGAATCGGCTTCTTGCCACTGTCATTCACACCAGCGCTAGACACCCAAGGCCTGATTTACATGGGGCATTCTAAAGTGTACTCTGTGCTGAGCGGCAGGAGATTGATTTGGGCCCACTTTTAAATCTGAGAGACTTCCTTCAGGAGGGAAAGACTGAGAGTGCTTCCCCTTCTACCGAATGTAAGCCACAGCTGTCATCTAACTTCATTAGGACAGTTCCGCAACGTATCAGGTGACCAAAGGCTAGGAGAGCCTGAAATGCCACTCTCAACTCCAGGTTGCTGGGCACCATATTGCATTCTTGAAAAGGCCATTGGCCCTGAGCCCATTGGTCCTGAAATAGGGATTCCCATCGACTTCGCTAGCATTTGACTTCACCACCAGCCACTAGGTTCTCAGAAGGGAATGACACTGCAGAAGATTCTGCTTCTCCAACCACCAGTTTAGACTCACTTTTATAAAGGGCATGATCCATATCTTCTGACCTAATCTCTCTGACTGTCATTGGTCCAGAATCCTGAATTGAAAGTTAAATTGATAGTTAAACTAAGTCTACCTGACCTGCTTAAGTGAGGAGTTTCTGTGGCCCAATCTGAGACGTGAAGGGCCAAAGATCCCCCAAATATGGCCTGAAGTGCTTTCCTTAAGGGACTACATGTCTGAGACCAAAGCTACACTTATGTCAAAAGAGGAGCAACCAAGTGACCATAAGACATGTATGGGTGGCATAATCCCCAAAACACCAGAGCATCCCAACACGGAGCCCCTTGCTGACTTCTTGGATGATGTGCTGGCTTTCAGGAGCGAGCCTGAACTGCAGTCTCCTTTATCTCAACAGACATTTATCTTAAGACAGGAAGGAAGACTGACCACCATCACTTTAGGCTTCACCTTCTAAGATCAAGAATAATGTAGTGATTGAGTACCTCCTTGAAGGCCATAGCATCTTTTAATGGTAAAGTCACGTAACTTGCCAATTTCATAAGGGACACACTGACCAAAGGGGTGACTCCAAACACTGGACATCTTCCTCTGCAAAAGGGCATAATTTTGACCTTCTTCTGTGACATGTTCTTTTGCTCTGTTCTTGCCAAGCCATCCTCTGGAGGCACTTGAAATAATTCCACAGTTTTTCTTATATTTAAAGGTCCCTCACTAGCCCTAAAAAAGGAGAAATCAAATTCCTGAACAAAGGCCATCCTCATCTTCTTTGGAAGTCTGAGGAGGATTGGATGACCCTAGAAGGCTCTGACTTCGGTTTTACTAGTTTTTGCAGAAAAACTGGGCATTGCCAGAATAGATGACCCTTGAACAAAGTGAGTTAAATCAGCTCCTTTAGAATGTCTTAACCACATGCTTAATGAATTGTGACAGCTTGGACAACATCATCTTAATCAATGTCTGTTTGAACAAAGCAGGATTCATACAGTCATGATCAACTGAATCTTCTTTGGATGAATCTGACAAGGTTTGATTTGCCTGGGAAAGTTCTGAGACTGCTCATTGCCAGAATATATGACCCCTTCACAGGGTGAGTAGAAACAACTCCTTTAAAGTGTATTGACAAGGGGTTCAATGAATGTGAAAACCTGTTAGGTGTCATCATCTGTATCCATGGCTGCTTATAGTCATGTTCATCCGTATCCTACTCTTTGGAAGAGTCTGAAGAGGATTGTTCACCTAGGAAGGCTAGGAGACTGCTCATTGCCCGAATATATAATCCTTTCACAGGGTGAGTGGAAGAACTCCTTTAGAGTGTATTCGCCATGTGTTTCATGAATGTGACAACCTGTAAGGGGTTGTCATCTTAATCTCTGGTTGCTTGCACAAAGAAGTATTCATACAGTTATGTTCGTACACTTCTTCCTTTTTGAAAGAGTCTGAAGAGGGCTGTTTCGCGTGGGAAGACAGAGTCTGCTCATTGCCAGAATAGATAATCCTTTCACAGGGTGAGTGAAAAAACTCTTTTAGAGTGTATTGACCACGCATTTAATGAATGTGACAAACTATTAGGTGTCATCTGCTTTATCCCTGTCTGCCTGAACAAAGCAGGATCCAAGCAGGGTTTTGTAAACCAAGGCATAAGCTGCACAGAACCAGTTTAGGTGTGCATGATCTGGAGGGACTAACTGGCAAAGAGCCCATTAGCTAGCTTTCCATACACCTTTAAGAAAACTCTTGTCTGAAAGATGTGTCTTACCTTCTTTGCAACGACTAGCTACAAAGATGAGGTAACAACTCATGGCTTAGGATCATAAGCAAACGTCTTTGCAGCAAATAGGAAGTAAGAAAAAAATGCACAGCCTTAACAGGTCTGACAATCCAAGAAAATATTGCAGAGTGAAAACAAAAAAGCGCACCAAGCTTGCGCATTACCTCAATAAAAAGCTGTGATTTTATTAAAATGCGATGTATACTCACAAACAAAGCAGTATAACAGGCGTATAAAATCCTACAAGGAACATTGAAGTGCAAGACCAGTGTAAATCACATCAAGAGGGGAGACTCTCAAATTTTAATTGACGCGTTTTGAAGGGGAGTCCTTTCTTCCTGAGCTCTGTTATATGCCTGTTATACAGCTTTGTTTGTGAGTATACATCGCATTTTAATAAAATCGCAGCTTTTTATTGAGTTAATGCACAAGGTTGGTGCGTTTTCTTTTTGTTTTCACTCTGCAGTACTGGTCGGGCCTCCCTAGCCTTGTTAAGAGCTGCACAACCTTTGATCCATTGGTGGACAAGCTTCCTGAGTGGTCAATCCATCTACCCACCCTAGATCTGGCTCCCCGAGCGTAGGAGGTATTGTTTTTGATCCAAGAAAATATACCAGAAGAAAGACACTGGCATCCACCAGCTACTAATCTGTCTAGAGCAGTCACAGCATAAAGGGATCAGACTGTAGGCTGAACATGGACCTGTCTCAGTAAAAAACAAATCCCCAACAAACAGGGATACTGAGAAAGTCTAAAGAAGAACTCTAGCTTGTTTTTTTTTTTTTTTTAATTTAAATATTTATTGAATTTTTCATGTTAATACAAGTACCAAAAAAGGGAAATAATTCTCATACAAATAAACATTTATAACATTTCTATCTTTCCCTTACTAAAAACTCTTTTCTTTCCCATCCCACTACCCCCCCTTCCCGCCCCTCATCCCCCCTCCTCCCCCTCTGCAGACTCTAACCCATTCTAATTACTTGAGGCTTATTAATTTTTTACTAACATCCTGATTCACATTTTCCTATATTTCTCTTTCAATCCTGCTCTTTCCCACTTTTCCCATCTCCTAAAATAAACTCTCATCCTATCTTCCTGCATATGGTATGATCTTTCCATTCTACCTATCTGGTTCACTCTATTAATCCAGTCTTCCTCCTTCGGTACCTCAGGTCTCCGCCAAAACTTGGGTATCAACCCTTTCGCCGCATTCAAGAAGTACCATATACCTGAATCTTTATATTTATTTACTGATGTCTCCACATTGTGTAGGAGGCACGTCGTTGGGTCTAACCCTATGTCAATTTCAGTTATTTCTTCAATCGATTTGACTATTATCTTCCAAAAAGCCTGGATTTTCGGACATTCCCACCATATGTGAAACACCGTGCCTATCTCTCCACATCCTCTCCAACACATATTTGAATTTTCCCCATTCATTTTGTGCTCTACACTCGGTGTGATGTGCCATCGTGTCGCACACTTATAATTAACCTCAACCTCTCTCATACTAACATTATCGTGTATCAATCTAAACATCTTTCTCTGTCTATCTTCATCAAACCCAACATCCATATCCCTTTCCCATTTTGTTATAAAAGTTAACTTTGTGTTTGTGTCTAATTCTGTGAGTATTCTATACACTTTTGAAATACCGTGTTTCCCGTCCCTTCGTGTCTCTAACAACCTTTCAAACATATTCCACTCCTGTTTTAGTCTCAGGGGTTTCGGTATATTTCCAATAAAACATTTCAATTGGTGATATTTCCACTCATCTATTCTAATAAAAATATCTCCCTTCTTCTCTATTAAATCTTTAAGTGATCTCAATTCCCTATGCACCAAAACATCTCTCAGTTGGGTATCCTCCTTTCTAAACCATCTCCCTGATATCTTAGTCTTTCCCGGGGAAAAGTACTCAGTATTTGTGAGAGGCATTAATATAGAATTAAATTCCCATTTCATGTTTTTGTGTAAATTATCCCATACCCTAAAGACATTTAAAGTGTAGATACTTGTGCTTTCTTTACTTCCCCTGAACTGTGGTGGAACCCATATCATCTGGTTCAATCTAATGCCACTAAGATCATTTTCAATTGTTACCCAACTTTTCCCCTTATGGTTAAATGTCCAGTCATATATTCTTGCTAAAACCACTGCTTTATAGTATCTCTTGACATCTGGTAGACCCAATCCCCCTTTCTCTTTAGTCCTACTCAGTGTTTCATACGCTATTCTAGGTTTTTTATTTTTCCATATGTATCTTGTTAACATTTTTTTCATTATCTTAAAGAAGGCTTCTGGAATTTTAATTGGTACCATTTGAAATCTATACAGTATTTTAGGCATAATTACCATTTTGACTAGGTTTATACGTCCTATCCAGGATGGATTTCCTCCTTCTAGTCTTTTTAAATCTTCTCTGATCTCATTTATCAAAGAGATATAGTTTAATCTATACAAATGCTTAGATGAGGGAGTGAGTTTTATTCCTAGATATTTTATCTCTTTTTCTCTCCATATAAAGGGGAATTCTTTTTGTAGTTTTTCTTTTTCATCCTTTGATATATTAATATTCAAGATCTCTGTTTTCGTTGGATTAATTTTTAAATTTGATAGTTCCCCGTACTCCTTCAGAATCTTCATTATATTTGGGAGAGTTATTCGGGGATTCCCCACATAGAACAATAAGTCGTCCGCAAAGGCTGCTACTCTATGTTCTATGGATTCTATCTGAATTCCCTTTACCGATCCACTGTTTCTTATTATTGACAACAGAGGTTCAAGTGACAATACATATAGCAGAGGGGACAGTGGACAGCCCTGTCTTGTACCATTAGACATTCCAATGGGTTCTGATCTCTCCCCATTTACCGTAATGATTGCAGTAGGCTCCCTATATAGTTTACTTATCCACTCTCGCATTCTATCCCCTATCCCCAGCACTTTTAAGTTGTCCATCATAAAGCCCCAGTCCACTCTATCAAATGCCTTCTCTGCATCAATCGACAAGAGCACCACCGGGGCTTTCCCTTTTCTACTTTTCTGAATAAGCATCAGGGTTCTCAAGCCATTATCTCTACCTTCTCTCCCCGGTACAAAGCCCACCTGGTCTCCATGAATCCAATCAGGCATCAGATCCCTCAGTCTGTTTGCTAACACCTTTGCATACAGTTTAGTATCTGTGTTCAATAATGAGATAGGTCTATAGCTGGAGCACTGAGATGGATCTTTTCCCTCTTTGTGAATAAGTACTACATGGGCCTGTAGGGATTCTCTCCTCACTTCCATCCCACCTCCCAGAGCATTCATATATTTCTCCAGCTTGGGTAATAGTACTTCACTAAATTTCTTATAGTACTTAACTGTATAGCCATCCGGGCCTGGGCTTTTTCCCCCCCCTGTGCTTCTTAATGCTATTTTGATTTCTTCCTGGGAAATTTCTGCGTCTAGGGAGTTCAACTGTGCTTCGCTTAGTTTTGGTAATCCCGCATTTTTTAAGTATATCATCTTTTTTTCATTAATTCCCTCTTGAGCTTCTTTTAGCGAGCCTTGGGGACTAATATTATATAACTTTTTGTAATACTCCGTAAACACTTTAATAATCTCTTTATTTGAGTGGACCAACTCCCCCTTTGGACTTTTTATCTTTTCTATATAGTTCCTATTTTTCTTTTTATTCAAAGCTCTCATTAGATATCTTCCTGGTCTGTCTCCCCATCTATATCTCTCGTTCAGAACCCTGTTGTATACTCTTCTTTTCTCCTCATCCATCAATCTCTCTAGCTCATCTTTTTTATCCAATAACTTCTGTCTCGTATCTTTTGTTATTTTCTTCTTATGGATCTGCTCCAAGTCCAATATTTCTTTTAAAAGCCCACTGACCCTCTCTCTTCTTTCTTTTTTCTTCCTTGCTCCTGCCGCTATCAAGATTCCTCTTATGAATACCTTATGGCTTTCCCAGACTGTAGCTATCGATACTTCCTCCGTTTCGTTCTCCTTAAAGTATACCTTAATCTCTTTCTCGATTTTCTGAACTAAATCCTCATCCAGAAGAAGAACCTCATTTAACCTCCACCCTAATCCTCCCGTCCACCTTCTTCCCCATCCCATTTTCATTACGACCGGAGCATGATCCGAGAACGTCCTTGCCTCTATGTCAATTTTTACCAGATGATCTATAAGTTGATGGTCTATTAAGATGTAATCTAATCTCGAGTATATCTCATGTGCATTAGAGAAGAAGGTATAGTCTCTGTCTTTCATATGCATTATTCTCCAGGTGTCCACTAGTTGGTATTCATGCATCACTTTTTTCAAGGCTCTCAGAGACCTACCCCCCTCTCTTTGCACGGAAGAGGTATTATCTTTTTGTGGGTCCATACAGAAATTTAGGTCTCCAGCTACTATCAAGCGCCCTTTTTTAAATTCCATTAATTTTTTCAACAGACCCTTCATATACATCTCCGGGTTTTTATTAGGGCAGTATATATTGGCTAAAGTACAGTCAATCCCCTGAAGTCTACCTTTTAAAAATAAAAACCTCCCCTCCGGGTCGGTTCTTCTATCCTCCAGCTCAAATCTCATATTCTTTGCCAAGCCTATTGCAACCCCTTTTGCTCTTTTAATTGGAGAACCTGCATAGTACCATGTTGGGTAGTGTTTGGATTTAAGTTTCACGTTTGCCTCTATCTCAAAGTGCGTCTCCTGTAAAAATACCACTGACGTAGCCCTATGATGTAACTCATTAAACATCCTAAATCTCTTCCCTGGACAACTCAGCCCGTTCACATTATAGGTTATAAACTGTATTTCTTCCATCATTCCCAATTAACTCCAACTCTCTTCCAGATTGCCTCTTCCTCTTTATCCCTTCTGTCATGCAGAGTATTGACCCAATACCTCCTCCCCTGCCTCCCTCCCACCCAACTCCTATCCCCTCCCCCCTCCCTCCCACTCTCCCCCCCTCCCACCATCCCCCCCTCATCCCCTCCCCCCCAACCTCACCACCATCCCCCCCCCTCCCCCCTCTTTTTAGGCCTTCACTTTGCCTATTCATCATTTGTGGAACTAACATCCACCTTTGATTTGGTCCTTAGGGCTACACTCCTCCCATGGCTAGCCTCCCCTCCGTCCAGATCTCCCCATTGACCCCTTTCTACTTGTATTTCTTAACAAGAAGGGGGAAAGTTATAGCAAAACTAGAGGAGTGAAGGAGAAAACAATAGGCAGATTAGGGACACGGAGGGGCAGAGAGAGGGAAAAAAAAAAAAACTCTAGCTTGTTAAGTACAATAATATAACATGTGCAATCACTACTCCAGCCATTGGATAACTTAAAGATATTAAAGTTACCTATCTACTTCAAACTGCAGCCACTGCCAATAAATAACGCAGTTCAAAAACAAATTCAGTGCAATAGGAATTAAGTTGCTTGGTAATAATGATACTGCAGTTTCCCACATCAGAGCCCTGATATTTCACTAGGTGGTTAATAAACAACAAACCCTGACATGCAGAAAGCAGGACATGGTGCAATAGTTTTGCTCAGTTTAGAAACCAAAAGGTAGGAATCTACAACAGAATTACAATATTATTCTGCAATGTAAACAGATCACCCAAAGGCATTGTCAACATCATAATTACACTCTTCTCATTGCCCATTGAGCTGTCCAAAACAAATACAAGGACCAGTAAAATAAGTCTACCTTTGACAATCCCTTCCAAATGTAAAGCTTATGGGCACTGTCCCCTACTTCTTTGGTGGTGCTCATCTTTATTAGGTGTTGTCATTTGTTCTTCTGTAAAAAAAGAAGGAAGGCAAAAACATTGAGATTGCTGAATGACTACTAAGCAGCCATGCAATGCCTCATCCACAAGTAAGCTTATTATCTCCGTAATAATAAGCAGGACCTTTGCTTCTACTAGGCAAACTAGGCAGCAGCCTAGGGCGCACAGTCACTTAAGGGAGCCTGGGCGCAGCTCAGGCCAGCACTCTCTGTGATGCCACCATGTCATGAATGATCCTCCAGCTGAGAGGAAGGGCGGCAGAGGGGAGGAAGAAAGGACACAGGAAAATGCTGGGTTCCAGAGTAACAGCTGAGCTACTGCTCCTTCCAGTGTTCCTCACAGACTCAGTCTCTTACTGCAAGCCGGCTGGTGGCAGCTGGTCACTGTGGAGTTCCAGCCCTTCTCTTCCCATTCATGAGCGGAGGTGGAGCTGTACCTGCAGAGGATGGTAATGTCTGATGTCTCGTGTCTGTGTGAGTGTGACCCCGCCAGCCATCCATCACATGTGTAATGTGTTAGTGAGTGATGACATCATCACGATCCCACAGCCTGCTCTTCTAATGCCTGCTGGGCCTGCTGATCTGTGTCAGTGTTGGTGGTGGTGTGTTGTGTCGGAGCTGTAACTGTGGGATCACTCAGTTCAGGTGTTCTCTGTGTGTGTGTGGGCTGGGCTGTCTGCTGTTACAATTTGAATAGGAATTAGGGTCAGCCGCACACCAGAGGATAGATGAATATAGTGTGTATTTATTGATCCACAGGACATACAAAACACCAGGACATGAATACAGGACCTGTCAACGCGTTTCGCAGGATCTCGTGCTTAATCATAACAAAGAAAACAACAAAAGTGTTGTCTTATATATGTATTAGTTAATAAAGAACATCTGTCCTAATCAGCACTCCTGAATCCTGAGGGTATGCCTACTAATACATTGTAACAAGACATATAAAACCATTGTATCAAAAGTAGTGATCTCAGAGAACAACAAAAAAGGAGGAAAAGAAAAAAGGAAAGTGAAGTGGAATAAAAGGAGAAACAAAGAAAGAGAAAAGGAACGGATAAAAATAATTGTGAAAAAATAATTCTGAAAAAGTTATAAATGAAAAATAGAATAACAAACAGATAAAAGTGAGTAAATATCCAAAAAAGATATGGGCTAAGAAGCCACATTTGTAAATAATCAAAAGTTTAAATATAAATATATGAAAAAAACGCATACAAAAAAAACGCATTAAAAAAAACGCATGTCTACTTGGGATAAAATACAAAAAAAAAAATCACAAAAAAACATACATATTCAGATCAGAATATGTCAAAACAGCAGAAAATGAAAAAAAAATATCAAAAGTAACGCATCGAAAAACAACGCATCAAAAAACAAAAGGAACGCATCAAAAAACAAAAAGAAATTCCCAAAGGGGAAAGAGAGATGGTATTAAAGATGTGTGTGCACATGAATGTGCACACGTAAGGTGCATGATGTGCCCAAATGAACATGTCCTTACAGGCAGATGTCCTTGTCCCCGATTTCCCTGCGCTGACTACATTCTACCACCTACCAAAAACCCAACATCTCAGGTGACCCACATGCGACTCTCATCCCAGCACATGCCATCCATAATATGGAGAAGGTGATTGGTGTCTCTCAAATAACTGGGAAGCTGTACAACAAGAGGCTGGAGCTGTGTATCCAACCAATAACCCAATCTCTCATTTAAAGACCCGATGCCAGAAATAATGGGCCTCCCTTGTAGAGGATGCAAACCTTTATGGGTTTTTGGTAGGTGGTAGAATGTAGACAGCACAGGGAAATCGGGGACAAGGACATCTGCCTGCAAGAACATGTTCATTTGGGCACATCATGCCCCTTACGTGTGCACATTCGTGTGCCCACACATATTTAATACCATCTCTCTTTTCCCTTTGGAATTTTCTTTTTGTTTTTTGATGTTGTACTTCTGTCCTGGACATAATACACTCCATTGAAATTGTTTAAAGGAAGAGCATAAGCACTAGAGACTAGACTATCAGGAGGATGCAGGTTAAAGAGACTAAATGATAACTGTCACTTTGCCCTTTTAGTACACCTTAGCTGAATGACATTTTAGTATGCTAAAGCACAACGTACTATAAACAATTACCATTTTGTAAAAATAAAATACATGCATTACTCTTTTTATATCTTTTGTTGCATATCAACACTGTTTATCCCCTGCAGTTTCCGCCAGCCACTTGCCCTGTACATGCTCCAATGAAGGCTGCCTATCTAATGTGTTTCTTGATGGTGACAACAGTGGACTATGCCTGTGCTATTTCTCTTGGCATGGTCGCATGTAGCAAGAGAACAGTTGGGAAACAAAGATTATTGTAATGAAAATTGCCTTTTTAAAAATATTGAAAATTACTGTTAAATGGTATTCACATAATAACGCATCTGTGAGATTTTAGTAATTTAGCCCAATTACTTTTTTTTTACCTCACCCCCCCATCCCCCTGCCCAACAGCCCCATTCTTTGCAGCATTCTCCTGTGGGTACAGGGTAGCCTAATGAGGTAACTGGCTCTGGGCAAAGGCATTGCTCAAAGAGCAGGGCACATAATGAAGTGTTGGAGTATGGAGAGAGTGGATACTGCTTGGAAAAGTTTTTTTTTTACAGGTAGGGGTAAACAAAAATGATGCTGATTACTGGAGTAGTTGGGCTTTAAACAATCTCGCCTTCTCCTTCCTAAACCAAACCTGATATAAACTTCATGTCAGATGGTGTCAGAGCTTACACAGAGTCAGCTTGCTCAAGCATTAAAAACAACTATACAGTGCCTTGAAAAAGTATTCATTACCCTTGGAATATTTCCACATTTCATGCCACACTTTTCAGATATTTATTTGTAAAAGATTTTGAAAACCATTTATCATTTTCCTTCCACTTCACAATTATGTGTCACTTTGTGTTGGTCTATCACATAAAATCCCAATAAAATACATTTACGTTTTTGGTTGTAACATGACAAAATGTGGAAAATTTCAAGGGGTATGAATACTTTCAAGGCACTGTACATGATGGTTGTGGATGACAATATTTGCAGTGCATTCAGAAAGTATTCAGACCCCCTTCACTTTTTTCAATTTTGTTATGTTGAAGACAGATTTTACCGTTGTTTAAATTCATTTTTTTCTCAGTCATCTACACTCTGTACCCCGACAAAGGGAAAAGAGAATTTTAGAAATGTCTGTAAATTTATTAACAATGGAAAACTGAAATATCACATTGGCATAAGAATTCAGATCCTTTGTAGCAACATTTTAAATTTAGCTCAGGTGGCATGTCTTCCATTTTTCTTGATCCTGGCTGAGATATTTGTACACCTTGATTGGAGTCCACCTGTCGGAAATTAAATTGTTTGGACATGATTTGCAAAAGCACACATCTCTCTATAAAAAGCCTCTCAGCTGACAATGCATACTGTACCAGAACAAAAGCTACGAGGTCAAAGGAACTGCCTGCAGAGCTCAGAAATGGCACTATGGCAAGGCCATAGAAACCATTTTGGTACCAATATATTCTACAGCCCTAATCACTCAAAACTCTAACCTTCCACATAACCTTCCACAGACTTGAACTCTAACCTTCCACAGACCTGAACTTAACTGGGTTTTCTTGAGGGAATAGATGATGGTATAGCCGAATAAGGGTCTTGTTTCTTTTTCTCTGCCATCAACACAGTACCTCAGTGCCTTCACTGCAGTTCAAGCCCAATCTCAAATTGCTAGTCTAAAGCCAGCAATACATGGATCCATATATGGACCAAGTCTCAACTGGCACAGCAGGAACCGGCTGAGATTTGATACATGTATGGGCAGGCTGATTGTACCTAAGTCAATCCATTGATCGACTTGGGTACAACCAGCCTGTCGTATTTGTCTATATGTGATTACTGCCAGCGGCTATAGCCACTGGCAGGAATCATTGTGTTCTGCTGGCTGGGAAGGCTCCACATGCCCCCCAGCTGTCAGAACACAGTAGAACAACAGGAGGTACTGCAGGAGGCATTCTCTCTTCAACACCAATCTATCGGCTAAGTAAGCAATCATGCATATTCACTGTACATTATTACTAAATAGAAAGTAGGGATTGCTTATGTAATGGGCAAACAAGGCTTTCCCCATATACAGACATGGCCAAAAAATAAAGGCACCCCTGCATTTCTGTCAGATAATGCACCACTTTGCCCAGAAAATTGTTGCAGTTACAAATGTTTCGGCATTCTCATGTTTATTTCTGTTGTTTGTATTGGTATGACACAAAAAAAGTGGAAAGACAAAAAGCCAAATCTGACACATTCCATGCAAAACTTAAAAAATGGACTGGGCAAAATTATTGGCACCTTCTCAAAAGTGTAAGAAATAATTGCATTCCAAGTTTGTGATGTTTCTGTAATTTGTAAATAAACTCACCTGTATCAATTAACAAGTGCTGAAAACATAGGAATCACACCACCAACCAGTTCAAATGGTGAAAAACTGATTCAAGCTTTCTGTTGTGTGTCTCTGTGTGCCACATGGAACATGGAGAAGAGAAAGAACAGCAAAGAATTGTCTGAGGATTTAAGAACAAAACTTGTGGGAAAGCATGGACAATCTCAAGGTTACAAGTCCATCTCCAGAGATCTTAATGTTCCTGTGTCCACTGTGCACAACATTATCAGGAGGTGTACAGCCCATGGCACTGTAGCTAATCTCCCTGGACATGGACAAAAGAGAAAAATTGATCAAAGATTGCAATGAAGGATTATTTGAACGGTGGATAAAGAACCTCAATCAACTTCCAGGCAAATTCAAGCTGACCTTCAGGCACAGGGTACAACTATTTCAGCTTGCACTATATGTCTCTATCTGAATGAAAAGGGACGTTATGGTAGGAGATCCAGGAGGACCCCACTTCTGACACAGAAACATAAAAAAGCCAGATTGGAGTTTGCCAAAACTTACCCAAGAAGCCAAAATCCTTTTGGGAGAATGTGCTGTGGACAGATGAAACAAATTTACAGCTTATTGGTAAAGCCCATCATATTACTGTTTTAAGAAAAAGAAATGAGGCCTTTAAAGAAAAGCATACAGTCCCTACAGTCAAACATGGTGGAGCTTCACTGATGTTTTGGGATTGCTTTTCTGCTTCAGGCTTTGGATGTCTTGACTGTGTGCATGGCATTATGAAATCTGAAGACTATTAAAGAATATTGGAGTGCAATGTAGGGCCCAGTGTCAGAAAGTTGGGACTCAAAGGTCATGGGATATAGAGCAAGACAATGATCCAAAGCACCCAAAAAAGCTCACACAGTGTCAAAAAGCACCCAGAAATGGTTTAAGAAGAAGCACTGGAGAGTATTGAACTGGCCAGCAATGTGTCCAGATCTCAATTACATGGACCACCTGTGGAGAGATCTGAAAACAGCAGTAGGGAAAATGAACCCTTCCAGTCTGAGAGACCTAGAATAGTTGGCGAAAAAAGAGTGGTTCAAAATTCCATTAGAGAGGTGTAAGAAACTCATTGAAAGTTACAGGAAGCAATTGATTTCAGTTATTTTTTTCCAAGAGTTGTGCTACCAAATATTAAATTGAGGGTGCCAATAATTTTGTTCAGTCCATTTTTGGGGTGTTGTGTGGAGTGTGTCAAATTTGGCCTTTCTCCACTTTTTTTGTGTCATACCAATAAAAACATAAGCAAAAAACATGAGAATGCCAAAATATTTGTAATGGCAACAATTTTCTGGGTGAAGTGGTAGATTATCTGACAGAAATGCACGGGTGCCAATATTTTTGGCCATGACTGTATACATAGATAGTTACAAGCTA
The DNA here is from genome assembly GCF_062004578.1 of Staurois parvus. Classification (NCBI taxonomy): domain Eukaryota; kingdom Metazoa; phylum Chordata; class Amphibia; order Anura; family Ranidae; genus Staurois; species Staurois parvus. The sequence continues at coordinate 3,086,503 of NW_028318500.1, read as the reverse complement.
CACAAATAAAACAGGATATTTTTTAATGTTAAAGAATAAGTTCACCTTTGGAACATGTTACATGTTCCACCCGTTTTTAGGTTGGAACATGTAATATGTTCCCATAGCTGCAGCCACTACATTCCCCCCGTGACAGAAGTATGGGGAGAAGTCTCCCCGTACTATCTGTTAGATTTGAAAACAGCATGGCTGTGCGGGGTTCCGCCCACATGGCCACGTCGCTCATTTACAGGGTTCTGTGAATAAGTGCCTACAAGTTCATTGAAGCTTCCTGTCAGAATATCTGCTTGCCTGTACATCCCATACGGAAAGCAGATATTCTGACAGGTCTGCAGGAGACCTGCATGGCATCAGCGATCTACTGATCACTGGTGCAATGCTTTCCAGGCTCCTTTGGACAAAAATAATAAATGCACATTTTTTTACCTGCAAAATCATGTGCATTTATTATTTTTGTCCAAAAGGTGAACATATCCTTTAAAGGAGAAGTATAACCTTTAAAACATTTTTAATATACTGTACATGTGAAAGTTTCCATCTTAATGTAAAAAGTGTATTAATGCTTAAGGTCCTTGTTCCTATGTATAGACTAATTATATATGTACATAGAGTCAGCCATATAACCTCTTTTCTTGCTGGTTTTGTCTTCCTTATCTTTTTATTTTACTGCAAGGCTAGCAGGTTTTTTTTTTACCTAAATAATGTGATGTAGTAATGTTGATACATTTTATGCCATAATGATTCATGTGACCTTTAATAGTCGATCCTTGATACCATGTTAAGTGGTTCTTGAATGAATCACATTTGCACATATATTTAAGAAAACAGTAATAATGTTATAGATGTGTTTGGCAAAGCTCTGTAATCCTTTGACTCTCAAAGATGTAGCCTATGCTTCCTGTTAATTAAAGGGTTATAAGAAGCTTGTGCCATTGATGACATGGTGACTAATAAATATATGTATCTGCCTGGAATATTTCTTTTTTCTTATAACATTGCAAATAGCCAGAAGTACAGATAAAACTCTTGATCTGTACACAGTATATAAAACATATTTTTCCAGGTACTTATGACACTTTTGTGTGAACAGACACTCCAAATTCTGCTTGGCATCTTTTCATAAGGGTCAAAAAAAGTCTTGACCAAAAACAATTTGAAGTACAGATGTTTGAAGCTTTGTGAAGTTAGAGTCTGGTAGATATAAAAAAAATCTCAGGGGTGCGCTCTGTGCTAGGCTGGTTTCTGTAGTTGTATTTGTTGAAGTCCTCCCTTATTTCCAGTGATGATTTTCCTTTTGTTTCTGGTAGGTAAAAGTATAGAAACACTCCACAGATTGCTATGATGACAAGGAATGTAAGGAAACAGTACTGCTCTATTGTAGCCTGGAAGAAGAGAAGCAAATGAGTGAATGCTATGTATAGAGAATGCTGCACAAATTTCAGCCATAATATACGGATGACAAAGACATTCTACTCTAAACTTTAAGGCAGAAATGTAATATACTGCAGCTCTCCTGCTTACCACTTCTGATGTTATGGCTGTATTAGTTTTCATTTTTCAGGCTAAGAACATTTTCAGAAAGTACGGAACATAACTCTACTATACCATTTGCCAGAAACAAAGTGTTCTTGACACTTTTTGAGAGCTTAATAGATTGCAAATAATTGTTCTTGTATAAATTAGCAGGCCTTGTTCTGTGCTGAACTGTGCATACTGGCACTGGTCCTGTAGTACGCACTGCACATGGGCTTCACTAGCACTGGGTACCTGGGGCATGTGTCCTGTGTCTGCTGGTGAGTGACATTCGCATACTCACAGGTATCAATAGGTATTAACACTAGATGGCTGCAGTAACTTATGATTTTGAAGAAAAATAATTTCCCTTTATTTTTAATGAGAATCATTCCAACAGCAGTTCAACAGGGGCAGGGCTTTCTACAGCTTAGAACGGCTGTGTTAACAATTTTAAAGTGGAATTCCAGCTTCAACCTAACTACTCCTAAAACTGCCCCCTCCTAACACCTATGCTAACTATCCTTTGTAAGAAAGATGTATATACTCACCTACTTTCAGGCCACTCTGGCCCTGCCATGTGATCCAGCTCCCCTGTGGCAGCTAGCATGGCTTCAGGGGAGAGGAGGAAGTAGATGGTCCATTGAAGCAGCTGCCACTGGCTGACATAGGGGACATTATGTGACCAGACCAGAGACAGCTGAAAATTGGTAAGTATATATATATATATATATATATATATATATATATATATACACACAGTTGTGTTCAAAATAATAGCAGTGTGTTGAAGAAAGTGAATAAAGCTCAAAATCCTTCTAATAGCTTTTATTTCCATACACACAAATGCATTGGGAACACTACACATTCTATTCCAAATCAAAACATGAAGAAAAATATATCAAATTTGTGTTGTTCCTCTAAACAAATTGAAGAAAAGTGAATATTAGACTGTTCAAAAAAATAGCAGTGTTTGTATTCTTCTTTACAAACTCAAACATTCACTATATAAACTGAAAAATGTTTGAAGATTTTGCTTTCCTTTGAATCACTTAATGAATATTTAGTTGTATAAGCACTGTTTCTGAGAACTGCTGTACATCTGTGTTGCATGGAGTCAACCAACTTCTGGCACCTGTGAAGAGGTATTCCACCCCAGGATGATTGAACTACATTCCACAGTTCTTCTCTATTTCTTGGTTTTGCCTCAGAAACTGCATTTTTGATGTCACCCCACAAGTTTTCTATTGGATTAAGATCCGGGGATTGGGCTGGCCACTCCATAACGTCAATCTTGTTGGTCTGGAACCAAGATGCTGCATGTTTACTGGTGTGTTTGGGGTCGTTGTCTTGTTGGAACACCCATTTTAAGGGCATTTCCTCTGCAGCATAAGGCAGCATAACCTCTTCAAGTGTTCTGATGTATTCAAACTGATCCATGATCCCTGGTATGCGATAAATAGGCCCAACACTGTAGTATGAGAAACATCCCCATATCATGATGCTTGCACAACCATGCTTCACTGTCTTTACAGTGTACTGTGGCTTGAATTCAGTGTTTGTGAGTCGTCTGACAAACTGTCTCCGGCCACTAGACCCAAAAAGAACAATCTTACTTTCATCAGTCCACAAAATGTTGCGCCATTTCTCTTTAGGCCAGTCAATGTGCTCTTTGGCAAATTGTAACCTCTTCAGCACATGTCTTTTTTTCAACAGTGGGACTTTGCGGGGGCTTCTTGCAGATAGCGTGGCTTCACATAGGCGTCTTCTAATTGTAACAGTACTCACAGGGAACTTTAGACCTTCTTTGATCTTCCTGGAGCTGATTGTTGGCTGAGTCCTTGCCATTTTGGCTATTCTTCTATCCATTCGAATGGTAGTTTTTCGCTTTCTTCCACGTCTTTCAGGGTTTGTTTGCCATTTTAAAGCATTTGCGATCATTTTAGCTGAGCAGCCTATCATTTTCTGCACTTTTTTATATGTTTTCCCCTCTCCAATCAACTTTTTAATCAAGGTACGCTGTTCTTCTGAACAATGTCTGGAACGACCCATTTTCCTCAGAATTTCAGAGAGAAATACATTGTAACCAGCATGCACAACATTTGCTGCCTTCCTTCCTTCCTTAAATAAGGGCAATAATTGCCACCTGTTTTTCAAAGAATGACTGACTTCACTAATAGAACTCCACACTGCTATTATTTTGAACATGCCCCTTTCAATTAGTGAATCAATTACACAGAATCAGCAGCATGCATGTCATGACTGTTGGGTCTGTTGGATTTCTATTACTCTACTACACCTGCTAGTAAATGATTTGCCATGTAGAGATATAATTTCTACCAAAAACAGTGATTGATCAGGTTAGTGATGTCTGACTGCTATTATTTTGAACACAACTGTATATCTTTCTTACACACAGATTAGTAAGCAGCAGTTTTAGAAGGGGGAAAGAACAGTTATAGGAGTAGTTGGGTTTAAGTTGGTATTACACTTTAAATAATAAGTTCACCTTTTGCTAAAAAATAATAAATGCACATTTTTTTGCAGGTAACTGTGAATGAGTGATGCGACTGGGCAGGTCACGTTTTTAAAAATTTTGAGGAGAAGACCCTTCTTGAGCACCCCAGAGATACCCCTATTTTTTTGTGATTAAAATTTTTATTGCTTACTTCAGCAAGACAAGAGATCTTACAAAAATAATGCAGTGTTACAAATCTTGGAGGTACATCCAATATCACTGGTCAGTCAAAACAGTATCCCAGCATATTAACAAGTACTAAACAGTAAACAAGGACAATTCTTAGCATGTAATAAAATGATAACTGGACCAGAGATAGCTATCCAACTGGGGGAACCCCACGGCAGAGGTGGACTGACCATTTGGAATGGCACCGCCCGAGGGCCCGGGGTCAGTAAGGGCCCCAATGAAATGCCCCTGGTACCTTTTTCATAGGTTTTTTTGAGTTTGGGCAAGGACACAGGGGCCCATGATCCCCTATTGCCCGGGGGCCCCATGAGTTGCCAGTCTGCCCCTGCCCCACGGATATATATAGACTCCCAGTAGCTATTCATTGTGTAAACATACAATTACAACACCTCTCCATCAGAGAAGGAGACCCCCCTACGTGATTTTATCTACTGTATGGTGGACTTTAAACTGAAAGGAGAAATTATGTGCACTGCTGGTGATTAGAATGAATTCATGCATGGTACTGGGGTTCACAGCAGGATATCGTATGTACTCTCCAGCGCCTCAGGATATGCACAGCCAAAAGGGAAGCCAAGGGTACCAGGACAGCGACAACCAAAGGAAATGTTCCAGGGGTGCAGCCCTCCTCAGACGGGGAAATCAGCCACTGGATAGAGAGAAAACAGGTGGCGCACACACCTAGTGCATTATCCAAGGTTTATTGTAGGAATGTACCTAAGGTTGATGCCATCAACAGCGAGGCTCTTTCTGTCCATACATCATACATCAGCATCAGAGGTTGGTCATCAGCTCTGAAGAAAGGGATTCGTCCCCGAAACGCGTCAGCCATTTGACCGCACTGACAGTGAGAACACCTTGCCCGCCGTTGTGGCCATTGCCATTTTTCTATGCTTTTTAGATACATGCTTCGTCTGTGAGTATGTTTTTATTATTTAATTCCTACAATAAACCTTGGATAATGCACTAGGTGTGTGCGCCACCTGTTTTCTCTCTATCTATGGGGTTTCCAGCACCCTAGTTGGAGAACTGGACCTATCCCAACATAGGTCTGCTGATCATTCCCACAGCGGACCTGGAGGCCTTTACCATATTTAATTTTATTTCATGTCATATAATTTCACTCTATTTCATTACATTGCTTTACTTTATCTCACATTGTTTATGGTTAACTGTACTAGATCTACTGGTCCACATGTAATGCCCATGCTTTGTTAATATGTTTTATACTATTTGGTAGACGCATTTCCTGCCCACCTTTTGGTCCCTACGGTTGCCTCCCACATCTTGTGGGTTTTAGTGCAGCACCACTACACTGACACATAGCTTTATCTTATCAGCTCCCCTCCAGAGGCCACAGGATCATCGTGCTATTACCTTAGGTACAATGTGGTCCCTCTGTCACACTTCAGTGACTGAATGTCTCAGTCTGTCACCTCTCTTCACCCCATTTTAGCCGTGCTGATACATCCTCGACTTAGTGCAATGGGTACAGGGTTTTCTACCTGCACCCACCTGATTGACTTTTTCTCCTCCTTTTTCCTATCTACCCCACCCTCTCCTACTCTTTCCCTCACCCCATTTTCTTTCCCTCCCTTCTCCTTTCCCACCCAGCTTTCATCCACTTACAGAGGGGATTTCTTTCTCCCCCTCCTCCTTTTTTTTTCCCTTGGCAGGATCCTGCTCATGCTCCATTATATCATTCTTTTCCCCTTCTTAGATATTTTTTGGCAGTTAAGTGTTGTGCAGTACTGATTTATGTCCAGTATAGCCATTCCTTTAGCCACCATGCCTGCACTTACTGGGAAGTCTGACCAACAGAGCCTGAAATTCTACTCACTCAATGCTAGAGGTCTTAATATTTCTGAAAAATGGTCTATGCTTCTCCATGAACTCCATAGACATTAGGTGCACATAGCATTTATCTAAAAAACTAATTTTAGGTGCTCGGCAGTCCCTAAACTGATGAATCACAAATTCCAGACCACTTACACCGACTAATTAAAATTGGTATGGAATATTTTACCTTACCTACTAATGATTTAAAGAGTCAAAAGTACACTGCAGGCCAAAAGTTTGTGATAACCTGACCATCACATTTATGTGAGCTTGTTGGATATCTCATTTCATAGGTATTAACCACTTCCACTCCAGACACTTTTACCCCCTTCCTATCCAGGCCAATTTTCAGCTTTCATCGCTATCACACTTTGAATGACAATTGCGTGGTCATGCAACACTGTACCCATATGAATTTTTTAGCATTTTGTTGAGACAGATAAAGCTTTATTTTGGTGGTATTTATTCACCACTGGGATTTTTATTTTTTTTGCTATATGAATGAAAATGTTCAAAAATTTTGAAAAAAAGTGTTTTTCTTATAAAATTTTTCAAATAACTAATATTTCATCATAAATCTTGGCCAAAATGTATTCTGTTATCTTTTTAGTAAGAAACAAAATAAGCCAAATTAGTTTATAACCAAAAACTATAATTTTTAAACATTTTTTTAAATATTTTTATTTATATATTTATATTTAATATTTATTTTATTTGTTTATTTTTTTTTTACATACTGTTACCCTAGCAGTACAGTGTCACCATGGTGACACTGTACTACTTTTGGGGGGTGATGAAGATTTTTTTTTTTTTTTTTTTTACATTGATTGCTTTTACACCCATAAAGGCTGTAAAAGCAATAATTTCTCCTTCTCTCTGGCTGCATTCTTGCAGCCATTGAGAACTACTGTGTGACCTGTGATTGGTCACAGCTTTTCACATGGTACAAGGCTGTTGTGAATAGCCTCGTACCATGTGACCTCTGTGATCATTCACAGATTTCATACATAGTAAGCAATGATGTCAGAAGTGCTCTGCATGTGATCACTAATTGACCAATCAGTGATCACATGATCGGGACCTCGCACGGAGGTGTTTCACTGTGTTTCACTGTGTCCGGATCGCGGTGCTGCGCACAGTCCATAATGGCGAGTGCCGTTTATGAATGGCAACCCACCCGTGGAGTGCCACCGTCCTGCCGTTTATAAACAGTGGCCGGACGGCAAGTGGTTAATATAGTGTTGTCATCTTCAAAACAGAACTGAGAGGTAATCCTTGCAAATTAAGGGAATCCCTTGGGCCCCCCTAGTTCACCAGAACTAATGTCCCCACCATATAGAGTTGCCATCTTCCCACTGCAGCCATAACAGCCTGCACTCTCCTGGGTAAGCTCTCCACAAGATTTTGAAGGGTGTTTGTGGGAATTTGTGCCCTTTTAGCCAAAAGAGCATTCGGAAAATCAGTACTGATGTTGCGCAAGAAGATTTGGCTTCCAATCTGCATTTCAATTACTCCAAAGGTGTTCAATAGATCTGAGGTCAGAGCTCTTTACAGGTCACTTGAGTTCCTCCAACCAGACCCAACCATTGTCTTTATGGAGCTGGCTTTATGCACAGTTATGCTAGAGCAGAAAAGGACTTTCCCTAAGCTGCTGCCACAAGGTTGGAAATGCACAGTTGTCTAAAATTCCTTTGAACTGTATGCTGCATCAATACCAGTACCCCTCACTGGAAACACCTTGAACTCGTTAATTCAGAGGAAAGTCTACAGAGTTTTGGCCATATAGTATAATTTAGCATAGTAATTGATATATTAACATGACAGCTCCTTCTATGTAAAGAAATATTTCACAGGACACAATGCACATATTCACATCACTTATGAATCTTACTCACTTTTTAAATAGTAATTTGTACAATACAGTTTTCTCTTACCACTACAAAGGGGAAGACCATGCCGATGATAGCCAGACCTAACCAGTTTATCACCCCCACAATGACAAAAGCTGCTGCTCGAGCTTCCTGAGAAAATATTTCCACATTGATAGTCATGGTGGTTGCACCTGATAGGAGATACAATTCAGTGATTAACTATAGATCATTTATGGAATTTATTCCCATACAAAACAGATAAATAGTAGATTTTCCAAATAGCAGCAGATATACTAATGAAAGGATATCACCCACATAAGGAGTGCATTATTAAACCCACAGGCTTGAATTGTGAAATTGTCCTTTAAATCACAGCCATTGTATGGCACTGAAAAACAGTACGCCCATGTACTCAACGCCATCAAACCAAGAGACCAAAACCTCTTTTGGGTGAACTGGATGCAGACCAAAGAACTGAAAAAGGATGTCTTGTTTGAGGACACAGATACAAACTGCCCAAGCAATACTGAGAACTGGGTAACATCAACCTTGTTTTATGCAAAACCGATGAAGAATTCCATGCCAGTTAAGGTCACCAGTCCAAAGAGTCACGTCACCAAATGAAGGCTACAAGTGAACGACTTAAAATCCCACAAAGTCATGTGGGCAGCAGCATTAAGAGCTAAATGCGGACCTAGGCCCAGCTGTAGGAGAGGACTTGTCCATCGAAGAAACTCCAGGCGAGAAAGTCCTAAGGCTTACATAACAGATAAGCATGCATCATATGTCCAGCAATAGATTTAACAAGAAGTAGACCTCTCAGCTTAGCATCAAGGGATTCCTAGACTCCACGATGCCCTGTCTCTCAGAATTTGAGTCTCAATCATCAAGCTGTCAAAGGCAGTTTGAAGTTGGATGGCAAAAAACATTCCTTGTTAACAGATGATCCTGGTCCAGTAGATCCCTCGGAATAACTGCCCAGCATCCCTTTAGATTGGCGTACCACATCTGCTTGGATCAGCGTGGAACGATAAGGAACACTGTAATGCCTTCTATCCTTAAAATTGAAGACAAACGAGGGTAGTACTGATCCCATGGAGTCATTGTAGCATCCACCAGAGGACCACTGCATCTGAGCCAAAACTGCCTAACCTTTAGTTTGACCTTGGGTGCCAGGTAGTCAACTGCTGAAGTTGCCTAACTGGGACACACCTCCAGGAATAACTCCAGGGGTAGAAATCACTCTCACAGATTTAGGTGCTGCTGTCTGATGCAGTTTGCCTGCCACTGTGTATACCTGGAAAGCTCATGCCTGACAAGACTGGAGCCTGACGTTTTACCAAAGATACCAATCTATCATTTGCTATTGCAAAACTCTGGATAAACCTGAAAATGTATGTACGCCACTTGCATGGCATGGTCTGCTTGAATCTGTTTTGTATAGCCTTCCACTAAGAAGGTCCTGTACTTCATACAGCTCGGAAAATCTCGATGTTACTTTGGGAAACAAGATATCAAAGACAACCAAGCCACTTGAAATCAAGGGTGTCCATGTCTAGGTCTCTTCCCAAGAATAACTGACTGTCTGCGGTATCCCACCATGGGAGTTTCTTAAACAACAGGAAGTGAAGACTTCCTTGCTTCAGAGCCAGATGCTTGAGCCTCAGCAATAGGGAAGTCACCTGTCCAAAAACTGAGAAAACTTGTCCCCCAAAGAAAGGCCTGTAAATGCCTGTGGTAAAACTAGGAAAAAGGAACTGCCTCAATTGAGGCTACCCTCAGTTCTAGGCCTCTCATACAAAAGTGGAGTTCCAGATAGCTCCTGGTCCAGACTGCTTGAATCTGAGACCAGAGTGTGTCAAATTATCAATGAGGAAAAGCACTTTGTACTGAGCTGTAAGCAGGGACATTCAGATATTCCTAAGTTGAGTCGGTTCCAGAGACGATCTCCCAAGGTTTTGAACCTATCCAAATTACTAGAATACCTGGAGGACGAAGTCAGGTTGATTGATAGGATAGAGCCTGTGCCAATTGTTTCCTAACAGGAGGTCATCTAAGGATCCCACCATGAGAATGTTTCAGGAAGGCAATGAGGCTAGCACTGGGTCCAGCATCTTAATACACGAGGTGATGACAAGGGGACAGGGGAACGAGAGGCAAGACTCCAGATTGGTAGTGCATGGGTCCTAAAGCAAGGCATTGAAATTACTGGAGGGATGAGAACATTTGTTATCTTTGATGCCCACAGAAGCCATCACAACTGGGTCAAAAACATCTTGATCCAGAAACCTTCAGAGGATATGTGGAGGCCACCAGTGGACAAAAGACGCTTCTTAACAATTAGTTGGAGAAAAAGGCATTGCAATTTGTACTCTAGCCTTTTTCCGCTGGTAATGACAGGTGTTCAACTTCAGCAGCATCTCTAATGCTGTTGACCTGGGCTGTCTCAAAGAGACTCTGTCCCTGGAAGGCCATGCATGCTATTTCCAATGACTGAGAATAGAGATGAGCGAATTTCTCAAAAATTCGATTCGGCTGATTCGGCGAATTCCAGTGTGAAATTCGATTCGATGCGAATTTCTTCGCTACGAAGTTAACTTATTAAAAGGGTTTCTAGGCTTCAGAGAGCCTTTAAATTAGTGCAGAACACTGTACCTTTAATTTAAATGCCCTTGGAGATGAGGAAGGAGAAGGAGAAGGAGAAGGATGAGAAGAAGGAGAAGGAGAAGGATGAGAAGAAGGAGAAGGATGAGAAGAAGGAGAAGGATGAGAAGAAGGAGAAGGAGAAGGAGGAGGAGAAGGATGAGAAGAAGGAGAAGGAGAAGGATGAGAAGAAGGAGAAGGAGAAGGATGAGAAGAAAGAGAAGGAGAAGGATGAGAAGAAGGAGAAGGAGAAGGATGAGAAGAAGGAGAAGGAGAAGGATGAGAAGAAGGAGAAGGATGAGAAGAAGGAGAAGGAGAAGGATGAGAAGAAGGATGAGAAGAAGGAGAAGGATGAGGAGAAGGAGAAGGATGAGAAGAAGGAGAAGGATGAGAAGAAGGAGAAGGATGAGAAGAAGGAGAAGGATGAGAAGAAGGAGAAGGAGAAGCAGAAGGAGAAGGATGAGAAGAAGGAGAAGGAGAAGGATGAGAAGAAGGAGAAGGAGAAGGATGAGAAGAAGGAGAAGGATGAGAAGAAGGAGAAGGAGAAGGATGAGGAGAAGGAGAAGGATGAGAAGAAGGAGAAGGATGAGAAGAAGGAGAAGGAGAAGGATGAGAAGAAGGAGAAGGATGAGAAGAAGGAGAAGGATGAGAAGAAGGAGAAGGATGAGAAGAAGGAGAAGGAGAAGGAGAAGCAAAAGGAGAAGGATGAGAAGAAGGAAAAGGAGAAGGATGAGAAGATGGAGAAGGAGAAGGATGAGAAGAAGGAGAAGGAGAAGGATGAGAAGAAGGAGAAGGAGAAGGATGAGAACAAGGAGAAGGAGAAGGATGAGAAGAAGGAGAAGGATGAGAAGAAGGATGAGAAGAAGGAGAAGGATGAGAAGAAGGAGAAGGATGAGAAGAAGGAGAAGGATGAGAAGAAGGAGAAGGATGAGAAGAAGGATGAGAAGAAGGATGAGAAGAAGGAGAAGGATGAGAAGAAGGACAGTTCTGTGACAGTTTCTGTCTATTTCTGACAGTTCTGGGACATTCACTCCATACAGCGGTTTCAACCGCTGTATGGAGGGAATGTCATAGAACTGTCAGAAATAGACTATTAATGACAGTTCTGGGACATTCCTTCCATACAGCGGTTGAAACATTGTATCTATTTGTTTCCATAAATGGATCCATTTATGGAAACAAATAGATACAATGTTTCAACCGCTGTATGGAAGGACAGTCCCAGAACTGTCATTAATAGTCTATTTCTGACAGTTCTATGACATTCCCTCCATACAGCGGTTGAAACCGCTGTATGGAGTGAATGTCCCAGAACTGTCATAAATAGTCTATTTCTGACAGTTCTGGGACAATCACTCCATACAGCGGTTTCAACCGCTGTATGGAGGGAATGTCATAGAACTGTCAGAAATAGACTATTAATGACAGTTCTGGGACATTCCTTCCATACAGCGGTTGAAACATTGTATCTATTTGTTTCCATAAATGGATCCATTTATGGAAACAAATAGATACAATGTTTCAACCGCTGTATGGAAGGACAGTCCCAGAACTGTCATTAATAGTCTATTTCTGACAGTTCTATGACATTCCCTCCATACAGCGGTTGAAACCGCTGTATGGAGTGAATGTCCCAGAACTGTCAGAAATAGTCTATTTCTGACAGTTCTGGGACAATCACTCCATACAGCGGTTTCAACCGCTGTATGGAGGGAATGTCATAGAACTGTCAGAAATAGACTATTAATGACAGTTCTGGGACTGTCCTTCCATACAGCAGTTGAAACATTGTATCTATTTGTTTCCATAAATGGATCAATTTATGGAAACAAATAGATACAATATTTCAACCGCTGTATGGAAGGACAGTCCCAGAACTGTCATTAATAGTCTATTTCTGACAGTTCTATGACATTCCCTCCATACAGCGGTTGAAACCGCTGTATGGAGTGAATGTCCCAGAACTGTCAGAAATAGTCTATTTCTGACAGTTGTGGGACATTCACTCCATACAGCGGTTGAAACATTGTATCTATTTTTTTCCATAAATGACATTCTGCAGATACACTTAGAGGAGCGCTGCAGATACACTTTTTGCCAGCTTGGAATTATTCTTATTTTCATCCTACTTCTTCTTCTTCTTCTTATGAGGATGAGGATGAAGAAGAAGAAGTAGGATGAAAATAAGATTAATTCCAAGCCGGCAAAAAGTGTATCTGCAGCGCTCCTCTAAGTGTATTTGCAGAATGTCATTTATGGAAAAAAATAGATACAATCTTTCAACCGCTGTATGGAGTGAATGTCCCACAACTGTCAGAAATAGACTATTTCTGACAGTTCTGGGACATTCACTCCATACAGCGGTTTCAACCGCTGTATGGAGGGAATGTCATAGAACTGTCAGAAATAGACTATTAATGACAGTTCTGGGACTGTCCTTCCATACAGCGGTTGAAACATTGTATCTATTTGTTTCCATAAATGGATCCATTTATGGAAACAAATAGATACAATGTTTCAACCGCCTTATGGAAGGAATGTCCCAGAACTGTCATAAATAGTCTATTTCTGACAGTTCTGGGACATTCCCTCCATACAGCGGTTTCCGGCAAAAAGTGTATGTGCAGAGTTCCTCTATTCTGCAGATACACTTAGAGGAGCTCTGCAGATACACTTAGAGGAGCTCTGCACATACACTTTTTGCCGGCTTGGAATTATTCTTATTTTCATCCTACTTCTTCTTCTTCTTCTTCATCCTCATCCTCATCCTCTTCTTCTTCTTCTGAGGATGAGGATGAAGAAGAAGAAGAAGAAGAAGAAGTAGGATGAAAATAAGATTAATTCCAAGCCGGCAAAAAGTGTATGTGCAGAGCTCCTCTAAGTGTATCTGCAGAGCTCCTCTAAGTGTATCTGCAGAATAGAGGAACTCTGCACATACACTTTTTGCCGGCTTGGAATTATTCTTATTTTCATCCTACTTCTTCTTCTTCTTCTTCATCCTCATCCTCTTCTTCTTCTTCTGAGGATGAGGATGAAGAAGAAGAAGAAGAAGAAGTAGGATGAAAATAAGATTAATTCCAAGCCGGCAAAAAGTGTATGTGCAGAGCTCCTCTAAGTGTATCTGCAGAGCTCCTCTAAGTGTATCTGCAGAATAGAGGAACTCTGCACATACACTTTTTGCCGGCTTGCAATCATTCTTCTTTTCATCCTACTTCTTCTTCATCCTCATCCTCTTCTTCTTCTTCTGAGGATGAGGATGAGGATGAAGAAGAAGAAGAAGAAGTAGGATGAAAATAAGATTAATTCCAAGCCGGCAAAAAGTGTATGTGCAGAGCTCCTCTAAGTGTATCTGCAGAGCTCCTCTAAGTGTATCTGCAGAATAGAGGAACTCTGCACATACACTTTTTGCCGGCTTGCAATTATTCTTCTTTTCATCCTACTTCTTCTTCTTCTTCATCCTCATCCTCTTCTTCTTCTTCTGAGGATGAGGATGAGGATGAAGAAGAAGAAGAAGAAGTAGGATGAAAATAAGATTAATTCCAAGCCGGCAAAAAGTGTATGTGCAGAGCTCCTCTAAGTGTATCTGCAGAGCTCCTCTAAGTGTATCTGCAGAATAGAGGAACTCTGCACATACACTTTTTGCCGGCTTGCAATTATTCTTCTTTTCATCCTACTTCTTCTTCTTCTTCTTCTTCTTCATCCTCATCCTCTTCTTCTTCTTCTGAGGATGAGGATGAGGATGAAGAAGAAGAAGAAGAAGAAGAAGAAGAAGTAGGATGAAAATAAGATTAATTCCAAGCCGGCAAAAAGTGTATGTGCAGAGCTCCTCTAAGTGTATCTGCAGAGCTCCTCTAAGTGTATCTGCAGAATAGAGGAACTCTGCACATACACTTTTTGCTGGCTTGGAATTATTCTTCTTTTCATCCTACTTCTTCTTCTTCATCCTCATCCTCATCCTCTTCTTCTGAGGATGAGGATGAAGAAGAACAAGTAGGATGAAAATAAGAATAATTCCAAGCCGGCAAAAAGTGTATGTGCAGAGTTCCTCTATTTCTGACAGTTCTCTCACAGCTTCTTCACATGTACAGCGGTTGAAACATCTGTATCCTAAATGTAAACTAATAGATACAATGTTTCAACCGCTAAACATGTGTTCCTTCTGTCAGAGAACTGTCAGAAATAGCGGAGCTCACTGCAGGGACACTTTTGCCGGCTGATCGGGAAATGTTCAATTCGCGCACCCGAAGTAGGCAAAATTTTGGATTCGACGCGAATCGAATATTTCCTGAAATTCGACTCGAATTCTGGTTCGCCTGGTTCGATTCGCTCATCTCTAACTGAGAATATGCTGTAGCATGTTTTTTACCTACAGCCTCCTCTGGTTTCTTACCTGGCTCCTTTGGTTCTTCTCCACTCATGGTAAACTTACCTGCCTTAAAGGAAAATGGCCAGCAGGGGCAAAGCCTCAGGCTGAATGTAAAGTATCAGTTTATCCTCTGTTCTTTTATGCCAGCAGAAGTTGGCCTACTCTCTGCTGTGGGAGACTTTATGTAGTTGATAGCAACAGTGTTGGAATGCAGCTTGAGATATTCGCAATAACTTGGCTATGGTAACTTCACCCAGGCTCACAGCAATCCTTTGTGACAATGAATAGTGGGCAGGAGAGCTTCTGTCTACCCTTTTAAGGCAGTCTTAGCACACTATTCACCCAAGATTCACAGCAATTATTTGCGGCTAAGCATAATGGGCAGGAGAGCTTCTGTCTACCTCTTTAAGGCAGCCCTGACATACTCTTCAGGCCCTAGTGTTGGAGTTTGCAGTATGGAAGAGGCTTTTCTATACCTCAGACATGGATTTTTGATGCTCTTCTCACGCATATTTGTGTCAGTAGGACTGGCTGGGCTCCTTAGCCCAGGGAGAGGCCCATTAGCACCTGAAAGCACTCTTTTAGTAGAAAAATATCTACATGGTCTGATGACGCTTACCTCTAGGACCCATGCGGAACTTTGTTATGCAGGGCAAATGCAACACTGACATTTAGTCAAGTATGATAATAATGCAGCACTGAGACATGAGCAAGGGCATATCTATCCACTAGTTAGCAGACGTAAGTGGAGTGGAGACGTAAAGGATTGTCACTGAGTGTACCTGGAGGGGCCTGAGGAAGCAGAAGATCCAGTGGGATTAATATTGAGGGCATGCTGACATATATTTTTTATGGGTCAACTGTTAAGATGAGCGTGTATGCCTGAAGGTGGAGGAGCACAATTAATTTACACACTTGTTGAAGCCACTGGTACATTACTTTAAATGTTGCAAGAAAAAGACTGTTATGTCACTTTTGGACTGTATTTTTCACTTTATTAGTGATATCTATTATTCACTGTTCATTTGTTTTCTTTTTTGTATATATTTAGTATAGCTACTTATCTTTTCCATTACGCACTTTATGTGAATATCACTTGATTCGTCACAGATTTATTCCATTGTGGGGCTTATTGATCAGCTGGGCATTTATTTTTCAGTTATCTATTACTGTTGTGGTTGGTTTTAACAGTTTATGCTTCAACTCAGCCAGGTATTTATTATAGTTCGGCCAAGCGTTTACTGCTACTGTGATTGTGTTTTATATCCTGATATATGTTTCACATATTTATTACTGTTCTTGCTGGTTTTTATGCTATATTCTTCAGCTCAGCCAGCTGTTTATTACAGCTCGGCCAGGTGTTTATTGGTACTGTGATTGTGTTTTATTTTTGTTATACGTTTCACATATCATTTGGATTTAGTGGTTCAGCCAGTTTTCTTATTAACTATTGACTCTATTTGTTTCACAGATCTATTCATTTACACATTGGGTTTGATGCTCAGGAGGGTGTTTATTTAATATTAGTTTGTTTTTTGGGTCACTTGGGGGCAGGGCAGCACTATTCCTGGGGAATTTTTCTATTGATGTGGGAACACATTTAGGTGCTTGAAGCAGCTTATCATTCATTTGTGGCAGCGCATGAATAATATATCCTTATTATAATAAATGCCTAATAGATGTTCTAATCTCTTCTCTATTGAAAAATTAAAAAAAAAAGTTTTGTCTTATAATATTCATTAATGACATCAAGTTGAACTTTTTTAATGTTATTAACTAAAAGATAAATACTAGTGTTTTTATAAATAGAGAATGTGATGTTCACCAAACATTCACTGCAGGTGTATCTTCCTGGAATTTTAATTGTAGTGATTCACCTGCAATGTTTGATGAATGTCACATTCACGGCATTATATGTGCACATTGCTATTAAAATAATTATGTATGCTTTTGCCCATCACCATGTACTTTGGTGTTTTTTTCTCAGATTTAAGTGGATGTCCCTATATCCTAGGATTGAAAAGTTTTTGAGAAATATTGCTGCTGTGCTAATGTCAGAAAGTTTTCTCTCTGTATTTCAATCAGGTACTTATTAAAGCTAATGCTGTCAGATTTAGAAAACCATTTGTAGGACTGGACTGGGAATATAACATCTATGGCAGTGTTTCTCAACCTTTTTTTTTAGTCAAGGCACACTTTAAAATTATGGACAATTTAAAGGCACCCTCTAAAATTATGGACAGTCCCGAGGCACCCTTTAAAATTATGAACAGTCCCGAGGCACCCATTAAAATTATGGACAGTCCCGAGGCACCCTTTAAAATTATGAACAGTCCCGAGGCACCCTTTAAAATTATGGACAGTCCCGAGGCACCCTTTAAAATTATGGACAGTCCCGAGGCACCCTTTAAAATTGTGAATAGTCTTGAGGCACCCCATTCTAAAATGTAAAAAAACTGTTCTAATAGTTTTATATAATGCAGAAACATCTACACATGTAGGACACCCAACGCTAGAGGTGATTTATTCTTTCAAATCAAATACACTTTTGCACAGTGGTACTGACTAGTATTACAGTGTTTCTCTCAGTTTTTCTCCATCACTGAGCTAATGTGACCCCAGCACTGACCGAGAAGGGCAGGGAGGGGCAAACAGAGATGCTGTGCAGGCAGCTGACATCCTCCTTATCAACTGATGATGTCATTGGTTGTCAGGATGCCGGTGGCTAGAAGGTTGTAATGGTGCATAATGAAAACCTGTGGCTAGCTTCCACCTGCTAGCTTTTATACAAGTTTTGTGCAACTTTTAGACATTTTGTCAAAGTTTCCAGATTTGGTCTACAGAGGAAAACAATACAAGGAAAGAGTTCTCACAGTCTGTAAATGTTGTGCCTTTATGCTGCCTACGCACAGGCCCACAAGGGCAATTATGGTAAATTCTCCTAGATTGTAAGCTCTAAGGAGCAGGGCCCTCTGTTTCCTCTTGTACCAAATTGTATTGTAACTGTAATGTCTACCTTCATCTTGTAAAACGCTGCGCAAACTGTTGGCACTATATACAGTTGTGTTCAAAATAATAGCAGTGTGTTGAAAAAAGTGAATAAAGCTCAAAATCCTTCTAATAGCTTTTATTTCCATACACACAAATGCATTGGGAACACTACACATTCTATTCCAAATCAAAACATGAAGAAAAATAGATAAAATTTGTGTTGTTCCTCTAAAAAATTGAAGAAAAGTGAATATTAGACTGTTCAAAAAATAGCAGTGTTTGTATTCTTCTTTACAAACTCAAACATTCACTATATAAACTGAAAAATGTTTGAAGATTTTACTTTCCTTTGAATCACTTAATGCATATTTAGTTGTATAAGCACTGTTTCTGAGAACTGCTGTACATCTGTGTTGCATGGAGTCAACCAACTTCTGGCACCTGTGAACAGGTATTCCAGCCCAGGATGATTGGACTGCATTCCACAGTTCTTCTCTATTTCTTGGTTTTGCCTCAGAAACTGAATTTTTGATGTCACCCCACAAGTTTTCTATTGGATTAAGATCCGGGGATTGGGCTGGCCACTCCATAATGTCAATCTTGTTGGTCTGAAACCAAGATGTTGCACGTTTACTGGTGTGTTTGGGGTCGTTGTCTTGTTGGAACAGCCATTTCAAGGGCATTTCCTCTTCAGCATAAGGCAGCATGACCTCTTCAAGTATTCTGATGTATTCAAACTGATCCATGATCCCTGGTATGCGATAAATAGGCCCAACACCGTAGTATGAGAAACATCCCCATATCATGATGCTTGCGCAACCATGCTTCACTGTCTTCACAGTGTACTGTGGCTTGAATTCAGTGTTTGGGGGTCGTCTGACAAACTGTCTCCGGCCACTAGACCCAAAAAGAACAATCCTACTTTCATCAGTCCACAAAATGTTGCGCCATTTCTCTTTAGGCGAGTCAATGTGCTTTTTGGCAAATTGTAACCTCTTCAGCACGTCTTTTTTTCAACAGTGGGACTTTGCGGGGGCTTCTTGCAGATAGCTTGGCTTCACATAGGCGTCTTCTAATTGTAACAGTACTCACAGGTAACTTTAGACCTTCTTTGATCTTCCTGGAGCTGATTGTTGGCTGAGTCCTTGCCATTTTGGCTATTCTTCTATCCATTCCAATGGTAGTTTTTCACTTTCTTCCACGTCTTTCAGGTTTTGGTTGCCATTTTAAAGCATTTGCAATCATTTTAGCTGAGCAGCCTATCATTTTCTGAACTTCTTTATATGTTTTCCCCTCTCCAATCAACTTTTTAATCAAGGTATGCTGTTCTTCTGAACAATGTCTGGAACGACCCATTTTCCTCAGAATTTCAGAGAGAAATGCACTGTAACCAGCATGTACAACATTTGCTGCCTTCCTTCCTTAAATAAGGGCAATAATTGCCACCTGTTTTTCAAAGAATGAATGACCTCACTAATAGAACTCCACACTGCTATTATTTTGAACATGCCCCTTTCAATTAGTGATTCAATTACACAGAATCAGCAGCATGCATGTCATGACTGTTGGGTCTGTTGGATTTCTATTACTCTACTACACCTGCTAGTAAATTATTTGCCATGTAGAAATATCATTTCTACCAAACACAGTGATTGATCAGGTTAGTGATGTCTGACTGCTATTATTTTGAACACAACTGTAAATCCTGTATAATAATAATAATATATACGTCCAAGTGTGTGGGTGAGACAGAAGTGGGCTCAGGCAGGGAGTGGTTTCAGTACTAGGAAACACATTGACCTGCATTTGCACAGCCTCAGAATCATTAAGTGACAGAGAATAGGGATTTAGCTAATGCTCCCAGCAGTGCAACATGTAAAATAAATAAAAAATATAAAATAAGTAAAATTAAATGTAAGACTTTCAGGTTTGAGTGAAGTGTACATTTAAAGCTGAAAATGAGAGGTTTCTTACCTGGCCCTGCCCCAAAAGAGAAAGTATATATGAAAATCAGAATCACACTGCAGTAAGGCATCCAAGTGTACATAGTCTAAAACACAAAATATATTAAGAGTTATAAAAAAAAGCACACAGTCCTTAGCAATCCCTATCCTTAGGAGGCAATGAACATGGTCAATAACCTTTTACTGATAATAATGGAAAAAAAAAATACAATTTATCAATTTTTTAACTGTTCAAGGGAATATTATTATTATTATACAGGATTTATATAGCGCCAACAGTTTGCGCAGCACATTACAATATAAGGGAGATAGTACAATTACAATACTTTCAGTACAGAAGGAATATGTGATTTTCTGTATAACATATGGCCTAAAATATGTCGGCTGCACAGATCTTATGCACATGCTTTGGGGAGCAATGGGAAACTGGTAGAAAACTGGACCCTAAATCATAGCATTCCTAGCCAATTTCTTAGGAAACATCAAAAACCCACAAAAAATTTAAACATTTTCCCATCTCCTCCCAGTTCTCCACCACAGAGAGATTGATCAGGAAACCTACTGGATCTACATATATGATCAGATCAATATGTATGTTGAATACCCTGTCACCTATGGGCTTGAATGAACATCTTGAGTTCATACATAGGTACTAGTCATCCATCCAGTAAATATTCATTTATATAGATATGCTATCCTTTATATCCCTTCATATTTAATTTTAAGAATAAATCCTCTGATCTCCAACACAGCACAAACAAATATATTTAGATATGTGTATATTCTTATACATATGATCTCTCTTCTGTACATGGTCATATGTGTTAGAATATGCATTATTTTTAACCACTTGCCTACCAGGCACTTATACCCCCTTCCTTACCAGGCCAATTTTCAGCTTTCAGCGCTGCCGCACTTTGATTGACAATTGCGCGGTCATGCAACATTGTACCCATATGAAATTTTGATCATTTTTTTCTCACAAATAGAGCTTTCTTTTGGTGGTATTTAATCGCCACTGGGCGCTTTACTTTTTGCGCTATAAATTAAAAAAGTGCAAAAAATTTGAAAAAAAAAGTTTCTTTGTTTCTATTATAAAATTTTTCAAACAGGTAATTTTTCTCCTTCACTGATGTGCGTTGATGAGGCAGCACTGATGGGCACTGATAGGCGGCACTGATGGGCACTGATAGGCAGCACTAAAGGGCACTGATAGGCAGTACTAATGAGGTGGCACGGATAGGCGGCACTGATAGGCAGCACTAATGACGTGTCACGGATAGGCGGCACTAATATGCAGCACTGATAGGCGGCACTGATAGGTGACACTGATGATGGGTACTGATAGATGGCACTGACTGGCATCACTGCTGGGCACTGACTGGCGGCACTGACTGGCACAACCGCTGGGCACTGACTGGTGGCACTGACTGGCAGCACTGCTGGGCTGCACTGGTGGGTGGCACTGGTGGGCGGCACTGGTGGGTGGGCACAGGTGGGTGGCACTGGTGGGCACAGGTGGGTGGGCACAGGTGGGTGGCACTGCTGGGCACAGGTGGGTGGCACTGCTGGGCACAGGTAGGTGGCACTGCTGGGCACAGGTGGGTGCACTGCTGGGCACAGGTGGGTGATCTGCTGGGCACAGGTGGGCGGAGCTAGTGGGCGCACTGCTCGGCACAGGTGGGTGGAACTTGCGAGTGGCACTGCTGGGCACTGATCATCAGGGCACTGATCATCAGTGCCCTGATGATCGGTGCCGATCCCCGCTGTGACAACTGCCGGTTCTCGGCAGTACTTTCCTCACGATCTGACAGCGTGAGGAAAGTGCAGCCGAGAACCGGCACTTGCATTTCCCTGTGATCAGCGTGTCATTGGACACCGCTGATCACGTGGTAAAAGGCCGGTATGATTGGCCTTTTACCACATCTCGTGATCAGCTGTGTCCGTAGGACACAGCGATCACAGAGATCGCCGGGTGCGCGCCCCCTGGGGTGCGCAGGAGAGCGCGTTCTGGGGGGACGTCATATGACGTCCACCCAGAACTGGCCGGCCGCAGTGAAGCCGTCATTCGGCTATCTGCGGTCGGCAACCAGTTAATTATCTTTTATTATTTATTTATTTTTCTAATTATATTATGTCTCTGCAACTTTCACATTATTTTGCTTAGGTTGGTTTTAAAAGTCCGTGAGTGACTCAATAGTATTTTTTCAGCAGAAGTTATTTTGTTTCATTGCAAAAGTTACCAGGTTTCTTGTGATTAGCACAGATTCTTCTATATTTGCAGTAAGAGCTCCTTCTAGTGGCCAGTCCTGAGATTTATGCATGTCATTTATGCAATGTAATTGTCAGTGTCAATCAATTTCACTCTTGGTTTTTGTTTTTTATTATTATTATTATTATTATTATTATACAGTATTTATATAGCGCCAACAGTGTGCTCAGTGCTGTACATTACAATGGGAGACAATACATGAGACAGTACAATAACAATACAATTCAATACACGAGGGGTTCGAGGGCCTTGCTCCTTGGAGCTTACAATCTAGGAGGGAGGGGATAGTGGTACAGGAGGAAATAGCTGTGGGGGATGGAGTGGTAGGAAGAGTGGAGGAGATTGGCAACTAGCTGAGGGTGGGGTAGGCTTCCCTGAAGAGATGGGTTTTCAGGGTGCGCCTAAAGGAGAGGAGAGTAGGTGATAGTCTGATGGATTAAAGTGGAACTAAATCAACATGAACTGTATTTAATCATTGTGCTGGTAGTATTAGTAAATACATAGGAATATATATTATAGTCACATGTTTTCAACTCTTTTTTTTAACATTTCTTCAGTTCCTGGCCTCATACATCCCAGGAGTCTTCATGGGCATTTTATTTATTTTTTGACCTGGAGGAGAGGAGGAAGAGTTTTCTCAGCTAAGCACACCTCCCTGCCTGCATGCATGAGCTAAGGGCAGATAAATTCCAGGAAGTAAACGCTATATGATTAATCTGCCCTTACTCAAGATGGCTGCAGCTAGACATACTAGCGTGTTTTTGCAAAGTTTCTCAACAAAATAGAGCATTGAGATATAGATGGATGGATGGGTGAGTTTGCTTTAGATATTAAAAATGCATTAAATAGCATTTTCAGTTTGTGGCACTCAGTTACAGTTAAGTTTTGCTTTAATTGATTTTACACATACGGTCAACTAAAAAAAATTAATTGTGAGAATATTAAGGTTTCATTCACATGGACATACTACAGTGCACACACTTGTGAGGGCTGTGTTTGCCCACACTGGAATGCACAGATGTTCTGCGTATTTCTGTGCAGGCAGTCTCATACATGTCAATTTGGACACAGCTGCTGCACCCAATTTGACAGCCATGCGAGTGCACGGTCCCAAACAAAAACAGTGGGGTTATTTACTAAAACTGGATAGTGTAAAATCTGGTGCAGCACTTCATAGAAACCAATCAGCTCCCAGTGTTTTTTTTGGCAAAGCTTAACCACTTCCAGTCCGGACACTTTTACCCCCTTCCTGACCAGGGCAATTTTCAGCTTTCAGCACTATCACACTTTGAATGCCAATTGCGCGGTCATGCAACACTGTACCCATATGAATTTTTTACCATTTTTTTGGGACAGATAAAACTTTATTTTGGTGGTATTTATTCACTACTGGGATTTTTATTTTTTTGCTATGTAAATAAAAATGTCCAAACATTTTGAAAAAAAGTGTTTTTCTTATAAAATTTTGCAAATAAATAATATTTCATCATAAATCTTGGCCAAAATATATTCCGTTATATTTTTAGTAAGAAACAAAATAAGCCAAATTAGTTTATAACCAAAAATTATAATTTTTAAACATTTTTTTTTACATTTTTATTTTTTTTTATATTATTTATTTTATTTATTTATTTTTTTTTACATACTGTTACCCTAGCAGTACAGTGTCACTGTACTACTTTTGGGGGGTGAAGAAATTTTTTTTATTTTACACTGATTGCTTTTACACCCATATAGGATGTAAAAGCAATCATTTCTCCTTCTCTCTAGCTGCATTCTTGCAGCCATTGAGAACTACTGAGTGAGCTGTGATTGGTCACAGCTTGTCACATGGTACAAGGCTGTTGTGAATAGCCTTGTACCATGTGACCTCTGTGATCATTCCCAGATTTCACACGTAGTAAGCAATGATGTCAGAAGTGACATCTTGCTTACTACTTTGCATGTGATCACTGATTGGCCAATCAGGCCAATCAGTGATTACATGATCAGGACCTCGTACAGAGGTCCCGTCCGACGATCGGTGTTTCACTGTGTCCGGAGGACACAGCGGGCACCGGATCGCGGTGCTGCACGCTCCCTGGGAGCGTGCACAAGCAGGGTGTGGGGAGGCCATTTTTAAATGGCCACCCGACCCTGCAGTGCCACTGTCCGGCCGTTTATATACAACGGCCGGTCGGGAAGTGGTTAACTGAACAAGCTGAAGTTAGAAGCTGATTGGCTACTAGGCACAGCTGCACCAGATTCTGAGTGCCCTAGGTTTTGTAAATCTCCCCCACTGTGTGAAAACGTTAATTTATGTTTGATTATCGAATGGTTAGTGGGGTCAAATTGAAGTTAATTTTTAACACAATGAAGAAAAAATTCAAAGAGACAGGAAAAAACATTTTTTTTGAACAAATGAAACCACATTCAGTAACAGCGAATGTGGTTTTCATTTGGGAAAATCCATTCACTTCAAATTAAATGTTAAACGTAAAAGTGAAGTACTTTGGGATGACATTAGTCATTGAATGTACCTACTGGTAGACATGTGCGATTCATTTCATTATGAAACAAAATTCAGACGAAAATGTCATTATTTAGAGATTCAGATGTACAGTATCTGAATCTCCGAAACACAATAGTAATGAATTGCAACAAATCCAGAATAAATTATAATGAAAACAACAAACTAATTCATATTCATTCCTTTCATTTGGATGACATGATGTAAAAGTTTGAGCTTTTTGTTAAAGCAGAACTCTGGGCAAAAATTTTATTTCACAATGCAGTTGGGCTGTGCCCCCACTGCATGGGTCAACTGCTTGTTTTTTCAAGGGGTAAACACAAAGCTCATACTCACCTGTCCCGCCAATCCTCTGGTAAACAGCACTGCCTAACAGTCCAGTGGTGGACTGTTCCTGTCTATGGAGTGTGCTATGAACGTACTGACATCAGGAACAGTCCATTTACAAGATGGCTGGACCACAGGGGCTGGGGTTAGGAGTCGGAAAGACCATTCTTGCGTGGCAGGGACGGGCAGGTCAGGTAGGTATATCTCCACTGTCTTCTTCCCTAGAACAAAATGAGCAATTAACCTGTGCAGTGTGCAATATTTTGCCCGGAATTCTGCTTTAATATTTAAAGCATCCAAAATAACGTAACAACATAATGAATGATCCAAACTGATTCTGATCCATTTCATTTTTATTTTGCATTAACATTTTTCCTTATTATAAAAAATGCACTACATATGAAATGGAAATATATTACATTAAATACAGTATGGTATAAGTTAACCATATCCTTCATTCGGCTATAGCGCAGTTGTCCAGTTCTGGGAGGGCGTCATGGGATGTCTTCCCAGAACGCGCCTTCCTGTGCGCCCATAGCAGCGCGCACCCTGACATGGACACAGCTGATCACATGATGACGTAAAAGGCCAATCACAGTGGCCTTTTACCACATGATCAGCTGTGTCCAATGACACAGCAGATCACCGAGTAAATATGGTTGGTTATCGGCAGCACTTTCCTCACGCTGTCATAGCGTGAGGAAAGTACTGCTGATAAGCGGCAGCTGTCACAGAGCAGATCGGAACTGATCATCAGGGCACTGAATATCAGTTCCCTGATGATCAGTGCCCTGCAGTGCCACCCAGCAGTGCCACCCACCAGTGCTCATCTGTGCCCAGCAGTGCCACCCATCAGTGCCACCCATCAGTGCCCCCATCAGCACTGCTCAGCAGTAGTGCCCATCAGTGCCCAGCAGTGCCACCCAGCAGTGCCGCCAGTCAGTGGCGTCAGTCAGTGCTGCCCGTCAGTGTCACCCATCAGTGCCGCCTATGAGTGCCCATCAGTGCCCATCATTGCTGCATATCAGTGCAGCATCATCAGTGCCTCCTCATCAATGTTAGGGGTAAGCTTATGGATGAATATAAGCATAAAACAGAAAACATTAGTGATGGTGCTTGTCTCAGAGTCTGCTTTAAAAATGAAAAATAGGAATAAAAACAGTAACATACAACAAGAAACACATGAATGCTTTGTGTGCAAGAAACAAGGCCATTTAAAAGTAGATTGCATAATCTGGAAAGCTAGAATTCAAAAACAAACTAAACTACAAAAGGCCAAAAGTGTGAAGGAAGAAGTCTTCTTAAGATAATAAATATGTTTTTTCAATACAAAAGTTGCATCTCATCTTTTCAGGCATGGTGTGTTGATTCAGGAGCTACAAGTCACATAACAAATGACAGAAATTTCTTTATTCATCTTTACCAGAGTCAAACAGAAAAAATCACCAGAGCAAATGGGCAAAAAATTAGAAGTAATAGGAGACAGTATTGTTTACTGTCCTATTTCCCAGAGTGTCACCAGAAAGATACCTATGAACAATGTCCTGTACTGTATGTTCCTGCTCTTTAAAACTAAATGTTTGTCAGTGAAGAAGCTCACAAAACATGGCAATGTAGTGACCTTCTAAAGTGACAGTTGTGTCATCACAAAATGGGATATCTTACTTGCAAAGGCTAAAATTACAGGTTAACTGTATCAGCTGAACTGCAATGAGGTTGTTAACCACTTGAGCCCCAGCCACTGCATCAAAACGTTTGCAGGGCGGCACAGCTGCGCAAAACCACGTTTTAAAACGTGGTTTTGCAGAACAGGTAGGGGGCGCGCGCGTGCGAGACACGCGCCCGCCCTACCTGTCCCGCGGGTGTCAGCAGCGGGTCTCAGCCGCCGGGTCACAATTTTACAAAATTGTCACTTAAATGATTTACTGCTCACACATGCCATGGGTATATGTGGAATTACACCCCAAAATACATTTTGCTACTTCTCCCGAGTATGGGGGTACCACATGTGAGAGACTTTTTGGCAGTCTAGCCAAGTACAGGACCCCAAAATCCAATAAGCACCTTCAGGCTTTTAAAGGGCTTTATTTCCTCATTACACTTCCAGACTACCTATCACAGTTTTGGAGGCCCTGAAATGCCAGGATAGCACCTAACCCCCCCAAATTACCCCTTTTTGGAAAGTAGTCGCCCCAAGTTGCCAGAGGTTTTTGGAAAATGAAGAAAAAAAACAAAAACATATTTTTTTCTATTTTTTTTATATTTCAAAACCTTGTGAGAAAAAATGAGATCTGCAAAATACTCACCATGCCTCTTTTTAAATTCCTTGGGGTGTCTACTTTCCAGAAAGGGGTCATTTGGGGGGGGGGGGTTTGGGGCTATCCTGGCATGTTTGGGCCTTCGAAACTGTGACAGGTAGTGAGGAAGAGTAATGAGGAAGTTACGCACCTTCAGGCTTTCAAAGTGGTCATTGGATTTCAGGCTCCTGTATGTGGCTAGGCTCCCAAAAAGTCTCACACATGTGGTATCCCCATACTCAGTAGAAGTAGCAGAATGTATTTTGGGGTGTAATTCCACATATACCCATGGCTTGTGCGAGAAATAAATCATTTAAATGACAAATCATCAATATACACTTATTGGGATTTTTTTTAACCAAAAACATGTAGCAGAATACATTTTGGCCTAAATTTTTGACGACATTTTTGTTTTTTTAGATATTTTTTATGACCAAAATGAGAAAATATTGTTTTTTTAAAAAAAAATGTTTTTCCTTCAAAACTTTTTCTGGTTATAGCGCCAAAAATAAAAAGTGCACAGGTGATCAAATACCACCAAAAGAATGCTCCATTTGTGTTAAAAAAAGGACATAAATTTCATTTATGTACCGTATTGCATGACCGCGCAATTGTCCGTTAAACTAGCGCAGCGCTGTATAGCAAAAAAATGGCGTAAATTGCAGTATCTATACCATAGATTGTAGACGCTATAACTTTCACACAAAGCAATCAATATACACTTATTGGGATTTTTTTTACCAAAAACATGGAGCAGAATACATTTTGGCCTAAATTTATAACTAACTTTGAGTTTACTATATATTTTTTATAGCTGAAAGTAAAAAATATCGTTTTTCTTCAAAATATTTGGTCTTTTTTTGTTTATAGCGTGAAAAATAAAAAGCGCACAGGTGATCAAATACCACCAAAAGAAAGCTCTATTTGTGTGAAAAAACGGACATAAATTTTGTTTAGGTGCAGCATTGCATGACCGCACAATTATCAGTTGAATTAGTGCAGCGCCGAGTAGCAAAAAGAGGCCTGGTCATTCAGGGGGGTAAATCCTCAGGAGCTCAAGTGGTTAATACTGCCAAGGAGGAGAAACATTCAAACTGTATTCACACATGGCACAGATGACTTTGTACATGGAAATCCTGACATAATAAAGAAATTAACTGAGAATGGCTATGCAAGTGGAATACAAATTAGTCCATGTAATCAATTATTGAAATGCACCAGCTGTATAAAAGAAAAAATGACAAGAAAACCCTTTCCAAAGCAGAGTAACAGCATTCACTATATATAGTCTTCCACAGTACACATAACATACAAATGCAATCATTTTAATAAATATAAACTGCTAAATACTGTTTCTCATCAGCAGTATATAGCAGTCTTGTGACTTCTACAGTCAGGTCCATAAATATTGGGACATCGACACAATTCTAACATTTTTGGCTCTATACACCACCACAATGGATTTGAAATGAAACAAACAAAATGTGCTTTAACTGCAGTCTGTCAGCTTTAATTTGAGGGTATTTACATCCAAATCAGGTGAACGGTGTAGGAATTACAACAGTTTGCATATGTGCCTCCCACTTGTTAAGGGACCAAAAGTAATGGGACAGAATAATAATCATAAATCAAACTTTCACTTTTTAATACTTGGTTGCAAATCCTTTGCAGTCAATTACAGCCTGAAGTCTGGAATGCATAGACATCACCAGACGCTGGGTTTCATCCCTGGAGATGCTCTGCCAGGCCTCTACTGCAACTGTCTTCAGTTCCTGCTTGTTCTTGGGGCATTTTCCCTTCAGTTTTGTCTTCAGCAAGTGAAATGCTCAATCGGATTCAGGTCAGGTGATTGACTTGGTCATTGCATAACATTCCACTTCTTTCCCTTAAAAAACTCTTTGGTTGCTTTTGCAGTATGCTTTGGGTCATTGTCCATCTGCACTGTGAAGCGGCGTCCAATGAGTTCTGAAGCATTTGGCTGAATATGAGCAGATAATATTGCCCGAAACACTTCAGAATTCATCCTGCTGCTTTTGTCAGCAGTCACATTATCAATAAATACAAGAGAAGCAGTTCCATTGGCAGCCATACATGCCCACGCCATGACACTACCACCACCATGCTTCACTGATGAGGTGGTATGCTTAGGATCATGAGCAGTTCCTTTCCTTCTCCATACTCTTCTCTTCCCATCACTCTGGTACAAGTTGATCTTGGTCTCATCTGTCCATAGGATGTTGTTCCAGAACTGTGAAGGCTTTTTTAGATGTCGTTTGGCAAACTCTAATCTGGCCTTCCTGTTTTTGAGGCTCACCAATGGTTTCCATCTTGTGGGGAACCCTCTGTATTCACTCTGGTGAAGTCTTCTCTTGATTGT
The DNA here is from genome assembly GCF_062004578.1 of Staurois parvus. Classification (NCBI taxonomy): domain Eukaryota; kingdom Metazoa; phylum Chordata; class Amphibia; order Anura; family Ranidae; genus Staurois; species Staurois parvus. Next base: position 3,056,828 of record NW_028318500.1, on the reverse strand, counting down.
TGACTTTGACACACATACACCTACCTCCTGGAGAGTGTTCTTGATCTGGCCAACTGTTGTGAAGGGTGTTTTCTTCACCAGGGAAAGAATTCTTCGGTCATCCACCACAGTTGTTTTCCGTGGTCTTCCGGGTCTTTTGGTGTTGCTGAGCTCTCCGGTGCGTTCCTTCTTTTTAAGAATGTTCCAAACAGTTGTTTTGGCCACGCCTAATGTTTTTGCTATCTCTCTGATGGGTTTGTTTTGTTTTTTCAGCCTAATGATGGCTTGCTTCCCTGATAGTGACAGCTCCTTGGATCTCATCTTGAGAGTTGACAGCAACAGATTCCAAATGCAAATAGCACACTTGAAATGAACTCTGGACCTTTTATCTGCTCATTGCAATTGGGATAATGAGGGAATAACACACACCTGGCCATGGAACAGCTGAGAAGCCAATTGTCCCATTACTTTTGGCCCCTTAACAAGTGGGAGGCACATATGCAAACTGTTGTAATTCCTACACCGTTCACCTGATTTGGATGTAAATACCCTCAAATTAAAGCTGTCAGTCTGCAGTTAAAGCACATCTTGTTCGTTTCATTTCAAATCTATTGTGGTGGTGTATAGAGCCAAAAATGTTAGAATTCTGTCAATGTCCCAATATTTATGGACCTGACTGTATCAGACTGTCGCCGAGCACTGGTTAATCTTGTAGGACTTTTCATTCTGCTTTGATTGTCTTATGAGGCTGCATGTCCCCTGACCCTCTGTCTGGACAGTGCTGATTAGCCATTTGCTAAGCACATATACCCTTCCCAAAGAAAAAAAAATCTCACTAGCAATACACACCCAGCTGAGCATGTACACTGATTGTCAGCACCTGTGCTAGTGAGCCCTTGTAGATAGTCAACTTGGGGTTCCCCAGGGTCTAAGCCCAGCCTGCTTCTTCACCAGAGCCCCTGATGGTGGGGATGGACCTGCAGCAAGCTGGGACCAGGTCACGGCCCCCGGGTACACCCAGGTGAGGATGAGGAGACCGCTCTCAGGAGCAGAATACAATGGGAGGAGACAAACAGAAATCTGATAGACTAGCTGAGGTCAGGATGGGCAGAAAACAAGCAGTTAGAGAACAAAGCCGGGGTCAGTACACGAGTAGTCAATGCAGGATATAGGCAATAGCAACACACAGGAGCTCAGACAACTAGGAAGTTGCTCAGGCAAAGTGGCCTAGACTGTGCATGTTTTATATAGGCAGGCAAACAAGGAGGCGGGCCAGGAAGTGATGGAAGGGAAGGAAATAAAACCCAGAGAACAGCAGATGACGCCCATAGGTGAGCACAGACAAACATATGTGAAGGGATCAGGAACAGGACTGCAGCAAGGAGGTAAGAACACAAACAAGAAACTGCAGGCTAACTTGTAACACTGATAGCTTGTTATTGAAGTTCCATGGATCTCATTCTTATCATAACGAGGTTGATTTACTTCAATTATCAAACATGTGAAAAGAAAATTCCAGTTTACTTATTTTGCCTGCACATGATTGGATATTCAAAATGAAGAGGAATTTGCTATTCAACTGATTGGAAGATTGAAGTAATGATTACTCGCCTCTACTATTAGATGAACATTATTATTATTATTATACAGTATTTATAAAGCGCCGATAGTTAGCTCAGCGCTGTACATTACAAAGGGGGACAGAACATGTGACAGAACAATAACAATACAATGCAAAACATTGTGGGATAAGATGCAAAGACTTCTAACCCAGGAGAAGCAAAAGTGGAACAGAGCTTCTGATGAAGAGATGACATCTCTTAGTGAACTGCAGATATGAACACTTTCACAGCTACCTCATGGTAAGCGTGCAATCACCTACAAATTGTTTTTTAAGGCCAAATGGGACTCTGGAAGCAAGGTCTGTAGGTACAAACCACGGTTAATGGCAAAAGGGTACTCAAAACATTTAGTGAGGATTACTATGTTCCTTTTGCTCCAGTTGCAAAACAAAGTACTCTCAGAACACTGTTGACAGTGGCAGCTTCTCAGAAAATGGTTGAGATCGCCACTAAGAAAGGCTTGTGATATCATGGTGCTTCACAAAGAGGAAATATACATGACACCCAGAAGGATACGTGAAAAATGGAGAAGAGCATCTTGTGTGTGAGTTGCATAAATCATTTTAGGGACTCAAGCAATCAGCTCAAGCATTTAAGAATTTAAAAATAAACAAAATCTTCTAGACAAAGGATTCATACAAAGCAGAGCTGTCCCATGTTTATACTCAAAATGTGTAGATTCTGAATATATGTATATTTTACTCTGTGTGGATGATATGATTGTTGCTCATAAAAAGGTTGAGGAAGTTGCAAAGTTGATTGCAGTGCTCAACCAGCATTTTGAGACTAACGATCATGGAGATGTGACACATTACTTAGGAATTCATGTACAGTGTAAAGAATATGTCAGCTTCATGTTAAATCAGAAATCTAAAATGGAGGCAGTGCTTCAGCAGTTTGGCATGACTAAAGCCAAAGAAGCATGGACACAGCATACCGAAAAATAGAAGGGTATGTGGATCTTCTTCCTACTAATGATCCGTACAGACAAGCAGTGGGGAGATTGCTTTTTTATTGCAACCACTACATGTCCAGGCATTGCAGCTGCCATGTCACTTCTTTGTATGCCTGTGAGTTAACCACATTGAAGAGACTGGTCATCAATCAAGAGTCATGAGATTTATCAAACAAACAAAAGGCTTGAGTCTGAAGATTTCTGCAGTTGGTGATTTGAACCTTGCAGGATATGTGGACTCTGATTGGGCAGGTGACCTAAGCACTTGCTCAGTTGGTCTTATGCCATTCAAAAAGCTACAGTCAGGTCCATAAATATTGGGACATCGACACAATTCTAACATTTTTGGCTCTATACACCACCACAATGGATTTGAAATGAAACGAACAAGATGTGCTTTAACTGCAGACTGTCAGCTTTAATTTGAGGGTATTTACATCCAAATCAGGTGAACGGTGTAGGAATTACAACAGTTTGCATATGTGCCTCCCACTTGTTATGGGACCAAAAGTAAGAAACACTTACAAGAAACAGATTTATTGAACTGAGATCAGAAATGGGACTAAATAACGAGTAGTTGTTGACTGGGCGTGTTGGAATACAGCGTTCATGTATTTTGTGCAACAACTACATCGGTATTCAGTAGAGATATATTTTTTGATCAGTAGATGGCAGTGTTTATAAGTTTCTAGCTGCATCTATGGTAAACTCTATGTCTTTTCTCTGAATAATAAAGTTTCCTGTTTGCAGTGAAACAGCAGAAAAGCACATGTGTTCTGTGCACTGTCGGTTCTGTAGGGCTATATACAGAATTTCTAAGAGGCCTTATTTAAATCTTTTGAACAGGATCCTGCAAGTTGTACAAGAAAGCACACTGTGGCATTGTTTCTTTTGCCTTGCCACTTTTTCATAGTGTGCGATAATACCCCTCCTTTCATCCTTCAAATCCTTATCCGGCAAGTCTAACCCCTGTTCCTTCTAGCTTATTAAGTAGTGCATAAATCAGTTTTCAGTGTTCCGTGACATTTTCAGCTGTGCTGCACAAATTATATTTGCATAGCAATAAGTATATTTACCTGTAATGAGATTGTCAGAGTTAGAAGCCCCAACGCTAAGACCATTGATGTATAGCCAGCCAGCAGGAAAACTCTTCTGCCAAAGCGATCAACCACCAGACTCTATAACAGAAGAATATGTGTGCAGTGAATGCAAATGCTTTAAAAGCTAATTGTTAAATGTCCTATATTTGCATTTTTAGAAATAAATGTTATTTTGTATTATTTTTTTAGTTTGTCTGTGAGTACAGCCTTGGTATATACTGTATGTTTCTTCTATCTTATCGAGATTTAAAATGTACGAGGAGAATTGTTCCTCATTGTTTTCATGTGTATGAGTACCAGTTGTGCTGTACTGGTTTTCTCAAAATGTGTACAGTACTGTGTGCTTTTTCTGATGCTCTATGCTTTTATATATAGCATGCACTATATACCTCTTTAGCTGTTCTGCCAGGAGGAGTTAGGAAAAGTATGTTTTATTTGAATCCCAGAATGGAAAAATTTGATGACACATAATAAAATATAAGGGTTCCCCACTTGTTTAATTAGAGATCCAAGGCTATCGAAAAATCTGTTATATACAGTCAGGTCCATAACTATTGGGACATCAACACAATTCTAACTTTTTTGGCTCTATACATCACCACAGTGGATTTGAAATGAAACGAATAAGATGTGCTTTAACTGCAGACTGACAGCTTTAATTTGAGGGTATTTACATCCAAATCAGGTGAACGGTGTAGGAATTACAACAGTTTGCATACAGTTGTGTCCAAAATTATTCAACCCCCAATGCTGTAAAGGGGTTTAGGGACTATAGTGTACATTTGGAATTGTATTCAGAATCAAATCCTACAAGGACGTTGTAACTACCCAAATGCAACTAAAATGACATCAATTGTTTATGTAATACAGTAGTAAATGGTTCTTATGTGGTTTCTTCATTGCCACAATTATTCAACCCCTTAAAGACTACCACTCTGAAGAACAGAGGTTCATACAGGTGCTTTCCATCAGGTATTGAAAACACCTGTGGATGTCACCGAGCAGCAATCAAGCATAATAAGCACCAATTAGGCAGCTTTAAAATGACTGTGATACTCAGCTCCTTCTAGACATTTACTGGTGTGGTTACAAACATGGTGAAGGCAAGAGAATGGTCCAGGAAGACAAGAGAAGAGGTGATTTCTCTTCACAGGAAGGGCAATGGCTATAAGAAGATTGCAAAGATGTTAAACATACCAAGAGACACCTTAGGAAGCATCATTCGCAAATTCAAGGCAAAGGGCACTGTTGAAACGCTACCTGGTCGTGGCAGAAAGAAGATGCTGACTTCGACTGCTGTGCGCTACCTGAAGCGTAGAGTGGAGAGAAGTCCCCGTGTGACTGCTGAGGAACTGAGAAAAGATTTGTCAGATGTGGGTACAGAAGTTTCAGCCCAGACAATAAGACGCACACTGCGTAATGAAGGCCTCCGTGCCAGAACTCCCAGGCGTACCCCCTTGCTGTCTCCAAAGAATAAGAAGAGTCGACTGCAGTATGCCAAAAGCCATGTGGACAAACCACAAAAGTTGTGGGATAGTGTTCTGTGGACTGATGAAACAAAATTAGAACTGTTTGGGCCCATGGATCAACGCTATGTTTGGAGGAGGAAGAACAAGGCCTATGATGAAAAGAACACCTTGCCTACTGTGAAGCATGGTGGAGGGTCAATCATGCTTTGGGGCTGTTTTGCTTCTGCAGGTACAGGGAAGCTTCAGCGTGTGCAAGGTACCATGAATTCTCTTCAGTACCAGGAGATATTGGATGGAAACGTGATGCAGTCCGTCACACACCTGAGGCTTGGGAGACGTTGGACCTTTCAACAGGACAATGATCCCAAGCATACCTCCAAGTCCACTAGAGCATGGTTGCAGAGGAAAGGCTGGAACATTTTGGAGTGGCCATCGCAGTCACCAGACTTAAATCCGATTGAGAACCTCTGGTGGGACTTAAAGAAAGCAGTTGCAGTGCGCAAGCCTAAGAATGTGACTGAACTGGAGGCCTTTGCCCATGAAGAATGGGCGAAGATACCCGTAGATCGCTGCAAGACACTTGTGTCAAGCTATGCTTCACGTTTAAAAGCTGTTATAACTGTAAAAGGATGCTGTACTAAGTACTAAGATTGAATGTCACTTGGGGGTTGAATAAAACTGATAATGCTGTGAGCACAGAAAAGACATTTGTGGTTATTTCATTATAACTGTTATGTTATATTTGTCTGACCTACAAGTGCCTCTTTAATGTAAATGTAAGCAAGATGACTGAATGATCAAAAGCAATGTCAAACTGGCCAAAACACTCAATTTCAGTGGGGGTTGAATAATTTTGGACACAACTGTATGTGTCTCCCACTTGTTAAGGGCTCAAAAGTAATGGGACAGAATAATAATCATAAATCAAACTTTCACTTTTTAATATTTGGTTGCAAATCCTTTGCAGTCAATTACAGCCTGAAGCCTGGAACGCATAGACATCACCAGACGCTGGGTTTCATCCCTGGTGATGCTCTGCCAGGCCTCTACTGCAACTGTCTTCAGTTCCTGCTTGTTCTTGGAGCATTTTCCCTTCAGTTTTGTCTTCAGCAAGTGAAATGCATGATCAATCGGATTCAGGTCAGGTGATTGACTTGGCCATTGCATAACATTCCACTTCTTTCCCTTAAAAAACTCTTTGGTTGCTTTTGCAGTATGCTTTGGGTCATTGTCCATCTGCACTGTGCAGCGTCCAATGAGTTGTGAAGCATTTGGCTGAATATGAGCAGATAATATTCCCGAAACACTTCAGAATTCATCCGGCTGCTTCTGTCAGCAGTCACATCATCAATAAATACAAGAGAATCAGTTCCATTGGCAGCCATACATGCCCACGCCATGACACTACCACCACCATGCTTCACTGACGAGGTGGTATGCTTAGGATCATGAGCAGTTCCTTTCCTTCTTCATACTCTTCTCTTCCCATCACTCTGGTACAAGTTGATCTCGGTCTCCTCTGTCCATAGGATGTTGTTCCAGAACTGTGAAGGCTTTTTTAGATGTTGTTCGGCAAACTCTAATCTGGCCTTCCTGTTTTTGAGGCTCACCAATGGTTTCCATCTTGTGGTGAACCCTCTGTATTCACTCTGGTGAAGTCTTCTCTTGATTGTTGACTTTGACACACATACACCTACCTCCTGGAGAGTGTTCTTGATCTGGCCAACTGTTGTGAAGGGTGTTTTCTTCACCAGGGAAAGAATTCTTCGGTCATCCACCACAGTTGTTTTCCATGGTCTTCCGGGTCTTTTGGTGTTGCTGAGCTCACCGGTGCGTTCCTTCTTTTTAAGTTTTAAGTTTTATGTTCCAAACAGTTGTTTTGGCCACACCTAATGTTTTTGCTATCTCTCTGATGGATTTGTTTTATTTTTTCAGCCTAATGATGGCTTGCTTCACTGATAGTGACAGCTCTTTGAATCTCATCTTGAGAGTTGACAGCAACAGATTCCAAATGCAAATAGCACACTTGAAATGAACTCTGGACCTTTTATCTGCTCATTGTAATTGGGATAATGAGGGAATAACACACACCTGGTCATAGAACAGCTGAGAAGCCAATTGTCCCATTACTTTTGGTCCCTAAACAAGTGGGAGGCACATATGCAAACTGTTGTAATTCCTACACTGTTCACCTGATTTGGATGTAAATAACCTCAAATTAAAGCTGACAGTCTGCAGTTAAAGCACATCTTGTTTGTTTCATTTCAAATCCATTGTGGTGGTGTATAGAGCCAAAAATGTTAGAATTGTGTCGATGTCCCAATATTTATGGACCTGACTGTATTTGTTGGACTCCTGACAAAGATGCTGATTGTTACCTCACTGCCTGCATGGTGCTGACCTCTACCTTTTACTGGCTTTGATTTTGCAAGTGATTTGGCGAAAAGTATCTATTAAAACTTATTTGAAGGCTTAGTAGAGCATAGAAGTCTAGTCGTAAGGTTGTCCCTGCCCAGGCGCATGAGCATTTGGAATTTTTCTTGTCTGCCTATATTTACTGGTTATCCTTCTTACTTTTGTTGGGCTGCTGACCAAGATGCTGTTTGTTACCTCACTGCCTGTATGTTCCTGACCTCTGCCTGTTACTGGCTTTGATTTTGCAAATGATTTGGTGTTTTGCTGATATACTGTTCAACAAATTTTTATTTTTTGCCAGTTTTGGAAACAAAAGGATCCATTTCTTAATGAATTTCACATTCTGAGTTCAAATATAACAATGAAATTTGTCAATTGGCTCTAGTTTTTCTGTAAACGGAAAGTTTTCTACTATAGGCGTAATGACTACATAATGCACAATAATTATATAGATAGATGTCTTTCCACAAATATAAAGCAAGTGATATTGACTACATAACAAAGCCTAAATGGCATAATATATTGCATAGGATTACCAAGAAAAATTATAGCCATAAGCTAAGTTGAATCATTTTAATACTTAGGATTCTCACTAGTTTTGTCTTCAGTTTGTGTCGGTTTTGCTTCTCTTGGCTTTTCTCTTGTATTCGAGGAAAGGGCTATCTCTTACAACTGTCCAGCAATAGTCAGCAAGCACTGATGGGCTCCATTTACCTTGATATCTTCTTTCCATAGCTGCAATGTCTTGATGGAAGCGCTCTCCGTGTTCATCACTCACTGCTCCACAGTTTGGTGGGAAAAAATCCAGATGCGAATGTAGAAAATGAATTTTTAGAGACATGTTGCAACCCAGATTTCTGTAAGTCTGGATGAGTTTTTCTACCACTTTCTTGTAGTCTGGTGTTTTATTGTTTCCAAGAAAATTTGATGTCACTGATACAAATGCTGTCCAGGCAGCCTTTTCCTTTCCACACAACAGAGAAAGAAACTCATCATCATGAATAAGTTTACGAATCTGTGGCCCAACAAAGACTCCTTCATTTATTTTTGCAGCACTAAGTGCTGGAAATTTGCTAATCAGGTACTTGAAACCTGCTTTATTCTTGTCCATTGCCGATGGAATATTTGGATAGTGCACAGATAACTTTTTCTTCTTATTTAGCCCTTTTACAATTGGAGGCACCATACAAAAGTAACAATTACTAACATGATCTGTTGGCTCTCTCCAAATCATTGGCACAGCGAAAGGCATAGATGCCTTTTTTCCATTCAACCATTGTTCCAGTGCCGTCCCACAAGAATTGCAGCATATATGTGGTGCCCAGCTCTTGTCCTGGTCTCCTATCTTGCAGCCAAAATACAAGTTGTAGGCTTTCTTAATCATTCCTGTTATCCTCCTTTTTTGTGAGATAAAAGTTATTTCACCGCAGATATAGCAGAAATTATCTGCTTTATTCACACAAGTTCAAGGCATTACTGAGTAGCCTATATAAGCATAAAACGAAATGTAAAGATGCTGTCGAACTACAATCAGCTACAGATACTGCAGCTTTTATGCAGTGAAGTGATGCAATTAAAGGCTAATATTGCATCATCTCAGTATACATGCAATTTTCTATTGGTCACCAGTATCAATTGCGCAATATGCAGCTGAAGTTGCATCATAATTTTGAATGGCTTACGTCATTAGATGGGTGAATATATCATGGAAACTAGAGCCAATCAACATTTTTTAGGGTCATTTTCGTTTTCAGCACCCCAAAATTATGTAAGATTAGCTAATTTTATGCCCAAAACTTTTTACCTGTTGAACAGTGAATCTGTCACTGACCATGGCCTGTGACCAGACTATGCATTTATCTGAGATCTGTACATCCTTGGTGTGCTTCCAAGTGAACGTCTCACATTTAATAGTCAGGCTGGAGTCTCAGGCATCAGTGTCTCTACCTGGGCACATGTGCCCATCATCTTGAGTTCCTCACGTGACGTTTAAGAAGTCAGTAAAACGTACAATACATATTTATACACATTACTGTATCAAAAAATTAATCCACCTCCGGTTTTTCCTAACAACTATGCAGTGACATATGTGTAGAATCGCACTGGACTGAAAAACTGAAAGTACTGAATAATTAAAAGCACTGATTGTCAGCACCTGTGCTAGTGAGCCCTTGTAGATAGTCAACTTGGGGTTCCCCAGGGTCTAAGCCCAGCCTGCTTCTTCACCAGAGCCCCTGATGGTGGGGATGGACCTGCAGCAAGCTGGGACCAGGTCACGGCCCCCGGGTACACCCAGGTGAGGATGAGGAGACCGCTCTCAGGAGCAGAATACAATGGGAGGAGACAAACAGAAATCTGATAGACTAGCTGAGGTCAGGATGGGCAGAAAACAAGCAGTTAGAGAACAAAGCCGGGGTCAGTACACGAGTAGTCAATGCAGGATATAGGCAATAGCAACACACAGGAGCTCAGACAACTAGGAAGTTGCTCAGGCAAAGTGGCCTAGACTGTGCATGTCTTATATAGGCAGGCAAACAAGGAGGCGGGCCAGGAAGTGATGGAAGGGAAGGAAATAAAACCCAGAGAACAGCAGATGATGCCCATAGGTGAGCACAGACAAACACATGTGAAGGGATCAGGAACAGGACTGCAGCAAGGAGGTAAGAACACAAACAAGAAACTGCAGGCTAACTTGTAACACTGATAGCTTGTTATTGAAGTTCCATGGCTCTCATTCTTATCATAACGAGGTTGATTTACTTCAATTATCAAACATGTGAAAAGAAAATTCCAGTTTACTTTTTTTGCCTGCACATGATTGGATATTCAAAATGAAGAGGAATTTGCTATTCAACTGATTGGAAGATTGAAGTAATGATTACTTGCCTCTACTATTAGATGAACATTATTATTATTATTATACAGTATTTATAAAGCGCCGATAGTTAGCTCAGCGCTGTACATTACAAAGGGGGACAGAACAATAACAATACAATGCAAAACATGAGGGGATCGAGGGCCCTGCTCTTTCGAGCTTACAATCTAGGAGGGAGGGGATAGTGGTACAGGAGGAGATAGCTGTGGGGGATGGAGTGGTAGGAAGAGTGGAGAAGGTCGGCAAGTTAGCAGGGGGTGGGGTAGGCTTCCCTGAAGAGATGGGTTTTCAGGGTGCGCCTAAAGGAGAGGAGAGTAGGTGATAATCTGATGGGTTGGGGCAGGGAGTTCCAGAGGATGGGTGACACCCTGGAGAAGTCCTGGAGGCGGGCATGGGAGGAGGAGACCAGGGAACTAGAGAGAAGGAGGTCTTGTGAGGAGTGGAGTGTGCGTGATGGGCGGTACTTGGATATTACGTTAGTGATGTAGTTCGGGGCAGTGTGGTGGACGGCTTTGAACGTCAGTGTTAGGATTTTGAATTTGATCCTTTGCGCAATCGGAAGCCAGTGGAGGGATTGGCAGAGAGGGGTGGCGGAGATGGAGCGGTTGGAAAGGTGAATGAGTCTGGCTGCCGTATTCAGGATCGACTGAAGCGGGGATAGCCAGCGGCGAGGCAGGCCAGTAAGGAGGGAGTTGCAGTAATCGAGTCGTGATATGATGAGGTTTGAACATTCTCAAATCCATTAGTAAATCAGTGACAGTGAGTCACTGGCCTGCAACAAGCATGCTCTGATTAAATATCTCAATGTCTGATATACTTAGGCATATTTCAGGTCTGACAGGTATAAAATAAAGGGGCGACGCTCCAGCCTGGACCCTAATGAACAAGCCATCAGAGGCACCTTTAGTTATTTGAAACCTTCCAGGTTCATCTTATTTAGTAACCTGTGTAAGAACCAGGGGCGGACTGACCATTTGGAAACTCGGGCACTGCCCAAGGCCCCATGAGATGCTCCTGGTGCCTTTTTCATAAGCTTTTTTTGAGTTTGGGCAAGGACAAAGGGGCCCCATGATCCCCTATTGCCTGGGGGCTCCATGAGTTGTCAGTCCATCCCTGGTAAGAACTGTAAAAGTGTGTATTGACGCCACATACAAGGCCTTGGGATCCGGTGGGGAGCTTCACTGCTCTGGACCTTCATCAACCATTCCAATGCTGATTGCTAGAGGAACCCGCACCTGGCTTCCCTATAAGGCTCTGTCTTTTTGGTTTTCCATTAAATGTCAATTTTCTTCACTGAAATGCAGCAAAAGTGTTGCTCACATCACTTACACATAGAATCACTGATGTGGACTCACACAATCCTACACCAACTGTCAGGTAGGGAATCTGCGCATCAGGAAAGCCAGCAGCTTTGAATACTTCAACAGCATAGAAAAAAATCTAAAAAAAAAAACAGACATAATTATACACTGTTATGTCTCATGTGTATAAATTGTACTTTATATACAGTTTTTATCAAGTTAGCGCTCACAGAACACTGTATATTTATAGAGTAGCAGTAAAACTGTTGCTGATATATCTCATTAACAGGAATTCATACAGTTCCCCATCAGCATCCAATAACTTTTTTTTGAACTAAGAAAATGTTTTTGGATATTTTCTAATGTTTTCAATGCAGTTGTACTGACTTGAGATTCAGATTAACATGATAGATGGGCAAAACAGCAAACCCATAAGTGACATCATAGAAAAATAATATTCATAAAAATGATCAAAAATTCTGATCTAATCTAAATAAAAATCCAGTGCAAATTTAATGAATGTGTAATTGGTCTAAAAGTTAGATTCAGTTACCAATCTTAGAAGAGCAATTAATGTTATACCTATTTTAGAATATAAAAATATATCAGTATGTATCTGCTGCCATCACATTACACTACGGGGTTGATTTAGTAAAACTGGAGAGCACAAAATCTGGTGCAGCTATGCATGGTAGGCAATCAGCTTCAAACTTCTAGCTTTAGGTTTAGGTTTTTATGCAGAGCTGCACCAAACTTAACCTAACTTAAGCTTGTTCAATGAAGTTTTACAAAGAAAGAAAACCTTGAAGCTGATTGGTTTCTATGCAGAGCTATGTAATTGTAACGCGTACTGGGCCCCTCACAAAGCTGTATGACAGGGCATAAATGCCATGTTGTTCAGAATTCAGCCATGACAGTATATAACAACAAGAGACCTAATAGCAGCGGAGGTCCCCTTTTACATTCCCCCAGGACTGTTAATTGATGCCAGGTCCTTCTTATCAGCCCTTGTCCATTAACCAATACCCAACTCAGTCTAGGTACCCTTGTAAAACTGTCAAATTTGCAAGCTTAAGCAACCCAGGAAAACAAACAGAGGTCTAGCCAGATCACCCTTGTCTTAAATACTTTAGCAGGAGTCTGTAGAAATACACATTTCTGCCTTGTCCTCTTGGTAGAATCCATAATCCAAGCGTATTTCATAACTTCTGAAGTACTAAGAGTACAGCCAGAATAAGGACATATTTACTGTACCTCCATCAATTAAGTAGTAGCATTTTGAGCCCAAACACCGCTACCCTAGGGGTACTGGGAGCAGAACCAGCCCACCTCTCCTAGGTGAAATGCACATCTGAAACCTGTCAAATTTATATTTATTGTGAAGATAATTCAATGCTGGACAATAATATGCAAGTTATCAGACAGTAATCTGTAGGTTTTCAAAGATATCAATAGCTATAGAAACTGTATCTGGAACATGGTTGTAAACACAGTGACATCCCGGCTGCCACACTGTAGACCAGAAGATTTGGCAAGTCATTTCTTTAGACTTCCCTTTGAGGTCCAGAAAAAGTGACTGCAACTACAGTTGGGGGCTCTCATTTAACATCAAACCAAGGGACACCTAACAGGACTTGTGAGAGCCACTGTACCGTCTTGCTTATTCATTGGACTCTGTAAACCAGGACTTGCAAGTATTTTCATTTTTTACTTGTTTTGTCTCGCTGTTGCATTACTGTTTCTTTGTAATACCCTTTTTCTGTAAATATTTTATTTGCACCATTTTTACCTTTTCATTATTAAACTTTATTTTAAAAAAAGTGTTTATATTACTGTATCTCTAATGCGCTAATGCAAACTTAACCTCCCTAGTGGTCTGATTATGTCCATATTTCTGTGCTCAAAGCGGTACATTTTGTTGCATGGAAATATGTATTTTTTTTATTGTAGGCCTGTAATTTTTAGGAATAACTCGCTGAAATCTGTCCGAACAAGAGTCTGTTAAACATCCCGGGAATGTTAAAGATTGAAACACGAAATCATAAATTATAATTTAATAAATAATCATAAAAAATTATAATAATACATTTAATTCAATAATATAATCAAACCAAAAACACTGCAATTTCAAATATAGCACCAAGTTCGCACATCACTGAGCAAAGTTGCAAAATCGTTTTCAGTGTCTGATGATGAATTTCCCCACGAATCATTATCACTCAATTCTGCAAGTGGTTCTAATTTACTATTGCTGTTCTCTAGCTGGTCTAAAACCGCTTTTCACCTAAAGGGACGCTTTTTGGGTGCCATGGACGTTTCTCAGTTTCCAGGCAGAAAGAACAGTAAAAATGCAGGCAGGGCACAGGGCAAAGCACTAGGGACAAAATGTATGTGAAATGGTTTGATACAGTAATGTTTTACTATGTCATTTTAGTGATTTTAGTGAATGTCACTTTTTGTCATTTTCAAATTTCCAGGCGTTCCGTCCCCGTACGTCCCAACACCATGGAATGGGTTTCCATGGCCGAGCAGCTGCATCCAAGTCTTACATCACCAAGTGCAATGCAAAGCTTTGGATGCAGTGGTGTAAAGTACACCACCACTGGACTCTAGGGCAATGGAGACGTATTCTCTGGAGTGACTAATCACGCTTCTCTGTCTGGCAATACTATGGACATGTCTGGGTTTGGTGGTTGCCAGGAGAACGGTACTTGCCTGACTGCATTATGACAAGTGTGAAGTTTTGCGAATGGGGGATTATGGTGTGTGGTTGTTTTTCAGGGAACTCTTTAAGGTGTCAGCATACCAAGACATTTTGGACAATTTCATGCTCACAACTTTGTGGGAACAGTTTGGGGATAGCCCCTCCCTGTTCCAACATGACTGAAGACCAGTGCACAAAGCAAGGTCTATAAAGACATGGATGAGTGAGTTTGGGGTGGAGGGTCCTGACCTCAACCTGATAGAACACCTTTGGGATGAATTAGAGCGGAGACTACGAGACAGGCCTTCTTGTCCGACATCAGTGCCTGACCTCAAGAATGTTCTTCTGAAAGAATGGTCAAACATTCCCATAGACACACACCTAAATCTTGTGGGCAGCCTTCCCAGAAGAGTTGAAGCTGTTATAGCTGCAAAGGGTGGGCCACCTCAATATTGAACCCTACGGGCTAAGACTGGGATGCAGTTAAAGTTCATGTGTGTGTAAAGGCAGGTATCCCAATTCTTTTGGCAAAATAGGGAGAAATTTACTAAATCTGGAGCACTCAGAATCTGGTGCAACTGTGCATGGGAGCCAGTCAGCTTCTAACTTCAGCTTGTTCAATGAATCTTTGACAATACAACCTGGAAGCTGAATTGGTTTCTATGCAGAGCTGCACCACATTTTCCCCCATAGTGTATATATAAAATGCAGATAGGGATGCTAGTCAATATAATATGTAGCAACCGGAGACTTACTGCATTGATCCCACAGAGCTGCAGAGTTATCGTCAAGGCAAGGAGCATATATAGCTGCCAGCGCACGGAGCGCTCTTTCAGAAGCTCCAGGACACCCAGGCTCCGCCCACTTCTGCGAGCTGCTTGCTCCTTTAACATATCGTCAATCTCCTTTTGGTGGTCTCTGTCTCCCCAGAGCTGTTTCAGGGCTAAGGAAATGAGGGATCTATGTGAATATTTTTTTTATTTTTAAAGTTAAAATTTCCTTATTTTTTCAGTATAATTCTAACTAAAAATTAACCAAAACCTCTGATGGGGGCAACCAAAAATTTACAGCGCAAATCAAACTGAGTGTATCACATTGTGTTAAGTCAAAGACATTGTTTTTATACACTTTAAACAATGACATATGCATTGTGTATACATTTTTAACATATGTTGCATTTAATGTGGCTGGTTTATGATATCATTTGACTTTTTTTGTAAATTTTTGGTTGCTTTCAAAATCCCATTAGAGGTTTTGGTTAAATTGTACGTTATGAGGGGAAGTGGCAACCTTTACCCGAAATTAAAGCGGTATTTGTTCTTCTATATTCTAACTATAAAAGTGTGATTTTTTTTCTTTATTGGTTACCTTATTCTCTAAGTTATAAAAGTTCATATTTATTGTATTTTACATAGCCTCTGCAATACTGTATTTATGTAACCTGGAAAAAAAGCTGTTTTGAAATTCAAATTGCTTTGAAAAAAATAACATTTCTAGATCTTTCTAAAATCTCAATTTATGATAGTTTTGGATTAAATTTTTATTACAAATTAAAGAAAAAGCTTATTATGCTGTTATTTAAAAATTGATTCTTGTTTGAAAATGGATATGCTGTAGAAAGTTTAGAAGCTGAGTTATTCAATAGCATTTTATATTTGAGTTGGTACATCGCTATCCTTGTAACAACATTTATAATTTAATCCCCGACATTCTAAAATTCAACCAGTGAAAAATACTGTATGTCATATGTAAGCTACGAAACTGGAGTTTTAATTTGCACAAAAATAAAAATCCTTTTCTTTTCTAGATAGAAACCTGGGTATTTTTCATAAGGGACTGGACTAGAAATTTCTAAATAAAGACTTAAAGTGGTTGTAAACCTCAGACATGAAATATGAACAAAGCATATCCTTCTATAGTGTGCACTTGCCTCAGTTGTGACCATCATTTCTGTTTACTAATTTGTTCCTCTGCTGTCAGCATGAATCACTTATGACAAATTTTCCTGACATCAAGAGAAAAATGGTGACGGAGGAAGGGAATTCCAGCAGATTGACAGCCCCAACTCTGTTCCTGTGTGCTGCGTGGAAGGAGTGTGTCCCTTCCCTCCAATCAGCTTTGAGAGCCCTTCTTACTGAGCTCTGCAGTGTTTAACTTCAGCACCCCCCCTTTTCTGAACTCTGAGACAGTCTTGATAAATTATGCACTTTGAATGGATGTAGAGAAGAGAAAGCTGCAGATAAACAGGTCCAACTTATGTAGGAGGATTTGTTTTATCTCTGTGTATCACATGAAGCCAGTCACGTAACTGAGTATATGTAAGGGTTTACAACAACTGTACAGAAAAATTTGAGTTCATGCAAAAATGACACTCATAAAAACATCATACTGTATTTGTTATTAACTTTAAAACATCCATAATCCCCCAGATAGGTAAGTCTACACCACTATGTCCAAAGTACATCCACTAACACAAATAACTAATATCAATATAGCACATGTAGTGGTTATCTTGGTATATAGAAGTTAAATGCATCTTCAAAGTCACATTAAAGCTCTTAATCGCATTATATGTGGATAATATGCATTCCACTTGTGGAGCGATACATAAAATGAATCGGATATTGTGAAAGTGCCAAGAATAATTTTCCCAAATTATCACATATATTGTCATACAGAGCAACACAATCCCATATCATCACTATTATTAACTGTCAGGAACATGGAATCAAACTTTCAGCCAAAGAAATTGAACAAGGATAATGTGCTCTCCGTCCCTCCCCCGTGCTCCTTCCCCCCCCCTCCCGCTCTCTGGGCTTCCCATGCTCTCCAGCCCCTGGGCTCCATGCCCCCATGCTCCTTGGCCCCCTCCTTGGTGGTCTTTCAACAAGTAAGATGTCTTCAGCAAAACAAACTCAAAAGCCACAATAACCTAGGAGTACTTCATAGTAAACCTCTATCATTAATTATACAAGTAGGACATATAAGGATCTTCATCTATACCTTGTATACAGCCATCCTTGTCTTGTTTTTCCATCAGAAGGTATGGTGGAGACTCAGGAAAGAAAGGCAAGGTAAGTAATTGGATTATTGCCCAGAACCCACTGGCAGACAAGAGAAGAGGCCATATTGATTCAAATCCTAGGACCTCCCTAAAGGTAAGCATAGAAAACAAAACTATAAAATGTATATATTGTATATCCCAAAATACCCTCACATAATAAAATAAATTGAATTCCATCTGACAGTATAACAGATAATTAAAACACATGAAAGCTATCTACTGTAAAAGATTCACTTACCTTAGCCCAAGAATTTGCCCAGTCAGTTTCCCCGTTGTCACAAATATAGAGATACTGGTGTTAGTAAAGCCACGCATCTTTTTATCTGCTATTTCACTTGCATACCGAGAGTGGATGTTCAGCCCAAATCCTGAAAAGTAAATACATCATTTACCCGCAGTTCACACTAGCCCACAACCGCCTGCAGGAATTGCACCTGCTCCCGTACCCGTAACCACCTGCAGCCAAATAGCCCTGCTTTTGTAAGATGCGTGGGGGTGCCATTCAGATGAATGGCACCCCCACACATCTGAGCCCGAAGTGTGATTATGGTGCGGGAACCGCATGGAAACCACATGGTCAAAAAGACCATGCTGTTTCCCTGTGGCTGCATTTTTAGAAAGGTGCATGCAACTTTTTCCTGCAGGAAATGCAGCACAGGAGCCCATTCAAATGAATGGGCTGCTGTGCCTGAGCAAATGTGGGCCGCATGGCCTACAATAGTGTGCACCGAGGGTTACAGAATAAACAAGGTTAAAACATTTTAAGAGAAATCCATCAGAAATACAGTATATCTAAGAAAAAGTATAAAACTATAACTAAAGACATTTTTTTAGTTTTGGAGAGAGGGATTAGAAAACTTGTCACGTTTTTATTGTCTATGTTCCTGTTAGGGAGAGTTACCATCTCTATTTGTACTGTTTATCATTATCACAAGAGTGAAAGTGAAAGAAAATTCCAAATTTTGGATGGTCATCAGAACAGGAAAAGAGGGGAAACCTGGGGACACTAGTTCTGGGAACCCTGGCAATTAGTATTTTCCAAAAGAGGTCCAACATCTTATATATTTCTTAGAGAACAGGTATAATTTAAATCAACTAACAATTTTATGTGTCTCTATGATGGTGAGATCTTTGCATTAGTAACCTAGGACTGCATGTAGTACAGCAATTACAAGGGGGTCTCACTCTGACTGCTGGATTGTTAATGTAGTTTTTGTAATGGCGACATTCACTTTTTAGTAGAAGGAAGTCAACTGTACTTGAAAACAGAGGCAAAAACTTTGAAAAAAGGGCCATCATTATAAAGTCGGAGAGATATAATAGGCTAGCACATCTCAGTTATAACTGAAATATTAGTTTTTAGGTTAAAGCGTATCTACTGTCAAAACTTAAATTCATATATTCTTTTCTACATTGTATTTTAATTATTTTTAGCTTACTTATATTAATCTGAATGATATTGAAATTTGTAAACACACTTTGTCCCTACACATTTATTTCCTTGAATTCTATGACACATATTCAATTGGATAAAGAAAAATGATGCCATGATATTATGCCTACATCTCACCATCTGTATATAACACAAAATAATTTGTAGTATACCACACATCCATCGTGGGGGCTGCTCATGATGGATGTGCGGTATACACTATATTGCCAAAAGTATTGGGACGTCTGCCTTTACACACACATGAACTTTAATGGCATCCCAGTCTTAGTCCGTAGGGTTCAATATTGAGTTGGCCCACCCTTTGCAGCTATAACAGCTTCAACTCTTCTGGGCAGGCTCTCCACAAGGTTTAGGAGTGTGTCTATGGGAATGTTTGACCATTCTTTCAGAAGTGCATTTGTGAGGTCAGGCAATCATGTCAGATGAGAAGGCCTGGCTCACAGTCTCCGCTCTAATTTATCCCAAAGGTGTTCTATCGGGTTGAGGTCAGGACTCTGTGCAGTTCAGTCAAGTTCCTCCTCCCCAAACTCGCTCATCTATGTCTTTATGGACCTTGTTTTGTGCACTGGTGCGCAGTCATGTTGAAACAGGAGGGGGCCATCCCCAAACTGTTCCCACAAAGTTGGGAGCATGAGATTGTCCAAAATGTCTTGGTATGCTGACACCTTAAGAGTTCCCTTCACTGTAACTAAGGGGCCAAGCCCAACCCCTGAAAAACAACCCCACACCATAATCCCCCTCCACCAAACTTTGCACTTGGCACAATGCAGTCAGGCAAGTACCATTCTCCTGGCAATGGCCAAACCCACACACATCCATCAGATTGCCAGACAGAGAAGAGTGATCCATCACTCCAGCAAAAACATCTCCACTGCTCTAGAGTCGAGTGGCAGTGTGCTTTACACCACTGCATCTGACTATTTGCATTGCACTTGGTGATGTAAAGCTTGGATGCAGCTACTCGGCCATGTAAACCCATTCCGTGAAGCTCTGTACACACTGTTGTTGTGCTAATCTGAATGCCACACAAAGTTTGGAGATCTTTAGCTATTGGCTGTACGGACAGTTGACAACTTCTGTGTCAACTAACAGTTGACCTTGAAATATTTAGTAGCAAGGAAATTTCACGGATGGACTTATTGCACAGGTGGCAAACTATAACTGTACAATGCTTGAATTCACTTAGCTCCTGAGAGCGACCCATTTTTTCCCAAATGTTTGTAGAAGCAGTCTGCATGCCTAGGTGCTTGATATTATACATCTGTGCCCATGGAGGTGATTGGAACACCTGAATCCAATGATTTGGAGGGGTGTCCCAATACTTTTGGCCATATAGTGTACATAGGATTATGCAAACACCACCACTATAATCTTCATTGTTTCATTCGTGATTGTTGTGTCTCACTACTATTTGATGACCGTGCACCAATAGACACCAATTGATGCAACTGATAGATACGCATACGGTGTTATATACATATACGAGGATTAATCCTCAGAGTTGTAGAGGCTTTTGGCATTCCTTTAGATTGTTGCTCCCAGAGCCACTGCTCATCAGCTGGTTTATAATAGTACCAGCATAGAGCTCTGGTGAGTTCATTTAATTTGTTCGGTGGTGGATTTTACACAGTGTGGTGGTGTTTACAAACACGGATATTTATAAAGATAACAATAAGGACTTTTTTGCACATTTATTTATGGATGTTTAAACACACTTATTTGATGGACACATTGTCACTTATGTATTAGTGGATATGGATAAATGGTATATATTGAATGAGATTTAATATATATTTGTTGCACGTTATATACTGTATGTATTTTTAATTTTGATGGTGAGAGAATAAGTTTCACATATTAGTTTTTTGGCACATTAAGATTTTTTGTTATACAGTTGTGGTCAAAATAATAGCAGTCAGACATCACTAACCTGATCAATCACTGTTTTTGGCAGAAATTATATTTCTACATGGCAAATAATTTACTAGCAGGTGTAGTAGAGTAATAGAAATCCAACAGACCCAACAGTCATGACATGCATGCTGCTGATTCTGTGTAATTGAATCACTAATTGAAAGGGGCATGTTCAAAATAATAGCAGTGTGGAGTTCTATTAGTGAGGTCATTCATTCTTTGAAAAACAGGTGGCAATTATTGCCCTTATTTAAGGAAGGAAGGCAGCAAATGTTGTACATGCTTGTTATAGTGCATTTCTCTCTGAAATTCTGAGGAAAATGGGTCGTTCCAGACATTGTTTAGAAGAACAGCGTACCTTGATTAAAAAGTTGATTGGAGAGGGGAAAACATATAAAGAAGTGCAGAAAATGATAGGCTGCTCAGCTAAAATGATCCCAAATGCTTTAAAATGGCAACCAAAACCTGAAAGACAAGGAAGAAAGCGAAAAATTACCATTCGAATGGATAGAAGAATAGCCAAAATGGCAAGGACTCAGCCAACAATCAGCTCCAGGAAGATCAAAGAAGGTCTAAAGTTACCTGTGAGTACTGTTACAATTAGAAGACGCCTATGTGAAGCCAAGCTATCTGCAAGAAGCCCCCGCAAAGTCCCATTGTTGAAAAAAAGACGTGCTGAAGAGGTTACAATTTGCCAAAGAGCACATTGACTGGCCTAAAGAGAAATGGCGCAACATTTTGTGGACTGATGAAAGTAAGATTGTTCTTTTTGGATCTAGTGGCGGGAGACAGTTTGTCAGATGACCCCCAAACACTGAATTCAAGCCACAGTACACTGTGAAGACAGTGAAGCATGGTTGTGCAAGCATCATGATATGGGGATGTTTCTCATACTACGGTGTTGGGCCTATTTATCGCATACCAGGGATCATGGATCAGTTTGAATACATCAGAATACTTGAAGAGGTCATGCTGCCTTATGCTGAAGAGGAAATGCCCTTGAAATGGGTGTTCCAACAAGACAACGACCCAAACACACCAGTAAACGTGCAACATCTTGGTTCCAGACCAACAAGATTGACATTATGGAGTGGCCAGCCCAATCCCCGGATCTTAATCCAATAGAAAACTTGTGGGGTGACATTAAAAATGCAGTTTCTGAGGCAAAACCAAGAAATAGAGAAGAACTGTGGAATGTAGTCCAATCATCCTGGGCTGGAATACCTCTTCACAGGTGCCAGAAGTTGGTTGACTCCATGCAACACAGATGTACAGCAGTTCTCAGAAACAGTGCTTATACAACTAAATATTCATTAAGTGATTCAAAGGAAAGCAAAATCTTCAAACATTTTTCAGTTTATATAGTGAATGTTTGAGTTTGTAAAGAAGAATACAAACACTGCTATTTTTTTGAACAGTCTAATATTCACTTTTCTTCAATTTTTTTAGAGGAACAACACAAATGTGATATATTTTTCTTCATGTTTTGATTTGGAATAGAATGTGTAGTGTTCCCAATGCATTTGTGTGTATGGAAATAAAAGCTATTAGAAGGATTTTGAGCTTTATTCACTTTTTTCAACACACTGCTATTATTTTGAACACAACTGTATATAGTCTGCATTTTGATGCTATGAAATTTACATCCTGAGGAGCGCTTTTCTAATATATTTGTAGTGTATTTTA
Organism: Staurois parvus; assembly: GCF_062004578.1. Lineage (NCBI taxonomy): Eukaryota > Metazoa > Chordata > Amphibia > Anura > Ranidae > Staurois > Staurois parvus. Next base: position 3,034,291 of record NW_028318500.1, on the reverse strand, counting down.
CAAAACAACAGTTAAAGGGGATGTTCCGCCTTAAGGACTTGTCCCCCTGCTCCATGTTAAGAATTGGCACATTTGGGGAGCAGGGGTGGAGCGGGTACCAGATTTTGACAAGTACACTCCAAGTGCCTAGGTGAATGGAAGCAGAAGTTCTTCTCTCCTCCACAGTCTTTTGGGACATGTGACAGGGCCCAGAAGACTGCAGGACCATACACAATGCGCAGCACTGCTCGCACAGCCTATCACAACCCGGTGCCCACGCTTAAGATTTAAGATGCTGGCGCTAGAGACAGAGGATGGCCAGTGAACCCAGATGCAGTGAGCAAACCGTGGGATCAAGGGACAGGTGAGTGGCTGTTTTTTAAAAGTCAACAGCTGCAATTTTTGTAGTTGCTGACTTTTATATTTTCACAAAAGACTTGAGCTCCACTTTAAGCAGACTACCCATACCTGCATTAATGCCATACAAAAAGCGTGCAAGCAGAATCATCTCAAAAGACCTGGCAGTGGAACTGAGACCAAACAGGAGGGCTCCAGCAATAGGAATCAGGTCACTGCATAGCAGACATTTCTTTCTGTAATGAAGAAACAATGGTAATTATCAGAAACTGCTTTCATTCTGGTAATGATAGCAAATAGGTTGTAATGCACTTACTTGCCAAATCTGGAAGCTAAATATCCTGATGCCAGAGATCCAAGTAGCCCGCCAATACAGTAACATGTTACAATGAAGGACCATAATAACCTAAGACCACTCTCAGCTATTGGAAGCTCGTATCGATATATCCATGTGTCATTGATGAATGTCTTGACAAACTGGAAGAAAAGTTTTAGGTGATCATTACCTATTGTCTAGGACAGCAATGGGCAAACTACAGCCCGCGGGCCGTATACGGCCCGGCGGACCTTTTAATCCGGCCCGCGGAGCTAGGCTCCCGCTAGGCTCCTCTCACAGTCCGCCCTGAAGACCGGTGTAGCATGAAAATCTGTCTCCTATGCGGATCTGTCCCCCTCGACGTATCTGCGCATGTGCCGGAGATCGCCGATCGGCTGCTAATGCCTGAAACTGGCACATGCGCAGATACGTCGAGGGGGACAGATCCTCATAGGAGACAGATTTTCATGCTACACCGGAACGGCGCGGGAACACGGCGAGAGGAACGCGCGGAGCAAAGGTAAGTGAATTGACACAGGGGGGACTTGGGGACTTAATATGGGGGATGAATTAATATGGGGGATGAATTACTATATGGGGGATGAATTACTATATGGAGGATGAATTACTATGGGGGATGAATTACTATGGGGGGTGAATTACTATATGGGGGATGAATTACTATGGGGGATGAATTACTATGGGGGATGAATTACTATATGGGGGATGAATTACTATGGGGGATGAATTACTATATGGGGGATGAATTACTATATGGAGGATGAATTACTATGGGGGATGAATTACTATATGGGGGATGAATTACTATATGGGGGATGAATTACTATGGGGGATGAATTACTATATGGGGGATGAATTACTATGGGGGATGAATTACTATGGGGGATGAATTACTATATGGGGGATGAATTAGTATGGGGGATGATTTACTATATGGGGGATGAATTACTATATGGAGGATGAATTACTATGGGGGATGAATTACTATATGGGGGATGAATTACTATGGGGGATGAATTACTATATGGGGGATGAATTACTATGGGGGATGAATTACTATATGGGGGATGAATTACTATGGGGGATGAATTACTATATGGGGGATGAATTACTATATGGGGGATGAATTACTATGGGGGATGAATTACTATATGGGGGATGAATTACTATATGGGGGATGAATTACTATATGGGGGATGAATTACTATATGGGGGATGAATTACTATGGGGGATGAATTACTATATGGGGGATGAATTACTATGGGGGATGAATTACTATATGGGGGATGAATTACTATATGGGGGATGAATTACTATGGGGGATGAATTACTATATGGGGAATGAATTACTGTGGGGGATGAATTACTATATGGGGGATGAATTACTATGGGGGATGAATTACTATGGGGGATGAATTACTATATGGGGGATGAATTACTATAGGGGGGATTAATTACTATAGGGGGGATGAATTACTATGGGGGATGAATTACTATATGGGGGATGAATTACTATGGGGGATGAATTACTATATGGGGGATGAATTACTATGGGGGATGAATTACTATATGGGGGATGAATTACTATAGGGGGGATGAATTACTATAGGGGGGATGAATTACTATGGGGGATGAATTACTATCTGGGGGATGAATTACTATGGGGGATGAATTACTATATGGGGGATGAATTACTATATGGGGGATTAATTACTATGCTTACTATGGGGGAATATTACTATACTTACTATGGATGACACATACACATCATTCATCTACTCTTGGTCCGGCCCCTGGGTCCAATATATGAACCCATTGCGGCCCTCAAGTCAAAAAGTTTGCCCACCCCTGGTCTAGGATCTGAAATTATTGTATGGAGCCACTGTATGTCTACCTATAAGAATAAATAATTCTTTAATTTTTTCAGACTACTTCCTTCCATAGTGTAAGTCCTCATTTACACCAGGGCACGGCATATATCTGGTACATTTTCAGCATTTTTAAAGAGTTTTCAGGTGTTTTTCAGGAGTATTAGAGATGTTTTACAAGTGTTTTTGAATATGTATCAAGAGTTTGTTTCCTGGGCTTGGCAACAGGAGGAGAGTAGTTCTAGAGGAGCTCTTCAGGCATTAAGACACACATGAAAACACCAAAAAATGTGTGCATTGTGGGTTTAAAAGAGCTCCCTTTGTATTATATAGGGCCAAATCTGGCTGAATATGCTCAAAGAAAAGCTCACATAATTTTTTGAGCATAGGGCATAAAACCACTGAGTGAACATCGAGTTAGAAAGAATGGGATTCTCTATGTAACTAGTTACTTTGCACCGGTCACTCCCCCCTCCCCTATGACAATGGGTGGGGGTTCTTCTCCCCGCACCTGTTGTTGAAATTAAAAACCAGTGCGACTGTGTTGGTGGAATCGGTGAATGAACTACAAGTCCCTAGCTGCCACTGTTGCAGATGACTTGTTTTTCTCAATGAAGAGCACTGGTGAGCGCTATCGTAGTTCATTTACACTTCCTACAGCTTCCAAAGAGAAAGCCCATACAGAGGTATGAGCAGAAAGCTGTAGGCAGTGTCTGCAGGAGCATGACACTGCACCTGTGATCTGCTGATCACAGGTGCCATGCTCTGCAGGCTTCTGAGAAAACAAATTGTAAATGCATATTTTTTTATCTGAAAAACATGTGCATGTATTATTTTTTTTTTTAAAGATGAACTTAGCCTTTGAAAAACTGTCTGGTTCACAGTTCTCTAAACTTTTGAAGAACATTAACTACTGTATATCTAGCTCTTTTGTAAAATTAATATTAAGCCTTTTAGAGCAAATTAGAGCAGTTCTTGAATTCTGAATACACCAAAAGGAATTTCAGATGTGTTTGTGATGTGTTTAGTATCTGAATCTACAATGATGCCTACAGCCGTGTTTCTCAACCTTTTTACAACCACGGCACCCTTTAAAATTATGCACAATCTTGAGGCACCCCCTTCCAAAATGTAAAAAATGAAACTAATAGTTTGCACACTGCTACTGACTAGTGTTCCAGCCTTCCTTTTTCCTCATTTTCTCCCCCCACCCATCTAACGTGACCCCAGTGCTGACAGACAGGGGTGGGGGGCTAATAAGGATGCCTTGCAGGTGCCCCATGTTCTCCTTATCATCATTGATGTGATACTGGTGGCTGGCCTGCACAGTGCCAAGCATTGACATGTTGCCCAGTGAAAACTTGTATCTTTTTGTAACAACAAATCGGACCTGATCCTCCTTACTGGCTTGTATACACTTTTTGCGCAATTTGGGGCATTTGTTAAGCATTTTGCCAAGGCACCCTTGAAGAACCCAGAAGGCACCCCAGGGTGCCACCCTATATTTAAAAATATAGTCTGTAGAAGGGACAATTGAAAGGTGATTGGTTACCCAAATGTGTTTCCTATAGAAACAAAATCTAACTAATCAGATGCATTTAATTTGTGTAATGTGATCGACAGTGTTTAGCACCCCACTAGGTATCCAGGGGGAGCTAATTGCTAATTGTTAGTTAGACAGGCTGAGCAGCAGCCTGGGAATGAGTGAGAAAGTCAAATTTGGGTCAGGGCTGAGAGGCTCTGCAGCTCAGTTCCCTGACAGCTCCCCCTGCTCTAGAATCTTGGAGAAGATTCTAGAAGCAGTGAGCGGGGGTAAGAAGGCGCTGTCTCGCACACTTAGAGGACTCTGGCCAATTCTCAAGCAGGAGGCTTGGCATGGGGCATGGGCAGTCTTTAAGTGTGGCTGAGCCTGCTCAGTAGCAGGAGAGTTTGGGTTGAAGATGCAAGAGAGAAAGAGATACAGGAGCCTGGGAGGGGGCCCAGTGGGAAAGGGCCTATCTACAGGCAGAGTTTCTGGATAGGAGGATCACTCAGCCTCACCTTTCCCAGAGGGAGAACCACCTGTGGAGCCAGGGAAGGAACCAGCCAGGCAGAAGGCCTTAAGGCAGCCACCTACCCAAACCAGCTCACAGGAAAGGGACTGACTGAGTAATCCTACACCCCCTGAGCCAGTTAAGGGGAAAGAGCATTCTGGTGGAAAACCTGACTAGCTTCTTACCCTGGACTGTTTAACCTAAAGTGGCAGACACTGGATCCCCTTGCCAGGGATTTCATCCAGATAGCTGGATGAGAAGAGGATTCATCTGGGGTCTGGGGTGGTACATCAGCAGAGACTGAAGAGCTCTTCAAAAAGGTACCTTTTGCTATATAAAGGCTTGTACATAGCTGCCAGGAGGTTGTCCTCGATTTACAGTTCCCTTGGGCATCCCATACACCTCTTACCCCATCCAAGTTCAATACCCCTAATAAAATGTAAACACTAAAAAAAATCCAAAACAGACATACCCATGAAAGAAGAAAGTAAATACTTACCATTCCTGTGGCTCCATTCACAAGAAATCCTCCTCTGAAATCTATATGGGAACTGACACTTCCAGGAGTGTCAATCTACTTGACCCTCCTCAGTGTTTAGCCCCTCTTCCCATCGAGGGCTGCAAATTGAGGGTGCTGCTGTATAAGGGAATGCAAGATGCTAATATCTAGTTAAAGAATACTTCTAATGTAATAATTTATTGATGATTAGTCTGTGAAACAGTCGACACAATTGTCAGATCGTTTTATGCTTGCCAGAGTGGCACTGAATGAAAACATAGACAATTATCAGTTTAGTGCTCACCTGAGAGGGAGAGTTTACCACAGATATATGAAATCCATATTGAAAAGTTCCTCCAATTCCCAACACACATATGAGCTTAAGAAGCCCACGATACTGGAGCTGAGAGACAAAATATTTAATACTGTATTACTGAACTGCCTACAACACGCATGCTGTGATAGATCAGCTGAACAGTTTGTATTGTAGTAAATCTAAAATTAAAATGATTTGAAGGGGAGCTCCAGCTAATACTTAATAAGCCGTTACAGTAACAGTTTTTTTCTTTTTGAGATAAAGGTTTTACATAAATTAATTAAAGGTAACCATTGTAAGCACTTCGGTCAGTGTCAAATTGGCTTTTCCCAATCAACTGCCAATTTGGTGGACAGCCAAAAATCCAGAAATACCAGGTGACTTTGAATCTTTATGCTTTAAAGTGGTTGTAAAGTGGTTGTCTGTGCAGCACCCCAACCCCCCCCCCCCCCCCCGCAGCACCCCTTAATACTCACCTAAGCACCCTCTCGATCCAGCGATGTGCACTGGAGTCTCGGCTATACTCCTTCTTTTCATTGGCTGAGAGCCAATGGCTCCCGCTGCTGTCAATCACATGCAGGGATGTGGAAACGCTAGGGAATTACTCGTTTGCCCCAGGTCTTCAGGAATGGCCCTCTTCTCTCATTCTCTGACCTACAGGGTGCAATCGGTCTCTCTCCCACATCGTGGTTCTACAATTTCCAACTCTGTCATGCTGACCACTCTCAGGGCTCCTTGACTGACTGGCTCCGTCTCCCACACCAGTCTTTCACTATGTTCAATCAGTACAGGACACAAATGGGTTTATCTTTTTTATGATTTTATGAAATTTTACTCTAATCTAGAAGGGCACCCTTGTAAAGCTAAAGAGCAGTGGAAGCAGGATGTGGGTCCCTTAGAAGAAGATCTATGGGATAATGCTTTAGACCCAGTCTTTCTGTGTTCTGTGTTCCCTCAATAGTTCTCAAAGTTTCTCTCAACTATATATTATTTAATATCTACAGTGGGGATCGAAAGTTTGGGCACCCCAGCTAAAAATTTGTATTAATGTGCATAAAGAAGCCAAGGAAAGATGGAAAAATCTCCAAAAGGCATCAAATTACAGATTAGACATTCTTTTAATATGTCAACAAAAGTTAGATTTTATTTCCATCATTTACACTTTCAAAATAACAGAAAACAAAAAAATGGCGGCTGCAAAAGTTTGGGCACCCTGCAGAGTTAATATCTTGTCCTGCCCCCTTTGGCAAGTATTACAGCTTGTAAACGCTTTTTGTAGCCAGCCAAGAGTCTTTCAATTCTTGTTTGAGGTATCTTTGCCCATTCTTCCTTACAAAAGTCTTCCAGTTCTTTGAGATTTCTGGGCTGTCTGTCACGCACTGCTCCTTTAAGGTCTATCCATAGATTTTCAATTATGTTGAGGTCAGGAGATTGTGAAGGCCATGGCAAAACCTTCAGTTTACGCCTCTTGATGTAATCCCCCGTGGATTTCGAGGTGTGTTTAGGATCATTATCCATTTGTAGAAGCCATCCTCTCTTTAACTTCAGCTTTTTTACAGATGGCATCAAGTTACCATCCAAAATTTGCTGAAATTTTATTGAATCCATTTTTCCTTCTACTCATGAGATGTTCTCTGTGCCACTGGCTGCAACACAACCCCAAAGCATGATTGATCCAACCCTATGCTTAACAGTTAGACAGAGGTTCTTTTCATTAAATTCTGTGCCCCTTCTTCTCCAAACGTACCTCTGCTCATTCAGGCCAGAAAGTTCAATTTTAACCTCATCGGTCCACAGAACTTGTTTCCAAAATGCATCAGGCTTGTCTATATGTTCATTTGCAAAGTTCAAACGATGATTTTTGTGGTGAGGTCGTAGAAGAGGTTTTCTTCTGATGACTCTTCCATGAAGACCATATTTGTACAAGTATCTCTTTATAGTGGAATAGTGTACCACAACTCCAGTGTCTGCCAGATCTTTCTGGAGGGATCGTGCAGTCAAACGTGGGTTTTGAATTGTTTTTCTCACAATCCTGCGAGCTGTTCTGTCTGATATTTTTCTTGGTCTTCCAGATCTTGCTTTAACTTCCACTGTTCCTGATGACTTCCATTTCTTAATTACATTCCGAACAGAGGATATTGACATCTGAAAACGCTTTGCTATCTTCTTATAGCCTTCTCCAGCTTTGTGAGCATCAACTATTTTCAGTTTCAGTTTTCTAGACAACTGCTTAGAAGAACCCATGGTGCTGATTGTTGGGGCAAGGTCAGATGAGTCTGGGCATTTAAAACCTTTGAGATTGACATCACCTGGTCTTCCCAGACGATGATTGAGAACAATCCATGACACTGGCAGGTCTCAGCTTTGCAAAAGGGGCAGTGCATGCTATAAATTCTGCAGGGTGCCCAAACTTTTGCAGACGCCATTTTTTTGTTTTCTGTTATTTTGAAAGTGTAAATGATGGAAATAAAATCTAACTTTTGTTGACATATTATAAGAATGTCTAATCTGTAATTTGATGCCTTTTGGAGATTTTTCCATCTTTCCTTGGCTTCTTTATGCACATTAATACAAATTTTTAGCTGGGGTGCCCAAACTTTCGATCCCCACTGTATATCCATTATTCTATAGCTATATCATTATCCATATGGGTATTCTGCAATCTCCCCTATTTACTAGACGTGCTATCACATCCACCTTTTATAGCTCCATCGCTATTGGTCAGACATTATTACTACTATTAATGCTGTTTTTTAAATTACTGTTACAGCTGAACCTACTCATTGTATTCTGGGTATTCTCGATGACCTCCCACTCACTGAGTTTCAGAAGGCAGCCATTAATGGAGCACTGTTTCAAACCCACCGCCTCCTTTCTGTAACTGTGGAAATTGGACAGGGCTCCCTCCCACAAAGAGTGGGTTATCCACATGGTTGACACCCTTAGACTAGAAAAGGTTATCCTCTATCATAGGGGATGCCCAGGAAAATTCAACAAACTCTGGGAGGACTGGGTGGCAGTCCTAGGCCTTGCACCTCTATCTCTGTATCTCTTGCTGGCTTAGTTTTTAATGGTGGGTGTATTTTGGGGGTAAATGTTGCTCTCTTGATTTGTTATATTCCATGTATCTTTTGAGTACTTTGGAACATGATTACTGCTATGGGTACAGATTGTATGTGCTTTTTTTATTGGTTGTATCTCAATAAATGTTATTTCTGATTTTTTTAAAAATGTTACTAGTCTTTGGTGTGGTGGCTGCATTTGTTTTCTTTTTTTCATGTGTTTTTCCTTTTATTTTTCACCTGGTAATCCTGCAAATAACACACTTTCTGTCCTGGGTGGCTACCTCAATCCTTCACTGTATCTATGGAGGCAGCCATGGTTCTCACTTTAGGCTTCTTCATCGTTATGCCATTCAGGGACATTTTACAGAAGACATTATGATTAAACCTTTTTCCCCCAGTGCCCAGTACTGGGACTGCTACATCACTTCCTGTTAGCAAAGTGGATTCAGTTTTTCTGACAGCAGAAGATCTTGGGACCTGTAGTCCTTTAGACAATACATCCTGCATTCCTGAGTGCTAATTGAACTACAACTACCAAAGAGCTGGTGAACGAAAAGGATGCTGGCTCTCTCTCTCTTGCGGGATTGCGGGATTCAGAGCTGAACGCAGGGGAACTGCTGTTCTCCTCCAGAGACAGAGTGCTGGCCTACTGCTGCAGGACTCCGCACATCAGTTCAGAACAGCAGTGAACCCAATGACCACTTTGGGATTGCATCAGCTTCTCTGCATCAGGACTGCCACTGTCCAGTCTTCACACAAACATCTCTGCATGCTGAGCTGACAGGCCATCAGACGGTAACTCTGCACATTCCTGCAAACAGCCAAGAGCCTGGGCAAGAACTCTTGTTCCTAGGAGGTTGTGCTATCCATAGGAACCTCTTTCTGTGGTCACTCTAGAGACACTAAATGCAGACACTTTTACACCTCATTTACCAGGAGACCTTTGCTTTGTGCAGTGCCATGGCTTATCTGTTTAACTTCATTGAGTTACCAGTATTCACTAATTCTTATGGACCTCTTCATTCTAGCAGAACACAGTGGATACCACCATAACAAGAACATTAAACCTTGAAGGACTCAATTTGCAATCTCTAGTTAAAGGAACCTTTTCTCTTCTAAGGCCATTGTTATTCAACTTAGTGTACCTATATCTATTTATGCCAGAAGATACATTTACATAATTCCCTGCATGCCCCGTTGTGGCACTAATGGCACAGAGGGAGCTGATAAGTCAACAAGCCTTTTCTTCTCCCTCTTGCTGCTGGTGTTGCAATTAAATAGTTTAAACTTACTACTTATGACTGTATAACCTGTTAAATGCTGCTAATTGATTATTCCTATTTTACCAGTGTCCTGCTTTTATGCATTAATTTGTGTTGTATATCCTAAACCCATTATTCCTATTGCCTACTCTTTTGAAGAAGTTTAATGTAGAGGTGTTACTAAATAATTGTGTCTCTTTCATTATTATTGTATACTGTTGAAATATGTTTGAACCCAGAGTGTCAGAGGTGTTGGGAGGTTTGCAAGGGCAGGGCAACCAACAGGGACAAGAATTATCAAGCGGCCACTGAAAAAGTAGCGCTACATTTGGGGGTTCGTCCAGGATGTCTCCCACAGTTAGCTCTAGCAAGCGAAGTCATGAGCCAAAGGGTAAAAAAATGATGGACAGACTGAAAGGCAGCCATCTGGAACTGTGTACAGTGGTTGAGATACCAGAAATTAATGGACTGAGAGGAAAATCCATCAGCTGGTAAAGAATCTGATGCCAGATCAGGGGTCCTATCTGATTGACATGAGGACAGAATTTGCTATAGACTACACTAGTGTATTACTAGAGTGGAAGGAAGTTATACCTGTTTGTTTCCAGAAGGACAGCATATGTTTGGCAGAAGGAGACTGCAAGAGCAAAAAGTTCACTGTCAGTGGATGCTGACCCAACCTCATTTGGGTTTCTCCTGCCTCGTTCTACACAGACATGAGCAAACTAATTGAGAAATTAGTATAGAATAGTTCTGCTTCTGTCGGTCAAGGATATCGGAAGTTTTGCTTTTTCTTGAGGCAGATTCCGACCCCCACATGAGAGGAAGTGTTTTAAACCTGAAAGGATCAGGCAACTCAGGCTGTGGAAGAATGAAATGTCCCAGAAGTAGTCAGGAGACAGAGACTAAGTAAAGGTCTTTGAGGGCCCACAGCTGATGTGATTTTCAGTCTGAGGTTGGGGAAGCAGGATTGTGTAGCAATGGACTATAATGATGCTTTATATGCTGTGTTCGGCTGAGTGGAGAAACTTCCAGACCTACTGTATTAGTTTGAGCACACTCATCAGCATATAGTAGGGGTGAAAGACTTTCTGAAAACATTACTTGAGTGGATAAAAGTCTACATCATGTTATTCTAAAGAAAGGGATCAATCCCCGAAATGCTGCTAAACTTTGACTAGAGCAGAATCTACAAGGTGCCCTGATTTTGCTGAAACTATTACTCAAGGGATCGCAAGCAACTCACACTTTCTCTGAATTAGTGAGAGAGGTGAAAGAGGAGGAAGCTTTATTAGAGGAGAAATATCAAGAAGCGTGAGAACTGACAATATCTGCTTCCAAGAAAGAAAAAGTGTTTACTGGGGTGGTACAGGTAGACAAGTGTAGCACCCTCCTAGTCAGGTGCTAGGATGTGTATAGTTAGGTTAAGCATAGCTGTGTTTATCTGCCAACGAGACAGGCTGTCAGGTAAATTCTGTGTGGTATTCTGCTTAACAGGATGCTGTGATTGATTAGTTAGGTCTGATCATGCTGCTCCGGTGCTGTTTGAGTTTGTCTGCGTTCTGCCCACCTTCAGGAAGCTATGAGGGCCTTCCAGAAAATGGGTAGGGGCTAGGCAAATGAACAGCATGAATATGGATACAGCCCTGTGTAAGCTACCTCCCCTAGTGCTTGATAGTGAGCATGGGTCTGAAAAAAAGGAAACACTGGTTAGTGTTCTGAAGAGCTTGTTCAAGTGTTGCTACTGCAAAGAACTTTGCTCAGCTATGTTACCTTTGGGCTGTCGTAGTCTGTTGTAACTGGCTTACACCTGAGTAGCTCAGCCTTGTAAATACTACTATTGTGAAAAGGGATTTTGCTCAATCCTAAACTACTTGCTGCTGTATGTTACAAGGAAGTCTGCTACCTACTGTCAGCCAAGACCTCAACTAAGAGATCAGCTAGATGTTCTGATTTTGCAGTATCGTGCTACAATTTCCCATCCCTATTCCCAGTTCTATAATAAACTCCAAAAAACAAAAAAAATCCCCTAGACTGGTCATTGAAGACATCGAGCGGAAGTGTGTGTGTGTATTTGGCTGAAGAAAAACACTGTGTCTGGCTGTGAGGCGAGAAAAGGGGAGCCCATGAAAATCATACATGCGGCTCCTTGGGGAGTAGCGCTACATAAGTATTTCACGGATGACGATAGTGCCTGGGAGACAGAAACAGATGAACAATCAAGCTTTTCAATCACCAAAACTGTCAGAGAGACAGCCCCAGCTGACCTGTTGACTCAAGCTGCTCAATTCAGAATCAGATACAGCAAGACTTGCTGTGGGTAATGGAAACACAAGTGAAAATGTAGGCAGCCAAACCAGATCAGAGGAGAGCCCATGCATCAGCCTATGAAGAGCAGAAGTGCTTCCAGTGTGGAAAACGTGGACATTTTAGGGCTCAGTGCCCCAGGAAAAAGACTGAGCCAGCCCTAATGCAGTGCCCCAGGAAAAAGACTGAGCCAGCCCTAATGATTGAAGTGCTAAAGGCAATACAGAAGCTTCTCCTCCCTAAGAAAGTGGGGAAAATTCAGCGGGCCTCAGTGAAGGAGATAACTGACAGCCCCGAGAAAAGCCAGCACTCCAGAAGACAGAAGAGTCTGAAATGCAAGCAGGGAAGACAGAGACATTTGATACATTAGCAGTTGTATGTTCCAGACCATCAGGGACGAGACAAAACTCTCTATTAATTGTAACCAACACTGACCAAGTGAGAAGGTTGCTTATTCTGCTAGCTGAGAATGAAGACCTCACACTCAAGGGAATACACCCTCAGTTGCATCATGCTTTTTGACAGGTGGTTTGGGAGTAGAGAGCCAATGGAAGGAGTGGGAAGATTGTGGAGGGTAGGAGCCTGCACAGCCTGGCAAAATAGTCTGTATGAAGGCCACAGTCAAATTGTTTTGGGATCAGCTGGGACCCTTTGTCGTCTTGGAGAATGATTCACAACAAGTAGAGATGGGAGTGGAGCTGGTCCCTGAAATAGTGCCTCTATGATGTTAAAGCCCTGAATGTTGATTGGACAAGTGAGTTCTTCTACTCCGGCAACACCTACTGATTTGGTGAAGGGGGAGTCTAGAGAAAATTCGGAAGGGGAGTCTTCTTCCTTGCACACCCCACTATCTCCTAAGTGGGAGAAAACAATCAAGGGTCAGTTGTTAAGATGGGAAAAGATGTTTTCCAAGGATTACTTGGGATGTACTAAAAGTGCTCTGCTTAGGATTCAACTGCAGGAAGACAGGCCATTTAGGGAGAGAGCAAGATGAATACCTTTGAGTGACCTAGAAGACCTCAGAGAACAACTTGATGAGATGAAGAACTCAAGAGTTATTCAGGAATCCAGGAGCCCTTGCGCTTCTCCTATAGTAGCAGTGAGGAAGAAAAGTGCAGTCACAAAATTGTGGTCCTTCCTAGGGTTCTGCTCCTAATATTGGAGATTCGTGGTGAATTTTACAAAGATTGCCCACCCACTCAATGAGTTACTACAGAGCGATGAAGGGAAAGGTGATGATGAGAATTACAAGGCGGTTCAAGTGAGGCGTGGAGCTCGAAAGTCACAAGAAACCATTCAGGAGAAGTGGACTTCCCAATGTGGGAGAGCCTTCCATCACCTCAAGAAAAGTCTCACGGAAGCCCCAGTGCTGGCTTACGCAGATCCTACCAAACCATTTGAGCTGCATGTGGATGCCAGTTGAGAGGGGCTGGGTGGGGTCCTATACCAAGAGCAAGAAGGGAGGTTAAGTCCCATAGCATAAGTAAGCTGAAGTCTTACTGCGATGACAACTACCCGGTGCATAAGTTGGAGTTCTTGGCCCTGAAGTGTTCCGTTGTCAACAGTTGAGGGATTATCTGTATGGGGCCTTCTTTGAAGTCAAGAAAGACAATAATCCCCTAACTTGTCTTCTGATAACAGCCAAGCAAGACACTGGACATCGTTGGCTAGCCACCTTCAATTTAGTTTGAAATATCAGCTGGGAGTAAGGAGCTAGAGAGATGCTGATGCTTTATCCCAAAGACCATATAATCTGGATACAGGTTCAGAAAGTTGGACTCATGTGATATCTGAGGGAGTCTAGGCTTTCTGCCAAGGCATTGATTATCGGTACAGAGATGCTGTTGGAGCTGGGGCCATTGGAGTCACATGACTGGAAACTATGAATACCAGAGTACGACAGAACATTAGCTCACCCAAGAGACTGACATATGATACACTGGGAGAAAACTCTGATGAACCCACTACTCAGCATTCAAGTAAAATGCCAGATCCTATTACCGTTCATTGGGTGGAAGGTGACTTTGACTTGCCCTCTGGCACTACTGGGTGGGCCACTGCCACCACACTGGCTTGTCAACAAAGTAATCTCACTTTAACTGATGAGTTAGGCAAGTGGTTACAGATGAAACCTGATATTTGTAAATTACTTGTGAATATGAGTTATGGTTGATTTCCTGTTTACAGTTAATGTTCAGTTGTACTATGGTTGTATATCCTAAAACCATACTGTAGCCGACTCTTTTGAACAAGTCTAAGATAGAGGTGTTACTAAAGAATTGTGTCTCTTGCATTATTATTCTATAGTGTTGAAATATGCCTGAACCCAGAGTGTCAGAGGTGTTGGGAGGCTTGCAAGGTCAGGGCAACCACTGGGGACAAGCATTATCAAGCGGCCCTTGCGGGGGTAAACGTGTCTGTATCTTTTCATCTCCTTTACATTGGGGGCAAAGGAAATTGTTAGTTTACAGAAGATGGCTAGGAAGTAAGATATTTTTCAGTGCAGCTCACAGAAAGTGAAAAGAACGTGGCATTTCTGGCTAGATCAATAGGTATTTTATGTATTTGCTGGAATTACCTTGAAAAAAAAAAAGAAAACAGATGCACCATACAGTATCTAAGGATTGTAAGCTGCAAAATATTGCATTTTGTTCTTTGGTTTAGTTATTCTTTAAACTCAAGCATGAATCACTAATACTCCCTAATGCTTTTAAAAAAATTTCAAACCCTCCACCCAATCTGGTGATTTGACTAAAAAACATTTATAAGATAAATTAACCCTTGAACACGTTAAAAATCCATCCTAAGATACACATTTCATTCATTTAGGCAAAGTTTAAGAAACCAAATCAGTTGAAGAATATTTTACATGTAACCAATTGTACTTTCATATAATAACAAAAAGTAATGAATAAGCAGTATATACATAGCAGCCAGATTGCATTGTGCTGTTTGTGGCCTCTCTGCTCTTCAGCTAGGGAAATAAAAGTTGGATACTCACCAGGTTCTTAAACCAAGATGACATTGCAGAGCATTGACTTGCTGCCTTGGCTTCTTTCTGATTCCTGGCAATCTTGGACAGAGGAAACTGGTATTGAGGCGGAATGAGGTTAAATTTTTACATACACTGTTATTATTAAGTTATAAAAACCTGCAGATTAGACATTTCAGAGATGCCATACGGTACTTTTCACACACTTTTGAAGTTACATAATGAGCTACTAATCTATGATATGTATAACATTTGCAGGTACTGGGTCAAAGGCACACAGGAGCACATACATCCTATGTCTAAATTATGTTACATGCATTTGAGATGCTTTTCTGTAAAAGGTAAACTATCATAGTTTTCATTAGGGTCTGACTTGCCTACTGGAGAATCCTGCACTGGATTCTAATTCTTTAGGGCATCCTAATCCAGTGCCAGGTGTAATGCAAGACCCTAGCACTTATCCTGGGTCTGCAGCTACAAACAGCACACAAACCATCCTTATATGCAATGATAGTGGCATTATTCTGGCACTGATATCACTCAACACACAGGGCCAGCAGTGTGGAATGCTAAGGGGTATATTTAGAAAAATAATCACATAGCCATTCATCCAGTGAGTCTGAAAGTAAATTTTGTTTAGTATTTATTTTATTTATTTATTTTACACTGTCCCTTTATTTTTTAAATCACTTTTATTGATATCACAAGGAGTGTAAACATTCCTTGTGATAGCAATAGGCATTGACAGATCCTCTTTGCTGAGACATCTGGGGTCTTTTAGACCCCATATCTCTGCTCTGCCCTTGAAAACTTTGGACCAAACTTGGATCAGTTTGATCCAAAGCTTTCCCTTGCGGGTAATGGCCGGTAAACAAATGACCAAACTAGGAAGTGACTATACTCATTGCTTCCAGTATATAACATAGCGATGATCAGGGACATTCTGGTCCCCTGATCAGCTCTAAGATAAGTCAGCGGAAATTCTGGCTTCAGTCCAGGCTCACTGGAGGGATGGCTGAACCGAAAGAGGCACCGGGGGCAGGGGGGATGACCCCCTCCTGCCATCTGTACAAGCAATCCAGCTGCTCTGTGCATTGCGATTTCAAGCCCCTTCATTTTTAAAAGGGATAAAAATGCACCACATGCACTACTTTTTAAAATGCACTGTAACCGGATTACGTGGTTTGCGGGCATGTGTGACCTGCCTTTGGGGGTGTTATTAACTATTTATTGACACTTGCTGCAAGTGTTTGAAACGCTGATAAAATCTACTGAACGCAAGTTTGGGGCATTAAAAAAAACAACTGTAAACTCAACTGCCTGTAAACGACATAGTGTACATGGAGACATAGGAAAACATTAGGGAGAGTTCAGGGGCTGCTGAAAAAAAACGCAGAAAAGCTCCTAAACGTGAGTTTCAGCTGCAGTGTACATGGAGCCTTAGAGAACTGACCACTTTGTCCTCTCATCATTAGAGTGGTCAGTTTTTTAGAAATGCAGAGGGACTGGCAGGATAACCAGAGATTTCTTATAGAGTAACAAAGAGAACAGGATACTATTTCATACAAGTACATGGTACATCAGGTACATATCAGGAGTTTGAAATGTTAAGTTTGCATATGCTTTAAGTGTAAAAATATTATTTATCTTACAGAAAAATATTATGAATTATATTCAGTACTGGTATAATTCATTTCAGTGTCAGTGTTTCCCAGTGACAATATGTAATAATTGCATTAACCCTAGATGTAACCCTTACTATCTATAACTAACTCCAACGATCATAAGCTCAGCCCTGATATTAATTTCATGCCAAAAACAGCATGTGCCTATGATGCAGACCTTCAGTGTAGCCGCTGGGAATCGGGTATAAAAACATTAGCTCTGCGGAAAACAATAAATACGTCTGCAAAGTTCAATATGAATAAATACTTTGTTTCTGTTGAAAATGCCAAACTGTTTTCTGTTTGGCGTATCACTTTCTCTAGCTGCCATTGTAAAAAATAAACATGATTATTTCCAGCAAGGAAGAATTTTGTTTTATAGCTAATTTCAAGATTGTGCTTTGCTGTCATTAATTATGTATTAAAAATGAACGCCAGGCAAAGCGCTAAAGACGCATTAAAAGTACATATTTGTTTACCTGCCATCTAATTCTATACCGCCGCCTCTGATTCACATGCTTCTGTCACACTCTACAGTCGGGAAGATCTCTCTGCTATTTCTATCGTCATCTCTACCTCTTCCTGGATCATCTTCCTGCTAGTTAGATAGACACTGATGAATTGTCCACTGAGCAGGCTAGAGATGGAGAGTTGACACAGGAAGCTAAACACATAAATAAGTGTCACCTTACTTAGTGCAGTGTGGCAAAGATGTGTAAACCAAAAGACTTGCTGAACTGAATTGCAAATTCTTTGGCAGGCAAAACAGGATACATATTTATTTTTCACATCATTAACCGCTTGCTAACCACATCGCTTAGATGTACAAGCTGATCAGCAGGTACCAGCCCATGATTGACTGCCAGGACCTGCTGATCAGCTCAGTGATTCACGGACAGAGCTCTGTATAATGACACGGACAGACCTCAGTATAGTGACAGGCGATCTTGCAGTTTTTTTCATTCTAAGCAGGGAAAAAACAAGATCCCTTGGTAAAATCAGTATACAGTACACACATTAACACTTTCTAAGCAAACAGTTTGACTACCCCAGATGATACCCCCTTCCTACCCAGTGTCATTAGTACAGTGGCAGTGCATATAATTATTAGCACTGATCACTGCATTAATGTCCATGTCAGTCGGTTCCCACTCACTGTCAGCTAGTTTGATTTCCTGCCACACTATTACAGTCCCACTATAAGTTGCTGATCGCCGCCATTACCAGTATAAAAAAATCAATAAATATTCCAGTATATATACCTTCATTTGTAGACGCTATAACTTTCACGCAAACCAATTAATATACACTTATTGGGATTATTGTTTTTTAGCAAAGACATGTAGCAGAATACATTTGTGCCTAAATATTTTCAGAATTGTGATTTTTAAAAAATTATTTCATTCGATAAGTTTTTATAGCAAAAAGTAAAAAATATTTTTTTTTCCAAAATTTTCGGTCTTTTTTTTGTTATATATTAAAAAACCCAGTGATGATCAAATACCATCAAAATACAGCTTGATTTGTGTGAAAAAATTATAAAAATTTAATTTGGGTACGGTGTTGCATGACCATGCAATTGTCAGTTAAAGTAGCGCACTGCCAAATAGCAAAAAATGGCCTGGTCATGAAGGGGGATACATCTTCTGGAATGCAAGTAGTTAATGCAATTATTCTGTGTTTATATTTTCAGTGTGTCAGGGTCAGGGGCGGACTGACAACTCATGGGGCCCCCGGGCAATAGGGGATCATGGAGCCCCTGTGTCCTTGCCCAAACTCAAAAAAGCCTATGAAAAAGGTACCAGGGGCATCTCATGGGGCCCCCTACTGACCCCGGGCCCTCGTGCAGTGCCTGAGTTTCCAAATGGTCAGTCCGCCCCTGGTCAGGGTGCACATTGAGACCTTCACCTTAACTCGTCATCTTTGAGTAGGGCCATATGTAAGTCCACCCTGACAGCTCATAGGTAAAATATGCACCTAACTTGCTTTTGATGTTTGTGTTGTTTCTGACTGTAAGTAATTTTTCAGTGGCAAATCAGAAGCTGGGGTGAGCAGAAAGTACACCTCCTGCGTGTTGGGGTGGACAAAATAACATGTAAGATAGGTGAGGATGTTTTTAATGTTCATCTGGGGGTTTTTAAAGGCCAGCCTACTACATTTGTATTTAGTTTTGGCTAGGGTGTGGGGAATGGTTAGAAATTTAACCCTGTTTTATTGCTTGGAGTAGAAAAAAAAGATATTTATTTGGAGTACAGGTTTTGAACGGTAAAAAGGAATGTAGCAAAGATCATAGTCAAGGTGTATAAGGATCTCTTCTGGATTTCTGCCAAGCACTGTATGATACAAATGCATTTTTCTTGAGGATCTCTGTGCACATATTAATAAGCCCTGAGAAAGGGCACACAAATCCATTAAATGTGTTGGGTTACCTTTAGATCTGCATTAAAATACTTTATATGATTAAAGAGATAGATGTTTATTACAATCTCCTTATTCATCTTGGCTATAGGCTTTCGCCTCCTCTAAATATCTGTATTCCTTCTTACCAACTTTTTATTTTTGGCTGTGTTCCTATTTGAGAAAAGTCACATTTTCTTTATACTTACAGGGTGTATGGCCAATCAGGAACGGAGGGGAAATCTCTCCAATTGGGACACAGACAGCAATAAAAAAAAATCTAGTAGTGTGGTATTATTTTTCCAGCTAGCTAACAGCTTTACTGTAAAAGTGATTAATCGGCTTTATAGCCACCCAATCACTGTTACTGCCCTTGGAAGGCCCCCACCGCTGCCCACCGCCATTCACAGGCTCTGCCGTTCCATGAGGAAGCCTAGGTCCACTGTAAGCTGAAGGTCAGCTGGGCACACAGCAGATGGACGAACATTCTTTCCCTGATCCACTCTGTAACTAATGAAGTCGGAAGTGACAAAGATTTTGTCAATTCAAGCTTTGATGCTGTGTTTCCTTGGTCAGTACAGCCAAAGAAGCATCTGATCAAACACTGTCTATGCCTTGCTCCCATCCTGCAGACCCGCCCACACTCCCCTCGGCTCCCCTGCACCATGATATCACATGACACACTCAGGCACTGCCTGGTCTTGGCTGGCTCCAGACCGGAACTATGTATGCGCAGTTCCAAGCCGAGCGTAAAAGCCATGTTTTTAACTGGCTACCTTTTCCTGTCAGTGGCATTTACTGGCAGGAGAAAAGTGCCCGTTTTTACTTGCTGCCAGTAAAAATACTGACAGCAACACTGTCCCTGTCTCTCCTGACCTTCTTCTGTATAAGGCCTTGAAGGCCTGGACAGGGTCCTCTATGTAATTCGTGGGAAAAGCCTGGGAGTGAGTGGCTTGGCAGAGCTATGGAAGGGACATTGGGAGGAGACTGGTATACTAAATAAAGCACAACTTAAAAAAACGTAGGTACAGACAGGTGACTCACGTGGCTTGAATAAATATGAAAAAATATCTTACTTGAAGAAGTTTATTAGTATCTAAAGAACATGCTCAATAAATACTGAAAATATATCTCATTCACACAACACCCTACACCAAAATGTAACCAAAAAACAGCTAAAATAATACACCATATGTTTGGACATTATAAGTTGTAAAGCTATAAGTTATAAACCAGTGACAGCTACAGTGGGAAAATAATTATTTGATCCCATGAAGATGTTGTACGTTTGCCCACTTACAAAAAAACATATGATACAAATGTTATCAATTCAGTTCCAGTTCAATGAGTAAAAGAAGTATTTGATTGCCAAGCATAACAATACTTTGTGGAGAAACTCTTGTTTGCAAGCACAGAGGTAAGACATTTCTTGTAATTGGTTACAAGATTTGCACACATCTCAGGAAGGATTTTGGTTCACTCTTTTTACAGATCTTCTCTAAATCTCTAAGGTTTTTTGGCTGTCGCTTGGCAACTCAAAATTTCAGCTCCCTCTACAAATTTTCTATAAGATTAAGGTCTGGAGACTGGCTAGGCCACTCCATGACCTTAATGTGCTTCTTTTTGAGCCTCTCCTTTGCTGCTTTGGCAGTATGTTTTGGGTCATTGTCATGCTGGAAGACCCATCCATGACCCATCTTCAGTGTTCTGGCTGAGGGAAGAAGGTTCTCATCAAAGATTTTACAATACATGGCCCCATCCATTGGCTCCTCAATGCGGCAAAGTCAGCCTGTACCTTCAGCAGAGAAACAGCCCAAAAGCATAACGTTTCCACCTCCGTACTTGACTGTAGGTATGGTGTTCTTAGGATCACAGTCATCATTTTTCTTCCTACAAACACTGCTATTCGATTTAATGGCAAAGAGCTCAATTTTGGTCTCATCAGACCACAGCACTTTCTCCCAATCCTTCTCTGAATCATTTAGATGTTCATTGGCAAATTTTAGACAGGCCTGTACATGTGCCTTCTTGAGGAGGGGGACTTTGCGGGCCCTGCAGGATTTCAATCCATGGTGTATTGTGTTACTAATAGTTTGGTGACTGTGGTCCCAACTGCCTTGAGATCATTCACAAGCTCATCCTGTGTAGTTCTGGGCTGATACCTCATTTTTCTCATGATCATCCTTACCCCATGAGGTGAAATCTTGCATGGAGCTCCAGACTGAGAGCTATTGATGGTTATTTTGTATTTCTTCCATTTGCGAATAATCGCTCCAACAGTTGTCTCCTTGTCACCAAGCTTCTTTCTGATGGTCTTGTAGCCCATTCCAGCCTTGTACAGGTCTACAATCTTGTCCCTGACAACCTTTGACAGCTCTTTGGTCTTACCCATGGTGGTGCCCAAGAAAGAGATTCTGTGGACAGGTGTCTTTTATACTCATAATGAATTGTCATTAGGAGCACCTTCTTAAATTGACAGGACTAATCTGTGTACCACATAAGCACATTGCCAGTCTGTGGGAGCCAGAATTATTGTTGGTTGGTAGGGGATCAAATACTTTTTTTACTCACTGAGCTGCAACTCAGTTTATAAAATTTGTATCGTGGTTTTTCCAGCTTTTTGGTTGATATTCTGTCTCTATTATTTAAAATACACTGATTATAAAAATTGTAGACTCTTTATTTCTTTGCAAGTGGGCAAACGTATAAAATCTGCAGGGGATCAAATAATTGTTTTCACCACTGTATATGTTCAGCACTGTTTGAGCCCCAGTCAGGGATCACAAAGGCTCGTAACACCATCACTGATCACTGGGGACCCCAGTATAATATATCTTCCATGATCATAACTCCACATTAAATCTGTAAGTGGAATTATAACAGTCTGGAACAGTTACTTCTACTGATGGATTATATATTGATAATACAAAGCTTACTCAGAGGGAAAACATATGAAAACCTGATGTTTGATTCATTTTTGTTCCTTAAAAGCTCTATAAAGTAGTCCCCATTGACCTGCTTGCACTATAGGTTATACTCATATTTATGAGCTTACCTCATAACAGTCATATATCTTATAACTTATTAACAAATGCTTCTCAGAACATAGTATGCTGACACAATAGTATAAAAGCATATACAGTAGCTACGAACCTGTACATTAGCAGAGTCACCTCTAAACTGCCATCACACTAAAACAAATATGCCCACTTATAAGCCTTTATTGGCTTTACAAAATGCAGTGTGGTGGTATTCCTCTTGGTGGTAGATGCCTAAAATTATGGAAATAAAGTTGAAGCAGTATATACATCACATTCAGCCAGCTGTGTCCTCTGCATAATTGATTACAGCCTCAAAAATGGCTTTTCCTGTATGTGGCTGGTATAAAGTGCCTCTGTGAAGTATCTTCAAAGGTAAAGTGTATTTTCCAAACTGACTTATCCACACCAGGATATGGGTCTTAAAAGACCTCACTCTATGAGGGTAGATTTTTGCTCCCCTTTTTCTAAAATGGACGAATTTATGATAATCAAGGATATTAACTTGTTTTTAAGGAAAGTATTCTTGAGAATCCTGTGTCAAAAAAGAGATGAGCCTAATACATTTGTATCAAAACATACAGTGGAAGATAAATAATTTTATTTCTCTATTAGAAGAGAATGAAATTGAGGATACATCAGAAGAACACGAGGAGTGAAGGATTAGGAAACATGCTAATTTATGCATCAAATCTACTAAAATGCCCCCAATAGGAAACAATAAAAGATTACATTTATTCTTAGATGGTTGACTGGACAAGGAAAGGTAGTGATAACTTTAAAAATGTTGAGAGACAAGCCCTCAAAGAACTGATGGAAGATAAACAAGTGACAAAGGTGGAAATGTTGTTCTGTTGAGCATATTCCAGTGTGAAGATGAAGTAAAGAGACAGTTGTCAGTTAAGTCAAGATATGAGGAATTACCAACAGAAAGTACGAGTGCTGAAAAGTTAAAGAATTGAATACTCCAACATTTTACATCATACTTAAGATTAATAAAAATCCGGATAATCTCCCCAGACAACCGATCGTCTAGGCAATAAAAGACCCTCTTGAGCAAATTGGTGTTTACATAGACAGTCTATTAAAATCGATGGTGTTTTTATTGGGGTCATTTGTTCAAGATACATGTTATGTACTAGCAAAAGTTTCAGAAGTACAGGTAGAAGATGAATCATTACTAGTTGGGGTGGATGTAGAATGGCTGTATACCTCAATACCACATCATTGTGGTTTGAGAGTGATTGAGTACTTTTTAGAACTCTTATACCCACAGATGGGTCCACAAAACAAGTTTATCTTAGACCTGCTGCAATTTTCACTTGCTAATAACTATTTTCAGTTTTCAGGGAAGAGTCATCAGCAGGTTAGAGGCACCTTTATGGGAGAATTGTGGGCTCCAGCATATGCTTACCTCCAGCTTGGTTACTGGGAGGAGTAGGAGGTGTATGTGGCACCGATGCTCCTCAGCCACGTCAAATTGGGCTGAGGTACAACGACGACATACAGATTCTGTGGAAAGGTAGTGAAAGTGAACTATGAACATTTGCTGATGAACTGAATCAGAACCTGAGAAATATAAGGCTAACATATACAATTTTGCTCAAAAGTTTGCATACCCTTGTTTTTTACGAAAACATGCGTGAGCAGGCAAAACAAATTACTTCTGTTTCTTATGGGATTCATATTCAACTGTAGGTCATAACAGAATGGCACAATCATAAAACAAAACATGGCAACAAGTAAACAAATTAAATGACCCCTGCTTAAAAGTCTGCATACCCTTAGTTCTTAATACTGTCTATTGCCTAGCCTTTAATTGCCATTTTAACCTGTGTGTGTCACCATGTGTGTGTCTGTACCAAGGCCAAATATTCCAATGTAGGTAAAATTTTGATTAGGGCCATTTGGGTGATTCCTGTTATCATTATAACCACTTGTCTATTGGTCACTTATACCCACTTCCTGCCAAGGACAATTTTCAGCTTTTAGCGCTGTCACACTTTGAATGACAATTGCGCTGTCATGCAACATTGTACGCATATGAAATTTTTATAATTTTTTTCACACAAATAGAGCTTTATTATGGTGCTGTTTAATCACCATTAGGTGTTTTATTTTTTGCAAACAGGTAATTTTTTTCTTTCACTGAAGTGCATTGATGAGGCTGCACTGATAGGCAGCATTGATGGGCACTGATAGGCAGCACTGATGAGGTGGCATGGATAGGCGGCACTGATAGGCGGCACTGATGAGCTGGCACTGATGATGCTATACTGATATGCAGCAATGACGGGTACTGATAGGCAGTACTGATGGGCAGCACTGATGGGCACTGATGGGTGGCACTAACTGATGGAGCTGACTGGGGGCACTGCTGGGCACTGACTGGCTGCACTAATGGGTGGCACTGATCGGGGGCACTGCTGGGCACTGGTGGGTTGCACTGCTGGGTACAGATGGGTGGCGCTGCTGGGCACTTGTGGGTGGCACTGCTAGGCACTTGTGGGTGGCACTGTTGGGTACAGATGGGTGGCACTGCTAGGTACTGCTGGGCACAGGTGGGTGGCACTGCTGGGCACTGATCATCATCATATGACACCCTCCCAGAACTTAACCGCACTGTAGTCATCATTCAGCTATAGCACGGTTGGCAAGTGGTTAAAAGGAGCCAAACAACTATGCGAAAATAAATGGCTTCATAGGATCAGTATCCTTAACCAATTCAATACCGGGCAATTTTACACCTTCCTGCCCAGGCCAGTTTTCAGGTTTCAGCGCTCTCACACTTTGAATGACAATTGCGCGGTCATACAACATTGTACCCAAACTAAAATTTTATCATTTTCTTCACACAACTAGAGCTTTCTTTTGGTGGTATTTAATCACCACTGGGGTTTTTATTTTTTGCTAAATTAACAAAAAAAGATCAAAAAGTTATAAAAGTTTGCAAATAAATAATTGTTCTTCATAAGTTTAGGCCAAGATGTATTCTGCTACATGTCTTTGGTGAAAATAACCCAAATTAGGATGTATTTTTTAGTTTGTAGGAAAGTTATAGAGTTCACAAACTATGGTATAGATCTGAATATTGATCAGTCCTGAAGTACTGACAGCCAATCTAATTTCTTGAGGTCCAAGAATGTCAGAACAGTACAGATATCCCCCAAATGACCCCGTTTTGCAGAGTAGACAGTCCGACGTACTTCATAAGAGGCATGGCGAGTTTTTTGAAGTTGTATTTTTTTTGTCATAATTTTTCGGAAAATGAAAAAATTTAAAAAATTAGTTTCACTATTTTTTTTTTACATATTGTCACCAGTGCAGTACAGCATCATCATATAACTGGCATGGTGGTGATCAGGGACATTGACTGGTGACAGTATGAAAAAAAAAATATATATTTTTTTATTTTTTTTATTATTTTTTTATTAAATTTTTTTTCTTTTTTTTAAGATTTTTTTTTTCATATTTCACTATGACCAAAGTAGTACAATGTTACCATAGTAACATTGTACTACTTTGGGGAAGTGATCAGTATTTTTTTTTTTTTTACACAATTTGCTTATAGCAAAGAATTACTTTGCTATAAGCAAGCATTTACCTGAATGACATCGATTCATTCAGGGTTTTTTTTTTGTTTTTTTTTTGTGCTTAGCTGTGATTTGGCCACAGCTAATCACATGACAAGTGCATGTGATTAGCTGTGACCATTCACATCTAGACACTAGTATACAATGGATGGCATGAATGAAGCCATCCATTGTATACAACTGTCATGTGACCTGCTGTGATTGGTCACAGCAGGTCACATGGTACCGGCAACGGGGGCCGATACTCAGATCTGTCATCGGCCGTGTCCGAGGTACACAGCCAGTGACAGATTGCGCCGCTGCGAGGCTCTGCAGGAGCGCAATCTGCGCATGTGTGGGAGGACGCCATATGGTGTCCACCCGGAACGCTAATGACATTTGCCGGCCGCCATTCAGCCATAGGGCGGGCGGCAAATGGTTAAATAAAAGACAGTTTTTTGGCATGACCAGTTATATTTTCATTATCAATGCCACAATTTCACAATTTCTGCCAGGGTATGCAAACTTTTGAGCACAACTGTACCTATATTAATAAAGAGATCCCTTGTATTTAAAGATCACAGTGGAGAATAAAATCTTGGTTACAAAAACTTACTGTAATTAAACAGCAGCAAATATGCTGCTGCATGCAGATAGCTTCTACCGAGTGGAATAAAAGTGGAATACCAACAGGGCAGTTTTCATGTATTCGATGTAACTGCACCAAGATATCTGCCTATCAGCAAGAAGCAAAACAACTGTATGAGAGGTTTAGAGAAAGAGGATACTCACACAGAAAAATCATAATTGCCAGGAAAAAAGCAGCAATACAAGATCAGGAAAGCTTGAAACCAAAAGAAAAAAGACCATTAGGAGGTGAGGGGAAACCTGTAAGATTGATCACCCAATACAGGGTGCAATGGGATAGGGTAAGAGATGTACTCCAGAGACGTTGGAAAGTTTTAACTATTTATTATTATTATTATTAATATACAGGATTTATATAGCGGCAACAGTTTGCTCAGCACTTTGCAATATAAAGGAAGACAACAGAGAAACTATACAATTCAACACAAGAGGGTTAGGAGGGCCTTGCTCCTTGGAGCTTATAATCTAAGAGGTCCATCCATAGCCGAAATTGTTGGCCTTGAGCCCAAAATGATGGCACACAGGGCACAGGATCTGGGAGATACACTCAGAGTTTGTGAAGACCATGAAAATTGGTTGTCTTTGTACCCCAGAGCTAAGGGGATGTGTCCCTGAGGCCACTGTCAGGTATGCCTCTTCATGGACTGAACAAATGTGTTCTCTGATTCAGAAAATGAAAAATAATATAAGATAAATGAAAGAATTAACAGTTCTACAACCAGGATTATTTATGTGATAACATACCACTATGAAAAGATATATATAGGTAAAACAAAAGGCAGTTGAGAATAAGAATTGGGGATCACATGGGTGATATTTGCAAGAAGGATCCTGACAAACCTGTGACCTAACATTTTGCCATATTCCACAATGGAAAGTTATATTTAAGATGAAAGATATCTATGTATTAAAGATATCAGTGAGATAGGGTGACTTAAGTTCAGTAGTCCTGCAAAAGGAAAAATGTGGATCTATAGGGTAAACACATTGGTCCCCCAGGGTCCTAATACTGAACTTAATTTACAAGTGTTTTGGAAAGTATACATTTTGTATCCCAAACAGCCAAATGGTTTTACCTTTAAATAAGGTAAAGTAGGTGTCAGGGATCCCTCCATGCAGCCGTGCACCGGCGCCGGATCCCCTCAGGCCATGGCGGAGCGAGTGCGCATGCTCGGGAGCGTGCGGGGGCGCAGTAGAGTACACGTCACCGCAAGGCGGGCTATTTAAACCTGCAATATAATGTAATCAATGCCTTCTGGTCTATAATGTTCTGCACTCCATACCTGATTCTGTTGCCTGTATCCTGATCTGACCTGACTAAGAAAGAACTCCACCTGCACCGACCCCGGCTTATCCTTGACTATCCGCTTGCCTGCTCCCTTGTACTTGATTTTCTCGTTTGATCCTGATCCGGCTTGTCTGACTCTGCTGCACCTACTTACCTGTATCTGTACCTGGCTTGTATCCTGATTACGGCCATACTTACCTGCTGCTACACACACGGTCCTGCACCCGGTCTGCATCCTGGTCACCGCCATACTTACCTGCTGCTGCTCCCACGGTCCTGCACCCGGCCTGCATCCTGGTCACCGCCATACCTGCCTGCTACCGCATCCACGCTCCTGTGTCCATTCCCAGTCTGCATCCTAATTGCCACCATACCTGCCTGCTGCTGCACCTACGTTCCTGCATCCGCACCTGGCCTGCATCCGGATCTCCTGGGTCTTCACCTACCTACCAGCTCCAGACCTACCTGGCACTCGTGCCACTCCTGGCTCTGTGCCCTCTGTTCCCACTATCAGGGGCTCCGAGCAGGAGTAGTAAGAGGACGTCTCCTCTCCACGTCAGGCTCCCCAAGCAGGTACGTGACAGCAGGAGAGATAACATCAAGAATACGTGTTGACTGCTCCATTTTTTACTCTACCTATCTTTTTATATTCTTTCTACCTGTCCCTTGATGGCTATAGAACCCTCATGAACTTACTACTATGAATTTTTCAGCTTTGGTAAATAGTTTTGTGATGAACAACCTGGCATCCTGACTGGGTACCTCTGCCAAACAGTGCCTCCTGTCGTCCAAACCCTTCCATCAGACTGATAGCTATTACCAGACCTTTACCCCAAGCATCATACACAGATAAGATGTTGAGGTAAAACCAAAAAATTTGCTTTTTATTAAAACCCAGACACATACTTTATACCCCCAGGAGGACATTCCCCTCTTGGGGATATTAGCATAGATAAGAAGTACAACCAGTAAAAACATGACAATGCAACCTTTAAACATTAATCTAATAAACAGCTAGGCACCTAGACAAGTCTTATCAGTATGGCTAGTAATCACAGGAATTCTCCACCTTGCCTCCTTTGTCTATGTGCTGGAAAACATGTCCACAATAAGTCGATTAGCTAGGGCATACCCGACAGGATGCCCAAAACAGTTCCAAAGCCCCAGATACATAAAGTACATTACACCACTCATTTCTAAATGTCCCACCCCATATCCAGCTCGGATTTAGGTTACCAAGTAGCATATCATTGGCAGAGATAGTATAAAAAGCTAATAATAGTAGCCGGGGCAAAATGGGCAAATGCTGTATTATGCAGCTCTCAAAGACGGGCCAGGGCAAAATAAGGAATATGCCCAAGAAGAGTTCCATATAGGTTGAAGGTGCGTCTGCACCATCTGTCTGACACAATGTTTCTGCAGATGCACCACTGTTCTGGGGATTTCCTGGCTGCATAATTCTAGTAGATACTCCCAGACAGTCAAAGGGTTTCAGGACCCAGCTCTCCTCCATGTTCTGACCAGGAGAAGCAGACTAATTCCCCAGTCTCCTTCATGGGCCATAATAAGTGAGTAGAAGGCTAGCCCATAGTCCCCTCCAAAAGCCCCTGTCCCAGTTGGGTCTGTCACAAGTTTCACATTCACAAACAATGTACAAAGCCAGACTTGGATGAATATAGTATGCTGAGTTTCTATAGTATGTAAATACGCACCTATTTGCAATAATGGCCTATCTATTATTATCCCTGATTTTGTGGTCAGTCCACAATTAACTTAATCTTGAATACAGGTTTGGTATGTGGATACACCAATACCACTGTAGATGTGGAAAACTATATTTTATAATGGCATGTTTCACTTGAAGTCTCTTTTTGATTGTTTCTAGGGCAGAAATATATTAGGCAAGAGCTCTGCCTAACAACTTTAAATGTTCCCGCACTATATACAGTATCTCAAGGCTTTGATTGCTATATCATGCTTTTGCGCACATCTACCATGAATTTGTAATAGCAAAAATCTACCTTCATATAGTGATGTCTTAAGAATGTTAGGACCTATATCCTGATGTAGACAAGCCAGTTTGGAAAATACACTTTACCTTTAAAGTTACTTCACAGAGTCACTTTATACCAGCTACATAGTAGCCATTTTATAGGCTGTAATCAATTATACAGAGACCACAACTGGCTGAATATGGTGTATGTACAGCTACACTATGATTCCAGAATTGCATGCATCTATCACCATGAAGAATACCACCACACTGCATTCTGTAAAGCCAATAAAGTCTTGTAAGTGGACATATTTATTTTAGTATGATGGAAAACTAGAGGTAACTGTGCTAATGTACAGGTTCATGACTATATGCTTTTATACTATTGCTTCAGCAAGCTATATTCCACTAAGCATTTGTTAATAAGTTACCAGTTATATGGCCCTTATGC
Source organism: Staurois parvus (assembly GCF_062004578.1). Taxonomy (NCBI): domain Eukaryota; kingdom Metazoa; phylum Chordata; class Amphibia; order Anura; family Ranidae; genus Staurois; species Staurois parvus. The sequence goes on along the minus strand of NW_028318500.1, from coordinate 3,004,224 downwards.
GGTAAACTCATAATTATACTTATAACCTATAGTGCAAGCAGGTCAATAGAGACTAAGTTATAGAGCTCTGAAGGGCAAAAAATGAACAAAACATCAACTTGACCAGGTTTTCATACATAATATAATGTGGTTTATCAATGTTTTCCCTCTGAGTAAGCTTTGCATTATCAAAACATAATCCGTCAGTGGAAGTAACTGATCACGACCATTATAATTCAAAGTGTAGCACTATTCCCATAGGAGCCGCTGGAATACTGTCTAGGTCCTCCTCAAATACTTTGCCCTGCAGCCAGGTACATAGGGTCATTCACTTATTTCTCCAATAATGAGTCTAGGGGTGTTGTTTTTATTTTTTGAGGAATTGGGATAGGGATGAGGGAGATGAGTGGGATACTCCAGGTTAGGAGCTATGTACACTAAGGAATTTGTCTAATCTTCAGGTCAAGCTATATCAGAGTCCATGCTTGAATCAAAGAGTGGACTTTAGTTTAAGGCAGTAGTGACATGTCGTAGCAGTAGCAGCAGTAACTTCTTTAGAGCCACAAGGCAGTGTTCCTTTAGGTAGTGGTGGGCAAATGGACCAAGCTCTTCAGAATACCAGCCAGTATTTCCTTTGCTAAACCTGCAGCTCACATCCTAGCACTAGAAGGGGTTAAACAGCATACAGCCTCTAAGATCCTTAGGGAAGCCTGTGCTCACAAAGCCCAAGAGCCGCTGACACCTTCCTCCAGGCCAGATCTTCAGGAAACAGCCCCTCAGTCAGCATAGCAGAACCCAAGTCTCAGCAATTCAGGCCCTCAGGTAGCCCACCTGAGCCTACGGTAGCAGCTGCCTGGGAGGGCAATGTGCTCTCTTCCATTCTTGGACAATCATAGACAGGAAAGACCCCGAGCCCCATTGTGTGCTCACTAACTATATACAGTTACCCAGCAAGCCTTAGAGCCCCTTTCTGTGGGATAGCTAAGGATGTATCAATATTCATGCTGCCATCTGCAAAGCTCCACACCTATCATCCAGAAACTTCTGCAGTCTTCTGGATACAGAGTAAGCTAGGCAGACTAGCAGCACCTGAGCACACAGAGCAGACCTCACTAAATAATCACAGCTCACTCAGTACAGTGAGCCAACTATACGTTTACCTAGAAATAATTACAGTCACTCTGCCTACAGAGTGACCACTAAATTTACCAAAAACACAACTAATCCTATCTACCTAATCCTAGCATCTACCTAGGAGGGTGCTACAGATTTATTGTGGACTCAGCGATGGCATTATGAGCCTTTGTGACCGATAATCTGGGCCCAATCAGTAATGTCACTGGTTTATAACTTGGACTTCTGAACATATGGTGTATTATTTTAGCTATTTTATGGTTAACTTTTGGTGTAGGATGTTGTGTGAATAAGATATATTTTTTGAACATTTATTGAGCATGTCCTTGTGATAGCATGTGATACTAATAAACTTTTTCAAGCAAAATCATTTTTGCATGTCAAGCCACAGGAGTCCCCTTATGTAACCACTGATTTAACTTAGGTGTCTGTACCTACGTTTTGTTATGATATGTGGATAAGGTTACGGTTAAGATTTATCAGTTGAGCCTGGAGCTTTTTATGTTTTCTTAATATGTGTTATACTAAAGCAAAAAGATCATATTCAGAGATTAGTAATTAATGATTCATACTCTGAATGGTCTAGAGTTGTTAGTGGTGTACCCCAAGGTTCAGTGTTGGGACCCTTACTTTTTAATATATTTATAAACGATATAGGGTCTGGGATTATAAATCCCATTTCAGTCTTTGCAGATGACACCAAGCTGTGCAGTGGAATAACGTCCTTATAGGATGTCTTCAATTTACAAGCCAACCTCGATGTACTGTTTAATTGGGCAAATGAGGTTTAATGTTGATAAATGTACGGTTATGCACTTGGAGGCTAAGAATATGCATGCATCATACATACTAGGGGGGTACAACTGGGGGAATCAATGGTGGAGAAGGATCTAGGAAGGTTTAGCTTAATAATGGCATGCAATGCCAAGCTGCTGCTTCTAAAGCAAGCAAAATCCTCTCTTGTATTAAAAGAGGTATAGACTCCAGAGAGAGAGATATCATATTACCCCTGTACAAATCATTAGTAAAACCTCATCTGGAATATGCAGTTCAGTTTTGGGCACCAATTCACAAAAAGAATATTGGGGAACTGGAGAAAGTACAGAGAAGGGCAACCAAACTGATAAGAGGCATGGAGGAGCTCAGTTATGAGGAAAGATTAGAGGAACTGAAATTTATTCTCTTTTGAGAAGAGGAGATTAGGGGGGATATGATCAAAATGTATAAATACATCAGTGGTTCATATAGTGACCTCGGTGTAGAGTTATTCACCATGAGGTCATCACAGAGGACAAGGGGGCACTCTACGTCTAGAGGAAAAGAGATTCAATTTTAATTTTAAGATGTGAAAATGTGGAATAGATTCCCTCAAGAGTTGGTTCTGGCCAGCTCAGTGGATTGCTTTAAAAAAGGCCTGGATTATTTCCTAGATACACAGAATATAACTGGTTACTAACATTTATAGGTAAAGTTGATCCAGGTATATCCGATTGCCTCTCGGGGGATCAGGAAGGAATTTTTTTTCCCCTGCAGGAGAAAATTTAATCATGCTTTGCTGGTTTTTTTTTGCCTTCCTCTGTATCAACTGTGGGTATAGGATTATAACTTTTTTTTTTTTTGGTTGAACTGGATGGACGTTTGTGTTTTTTTCAGCCAGACTAACTATGTAACTATGTTAGGAAAGCACCTTGATCCAACTGTGGGTCCTCTGAGTTGTGACGGAAACTTGTTATTATTATACAGGATTTATATAGCGCCAACAGTTTGCTCAGCGCTTTACAATATAACAGGAGACAATACAGAAACAATACAGTTTAATACAAGAGGGATAGGAGGGCCCTGCTCCTTGGAGCTTACAATCTAAGAGGGAGGGGCTAGTGGTACAAAAGGTAGTAACTGTAGGGGATGAACTGGTAGGAGGAGTAGAAGATTCCATTATTAGCTGAGGGAAGGATAGGCTTCCCTAAAGAGATAGGTTTTCAGAGGTCGCCTAAAAGTGAGCAGAATAGGCGATAGTCTGATAAATTGTGGTAGAGAGTTCCAGAGGATGGGGGAAGCTCTGGAGAAGTCCTGGAGATGAGCATGGGAGGAAGAGTCGAGGGAGATAGAGACCAGGAGATCGTGCGAGGAGCGGAGAGTACGGTTTGGGTGATATTTAGAGACAAGTTTGGAGATGTAATTTGGGGCAGAGTTATACATGGCTTTATATGTTATTGTTAATGTTTTGAATTTTATCTGTTGGGCAATGGGAAGACTTAAAGGATAAGTTCACCTTTGGGAACATGTTGCATGTTCCACCCATTTTGTACTATGTTCCCACTCCAGCAGCCACTGCCCGCTTCACTGCCTCTAGCGACAACAAGGGGGATATTCTCCTCTGCCCGTCCGGCTGCGTTATTCATTCACAGAGTTCTGTGAATGGGAATATACAGGTACCCACAGCCTTTGCAGCTGTCGGCTTGTAGTTCTCAATGAACTACAATAGCACTGTTGAGTGGTCTGTTCATTGTCTCTTCTTGTCAGTGTGTCTCTGCCTGTCCATACAAGGTACGAACCAGGGACGGACTGACAACTCATGGGGCCCCCGGGCAATAGGGGATCATGGGGCCCCTGTGTCCTTGCCCAAACTCAAAAAAGCCTATGAAAAAGGTACCAGGGGCATCTCATGGGGCCCCCTACTGACCCCGGGCCCTCGGGCAGTCCCAAGTATCCAAATGGTCAGTCCGCCCCTGGTACAAGCAGACAGATACACTGATAAGTCTGCAGGAGTCCTGCATGGCACCCGCAATCTGCTGAACATAGGTGCAATGATTTACAGGCTCCAAGTAGAAAAAAATATTAAATGCATATTTTATTACATGCAAACATTTTTTTTTTTTAACCACCTCCCGCCCGCCATATAGTACAATGACGGGCGCAAGGTGGTTCTCTCGTTCCATTGTCACCACGCATGCGCGGCTCAGGGAGCGCGCAGCACGGTGATCGGTGGTGCGCTGTGTCCCTCGAACACAGCGGATCACTGATCACGGAAAGAGCCAAAGATGTCGGCTCGGTCATGTGATCAGCTGTGTCCAATCATAGCTGATCACATGCAAACAGGGAAATGCCGGTTATCGGCATTTCTCTCTTCTCGGGCTGTCACGCTGACAGCTCGAGAGGAGAGGAGAGCCGGTAATCGGCTTTCCGCGGAGGGGACATGTGCACTGATCATCAGGGCACTGATGATCAGTGTGCCCTGATGAACAGTGTAGCCCCATCAGTGCCACCTGTCAGTGTCCATCAGTGCCACGTGCCAGTGCCCATCAGTGCCATATCAATGCCACATATCAGTGCCTGCCAGTGCACATCAATGCCACATATCAGTGCCCATCTGAACTGCCTTTCAGTGTCACCCATCAGTGCCAGTCAGTGCCACCTATCAATGCCAATCAGTGCCACCTATCATTCCTGCCAATCAGTGCCGCCTATCAGTGTGCATCAGTGCCGCCTATCAGTGCCGCCTATCAGTGCGCATCAGTGCCGCCTATCAATGCCAGTCAGTGCCGCCTAACAGTGCCAGTCAGTGCCGCCTAACAGTGCCAGTCAGTGCCGCCTATCAGTGTTGCCTATCAGTGCCATGTGTCAGTGCTGCCTTTCAGTGCCCATCAGTGATGCCTGTCAATGCCCATCAGTGCCACCTAAAAGTGCCTCCTCATCAGTGCCCATCAGTGCCACCGATCAGTGTCCATCAGTGCACATCAGTGAAGGAGAAAAATCACTTATTTACAAAATTTTATAACAAAAACTAAGAAAAAACTTTTTTTTTCTAAATTTTCTGTGGTTTTTGGTTTGTTTAAGAAAAAATAAAAAAACCCAGAGTTGATTAAATACCACCAAAAGAAAGCTCTATCTGTCACACAAAAATGACAAAAATTTCATATGGGTACAGTGTTGCATGACCGCGCAATTATCATTCAAAGTGTGACAGCACTGAAAGCTGGAAATTGGCCTGGGCAGGAAGGGGGTATAAGTGCCCTGTAGGCTTGTGGTTAAAGATGTACTTATCCTTCAAAGCTGCGGACTTAGTATACACAGGGAAGTGAAACCAACTCTGTGGTGTTCCCAAGGAGGGAAATGGAGGTTTGAGAGCTTAAAGATGTGTGCACTCTGCACTGAAATTACTGCTATAGAATGTCTAACCTAGCACGTGACGATCTGTGTCGAATAATCTGCTAGTATATCAATATGATATGTCATGGACAAGTCATTATAAAGTGCAAGAAATGGATTTGTGCGTGGACATTCCTTTGTTTTCAGATATTAAGGTCTCTGGCTGGGGATGTCATTAGTGGGACTCAGCCAGCAGTATGGCGCAATATGGAAGAGAGTTTTACACCAGTTGGGTGGTTGTCCAATTCAAGAAGAAGCAGGGCAGGGACTTACAATTTGACACTAACACCTGCCTAGTTGTCGTCCACCTTACATAATGGAAAATACATTTTTTTTAGAATTCTGTGTGTAATGATGTAATTTACTTTCTGCCTGTTTGAATATTCTAAGAAACAGGCAATAAAAAAATCCAATGCTTAAAAAATTTGTAATTTATTTAATGTTAATTTATGCTGAATTCTTCAATTTTTCTGTTCTCTGTGTTTGCTGCCCCTGGTTTGCAAAGGCAGAGCCAGTTTTGACAACTGACCACTGATGTTTCATTAATTTTTCTACTCATCTATGGCCAGCTTTAGTTACTGGTTACATTAAGCTCTAAATTGGGAGACTGGGGGTGGGTTTTAAAAACTAATACTTTTCTCTTATAGCACTGTAATGTGTTAGGACCTCTTAAAACATCTGTCATTGACATGCTTAGGTAAGCCACGTTAGCATATATGGAATCAAGCTCAGCCTCTTTCTTTGTATTGTAAAGCAGAGGGGTAGCATCATCTTTTCATAATCTGTGGTTGGCAATCCTAGAATTTGGATCATATTCTTGGCTGTCATGGCCACTCTTGTTCTGCTCTGGAGCCCGTAAAGCCTGTTCTGAGTCTTCTCCATCTAGTAATCCGGATGTACAGTATATGTGGAGAAGGCCGGACATGTGTGGTGTTGAACTTATTGTGTAGTGCAGAATTGTGTACACAGATCAAAAAGTAATCCCCTTGTAGCTTCTTTTGTTTTCAGCAGTCTCATATAGATATGAAGATGAAGATTTAAAACACAACCAAGTGTTACTGAAGCTAAGCATCCCAATTTAGTTTTGGGATTTCATTGCTATTTATTTAATAATTTCTTCATGTATTGGTTTAACTATTTAGTTCAGTTCATCTAATTAGTAATCTATTTCTTACATATTAATACATTAATTGTATTTATTCAGTTAATATTCTCATGTTTGCACTTATTATAAAAGTAATTGTTGAAGTGCAGATCTGTGTCCTGTTTTTAACAGTTGAATAACAGAGCCGGAAACAACCAACAGGCTGTGCAAGTTGTTGTCAGAATACCTGAACAATGTCTGCATTTGATTGGCTGCAGCTGCTGTTTGGCTGATAATTTTCTGCTTGGCTCCTTCGCATTTTCTTTCGGATGATGTCAGATGGGAGAGTGCCAAAAGGGCCACCCATAAAGCAAATTTTAGCCTGTTTATTAGGAAATTCGCTCAATGAGTGACCAGTTTTAAGCAGAAAACCTAATTGCATTATGCTGCTGTGTGCTTGTGTGTTTAAACATTTGTGGCTTAGTCATTATTTTTTATTATTAGCGTAAAAGTAATTCAGCACTGTGCACTAATTCAGCAGTAATCAATATAACTTATATTGTGTGTAACAAACACCTAATAGTATGTATGTTCGTATGGAATATGAAAAAAAATTTTTTTCTTGAGCTCAAAGTACATAATCTCATGTCTACTCTTCCAGACAGTAGTCCAGGACATGGTGAACAAGTAGTAACCCTTCTTCCATTTACGGTTGTCAGCCTTACTCCATGTACTTGTTTTACAAACCATTTTGTAATTGAAATGTTCTTAAAAAATACTATTCTGTTTCAGCCTATAGTTCAGGGGATTTTCTAATACTGTTAAAAATTAAACTGTCAATGCAACAACCTGGGGCATTCAGCACACTAAATTCCCCAAAAATCCTAATTTACTACGTCTGAAATTAGATTTTTTTTTTTGAGCTGGAAGACACATTCCAGGCACCCCATGCAATAGATGTGTTTTTTGGTGAAATACTTTTGCAGTTGAACTCTGGGATATGTAAAATAAGCATCCATTAGTACACCCTCCTACATAAAACACTAGAATTTTTTTAAATCCTTACGATTTAGGAGAAAAATCTAATTGAATTTGCATGTCCTCATCTCTGTAATTCAAAAAATAAGAGTATCTGCTCTGCCAAGGAGGAGATGCAACAGTAGGGATTACATCATATTTTATTACTATTTATTTATTTATTACAGGTACTTATATAGCGCCATCAATTTATGCAGCACTTTACATAAATATTATACATTCACATCAGTCCCTAACCCTCAAGGGGTGTACAATCTAAGGTTCCTAACTCACATTCATACATACACATACTAGGGCCAATTTAGACAGGATCCAATTAACCTCCCAGCATGTCTTTAATATCCTCTCCCCTCTCTCTGCAGTAAAATGAAACTACAGTTCCCATCAATCACAGGGAATTGTAGTGAATGTGGGCGGGTACACTATTCTTATACATCAGGGGTGTCAAACTGGCAGCCCTCCAGCTGTTGCGAAACTACAAGTCCCATCATGCCTCTGCCTTTGGGAGTCATGCTTGTAACTGTCAATCTTCCTAGATTGTAAGCTCCAAGGAGAAGGGCCCTCAAATCCCTCTTGTATTGAACTGTATTGTTGCTGTATTGTCTCCCGTTATATTGTAAAGCGCTGAGCAAACTGTTGGCGCTATATAAATCCTGTATAATAATAATAATCTTGCAATGCCTCCTGAGACTTCTAGTTTGGCAACAGCTGGAGGGCCGCCAGTTTGACACCCGTGCTGTACATGTTGAATGTATCTGATAATCTCAGTTCGCCCACCACAGCAAGTGGAACTGAATTACAGCACAGCTTCCTGGAGAAAGAACTACAGAAGGGATGTGCCAAGACCAGTGGCTGGGGGAATAGGAGGCATAGCAGCCACTGGTCTTACAAACAGAAAGCCAAAGAGAATTAACGGTTTGATTTGAAAATGAACAGGATATTTCAGAGCAACTACTGAGTGAACCAGAAGATGGATGAAATATTCACTGAAGGTAGAAAATCAGCAACAAGGATGTGTAAAGAAGTTTTTGCCTGGAGTTCTGTTTTAAAGACTCTTTTACTCCTAAATGTTTTAAAAATGTCCCTTTCTGTTTCAGCCTATAAATAATGTGATTTTTCTAATACTGTCAATTAAATTGTCAAAACTACAAAATAAGGAAAACATGAATTACTTTAGAGGAAAAACTCTATAAATGTGCATATATTGTATCTGCAAACAAACCTGAAGTTATACTTTTTTCAGAAGAAACGTCACTGACAACGTTCAACATATGGCAGTCTGTACTTTGCATATGACTCAGAATTATGACAAACGTTATGTCTTAAGAACTTTCCTAACCTCTATAAATGGAAATGAGTAGCTGTATTTATTAGTTTACAGCCTGCTGCAGAGTATTAAGAGCTAACCAGGAACCAGTGCACAAAGAAAAAGCAGTAGGTGTGTTGAAGGGCAGTTCTACTATCACTAAATAAACCCAAAAGTGATATCACATCTCCGTATACTGACATCACGAAAACCTAGTCTGCGGTAATTAGGTGTTGAAGGTTGAGAGATAGCAGCTCTTGTATTTTAAAATATAACCAGTACCGTCCCACCACTTGTTGCCCTCTGAGGTTGTTACTCCTGTAACTAAGCACTCCTTTAATACCAGCAGCTTCCAAAAGCCATTTGAGTCTGGACCTCCAAAATTCCTGTGCTACAAAGTGTATAAAGCAACCCCACCGATTTCCAAATAATCTTCTCTGCCCATTGTCTCTGCAGAACAGCTCAACTCTTTCATGTGTCTTCAAAGTTAGTGTCCAGGTAGAAACACAAACTACAAGCAGTGACAGAAAGCAGATGGTGCAGATGCAATGAAATGGATATTAAACCTCAATTAATTATACTCACAAAGGGGATTAGATCAACCAGCATGTCTAGAACTAAATCCTGACCAGGGTTCTGCTTTTTCAGGGGAAACCTTTTATCCAAAGAGATATTCTGTTCTTCTTATAATCCGTTAAGCACTTCCCCGATACACACCCTTGATTAACCACTTGTATATCGTGTATGTCTTTCAGGAATCTTTAGCTATAATGAAAATGGAAAACACTGTTGGAAATATAAGAAAAAAAAACAGAGAGAGAGATCATCTGGGCAGCACAATGTCTAAATGGTTAGCACTTCTGCCTGGCAGTACTAGGGTTGTTGGTTAAAATCCCAACCATGACACCTCCTGCCTGGAGTTTGCATGTTCTCCCTGTGCCTGTGTGGGTTTCCTCTGGGTACTTAAGTTTCCTCCCACACTCCAAAGACATGCTGGTAGGTTAATTGGCTCCTGTCTAAATTAGCCCTAGTATATGTATGTATGAATGTTGGTTAGGGACCTTAGATTGTACACCCCTTGAGGGTTAGGGACTGATGTACAATATATGTGTAAAGCGCTGCATACATTGACAGCGCTATATAAGTACCACAAAAAAATAAAACATCTTTAATCTAAATAGCAAAATCTTCAAAAGCATCCCCTGTGCCCTTTAGAAGGCAATTATTCATGTACATTTGCCAAATCGATGTTGTAATTAACCACTTGACCTCCAGAGGATTTACCCCCCTCAATGACCAGGCCTCTTTTTGCTACTCGGCGCTGCACTAATTCAACTGATAATTGCGCGGTCATGCAATGCTGCACCCAAACAAAATTTACGTCCTTTTTTTCACACAAATAGAGCTTTCTTTCGGTGGTATTTGATCACCGTGCGCTTTTTTTATTTTTCACGCTATAAACAAAAAAAGGCCAAAAATTTTGAAGAAAAACAATATTTTTTACTTTCAGCTATAAAAAATATATAGTAAACTCAAAGTTAGTTATAAATTTAGGCCAAAATGTATTCTGCTATATGTTTTTGGTAAAAAAAATCCCAATAAGTGTATATTGATTGCTTTGTGTGAAAGTTATAGCGTCTACAAACTATGGTATAGATACTGCAATTTACGCCATTTTTTTTGCTATACAGCGCTGCGCTAGTTTAACACAAATAGAGCTTTCTTTCGGTGGTATTTGATCGCCTGTGCGGTTTTTATTTTTTGCGCTATAAAAAAAAAGTCTGACAAATTTGAGGAAAAAAAAACAATATTTTGGACTTTTTGCTATAAAACATGTCCAGTAAAAAAAATTTAAAAATCAAATTTAGTCATAAATTTCTGCTAAAATGCATTCTGTGACATGTCTTTGCTAAAAAAAAAAAAACAATACGTGTAAATTAATTGGTTTACGTGAAAGTTATAGCGTTTACAAATGGCGGGAAAGATACTGGGATTTTTAGTTTTTTTTTATACTAATAATGACGGCGATCAGCCACTTATGGCGGCGATCAGCGACTTATGGCGGGACTGCGGCGGACATTCTGACACTGGGGGGTAATGATACAATATATGTGTAAAGCGCTGCATACATTGACAGCGCTATATAAGTACCACAGAAAAATAAAACATCTTTAATCTAAATAGCAAAATCTTCAAAAGCATCCCCTGTGCCCTTTAGAAGGCAATTATTCATGTACATTTGCCAAATCGATGTTGTAATTAACCACTTGACCTCCAGAGGATTTACCCCCCTTAATGACCAGGCCTCTTTTTGCTACTCGGCGGTGCACTAATTCAACTGATACTGGGGGGTAATGACTTGGGGTCACTGACATCCCCAGTGACACCAATACAGTGATCAGTGCAAAAAAAACCACTGACACTGTACTAATGGCACTGGGGAGGAAGGGGTTAAGTTTATTATTCAGGGTAAGGGTTAACTGTGTGAGGGGAGTGTTTTACTAGGGGGCAGGGGTGTGTACTGCAGGGAACACCGCTGATCGGGAGAGAGAAACTCTTCTGTCCTGATCAGCGTGTCCTGGAGCTGTCAGGGAACTGACAGAAAGCACAGCTACTGCAGTTGTGCTCTCTGTCAGCGATTGCCGCCGATCGCCGGGACATAGCCGGTAACAACCGGCTGTGACCCGGCGACTGACATCCGCAGCTGTGATCGGCGGGACAGGCAGGGCGGCGGAGTGCCTCGCGTGCGCCCCCTACCTGTTTTAAAAACACACGTTTTAAAACGTGCTTTTGCCCAGCCATGCCACCCTGCCGCCGTATTTCTACAGTGGCTGGGCGGCATGTGGTTAAACTTTTCTCCTACTTAAAGCTGGATAGGTACTTGGTACCCATTACCAATCCTTTGATTTACCTGTTGTAAGAATAGTCAAACCAAAAGTAATTTCCGAATAATGCCAATTTTAAAAATTGTTGAAAACAAACACCATCTGTGAAATGTATAAATCTTATCTTAAAAAAATCCATAATTATTTTCTTCCCTTTTTCAAAAAGAATCATTGTACAAAGTCACATGACATTCATGATACAAATAAACATTACTGACACCCATTGAAGCTGTCCCATTTGGTATATAACATCACGTCAATCTTTTCGATAAGGTGGGAGCTGATACTGCCCAGATTGTAGAAAAATGTTACTGTATTCTCCCTCCCTATTGTTATAAAATGGATTCCAGATATGATGAGGTACCGCAAAGGATAGTATATGAACCACATGCCTCAAAGGGCCATTACATCCTTAAGGACTACTCTCTAATTCCTTTTTATATATTTGTTTTAGCATAATTACTTTTTTTACTATTTTTTTTTCTTTTCGATAAGGGAGCTGATACTGTACCTCAACCAGTTGTAAAAAATGTTACTGTATTCCCCCTCCCTATTGTTATAGAATGGATTCCAGATATGATGAGCCACCTCATAGGGGCATTACATCCTTAAAGTGTTACTAAACCCACTACAGTAAAATCAGTCTGTATATGCAGTAAAGCATGCTTGTTATACCCACGTTGGAACCTAAGGGGTTAATCTTATGCATTGTGTAAAAAGGCTGTTTGATCCTAACTTCTCTGATTCTCCCCTTCTTCCAGTGCTCCCCTCTTATCTCCTGATAAGACATATCATGTGGAATCATTCTGCACATCCTCAGTTTGGTGTGTATTGCTAGAGAGGTTTTTTTTTCTTGGATGAGTGCATGTGATCAGCCCAGGACCAATCACCCAGACAGAGGTCAGGGGTCCTGCATCCTCCTAGAGCAGAATGAAAACTCCTCCAAGTATTAACATGTGCATGGCTGGACACTGATAGAAGTCACAAGACTGCTCTAACTGCAGAAGAGAAAAGGTATTTAGCAGTTTATATTTCCATGTCCTGTGTACTGTGGGAGATCAGATATAGTACATACAGGGTCTTGGGTTTAGTAATACTTCACGTGGGTCCTGGCGGCCATCTTTGATTCATGTTAGCTGATCAGTAATTGTCTTTCCTTATGATTTTACCTGCTTACTGGTTGCAATAAATAAAACATAGTGGAAACAATATCATGCTATTGGCCTCCTCCTTCTGGGGCTCTATGTGAGCTTCCCACTACCCACAGAGCCACGTGAAATGAGGTTAGAGCCATGGCTGACAGCTGAGTGAGCAGAGAGCAGCAGCAGACCAGACCATATTCCAGAGGGATTTCCAGCTAACATTGAGAGTATTATCTCTTAAATGCGCATATTGATTGCACATCTGGTGAGTGTGCAGTCTTTTATAAGTTTACATACACCATCACCTTCTGAATATACTACCAGTTTTTCGGAATCCTTGTGATCTTCCATGCACCTAACCCACTGGGATATTGTGCACTATATGGTGACATATATCACTATATATGAATGAGTAGTCACGACGCAGTGACACGGATAAATGATTATATGTGTGGATTACAGGCTTTGCACTTTACTGTATGCACCATTATGGGTCACATGTAGTGTCATGGAAATTTTGTATTTACAGGTTGAACTTTAAATGTGTCATATATTAGTGTTATTCATATGTCTCTCATGTGGCTTAATTAAAGCTCTGAAGGCTGCAATTGGGCCATGCGCATTTACAATGTATGTATTATAGTACTCAGCTCGGTAATGGATGAGATAGCAGATCTGCGCTTATAGACCGGCGTGTATACCACCACGGCATTCGATGTGAATGCCACCAGTGGTAGGGCGCGGGCCTGTATCCACATATCAGCAGCATAGTACCACATGGACTTCGTATCGCCAGGCGCCAAGCAGTGCGAACTCCGCGTGTAGGCTCATGTATATCTTACAAGCCATTACCGACCTGAACTGTATCTGGATGGATGTGTTTTAATAAAGATCGTATCGGGCCCATTCAGATACAGACTGACACTGTTTAATCTAGGGGATGCTTGTACAGAGAATGGACATACTGCTAGGAGCTGATAGGATAGGGGGAAGTTTACTCTCCTCAGAGAGCTCACCATGGGAAAGGGGGAGGGGAGAACTGGTTTCCAGTATAGATAAAAGGAAAGGCTATGCTCCAATCAGGATGTACATTCTGTGTATAGACACTCCCCATGCATTGTTCTGTGGGAGGGGATTGACCTGACTCATGTGGGGGGCGTGTGTGTGTTTGTAATAAAACCGGAGGCTGAGAATGGAAACGGTCTCTATGTGAATTCCAACAGCAACCTGAGAGTGTCGTGTGATCATTCCTAGGTAACTGGAGCTCCATTTTCCCCACATCTCGAGATAGCTAAACCAGTTGGAGGCACAGGAATCGTGGAGTTTAGCTGCAGTCGCGGTAAGCAAGATTCGCACAGCTTTATGAGGGATTGCTGCGCATCCAACTGCGAGTACTCACGGTAAGGAGAAATTCGTTAAAAGCGAATTTCCAAGACAGTAGTGACTAGTATTATTTAACACATTGAGTCACGTCATTTATTTATTTATCAGCACTTTATTATCAGTCACTTTTTGCATATGTTCATATTGTATACATTATTTGTGGTAATTTTCCATTCAAGCGCTGCACCCATTGCTTATATAACACTTTAAGGACTACTCTCTAATTCCTTTTTATATATTTTTGTAGCATAATTACTCAATTTCTTTTACTAAAAGTATTGTTTAACTGCAGGTGCACCTCTTCCTCATACTGTATTTTTATTCCCACATTAGTGGTATTAAAACCAAAACCAAAAATGTAATATAATGCAGCCTACCAATTCTTAAATGTAATGTCTGCATTAGTTTTCTTTTTTCTGACTTTTTTCCTATGTTTTCATCTGGTGATCTGGCCAGGAAGATGCCTCCTGTATTAGAGTACTAAATAAAGTATTGGGTTATTGCCAAAACATACACAAACACAGGGGTATCACATCCCAATAGAGAACATTGTGGACAAATAGGGACTTTATCGGTACCCCATAAAATTTTCAGAAAATAGAATAAAATGTACAAACTTTATTACATGGGCAAATACATAAAAACTTTACCATGTACATATTTTACTTCTGTTTTGTTCTCTGGTGGTTTTGGTCAAGGTGTAGATGTACAAGTGCCAAACAAGTTGGTTTTCATGCGCATGGCTGCAGCTACTGCTAATTATGTGTATGACATTTATAATTAGTTTTAATCATAAACTACTTTTGTTTATTGTTTTCTATCTTTTATTTTTCTAGTTTCTTTACTTACCTTCTGTCATTTGGATGAGCGCTCGCCCTGAGGATGGGGTTGCAACATGAGTGTGCGTTTGCCTCCCCATCTTTATCTTGCTTTTGTATGTCGATCCTTGCACTATCTGAATTATTTGATTGCTGTATTGATACATATAACTTTAATGTTTATTATTTATTGTTATTGCCTTTATATATGTTTGTAATTTAGAAGTAATGGTGATACCTCCCTTCTGTTCCTGAGGAAGTTTCTGCAACACAAGCTAAGGACTTGTGAAACAGGAGAAATGCCTCAGTTTATTCTACACCATTTCTACTTTTTATAGAACTTTGGGTCAATTTACTTACATATTTATACATATTTACACATTGGGGGTTCTTCCTGCTTTGGGTCACATCTCTTTTCTATAAAAAATTAAGTACTTGTCAAAGTTTTTTTTTATGTATTTGCCCATGTAATAAAGTTTGTTAATGTCATTTCACTGTCTGGAAACTTTATGGGGTACCAGTAAAGTCCCTATTTGTCCATAACTTTCTGTATTGAGTTTTGCATTAAAGTGCCTTCACTCTGGATGAAGACGCAGAGAGACACCTTTGGACAGCAGCATTGTTAATATGGGGGGAGTGTTGGATGTACTAGCAGATTTAAATACACTAACGAATTGTCAAACTTAAAAATCAATCCAACAAAATCTGAAATTTTAAATATAAATCTTAAAAATAGTGAAAAAGAAAAAATACAAGAAGAATTCCCCTTTGTGTGGAGAGAGAAGAAACTAAAATATCTTGGGGTAAAATTGTCTGCCTCAATTAATAATATGTATAAGATTAATTATATTTCACTTTTAAACGAGATAAAAGAGGAATTGAAGAGGTTGGGAACTGGAAATCCGTCTTGGATGGGTCGTATAAATTTGATAAAAATGATAATTTTGCCCAAAGTCTTATACAAGTTTCAAATGATCCCAATTAAACTTCCAGAGGTTTTTTTCAGGACATTAAGGAAAATGCTGTTGGGGTATATATGGAGGAAAAAAAAACCGAGGATATGCTATGAAACGCTGACTAGAATTAAAGAGAGAGGAGGCTTAGGGCTCCCAGATTTCAAGAGATATTATAAAGCGACCTTGATTGCGAGAATCTTTGACTGGACTCATAACCCAGGTAAAAGTTGGGTTAAAATTGAAAATATACTGAGTGGGTCCAATCTGAATAGAATTATATGGTTACCTACACATCATAGAGGTTTAGATGTTAACACAAGTATATACACTTCTATTGTTTTAAAAGTTTGGCAGATGTTACACAGACAAAGGGGTTGGGTTTTTAACTCACAGTTAATGCCACTTAAAAATACAGATTACTTTGCACCGGGGAAGGAAGATATCACGGGGAATTGGATTATTAAACAGGACGCGCAATTGAGAGATATAATGGTGGGTGAGGAACTAAGATCTTATAGAGAGATGGAGAAATTAAAGGGAGAGGTTTTTAGCAGAATGGACGAGGTTCGATACCACCAATTAAAAAATTTTTTTGAGAGTCTCCCAAAACCGGTGAGAACTAAAAAGGATTGGAATTTTTTTGAAAGTTTATTAGATACACGGGGAGATGGGAGACACGGTGTTGCTAAAATGTATAGAATCTTAACGGCACTTGACACTGACACAAAATTAATTTATGTAGAGAAATGGGGAAAAGACATGGGTAGGGAGATCGATGAGGGACAGCAGAGGAAAATGCTTAGATTAATTCACGAAAATATTAGTATGAGAGAAGTAGAATTAAATTATAAGTGTTTAGTTATATGGCACATCGCACCGAGTGTGGAGCACAAGATGAATGGGGAGAACTCTCCACTATGTTGGAGAGGTTGTGGAGAAGTGGGTACACTATATCACATTTGGTGGGAATGTTCAAAGATACAGGTGTTTTGGGGGAAAATCGTCCATTTAATGAGGAAAATTACTAAGATCGATATTAGATTGGACCCAGAGTTATGTCTCCTTCATATCTCTGAGCTTACAGTGAGATCATATAAGGACTCAGGGATTTGGTACTTTCTGAGTGCAGCCAAAAGCTTGATTCCTAAGTTTTGGAAAAAAAGGGAGGTCCCGACGGAAGAAGATTGGTTGATTAGAATGAATCAGTTATGTGAGATGGAAAGACTTTATTACACACACATAGACGGGATGGAGATGTACCATAAAAAGTGGGGAAAATGGGAAGAATTTAGACAAGAAAGTGAAATATAGTTGATTTATACCTCTTGGCGAACAATGATTTTTAGAAATGCGTTTTAGAAAGAAAAAGGATAGTGCTATATATTTATTTATTTATTCGTTCTCTCTCCTTTGGATTTGAAAAGAAATGGCAGAGTGGGATGGAGGGGGGAGGGGGGATGTGGTGATGGGTGTGGGTGGGGTGGGGCTTAGGGGGGGATTAGGGTTGTGGGAAATAAATAAATTATGAGGAACATAACGATTATTTAATGAAGAAAATGTTTGTTAACTATATCTGATTGAAATTCAATAAATATTTATAAAAAAAAAAAAAATACACTAACAAATTGTAGCCAACCTCCAGTTATCAGTATATAAGCCGAATTCAGTTCTACACTGCACTTGGGAAAACAACCAAACACACATGCATACAATGGGAACCCTACTTGTAGGCTACAATGAATCAGAAGTTGGGGAAGGTGTTTTGGATTTAGTGAGGGGGGACTGAAATGGCCTGTTAAAATAAGGTCTATGGCTATATTATATGGGACATGTCACATGTATTATAAGCCAAAGTCAGTGTTTTTTATCATATGCTAACACAGCAACCACATACTAATGGCTGTAGTAGGAAAATTATCACAAGCAAATTTTACAATTTTGGCAAGACAATTTTGTATCTTTGGTTCCATAAATTGTACAGAATGCTAAAAATGATTGTAGAATTTGGGAACATTGGTGCAAGGTTTGGCCAGATGTCTTTACCTTGGCTTTTTCAATTAGAAGCAGTAGGAAGACAACCACTTAAAGACACTGTGTCGCCAACATCTAAAGGATATAGTAAATATTTACTTCTCCTGCAGCCTACACTACTAAATGCTGCCTCAAGATTCTGGAGAAACCAGAAGCTCCAGAAATATCTGACTGCAGGTCCTGTAATGACATTATGATGACAGGTTGGTGGTAGGAACCACGGAGCCCAGTCCATACTGGGAATCTAATTCTCCTAGAATTGTTGCTTTCTGAAGACTCTTCAGGCAATGAGCTCCCTTCATTAAAGCGGCCCTCTACCTGAGATGTAATTATTTACTGTCTTCTATACATAGAGACCATTAATGACAGAGTCGCCATAATGGCCATTTGTACCCAACACTGAAGATAGAATGTTGTTTACAAATATATGCACCAAAGAGCCCACAAACATAGGATTTCCGTTTACTGACTCTCAGCATTAGTGATAACTAATGGATTTATGGATTCAATACTGCAATTTCTACCCAACTTTACATTTGTATCAATAGCATGAATGTGCCTTAAATGTATTGTACAAACACACCTCAGGAAGTTGCACATACGTTAGAACCTGGTTTTCACTTGATATCTCATTTATTCAAATAATATTGTTTAGTGTAGGAAAGCAAGGGATTAATAATGTGGAACACTGCTAATCTATTTAAAAGTTAATACTAAGTTAACCTTTCAGATACACAGAAAGGTTAAAGAACAACAAACATCATATTAGGTTTATATTTTCTGCTGATCTGGGCAGAAGGTATTTGCAGGTCTCCCTTCCATCACAGATCCAAAAAAATGGAACAAATATCTCCATAGCTGTACTCTAATCCAGCAGTTGTGGATGTGTAGGTAACCACAAAGGGACATAATGAAATGATTTCCATGGTGTTGGAAACTATGCTATAATAAGGAATAAACTCTTAATTCATGTTTACATACAGCCAGGGTTGTCATCAGGGGGGGCAACCAATAAACATGTAGAGGGCCCGGATGTCCAGAGGGGACCAGCCGTTCTGAGATACCTGGAGAGGGGACCAGCCGTTCCGAGATACCTGGACCCCATCCACTGGTGGACTGACCATTTGGCCGAGGGGTTGGGGGGGGCTGTGTGTACTGCAGATGTGTGTGTGTGAGGGGGGGAGGAGAAAGGCAGGAGAGGAGTAGTGTATACAGTGAGGGAGCAGTGTATACAGACAGGCTTCCTTACTTGCCAGCTCTAAATGTCATTGCCGGGTTTTAAATTTAATTTCTGCTTATTTCCTTTACTTTATAGCTCCCAGAAGGAGCTGTGATTCGGCTCGGAGCTATAAAGTAAAAGAAAAAAAGGGCTGGCAATTATATTTAAAAACCAGCAATGACATTTAGCTCCAGCAAGTGAGTGAGCCTGTCTGTATACACTGCTCCCTCACTGTATACACTGCTTCTCTCCTGCCCCCTCTTTGCAAACACTGTCCCCCCTACAAAGAGGTCATGTATATGCTATTGGTCCCCTATGTGATAGCAATAAAATCATAAGTTAAAAAATAAATAAAAACACACTATTAAAAAAAAGATTGAGCCTCTCCATCCCCACATATGCAGACATAAAAAATATGCAAAAGTTGGGGCGCCTATATAAAAAAATGCAATTGTGCTACACACAATACATATCACCGCGCATGCCAGTGTGAAATCAATAATTTTAGCACCAGAGCTCACTAAATTGATGACCTTTAGGGGCTTTTAAAGCAGTAATCAGAGGATTGTACAGTGAGCAGAAAGAGAACACCTTGGGGAGCCAAGAAAAGGGGAAGATAGAAGAAGGTGCAAGCTGCAAAGGGCAGAGGTCCCCTGGAGCACTAGAGAGAGGGGTGCAGTCTGAAAGCTAGAAAGGGGCCAGAGAGCAGGGTGGTTGGACTCCTGAATTAGGACAGGCACTGTGAGGTCCACCCTAGTTAGCCAGACCGGGCTCCCTGGGCAAGGGGGAAACTTCAAGGAGAACTTGCCAGAAGCATTGTGTACTATCCAGTCAAAGAAGCAACCATCAGAAGACAGACTACATTCAGGTGGACATCTCCTTGGAGATCTCCTTAAACAGTATCTAGCCACCCTTTGTTGTGCTGAACCTGTTTGGGAGAAGACCACTGCCTAAAGCTTTCCTAAAAGGGATCTCTACATCCTTTTACTGTCAGGTGTTTTGGGACAATTTGTGAAGATACACTTATGGAATACAAATATCTTCATTTGAAGTGTGAGTGCTCCATTATTGAGACTAATGGACTTTGGGCCAGACTTTGTGATGGGATTACCAACTGGCCATTGGTTAGTTACTTATAGTAGGTTGTCATTAGACCTCAGAACTTAAGTGTATCTCTCTCAGTCTAGTTTGGAAAAATTTGATTGCATTGATCATTGGTTATTATTGCATGTTCCGTCATTCTCCACTTACCTATAGCTCACTAGGCCTCTTATAGGCCTAAAGGAAATGAATATCAACTTTATCCTTTTTGTTATTGACTGTTACCACTCTTAACATTCTGTTTCTTTACTGCTGTTCAATCTACCTTACCAATACTTCTCTGCAGGACATCCTGCCATTTGTTTAAATAAATCCCAAATATCACAGTTTGTGAGTCGATGTCCAGGTGTAGGGAGGATCATTACTGGAAATTCTGGTAGAAACCATAATTTTCCAGCATACTTTTTGGGAATAGTGCTATATATATATGAAAACACATCACATCTCAATGGGGAAAAATATCATGCTGGATATCTATACTGATATGGACTGGGTAATGTGTTAGGAATGTAAGGATGCCCCATCGTTTGATGGAAATGAATATTATTATTATTATTATTATACAGTATTTAATATTATCAACCTACAGAGGACTAAATTCAAAGACATTTTATTGCAGCAACTCAAAGTGGTACTCAGTAGTTTGTATGGCCCCCATCTGCTTGTATGCATGTCTGATAACGTTGGGGCATGCTTCTAATGAGACAATTGATGGTGTTCTGGGATATTTCCTCCCAGATCTGGACCAGGGCATCACTGAGCTCCTGGACACTCTGAGGTGCAACCTGGTATCGCCTCATGCTACTAGTAGCAACAGTGACCCTAGCTAAATGCAAAACTAGTGAAAAACAGTCAGAAAATATTATTATTTATTATTATACAGGATTTATATAGCACCCACAGTTTGCACAGCACTTTACAGTATAAGGGAGACAGTACAATTACAATATATTTCAGTACAGAAGGAATAGGAGGGCCCTGCTTGTGGAGCTTACAATCTAAAGGAAGGGTGAAGTGGTAGAAAAGGTGATAGGCGATGTTCTGATGGAGGTGGCTCAAATACAATTCTTAGGTGGAGGTGGGCTAGGCTTCTCTGAATAAGCGAGTTTTCAAAGATCGCCTAAAGGCAGACAGGGTGGGGGCTGACCGGACATACTGCGGTAGGGAGTTTCAGGGGATGGGAGAGGCTCTGGAGAAGTCCTGGAGGCGAGCATGGGAGGAGGTGACAAGGGAGCTAGAGAGTAAGAAGTCTTGTGGAAAAAGGAATGGAGCAGGCAATTTGGATGATATCTGAAGATGAGGTTGGTGATGTAGCTAGGGGCAGTGTTGTAGATGGCTTTGTAAGCTGTGGTTAGTATTTTGAATTTTATACGTTGGGTTAGTGGAAGCCAATGAAGGGATTACCCCAATGGAAAGAGGGAGAGGAGTGGAGGAGGAGTTGTTGTATGTGACACTAAAAGTGTGCTGAGAATGGTAAGGGGAGAACCAGGAGAGAGCAGAGTCCCAGAGGCCAATGTAGTGGAGCTTACTGAGGAGGAGCCAGTGGTTGACTGTGTCAAAGGCAGCGGAAAGGTCTAGAAGTATGAGTATGGAGTAATGGCCATTGGTTTTAGCAGTTGGTAGGTCGTTAGTGAGTTTTAGAAGGGCAGTTTCAGTGGAATGTTGCGGGTGGAAGCCAGACTGTCAGGGATCAAGAAGGTTGTTGCCGGTGAGGTAGCAGTTCATACGGTTGTGAACAATGCGCGTGAGAAGCTTGGAGGCAAACGGGAGCAGGGAGATGGGTTTTAAGTTATTCAAACAGGTGGGGTCCAGTGAGGGTTTTTTAGTATGGGGGTAACCAGTGCATGTTTGAGCAGGGAGGGAAAGGTGCCCATGAAGAGTGAGAGGTTGAAGATGTGGGTTAGAGAGTTTAGGATAGAGCAGGAAGGAAGCTGCAATAATCGTGAGGGGACAAGGTCCAGGGGACAGGTAGAGAAGTGGGCCTTGGAAAGGAGTTCGGTAACTTCCTTGGTGGTAACAGGGTAGAAGGAGGAGAGTGTTGAGTGTAGTGTTGGCCCTGGTATGTTGGTTGTAGGAGGAAGCTTGACACTGGAGATCTCATCACAAATTGTGTCGATCTTGTGCTTGAAATGACTGGCATTCTCTGCAGTAAGTAAGTTGTGGGTGGAGGCAGTTGGGAGTGGAGTAAGGAATTAAGGGTAGATGAGGATTGGATGAGAGGGTTTTCATAAGAGTGTTGTAGTAGGTTTGTTTAGCAGCGTGGAGGCTGGAGTTGTATTTTAGAAGGACAGATTTGTAGAGGGTAAAGTCTTGCACGGATTTAGTTTTACGCCATGCTTGCTGAAGAGCACGGCTGCGTCTCTTGAGACTTCTGCTGTCATCTGTTTGCCAGGGTTGTGACAGGTGAGGCCTGGTTCTGCATGTAGAGAGGAGCAAGTGTGTTCAGGAAGGATGATAAATAGTTGTTGTAGGCAGATGTGGCCAGGTCTGGGCAGGAGAGGGGCACAATTTTATCATACAGTCACTTAGTAGCAGAGTAAAGAAGGTCAGGGCTGAGGTGGTGGAGGTTTCTACAGGTAACAATTTGCTGGTTGGAGGCATGGGAGGTAGGAGACAAGGAGAGTGTGAAGCTGATAAAGTTGTGATCAGAGAGAGGAAAAGGGGTGTTAGAGAGGTTACAGGGAGTACATAGGTGGGAGAATACAAGGTCGAGGATGTTGCCATTAGAGTGGGTGGTGGATTGTGTCCATTGTGTTAGGTTAAAAGAGGGAGTTAGGTTGAGTAGTTGGGAAGTGGCTGAGGTGTCAACATTGACTGGGATGTTAAAGTCACCGAGGATGATGGCAAGCACTTCAGAAGAGAGAAAGTATGGTAGCCCTGCTGAGAAGTCACCAAGAAAGCGGAAAAATTGGGCCAGGAGGCCGATAGATGATTGCGATCCTCAGACAAACAGGAGAAAAGAGACAAATACAGTACACTTCAAAGAGCAAAGGGAAAGAGAGGGAGGTGTAGGAAGAACCTGGAACGTGCTTTGTGGAGAAAGAAGAAGACCAACTCCGTCCCCTTTTCATCTATTGGGTCTGGGCGAGTGAGTCCAGAGGAGTCCACCATGGGAGAGTGCAGTTGAGGAGACAAATCAAAGACAAAGAGTTGGAATCCTGGAGCAAGGTTTTGTTAATATCAAGTAGGTTGAGGGAGTGGGAGAGGAAAAGGTCATTGATAATATAAGGTTTGTTAAAGAGTAGTAGGGAAAAAAAATGTCAGTGGCCTCCACCTGTAAAACCATTCCTGTTTTGGGGTCGTCTCATTGTTGCCCATCTAGTGCTCCTGTTAATTTCATTAACACTAAAGCAACTGAAACTGATTAATAACCCCCCCTGCTACTTAACTGACCAGATCAATAGCCCAGGAGTTTAGTAGACTTGATGCTACACTCTGATTAAAAAGTGTTCCTTTAATTTTTTTGAGCAGTATGTGTGTGTATATATTATATATATATATATATATATATATATATATAGTATATATATATATATATATATATATATATATATAATCAGTCTGAAGATCCTAAGTTATATTACAGTTGTGAGACTATTCAAATTTCAGTTCCTTAGTGTGGCATCCTGGGGATCTTATGTAAACAGTTGATATACAAATATAAACCAGGAATCTGACAACCCTGCTCTCTGCCCCCCTTCTAGCTTTTAGACTGCACTTTTCTCCCTGCTGCTTCAGCAGATCTCGTTCCTCTGCAGCTTACACCTTCTTCTGCCTGCCTCTTGTCTGGGCTCCCCAAGGAGTTTTTTTTCGGCCCACCACACAATTCTCTCCCTACTGCATGTTGCTATTCAACTCCCCAGCCTTAAGCTGGCCATAGACTTGGAGAAAACCGGACGTTTTTTTTTAGAAAATCATAAAATCGGTCGTTCAGTTGGCCGACGTTACTACCATTGTAAAAAAAAGTCGGCTGGTTTTCTTCCCGTCTATGGCAGGCAATTAATATAATAGCGGTGTCCGTGCATAGAGCCCCACTATTATATTTGACAGAAGAAATAGATTATGCATAAGAAGAAGAAACAACATTGTATCTATTTGTACTTGAATAGAAACATCTGTATCCGAAATGGATACAAATAGATACAATGTTGCAACTTTTTCTTCTTCTTCTTCTTCTCCTTCTTCTTCTGCAAAATCTATTTTTCTTCTCCTGCAAAATCTATTTCTTCTCCTGCAAAATCTATTTCTTCTTCTTCTGCAAAATCTATTTCTATTTCTTCTTTTCTTCATATTCAATTTATTTGAAAATCTGCAAAAAGAACGGCCGATTTGACCATAATTACCGTGAAAATCGTCCGAACGACCAAATCGTCCGACGATTTTCCAGCAGGGCCGATTTTCTAAATGTCTTAAAATTACAAAAAATGGCTGACCGATTTCCCCACTAACGATCCGAATATCGGCTGATTTTTTTATCGGCCGATAATTCGTCAACATTATCGGAAGTCTATGGCCTGCATTACTCACTCTGGGTCCAGATGTAGCTACAACTTTTCTCATTACAACACTTAAATTGCTCAGGTGGTAATTGTACCTAACCCTCCCATTCAGAAAATAGTTTTTAAAAATGTAGCAGAGTGCCCCTTTACTCACCATTCCCCACAATCCCTTGATTGCCTGACATTTGTGCTGTGCTATTTGATTTGCAATTGAACATTCTTTATGCTCTGCTATACTGTATTGTGCTGCCACCTTGTGGTCAAGTGTGGAAACTATTCCTAAGCATCACTTTCTGAGATAGCTCATTGTTGCATATTTTTGTATCATTTTTATCTGTATTGATATTACCCTGTACAATCAAAGAATGAAAACAGCACAAACCAATTAAGAAAAACAAAAAACAAAAGACCAAATAAGTCCCAAATAAAGAAAGTCTTGTTTGTAAAAAAAAAATATATAAAAAAAAAATATAAAAGAATAGTTTCCAACATGTTTAAATCATCTGTAATAGTGCAAGTATTCACCCACACTCACCCAATCAGGTGATTACCAAGTGGGAAATGACTTCAGACACAGATTTTGGAGGTGAGATGAGATCTTGTCAATTGTATAGCACTGAACGAATCTCCAAATTACTTCAGTATTTTCTTGACCAATGCCTCAAGAGTGGATGAAAGAAAAAAGAAAAAACAAATCGCGTAATACTGCATAAACTAAAAAATATAGCTAATGTTCACCATTACACTCACATTTAAAAAATAATTTGCAAGCTCAGATGGACATAAAATCTTATCATAATTCATATAAAATATCAATTCAAAATTATATATGAATTATCATTTATATTTTACATTATTTATATGTTTATAGCGCTGCACTTTAACCATTTACATATTTCTAAGGGGTTATGTTCCCCATTGGGTTGGCATTGAGGCCTTATCTTGTCATCCTTACACTATTGGTGCTCTCATGTGGCTCCCCAGTCGTTTGCGTCCTCCTATCCTATGTCCTACATTGTCCTATTTGTTAATGGTGTGGGATAGATGGCGGGCTTGCAAACCTTTCTGCTCCCCACATTACCCATTAGCTCCAGTTTTTTATAACCCCGAGTTTGTTCCTGGCTTATCACCATCTGCATTTCAATGGTGGATGAATAAGCGTTTACTGTGTATTGGAGATTTCCTGGATGGACTTCATCCTCATTCTCTCCAATGCTTTTTGACAAATTATCAGATGCCCTCCAGCAAATTGTTCCACTACCATCAACTTATATCTGTTATTACTAGTAAACTCAAATTACTTGTAGAACCTTGCACACTCACTCCTCCAGAGATCTCCTGTGGGACTACTGGGATGATGAGTGGTCGTTTGTCCATTATCTTTGCTTTCCTTGTCGATCCACTTACTAAATTATCTTACATGACTGACTCAATGGGAAAGGGATTTGAATAGCTCACTAGACCTGGACATTTGGCGGAATATGGCCCATACTCTATCAAAGATTTTGATTAATACTGCTCTTATCAAATCCAATTATAAAACACTACTTCGCTGGTATCTAGTTCCTACACGCCTTGCTAAAATGTTTCCATCAGTATCACCTAATTGCTTTCAAAATTGCGGACAAGAGGGCACTATGCTCCATATCTGATGGAAATGTCTGGTAGTGAATAGATTTTGGATCCGAATGTTTAACTTCATTTACTCGGTAACAGGAATTAACATTTGAAGATCACCTGAAGTAGCTTTATTTCATTTGCGGCCCGCTGACATTCCCAAGAAATCAACTAAATTAATTCTTTATCTCTTATTAGTGGCACGAATTACCATAGCTAGATGTTGGAAACAATCATCAATTCTGCTAGACAGGGTTAAACAAAAACTTAATTGGATAATGATAAATGATAAACTTACAAGTATCGTCAATAATGATACTTCTAAATTTGAGGTTAAGTAGGAACCATGGATCAGATATATTTCTATTATTTAATAGAACTACGGCTGACCCTCTCTCTCTCCCTTTTTCCTTTTCTCTCCCCCCTTTTTTTCTTTCTTTTCTCTTTTCTTCTTCTTTTATTTTTACTCTTTTTTTTTTTTTCTTTTTTTTTTATTGTTGGGAAATATCTATATGAAACTGCCTATGCATACTGACTGATTAAACATTTCTTACCCTATGGGGATGGTGTTTCCTGTTTACAACATCATCGGCTAATGTTTTCTTATGTGCCTATATATTTTATAAAAATATAAACATGTTTGTTCACCCCAACTCACCATGCAGGTGGGTAATGTTTCTATTTCTGTTTATACCATTTTTTCAATAAAAATATTGAAATATAAAAATGTATGTTGTAGTTGCATAGACATTACCTTTAATAAGAAGGATGAGGAAATGGGGGTTGAGGCTGTGTGGGCAGTTCTGGCATCATCTTATTGTTCGGAAGAAAATAGGCAAGGTTTTCTAGTCTACTTGATTGTTTGTCCCCATGAACACTTAATTCACGGCTGTTCTACACTTCCCCATTAAATAATTTTCCAATGCATCCAAAACTAGACAGATCAGGAGCCTTTATTATCT
Source organism: Staurois parvus (assembly GCF_062004578.1). Classification (NCBI taxonomy): domain Eukaryota; kingdom Metazoa; phylum Chordata; class Amphibia; order Anura; family Ranidae; genus Staurois; species Staurois parvus. The sequence goes on along the minus strand of NW_028318500.1, from coordinate 2,976,921 downwards.
GTTGAAATGTTTAGCCTAAGGTTTTTAAGACTCTGTCATAGAAACTCGCATTTTTATAAGCATGTTTCATTATGCATTGTCATTGGTCAGTCCTCCACATAACTAATGTATGCTTATTAAAGAGAGTAATGGAAAAAGTTTGACACACATGAAAAATCATAATTATGGGTGTACCTTGCAATTGTGAGAAACTACAGAGAATTGTTTATTGTGTGTCACCTCTATATCGACCATAAACGTCTATGAGACATTACTAGGTTCTTAACCTCCCTAGCGGTCTGATTATGTCCATATTTGTGTGCTCAAAGCGGTACATTTTTTTCCATGGAAATATGTATTTTTTTTATTGTAGGCCTGTAATTTTTAGGAATAACTCACTGAAATCTGTCCGAACAAGAGTCTAGTAAACAACCCGGGTAGGATAAAACTTGAAACACGAAATCAGAAATTATAATTTAATAAATAATCATAAAAAATAATAGTATTATAATGTGCTGACTGTGAATCATCCAATCAAGTGCAGGCAAAAATCCTGTTTTTTTTCTCCTGTTGAGCAGGCTCTGTCACTTTTAAGGGCTGTCCTGACCCATGCCAAGCCTCCTGTTTGGGATTAGCCAGGAACCATTAAAAGTGGAGATCAGCCATTCCTGCCCACTGTTTCTAGAACTTTCTCCAAAGTTCTAGTGCAGGGGGAAATCTCAGGGAGCTGATCTATAGAGCCTCTATGCTCTGACCACAATTTGACCCTGCTCTGAGTGTTGCACCTGGGCTGCTACTCAGCCCCTGTCTAAAAATGTGTGATCTAGCTCCTCCTAGCTGCCTAGGAGGGTGCTACATATGTAATAAAACTAAGGTGTGGATTCTGTTTATTCTGGGCCAGTTGCGGGCCAATCATGGGAATTAAGGGCTGACATAAGAACTGACTATATGGAGGGCCAAGTAAAGTTTAGTCTAGGCTGGGTTGGTCCCCAGGGAGTACAAAGGGGGTGACATCTGATTAGTTCCACGATGTCTGTTAAAGAAATTCTGGGGAGCCTAATACTAAGGAGCCTCTATGTGTCCATGGATTGCTGGCTAGGAAAAAGTTAATACACCCTGTGATACAGTTACCTTACAACGTCACCTTATGTCTTTCTCATTTCAGAGCATCTGCGGGCATTATTTAGCTACTTACTGCTTGTGCATATACTATTACTGAATCTAAGTAGAGAAAGGAAACAAGGTGGCGGATGGGAGATATGTAGGTTGGGGTCAGGGCTGCTGATAGAAACCAAGGGGCCCTGTACAACCAAACGTAACAGGGCCCCCAAATAAACACAGTTTACTAGGTTTCAGTTCTGAATGAACACAGTGAGTGATTGGTACCGATCACCATTGTGTTCATTTGGGGAAGGAAAGGGGCTGGTAATTGTGACATATTTACTGACCCTTCCCCCACTCTCCATCCTAAGGATCCTATTGTGTACTTGCAGCTGCCGGTTGTATAGAGAGAAGGGGAGCCGGCAGCACTGCGGGGGGTGGGGCACACATTGGGGCTTGGGCAGCATAGGTAAATGTATGGTGTACCGGGAGGGTGCTGCAGAGAGATCCATACAGGGGATCAGTTTCAGTAATTTCCCTCCCACCCCTGCTGTGCCGATCACCCTCCCTGCCCACATCTGATTCACCCTGCTGCCTGGGCCCCCCACTGGTCTGGGCCCCGTACAGGAGGATCAGTGGTACCCCCTTATCCACGGCTCTGGTTGGGGTAGTAGTGGGATTCATGTAAGCCTGGTGAGGAATATAAATCATTCTCTCTTTAAGAGACTGATTATAAAATTCCTGTGTTGGGTTTTGTGTTTGGGCTGTGGAAGGGATTGGGTGGGTCCGCAGACTGGCCACCCTGGTCTACAAGTCCACTTGCCAGAATTCCTGACTCATTTTAGAAGACTCACAGGAAGGGGCTGTGCTATGGAACTATGAAAAACTTGTGTGGATAGTGAACTGGCAGATTGCTGTCTGAGAGCACCCGGAGGGTTCGCCTATCAGACTGAAAGTTGTTAAAAGCCTACTGCATGGACTCTGCAGTAGTTACTGAAGTAAGCAGGACTTTGTTAATCTTTAACTGCTAAAGTGAAACATTATTTTCTGTTAGCTCTGTGGTAGGAAGGCGCAGTACAATACGGTGTCTTCGAGGAGTTACTAGTCTCACGTTTATTTTCATAAACATGAAAATAAACATGAGACTAGTAATCCCTCGAAGACCCGCATTGTACGTGCCTTCCTGCCACAGAGCTAACATCTAAGCACATCCCATGTCACAGATTACACACGTCCTTTTTAATGGTCATAATGTATATCAAATAATGACAATCACAACATTTGTAAAAAAATTCAGTTTTAATTTTCACTGCACACTTTTCACACTTTTCACACTGTAAATAACATATTTAAAATCACACTCTCATTAAATATCAATGTAACCATTTTTATACATATAAAATAGCTTAGCACGTGTTTACAAATACACTTGTTTTAATATGATTCGGTTCTTCTCTTTATCTGTTTGGTCCTCTGTAGTAATGGCAGATGGCTACCTATCACTCTAGGATTATTTGTGAATACAATGTATGTAACTGTTAACACAGAAGTTCTTACTAGGACATATTTTAATCTAAGATGCTGTGGGGGTAGTAATACCACTGAAACTTTTGGATGATGTGTGGAATTCAACACATGGTATTTACTATATGGCCAATTTGGCAGTTAAGACAAAAATACAAAAGTCATTCTTAAATTATTTTGTGTGATTTGACCTTTGGCACTGGAATAATCTTACTGACTGAACTGAAGTTTAATAAAATAGGGCTAAAAGGTTTTGTTGTGATAAAGTAAGGGAAGGTTATAACCCCTGTCAGGTTTTTGCCATCTGTGTCCCTTTGGGGAGATTTCTCTTTACTTCCTTTCCCATAGCCAGAAAAGGAAGTGAGAGTAAATCCCTCTAAAGTAAGGAAATCCCTTATTGCAACGCCTTCATTGGAAGATGCCCCCTCTATTCTGGTGACAACCCAAAATTTGCAGATTTTTTCAAATTTTTGTACAGTGAGTTGAATTGGGCATGGGGACACACTGGATGCCTTCAGCTGCCATTGTGCTTTTTCTGGGCAACACGTGCATCTCTCTGTTTTTCAGGAGGGGTGGGCTCCCTCAAGGCACACCTGCCATTAATCTATCCAGGCTATTTTTGCTCCTACTTGGTATACTGAAATGTATAGAGTTAGGATCACAGTATACAGAGGAGCCTTGACGTGGCCACTGCAGCATATGCATGTTGTATATTTGCAAATGTGTGCAAGCAAAACTTTCTGCTTTTACCGTGACTTAGACAGGGTCAGTTTGGTTGTTTTGCAGGCTGGCTGGTAAGTGTGCTGGGAAATCTTAGGTTTGTTTGTTACGTGTGTTGCCCTTCCATATGCACCTTACTGCAAAGGCCAGTTATAGGTTGGGGTGGTTGCCACTTTTTTGTAGTGAGCCTGAGGCTGAGCCTTAGATGAAGTTGGAAGTGACAAAACGCGCTAGAACATGACACCGGACATGTTGCAGAACGGTCATTTTGGAAAAGGTTTTTTACACTGTTTGCCAGTCTTATACATGCTGAGACATCTTATCTTTCCTGTAAGCATACTCTGATCATTAAAGGAGCTTTAACCCTATTATTGCCTACTACACTATGTTGGTTGTACTTTGTCACATGTTTTGATGCCATTTGAGAACTGGATGATCTGTTAAGTGAGAGGAACCCCCCATTTTCTAAAACTATACGGATCTTGTCATTTGAGGAGGAAGAGGATTCTTTGGCACTTGTGGAAGAAGAGTATTCACTAAGGAAATATTAATATCACTGGTTATTTAACACAGAGATGCTGAATTACAATTGGACTGTATATGGTTCTGCAGGCAATGCCCAAAAAAGTTCATGCTTGCCCCAAGAACACACTTTGGATGAATGATGTATTAGTTCTCTAGCTATAATCAAAATGAAGACTTTATCAAGCTGAACACAGACCCAGCTGCTTTGGCTTGAGGTTTGTCACTCCTTGCAATGGACAATTTTTCTGGTTTTCGAAAAATAGGAGCTTTATAGTAATGTTATATTTTGTAACCTGTGTTTATGAATTTTTTAAATCATATGCTTGGTTTCTTAAATCCAGGTTTTTTGTCAATTTTTTAAAGAACAGTAGCACACTTATCTGTGCTGTTATAAATTAAAATTTCTATAAAATATTTAAATTACAAAGCACATATCACTGCTTTTAGTGAAAATAATCCAGAGGATAAACCAGATCGACAGGTGGGCCCTAGGAAACTACAAATAAAACAAATTTATAAAACCCAGAAGTGACTCCATAACAGCAAAATGCAGCTTACAAAATTTGGCCAAGCAGAGAAGCCATCTCGCCATCTGGTAATTGTGTATTGTAATTATGTACTACGACTATAGTTTAGTTACTTACTGTCATTTTGTTTTGCTTTGTAAGAAAGAAGGTGTAACATACTGTGCTATACCCGTGGTGGCACTGTAACAGTTCAATGCATACAGTTGCAAGAAAAAGTATGTGAACCCCTTGGGATTACGTGGAATTTTGCATGAATTGGGCATAAAATGTGCTCTGAACGTCATCTAAGTCACAACAATAGAAGAACACAGTCTGCTGAACATAATACTACACAAACATTAGATGTTGCCATGGTTTAATTGCACATAACATGTAAACATTCACAGTGCAGGGAGTATGTGAACCTTTGGACTTAATAACTGCTTGACCCTCCTTGGGCAGCAATAACCTCAACCAAACGTTTCCTGTAGTTGCAGATCAGACCTGCACAATGATCTGGAGTAATTTTGGACCACTCCTCTTTACAAAACTGTTTCAGTGTAGCAATATTCTTGGGATGTCTGGTGTGAATCGCTCTCTTAAGGTCATGCCACAGCATTTCAATCGGGTTGAGGTCAGGACTCTGACTGGGCCACTCCAGAAGGCGTATTCTGTGCTGTTGCAGCCATGGTTTTGTTGAATTACTTGTATGCTTTGGGTCATTGTCCTGTTGCATCACCCATCCTCTGCGGAGCTTCAGTTGGCGGACAGATGGTCGTACGTTTTCCTGCAAAATGTTTTGATAAACTCTGGAATTCATTTTCCCATCAATGACAACAATCCGTCCAGGCCCTGAGGCAGCAAAGCAACCCCAAACCATGATGCTCCCTCCGCCATGTTTTACAGTGGGGATGAGGTTTTGATGTTGGTGTGCTGTGCCTTTTTTTCTCCACACATAGTGTTGTGTGTTCTTCCCAAACAACTCAATCTTGGTTTCATCTGTCCGCAGTATATTTTGCCAGTAGTGCTGTGGATCATCCAGGTGCTCTTTTGCAAACTTCAAACGTGCTGCAATATTCTTTTTGGACAGCAATGGCTTCCTCCGTGGTGTCCTCCCATGTACTCCATTCTTGTTTAATGTTTTCCTTATTGTAGATGTGTCAACAAAAATGTTAGCATGTGCCAGAGATTTTTGTAGGTCTTTAGCTGACACCCTGGGATTCTTCTTTACCTCATGCAGCATTCTGCGCTGTGCTTTTGCAGTCATTTTTACAGGACGACCACACCTAGGGAGAGTAGCAACAGTGCTAAACTTTCTCCATTTGTAGACAGTCTGTCATACCGTGGACACATGAACATCAAGGCTTTTGGAGATACTTTTGTAACCCTTTCCAGCTTCATGCAAGTCAACAATTCTTGATCTTAGGTCTTCTGAGAGCTCTTTTCTACGAGGCATGGTTCACATCAGACAGTGCTTCTTGAAACCAGTAAACCCAAAACAGGTGTGTGTTTTTTAGGGGAAGGACAGCTGTCGGCAACACATCCAATATCACCACACTGATTGGAGTCAAGGTTGGCTCACTCCTGGCTCCAATTAGCTCTGGGAGAAGTCATTAAGCTAGGGCCTCACATCCTTTTTCCTCCCTGCACTGTGAATGTTTACATGTTATGTGCAATTAAACCATGGCAACATCTAATGTTTGTGTAGTATTATGTTCAGCAGACTGTGTTCTTCTATTGTTGTGACTTAGATGGCGTTCAGAGCACATTTTATGCCCAAATCATGCAAAACTCCACATAATCCCAAGGGGTTCACATACTTTTTCTTGCAACTGTATATGTTGTATGTTACATAGCCATTTATGTTATGTTAATATATTTTTTTAGAATGTAACTAAAATCATCTGAGATCAGCTAAAATTGCATGTACAGTTTTGATGCTACAAGCATTTATCCAATGTACTTTCCAGATATCAAGTACATATAATAATACAGTAAAATGAAAAACTTCCTCCAGTTCTTTAACCTGTAACATGCCTATATCTTCTGCCTGTCCTAAACTCTGTCTCTTTATTATATATTTTCCTTCCAGCTACTTGAGTGTTGCTTCTGTTATGTGTTTGGTACCAATTTTGCTGAACTTCTTTGCTCAAAGTCTGGTACATTGGACAACCTCAGGGCTCATCCTTGCCTTGTCCTCTTTGTTTTGCTTTCTGAAGTTCAGCTTGTTGAACTCCTCTGAAATTTCAGTAATTGTTTTTCCCTTGGTTTCAGGAACAACAAAATATATTAGAGCTCCAGAAAGAAGGATAACGAATATGAAGAGGATGAAGCAGTAATGTTTGAGACTCTCCTGGAAAACATAAATTAAGGTCCAAATGAGTATAGCAAAGCAAATAATGTGAGTTCCCAAGCCAGTTCATTTGCTAGTATAGTAAGGAAAGTTTTGACAACCAGGATAGAAAAGAAAGAAAAATAGGAAGAAGAGAAAAGAGGAAAATAGAAAAAGGAGGTAAAAAATTAGATGTAAAAAATTGTGTTAGGCTGGTACAAGTATGTAGATATTTAATTGACAATGACAGGCTGGGCAACATTTTCCAGTCGTTGCTTATGCACAGCACCAATCAAACCTGTTGTGAATGTTCTGCTGGTTTCAACAAAAAATATAAGTGGTGTACATGTATGGAAAGCAGGTTCCCTTTAGCCAAGGGAATGATTACTAATTGTTCATCTAGAGATTGTACAGTATGTCACAGAATTTCTTTGTATGAATACCGGTTTCAAGATTCAAAAGCTTTAGGCATCTTTCCATTTTAAAGTGATTGTAAAGGAAAGACATTTTTTTACCTTAATGCATTCCCTGCATGAAGGTAAAAAATGTCCTAGTATTTATATGGCTCCTGCTGCTGTCAATCAGGAGGAAGAAGTGAGGGGGCAGGGTCCAGCCACGCTGTGTGTGTTTATAGACTAGGCTAGGGAGCGAGCCTGTAGGTGTGCCCCTATAGGAAGTGTCTATCTATGATGGCACACAGAGAAGAAGAGGAACTGAGGTTATAATTATTTACAAAAAGTTATCATTTACAACCGCTTTAACCGGTACATGGGTCAACTGTAAAAACTGAAAGATATTAGGGCCCCATTCACACTATGGCGTTTTGAATCGCGGGTAGAATCGTGTCAATTTCAAAACGCTCTGCTAAAATGACAAATTGCGAAACCACATATTCAGGTGCCTTTCAGGTGTGATTGTCACGCGATAAATCCAAACTTGGGCAACAACTCGTCATGTAATGGGGTTTTTCGTGATTGCAGCGTGATTTACCGTGCGACAATCACGGCAGAACTGCACTGCATTTTCAGATGCCATTAAAATCGCGGGCAGAATTGACACGATTCTGCCTGCGATTCAAACCGCCTTAGTGTGAATGGGGTCTAATGATTTTATCTAGTAGGCCATCTATGGCCATGTATTAACACCCTGTTCATCTTAAAATCTAAAGAAAATGCTGCTTTGTCATTAATGACCACTCTATCAGAAAGCTAAGTAAGTAAGAGGTTCTATGATGCATATATGAAAGTACAATGAATGCCACTGACTTTTACAAAAAATAAGCTCAGAATAATTCAGCATTGCCACTTACCACAATATATGGGAAAATCATCCCAAGGATGTAGAGCCCAACCCAACTGAAAACTCCCGTGACAACAAAGGCTGGAACCCGGGGAGCCTGTGCAAAGATTTCTACACAGGTAGCTATGGTGGCTCCAGCTGTGAATGAAAATACGATCGTAACAAATATGTATTATATAACAGAATAGGTTTAAATATGAACCAAACTATCACAGGGAGAAAAAAATGTTGCAGTGTGCATTGTTTAAACTTTAAAACCATAAAACAGATTTTTCATATCAATTAAGACAGCATGCTGTTTACCACCACAATACACAAATTATCTGTTATGTCCTGCCTATTCTTTGTCTCCTCCTGCAGACTTCTGTCTTCAAGCTAAGCAAAAGGTGTCAAAACTAGTATAAGTGGAAAGGTTCAAATGGGAAGCATCTGTGAAATAGAATATGAACAGATCATTTAGGCTACAAATGATGTAGCATTGCTTTACATGCTGAATAACCATTGGGAAGCACCAGATGCCACTAAATGGGCGATGAGAGGAAAATGAGTCAGTTAAAATGTAAACAAAGGAAGTATTTGTTGTATTGTTTTTTTTAATGTATAGAAAGCAATTATTTTTGGTACAATCAGAATTATTTTTCTGATATAATCTATACCAGACCCTTTGGGGGGGGGGGGTGAATGAGAAGTTCCTACGGTAGATGTCAAATTGGGGAGCATGCAACATTTTACCATGTTACAATAGGTGAACTTATCCTTTAATTGTTTTATTAGTAATTATTAGAAATATTGGGGGTTTTCTTTTTATTATGCCTTTCTATTTTTTTTTTCTATTTTTATTAATTTTTTATTTTATATATTTTTTGTAAACATTTTTTGGGTGTATTAATAATATAGCATTTTAGGTATTGTACATTATTTTAAATTGTTTAATGTAAAAATACTGCCACACTTGTGCACTAGGATCATCTATCTTACATGAGCATATTACAGTTTAGTCCATCCTAGAATGGCCTGTTGACTTGGTGATATAGGTATATAGATCCTCAGATCTATATGTATGATATATTAAATCTCTAGGAATATGGGCACCAATTTTAAAATAAAGTTATTTTTCTGTTTGAACAAAATGGCCCCCAGATGATTTGTGGTGTATAGAGTGGGAATTAGTAGTAACTGTGACCATGATAAGCTACCATGATTACCAATAAACAACAGCACAATATATAGTATTATTATATAGGATTTATATAGCGCCAATAGTTTGTGCAGCACTTTACATCATGAGGTCAAACAGTACAGTTACAATACAATTCAATACATGAGGAATCAGAGCACTTTGCTTGTTAGAGCTTACATTCTATAAGGGGTGGGTCAAGTGATACAAAAGATAACTGTGGGGGATAAGCTGATGGAGAAAATACATGTAACAGTTGTTAGATGGAGGCAGGATGGGCTTCTCTGAAGAGAAACATTTTCAGGGATCGCCTAAAAGTGGACAGAATAGGAGACAGTCGGACAGATTGGGGTAGGGAATTTCATAGGATGGGAGAGGTTTGGGAGAAGTCCTGGAGGCTAGCAAGGGAGCAGGTGACAAAGAGCGATTTGGTCTGTATTTTGAGACTAGATTAGTGGATTGCTTTGTAAGTTGTTGTTAGTATTTTGAATTTAATTTGTATGCCCAGCAGAAGTCAACCCGCCCATTCCCTGATGAAGTAACATAGTCTGTGACGTAGCACAGGGGGTGGAGCCAGGTGACGTCATTTGTGTGTACTGGAAGTAATCTGTGGAAGCCAATCCTATGATCTGTCAGCCCTTTGTATAGGCACAATTGAATATTTGATATTGTAAGTGCATTTTTTTAATAAATATTAGCGTTTTTTAAATATAGTACACTATGGCATCTCTACTTATATTGTTTTTCTTTTATGAACCTACCCATTGAGTGATGTGGTTAAACAGTGCTGGGATCCCGATCTCTTTATGTGCGAGTGCCGGAGAGAGGGAGAGGAATACTTTTTCACAACAAGATGTCTCTACCTGCATATGTACCCATGAGTTTTAAGACCTGAATCATGTGGGCCATATGCTGAAGGTGAGGATATAGCATGAGCATGATGGTGGAGTATGTGTAGTCTATTAGAATGGATTATAGCACTGGAGATTTGGACAAAACTTTACCACCCAGAAGAGAATATTTGATTAAACTGTAACAGTGGTACAAGTGACTTTATAATACACTGACTTATGTTTACATGCAGAGGCACTATATTTGGATAGAAATGCATGGAGTGTTAAATGTGTAGAATTAGTAGTTTATTTGATGTTTATGTTATGTTGGATAAGACAGCAGCGCAGCATTAATTATTATTATTATTGTAAAGTTTGTGGATGTGGGAACACATTTAAATGCTAGCAGCAGCCGACACAATAATAATATTTTTTCACACATCATTTTTGCACAATAATTTGAATATATGGTGGTAACGCAAGAGGTATTGTAATTAGTTTCATGCTGTTGCACAGTTCTCAGTGCTGATTTGTTGGACAACTGGACAGAAGTCAAATATGGATGCATTTAACAAGGTACACATGTTATATGGATGTTTAGTTTTCACAGAGTATTTCTAGGTTGAATTTCCACATTAATAATTACACTACCAACATTTAGGTTAATAATAGTGCAAAAATGTTATAGCAGTCACTAAATTAAAAATAAATCAGATCATCCAAACTGCTAAGCTTTTATAAGTTACATTAAAGTTTTAGATTTTAAAAAATTTGTTAAAAAAGTTTAAAGAATGTATTATGTTTTTACCTGGTCCAGCTCCATAGAGGAAAATAAATGTAAAGGTTAGTCCAACACTGCAGTATGGCATCCAAAAATATGCATCCTAAAAGTCACAAAAGAAATACCGAAACATAGAATAAGGTACAGTGAGATACAGGCAGAGAATTGAACGGAACTATTTTTTTTTCCACATATTGCCTTAATGTGCAATGTCTGGGAGAAAAGAATAGATTATTTTTAAATTAAATTTTAGTCAAATAATAATAAAGTATTGCATATAATTTTTTAACTACCTAAAGCCTAACTCAGTGGGGCCTAGTCTAGAGGGTTGCACGAAGAAGTTGTGTTTCTAACCTGGCACTCCACTTCAGCAGGCTCTGGGGCTCTTTCTTCCCCCCCAAGGTCTGGTCTGTGGGTGGAGTCTTGTCAATATTACATTCAGTACAAGGCTACTAACTCTGTTTTGTATGTGGTGGAGGTGAGTGTGTCACCACAGGCGAAATCCTGCTGGGGAGTGCAATTAAGTAAGTAATATAATCTTGTGCTACCCCCTAGACCGGGTGTCGGCAACCCGCGGCTCTTTTTCACTTTTGCTGCGGCTCCGGAGCACACTGCCCACCAGGTGACAGGCAATAGGGTTGCCGTAGCTCAGTGGTCGGCAAGCCGCAGCTCTTTACACATTTTAATGCGGCTCTTCTGTGTGCCGGGCGCCCGCTCCCCTCCCTCCTCTCGGGCGGCCGCCCCAAAAGTCAGGACTCTGCAGCTAGCCCAGCAATGGGCAAACTACGGCCCGGCGGACCTTTTAATCCGGCCCGCGGAGCGTGGCAAACATTGGCTGTCAGGATGTAGGTGGGGCAGCGTGACGAACTCCTCTCCTCTCACAGTCCGCCCTAAAGACCGGAACGGCGCGGGAACACGGCAAGAGGAACGCGCGGAGCAGAGGTAAGTGAATTGACACAATATGGGGAATGAATTACTGTAGGGGGGATGAATTACTATGGGGGGGTGAATTACTATATGGGGGATGAATTACTATGGGGGATGAATTACTATATGGGGGATGAATTACTATGGGGGATGAATTACTATATGGGGGATTAATTACAATGGGGGATGAATTACTATGTGGGGGATGAATTACTATGGGGAATGAATTACTATATGGGGGATGAATTACTATGGGGGATGAATTACTATATGGGGGATGAATTACTATATGGGGGATGAATTACTATATGGGGGATGAATTACTATGGGGGATGAATTACTATATGGGGGATGAATTACTATGGGGGATGAATTACTATATGGGGGATGAATTACTATGGGGGATGAATTACTATGGGGGATGAATTACTATATGGGGGATGTATTTTCAGTTTTAAAAATGTGGCTCTCAAAATAAATTTCAATCGTGGTTTTGGCGAGATTTGGCTCAGTTGAAAAAAAAGGTTGCCCACCACTGACCTAAGGCTATGATTGTGATTATGACGATACACTGTGGCCCTGATTAACCCTTTGCTTACTGGGCCCTTAAACCCCCTTCATGACCAGAGCGCTTTTTGCAATATATGCAGTGTCGGATTTGTTTTAAATGTTGCAATGGTTTTGCGGCTCCCAGTCTTTTTTTCCCTCTCGGAAATGGGTCCAAGTGGCTCTTTATGTCTTAAAGGTTGCAGACCCCTGCCCTAGACCTATGGGGGAAATAGAACTCTTGCAATGTGGGGGAGGCACTTCAAGTTTTTTATTTGTTATGCGTGAAGTTTGGTTTTAAGTTCTCACATCTATACACGCTATATCAGTGGTTTTCAACCTGTGGAACCTCAGGTTCCACATTTGTCCTTGGTCATTAAGTCGCAGCCCAACAATAATTTAATTTCCGAAACACTATAATTTATTCCACAAAACAACTTGTGCAGTATTCTACAGTGTATATGCACTTTTTAAACAGTAAACAAACGGCTTCCTTCCAAAATGGAAAGTGCAGTAATCACAGCATTAATGAAAATGAAAGTGCCGTTGAGGTAAAAACCTAATAAAATAAGCGGTAATTGAAGCATATCAAATTAATTAGAACTAATGGGAAAGCAGGCATACTACAGGATATGGTCAGAGACTGCAGACATACTATAGGACAGTGGTGGCGAACCCGTGGCACGCGTGCCACAACCGGCACGCCGAGCCTTATCTGTGGGCACGCCAGGAGAATCCAGCGGCGCGCTGTCTTCCCGGCTGTAGTGTGCGTGACAGCCGGGTCCCAAGTGCGCATGCACAAGAAGCAGTGCTCCTTGCGAATGGTAAGGCGGTACCTGGGACACATGACAGATCCCAGAAGCCGCCGGACCAATCACAAAGCGCAGCGCTTCTCGCGCATGCGCACTGGGCATCCGGCTGTCCGACGAGCGCCCACACTACAGAAGCCGGGAAGACAGCGCGCGGCTGGATCGAGGAACAGGTAAGATAAAAAAAAAAAAACTCTGCGGAAGTAAGAGCGGGTACCTGTCAAATTCAGGTACCCGCTCCCCCTCCCTCCCCAAAGGTCAGCAGTCATCCCTGTGCTGTGTCCCCAGTCTCTGGTCATCCCTGTGCTGTGTCCCCAGTCTCTGGTCATCCCTGTGCTGTGTCCCCAGTCTCTGGTCATCCCTGTGCTGTGTCCCCAGTCTCTGGTCATCCCTGTGCTGTGTCCCCAGTCTCTGGTCATCTCCTGTGCTGTGTCCCCAGTCTCTGGTCATCTCCTGTGCTGTGTCCCCAGTCTCTGGTCATCTCCTGTGCTGTGTCCCCAGTCTCTGGTCATCTCCTGTGCTGTGTCCCCAGTCTCTGGTCATCTCCTGTGCTGTGTCCCCAGTCTCTGGTCATCTCCTGTGCTGTGTCCGCAGTCTCTGGTCATCCCTGTGCTGTGTCCGCAGTCTCTGGTCATCCCTGTGCTGTGTCCGCAGTCTCTGGTCATCCCTGTGCTGTGTCCGCAGTCTCTGGTCATCCCTGTGCTGTGTCCGCAGTCTCTGGTCATCCCTGTGCTGTGTCCGCAGTCTCTGGTCATCCCTGTGCTGTGTCCGCAGTCTCTGGTCATCCCTGTGCTGTGTCCGCAGTCTCTGGTCATCCCTGTGCTGTGTCCGCAGTCTCTGGTCATCCCTGTGCTGTGTCCGCAGTCTCTGGTCATCCCTGTGCTGTGTCCGCAGTCTCTGGTCATCCCTGTGCTGTGTCCGCAGTCTCTGGTCATCCCTGTACTGTGTCCGCAGTCTCTGGTCATCCCTGTACTGTGTCCGCAGTCTCTGGTCATCCCTGTACTGTGTCCGCAGTCTCTGGTCATCCCTGTACTGTGTCCGCAGTCTCTGGTCATCTCCTGTACTGTGTCCGCAGTCTCTGGTCATCCCTGTACTGTGTCCGCAGTCTCTGGTCATCCCTGTACTGTGTCCGCAGTCTCTGGTCATCCCTGTACTGTGTCCGCAGTCTCTGGTCATCCCTGTACTGTGTCCGCAGTCTCTGGTCATCCCTGTACTGTGTCCGCAGTCTCTGGTCATCCCTGTACTGTGTCCGCAGTCTCTGGTCATCCCTGTACTGTCCGCAGTTCTGGTCATCCCTGTACTGTCCGCAGTTCTGGTCATCCCTGTACTGTGTCCGCAGTCTCTGGTCATCCCTGTACTGTGTCCGCAGTCTCTGGTCATCCCTGTACTGTGTCCGCAGTCTCTGGTCATCCCTGTACTGTGTCCGCAGTCTCTGGTCATCCCTGTACTGTTAATTAGTTTGCACTACTGTACGAGTTGTTTTTTCTAAACCAAAAGCTCGATATTCAGGTTTCATTGCAGTGTTGGCACTTTGAAAGAAATAAGTTGGTTTTGGGTTGCAGTTTGGGCACTCGGGCTCAAAAAGGTTCGCCATCACTGCTATAGGAGATGATCAGAGACTGCAGATGTACTACAGGAGATGATCCGAAACTGCAGACATATTGTAGGAGATGATCAGAGACTGCAGATGAACTACAGGAGATAGTCAGAAACTGCAGATGTACTACAGCAGATGATCAGAGACTGTGGACATACTGCAGGAGATGATCAGAGAGTGTGGACATACTACAGGAGATGCTCAGAGACTGCAAATGTATTTCAGGAGAATCAGGAGATGATCAGAAACTGCAGATATATATGTAAGAAGATAATCAAAGATTGCAGATGTACGTAAGTAGATAATCAGATACTCCAGATGTACATAAGGAGATGATTAGAGACTGCAGATGTACTTCAGGATATGATCAGAGACCGCAGATGTACTACAGGAGACGATCAGAGACTGCGGACATACTACAGGAGATGATTAGAGACTGCAGATGAACTACAGGAGATGGTCAGAAACTGCAGATATACTACAGCAGATGATCAGAGACTGTGGGCATACTACAGGAGATGCTAAGAGACTGCAGATGTACTACAGCAGATGATCAGAGTCTGTGGACATACTGCAGGAGATGATCAGAGACTGTGGGCATACTACAGGAGATGCTCAGAGACTGAAGGTGTATTTCAGGAGAATCAGGAGATGATCAGAGACTGCATATAGATATGTAAGAAGATAATCAAAGATTGCAGATGTACGTAAGGAGATAATTAGAGACTCCAGATGTACGTAAGGAGATGATCAGAGACTGCAGATGTACTTCAGGATATGATCAGAGACTGCAGATGTACTACAGGAGACGATCAGAGACTGCGGACATCCTACAGGAGATGATTAGAGACTGCAGGCATACCACAGGAGATGATCAGAGACTGCAGACATACTACAGGAGATAATCTGAGACTGCAGACATACTACAGGAGATGATCAGAGACTGCAGAAATACTACAGGAGACAATGAGAGACTGCAGAAATACTACAGGAGACAATCAGAGACTGCAGATGTACTTCAGGAGAATCAGGATATGATCAGAGACTGCGGACATCCTACAGGAGATGATTAGAGACTGCAGGCATACCACAGGAGATGATCAGAGACTGCAGACATACTACAGGAGATAATCTGAGACTGCAGACATACTACAGGAGATAATCTGAGGCTGCAGACATACTACAGGAGATGATCAGGAGATGATTAGAGACTGCAGGCATACCACAGGAGATGATCAGAGACTGCGGACATACTACAGGAGATAATCTGAGACTGCAGACATACTACAGGAGATAATCTGAGACTGCAGACATACTACAGGAGATGATCAGAGACTGCAGAAATACTACAGGAGACAATCAGAGACTGCAGAAATACTACAGGAGACAATCAGAGACTGCAAAAATACTACAAGAGATGATCAGAGACTGCAGATGTACTTCAGGAGAATCAGGAGATGATCAGAGACTGCAGATGTACTTCAGGAGAATCAGGAGATAATCAGAGACTGCAGATGTACATAAGAAGCTAATCAAAGACTGAAGATGTACGTAATGAGATAATCAGAGACTGCAGAAGTGCTTCAAGAGATGATCAGAGATTGCAGATCTATGTAAGAAGATAATAAGAGACTGCAGATGTACGTAAAGAGATAATCAGAGACTGCAGATGTATTTAAGGATATGATTAAAGACTGCAAATGTAGTACAAAATATAAGAGACTGCAGGCATACTACAGAAGATGATCAGAGACTGTGGATGTACTACAGGAGATTGTTCAATATATGTTAGCAATCTGAAGGCACCCCATCGTCCTCCAGCCACCCCACACTGGTACTGCTAGGCCAACCCCCCTTCCTGCTTCAGTCACCTCACACTGGTACTGTTGTAGCCACCCCCATCCACCTCCCCCATATCCTCCTGCCACCCCATGCTCAAACTGCTAGCCCCTCTTTCTTTCACCTATCCCATTTTGGTACTGCTAGCTCCCCCATCTTCCAGCTACCTCACGCTGGTACTCTTACAAAACCTACATATAAAAGGAAAGATTTAACTTATTTTATTTCCTCCCTGATACTCTTACCTGCATTGAGAGAGTCACTGTTAGGAGTGCCAAGGCCAAAGCCATAAGGCTATAACCTCCAAGCATTAAAACTTTCCTTCCAAAGCGATCAATAAGGAGGCTCTGAGGAATAAAGGTATTAAACAGGAATTAATACAAATGACCCAATGGGGGGGATTTACTGTAACTAGTGCACTCCGAATCTTGTTCATTTAAACATTTGCAATAAAACCTAGAAGTTGCGTGATTTCTCTGCAGAGCTGCACCAGATCTAGCCTTAGTAAATAACCCCCAATAAGTTTGTTATACATTTTTAAACTAAACATAAATAATAAGCCTTTGCTTTGTCAGTTTTACAAATCTTATGCAATATTATGATCTCTTTGAGGTGTGATTTGTGAATTGTAAATTGTATATCTGTAATTTTAGCATGTGATCAGATTTGTTCTATAAAACATCAGAATCACAATCAAGTCAAATGAAGTACGCTGTTAGATTCTTTTAGAGGACTCGGATTGTTTCTGGGTGGTTCTGAGCTGCTTCTGAGTTGCCTTTGCATTCATATTGACCCCGATGTAATAGCAGTAGAGCGTTATCTTAGTAAATTAGATTTAAAAGTGAAAATTCACATTGCAAAGAATACCCCATCATACAAAAGAAAAATTAGAAAAGCAGGATTTTTACTTATACATGATTAAATGGTTAAAATCAGCACAACCTTACCTTTATTTTACTATGCAAAGCTAAGTAAAAATTGACTATGCAAAGAAAAAAACACTTAACGAATGAGATGAAGTTGTGTTGACTTCCATCATTTTTTTTTCTTTTTAATTTTCCTTCTCATGATTGGGTATTCTTTAAAATGGGAAGGGTCACGTTTTACTTTGTTTCACCTTATTTACTAAAGCTGGCCAGTTTGTCTTTCATCTGGCAGTCCAATAAAAGCTTTCCAACATATTCCTTCAACAGAAATCAATCAAACAATTGACATCTGTTTAACAGGGACAGCCACAAATTGATCAAAATTTGGCTGATTCTGCTGGATGGGCTGAATTTCACTCCATCTATGGCCAGCTTAACATAAGTAAAAATAAACTGTGAAAGTGGACATGCTCTATTCCATTATTCCATTTTGTTCCTTTTGGGATAACAACTTTAAACAAATGAATACAAGCTGAATATTGTAAGCAACCTTGTAATTGTTAAATGGTTTGTCTGAACCTTTTAACTCAGCCTTTTACAACCTTTTCAACACAAAGGAACCATCAAATAATTTTCCGGGCTCAGGGAACTTCTATAAAAAAAGTTATCTACAAATCATGATACATTAGTGTGATGGTCATTGAGAAGAATGCTACTTACACTTGAGGACGTTGGAAAAATGTCTCCCTTACAGATAGATATTAAGATCCATGGTGTCAGTGAGAATCTTCTGTAGCATCCTCTGGATGAACCCTGGGGTTTCATGGAACCCTGGTTAAGAAACCCTGCTCTAACTGCTTACCTTAAAGACTTTCACACACATGAACACACTGCAAATGCATGTACATTCAACTCGTTAAAAAAAAAACATTAATAATGCCTAAAAAAATGCACCACAAATGCACTACAAATACATCACAAAAGCACCCCAAAGCATTACAAATGTAAACAAGCCCTAAAGGTTTTTCTTTGTGACTGAGTGTCTATAGCTGTGCAAAGATCAGTGGTGGTTTTTTTCAGCAAAAAACTTACACAGATCATGGCTGAGACAAACTCAAAGCTGCCAACTCCCAAAGAGACGTACGCAATCCGGTCTTCAGGAAAACCAGCATTTTGGAACACATCGTATGAGTAGAAATAAATCTGTTGGATAATGATAAGTAATATTATGTTACAGGCATACCTCCAAGATTTTTTCAGTAGTATCAATCTACAGATTCTCAAATAAAACACCTGTATAATTTTCTTTCTAAATGAAATGTAAGTAAATTGGCTGTTATGTCCATGGTATTAGGAGTGATAGTAAAATGCAGAATACAATGTTGCCATAACTTTAGGGCTTGTTGTCACCATTTTCACGCCTTTTCATGTATTTTGCAGTGAAGGCAAATTTCTGAGACATTAAAAAATTCACTATTTTTAAAACCTGTTAATACTATTCCCTCCAATGCATTTAAAAAATGCTTCATTATGCTTTTTGGGTGCACTGACCTCCAGTTTGTCATTCATGTCAAGTCAAATTTAATAATCACACAAAGTGTATTTAACAATGCTTATGTGGTGGGCCTCATTTTCTGTGTGTATTGTGTGTCTGTGTGGCAAATGCAACTGGTATAGGGAAGAGACAGTATGTTGAGTTATAAAATGTATATATAGCCAGATTAAATGTCGTGGTGACTATTGGTAGAAAGGCAAAAAATAATGGGAAAAAGAACAAAAGGTATGGCTTAACCTTTCAATGGGGATATACAATGTTGTATATTCCAGCGACAGCTGTCTAAGAGGGATTTCCCTTCACCTTGTAGAGATTTCCTCTCTTTCTGTTGTCTATCCAGAACAGGAAATTAAAAGAAAATCTCCCCAATTGGTCATAAACTACAAAAAATAAACTGGCGGGGGTTTTAACCCTTCCCTACTCTGTCTAAAACGAAAGTAAAGATTTGGCCGTAGAGGATACATTAGAGCAAAACTTTAGCCAAAACCTTTACTTTTAGTTTTGGATAGCATTTGGGGGTGGGGGGTTGGGTTAGCCATTAAGTCAGCTCTTCATTGATGTCTGTATTCTCCTTCAGATAGATTTACCCTCACTCCATGTGAGGTCAAGATTGAGAAGTGAATAGATTTTTTGCAGCTTTTCTTGTTAGAGCTGGAAAAAGTTAGAATCTCTGTCAGGTTTGGATTTCTTTCTGTATCCCTGCTGGAGAGACTCCCTTCACATTCCTTATAAATGGTACAGATATTGATGGGAGGTTGTTCTCCACTCTATCCAAAACTTTAAAAAAAGGTTTTAGTGGAATTTCCAGTGTATTAGGTAAAATATATTTCTTCTACTAAAATTGTAATCCCAAGGTCACTCCTTTATTATAACAATACTCAACCGCGCTGGCTCCACAAAGTTGCAAGCTAATGATCATGCCAATCATAGCACACAGTTGCCAGCGATGAGACGGGTCACGTAACAGCTCCAGGACACCCATCCTTCCACCTTTCCCTCTGGCAGTTTTTTCCTTTAACATTTCATCAATGGCTGCTTGATGGTCTCTGTCTCCCCACAGCTGCTTAAGTGCTAAAGAAACAAGAAAAAATAAACAATTACAGTATGCTGGGGACTAAACAGATTATGTTCCAATATACTGATTATATTTTCCCAATAAACATTCTGTGAATATGCTACCCTCAAACGACCAGTGGTGCTAACTGGAGAGGTCCAAAAAGAGCCATATGAGGAGCAAGGAAGCAAAAAATTCCAATATGTAAGGTTCTCCAAAAGCCCGGAATGTTTCTTATGTGCATCAGTCCAACCAATCCAATATTCAGTGGTTACTACTTGTACAAATGCCTCTGAATTAACCGCATCCTGTATAAAATTATTTCCTTCAAGCTGACTTGATTGGGAAGTGAATGTGGTAAGCAATGCCATCACCTTCTCCTACCCATACCATATCAGGTGCACAACTCATATACAATCCACGTGCAACATATTTGGGTTGATGTAGTAAAGGCATATAAGCTGTTCACTTTGCAGGGGAATTTATACTTTGCAAGGAAATTTTCCCTAGGTGAATGTGATAAAAATTAATTTTGCAAAGAACACTTAGTCATTCACAAGTTAAAAAAAACTGTTTTGATGTATGATGCAAGTCAGCTGAGCTTCGCCTCATTCACTAGGCTAAGGATAAATTCCTTTGTAAAGTGTAGAGGATGCACAGCAGCAGGAGATCAGTGATATGCCCCCATCCATTTCCCTAATGTCCCTAACCATATCACTGTTTCCTACCTATAAATGTATTTGCTGCAACATAGACACACCTTGTGTTTGTATTCCTTTAGTTACTGTATACCCTTGAACTAGTACCTACAGCTGGATGTTACCTTTCTGACAGGCTTGCTTGTCATCCTTCTCAAGTAGTAGGTAGATTGGAGATTCTGGGAAGAAGGGCAAGGTAACCAGCTGAACAAAGGATGTAATGCCACTCAAGAGCAGAACCTGAGGCCACAGAAACTCTGTTCCGAATAATTCTCTGCACGAAATATAGCAAAATGTGGATCTTAAATTAATTATTAAGAGGAGTATACTGTGCATATAAAGTTGGCAAAATATAGCAAGGATGAGTACAAAGTAACATAGAAAAAGTAAAAAAAAAAATTTATAAGATATACATGGACTAGATTTTATTTATTACAGGTACTCTGTAGCGTTGCCAATGTACGCAGTGCTTTACACATATATATATATATATATATATATATATATATATATCACATTCACATCAGTCCCTGTCCCTCAAGGAGCATACAGTCTAGGGCCAATTTAGACAGGAGCCAATTAGTCTACCAGCATGTCTTTGGAGTGTGGGAGAAAGCACAGGGAGAACTCCAGGCAGGTGGTATCGTGGTTAGAATTTGAACCAATGACCCTAGGGCTGCCAGGTGGAAGTGCTAACCATTTAGCCACTGTGCTGCTCATTTAATAGAGTAATTTAGAAAAATGACTGTTTCCTATTCCAGCCAATCCAATTGACTGCTATTTTGTAACCTGCACA
Source organism: Staurois parvus (assembly GCF_062004578.1). Taxonomy (NCBI): domain Eukaryota; kingdom Metazoa; phylum Chordata; class Amphibia; order Anura; family Ranidae; genus Staurois; species Staurois parvus. The sequence goes on along the minus strand of NW_028318500.1, from coordinate 2,955,457 downwards.
AAAAGTTGCATCTGGATTTTTTTTTCTTATACTGGCAATACAGATACATTTATTTACTTTTACAAATCTGTATCAAACAAGGTGTAGCATGCACATGTAAGTCAAATGGGAATATAATGTTGAGGATCAACTATCAACTGAAGCACAAAGGTATTTTTTTACATATATTTTCATTTTAATTTAGAACATGCATTTAGTATTGCATTAAGGCACTGATCTCAAAACTTTAAATCCCAGATTTTTGGACAGTGTATGTTTTAACTATATTAACCGCTTCCCCTCTGCCCTATAGCAGAAATACTGCTACAGGGCGGCAGGGGTGTGCAAAATCACACCCCTTATGGGTAAGGCGGTGCACACGCCACCGTTCGCGGTCTTGGCTGTCAACAGATTCCTGGTCGGTGATTACTCGCCGGCACCAAGTGATCACCAAGCATAGCAGAGCCATACAAAGCAGTGTGCTTTGAGTGTAAAGCACACACACAGCACACAGTTAACCCTTTCATTGCCCCCGATGTTAACCCCTTCCCGCCCAGTGCCATTAGCACAGTGTCAGTGCTTTTTATTAGCACTGATTACTGTATTGGTGTCACTGGGGATGTCAGTGACACCAAGTCAGTTCTGCCCAGTGCCAGAATGCCCGCCGCAGTCCCACAGTCCTGCTATAGGTCGCTGATCACCGCCATTACTAGTAAAAATATTCAGTTTATGTACCGCAATTCTAAATGCTATAACTTTCACGTAAAGCAATTAATTTACATATATTGGGATTTTTTTAGCAAAGACATGTAGAATACATTTTTCCCTAAATTTATGCCAAAATTAGATTTTTTAAATTTTTTTTATTGGACATGTTTTACTAGCAAAAATATTGTTCTTTTCTCAAAATTGTCGGTATCTTTTTTGTTTACAGTGCAAACAATAATGCATAGGCCATCAAATACCACCAAAAGAAAGCTCTATTTGTGAGAAAAAAAGGACGTAAATTTAATTTGGGTGCAGCATTGCATGACCGTGCAATTGTCAGTTAAAGTAACACACAGTGGTTAATATAAAACTTAACTACACCTGTCACACTAATGATGCATTACCTGAGTCCAACAATCTGGCCACACAATTTGCCTAGAGTTACAAACATGGGCCCAGTGGCATTGATGAAACCACGCAGTTTGCGGGGGGCAGCCTCTCCCGCGTACTGAGCGTGAATATTAATTCCCAGACCTGAGTAGGAAATACAAGAAGTCGCAAATGAAATGTTAGCAAACGCAAACATTACTGCTATGTCAAAATTCTAAACAGTTAATTTAAGATGGTAATCTCAGAAGACAGCCACAAGACAGATTTATCTTTTATCATACAATTTTCAAATACTACAAAAGTGGTAAATCAACCTCTTTGTGAAGTATACACTGTTAAGCAAAAGGACTGAGTTAAAATATATCTTTAAATACACTCCAGGGACTTTTATACTGCCATCAGTAGCCTTGAATCCATTCAATCAGTCTCTTGAAATGAACATTTTGATGTAGGTTCTGTATTGATTTGTTGCTTGTGTGTGGGAAAAAATATAAGTCCTCATGCACACGGGATGTTTTTACAGCTGCTGTTTTTGACTTTTGGTGTTTTTTTCTACAGCTAGTAAACCCGAAGCATGTTATAATATGTGTCCATGCACACATAGACTCTAAGCAACATTTTTTGGCTGGAAAAACCCCCCAGGACTAATGGGTTTCTAGTGGAGTTTTTTAGCTGTAAAAATGCTCTAACGCTGAAAAATGCGGTAAAATGCAGAAAACCAGCATTTTTGGACTTTTTTTTACCAAAACATTTTTTCCCGATAAAAAAAAGCTAAAAAACGGAAACACGGAAAAATGTGGGAAAACGCGGCAAAACACTAACCCAAAAACGCTGAAAAACTCACGTTTTTAATGCGACTTTACACAGCTAACGGTACCAGCGTTATCAAAACGTCCATTGTGCATGAGGAATAATGATAGGTGAGGTAGACGAGTTGCTTTCTCAAGATCCAGAACCATTAAAAAACACTGTCCAGTTACAGCAAATGAAGGACATGAAATACTGTTTATTGCATCAAGTAAAACTTCTGTCTATCATCCAAAAGCTAACTTACTAAAACTGGAATGTGCAAAATCTGGTGCAGCTCTTCCTAAAAATGTAAAGCTATAAGTTAGAAGCTGATAGGCTACCATACATAGTTGCACCAGATTTTGCATTCTCCAGTTTTAGCAAATCAACCCCATTGCCTTCTATTATTCTCTCTCTACCAAGATATAGTACTGATGTTATTCAGCACTATTCTCCTCTGGCCAGCAGGGGGAGAGTTAAAGCCAAGCAAGCCGATAGACTTCTATGCAGAACGCTGTGAATCCTGGGAGTTATAGTTTGAGACGGCAGCCATATAATGGGAAGAATATATTCCTTACACTACATATCCCAATAGGAACTGTGCAGTCGGAGGAGTGGAGAGATGATTTTTATTAAACTGCCTGGGAATGTTTTTCCTCTTGGCACTGAGGGAGCCACCTGCCAGCAAGAGCCCCAATACAGCAAAGATCCATGGCTGAGACTGGGATTGAGGACACCGGGGCTGGCTCAGCACCTACCACATTGCAGCACCTACACTGCTGCTGCAGGGAGACTGGAGTTTCCACTCAGCCTCTGCTCCCCACTGCTGACTACCAAAGGCTTTCAGGAAGAAACCAAGGGGCCCCTTCTGCAGGAAAAGGCCACTGCAGCATCCCAGTGACTGGTGAGAGGGCTATTTGCCCATTGCTGATACTGCTAGCAGGGACTGAGCCACTGAGAGCAGGACACCAAGTGTACCCAGTCCATGCCGCACCAATACTGCACTCTGTACTGTGCTTATTCCAAATCTAGACTGCACCTATACCGACCCTATACCTCATAATACTGAACCTTTACCGCATTTGAACCACATCTACCTTGCACTTATATATGGTGCCTATACTGTACCTATACTGCATGCAACCTAACTGGGACTGTTGTTAAATGCCCCAATGTTCTTTAAGTGCCCCAACAATAGCCGGCAGAAAAACATCTCAAAGGACTGCCTCTCCTATAATTATTATTCTGAAAATCCACTTTGTTCCTCTGCCCTCTATTCTCTACATCCTCCTTTTATTTTGGACAGTGCATACCCTGTTGGTCTAGGACTAGCATTGCCTGTATAAATGCACTCTGACAGTATTGTTCCAGCACTTGATAGATTAAATTTTACTATTGCTCACTGCTGCACTTGAGGTGGCCTTACTACTGTTTATGCTGATCAAAGCACCAAATGTCATCTTATGTCTAGTCCTTACTGTGCTAAATTGTGTTATTACCATTGTTAATCCATTTTGTGCTAGCAGTTACCAGCCATTTTTGGTGACAATATATTAACCACTTGCTGACCGCCCACAGTACATTAAGTACTGGAGACTGGCAGCAGCAACAGGCAACGCAATGTACTGGTGCGTCGCTCTGCCTGTACTAACACAGGGGGCCTCTGCCCCCCCCACCCCAATCTTGGTGTGACTAGATGCTTTAATGGCAGAGGAGCGATCTAGAGTCTAATAGACCCCAGATATCTAAGAAAAGAGTGCCTGTCACTGCCTATTGCTACCACAAGGGACATTTACATTCTTTGTGATAACAATAAAAGTAATTAAAAAAAGTTAAAGGGACAGTTTAAAAATAAAAAAGGCAAAATAATAAAAAAAAAAGAAAGGTAACTCAGAAAGTGCCAAACATGGACCGTTCCACTAAATGGAGCCACCCACAACTGCGCACAGTGCACACAGGTATAGTGCGGTGGTGCAGGTTTTTATGGGTTAAATTAGGCAGTGAGGAAGCAATATAATGTCTCCTAACCACCTGTCAAACACCCAGGGTGGTCTGAAAGCGCGGCACCCCTGGGCTCCTGCATTTCTTCCCCTCCAGTAGAGGGAATTGCCTGTGGACAGAGCGGTTGATCAGTGCTGTTAGTGGGGGAAATGACTGGAACCAGTCTTCTGTGTGGCTGTCCCTGCAGCAGATGCCAGCTCTCCGCTTCTCCCGTTGGCTGCTGTGGGGCACAGGGGTTCTTCAGATGTCATACTTACCGGCCCCCTCCTTTCCCTAAAAAGCACAGTAAATAATTGGTACTGATCACTCACTGAGTTCATTCATAACTGTGTTACTATGCTTCAGCTTGTTAATGAAATGGAAGCCTCAGAGCACATTCATTCATCTCCAGTGCACCTGAGGCTGGAGAGAAAGGGAATGGGGAATCCAGTTCCCAGTCCCTTTTTCTGTCCCAAAAGTGAGACATCAGGGGTCTGTTTAGACCCCTGATATTTCACCAAAGACACCCCCAACAGCATTGTTGAAAGAAATGTAAAAGATTATTTTTAAAAAGTTTTAAAATTTTAAAAAAATAAAAATGTAAAAAATAAAACAAAATGGTAAATAAAAATTAATACAGGGGATAAAAGGGTCAGTGTATACAGGAGGGAATGTGTGTAGAGAGGGTGAGACAGTGTGTACGGGGGTGAATTTAATTTATGATAATTCCCTGGTTGTGTTTATATGTTGTTTCTAATCAGACTAAAAGGCCTTGCCCAATATAACATAATTTAGCTACACCTAACTTTTGCTGCGGCACGCATAGCATGCCTCAGGTCACCATCTCCCTGGTAGGGGTCCCTGGGCAAAGTAATGCATGATGCTAACACCTTCTGAAAAGTGATCCACTGTGGATTGTTTTCATAGGGCAAAACAAATGTATATTTATCCAAAGATTCTGGCTACAAAATATTGATTGATATAGAAGAGGCTGGGACTTTAATGCTGCAGAGAAGTTAGAAGTCCCCACTCTGCCTGCAAGCACCCATGCTGAATTGGCAGGGCTGGGCCCAGCATTAGCGCTACCCCCTTGTTGGCAGCCCTGGATTTGACTTCAACAAAATTAATTCTAATTTGTTGATTACTTAAGAATGATGAATTCTTTTGAATAAGAATGCTTGGTCGTTATAATTTTTCTCTGTTACAGCAACATATATTTGGAATAACCACTTGAATGTGAATATGCCTTTTTTTATACAGACCTGCACTAAGGCCACAAAGGAAACGACCGACCAAAACCATTTCAAAGTAACCTGTTACTTGGCTGAAGCCTACAAGCAGAGCACTGGCAATTGGCAGAATTGAACTGACCAGCTGACACTTCTTCCTATAAAACACATGGGCATTAGAAAACAAACACAGACACACAACAATGGCTAAAAAATATTTCACACATTAGATGTGAAATGATAGAGTGGAAAATAATTAAAATAATTATCAGATTTGTTTTGTCTGTGTACCTGTTGGGGAATTTTCTTATTCTGGTGGCAATGACAGCAATACAATTATAATAGAAGTTCTTCTCTTCTATGACTAAACTTATTTACATTTTAAATTCTGTATAAAGCCCTGTTAAAGAAACTTTGCTCACTTCCTTGGTGTCTTGGTGACCACACAAGAAACGGGGGAAAATTACCCTAATGATTTCAGAAACACCTATATAATTCAAATAGAGGATCTAACCATCCTCACTCTGTCCAATACTACAAATTGGTAGAAGATTACAAAAAAGGGTAGGTTTTAAATTGTTATTAAGAGATTCAAAGAATTTGAGGTTTTGGTAAAGTTTAGTGTTTGTGTCAATGTGCTTTAGACTTTGACATCAGTTTAACCGCCTTCCACCTGCCATATAGTACAATGACGGGCACAAGGCGGTTCCCTCGTTCTGGGAGGACGTCATATGATGTCCTCCCATTCTAACCGCGCATGCGGATCACCGATCAACGGAAAGAGCCGAAGATGTCGGCTCGGTCATGTGATCAGCTATGTCCAATCACAGCTGATCACATGTAAATAGACAAATGCCGGTTATCGGTATTTCTCTCCTCACGAGCTGTCACGCTGACAGCTCGAGAGTAGAGGAGAGCCGGTAATTGGCATTACTCAGAGGGGACATGTACACTGATCATCAGAGCACTGATGATCAGTGTGCCCTGATGATCTGTGTAGCCCCAGCAGTGCCACCTGTCAGTGTCCATCAGTGCCATCTGTCAGTGCTCATCCATGCCACATATCAGTGCCTACCAGTGCACATCACTGCCACATATCAGTGCCCATCTGAGCTGCCTTTCAGTGTCACCCATCAGTGCCAGTCAGTGCCACCTATCAATGCCAGTCAGTGCCACCTATTAGTGCTGCCAATCAGTGCCACCTATCAGTGCCAGTCAGTGCCGCCTATCAGTGCCAGTCAGTGCCGCCTATCAGTGTGCATCAGTGTCGCCTATCAGTGCCCGTCAGTGCTGCCTATCAGTGCCGCCTAACAGTGCCAGTCAGTGCCACCTAACAGTGCCAGTCAGTGCCGCCTATCAGTGCCACCTATCAGTGCCATATATGAGTGCTGCCTTTCAGTGCCCATCAGTGATGCCTGTCAATGCCCAACAGTGCCACCTACCAGTGCCTCCTCATCAGTGCCCATCAGTGCCACCCATCAGTGTCCTTCAGTGCAGCCTATCAGTGCCCATCACTGCAGCCTCATTAGCGCACATCAGTGAAGGAGAAAAATCACTTATTTATAAAATTCTATAACAAAAACAAAGAAAAAAAATTTTATTTTTCAAAATTTTCAGTGGTTTTTAGTTTGTTTAAGAAAAAATAAAAAAACCAGAGGTGATTAAATACCACCAAAATAAAGCTCTATCTGTCACAAAAAAATGATAAAATTTTCATATGGGTACAGTGTTGCATGACCGCGCAATTGTCATTCAAAGTGCAACAGCGCTGAAAGCTGGAAATTGGCCTGGGCAGGAAGGGGGTATAAGTGCCCTGTAGGCTAGTGGTTAAGACACTTCTGAGATCATTCAGTATTCATTGATGGATACATTTGATCTGCAGTTGACCACTTTCAGACCCTCATTTGACCTGCTTTCACATTTATTTAGACTTGTGTGGGTAATGTATAATCCACTTAAAGCAAACAAAAGCCCTTAGACAGTTACTTCTAAACTAAACAGTGTATATTTTTCTTTTAATACTTACTTTCCAAACCTCCCAGTCAGGTGTGCAGATGCAGTGGAACCTATGAGACCTCCAATACTGAATACAGATACCACAAAAGACCATATCAATGTAAGTGTCCCATCACTAATCTGAGTCCTAAATCTTTTCACCCATGTGTCATTGATGTATTGCTTGATGAACTGGAAACATTGAAAATATATCATGTTAGCAGAAGTAGAAGTAAATTGCTCTTAGTGAGCCTGGATGTAAATAGCATAAGTGCTCTTAAAGTTAGTTCTTAAATTCAGGTAACTACTAGCATAAAGTATCTAAAATGAGTCTTAATCTGTGGTTGTTGGCGTCATACTTACTGGAGATGGAGAATTCAGCACAGACAGGTGGTAGCCAAACTGAAATGTGCCTCCAATTCCTAGAACAAAGATCATCAGGAACAGGCCCCTATAGTGTACCTGGCATAGTAAAAAGACTCAAATTTCAAATTATGACTCCAAACTGGTACACATTATCACTGTTTAATTGATCAATCTAAATATTTTGTAGACTAATATTAAATTTAATGGCCAATTCACCCCAAACTACTATTTTAGTATTTAATGGATTAGACTGGGTAAAGGATAAGTTCACCTGTAGAACATGTTACATATTTCACCTGTTTTTAGGGTAGAACATGTAACATGTTCCAGCTCCTGCCTCCTCTCCCTCCAATTCCTCCCTCCTTGTGACAGCAGGCAGGGGATCCTCTCCCTGCACCCGCCGTCAGAATTGAAAAACAGTGCCGCTTTATGGAGCTCCACCCACATGGCCACGAGTTCTGTGAATAAATGCACTACAAGTAATGCACTACAAATCAAAACAGCAGTAGTCAGAATCTGGAGCAGCCGTACATTGCAACCAACCAGAGTCTATATTTCAAAGCAAAACTGGATAAGTTGAAGATAGAAACTGGCTGCCATGATTGCTTTCTGCTCCAATTTTGATAAATGTCCCCCAATTCGCTGTGGTTTCTTCATCTGTTCTAATTAATGATCATTAGAAATTTCCTTTTCAGGGCCCTGGAATTTAAAGGATAATTTCACCTTCTAAAAAATAAATAATAAATGCACTTTTTTTGCAGTTAAAAAATTTGCATTTACTATTTTTTTTAGGAGTCTGGAAAGCAGGACTCCTGCAGACTGTCAGTTTGAGCTGTTTTTCCGTACATCGTACAGCCAGGCAGTTTCACACTGACAGGAAGAATTTATGAACTACTACGGCGCTCGACAGCACCATGGTAGTTCATTGAGAATTACAAGCCGACATCCGCAAAGGATACTGGTACTTGTAGTTGATTCATTCCCAGAACTCTGTGAATGAATGATGCTGCTGTGTGGGTGGAGCCCTGCATGGCCACGCTCTTTTCAAAAAGTGACAGCTGGTATAGAGAACTTCTCCCTGTACTTCTGTCACACATAGGGCTTGGATCACCGAGCTGTTGCAGAAGCAGAAACATGTTATAATTTCCACCCTAAAAATGGGTGGAACATGTAACATGTTCCCAAAGGTGAACATATCCTTTAATTTAACAAAAATTATGTTCAGGTAATAACAGTTAAAAAGTTGGATGCTTGAAGAATCTCTGTTGTTTAAAAAAAAAGATCAATTGCAAATACCCACAGCAGCCTACAACAGCCAGTTGTTGTATAGGACCTGGGTTGTTCAGACAAAGCACCAACTTACAGGTAGCATGGATGTTTGCTGCTACTTCCTAATCCACACATATCCCTAGTCACCAGTCAATATTATGAGGTCCCTCATTGGCTAATTGGAATTTACAGGAGACAAGAAAGGACAGTAAACTGTTATCGCTATCGGGGTTTGGGTTTTGGAGGCTGCTGTAATAACATATAGACACTTTTTTTTTCTAGCTATATCCAGGCCTCCAAAAATGTATTTTTTTAGTTATCATATGAGGGTATGGTTGATGGAACCATAGCACCTCATGTCCATTGTTTTCTAATGACTTTAACATTGCCAGGTATGTGGATGTTTCTGTCTTAAAACCTTTTTTTCGTGCATGGCTTCTTTCCACCGAGACCTGGTGAGGGAGAAACCACAGAGTGTCTTTAATTTATTTACATTTTTTTATACATCTCAACATATTCAGCTTCTGTAATTAGAAATGTACCAGAAATACAGAACATAATACATTTCAGGGTGGCCATTACTAAATGTAACAATCATTTTTTTGTATTTATAAAAAGTTTTTTATCTGCGAACTTTATCACAAATATCTTTGTGGATTTCTAATGTATTCTGTATGTAAAAGTCATTTTGAGAAGGTTTTCTACAAATATGGCTACCTTCTAGCTAGTATAAAGGGGCGTTTCTATGAGGAGAGAAGAAAAAGGAGCATGTTTCATGCCATGATAAAAAAAAAAATCACATATTAAATGATAGAGAAATAAAACCTTTCCATTGGTAATTTCATGTAGAAAAACAAGGATTCCTCACCCATATGATATGTATATTTGTAAATTGTTTTAGTACATGTTTTATATTGATGAGAATATGGATTTAGTGATATTTCATATTAGTTGAAAGAACTCACCAGCTCTGAAGATGTGGACATCATTGAATCTCTGCTTCTAGGAATGTTTCACTTTTGAGAAAGCCAGCAATTTATTCCTCTAGTTTCAGTATGAATTTATAATCAACCAATGGGAAAGAGATGGAAGTCCCTGCTACCTTAAAACTGTATAAATCAGAGTGTTGAAGACACTCTAAAGACAAATATTTATGTAGCTAATGACCACACTGTGGGTGGAGATACAGAGAGGGTGTATGACAAAATATTAACGGTGCTTACATAGACAACGTCACAAGATCAGTGAACCTGAAAGTCTGCAGAGTAAGTACAGTGATGCAGAAATGAAAATCCACTATACTTAAATGGGAGGCAATGGTATTTGTTAGGGTAGGGCACTGTTTATTTGTGCTAAGAGAGCTTTTTAATTCAGGGGTACCCTTGAAATAACTTCCAGGTGTTTTGGAGCCCCCCAAAAAAATATGTTTAGAGCTCATGATAAGTTCTTAAGATCAGTAGGCTATAGATATAATAAATAGATGATAAAGAATATGGCATATTGACACACTCACCTGTGCCTAGTTCCAGCTCCAGGCCTTCCTTTCTGTGCAAGGCTGGTGGTGTTCAGCCATTCAGATACCGCAAGCCTTCCTAAAGTCAGCTTGTTGCTTAGGGTTCAAGCAACAGATCAGTATTCTAACTGCTGAATCCTGGTGTGTCTAGAGGTTGCCTTTTGCTGCTTTAAGATCCCAGTGTTACCCCTGTGGCTTCTGTGTTCTCACATAGCATGCCACTGTATTCTCCTGCAGATTCCAGTGTATTCCATGTGAGCTTCTATTCTTCCAGCACTTGTGTGGCCTGTGTACACCCTGTGAGCTTTCAATGTCCCTGCACTCCACAGACTCTCACCCCTGTGTTCCTGTGATTCAAGAACCCCAGTGCTAATGAGCGGAGATCATTATCAGTAGAGATGAGCGAAGTATTCAAAAATTCGATTCGGCTGATTCGGCGAATTCGAGGAATAAATTCGATTCGATGCGAATATATTCGCTGCGAATTTAACTTATAAAAAGGGTTTCTAGGCTTCAGAGAGCCTTTATATTAGTGCAGAACACTGTACCTTTAATTTAAATGCCCTTGGAGTCTGCTGGGGAAGAGAAATAATACTGTCAGTCAGTATGACATGCAGATGAGTGCCGTCGATCTTAGAATCACCGCACACTTCACTCATTTGGGCAGTCACGGGGCCAAAACCAGAGTGTGGAGCCACAGTGTGGCGGTGGAGGCAGCAGCAATGGGAGGCCATACAGCACCCTATGACAAAAATGGAACCCACCAGCAGTGTGAGGAGGCCTGAAAGTGGCACATGGCAGAGTGTGGCGATGGAGACAGCAGCAATGGGAGGCCGTACAGGGACCCATGAGAGACTCTGGACCTGGCAGCAGCATGAGGAGGTGGTACAGGGGCCCATGGCAGATTACAGGCCTGGCAGCAGCAATGGGAGGCCCGTAATCTGCCAGCACCCTATGACAAAATGGAACACACCAGCAGTGTGAGGAGACCTGAAAGTGGCACATGGCAGAGTGTGGCGATGGAGACAGCAGCAATGGGAGGCCGTACAGGGACCCATGAGAGACTCTGGACCTGGCAGCAGCATGAGGAGGCGGTACGGGGGCCCATGGCAGATTACGGGCCTGGCAGCAGCAATGGGAGGCCCGTAATCTGCCAGCACCCTATGACAAAATGGAACACACCAGCAGTGTGAGGAGACCTGAAAGTGGCACATGGCAGAGTGTGGCGATGGAGACAGCAGCAATGGGAGGCCGTACAGGGACCCATGAGACACTCTGGACCTGGCAGCAGCATGAGGAGGCGGTACAGGGGCCCATGGCAGATTACAGGCCTGGCAGCTGCAATGGGAGGCCCGTAATCTGCCAGCACCCTATGACAAAATGGAACACACCAGCAGTGTGAGGAGACCTGAAAGTGGCACATGGCAGAGTGTGGCGATGGAGACAGCAGCAATGGGAGGCCGTACAGGGACCCATTAGACACTCTGGACCTGGCAGCAGCATGAGGAGGCGGTACAGGGGCCCATGGCAGATTACAGGCCTGGCAGCAGCAATGGGAGGCCCGTAATCTGCCAGCACCCTATGACAAAATGGAACACACCAGCAGTGTGAGGAGACCTGAAAGTGGCACATGGCAGAGTGTGGCGATGGAGACAGCAGCAATGGGAGGCCGTACAGGGACCCATGAGAGACTCTGGACCTGGCAGCAGCATGAGGAGGCGGTACAGGGGCCCATGGCAGATTACAGGCCTGGCAGCAGCAATGGGAGGCCCGTAATCTGCCAGCACCCTATGACAAAATGGAACACACCAGCAGTGTGAGGAGACCTGAAAGTGGCACATGGCAGAGTGTGGCGATGGAGACAGCAGCAATGGGAGGCCGTACAGGGACCCATGAGACACTCTGGACCTGGCAGCAGCATGAGGAGGCAGGCAGAACCGCCGTATCTTTATCACGGTTTTCCCAGGCCACCAAATGGCGACGCTGCATATGCTGACGCAACGCTGTAGTCCCAACATGGGCCCCCTGGCCACGCTTGACTTTCTGGCCACATAGTCGACATACGGCTACGTTTACTTCCTCGGGCGGCTTGACAAAAAATTGCCACACCGCCGAGTAGGAAACTTTGCCCCCGCTACTCCTCACTGGCTGACTGCTACTTCCTCCGTGCACACCGGCACCACTACTGGCCGTGGTGGTAGGCTGCAGTGGAGCTGGTGCTCTACTCCGTGGCCGTTTGCCTCCACTGACACTGCTGCGACCCTGCTGCCTCCTGGGCAACCCACCGACTGTTTTGCTCGCTGCCAAGCTGGCACCCTCTTCTCCTGATGATGCGGAAGCAATAGCCTGATGATGACGAGGCTGCCAAGTGCGATCAGCCTCATCATCATCAATTAGGGTCTCCGCCTCACTACTAGCCCCCTCGGCTGCGTGTGGGTCAGGAGACAGACCTGTCTCTAGACCGGCTACCAAGCCACTCTCCTCGCCAGTACTTCTTTGCCTGGCTGCTGAAGAGGCGGATGTCTCCCCCCGTTCCTGACCGCCCTCTGTTAGCTCTTCCTCACTGTACAGTGGGGCTGAGCCCACAGCATGCAATACTTCGCTTGGTGAGGGAACACCAAAGGACAGGGGCAGGTAGAGGACACGTGATTTCAGTGGGCTTACTCCCGGGCCATGCCAACTAACGGTTGTGTCTGACGTACCCACCGACCGTTGGCTGTAGGTGTCAGAGGTGACCTGGGAAGAGGAAGACGACCGAGCCAACCAATCGATGACGGCAGGGTTGTCGGTGGAGACACGACCGCTGGATGACACCGGGAGCACTGGCCTCTGGCTGCGACTAGTGCTGCCTCGACCCCTTCCTCTGCTGCCACGTCTGCTCGCTCCTAAAACATTGCCTCCTCTGCCACTCCTCTGCATGTTGTCTGACATACTCTTTAATTCAACGATTCTGTGTCCCTGAGTAACAATTCTGTGTCCCTCAGTAACAATTCTGTGTCTGTCCTTGAGTAACAATTCTGTGTCCCTGAGTAACAATTCTGTGTCCCTGAGTAACAATTCTGTGTCCCTCAGTAACAATTCTGTGTCCCTCAGTAACAATTTTGTGTCCCTCAGTAACAATTCTGTGTCTGTCCCTGAGTAACAATTCTGTGTCCCTCAGTAACAATTCTGTGTCTGTCCCTGAGTAACAATTCTGTGTCCCTGAGTAACAATTCTGTGTCCCTCAGTAACAATTCTGTGTCCCTCAGTAACAATTCTGTGTCTGTCCCTGAGTAACAATTCTGTGTCCCTGAGTAACAATTCTGTGTCCCTCAGTAACAATTCTGTGTCCCTCAGTAACAATTCTGTGTCTGTCCCTGAGTAACAATTCTGTGTCCCTCAGTAACAATTCTGTGTCTGTCCCTGAGTAACAATTCTGTGTCCCTGAGTAACAATTCTGTGTCCCTCAGTAACAATTCTGTGTCCCTCAGTAACAATTCTGTGTCTGTCCCTGAGTAACAATTCTGTTTCCCCGAGTAACAATTCTGTGTCCCCGAGTAACAATTCTGTGTCCCTCAGTAACAATTCTGTGTCCCTCAGTAACAATTCTGTGTCTGTCCCTGAGTAACAATTCTGTGTCCCTCAGTAACAATTCTGTGTCCCTCAGTAACAATTCTGTGTCTGTCCCTGAGTAACAATTCTGTGTCCCTGAGTAACAATTCTGTGTCCCTGAGTAACAATTCTGTGTCCCTCAGTAACAATTCTGTGTCCCTCAGTAACAATTCTGTGTCTGTCCCTGAGTAACAATTCTGTGTCCCTGAGTAACAATTCTGTGTCCCTGAGTAACAATTCTGTGTCCCTCAGTAATAATTCTGTGTCCCTGAGTAACAATTCTGTGTCCCTCAGTAACAATTCTGTGTCTGTCCCTGAGTAACAATTCTGTGTCCCTCAGTAACAATTCTGTGTCCCTCAGTAACAATTCTGTGTCCCTCAGTAACAATTCTGTGTCTGTCCCTGAGTAACAATTCTGTGTCCCTCAGTAACAATTCTGTGTCTGTCCCTGAGTAACAATTCTGTGTCCCTCAGTAACAATTCTGTGTCCCTCAGTAACAATTCTGTGTCTGTCCCTGAGTAACAATTCTGTTTCCCCGAGTAACAATTCTGTTTCCCCGAGACACAATTCTGTGTCTGTCCCTGAGTAACAATTCTGTGTCCCTCAGTAACAATTCTGTGTCCCTCAGTAACAATTCTGTGTCTGTCCCTGAGTAACAATTCTGTGTCCCTCAGTAACAATTCTGTGTCCCTCAGTAACAATTCTGTGTCTGTCCCTGAGTAACAATTCTGTGTCCCTGAGTAACAATTCTGTGTCCCTCAGTAACAATTCTGTGTCCCTCAGTAACAATTCTGTGTCCCTAAGTAACAATTCTGTGTCTGTCCCTGAGTAACAATTCTGTGTCCCTCAGTAACAATTCTGTGTCCCTCAGTAACAATTCTGTGTCTGTCCCTGAGTAACAATTCTGTGTCCCTCAGTAACAATTCTGTGTCCCTCAGTAACAATTCTGTGTCTGTCCCTGAGTAACAATTCTGTGTCCCTCAGTAACAATTCTGTTTCCCTGAGTAACAATTCTGTGTCCCTGAGTAACAATTCTGTGTCCCTCTGTAACAATTCTGTGTCTGTCCCTGAGTAACAATTCTGTGTCCCTCAGTAACAATTCTGTGTCCCTCAGTAACAATTCTGTGTCTGTCCCTGAGTAACAATTCTGTGTCCCTGAGTAACAATTCTGTGTCCCTCAGTAACAATTCTGTGTCCCTCAGTAACAATTCTGTGTCCCTAAGTAACAATTCTGTGTCTGTCCCTGAGTAACAATTCTGTGTCCCTCAGTAACAATTCTGTGTCCCTCAGTAACAATTCTGTGTCTGTCCCTGAGTAACAATTCTGTGTCCCTCAGTAACAATTCTGTGTCCCTCAGTAACAATTCTGTGTCTGTCCCTGAGTAACAATTCTGTGTCCCTCAGTAACAATTCTGTTTCCCTGAGTAACAATTCTGTGTCCCTGAGTAACAATTCTGTGTCCCTCTGTAACAATTCTGTGTCTGTCCCTGAGTAACAATTCTGTGTCCCTCAGTAACAATTCTGTGTCCCTCAGTAACAATTCTGTGTCTGTCCCTGAGTAACAATTCTGTGTCCCTGAGTAACAATTCTGTGTCCCTCAGTAACAATTCTGTGTCCCTGAGTAACAATTCTGTGTCCCTGAGTAACGATTCTGTGTCCCTCAGTAACAATTCTGTGTCCCTCAGTAACAATTCTGTGTCTGTCCCTGAGTAACAATTCTGTGTCCCTCAGTAACAATTCTGTGTCCCTCAGTAACAATTCTGTGTCCCTCAGTAACAATTCTGTGTCTGTCCCTGAGTAACAATTCTGTGTCCCTCAGTAACAATTCTGTGTCCCTCAGTAACAATTCTGTGTCTGTCCCTGAGTAACAATTCTGTGTCTGTCCCTGAGTAACAATTCTGTGTCCCTGAGTAACAATTCTGTGTCCCTGAGTAACAATTCTGTGTCCCTCAGTAACAATTCTGTGTCCCTCAGTAACAATTCTGTGTCTGTCCCTGAGTAACAATTCTGTGTCCCTGAGTAACAATTCTGTGTCCCTCAGTAATAATTCTGTGTCCCTGAGTAACAATTCTGTGTCCCTCAGTAACAATTCTGTGTCTGTCCCTGAGTAACAATTCTGTGTCCCTCAGTAACAATTCTGTGTCCCTCAGTAACAATTCTGTGTCTGTCCCTGAGTAACAATTCTGTGTCCCTCAGTAACAATTCTGTGTCTGTCCCTGAGTAACAATTCTGTGTCCCTCAGTAACAATTCTGTGTCCCTCAGTAACAATTCTGTGTCCCTCAGTAACAATTCTGTGTCTGTCCCTGAGTAACAATTCTGTTTCCCCGAGTAACAATTCTGTTTCCCCGAGTAACAATTCTGTGTCTGTCCCTGAGTAACAATTCTGTGTCCCTCAGTAACAATTCTGTGTCCCTCAGTAACAATTCTGTGTCTGTCCCTGAGTAACAATTCTGTGTCCCTCAGTAACAATTCTGTGTCCCTCAGTAACAATTCTGTGTCTGTCCCTGAGTAACAATTCTGTGTCCCTGAGTAACAATTCTGTGTCCCTCAGTAACAATTCTGTGTCCCTCAGTAACAATTCTGTGTCCCTCAGTAACAATTCTGTGTCTGTCCCTGAGTAACAATTCTGTGTCCCTCAGTAACAATTCTGTGTCCCTCAGTAACAATTCTGTGTCTGTCCCCGAGTAACAATTCTGTGTCCCTGAGTAACAATTCTGTGTCCCTGAGTAACAATTCTGTGTCCCTCAGTAACAATTCTGTGTCCCTCAGTAACAATTCTGTGTCTGTCCCTGAGTAACAATTCTGTGTCCCTCAGTAACAATTCTGTGTCCCTCAGTAACAATAATGTGTCTGTCCCTGAGTAACAATTCTGTGTCCCTCAGTAACAATTCTGTGTCCCTGAGTAACAATTCTGTGTCCCTGAGTAACAATTCTGTGTCCCTCTGTAACAATTCTGTGTCTGTCCCTGAGTAACAATGCTGTGTCCCTCAGTAACAATTCTGTGTCCCTCAGTAACAATTCTGTGTCTGTCCCTGAGTAACAATTCTGTGTCCCTGAGTAACAATTCTGTGTCCCTCAGTAACAATTCTGTGTCCCTCAGTAACAATTCTGTGTCCCTGAGTAACGATTCTGTGTCCCTCAGTAACAATTCTGTGTCCCTCAGTAACAATTCTGTGTCTGTCCCTGAGTAACAATTCTGTGTCCCTCAGTAACAATTCTGTGTCCCTCAGTAACAATTCTGTGTCCCTCAGTAACAATTCTGTGTCTGTCCCTGAGTAACAATTCTGTGTCCCTGAGTAACAATTCTGTGTCCCTGAGTAACAATTCTGTGTCCCTCAGTAACAATTCTGTGTCCCTCAGTAACAATTCTGTGTCTGTCCCTGAGTAACAATTCTGTGTCTGTCCCTGAGTAACAATTCTGTGTCCCTGAGTAACAATTCTGTGTCCCTGAGTAACAATTCTGTGTCCCTCAGTAATAATTCTGTGTCCCTGAGTAACTATTCTGTGTCCCTCAGTAACAATTCTGTGTCTGTCCCTGAGTAACAATTCTGTGTCCCTGAGTAACAATTCTGTGTCCCTCAGTAACAATTCTGTGTCCCTCAGTAACAATTCTGTGTCTGTCCCTGAGTAACAATTCTGTATCCCTGAGTAACAATTCTGTGTCCCTGAGTAACAATTCTGTGTCCCTCAGTAACAATTCTGTGTCCCTCAGTAACAATTCTGTGTCTGTCCCTGAGTAACAATTCTGTGTCCCTGAGTAACAATTCTGTGTCCCTCAGTAACAATTCTGTGTCCCTCAGTAACAATTCTGTGTCTGTCCCTGAGTAACAATTCTGTGTCCCTGAGTAACAATTCTGTGTCCCTGAGTAACAATTCTGTGTCCCTCAGTAACAATTCTGTGTCTGTCCCTGAGTAACAATTCTGTGTCTGTCCCTGAGTAACAATTCTGTGTCCCTGAGTAACAATTCTGTGTCCCTCAGTAATAATTCTGTGTCCCTGAGTAACTATTCTGTGTCCCTCAGTAACAATTCTGTGTCTGTCCCTGAGTAACAATTCTGTGTCCCTGAGTAACAATTCTGTGTCCCTGAGTAACAATTCTGTGTCCCTCAGTAACAATTCTGTGTCCCTCAGTAACAATTCTGTGTCCCTCAGTAACAATTCTGTGTCTGTCCCTGAGTAACAATTCTGTATCCCTGAGTAACAATTCTGTGTCCCTCAGTAACAATTCTGTGTCCCTCAGTAACAATTCTGTGTCCCTCAGTAACAATTCTGTGTCTGTCCCTGAGTAACAATTCTGTGTCCCTCAGTAACAATTCTGTGTCTGTCCCTGAGTAACAATTCTGTGTCCCTCAGTAACAATTCTGTGTCCCTCAGTAACAATTCTGTGTCTGTCCCTGAGTAACAATTCTGTTTCCCCGAGTAACAATTCTGTTTCCCCGAGTAACAATTCTGTGTCTGTCCCTGAGTAACAATTCTGTGTCCCTCAGTAACAATTCTGTGTCCCTCAGTAACAATTCTGTGTCTGTCCCTGAGTAACAATTCTGTGTCCCTCAGTAACAATTCTGTGTCCCTCAGTAACAATTCTGTGTCTGTCCCTGAGTAACAATTCTGTGTCCCTGAGTAACAATTCTGTGTCCCTGAGTAACAATTCTGTGTCCCTCAGTAACAATTCTGTGTCTCTAAGTAACAATTCTGTGTCTGTCCCTGAGTAACAATTCTGTGTCCCTCAGTAACAATTCTGTGTCCCTCAGTAACAATTCTGTGTCTGTCCCCGAGTAACAATTCTGTGTCCCTGAGTAACAATTCTGTGTCCCTGAGTAACAATTCTGTGTCCCTGAGTAACAATTCTGTGTCCCTCAGTAACAATTCTGTGTCCCTCAGTAACAATTCTGTGTCTGTCCCTGAGTAACAATTCTGTGTCCCTCAGTAACAATTCTGTGTCCCTCAGTAACAATTCTGTGTCTGTCCCTGAGTAACAATTCTGTGTCCCTCAGTAACAATTCTGTGTCCCTGAGTAACAATTCTGTGTCCCTGAGTAACAATTCTGTGTCCCTCTGTAACAATTCTGTGTCTGTCCCTGAGTAACAATTCTGTGTCCCTCAGTAACAATTCTGTGTCCCTCAGTAACAATTCTGTGTCTGTCCCTGAGTAACAATTCTGTGTCCCTGAGTAACAATTCTGTGTCCCTCAGTAACAATTCTGTGTCCCTCAGTAACAATTCTGTGTCCCTGAGTAACAATTCTGTGTCCCTGAGTAACGATTCTGTGTCCCTCAGTAACAATTCTGTGTCCCTCAGTAACAATTCTGTGTCTGTCCCTGAGTAACAATTCTGTGTCCCTCAGTAACAATTCTGTGTCCCTCAGTAACAATTCTGTGTCCCTCAGTAACAATTCTGTGTCTGTCCCTGAGTAACAATTCTGTGTCCCTCAGTAACAATTCTGTGTCCCTCAGTAACAATTCTGTGTCTGTCCCTGAGTAACAATTCTGTGTCCCTCAGTAACAATTCTGTGTCCCTCAGTAACAATTCTGTGTCTGTCCCTGAGTAACAATTCTGTGTCCCTGAGTAACAATTCTGTGTCCCTGAGTAACAATTCTGTGTCCCTCAGTAACAATTCTGTGTCCCTCAGTAACAATTCTGTGTCTGTCCCTGAGTAACAATTCTGTGTCCCTGAGTAACAATTCTGTGTCCCTGAGTAACAATTCTGTGTCCCTCAGTAATAATTCTGTGTCCCTGAGTAACAATTCTGTGTCCCTCAGTAACAATTCTGTGTCTGTCCCTGAGTAACAATTCTGTGTCCCTCAGTAACAATTCTGTGTCCCTCAGTAACAATTCTGTGTCTGTCCCTGAGTAACAATTCTGTGTCCCTCAGTAACAATTCTGTGTCTGTCCCTGAGTAACAATTCTGTGTCCCTCAGTAACAATTCTGTGTCCCTCAGTAACAATTCTGTGTCCCTCAGTAACAATTCTGTGTCTGTCCCTGAGTAACAATTCTGTTTCCCCGAGTAACAATTCTGTTTCCCCGAGTAACAATTCTGTGTCTGTCCCTGAGTAACAATTCTGTGTCCCTCAGTAACAATTCTGTGTCCCTCAGTAACAATTCTGTGTCTGTCCCTGAGTAACAATTCTGTGTCCCTCAGTAACAATTCTGTGTCCCTCAGTAACAATTCTGTGTCTGTCCCTGAGTAACAATTCTGTGTCCCTGAGTAACAATTCTGTGTCCCTGAGTAACAATTCTGTGTCCCTCAGTAACAATTCTGTGTCCCTCAGTAACAATTCTGTGTCTGTCCCTGAGTAACAATTCTGTGTCCCTCAGTAACAATTCTGTGTCCCTCAGTAACAATTCTGTGTCTGTCCCCGAGTAACAATTCTGTGTCCCTGAGTAACAATTCTGTGTCCCTGAGTAACAATTCTGTGTCCCTCAGTAACAATTCTGTGTCCCTCAGTAACAATTCTGTGTCTGTCCCTGAGTAACAATTCTGTGTCCCTCAGTAACAATTCTGTGTCCCTCAGTAACAATAATGTGTCTGTCCCTGAGTAACAATTCTGTGTCCCTCAGTAACAATTCTGTGTCCCTGAGTAACAATTCTGTGTCCCTGAGTAACAATTCTGTGTCCCTCTGTAACAATTCTGTGTCTGTCCCTGAGTAACAATTCTGTGTCCCTCAGTAACAATTCTGTGTCCCTCAGTAACAATTCTGTGTCTGTCCCTGAGTAACAATTCTGTGTCCCTGAGTAACAATTCTGTGTCCCTCAGTAACAATTCTGTGTCCCTCAGTAACAATTCTGTGTCCCTGAGTAACGATTCTGTGTCCCTCAGTAACAATTCTGTGTCCCTCAGTAACAATTCTGTGTCTGTCCCTGAGTAACAATTCTGTGTCCCTCAGTAACAATTCTGTGTCCCTCAGTAACAATTCTGTGTCTGTCCCTGAGTAACAATTCTGTGTCCCTGAGTAACAATTCTGTGTCCCTGAGTAACAATTCTGTGTCCCTCAGTAACAATTCTGTGTCCCTCAGTAACAATTCTGTGTCTGTCCCTGAGTAACAATTCTGTGTCTGTCCCTGAGTAACAATTCTGTGTCCCTGAGTAACAATTCTGTGTCCCTGAGTAACAATTCTGTGTCCCTCAGTAATAATTCTGTGTCCCTGAGTAACTATTCTGTGTCCCTCAGTAACAATTCTGTGTCTGTCCCTGAGTAACAATTCTGTGTCCCTCAGTAACAATTCTGTGTCCCTCAGTAACAATTCTGTGTCCCTCAGTAACAATTCTGTGTCTGTCCCTGAGTAACAATTCTGTGTCCCTCAGTAACAATTCTGTGTCTGTCCCTGAGTAACAATTCTGTGTCCCTCAGTAACAATTCTGTGTCCCTCAGTAACAATTCTGTGTCCCTCAGTAACAATTCTGTGTCTGTCCCTGAGTAACAATTCTGTTTCCCCGAGTAACAATTCTGTTTCCCCGAGTAACAATTCTGTGTCTGTCCCTGAGTAACAATTCTGTGTCCCTCAGTAACAATTCTGTGTCCCTCAGTAACAATTCTGTGTCTGTCCCTGAGTAACAATTCTGTGTCCCTCAGTAACAATTCTGTGTCCCTCAGTAACAATTCTGTGTCTGTCCCTGAGTAACAATTCTGTGTCCCTGAGTAACAATTCTGTGTCCCTGAGTAACAATTCTGTGTCCCTCAGTAACAATTCTGTGTCCCTCAGTAACAATTCTGTGTCCCTCAGTAACAATTCTGTGTCTGTCCCT
Organism: Staurois parvus; assembly: GCF_062004578.1. Lineage (NCBI taxonomy): Eukaryota > Metazoa > Chordata > Amphibia > Anura > Ranidae > Staurois > Staurois parvus. Next base: position 2,933,903 of record NW_028318500.1, on the reverse strand, counting down.
GAGTAACAATTCTGTGTCCCTCAGTAACAATTCTGTGTCCCTCAGTAACAATTCTGTGTCTGTCCCCGAGTAACAATTCTGTGTCCCTGAGTAACAATTCTGTGTCCCTGAGTAACAATTCTGTGTCCCTCAGTAACAATTCTGTGTCCCTCAGTAACAATTCTGTGTCTGTCCCTGAGTAACAATTCTGTGTCCCTCAGTAACAATTCTGTGTCCCTCAGTAACAATTCTGTGTCTGTCCCTGAGTAACAATTCTGTGTCCCTCAGTAACAATTCTGTGTCCCTGAGTAACAATTCTGTGTCCCTGAGTAACAATTCTGTGTCCCTCTGTAACAATTCTGTGTCTGTCCCTGAGTAACAATTCTGTGTCCCTCAGTAACAATTCTGTGTCCCTCAGTAACAATTCTGTGTCTGTCCCTGAGTAACAATTCTGTGTCCCTGAGTAACAATTCTGTGTCCCTCAGTAACAATTCTGTGTCCCTGAGTAACGATTCTGTGTCCCTCAGTAACAATTCTGTGTCCCTCAGTAACAATTCTGTGTCTGTCCCTGAGTAACAATTCTGTGTCCCTCAGTAACAATTCTGTGTCCCTCAGTAACAATTCTGTGTCCCTCAGTAACAATTCTGTGTCTGTCCCTGAGTAACAATTCTGTGTCCCTGAGTAACAATTCTGTGTCCCTGAGTAACAATTCTGTGTCCCTCAGTAACAATTCTGTGTCCCTCAGTAACAATTCTGTGTCTGTCCCTGAGTAACAATTCTGTGTCTGTCCCTGAGTAACAATTCTGTGTCCCTAAGTAACGGTTCTGTGTCCCTAAGTAACGATTGTGTGTCCCTAAGTAACGGTTCTGTGTCCCTAAGTAACGGTTCTGTGTCCCTAAGTAACGATTCTGTGTCCCTAAGTAACGGCTCTGTGTCCCTAAGTAACGGTTCTGTGTCCCTAAGTAACGATTCTGTGTCCCTAATACAGAGAGATCTGTCTCTCTTGAATGACCAGAGGCAAATGGAGAATTGTAAGATGGCCGCAATTTATAGCTCCACCATTACACAGTGCTGGCTGGCTGGCTGCTGATTGGCTAATGCGATCACATGTCATGAATGAATGCATTATGGGTCAGCGCGCCTTGTCTGCGCGCCTTCCCAGAGATCCCTGCTCCGTCGCCGCACATGTCGCCGCCATTTTTGGAAAAATTTCGATTCGCGCATCTGAAGTCTGCTAATTTTTGGATTCGGCGCGAATCGAAATTTTTCTAATATTCGAAACGAATTCCACTTCGCCGAGTTCGATTCGCTCATCTCTAATTATCAGTTCAGTGCTGTGTATTGCTGGTGAAGCTGGTGTCTGTCTAGACACCTCTCTTGTGAGTTGTTTGGCATTTTAAATAAATTTACATGTGTTTAAAACGTATTGCACCATCAATCTTTTTCCTTTGTCCCTGAGTGAGATTCATATATGGAGATACGGAGTTAATGGAGAGATGCATCATGAGATCTATGGCTGTAGAGTATTGATTATTTCAATGAAATCCGATTACCATTAGTATTTACCTGGATGTGATTGAAAAGTTACTACAATTAACACCTGGATACCGTTTACCCATCACTCCCAGAGCAAAAGCGCTATTGCTGTTCTATAATTTGAGCAGCATATAGCTCTGGTGAGTCCATCTAATTTATCTGGTGGTGGATTATTCACAATTTTATGAATTCACAGAGGAGATATATATTTTTATTATAATTTTTTGATTTTTAATTTTCACAAATTAATTATGGATATTTAATTATGTTGATATATGAATTCACAGAGGAGAGATACGGTATATATTAAAAAAAAATTTGATTTTGGATTTGCACAAATTATTTATGGACACTTAATTATGTTGCACAGATTGATTATGGACATTTAATAATATGGATATATATTTTATTTAGCGCATGCCTTTATTATATATTGTTCACTTTGCCAATAATATTTTTTGGTTGGGTTTTGCTGCTATCATATAATTTTATTGGGATATAGCGTGGCGCTTTTTCTATTTGATTTATGTGCACTAGCGGCTATTTATTTTGGAAAAACTAATTAATTTAGGTTATATTATATATTTTACACTGAGGTGATTTTAGGAGAAGGGTAATTGTCATCCATAGAAGCGCGCAAGATCATATTTTTTTGTTTTACTCCCATACCCCTTGTTTTGCTGCTTGTGCAAATGGCCAAAGGTGTACAGGGTAGAAGGTTGCAGGTCAGGTAATGCTCCAGAGGAATTGGTGAGTTTTCCCAAGCTTAAAGCATAAAGTAATATCAACAAGAGCCAAGTACTTTTCTCTCCAAGGGAATCCATTGTGGCCTCTGCTGTATTTGGGCATTTAAATATATAAAATATTTTGTAGCTTAAGCGGTGCCTATCATGCTCTTCTTTTCTATGAATGAATATAATCATAAATAAAATGTTCATTTTTAATATTTTGTTGAGAATCCTCTACTGGCAATGACTGACTGAAGTCTGGAACCCATGGACATTACCAGAGACTGGGTTTCCTCCTTTCTGATGCTTTGCCAGGCTCTAACTGCAGCTGTCTTCAGTTGTTCTTCTTTTGTGGGTCTTTCTGCCTTTACTTTTGCCTTCAGCAAGTGAAATGCATGCTCAATTAGGCTCAGATCAGGTGAGTGACTCAGCCATTGAAGAATATTCCACTTCTTTTCCTTCAAAAGCTCCTGTTTTGCTTTTTCAGTGTGTTTTGGATCATTATCCATCTGTACTGTGAAGCGCCGTCCAATCAACTTTGCTGCATTTGGCTGAATCTGGGCTGACAGTATATCTCTAAACACTGCAGAATTCATGCGGCTGCTTCTGCCTTCTCATCTGCTCTTCATCATCAATAAACATCAATGACCCAATGCCACTGGAAGCCATGCATGCCCATGCCATCACACTGCCTCCACCACGTTTACAGATGACATTGTATGCTTTGGATAATGAGCTTTTTTCTTCCCATCATTCTGGTACAGATTAATCTTAGTTTCATCCAGCCAAAGAATACTTTTCCAGAACTGGTCTGGCTTTTTTAGATGTTTTTTGGCAAAGTCTAATCTGGCTTTTCTATTCTTCAGGCTTATGAATGGTTTGCACCTTGTGGTGAACCCTCTGTATTTTCTCTCGTGAAGTCTCTCTCTTGATTGTAGACTTTGACAATGATACGCCCACCTCCGAGAAAGTGTCCTTCACTTGTCTGGATGTTGTGAATGGGTTTTTCTTTATCATAGAGAGTATTCTGCAATCATCCACCACTGTTGTCTTCCGTGGATGTCCATGACTTGTTATATTGCTGAGCTCACCAGTCCATTCTTCTTTCCTCAGAATGTACCAAACTGTTCATTTGGCCACTCCTAATGTTGCTGCTATCTCTCTGATGGATATGTTTTGTTTTTGAAGCCTTATAATGGTCTGTTTCACTTACATGGACAGCTCCTTTGAATTCATGATGTAGGTTCACAGCAATGATGAAGAAATAATGAAGGAGTAGCCCACACCTGGCCATGAAACAGCTTTTGATTCAATTGTCCAATTACTTTTGGTCCCTTGAAAAAGGGGGGATGGCTATTCTTAAGAACTGTAATACCTAAACCCTTCCTCCAATGATAGTACATACCCTCAAATTAAACCTAAGAGTGTGCACTTTCAGCCCATATCCATTATATAAATATAGCTTGAATATGTTTTGGTAAATACCTGAAAAAACTAAAATTGTGGCTGTGTCCAAATATATATATATTATATATATATGTATATATACAATATATATATATATATATATATATATATTTATATTTATATATTCCGATCGACCATAACTTTATGACCATTGACAGGTTAGATATATAATACTGATTATCTTGTTACAATGGTATCTGAAGTTGGTGGGATATATTAGGCAGCAAGTAAACATGTTGTCCATGAAGTTGATGTGTTAGAAGCATAAAAAAATGGGCATTACAGGTTGTTGTGTATGGGGCTGTGTAGCCACAGACTGGTCAGAGTGCCAATGCTGATCTGTGTCCACAGCCAGAAGTGCCTACAATGGGCATGTATGTATCAGAACTGAATCATGGAGCAATGGAAGAAGGTGACCTGGTCTGATGAATCACATTTTCTTTTACATCATGTGGATGGCAGGGTGCTTCGCTTACATGGGGAAGAGATGGCATCAGAATTCAGTGTGAAAAGAAGGCAAGCTGGTGGACGCAGTATGAGGCTTTTGTCAATGTTCTGCTGGGAAACCTGGCTCCTGCTATTCATGTGGATATTACTTTGACACATACCACCTATGTGACTAAGTGCATCCTTTCATGGAAACAGAATTCCTTGATGGCAGTGGCCTCTTTCAGCAGAATAATGCACTCTGCCACACTGCAAAAATGGTTCAAGAATGGTCTTAGAAACACAACAACTAGTTTGAGGTATTGACTTGGCCTCCAAATTCTCTAGCTCTCAATCCAATCGAGCATCTGTGGGATGTGCTGGAAAAAAATGTCAGATCAATGGAGGCCCCACTTCGCAACTTATAGGATTCGCTACTGCTAGCTATGTGCTAGTTACACAGCATTCCTTCAGAGGTTTAGTCCATGTCTTGATGGTTCAGGGCTGTTTTGGCAGCAAAAGGAGCTGCTTTGATCCAGAGCATCCAGAAAAATATAAAAAAGGAGATACTTCATCATGCTCAGCAACATGCTTTATACCCCAGAAGACTAAAGGAGAGCCCTTAGCTGCTGTATGAGAAAGGGCAGTGCAGTTATGGTTCAGCTGTAACATTTACATATGTAACAATTATGTTTGTATAGTAAATGGTACATATACTGTAGAATGAACAAGTGAAGTTGCTTCAGTCCTTTAAACAACATTTTGAATAGTCATAATTTCTGCTACAAAGGCAATGACACACAATGCAATCTTACTAAAACATAATTTAGGAGAATATTGCGAGGTGATATACTTTTGTTGGAGGATGTTTTCCCTGTATATTTATTGCTGTAAATACTTGATAGAGAACTTATTGTTTGCGATGTAACTGGAGGAAAGGTATTTAGAAGACAGCAGCAATTGTAATCAGTAACCAGCTTGATTTTTCTTCATCAATGTGACTCAGCAAAACCATTAATGAAGTTTTACTACCTGCTATGACAAAGCTGCCCTTCATGCCACTCGTGGGCAATACTAATCCTCTAGCTGTAGATGAACTCTGACTCTTAGCATGATTCATTTACTATACATCAACAAATTCATAGCTTACTTTAAACTCCATTATTTTCTTATTTCTCTATGTGCAGAAGAGACACACAGCAAGAAATCCAGCATGTTAAAATAGAATTCAAACCATACTTGTAGTGGTTCTAAAGGCTCAAGGTATTTTTACCTTTACGTTTTCTATACATGAAGGTAAAAAACCTTCTGTGTGCTGCCCCCCTAATACTTACCTAAGCCCCCTCTCGATCCAGTGATGTACACTGGAGTCTCGGCTATCCTGGGACTCCCTTTCCTTATTGGCTGAGACAGTAGTGGGAGCCATTGGCTCTTGCTGCTGTCAATCACAGCCATTGAGCCAATGAGAAGAGAGAGGGGGCGGGGTCGAGCCACAACTCTGTGTGTGAATGGACACATCGAGCAGCGGGTACCCCCATAGTAAGCTGCTTGCTGTGGGGGCACCTAACAGGTGGGAGGGGCCAGGAGAGCCTGTGGGGGACCCGAGGGGACGTTCTGGGCTGCCCTGTGCAAAACCACTGCACACAGTAGGTAAGTATAGATATGTTTGATATTCTTACAAATAAGCCTTTAGAATCACTTTGATTTCAACACAGGAGCCTGTTAGCGCACAACATTTGGGACCCATTTTGCATTACATGATGATGACTGTCTAGGGTAAAACTTCCTCTTTCACTCTGGTGCCTACAACCACAGGATTAGCACGCCTAATGGACAATCTGGCTCTAAATTCAAATAGAACCAGAAATGGTGATTGTAAAAAATATAACTGACAAAGTCTGATTATCAGAAGAAATAAGTGAAAATATTTATCCTGCGCCTCTATATCTAATATAAACTGTGCGTTTAAAAATAAACAATCAATCATGTGAATATTAACCAATAGAGATGGCCGCAAACAACAGTTGTCTTCCCACAACAAACAAATATATAAAAAACAAATATATATTGTTGCGCCTTTATTTTAAATGCTATTACACCTTATACACATTGTGCACATAAAACATATATATATAAATGTCCTTTTTATCATTCAACCACCATTGTGATAATCCAAATAAATAGTTCTTCCACTTTTTTAAGTCTCTTATATTCCCTAAATGTGTGTATGAAAATACCCACCACCTTTCACCACTGTGCTCACCTCAATGGATGGACCTGTGTGATTCAGGTCTTGAAGCTCCTTTTTTCCCTTTATGAGACCCTTTTAGATATATCTATTTCAACGTGCTGCTTAGATCGGTGCTTCTATACAGCCTGGAAGAGATTTCTGTATAATCCCATATGCAGTGATCTGGCCCTTTAAATTTTGGACTTCTTCCCTCTACATCACTCTTGTGCAAAATGGTCAGTGCATGTACTTGGTCAGTGCATGCTGAAGAGCACAGAAGTCACCAACTGTCTGCAGAGTCAATAGCTAAAGTCCTCCAAACTTCAGTTGACCTTCAGATTAGCACAACAACAGTGCTTAGAGAGCTTCATGGAATGGGTTTCCACGGTCGATCAGCTGCATCCAAGCCCTATATCACCAAGTGCAATGCAAAGCTTTTACCAAAAATCTGGATTTGTGGGCTCCTATTGTTGGCTTCTGGCTAAAAATGATATGTACCCAACCATCACCACCATCATTGTCTGTCTGAATTACCAGCTCAGGTCAAGTACGTAGGTTGGAACTACTTCATTGCTGCAAGCCTCTCCTTGGCCACTGACTTAAAACATTTGATTTTTAGCCTGACAGCCAGAAACCAGCAGGTTCCAAAGTAAATTAGCATTTGCAGCCCATCTATATCTGCCAGGGTAGGTTTCCTTTGAGTAACAACATATTCATGATACTGTTTTCAGACAATCTTTACTTTATGAAATAAACAAAGACATAACAATAGTCACTGTTAGGATATTATCATATTTTTCTCAAATTTGTTATTTAGTCAACGAGGTCACATCGGTAGAAAGTACTGTAGTCTTCTAAATACTAGTATATTCTGACGTTATGTGGACAGTTCACAATGGCTCACAAACTGGTGGAAAGCTCTACTGATTTTTGAGGTTTTTGGCCTCTAAAGTTCAATCTGTTGAATTCCAAAGTGATTTGCTGGGAGGTTTTTCCCTTTGTTTCAGGAAGGACAAAGAAGAGGAAGGTTCCAGAGGCCACAATAGTGAAAAAGAAGATGAGAAAACAGCAATAACCCAGAGCTTCCTGAAAAAAGGAACAGAATAAAACAAATGGGGGATGTATGCTTAGCCACGCACTGTACTGAATACCCTAAAAGACATATGTACATATGATAAATGACACATACAGTATGAACATTGTATAGTCACTCCAGTCATCTTAAACGATAAGTTCACCTTTGTGAACATTTAGGGTGTAAGATGTAACATGGTACCAACCAAAAATGTATATAGATAGCGGTAAAGAGGCACTAATCTATAGAAAGCAGCCTCACAAGGAAACCAACGGCAGCAAATTGTAAAAGATTTAAAAAACAACCTTTATTAAATACAAATCACATATAAAAATTAATCACCATTAAATGGCGAATATAAATGAATTTTCCCAAATTACTTTTAAAATAGGGGCTGACAACCTGGTCACCTCAATATTTTAAAAGTGGTTAGGGAAAATTTAATTTAATTTTTATATATGATCTGTATTTAATAAAGGTTGTTTTTTTACATCTTTTCACAATATGCTGCAGTTGTTTTCCTTGCGAGGCTGCTTTCTATAGGATAGTGCCTCTTTAGCGCTATCTATATAAATTTTTGGTTGGTACTGTGCACCACCCTATTTTGTGTGTCGGTTTTTGTGAAGCTTTTTTAAAAAGATCCACCTTAATTTTGATCACATAATCACTGTATGGGTTCAAACTAGATTTAGAACCCAAGACACACTAAAGTTTTTTTATTTTTATCTTTTGGTTGGTTAAGATGTAACATTTTCAGCATCTACCTGCTCTCCCCTTGATCCCCCCTCCCTTTGACAGTGGGCTAGGGATCTTCTCCCCGCACCCGCTGTCAGTTTTCAAAAAGAGCGTGGCCATGCAGGGCTTCACCCACAAGACCGTATCATTTATTCACAGAGTTCTGTGAATTAGTGAACTACAAATACTGTCAGCCTTTGCAATTGGCGGCTTGTAGTTCTGATGAGCACTCTCGGTAGTTCATTGTCATTCAGTAACTGTCTGCCTGTATCAGAGGTTCGGGAAGACAGCTACACAGACAGTCTTCAGGAGCCTGACACTGTTGAGAATGTTGGGAATACAACAGCATGTACTATAATGTACTATATATAGTATTTCTGTGTTAATATCACTTGACCAGTAGATGGCACTATACACTAAAGGTTACTAGTTGTGTATATCTGAAAACTTGTTTGTTCCTCTTCTCTATCATCTCTTCAGGAAGTAATGTGTTATACAGTCTGCTGTGAAATGTGCTCTGTATGTTTGTAACTTAAGCCACACAAGTAAAGTCTGAATTCTGCTATCTCTACCAGTGTCTTCTATAACACATAACCAACAGGTTATGGGCCCAGCTCCAGACACTGGAAAAAGGAAAACTACAAGCAAGTAAGTGCTGCATTTACAATCCTACCAATTCACTGAAAGATGGCAAGTGCTTCAGATATGAAGTTTACAATAGCAAAGCTCAACAACACCAACTACCAGCTATGGAAGTTTAAGCTTGAAATGCTGTTATCCAAAGATGACTTGTGGCAGGTACTAGATACACACAGACCCAATGACAACCCGGAAGAATGGGACAGAAAAAACAGGCAAGCAAAAGCAGTCATAAGCCTGTTAGTGGAGGACGATCAGCTCATTCATATAAGGAAAGAAAGCACAGCTAAAGGTATGTGGACTGCATTACAAAAACTGCATGAACGTGCAAACCTAAACAGTAAACTATTTCTGCTACGCAAACTGTATAAGATGAGGCTGGAAAAAGGGCGGGAAATGGGTGAACATGTAAATGCTATGCTAGAAATTGTGGACCAGCTGGGTGCAATAGGTGAAGAAATAAAAGGCAACCATGTTGTGGCGCTAAGTCTGTGCAGCCTTCCAGAATCATACAGTGCCCTTATAAATGCTCTAGAAACTAGACCGGAAACTGAACTGACGCTAGAATATGTTAAGGGAAAATTAATTGATGAATACAGCAGAAGAAAGGAAAATTTGCATAGTGAAGAGAACGAGAGACCAGAGGCAGCTCTGAAGGTGCAGGAAGGCATAAGACAAAGCAAAGAAACCAGGGTATGTTTTCGCTGCAAAAAGGCCGGTCACCTGAAAAAGAACTGTTCAATCTGGAAAGCTTAGCAGCGAAAGTGGGAGCTACCCACAAGAGAAAGAGCTAAAGCAGTCATGAAAGAAAATGAAAGTGCATCATGGAGTGGTACTTTTAAAGTGACTCAGAATAGTACCTCACATGGATGGTACATTGATTCAGGGGCAACAAGTCACATGACAAGCGACGAGACATTCTTCACAGAAATTGATTTTAGTGTAAAAGATAAAGTCTTCCTAGCAAATGGGAAAAGTATTACAGCAGAAAGTAAAGGTCAGGGATTTCTGAACTGCAAAACGCCATCAGGGGGCAAGCAGAGCATCCTTGTAAAGAATGTTCTATATGTTCCAAGCCTAGAAGGAAGCCTCCTATCAGTTAAAACCCTTGCAAGCAATGGACTCACTGTCCAGTTCAGAGGTAATGAATGCACAATTCAAAATGGAAAGCAAATTTTAGCAAGAGGAAGATTAAATGAACATCTGTACAAAATCATCACTGAAAGTGAGAAGGCTAATGCGGCAACTCATAACCCACATGACAAGTGCATCCACCTGTGGCATAGAATCTCTGATGGGGGGCACAGTCTCTGATGGGGTGCTGCTTCAGATTGAGTGCGGCTTCGAACGAGTGCATAGAAGAAGCAGTTAAACGCAGCAGTTGAACTAAAGCAGGAGAACCCAAGCAGCAGGAAGACACAACAACAGTTAGAAGCTCTACTGCATGCTGGAAGACTGCAAGCAAACACCCTGGGAAACCTCTTACATGCCTGAGACCCACTCTGTGTGCCTTTATATAATACGCCCCTCTTCTCATCATATTACTACCCTCTGTTCCCAAATCTCATTTCTCTACCCCTCTGCTCCACCCCACAACCTGTACATCTCCCCCTCACTGCTATCATCTCCCTACTACTGCTCTCTTCACCTCCCCAAAATGTCTCTTCCACTCCTCGTTCTCATTTTCCTCTCCTCCGTTCCCAAATTCCATTCACTATATCCCTCTGCCCCTCCCAAACATTTGTATATCGTGTCCTCACTGCTTCCCTCACCCCTCTATGGCACCCACCACCTCCTCCTATTACTCCACTCTCCCACTGACCCCAACACCTCCACTAGGAGTTTCTCACGCTCCTGCACATCCCGCTCCCATGCCACCTTTCTCACCCTTCTCCTCCTCCTAGCCGCGGGGGACATCTCCCCAAATCCTGGCCCTCCAACTCCCTCACCCGCTCAACACCCTCCCACTTCCACGTCCTACTGCAACCCCCGCAACTTAGTATCTGTCTCCCTGCTCCCTAAAATCTCTCCCCCGTTTTCATGTGCACTCCTGAACGCCCGTTCGGTGTGCAACAAGCTTACCGCCATCCACGACCTCTTTGTTTCCCGCTCCCTCAACCTCCTGGCGATCACGGAAACCTGGATCCAGCCCACTGACTCTACCTCCCCTGCTGCACTCTCCTATGGAGGTCTCACCTGGACCCACTCACCCAGGCCTAACGGTCGTAAAGGTGGTGGGGTTGGTCTGCTCCTGTCACCGCAGAGCACCTTCCGAGTCCTCCCAAACCCCCCCTCCCTATCCTTCTCCTCCTTCGAGGCCCACTGCGTCCGACTATTCTCCCCAACCCCCCTGAAGATTGCTGTGATATACCGGCCTCCTGGATCCATACCCCGCTTCCTGGATGACTTCTCCTCCTGGCTACCCTTCTTCCTCTCCTCTGAGCTACCCACCATAATTCTTGGGGATTTTAACATCCATGTCAACCTCGACAACCCGGACACAGCCCGTCTCCTCCACCTAACCTCCTCCTTTGCACTTGCACAGTGCATACAATCCACCACCCACTCCGACGGAAATATCCTTGATCTTGTCTTCTCCAACCGATGTGCTCCCCACAACCTCACTAACACCCCCTTCCCTCTCTCTGACCACAACCTGATCACCTTCTCTATCTCCTCGTCCTCCAACGCCTACCCCTCCAAATGTCACACTACTACCAGCCGTAACCTCCGCAACCTTAACCCTGCCTCCCTCCACTCTGCAGCTGATCAACTCCACGACCGCATCCTCCCCCTGTCCTGCCCCGACTTGGCTTTGACCGCCTACAACAATGCGCTCTCAACAGCCCTTGACTCACTAGCGCCTTTAACCACACGCAACACCAGACCCCGACCGCTCCAGCCCTGGCAGACTGATCACACCAAAACCCTCAAACGACAAAGTCGTGCCCTGGAGCGACTATGGCGCAAAACCAAATCCAAACAAGCCTTCACCCGCTACAAATCTGCCTTCCGCACCTACACCTCCTCCCTCCATGCTGCCAAACAGGCCTACTTCTTGACCCTCATCAAGGCCCTCTCCTCCAATCCTCGCCGACTCTTCTCTGCCTTCAACTCTCTACTCTCTCCACCCCCACCTCCACCCAGCACCTCACTCACTGCCCTTGAGATTGCCAATCACTTCAAAAACAAAATTGACACAATTCGCAAGAACATTGCCGCAACTCACACGCCCTCTCAACCTGTCCCCTCTCACACAGCTACCCCCTTATCCCCCCTCCCCCTCGACATAACCCGCAGGGACTTCGTCGCTGCTCAAACTCTCTCCAACCCCCTTCACCCTCACTCAGCTACCCCCTCATCACCCCTCTCCCACGGCCCCACCACTGCTCTGACCTCCTCTTCCACCCCACCCTACATTCCTCATACTGAAGCTCCCCCAACACTCCACACCTTTGACCTTACTACCATCGAGGAAGTCTCCAAGACCCTCTCTGATGCCCGCCTCACCACCTGCCCCCTCGACCCTATCCCCTCACAACTCCTACGACCTTCCTCCTCCTCCATCCTACGCTCCCTCACCCACATCTTCAATCTCTCCCTCTCCTCAGGCACTTTCCCCTCCCCTCTGAAACATGCACACATCACCCCCATACTTAAAAAGCCCTCCCTGGACCCCAATGACCCGAACAACCTCAGACCCATCTCCCTGCTCCCATTTACATCTAAACTCCTCGAGCGCCTAGTCTACACCCGCCTATGCTCTCACCTCAACGACAACAACCTCCTCGATCCCCTACAGTCCAGCTTCCGTCCCCTACACTCCACCGAAACTGCCTTACTCAAACTCTCCAACGACCTGCTAACCGCCAAAGCTAATGGACACTATTCAGTGCTCCTACTCCTTGACCTCTCTGCGGCCTTCGACACAGTCGACCACCCCCTCCTCCTCAAAAAACTACACTCCCTCGGCCTCAGAGATTCTGCTCTCTCCTGGATCTCATCCTACCTGTCACAACGCTCTTTCAGCGTTACCTATAATGCTACCACCTCCCCCTCACTCCCCCTCTCTGTTGGGGTCCCTCAAGGCTCTGTCCTCGGGCCCCTTCTCTTCTCCATCTATACCTCCTCCCTTGGCCAACTCATACACTCTCACGGCTTCAACTACCACCTCTATGCCGACGACACACAAATCTATCTCTCAACCCCCCACCTCACCCCCTTGGTCTCAGCCCGAATCACACACCTACTGAGCGACATATCAGACTGGATGTCGCTCCACTTCCTTAAATTGAACCTCTCCAAAACCGAGTTTCTTGTCTTCCCCCCAGCCCGGACACCACCCCCCATTGATTTCTCCGTCACATCCAACAACGCTACCATCAAACCCGCCCTGCAGGCCAGAGTACTGGGTGTCATTCTGGACTCCAACCTATCCTTCCAGCCCCAAGTCCAATCTTTAACAAACTCGTGCAGACTCCACCTCCGCAACATCGCCAAAATCCGCACGTTCCTAACCCCAGAAACCACTAAACAGCTCATCCACTCCCTCATCATATCACGACTCGACTACTGCAACTCCCTCCTCACTGGCCTGCCTCGCCGCTGGCTATCCCCTCTTCAGTCCATCCTGAACACGGCTGCCAGACTCATTCACCTTTCCAACCGCTCTGTCTCCGCCACCCCCCTCTGCCAATCCCTCCACTGGCTTCCGATTGCGCAACGGATCAAATTCAAAATCCTAACGCTGACGTACAAAGCTGTCCACCATACTGCCCCGAACTACATCACTGACCTAATATCCAAGTACCGCCCAGCACGCACACTCCGCTCCTCACAAGACCTCCTTCTCTCTAGTTCCCTGGTCTCCTCCTCCCATGCCCGCCTCCAGGACTTCTCCAGGGTGTCACCCATCCTCTGGAACTCCCTGCCCCAACCCATCAGATTATCACCTACTCTCCTCTCCTTTAGGCGCACCCTGAAAACCCATCTCTTCAGGGAAGCCTACCCCACCCCCTGCTAACTTGCCTCCCTCCTCCACTCTTCCTACCACTCCATCCCCCACAGCTATCTCCTCCTGTGCCACCACCCCCTCCCTCCTAGATTGTAAGCTCGAAAGAGCAGGGCCCTTGATCCCCTCATGTTTTGCATTGTATTGGTATTGTTCTGTCACATGTTCTGTCTCCCTTTGTAATGTACAGCGCTGAGCGAACTATTGGCGCTTTATAAATACTGTATAATAATAATAATAATAGAAGACTGGGGCATCGAAACCCAGAAGCTATAAAGGACTTTGCAAAGAGACGTCTATCAGAAGACATGAAAATATTGCCTTGCCACACACTCAGCAAGTGCACGTGTTGCATCAAAACAAAGGCCACCCAAACCTCTCTTCCACAGACCAGTCAGAGTAAAACCATTAAACCCATGGAACTGATACACAGTGATGTGTGCGGACCAATGAAAACCATCACACCTGGTGGGAACAGGTATTTACTGACTTTCATCGATGATTATTCCCGGTACACAATAACGTATCTAATGAAGCACAAAAGTGAGACATTAGAAAAACTTCAAGAGTTTGTAGCTATGACAAGCAACAAGTTTCAAAGGAAACCTGGAACAATACGCACTGACAATGGAGGGGAATATATGAATAAAGAGATGGAATCATACCTAAAGAAACAAGGTGTTATACACCAAACAACCGTACCATACACTCCTGAGCAAAACGGTGTAGCGGAAAGAAAGAATCGCACTCTTGTAGAAATGACAAGATGTATGATTACGGACGCTGGCTTACCTAACAAATACTGGGGAGAAGCAATAATGACTGCAACATACCTACAAAACAGGCTCCCATCAAAAGCTATTGAGAGTACACCATATGAAATGTGGAATGGATCAAAACCTAACGTAGGACACATCAGAGTATTTGGCTGTAAAGCATATGCCCACATTCCAAGTCAGAAATGCTCCAAGTTGGAGAACAAAGCCATAGAAGGCATTCTGGTTGGCTACAGTGAGCAGAGTAAGGGATATAGAATCCTTTGTCCAAAGACCAACAAGGTCACAGTAAGCCGCAGTGTTTATTTTGATGAAAGTGAAGCACCAGATAATACAATTCTTGAAAAATGTGGAGAGGATTTACACACTGAATCGGCAAGAGACACTGATTTATGCGAAGCAGGACAAGAGCCAGAACAAGAAGTGGAACTTACAATCAACGATCCAATAGAACCCACTGAACAACAAGAAATCAGAAGATCCTCTCGAATGACAAAAGGGATACCACCCCGCAGGTTATCATACGCTGCTAAAACACATCTTCCAGTATGGACAAGGAACCATAAGCTGGTCTAGTCGGAAACAAGTGACTGTTGCACTCTCTTCAACTGAAGCGGAATACATAGCAGCAGCACATGCATGTCAAGAAGCCATTTGGATTCGTCAACTTCTAGACATGGGACTGAATATGTCACAACCCACACCCATCTTTGAAGACAATCAGGGATGCATAAAGCTTACACACTCTGAGAAGATTAACCCAAGAACCAAGCACATTGATGTAAGATATCATCTGCTCAGAGACATGCAAGAACAAGGGGTTATCGACATCCAGTACTGCCCATCAGAGGAGATGACTGCAGACGCACTCACCAAACCTTTGCCAAGGGAACGTTATTGTTTTCTGCAAAAGAGACTAAATGTCATATAATTATGCACATGCCGTTGAGAAGGGGTGTTGGGAATACAACAGCATGTACTATAATGTACTATATATAGTATTTCTGTGTTAATATCACTTGACCAGTAGATGGCACTATACACTAAAGGTTACTAGTTGTGTATATCTGAAAACTTGTTTGTTCCTCTTCTCTATCATCTCTTCAGGAAGTAATGTGTTATACAGTCTGCTGTGAAATGTGCTCTGTATGTTTGTAACTTAAGCCACACAAGTAAAGCCTGAATTCTGCTATCACTACCAGTGTCTTCTATAACACATAACCAACAGAGAATGCTTTACAGGCTGCTTACCTGCAAAAAATGTGCAATTATTATCTTTTTAAAGGTGAACTTATCTTTTAACATTTTTCAAAACTTGGTTTAAAATTTGATATAAGGAGCATTAGGGATGTCTTCATTATTCCTTGTATTGCAATATGTTTTTTTATTATGCTATATAAAAGTGAGACATTGCTGTTATAATGTCATATACTCACCTGTATGTAGGGAAAGGCCATCCCAATTAAATAGAAGTTAGTCCAGTTCAGACAGCCAATGATCACAAACACTGCAGCTCGAACGGAATGTCTACACATTTCAATAACTATTGCCAGTGTCAGCGTTCCTATAAAGACAATACTATGTTATGTGGTGATAGAATATCCAAACAACTGTTCACCAGGCTATCGTGAGATATATTATTAAAGTGGTTCTAAAGGCAAAAAGGTTTCTTTCCCCTAATGCATTCTCTGTATTAGGGTAAAAAGCCTTTCAATAGTAGCTCCTCTCAGCCTCACCTTCAACACTTACCTGATTCCATTTTCAATCCAGCGCTGTCCTGTCTGAGGCAGCTCATCTACCCTCTCCCTTCTCTCACAGGCTTGGCTGAAAGCAGCCATTTGCTCTTGCTGCTGTCAGTCAAATCTTGTTATTTAACATCAACACCCTGAACTTCAGTAAACTAATTATGTTATTAGTTTACTGATTGCCTGGCCTGGTCACTCTATAGAAGAATTAAGTGTATATTCCTGCAGTGATTTCTAATGGGGAATGAAGTATATTGCTATGGTGTTAGGGAAGTGAGTGTGAGAGTGAACATTTCTAGAAGGAAAGGATGAGAGACCAGATTGAAAGAGGTAGCGGTGGTGGTGATGGAGGTTCCCATTGATGAGGAAGGTTCTTTCCCGGTCAATCTACCCCTTGTCAAGTCCCTGTTGAAGGGCTCATTGTGAAATGGAGCGTCTCATAGGGCTGGGCCTGGACCACAAGTGTGCAAGACCTTATAAGGTGTTTAGTGGCTTCCCGTTATGCCCTCGGGCTCAGTGCAAAGCAAAATTTATAGAATTAGTGGAGGGTAATGGGTGTTCTGCACTGTGCCCTCAAAATGTCTCTGTGTGATGACTAGGACATGAGTCCATGGAGTTAGTGAAGAAAACTGACAAGGTTGTCTGTTAAGTAGCTTAAGGGACATTAATTCTCACAATAGCTAAATGATACATAAATTTAAATTAGTTGGCAGAATTTCCCCCATTGCAGCAACATATTCACATGCACCAAGTTGGAAAGCATTCATGGAGATAAACTAGTTTACATTGGTGTGAAAGATGTTTCATTTTCCCCTTTGTCACAAGAATGTGTGTATCTCTCTCAGCCTGTGGACCAACAGCACCACTTTTCTTTGTATAGATCAGGCACATGCCACACTCTAAAGAGAATGCATAAATATCAAGTCTAGCCCTCTAGATCCCCAGCATCACACTCCAAATATCAATTTAGGCTTGTTCTGACATTTGCATTCGCCATTCAACACAAATTCCCTTCCCAGACCAGTTAGTCAAGTAGACATGCCAAATGTCCTGTCACCTCCTTACATTCTACAAATTAGCATGTCACAATCCAGAAACTGCACCCATTAAATTGGTATAATAAGTATAAAACAGTACATACAATACCTGGACCAACACCAAAGAAAAAGATGAACAAGAAAATGAACAATACACTGCAATAAGGCATCCAGTAAGTCCAATCCTGGAAAAATGTATAGAAAAGTTCTGTAAATGTGTTGCCCTTGTCATTTTCTGTACATTCTAATAAAAATGAGATAACTTCATTGTACAGATTACATCAGGGTGTCTTTACCTGAAAGGACAGAGTGACTGTGAGAAGGGCTAGCATGGTTGCCATCAAGGAATAACTTCCCAGCAAAAGAGTTTTTCTTCCACAGTGCTCTATCAACACACTCTGTTAGAAAAAGACAGATGATCACTTCAAGTAGAAAAGTCATTCAAGTACAGCAACAAAAATTGCCTAGATTATTGTGAACGAACCTCAATGTAGATTAACCATGTACTACATTGTGATCATAAACAAAAGTAGGCTTGACTGGGGGAGGATTTATTACACCTCTTACATGTGACTACAGCATCTGTCTTTTTTCTATCCACTATTTTGAATGGTCTGCCGTATTTCTGCAAGTTGATATCATGTTTATCATCATTTGCAAGCATTGTACTTGAATCAAAAAATCTGCTAAAAAATCAGGCCTGTGATAATTCATTCTTCAAAAGGCTTGCATAACAATTTGGTCAAGGACATGGTTTAAATTGGCTTGCCAGTCTGTTTTTGTACTTTCTCCTCACAGGTTCATCAACTGATGGAATATACAGGCGTACCTCGGTTCATGAACACCAGTTAACGTAATTTTCGGTTTACAAATGAAGGTCCATTGAAAATAATGCCTCGGTTTACGAATTTTTTTCGCAATACAAAGTAAGTTTCCTCAGGATGTATTGCACCTGGAATGTTTATAGCGCCGGCCCCGTGCCTTCAAAGTGCACTTTATAAAGAATTTTGAACAGATAACTTTTTTTTTACTTTTTTCTGACCTCTGAAATGAATTAATTGGTTCTCAATGCATTTACAAATTTTTTTAATCATGTCCCTGTACAGTATTTATGCCTTTAAAGTGCACTTTATAAAGAGTTTTGAACAGATAAGACTTTTTTATAATTTTTTCTGACCTCCGGAATGGATTAATTGGTTTTCAATGCATTCCTATAGGAAACCTCGTTTCAGTTTATGAATTTTTCGCAATACGAAATATCCCAGAGAACACTTTAAATTCGTAAACCGAGGTATGCCTATACAGTATATTTTTGTCTATTTCCTTTTAAATGAGTAAACTGGAAGACTGCTCATGAATAATTCATATTTACCTATTTACCTAATATAGCCAGTGGGTGGCAGGCTGTGTGCCGACCCTTTGTTCTCTGTAGGCTCTTACAGCAGTTGTTCTATGAAAACCTGAATGAGTCAACCGGGAAGGGGGAACAAAGCATCTTACTCTGTCCAATGAAAGGCTAGTAAAAATCATGCTGGCAGTGCTGGGCCTCTTTGTTAAAAAACCAAGAATGCTTTGTAAACTAAACATCATGTACATTATGCTCCTGAAATTAACTATTAGGCTACGTTCACACTAGCGTTGTGTGCAGGCAGCAGGAAGGCGTTTGGGAAGAGTTTTTACCGCTTCCAAAATGCCTCGGACAATTCTGCACATTGCAGCACATAGTGCTGTTCTAACGGGAGCGTTAGCATCGCGGCACGGCAAAACGGACGCCTCTGGTCGAGTCAGGAGGCGTTGAAGCCTACTATTCTAGTCTATGGTTCCTGCTCCCCATGATCCCCTATTGCCTGGGGGCCCCATGAGTTGTCAGTCCGCCCCTGGAAGAAGTGTACGCTGACATCCACCTGCATCCGATCCTGTAAGGCAAAAAAAAGACCCCATCCATCTGGCGGATAGCATCGGATGACAGTCATGTGGAAACGGACAAGCGGTCCATTTCCATCCAACCGCCCCCATAAAAGTCAGTGGGCTGTGTCTGTGTCCGCTCTGCAGCAGCAGAGCAGACACAGACCTGTAATCCGCTTGCTCAGCGGGGATCAGCGGAGAGATCTCCTGCTGAACAGGCAGATCCGCTGACAGGTCTGTCCTGTCTGAAAGGGGCTGTTCATAGTTTTAATGCAGTTACGTCAAACATTGGCCCTAAGATATCACCCTTTTATGTTAGTTTAAGTTGCTAAAATTGTAAAGGGAAAGGCACAGATGGAATCTATTTTTAGAGAGGAAACCTTTCTTTTTTTGTTTGCAATATGTTTATTGTTTTAGTAAAAGTGCATCCACTTGTTTGGATCAAAGATGAGAATAGGTAACAAATCACATATTGTTTCTATAGTGTGTCATACATATACAATAGAGAAAGAAAACCATATAGTGGGAACACATCCAATGTCCCTGGCTGTGGATCAAGTATTAAAGTTGAGAAATAATACATTTTCTCTTGCAACCAAGGAGAACGATTCCACTAAAAGTCTTCATTAGGTAACAGTAACTAACAAATGTTACCATAGAAAGAGGATGATCTGTAATCCAAACATCATGAAAAATGAAGAGCATAATAAGCAGATGGAAAAAAAGAAAGAGAAAAATCAGAAAGAATAAGGTAAATGCAAAGATATGGAAAGAAAATACAGACAATTGCTCCTCCCAGTAATGGCCCCAGTCTAAATTCTAAATTATTCTATAAACTACTCACACATAACATGACAGCCAGCAGTTCAAAGCTTCCCATTCCCAGGGAAATATATGGGATCTTTTCCTCAGGCAGCCCAGCAGTGAGAAATACACTTCTTGCATAAAAGAAGATCTGAAAAGTGTCTAATTAATTAGAACATTACATCCATAATAAAACAAGATGGTTGTTTTGTTCATCAGTCTGGGGGACACTGGTTATTCTGCTTCTTTTGCAAATCAATATATCTTAAACAAAAGGTTCCAGTGTCTCTTTTTGCGCTAAGTAGAATCCAAATGTGCATACTGCAATAAGTGTTGATGAGGAGCTACAAACAATGCTGGTCATAGATGATTTCCTTTTTTTTCAATCAGCTAGAGAGGTGATCAAAAAAAAACCAACAAACGAATTCACCCATCTATATAAGCGAGGTAGATGGATGAATCTTTCCTTCTTCACTACTGTATTCTGACAGCAAGGTCTCCTCCCTATCAGAATACACTGATCAGCACTGATGAATGATCAAACCACCGATCAAATTAAAGTTTTAAAACAGTCCTAATCAACAGAAGTCAATCGTTGGATCAACTTCTGTCAAGCGGGAACAGCCATAGATGGATCCAACTCTGTCTGATCCCTGCTAAACAAGCCAAGTGTCAATCCATCTATGGCCAGATTAAGTTTGAGGTGCTATGTTTGAGGTGCTTTTAAAACATAAAAAGACCATTCCTCTGTCAAAGTCTATTTCTAATTCTTCCTTCATTACATGACACTCTTATGCAAAATATTCTGAGTTACTATGGACATTATGGTTGTTCTAGATCTACCTGTGTTTGGGAACAAAAATCAATATATTGGATGCGTTGATCACTTGAAAAAACATAATTTACATTGTGGCAGTGCGGTATCCTGCCACGGTGGAAATCATGATGGAGACCCAGGATTCTCAACCATGCAGGTTGAGGGGCTCCAGGCAGTTCTCATAATGCAGAGGAAACGGGTTTATAAGTTTCCTCTTTGATTTGTAAAGCCTGTTTTGGGACCTGTTGCCTGGAGATTTCTAAGAGATTTGGGAGGGATGAAATCTCCAATCCTGGGCCCATATTTTGGGAGCAGCCAGTGTGCTGATTGCACAGGTGTGTGCAGGCCTTTTTGGGGAGGCCAGGCCATGAGTCTGGGCTCCACCCCGGCAGTTAGGAGGACTCCACCCAGGCAGACGGGAGGGCTCTGCCGTGGAGTCAGGTGGGCTACACCTAGGAGAGGTGGAAGCCAGACTAGCTGTGTGCTAGTGCCATACTTTGGGGAAGAGTCTGCAGGAGGCAGACTTAAAACTGCGTACAAGCCAGGAGGCTGAATACTGTTTATTTGAATTCGTGTGATGGTGGATACCCCTGCGTGGGAAGAATTTTGGTTGTTTGAACTTTCTTAAATAAAAGTGGGCAAACAGACCCTTAAAAAATAAGCGAGTTGCTGTGTGCTTTGAAGAAGCTCTACCACTTGAAGCGAGTTCCCACATATGGTGGAGGATGCAGTGGGCATAATTGGAGATCCCTGCAAAAGTAAGTTCATCAGTTATATGAACTGTGTTTCTGTGCAATGGACAGCACAATTTGGTGTGTGTGCAGGTGAGAACCTGCCTTAAAGAGACAGTGCTTCATTTCTTGATGCTGGACTGTGCAAAAGTGTTGTGAAGTGACTGTGAAGATGGGGCGGTCAAAGCAAAGAAAAGAAGAAAGATTTGCGGAAATGAGAGACAGAGCCCTATGGCTGGAGGGGTTGTTATCACCAGAACGAGCCCCATACATGGATGAACAAAGTTTGCCAAAGTGGGAAGTGCATGTTGCTGCTGGCAACACTGGTGAAAGGAGACCAGCTATGAATGTGCAGAGTCCTAAGCTGGAAAAAGGCTGCAATGTGGGGAGCCTGGACAAGACACGCTGGCAAGAGCGATGCTTACGGTGCAGGGAGTGGGGGCACACTGTCTCTAAATGCCCTTTGTCTCAGCCTCCATTGCAAAGTTGCATATCAAAGCAAAGGACTGCATCTGTGTTAGGCAAGCCGGCTCTGAGTGCAAGGAAGGAGCGACAGCCTGACCACAAGTTTGAGAAGAATGTGGTTGCCCATAGCAACACATGTGACTTCAGGCCTGCGGACCCTGTAAGAGGAGTGTCGTCTGCAGAGGATTGTGACAACGCAGAAATGAGAGTTCAGCGCATCTGGAGGAACCCACAAAGTTCAGCTGGGAGAGTGCCATCTCCCATAGCAACAGGAGAAAGCCTGGCAACCAGGAGAAGGGGCTACAAGGGAGATGTTGTTCCGTATCCCAAGAAGGTTATCGGTGGAACCATACCCTGCCTGGAATGTGGTCAGTTTGGGCATGGTATCTTTTCCTGCCCCAGATTATGGAATACCACTGATGAGGGTGCTACTGAGCAAAAGTCTTCATCTGCAAGCCCAGATTCCTTTTTAAAAATGTTGGCAGCCACCTCTGGCAACAGTGAAAAAGTACCTGTTGTGCCTGCAGGGGGTGCCAAGGAGTCAGAAGTGCCTGCCACGGTATCATCCTATAGCTGTATGGATGAACTGGGTGGCCAAAGCCAAGCAGAGGAGAGACTACGCACTCAAGTGAAGGCTATGACACCTGCTTCAGGAAATGGTAAGACTGTTTGTGGGACTGAGTCCAAGGAAGTGAGAGTGTGTCCTTCAGGGAGTTCCACAATACAGATGGACATGGACTGTCTGCTGTGTGCTACCCTGAGTAGTGGGGAGGCACAGGGAACAGCCCAACGATTAGCAGGACTAAATATGGAAAAGGACATGGGGACTCTGCAGGTGCCTGCTATAATCCAGCAGAAGGCTGGGGATGGTAACCTAGGGGTGACCAAAACTGCCATGGCACCGTGTTCCCTAGTGATAGGTGCTGCAGAGATGCCCAGGGAAACCTCCTGGGAGCTCTGTGTGTTGGAGCCAGAGGTTGCCTTGGACAACTATGGTGCTGCTCTGGACAAGAGAGTACTTGATAATTTAAATGCTAAAACTGGAATTTTTGAAAATGCTCCTGGTGATAATGGGTTAATGGAGTCTGTAAGTAATGACAATAGGTATGGAAGTGTTCAGGAGGTGAATGAAGCGCCATCAGAGTACGGTGGTGAAGGTGTGGTATTGCAACCTGTTGAGGTTAAAAATTTAGTGCCACAGTTTTGGTTGAACAAAAGTGATATATGTGATGTGTCTGCTGAGCCACTCTGTCCTGTGTCTCCTCCGACAGTTGGTGCGGTACTGCGTAGTACCTCTGATTGGAGCGCAGAGAAAGTAGACTGGGACAGATGGGCTGAAAACCTGTTGGCTTTGTTAAAAGGGACCTCTGCTTCCAACAGTGGAGTGGACATGACTTCTGCTGTGCTAAATGGAGGGACGGCAGATCAGCTTATAGACAAGGGCACACTTGCTGTTGCTGCAGATGGTCGCCCTCCCAATATGGATGGGCCAAGTGAGATTGAGCACATAGCAGAGATCGTGCCCACAACCCACAAAGGATCCAATGGTGTAGGATCGAATAGTGTGATACCAAATGAGCCAGTGTTGGTGGAAGTGTCAGATGGCACAAATCAAGTGATTGGGGTCAGTAAACCAAATGTGGAAT
The DNA here is from genome assembly GCF_062004578.1 of Staurois parvus. Classification (NCBI taxonomy): domain Eukaryota; kingdom Metazoa; phylum Chordata; class Amphibia; order Anura; family Ranidae; genus Staurois; species Staurois parvus. Next base: position 2,910,151 of record NW_028318500.1, on the reverse strand, counting down.
TGGGTTATGACCGTCAGGTGTCAGGACAGTTGCTGGAAGAGGTACATGTGCTGGTGGATAGCGACGTTGCCATGGGAGACAACCACTCCACGCTGTGCACTTGGTCTCCAGACACTGCCCTGCCAAACGTTGAAATTAATTCTGACAAAGGTGTGGATGTTTCTGACCATGAGGAAAAATGCAAGGCCCTTATAAATGTTGTTTATGATGATGATTTGGAAAAGTGCGAGGCACTGGTAAATGGTGATCATTTAGTTTCTGTGGGTGACCATAAACCTTATGATGGACCTGAAGGTCAAGTGGACATGTGTGCTGATAACCCTGAAACATGTGATGTGGTGGGTAATGATGTGCTAGACACAGCTGAGCTAAAAGCTGCAGTTGAATTAGGCCCCCTACAGGTTCAGGAGGGTACTCTGGGAAGAGAAACTTTAAATGGCTTATCTGCCCAGAGGGAAAACTTTAAGGAAGTGGATTATTTAAAGAGGTCCCCTGACATAAAAGCATCTGAAGGGCAAGGCAATTGGGCTATCCTTCAGAAGGAGAGTAGGACATTGTCATCTGAGAATGTCAGTGACAAAAGGAAGTGTGCAGTGTACGGGGGGAAACCAACCGAGCTAGTTTTTGTCAGCAAGAAGATGCCTGTACATAGAATGCAGAGGGGGTCTAAGGTAACCCCAATAAAAGAGCCCGCACTTTTTGTGTGTAAAAGCGTGACCCCTTCAAAGGTAAAGGGAAACCGGCGGTTGAGAGTGCAGTGTAGCTGCAATGTTATCAGACACTTAAAACTCAGGCGTCAACCTCATCCTCAGAAAGGTACCAAGTTTTGGAAGTTCCTTAATGGGAAGGTGACTTGGGTGGCCCCAAGGAAAATAGAGCGGCAACGCTTTTGGAAGCGAACCCGTAAAAAGGCACAGTGTCTTTATAGGGCCCAAGTCCGTGTGCTAGGAGAACATGGGGAAAGTCGCCTCATAAGACAGGAAGGAAAGTTTCCCTTTGAAAGCAATGTCAGTCAGGAATGGGCTCATATGGGTGAAGGCTGGCACAGAGGTGCCAAATTAAAGAGTTTGGGTGTGTGTGTTCTGCCCCCTACGGGATCAAAACAAAGGGGGGGGATATGTGGCAGTGCGGTATCCTGCCACGGTGGAAATCATGATGGAGACCCAGGATTCTCAACCATGCAGGTTGAGGGGCTCCAGGCAGTTCTCATAATGCAGAGGAAACGGGTTTATAAGTTTCCTCTTTGATTTGTAAAGCCTGTTTTGGGACCTGTTGCCTGGAGATTTCTAAGAGATTTGGGAGGGATGAAATCTCCAATCCTGGGCCCATATTTTGGGAGCAGCCAGTGTGCTGATTGCACAGGTGTGTGCAGGCCTTTTTGGGGAGGCCAGGCCATGAGTCTGGGCTCCACCCCGGCAGTTAGGAGGACTCCACCCAGGCAGACGGGAGGGCTCTGCCGTGGAGTCAGGTGGGCTACACCTAGGAGAGGTGGAAGCCAGACTAGCTGTGTGCTAGTGCCATACTTTGGGGAAGAGTCTGCAGGAGGCAGACTTAAAACTGCGTACAAGCCAGGAGGCTGAATACTGTTTATTTGAATTCGTGTGATGGTGGATACCCCTGCGTGGGAAGAATTTTGGTTGTTTGAACTTTCTTAAATAAAAGTGGGCAAACAGACCCTTAAAAAATAAGCGAGTTGCTGTGTGCTTTGAAGAAGCTCTACCACTTGAAGCGAGTTCCCACAACATTTAGCAGTCTGTCCAAAATAAAATATAGTTTTCATACCCATTTTTACAAGGCATCTCTAATGTTACAGAACAAGTCTAGTTGAATTTGACTAACTACTGCTAGCTTAGATTACAGTATAAGCTCCAAGGAGCAGGGCCCTCCTAACCCTCTTGTATTTACCTGTATCATTGCTGTATTGTCTCCCTTTACTTTGTAAAGCGCTGAGCAAACTGTTGGCGCTATATAAATCCTGTATATTAATAATAATAAAAAAAATAAAAGGTTTGGAAGAGTCTGTCAATCATGAGAATGACTTGAACACAATGGCAGTAATGTTCTATCCTGAGCTTTATATAACATTTTTCTTTATTAAATTATTTTTGTAACTTAGCACTATTACCTTTTATCATATAGGGAACTATCCCTATTTATTTAGTGCATGTATCTGCTTAACATTCAAAGAAATCACTCAACTGCAGTGATGCCCGACAGCTGAAGGGTAATTGTGATGACGACCACAACATAGAACTGCCAGCGCATAGATGGCTCCTTTATAACCTCCAGCACAGTCATGTTCTTGGTGTTCTTTCTCATCTTCTCCTCTGTCAGTATGACATCTAGTTCTAACTGGTAGTCTCCTTGTCCCCATATCCTATGCATAGCTGAGAAAATGAAGAGTAGCATATTTTACAATTGTGGTCTCCGTGTTCCCACATCCTGTGCATAAATAACAAAATAAAGACAGAAAACAAATAAGTAACACATTTTTATAAAAATCAGTGACAGGTTGCTAATTTCTTCCAGAAGATGATCTCTTGGATCCAATAAGGGGGCGGAACCTATCAGTGATTATTATTTCATAAATCCCTTTCAGGTTGGTTTACTGATCTTTCATCATACCTATTCTCCCAGCCTTTACCGACTAACCTCCCTAATCAGCCGTTTTTTTCTGTTTAATGTGAACCATCCGATTCAACCTAAAAATAGTCAGGCCCTGACTTAGATAGTTGTTAATGTATGAAAAAGAGATTGTTCAGAGTTTGGTCAGCTTGGTCAGTTTACTAATTGGCATTATGACAGTGGGATGATGGAGGGAAGGGGAGGTGGGCACTAAGGGGTGCACAGAACTAAAGAGAAAGAGGGGGGCTTTGAGGAAGAAAGGGGGGCTGAAAGGACTCCAAGGGCATGCCCAAATGTGTGGCTATCATAGCTGCCCCTTTGAAAAGCAGTCCATGGTGGATCACTTTATAGAGGGTGTTTGGCAGGTGGTAAGGAAGTTATATGTCACCTCTTCACCACCAGTTTTAACCCTGATAATGCCGACCTATTGTGCTGCAGCAGCATGCATTGCATGTGGTTGCATTACAGCCCTAGTCACTTGAATGGGTCGCAAGAGGCGTCAGTACTGCCCACGAATGCAACATGCCATTTTATTTTTGCCACGTGTGCAGCATGTTTACAACCCTGAGCAGCTTCAACTCCTTGTTGAGGCAGGTAGTTGTGGTATGGTAAAAACATGGCTCAACCGCCTGCTTTTACATGCCCCCCACCCACCTGTGTGAACAATCCTTAAGGCCTTGTTTACATTTGGTTATGAAAGAAATGAAAATATTTGTCTGAAACACATTTTTACCACATTTAGAGGTATACACATGCATGGCAAATTTATCCTTCTTTCCGGTTACTTCCCACTGAACATGACCCATCCAAGTGAACAGGACTGCTCCACAACTGCCCCACAATGGCATGCAATGTACGCGATTGCAGCTCATTGCTGCCGGATTTTAGGGATTTAAATAGATAGTGAGAAAATGGCGTTTAACACCCCCTTCCCCACCACCACCTAAAGAGAAAGAGGGGGTCTCAGCACTGGCTCTCTTCTGCCCACAGCAAGCTGAAGAGAGGAGAGAGCAGAATCCTCCCTCCAGCAGCTATACCAGCCCCTGTTCTTCCTTACAGGAGTGATGCTGTAGTCACTCCTGTCAGTGCAAAGTCTCCAGTGCTCTTTCAACACAGCTCCTGGGGCATGTGCCCCTCCTGTCCCCCCCGCTCTTTGTCATGGTCAAAGGCTGAATTGATCAGCTCTTGGGCTTCTGCTCCAAGTGCTCCTTGGCAGCAGGTAATGTAAACACAATTTGTAATGACCCCTACACACCGTGTGTACATAGAAAGTGAAATGGTGTCTCTGTTAGAATGGAGGTTCAAGCAGAGCTGAAGCAGCTCTGTCCAGCCTCTCCATGCAGCAGTAGATCACTGCTTTAGTAATCTATTGCTGACTGACTTCAGCCAGCAGTAGATCACTATTGGAAGTGATCTGTTGCTCCAGAGCCACATGGGGAGTAGGAATGGTAGCCATAAGGTAGCCATAAGCTGTTGTCATATTGTGTTTTCTGTTACTTGTTGGTCTAGTACACACGTGTCAAACTGGAGGCCCTCCAGCTGTTGCCAAACTACAAGTCCCATGAGGCATTTCAAGATTGACAGGTACAAGCATGACTCCCAAAGGCAGAGGCATGATGGGACTTGGAGTTTCGCAACAGCTGGAAGGCTGCCAGTTTGACACCGTTTTTGTGGTGGCACCCACTAATATATGACTGATTTAATGGTTAGGCACCACTTATACACATTGAGGAATTCCAGCAACAAATTTGGATTAGAGTGACTGGATTTGAAATCTCCACTCTTCTCCCTCTGCTTTATTCAGAGCTTCTGGAACAGATCAAAGTAATTCTCTGTACCAGCTGACCAACAGCTGCATTGTGATGAACTGTAGTGTAGGTACATTGCCAGATATTGTAACAGTTGGTGTGTCATTCAAGGTGAATGGCACTGAAAGGGCATGCATAGCAATGCACAGGTTTCCATGTGTTGTAGTAAGGCAACACAATTTTATGAAAATTAAACTATTGCGAGGTCCTCTAGACATTTACCACCCATGCTCTAGGGAGAAGAGGGAAAGGGTTTACATGAATTCATCATTGCTACAGTACAGTTCTGGGGTTTTTTTTTTGGTGTTTGCAGATCATATAACTATTGTATGTTTTGAATTGTCCAGTAGAGGAAGTGGAGGTTCATATTTCCAGGGAAGCAATGCATTCTATCTTTGTATGACTCAGAACTTCTACTGACAACATGAGGAAGGAAACCACAAGGGAATGGTGTCTTCTTATTCTCAGGGATTGTTAGACCCATTTGAACCCCCCCCCCCCCCCAAAAAAAAAGTTGCAGTGGGATTTATAGATATAAACACTGCTTCCTATAGCTCTTAAAACGAAGCTTAAAACACATGAAAGCGGGATGTGTACAATTAAAAGTTTTATTTCTGTTTTGAATTTTGTTGCCATTGACAGATCCCAGGGAGAGTGTGTATGGTTGGGATACACTGAACTATTCAAAATGATAAATATTACGACTGTGACTCTACATGCTCCTGTGTAATATTGCAATCTATTTTCTTTTCGAAGAATAATATATTTTTACAGACCTGTTTTAACAATTCAAATTTCAGTAATTGGTGTATTCGTCAAAACAAATACTTTTTTTTTTTCTTTTAAGAAGAGCCAAAAGGCATATGCAGCAGCTCTTTACTTCTTAGAATACTCACTTCTCATTTTTATTCCTCAACACGTAATATTGTTGACTTTTTTCTATTTGCGAAAATTTTCTCTTTACAAGTGTTGATTTGTTGTAATTTGTAACAATTCTTATTTCAAAATCATGCTATAGTCTTTATCTTGCAGTTTTTTTTGGTGGACATTACCTTTCATACAGCGCTCCTGGTCTCTCTTCACTAACAGCAGGTGTGCAGGAGTCTCTGGATAAAAACGCATAACTATCAATTGCAGGACAGCAGTGAAACCACACATTGACATCATCAGGGGCCACATTTCCTCTGTTCCCAGAACCTCACTGGAGAATATAAACAATTTATAGGTGAACAGAAAATAGATATTTGTGACCAGGTTCTGACAAAGTGTGTTCCCTGAAACTGTTCAGCAGCATAGTCAAAAGCTCCAATAATAAATACCAAATAAGTAATCTTTCTTTAACTTCCAGGATCATTAGTACAGCAAAATCAATTTTGTGTATTTCTGTAATATAAAGTATATAATAGCTGACCAACCTAACATTTTTAAGAAAGAACTTTGAGATGCAGCCTGTGGAAGCCTGTATTATATATTATATCTTTATCTATTCAGATAAAGACTTCTGTTGTTACTTTAACTTTCCCGATCTGCATACTGGTGTAAGGTCAGTGACTCAGAAAATAGCAGGAGGCTCAGCTTGGCAGTCAGGCAACTAATATTTTAAGAAGATCAGCAATGACAGCCCTCTTATTTCTTTATTTACAGATGTACCTTAGCCGTGCTGCATTGGAAATCAAATTCTTGGCCTTCCTCAAGCTATCGCACAAAGCCAACATCTACTACTTACCAATACTCTACAGATCAGAGGAGTCGTTCTCAACCAGGGTTTTTGCAAAAGCTATTAATGTTCTCTTGAGCGATAAGCAGTGACAGAGGTATAATTTAACTGACAGCCCATGCATAGTTCTAACACCATCTTCATTCAGCAGAGACAGCAGCATGGGATTAGCAGAGCCTTTAGTCTCTGACATCAATGATCTTTTTAACTTGATGCCAGGAGATATTCTTTGCACTGATCACCATTCTAAGGCACATTCTTCCCACTGACCACCATTGTAAGGGACATTCTTCCCACTGACCACCATTGTAAGGCACATTCTTCCCACTGACTACCAATGTAATGGACATTCTTCCCACTGACCACCATTGTAAGGCACATTCTTCCCACTGACCACCATTGTAAGGGACATTTTTCCCACTGACAACCACTGTAAACGGCACTCTTTTCTCTGATCACCAATTATATTATAGGCTCATTCTCCTATTGACCACCAATGAAAGGGGAACTTGTACGCCTCCCCCAATCTGAGGGGGAACTTTTACACTTATAAGGAGACAACACAAATATAAGGAGTATAAGGAGACACTCATACAATGACCACAAATGTAAAGGGCACTTCTACACTCATCACTAAAATAAGAAGGCACTTTTTCAACTGACCTCCATGTAAGGGGTCATTCAACTCTAACTGCCAATGTAAGGGAGCACATTTTCCACTAACCCCCAATGCAAAGATGGATTTTGATAATAATCACCAATGCAAGGGGACATCTCTACACTGACCACCAATGTAATAGGCCTTTTATACTGACCTCCGATATAAGGGGGCACTTTTACCACTGATCACCAGTGTGAGTAGCAAATGTTCCTTTGATTGCTAATGTAGAGACATTGGAGTTGATTTGCTAAAAGCAAACAGGCTGTTCACTTTGTAAGGGCAATTTCACTTTGCAAGGGAACTTCCCTTTAGCTTAGTGAATGATGTGAAGCTCTATTCATGTGCAAACAAAAATAGTTTTTATTTCTCTTGCACCTGATTGGGTATTCTTTGCAGAGTAAGAATTTTTACCACGTTCACTAAGATAAGGCAAAGTTCTCTTGGAGAGTGAAAAGCCAATTTACCTTTACTAAATCAACACTGTTGTGCATAGTTTTTGGCTATTATTTTTATTTGTTTCATTTTATTATTATTTATTACTGAAAATTTTTTTTTTCGCACAGATGCAGTGTTAAAAATTAAACTGCTTTGGTTGTCAAATATTCCACATGTGCCACATACTTTCTTTTATGTTCTATTATATACAAAATATACCAATCAGAACGTGGTGATCCATCTCATTCTTCACTTTTTTCTCTTTGACAATTAATTTCTTTTTTTCTATTTCCTGACTCTCACACTAGCCTTTTATTGATGTATTGGTACAATCTGGTAGGTTTCCCTAGCCTAACATGGATGTTGTTGGACACTGTTTTTTTTTAATGGTTTTATGGTAATTGTTTTTCTGTTTTAACACACTTTAGTTATATTACATACAATGTGTACTTGTCATATATTCTGTGGTACTAGAATCTCGGCGGCATCTATTTAGGCACAGATTATACCTCTCTACACTATGAGTGAGAATTACCCTACTTCTTAGGGCGTAGCTGACTATGGTCTGTCATCTCCATAGTGCCAGGCTGCTGTGTGATGAGGAAGAGGGGGTGGGATCCCTTCTTGTTGTCTTACAATATGATACTGTTATCTGACATTTATTTTGTTTGAATTTGTACCTTATTGTTTTGAAAAATTTGTTTTCAATGAACATTATTGGAAGAGAAAAATATACTGATCAAACCAATGTAACATGAGCTACAGCAATATTAGCTTATCATGGGTTCCCTATGAGCTGAAAATTATATCAAAGGTTCCAATTTGGAAAATACAAACATTTGGATTAAAGCAATACACAAACACCTGCTCAATATAGAAAGCTGGATTTCAAAGAGTTGCATAACTGTATAAAATCATCATCACCAAAAACTCAAATGTATTTATCCCTTTCCATTAACCTTAAGAGCCATAAGTACAGTGTATTATCATTTCTTCACTTAGATGGCACATACTAGTGCATACCCTATTTCTTCAATACACCTCCCCCCTTTTTTTCCTTTTTCTGATCACTTTACCTAGACTCTTTCTTTTCCTTGGGATACTATAAGGAAAACTCTCTGCTCCCCTTTTCTTTTTTTCATTCTTTTCCTGATCATGGAACATAAACAAGTTGGCCCAAAGTAACAATACCACTCACGTGTACTAGGAAAAACAATGTAAGTGTAGCACCCTCCTAGTCGGGTTCTAGATTAGAGAAATCTAGTTTAGCTCACTGTAGCTAGTGTGGCTGCAATATCTGGGTCAAGCAAACTTAGTTCTAGATCACTGTAATTAGTGCAGCTGCATGTGATTGTTTATGTCTGTTTTGTGTTTCATAGACTAATTACTCCTCCTGCCTTCTAGAACCTACTGGATGATCCTGGAACATAGGTATGGAGTAAGGCAGATGAGCAACATGAATCTTTATGCTGTCTCCCTGTGGGATGATTGCACAGGTGGGTGCTGGGTAACTGTATAAATAGTTTAAGACTTGGAACAGCTTGGTCTTGTCCTGGAGAGGGGAAGTCCAGCCTAGATGTCATGCTGCCCTCCAGGGCATAAGCTTCTGCTGTCAGCTGGGGACCCGTTCTACAGTTACTTTGCTGAAGCTGACCAAGAGGATTTTTTTTTTTTTTTTTGGGGGGGGGTCTAGTCTAGTGGAGACTGTGTGCTGCTACTATACCTCTTGCAATAGAGCCTGCCTGTTTCAGTTCTACCTAAAGAGAATACACTATTATAATGATCCTGGAAAGGTCAGTCCAATATTTGCTACAAGCAAGGACTCACGATCACATTTCTAAAAGGAAGAGTAGTGTCCTCAAATTCATTGTTAGGAGTTACTTGAGTATCCTACAGTTACTCTCTACATATCCAAGTTCAAGATTTCATTAAAGCATAAAAAACACACCCCTAGACTGGTTAATGAGCATGAAGAGTGACTGGAACAGTGTGCTTGGCTGCGGTGCATTGTGAAAATGGGCAATCATACAGCGGCTCCTTGTGATCCTTTGATCCTTTAAAGCTTACCTGAGTCCAACAACTTGTCCAAACAGCTTCCCCATGGTTACAAAGAAGGGGGCTGTGGTATTGGTAAATCCCCGAAGGCTACTTGGAGCAGTTTCTCCAAGATACTGCACGTAAATGTTCATGCCCAAACCTGACAATAGAGAAATTATGTTTACATCTGATAGTAAATACATCTCTTTGAGTCAGGAAAAACCTTGCAAAGGATTAACTGTGCATAACGCTAAAGTATCATTTGTGAAATTTAAGGCAACAAGTGCAGTAATCTGTGTAGTAGGATGAAGTGTAAAAATTGTTATATCTACTTCTCAATTGGTAATTATCATTCTGAATATATAACATGAATAGTAATTAGCAGGGAGGATCAAATCAGGAAAATTGGCAATTCCATCAAATTTTTTCCTTTGGATTATGTCTGTGTAGATCTGTCTGATCTGTTGACAGTCATCCAGTATAGAAATCCATTGTGATTCCTGAGTTGCATGATTCTGAGCAGATATAATGAATTTCTAGGCATATATTTTCAAAAGAAGCCAAAAATGTATATTTCACAAGGACAATTGTTTATAATTACTTTTGAAGTATATGTTTACAAAATTAGCTACATTTTGACTAAGGACCCATTTATAAAGGAGAGTGATTTCCATTTTTCACACATGGCAGGATATCACTACAAATACTCCACACAGTGCCACCATCTTAGGTCCTATTTTAAAAAATACAGAGTTCAGCATGGAACCTCTCATGCCCTGCAATGCGTTCTTTGCATAACACAATGGATAACACTTGTTGATAGTGTTGTCATATGACCTTAAACAGGTCATGTGACAGGTATTCTCTTCCCAGACTGTGTTTTTTTCCCCTTTTTTATTAGAATAAATGGGGCTTTGCTGTTTCTGAGTCCTAACTATACGGGGTCCATACCACTGCATTATAAATGGGCCCCTGAGTGTAAATACTGTAGAGATGTATAAAAATATACCTATTGCTATTCCATAAAGCATCCTGCCAACCACAATCATTTCATGGGATCCCACCATCTTGCTGAACCCAAGACATAGCGATGCTGTTATTCCCATCAAGCTACTAAGCACATGAGATCGTCTTCTGAGAAGAAAGGGAAAACAATAATTTGTTAGTGGTATATATATATATATATATATATATATATATATATATATATATATATATATATATATATATATATAAAAAAAAGTAAAGGTGTTTCATGTTCATATCTGAAGGCCAACTTTTATCTGATAACAGTGTGATGGGCCAAAATGATCCTCCTAAGGGCCACATTTTCCTTATTGTTAAAATACTACAACTATAGGGGACCAGCATTTACATTTATTTAATAACAGAAAAAACTTGAAATATTTAGTTATTTCTTCTGTGAATTAGATTAGTGCAGTTTACAATAAAACGGAGAGAGCAAACTACCCAGTATACCTTTTACTTTGCCCTGAATAGACATAGTGCATACTGGCTCCAGACTCATCTCCATTTTTTTTTAGCTCAGTGTTCACTTTTGTGCATTTTTCTGCCCCTTACCTGTGAAAACAACCAAATTCTAAAATTGTTATCTTTTTTCATTTGAATAGAGTGAGGGAGAGTTATCATCCATTGACTTTTTTTTTGCCATTGTGGAGATTTGCCTTCACTTTCTGTCCCATAGCCAAAACAGGAAGTGAGAGGAAATCCCTCTAAAGTGAGGGAATCCTTGGTTACATAGTGACATAGTTATTCTGGTTGAAAAAAGACAAGTTCACCCAGTTCAACCAATAGAAGGGAAGACATTTATATACAATCCAATATGTAAGCTCCAGGGAGCAGGGCCCTCCTATCCCTCTTGTATTGAACTGTATCGTTGCTGTATTGTCTCCCTTTATATTGTAAAGTGCTGAGCAAACTGTTGGCGCTATATAAATCCTGTATAATAATTATAACAATAATAATAATATACATAATCCTATACCCACAGTTGACCAAGAGGAAGACAAATAAACCCCCCAATAAAACATGATCCAGTTTGCTCCAGCAGGGGAAAATAATTGCTTTCTGACCCCTCAAGAGGCAATTGGATATTCCCTGGATCAACTTTACCTATAAATATAAATATCCAATTATATTTTGTGCATTTAGAAGAGAATCCAGGCCTTTTTAAAAACAATCTACTGAACAGGCCAGAACAAGCTCTTGAGGGAGTCTATTTCACGTTTTCACCGCTCTTACTATGAAGAAGCCTTTCCACATTTGGAGGTTAAATCTCTTTTCCTCCAAACATAAAGAGTGCCCCCTTGTCCTCTGTGATGACCTTAAGGTGAATAACTCTACACCAAGTGCACTACATGGATCACCTATGTATTTATACTTGTATTTATACATGTTGATCATATACCCCCTTAATATCCTCGTCGCAAGAGAAATTACATTCAGTTCCTCTAATCTTTCCATATAGCTGAGCTCCTCAATGCCTTGGGTTGCCCTTAGTTGCACTTTCTCCAGTTGCTCAATATCCTTTTTGTGAATTGGTGCCCAAAACTGAACTGCATATTCCAGGTGAGGTGTTACTAATGATTTTGTGCAGGGGTAAAATGATCTCACTCTCTCTCTCTCTGGCGTCTATACCTCTCTTAATACAAGAAAGGATTCTTTTCACTTTGGAAATCGCAGCTTGAAATTGCATTCTATTATTAAGTTTATGATCTACCAGAACTCCCAGATCCTTCTCCACCATTGATTCCCCCAGTTCTACTCCTAGTATGTGAGAAGCATACATATTCTTAGCCCACAAGTGCCTTACCTTACATTTATCAACATTAAACCTCATTTGCCACATAGTTGCCCAATTGAACAGTGTATTGAGGTCGGCTTGTAAGTTGGAGACATCCTATAATGATGTTATTCCACTGCACAGCTTAGTGTCATCTGCAAAGACTGAAATGGTACTTTAATTCCCAGACCCTATATTATTTATAAATATGTTAAAAAGTAAAGGTCCCAACACTGAACCTTGGGGTACACCATTGACAACCCTAGACCATTCAGAGTATGAATCATTAACCACTACTCTCTGAATACAATCTTTTAGCACATTTTCTATCCATTTACACACAGATTTTTCCAAGCCTGTAGACTTTACTTTATACATTAACCGTGTGGGGAACTGTGTCAAACGCTTTTGCAAAATTCAAGTATATGATATCCACAGCCACCCCTCTGTCCAAGTGTTTGCTTACCTCCTCGTAAAAAGAAATCAGATTTGTTTGACAACTTCTCTTTCATGAATCCATGCTACGTGTTACTTAAAATAATTTTTTCTATCAAAATCTCATCTATGTGTTCTTTTAACTAGTTGCCGACCGCAGATAGCCGAATGACGGCTAAACTGCGGCCGGCCAGTTCTGAGTGGACATCATATGACGTCCTCCCAGAACGCGCTCTCCTGCGCGCCCCAGGGGGCGCGCACCCGGCGATCTCCGTGATCGCTGTGTCCTACGGACACAGCTGATCACGTGATGTGGTAAAAGGCCAATCATACCGGCCTTTTACCACGTGATCAGCGGTGTCCAATGACACGCTGATCACAGGGAAATGCAAGTGCCGGTTCTCGGCTGCACTTTCCTCACGCTGTCAGATCGTGAGGAAAGTACTGCCGAGAACCGGCAGTTGTCAGAGCGGGGATCGGCACCGATCATCAGGGCACTGATGATCAGTGCCCTGATGATCGGTGCCCAGCAATGCCACCCGCAAGTTCCGCCCACCTGTGCCCAGCAGTGCGCCCACTAGCTCCGCCCACCTGTGCCCAGCAGATCACCCACCTGTGCCCAGCAGTGCACCCACCTGTGCCACTCTGCAGTGTCACACACCTGTGCCCAGAAGTGCCACCTACCTGTGCCCAGCAGTGCCACCCACCTGTGCCCACCCACCAGTGCCACCCACCTGTGCCCACCCACCAGTGCTGCCCACCAGTGCCACCCACCAGTGCAGCCCAGCAGTGCTGCCAGTCAGTGCCACCAGTCAGTGCCCAGGGGTTGTGCCAGCCAGTGCCGCCAGTCAGTGCCCAGCAGTGATGCTAGTCAGTGCCGTCTATCAGTACCCATCATCAGTGTCACCTATCAGTGCCGCCTATCAGTGCTGCATATTAGTGCTGCCTATCCGTGACACCTCATTAGTGCTGTCTATCAGTGCCGCCTATCCGTGCCACCTCATTAGTACTGCCTATCAGTGCCCTTTAGTGCTGCCTATCAGTGCCCATCAGTGCCGCCTATCAGTGCCCATCAGTGCCGCCTCATCAACGCACATCAGTGAAGGAGAAAAAATACCTGTTTGAAAAATTTTATAATAGAAACAAAGAAACTTTTTTTTTTTTCAAATTTTTTGCACTTTTTTAATTTATAGCGCAAAAAGTAAAGGGCCCAGTGGCGATTAAATACCACCAAAAGAAAGCTCTATTTGTGAGAAATAAATGATCAAAATTTCATATGGGTACAATGTTGCATGACCGCGCAATTGTCAATCAAAGTGTGGCAGCGCTGAAAGCTGAAAATTGGCCTGGTAAATAAGGGGGTATAAGTGCCTGGTAGGCAAGTGGTTAATAAACTCTTCAGTATCTTCCCAACTATAGAAGTTAAAGTAGCAGGTCTGTAGTTTCTTGGCAAAGACTTTTATCGCTTTTTAAATATAGGCACCACATTGGCCTTACACTAATCCAATGGTACTATGTCAGCCATTAAAAGGTACCTAAAAATTAGAAACAATGCCTTTGAAATGACAGAGCTCAATTCTTTTAGGACTCGTGGGTGTATGCCATCTGGTTCAGGTGCTTTAATCACCTTTATTCCATCTAAATATTTCTGGACCATACCAATTTTGAGCCATAGTGGGTCATTTGGGGCTGTGTCAATATCATCCTCATTATGGACCTGAGCTCCCCGTGCTCCTTTGTTGTCACCAGGGTAACTACAACTAGTTTTCCCATTGGAGGATTCACCTTGTACTGTATTCCTGTTCTGGGGACAACCTAAAATGAGGAATTTTCTTTCACTTTCGCTGATAACAGTAAACAGGACTAATAGAAAGAGCGAATCTCCCCAACAGAGGTACAGACAACAATAAAAACTGACAGGTGTTTTAATCCCTCTCCACTCTATCCAAAACTAATAAAGTAATTATACTTTAAACTTTTATTTAACTTGAAGCAGATAAAAAATACAAATACATTCAACTATACAGTTATTAAAAATCAAATTATACGTATTCCTAAATGTAGCTATGATAAGTGATTCAGTGCCTGATTATGTGTAGATGTCAACTCTCTGTAATCCCCTGCTCAGCAACAATCAGACTGAGAGGACAGAGGGGCAGCATTAAGAGCCAATTAGGTTGTACTGCAGTGTATGTGTGCTATCAGGAGGATGAAGTAGCAAAGACAAAGGGATAACCTCAGAAAGATCCTGCTGCTCCCTCTTTGTCCAAATACAGGCTGAGGAAATGTTTTAACAGCTGCTACTGTTTGTGGAGGTGATAAAAAAAACAACAACCATGCATCCTAAAACCCTTTCATACATTTTTGTTGAGTGTTAGAAATTCAGTATATAGCCCTAGAACAGACAGTGCACAGTCCACATGTGCTTACTGCTTCACTGCAACAAGGAAACAGGAAACTTTATTATAGAGAAAAGACATAGGGTTTCCCATAGATGCAGATACAAACTTCTAAACACTTCCACCTACTGGTTGAAGAATATATCTTTACTCAATACTGATGTAGTTGTTGCACAAAATGCATGAGCACTGTATTCCAACACCCCCACTCAACAAGTACTCCTTATATTAGTCCCATTTCGGATCTCAGATAGTTATTAGTTTCACAATACATAAGAACAATTACCGTTTGTTCACCCAAATCATGAATGTAATGATGTCTGAAATCAATATGCTTTGTTCTTGCATTGATCTTCTCATTGGCAGCAATTTTGACACATCCTTGATTATCCTCATATAAGATTGTGGGCTGGGACCTTGGCTGTCCAAGATCTTCAAGCAACTGATGTAACCACACAGCTTCTTGACTAGCATAGGTAGCAGCAATGTATTTTGCCTCTGTAGAAGACAGAGCTGCTGAGATCCACTTCTTGCTGGATCAAGATATAGGACTGTTTCCTAATTTGAACAAGTAACCACTTGCAATTTTGTGAGTGCTTAGGTCACCTGCCTACAAGGTTCAACTCACCAACTGCAGACAGCATCAGACTCAAATCTTTCGTTCATTTGAGATATTTCATGATTCTCTTCATCATTAGCTCTGATCCACTTTTGTTTCTCATAGGTTGGAAGTCTTTCCATATCCCATGTATCAGGCTCCAGTTTTAATGCTACGCGAGCAACATCGCGGTCTGACATTTTGCTGCAATGCCGTTATTGCTTTTGGTCAATTTCCTGAATGAAATCTCTTGTGGCCTGGTTTCTTCTTTTACAGTATTTGGGTTGTCCGCGTTAATTTCTATTTCTATGTCACTTTGTTGCTTATCTTCATGTGACACTGATATGGAATTTTCCTTAGTTTTAACTGCTTTCCCGCCACTCTATAGCAGAAATATTGCTACAGGGCGGCAGGGCTGCACTAAATCATGTACAGTGGGGATCGAAAGTTTGTGCACCCCAGCTAAAAATTTGTATTAATGTGCATAAAGAAGCCAAGGAAAGATGGAAAAATCTCCAAAAGGCATCAAATTACAGATTAGACATTCTTATAATATGTCAACAAAAGTTAGATTTTATTTCCATCATTTACACTTTCAAAATAACAGAAAACAAAACAATGGCGTCTGCAAAAGTTTGGGCACCCTGCAGAGTTAATATCTTGTACTGCCCCCTTTGGCAAGTATCACAGCTTGTAAACGCTTTTTGTAGCCAGCCAAGAGTCTTTCAATTCTTGTTTGAGGTATCTTTGCCCATTCTTCCTTACAAAAGTCTTCCAGTTCTTTGAGATTTCTGGGCTGTCTGTCACGCACTGCTCTTTTAAGGTCTATCCATAGATTTTCAATTATGTTGAGGTCAGGAGATTGTGAAGGCCATGGCAAAACCTTCAGTTTACGCCTCTTGATGTAATCCCCCGTGGATTTTGAGGTGTGTTTAGGATCATTATCCATTTGTAGAAGCCATCCTCTCTTTAACTTCAGCTTTTTCACAGATGGCATCAAGTTACCATCCAAAATTTGCTGAAATTTTATTGAATCCATTTTTTCTTCTACTCGTGAGATGTTCCCTGTGCCACTGGCTGCAACACAACCCCAAAGCATGATTGATCCAACCCCATGCTTAACAGTTGGACAGAGGTTCTTTTCATTAAATTCTGTGCCCCTTCTTCTCCTAACGTACCTTTGCTCATTCCGGCCAAAAAGTTCAATTTTAACCTCATCGGTCCACAGAACTTGTTTCCAAAATGCATCAGGCTTGTCTATATGTTCATTTGCAAAGTTCAACCAATGAATTTTGTGGTGAGGACATAGAAGAGGTTTTCTTCTGATGACTCTTCCATGAAGACCATATTTGTACAAGTATCTCTTTATAGTGGAATAGTGTACCACAACTCCAGTGTCTGCCAGATCTTTCTGGAGGGATCGTGCAGTCAAACGTGGGTTTTGAATTGTTTTTCTCACAATCCTGCGAGCTGTTCTGTCTGATATTTTTCTTGGTCTTCCAGATCTTGCTTTAACTTCCACTGTTCCTGATGACTGCCATTTCTTAATTACATTCCGAACAGAGGATATTGACATCTGAAAACGCTTTGCTATCTTCTTAAAGCCTTCTCCAGCTTTGTGAGAGTCAACTATTTTCAGTTTCAGTTTTCTAGACAACTGCTTAGAAGAAGCCATGGTGCTGATTGTTGGGGCAAGGTCAGATGAGTCTGGGCATTTAAAACATTTGAGATTGACATCACCTGGTCTTCCCAGACGATGATTGAGAACAATCCATGACACTGGCAGGTCTCAGCTTGGCAAAGGGAGCAGTGCGTGCTATAAATTCTGCAGGGTGCCCAAACTTTTGCAGACGACATTTTTTAGTTTTCTGTTATTTTGAAAGTGTAAATGATGGAAATAAAATCTAACTTTTGTTGACATTTTATAAGAATGTCTAATCTGTAATTTGATGCCTTTTTGAGATTTTTTCATCTTTCCTTGGCTTCTTTATGCACATTAATACAAATTTTTAGCTGGGGTGCCCAAACTTTCGATCCCCACTGTATATATACATGATTTTGCATTTCCGGATAAGGGGAGCGACTGCGCCCTACCCGCACCGCCATTGGCAGCCTCCGATGTTGATCACCAGGTCCTGGCTGGTGATTCCCTGCTAGCACCCGCTCATCGCCGAGTATCACTGACAGGGGAGAGACCTGTGTATAAACAATACAGATCTCTCCCTGTCAGTTCCTGCACATTGCTTTGTATTGCTCTGCATATTCCACTTACATCGTTATTCTCAGGTCATTTCTTTATTATGTCAGGACTTCTGTGCCCAAGGCATCTGTACCATGTGTGAATGCAGTTTCAATGTTTTTCCTCCTTGTCAGTATTAACCATCTCATTGCCATTTACCTGATACAGTTTATCTGTAATTTTAGCCTTTGCAAGTAAGATATCCTTTTTATGATAGCACAACTGTCACCTTGGAAGGTCACTGCATTGCCTTATTATTGAGCATCTTTACTGACAAAAGATTTATTTCAAGAGGAGGGATACACAGGCCTTTTTTCACAGGTATCTTTCTGGTGACACTCTGGGAAATAGGACAGCAAAGAAAACCATTCCTTCTGATTTCATTATTTGTCCATTAGCTGATTTTTTTTCTGTTTTACTCTGGTCAAGGTGAATAAAGACATTTCTGGAATTTGTCATGTGACACTTAGCTCCTGAATCAACTCACCATGCTTGAATAGATGAGGTGCAACTTTTGGATTGAAAAACAAATTCATTATCTAAAGAAAAAGTAGTTTCTTCCTTCACACTTTTGGCTTTTTATAGTTTAGTTTGTTTTTGCCTTCTAGCTTTACAGATTCTGAAGTCTGATTTTAAACGGCCTTTCTTGCACACAAAGCATTCCCGTATTTTTTTTTGCATGTTACTGTTTTTATTCGATTTTTCATTTTTAAAGCAGACTCTGCAGCAAGTGCACCGTCACTAATAATACTTTCTGTTTTGCGCTTATATTCATCCACAAGCTTGCCTTTAACATATTCCAATGTCGCCATCTTGCAAGAGGGATGATGCGCTAATATTCACTAGAATGTCCCACACATCTCGAAATACTTTATTATATATCTAATATACCATATTTTTATTATAGTTTAGGTTTTGGATTTTATTGATTTTATGGCATATTAGATATATAATAAAGTATTTCGAGATGTGTGGGACATTCTAGTGAATATTAGCGCATCATCCCTCTTGCAAGATGGCAATTTGTACTTATGGAAAGGCAGAAGGTCAGTGCATATAAGTCGGCCGCATGTCTGACGGACGCATCCTTTGACAAAGTCGTAATGATGAAGCACATAAGGAAGTGACGTCAGATGCCCACCGGAAGTAGAACGATGGCCATTTTGGATGAGGTTCGGTCCAAAAAAATTGTAACCAACGCTGGTGTACATCTCATATATGTAAGTGCTTCTTCACTTAATAAATTTGATTGTCTGGAGTTGCTACGCGATGGTTGCCTATTCTGTTTTAAGTTACATATTGCCATTGCAACGAGAGTGACAAGAGCGAAATTTGCTGGAGAGGAGTCTACCTGCTTAAGGCTTTTTTTTTCCCTTTACAGTCTGGTAAGGTGCATGGACAGTGAGGTGGTGGATTACCCTACTGTTCACCTAATTGGTGGTCACTGGTTTGGCATTAAGGGAGCACTAAGTGGCACAATTGGAAAGTCATTTGTTAATAATATTACACTATATGCGATTTCTTGGAGGGTATGATCATCCATGGGGAAAAACCTTTGGAGGAAGAATTCACGTGTGGAAAATTTATTTAAAGCAAGCAATTCATACCCAGAGGGTAAGAGTAGGAATTACAGATATCACATGTGGAATGACACTTGGTGGAGTTTGGGGCATTTTTTGAGCACATTTTGTGAGTGTATTTAGTTTAGTTATCACTAAGTGATAAAGGTAATGCACTATGCGTGGTCTATATAACTTTTTTGAAGGTTAAAGAGGAAGAGGAGGACATCACTTTGAAGATTTGGAAACTGAGAACATAATGAGCTATGAAGAATTAAGAGGTCACTTGTGGTTATAAATTGAGGACGTTGATTGTGATTGGATGCTGAGGAACATTTTATTTTGGATTTCCTGGGGAGGAAGGGATATCTTGGTGATCAGGGGTGCACTATATGAATATAGTGTACACATATTGTTTCATAATACTTGGAGTTTAGTTGGTTTGTATTCACATATTCCAATGTCAGTTCATCATCTGGATGTGCATCAAGTGCTATGTCATTTGAACACTAAGGGAATGAGTTGCTATAGATTCAGCGTCATTACTTTACTCTAAATAGTTCATGCAGTAGTTGAAAATTTTAATTTGTTTCTCCTTATTTCCATTGTTTATAGTAAACATTTTGTACCAAATTTAAAGTGTTACTAAACCCAGGACCTGCATTCACTATATATGGTCTCCCACAGTACACAGAACTTGGAAATTAAATTATTTTAGTTAATATAAGCTGCTAAATACTTTTTCTCATCAGCAGTTAGAGCAGACTTGTGACTTCTATTAGTGTCCAGCCAAGCACTGGTTAAAGCTTGTAGGAGGGGTTTTCATTCTGCTCTAGGAGGATGCAGAACCCCTGACCTCTGTCTGGACAGTGCTGATTGGTCCTGTGCTGATCACATGCACTCTCCTAAGAAAAAAACCAACCTCTCCAGCAGTACACACCAAACTGAGCATGTGCAGTGTGACTCCACATGATATGTCTTATCAGGAGATAAGAGGGGGGCACTGGAAGAAGGGGAGGATCAGTGAAGTCAGGATCAAACAGCCTTTTTACACAATGCAGAGGATTAACCCCTTAGGTTCCACAGTGAGTATAACAAGAATGCTTTACTGCATATACAGACTGATTTTACTGTTGTGAGTTTAGTAACACTTTAAACAGACTGTAGCAAATCAAAACCTTATCTGGAAGAAGATCTGTATCTGGAAGAAGATCCCATAACCATATATTACAGCAGTTCAGTGAACATACTCACTTCCCAAATCTTCGTGTCATGTACCCGGATGATAATGATCCCAGAAGGCCTCCAAGACTGAGCACTGAAGCTGTGGTGGACCAGAGCAGAGTAAGTGTTTCTGCAGGGACAGGTGATCCATACCTTCTTATCCAGGTCTGGTTGATAAAGCTTCTGACAAACTGCAGAGTATATGAATTCAGTTGTTGTGGGAATACACTGGCCAGAAAGAACACTCATCCAATGACTTTAATATTCTAACTAGTTCAATGTTTGGATGGCAAAGGGACCTACATAGAAATAAATGTATTATATTAATAACCCTACAGGTTAACCAACCTAAAGCTGGTTACAGACATTAGACTGAAGTTAGTAAATATCCAACCACTGAACAGTCTTTGCTCTGTGCTGCATGGTCTCTAAAGTTTATGTGAGCAGATGCCCAGAATTATTCTTAGACCAGGCAAACTGTATTGAATATAAAGAACTACTGTAAATGCTTCCAAAATCTTAAAGGATAAGTTCACCTTTGATAAAAAATAATAAATGCACATTTTTTTGCAGCCATGCATTTATTATTTTTGGTTGCAGGAGCCTTTAAACCATTGCATCAGCCAGCCATTGTTGGTGCCATGCATGTCTCCTGCAGATCTGTCAGTATATCTGCTTGGCCGTACGGGATGTACGGGCAAGCAGATATACCGACAGGAAGAATCAATGAACTAATACAGCGCTCCACAGCGCCGTGTTAGTTCATTGAGAACTACAAGACGACAGCCGGAGCCCCGCACGGCTGCACTCTATTCAAAAAGTGAGGGCTAGTTACATAGTTAGTTAGTCTGGCTGAAAAAAGATAAAAGTCCATCCAGTCCATATCCTTGCGGGCAAAGTACCGTCAAATCTTGGGTGAGAACCTTCTTCCCTCAGCCAGGGCATTGAAAATGGGTCGTGGATGGGTGTTCCTGCATGACAATGACCAAAACACACGGCCAAGGCAACAAAGGAGTGGCTCAAGAAGAATCACATTTAGGTCCTGGAGTTGCCTAGCCAGTAAGGAGAACTTCTGTCCGTACTGCTGTCACGAGGAAAGAGGGGATCGGGCAGCGGCTGTATCATTGGGAACATACTACATGTTCCACCCTAAAAACGGGTGGAGGATATAATATGGTGCAAAAGGTGAACTTATCCTTTAAATCATTACAAACTACTCCTTTCTGTTTCTGTTTCTGTTTACAAACATTTTTATTTTGTTTTTTGTCAAGAAATATACAGTTGCAAGAAAAAGTATGTGAACCCCTTAGGATTACGTGGAGTTTTGCATGAATTGGGCATAAAATGTGCTCTGAACGTCATCTAAGTCACAACAATAGAAGAACACAGTCTGCTGAACATAATACTACACAAACATTAGATGTTGCCATGGTTTAATTGCATATAACATGTAAACATTCACAGTGCAGGGAGGAAAAAGTATGTGAACCTTTGGACTTAATAACTGGTTGACCCTCCTTTGGCAGCAATAACCTCAACCAAACGTTTCCTGTAGTTGCAGATCAGACCTGCACAATGATCTGGAGTCATTTTGGACCACTCCTCTTCACAAAACTGTTTCAGTGTAGCAATATTCTTGGGATGTCTGGTGTGAATCGCTCTCTTAAGGTCATGCGACAGCATTTCAATCGGATTGAGGTCAGGATTCTGACTGGGCCACTCCAGAAGGCGTATTCTGTGCTGTTGCAGCCATTGTTTTGTTAAATTACTTGTATGCTTTGGGTCATTGTCCTGTTGCATCACCCATCCTCTGCGGAGCTTCAGTTGGCGGACAGATGGTCATACGTTTTCCTGCAAAATGTCTTGATAAACTCTGGAATTCATTTTCCCATCAATGACAACAATCCTCCCAGGCCCTGAGGCAGCAAAGCAGCCCCAAACCATGATGCTCCCTCCGCCATGTTTCACAGTGGGGATGAGGTTTTGATGTTGGTGTGCTGTGCCTTTTTTTCTCCACACATAGTGTTGTGTGTTCTTCCCAAACAACTCAATCTTGGTTTCATCTGTCCACAGTATATTTTGCCAGTAGTGCTGTGGAACATCCAGGTGCTCTTTTGCAAACTTCAAACGTGCTGCAATCTTCTTTTTGGACAGCAATGGCTTCCTCCGTGGTGTCCTCCCATGTACTCCATTCTTGTTTAATGTTTTCCTTATTGTAGATGTGTCAACAAAAATGTTAGCATGTGCCAGAGATTTCTGTAGGTCTTTAGTTGACACTCTGGGATTCTTCTTTACCTCATGCAGCATTCTGCGCTGTGCTCTTGCAGTCATTTTTACAGGACGACCACGCCTAGGGAGAGTAGCAACAGTGCTAAACTTTCTCCATTTGTAGACAGTCTGTCTTACCGTGGACACATGAACATCAAGGCTTTTGGAGATACTTTTGTAACCCTTTCCAGCTTCATGCAAGTCAACAATTCTTGATCGTAGGTCTTCTGAGAGCTCTTTTCTGCGAGGCATGGTTCACATCAGACAGTGCTTCTTGAAACCAGTAAACCCAAAACAGGTGTGTGTTTTTTAAGGGCAGGACAGCTGTCAGCAACACATCCAATATCATCCCACTGATTGGAGTCAAGGTTGGCTCACTCCTGGCTCCAATTAGCTCTGGGAGAAGTCATTAAGCTAGGGCCTCACATACTTTTCCTCCCTGCACTGTGAATGTTTACATGTTATGTGCAATTAAACCATGGCAACATCTAATGTTTGTGTAGTATTATGTTCAGCAGACTGTGTTCTTCTATTGTTGTGACTTAGATGACGTTCAGAGCACATTTTATGCACAATTCATGCAAAACTCCACGTAATCCCAAGGGGTTCACATACTTTTTCTTGCAACTGTACTACAAAATGGCAGTACAGTATCAAGTAAGGCATACAACAAGAACAAGGCATGTCTATAACGTATATTTCAAATGGTACAACTATGTAAAGTAAAAAAAGGAAAGAAAGAGAAAAGAAATTAAGTACATGAGCAGTATAAGTAGAGGGGTATGTAAAGCTATATAGCTTCCAAGAAAATGACTCAATCAACCAAAATATGAGTGGACATTAGTCAGATAGTAAATGCCTGTAAGTTCTCCAAACTTCCCATTTTCTGTCAAATAAGTGCATCTTATCCAATAAGGTGTAATGAATTCTCTCCGTGAGCATCACTGCATCAATTCTATTCAGAACTGTGGCCAATGGTACCGTGAGGAACTTCCAATGTAGGGCTATAGCCCATAGGGCAGATATACAGATGGTATGGATTAGCCTCATAATCTCAGTTCAAACTCTGGGCTCCTAGTAGGCAAGACTGCATAGACAGATGTACCGGGGCCTCTGCCACAGCAGAGGCCGCATCTAAGATCTTGCGCCATAACAATGAGAGGCTTATGCAGTCCCAAAATATATGCAGCAAGGTACCAGTAAGGCCGCAGCCCCGGAAGCAAAGGTGGGACGTCCCTGGAAACATGATATGTAATCTAGATGGGGTATAATACCATCTGGTTAATATTTTGAGGGCAGTTTCCCAGACAGAAAGAGATCTAGCGCTCTTACATATATTATCCACCATGGACTCCCAGTCCTCATCAGAGAAGGCGACACCACCATCCTCTTCCCACTTCTGTCTATAAAGGGGGGGGAGATGGGAAGGCAGCAACCAGAAATTGGCGATACAAATCCAAAATGAGACCCCTACCCCTGGGAGAGTCATGGCTAATACGTTCAAAAAGTGAGATCGGGGAGGAAGGTATCAGACCAAAATGTGAGAAGAAAAAATGTCTAATCTGTCGATAATGATAATATTCTCGGAGCGGGATGTCAAAAAGTATACGAAGCATCTCAAAAGTGATATAAGATCCTCCCCTTTGAAAGTCGGATAACCTGTTGAGGGATCAATCATACCACCAATGAAATGCCTGTGGGGATGAGAAAGCTGTAGTAAAATTCGGGTCGCCAAAAAATTATGAACCTGGGGAGATAGAGGAGACAAGCTTTAATTTAAATTGATATCGGGACCAAAGCATTAGCGATTGGGCAACAATAGAATTATAAGTCAATAATAAAAAGGGGGGGGGGGCGTTTTTGACCATAATATGCCTGGAAGATATTATGGACGAATAGACTGGGATTCAAATCTAATCCAAGGGATCCGGGAATTGATAGTTGACCATTGAGATATCTGTGCAAAACAGGCCGACAGGTAGTAAAACCAGAAATTGGGGAGTCCAAAGCCTCCCGCCCGTTGCGATCATTATAGGACTGATGAGGTAAAGCGAGGGCATTTATTACGCCAAATAAAATTATTAATCGTTTGTTGAAAACGATCTAAGAACGCCTTCGAGACTAAGATAAGGAGTGCCCTAAATAAATAAAGTAATTTAGGCAAGATGTTCATTTTTACTGCCGTGACTCTGCCCAAGAATGAGATGGGGTATCCATGACAGACTTTCAAAAGAGTAACAAGACGAGATACACACAGTGGGTAATTAACAAACTACTCCTTTCTAAAGGATAGTGTTGCTAGTTAGGCTTATCAATCTGTAGAATGCGTATCTAATGTGTATTACAGATAATGTTTTTAGAATTTGTATCCGACTCACTAAATTGATGTGAATAACTCATTAAAATTAATTTACACAATCTGGCTTTTTGGATTGCATCCTGCTTATCTACCCACCCCCCCTTTCCCATGTACTAGCTCTTCTAGTCCTGTTATGCTGAGAGTTGCTAGGGGGGGTTCTCATTGGATGAATGCCCATATTTTGTATGGTATCTTTACCACAGGTTATTGGCATTGTCACATGAGCATTAGCTCCTGAGCATATCATTTGTACTATTTGGAGCACCTGCTATAAATACAGATTTTATATATATATATATATATATATATATATATATATATATATATATATATATAATAGCTGGACTCCCCTCTTTTTGAAATACAACTCCTACAGCATGCGTATAGCTAATATCAATATCAATATAGCAATTCAAGTAACAGGACTATGTTTACAAAGAGTACCTGTAGGATATATTCAAGGGAATAGTAGGTGGTTAGAAGGCTGATCTATGTAATCTCTGGCCCACCATGTTGAGGTATACCAATAAGTTTGCCAATTGCACATTATTATTATTACACAGAACAATATTATTTTAAATTTAATATACACATTACTCAGGAGTGATTGGAGACTGAATTTTGGGTGAGGGTTTGTGTGGGCACATGGTAAGGGTTTGTATGGGTATAGAGTATGCTATGTAATGCTGCAAAGCAAGAATGCTTTCAAAAATATATATTTTAATTGTTTATTTATATCAATTTACAAAATCTAAAAAGAGTGAACAGAAGAAAAATCTATACCAAATCAATATTTATTATGACTTCCCTTTGGCTTCAAACCAGCATCAATCCTTATACTTGTATTAAACAATTATACCAAGCAGGTGCTAATGATCATCAATTTCATATGTAAGTTGAAACACAGTCACATTAACTGAAACACAAACAGCTGTGTAGGGGGCTTAAAATTGGGTGAGGAACAACCAAACTCTGCTACTGTGGTAAGAAGCATTGCTTTGGCCAATCACAATGCGCTGTCAGGGCGCAGTGCATTGTGGGGCGTAGCGGGCGAACAGCCCACCGAACGTCCTTACCATTTGTGTGTTCGCCAAACACATGAACGGCCAATGTTCAAGTTGATCTTAGGTTGGACTCGAACATCTAGCCCAGGGGTCCTGAAACATTTTAAACAGGGGGCCAGTTCACTGACCTCCACACTGTTGGGGGGCCGGACTACAGTTTGAAAACAATATGAACAAATTCCTATGCACACCACACATATCTTATTTGTAGTGCAAAAAAACAGGAAAAAACAATACAGTATTTAAAATGCACTGTATACTGTAATGCACTGCACATCAAAATGCACTGTACTCTGTAACGCACTTGACACCGCAATGCACTGTACACTGTAACACACTTGACACCAAAATGCACTGTACACTAATGCACTGGACACCAAAATGCACTGTACACTGTAACGCATTGGACACCGCAATGCAGTGTACATTGTAACACACTGGATACTGCAATGTACTGTACTCTGTAACACACTGGACACCGCAATGCACTGAACACTGTAACACACTGGACATGAAAATGGACCCAGGTAGACCCATCTACTGCCCACAGAAGTCTGACCAGAAGTGGTCTTCATGGAAAATTCGCAGCCAAAAAGCCATACCTTTGACGTGAAAACAAGATTAAGTGTCTTAAATATGCATGAAAACATAGGTACTGGGGTGCGGAAAAATGGCACCAGGTGCTCTGGACTGATGAATCAAAATTTGAAATATTTGGCTATAGCAGGAGGCAGTTTGTTTACCATATGGCTGGAGAAAGGTACAATAATGAGCGTCTGCAGGCAACAAAAACATAGCGGAAGTTATTTGCAAGTTTGGCAATGTATTTCTGCAATAGAGTTGGAGTTTGGTCAGGATCAATTGTGTGCTCAGTGCTGAGATATACAGATACTTATACATCATGGAGACGTACGAATGGCCCCAAATTTATTCTTCAGCAGGATAATGACCCCAAACATACAGCCAACATCATTAAGAACTATCTTCAGCATAAAGAAGAACATGGAAGTGATGGTTTGGCCCTCACAGAGCCCTGATCTCAACATCATCAAGTCTGTCTGGGATTACATGAAGAGACAGAAAGATTTGGGGCAGCCTACATCGACAGAAGATCTGTGGTTAGTTCTCCAAGATGTCTGGAACAAGCTAACTGCTGAGTTCTTTCAAAAACTGTGTGCAAGTGTACCTAGAAGAATTGATGCTATTTTGAAAGCTAAGGGTGGTAACACCAAATATTGATTTGATTTGGACTTCTGTTCATTCACTTTCCAATAAAAATAAACTATTAACACTTCTATTTCTGAAAGTATTCTCAATTTGCAGTATTTTTTCACACTTACCTAAAAATTTTGCACAGTATTGAAAAACGATAGATAGATAGATAGATAGATAGATAGATAGATAGATAGATAGATACAGGCTATTTGAAATACTGGCCCAAATAAAAGGGTTAACATTACCACAGTGACAACATTGTCCTTTTTGTGGCCAATACGACATTGGTATTTGGTTTTATTTTTGACAAAGCAAATAGCCTTTTTTTGGTGTTGTCTGTTCACAAATGTTTTACGTGAGCCAAGACAACCGTATAATTTCTTTTTTAATACCTTTCTATTTTTTAAATCTGATTACTAGTGTAAGTGATTTAGTTGTCCTCCCATATATTTTCTGGTTATTCACTATCATAAATTATTAGCAGTCTGAGTCTCTGGATTCTTTTAAATTGCTAACCATTGTATAATCTTCTGTACAGTACAAGAAGAGAGCTCTTGCTTACCAGTGATGAAGAGCTGATCACTGACACATGATAGCCAAATGGCAAGCCACTACCAAGGCCCAGCACAGTGATTAATGGAAGCAGTTTCCAGTGATGGACCTGGAAGAATATAGAAAAAACAATCTGTATATACTTTATGTTAAACAGATTAGCAAGTTATGTACTGACTCCATTTGTTTAATAAATACAGTATGCATAATTTTTATAATGACTTTATATATTGTTATATTTAATACTGTAATTATGTATATTTACCATGTTAATGGTACAGTGGATGTATTTGGCTGCACTAGGCAACAATAGCAGGTGTTTTCTGTTGTAACAGGTTTGACATATGAGAATTGTGTTTGAAAAGGAAACTGGAGATACATGCAGAAAAAAATAGTCCACAGTTCAGTGACCCTGTCAAGGCTTAGAGATTAGCAGTCCAGCAGTGAGAGATTTCCGAAAAGGCTGGAGTCCCAGAGGCAGCTATTTAAAATGAGGGGGGAGGGTGGGAGCTGGACCCGTCATTGCTGAATCATGGGCTTGGGCAAGCAGCCAACCTCCCTGATAGCTTAGTGGACTGGTGGATGTACCATGTTTAGGCCCCTTACATGCTATTAGCATGCTATTTTATACAGACATAGGTGCAACAAGCATTCCCATGTGCTGTGCTTATTTCTTCTGCCACCAGGTGGTGGTATTATGTTTAATGTTATTACTCCAGTGGAACTACATGAATATGATGTCATTTCCTGTCTCTGTGTGTCCCTCTTGCTTTCCAATAACACAGGAAGGGCTCATCCATGTGTCCAGCAACATCTTGACTGGTAAGAGTCATATCTGCAACAACTTTCCAACTATTGATTGGAAACAACTTTTTGTATTATTATACTGATGTGGAGAACTGTACATGTAGTGTTGTTCTTCAAACTGAAAGTGTTTTTGTAACTATAAGCTATTATCCAGGGGCGGACTGACCATTTGGAAACTCTGGCACAGCCCAAGGGCCTGGGGTCAGTAGGGGGCCCCATGAGATGCCCCTGGTACCTTTTTCATAGGCTTTTTTGAGTTTGGGCAAGGACACAGGGGCCCCATGATGCCCTATTGCCCGGGGGCCCCATGAGTTGTCAGTCCACCCCTGCTATTATCCCTCCTAATCTTGGAGGAGAATTAAAGTGGACCTGAACTCAAAAAGTGAAGAATTGCTGTCTTATAGAGAACATCAGTAAAGTTAATTGTGGATAAGTAGTACCCAGAAAAATCTACCTTTTTTCTCCAAGTCTCATAAGATTAAGATCTGGTATCACTACTTTGCTGCTTACTGTTTTCCTTACTGAAGAGAAAGCTGTACCTGAGTACACACAGGGATCTTCCTGCTTCTGCTTCATCTATTCAGTGGATCTGTGGTTCCAACACGTTTCCTGCTGCTTCTTGATCTTGATTATCAACCATCAGAACCCCTGTCATTACAGGGGTAGCTCTGACACAAAGAAGCGATGTCTTGCTCTACCAAAAAGGATGCCTTCGCACAGACAGTGTGGAAAAAGGCATGGTAGGTCAGTAATTTGGAGAATGTCCACTGCAGGGAGACTACAGGCAGCACTGGTGACTAATTCTGTGCCTTTATCTTGCTTTTATGTGCACAGCTTCCAGAGTGACATTAAAGGCTTGTTTTTTAAATAGCAAACATATCATACATATATGCTTTGTGCAATGGTCTTGCACAAAGCAGCCTTGATCCTCCTCTTTTCAGGTCCCATTTTGGGGCTCCTGGCCCCTCCTCCATGTTGAGTGCTTTGCCAGTGGCTTGCTCTGGAGGCACTCATGCATGCTTACTTCTGTATGTGTATATGGCACACAGAGCATGGCCCAGCCCCGCCCCCACTCACTCCTCACTGGCTGTGATTGGCAGTAGTGGGAGCCAATGCATCTCAACCAATGAGGATAGAGAGACCCAAGAGAGCTGAAACTCCCGTGCACAGCACTAGATCAAGATCGGACTTTAAAGGTGAGTATTACCAGGGCTGTGGGGGGAGCACCACACAGAAGGTTTTTACTTTCATGCTTAGAATGCATGAAGATAAAAAACCTTCAACCTTTACATCCATTTTAAAGCTTGCTTCTAGTCCATGAAACAGAATTTGTTTACTAGATGCTGCAGTTGGTTGTGATTCTTCAATAACACCATTACAGAAGTGTTCAGTGAGCTACAAATATATAGCTTCCAGCTGTCCCTCTTTTCTGGGGACATTGTTTCTTCTGGAACCAAATCCCTCCTTCCCACTGTTTTGCTTAATTATCTAACTTTTTGGTGAGATGTGTAGACATCTGCAAATAACAATTTAACAAACAAAAGCAATATATTACACCAAACTTGTGTCAGTGTTTCAGGTGGACCTGATCGGAAGGTCCATGCAGGTCTATGGGCAGGCGGATGTAAAAGGACTTATGTCCGTTTACATTTGCCTACCTTGGATTCTGTCCAAGTTCAGAAAAAAATGTAAAATTACTGTGTCCTTTTCCATTTTTCCAGACCTGAATGTAATGGATAAGAGGTAGCCTAATCAAAATGGACAGTTTACATCCAGCCATCCATAATTGCATCACGGGTCCTTCGTAGTTCACTGTTTCAATGAGAACAAAAATCGGATGGGCATAGATGTCACAAAACTGACAACTGCCCTGTTCTACTCCAGTTCAGCTGGGGATCTGCTCTTGGATTCCCTGCTGAACAGAACACAGTGGCCGCCCATGAAAGGACCCTACCATTTTAATTGTCTGTGTAACTGTGAGTTGTATAAGTGTTATCGTGGTGTGCCCTTGCCTTCCCTCTTTCTCCTCAAGGTTGTTATTTTTTCCCATCTAACTTGGGAGGCATGCTAATGCTAGCCAGGAAACACAACTGTTTTAAAGTTAAAAGGTTCGCTTAGTCTACTATAGTGTGAGTTCTATGTAAAGCATAAGACATTCAGCTCCACACAGAGCAATGGAAGTGTATAGGAGTGCACATCCAGAAGCCTTTGTTTTAACATTTACTGTCTTCCTGCTTTCTGCATCAGAAATTGCATTCAAACTTTAAATGGGAATCTGAATCTAATTGGTGACTACAATAAATGTCATGGGAAAGGCATTTGCTGAAATCAAATTTCTATGCTTAGAGACAGCAAAGAGGGTGTTCCAGTATCACTATGTACAGTATACTGTATGTAGAGCTACCCCATAGGAGCTGCTGATTAGGATGCCCCCTCTGTTCTTTGCCTCAACCTTTTCAAGAACCTCAGCCCCTCTAACACACCAGGTTGAGTGTACAAACATGCAATATCACAGAAAATCACTGAAAGTAATATTTAGTACCCAGTAGTAGCACTATATCAAAGAAAACAAGCACCAAACCAGGTAGTAGAGGCAAACGTAATATATTGTCACTCAATATAGTTGGTAATCAGACCAACATAAACATGATTAACAATGGTAATAATACAATTTAGCATACAAAGTGATTAACAATAAGAACTAGGCATAGGAGGACATTTGGCGTCCAGATCAGCATAAACAGTAGCAAGGCTACCTCAAGTGCAGCAGTGAGCAGTAGTAAAGCTTAATCTACTGGAACTTCTGGAACTATACTACCGGAGTGCATTTTTTGTAAGGATGCTAGTCCTAGACCGATTGGGTATGCACTGTTCAAAAGAAAACGAGGAAGGTAGAGGAGTGATAGGGAATAAAGGGGACTTGCAGAATAATTATTATGGGAGGGGCAGTCATTTGAGATGTTCTTCTGCCGGGTAACTTTAAGGCCTTTTAAGAGCATTTGTGCACTTAACAACAGTCCCAGTTAACCTGCATGCAGTATAGGTATAGTATATTAGGTATGGTATAGTCTTGCACAGGTGCAAGGTAGATGTGGGTCAGATGTGATAAAGGTTTACTATAATGTAGTGTAGGCGCAGTCTAGGATTGGGATAAGTGCAGTATAGAGTGAAGTATGGGTGTGGTATGGATTGGGTGTCCTGCTCTCAGTGGCTCAGTTGCAGCTAGCAGTATCAGCAATGAGTGAATAGCCCTCTCACCAGTCCCCAGGATGCTGCAGTGACCTCTCTCAGAAGAGAGGGGGGCCCTCAGTCTCTCTACAGAATGCCTCCAGTGATCAGCAGTGGGAAGTAGAGGGTGAGAGGATGATTTGTTCTCACTGCAGCAACAGTATAGATGTGATCGCTGTTGTCCATGCTGTGCTGTCCGAGGTGTCTCCACCCCCAGGTCTCAGTCTCTGGTCACCCATCCCTTGAATAATCCGCATGCACCAGGACCAATGTGCACACCTCAGCTCCTGTGCTGCAAAGAGGAAGAGGTTTATAATGTAGTCTGCTGAAAGTTGTTTCACCATTCCCCTTTCTCCTCAATTTCCTATGGGAACTGTTTTGTAAAGGTCTGTAAGTGTCATTCTATGATTGATGTTACAGACTAAAATTCCCATGATACTCAGCGTTCTGCATAGAAGTCCATAGGCTTTGCTGGTTAAAGTTCTCTCTCTGCTGACTGGAGGGGATAGTGTAACACAACATTCAGCATAACAGCAGAAAGTAAAAGCTACTAGTATCACCAGCAAGGCTTTCCAGGATCCAAAAGTGATATATAACAGTGTCTGGATAAAAAAACGGAGCTATTCAGATTACCCCAGTAGACAGGTTATTTCTATCAGGCCTTACATTGTACAATAAAAGAAAACACTACAACTAAAACTTCATCTTACACTGTCTGATTCTGAAAACAAAGGAATAAAAAATTTCCTGAATTTGTAATTATTCAGTTACTGAGCTTTCTTTGCTGTAATGTCTGGATTAAAGTGGTTGCAAAGGCAGAATGTTTTTTACCTTCATGCATTCAGCATCCCCCCACAGCCCTTCTAATACTTACCTGAGCCCAATCTCGATCCAGTGGTGTACACAAGAACTGAGGCTCTCTCCTCTCTCTGTCCTCCTTGGCTTAGATACAGCAGCGGAAGCCATTGGCTCCTGCTGCTGTCAATCACAGCAGTGAGGAGGGAGCGGAGGCAGGACCAAGCCACGCAGGTGGTTTGGGAGCAAGCCCGCATGAGTGCCCCCATAGCAAGCAGGGGTGGGGTGCCAGAACTGCCGGAGGGAGACCTGAGAAGAGGAGGATCGGGGCTGTTCTGTGCAAAACCACTGCACAGAGCAGGTAAGTATAACATGTTTGTTATTTAAAATAAAAAAAATGAACGTTTAGAATCACTTGAATGCACACACATTAATGATCCACAATGGCTGGAAATGTCACATTTTATGAAATATGCTGTTGTCTGTAAATACTAGCATCTATGAACAGCTTTAAAAAACATAACACTTCCTTTGATAATTTCCTTCTTTAGTTTTATGTAATTGCAGTGACCTTTATAATAACTGTGTCGAGCAAACATAACTGTTTGAGAGTAGAATATCTATGAATCAGTAAAGGTATGTAGGGTGTTATAGTAAACTGCACAGAGCAAGGATTTGGAAGGTCCTAAGATATTTATGTTGAATTTACAATTTTATATATATATATATATATATATATATATATACACTATATAGCTAAAAGTATTGGGACGCCTGCCTCTACACGCACATGAACTTTAATGGCATCCCAGTCTTAGTCCGTATGGTCAATATTGAGTTGCCCCACCCTTTGCATCTATAACAGCTTCAACTCTTCTGGGAAGGCTGTCCACAAGGTTTAGGAGTGTGTCTATGGGAATGTTTGACCATTCTACCAGAAGCGCATTTGTGAGGTCAGGCAGTGATATCGGATGAGAAGGCCTGGCACACGGTCTCCGTTCTAAGTCATCCCAAAGGTTTTCTATCGGGTTGAGGTCAGGACTTTGTGCAGGCCAGTCAAGTTCCTCCACCCCAAACTCGCTCATCTATGTCTTTATAGACCTTGCTTTGTGCACTGGTGTGAAGTGATGTTGGAACAGGAAGGGACCATCCCCAAACTGTTCCCACAAACTTTGGAGCATAAATTGTCCAAAATGTCTTGGTATGCTGATATCTTAAGAGTTCCCTTCACTGGAAACAAGGGGCCAAGCCCAACCCCCTGAAAAACAATCCCACACCATAATCTCCCCTCCAAACTTTACACTTGGCACAATGAAATCAGGCAAGTACCATTCTCCTGGCAACCGCCAAACCCATATACATCCATCGAATTGCCAAGCAGAGAAGCATGATTCATCACTCCAGAGAACATGTCTCCACTGCTCTAAAGTCCAGTGGCGGTGTGCTTTACACCACTGCATCCAACGCTTTGCATAGCACTTGGTGATGGAAGGCTTTGATGTGGCTGCCCGGCCATGAAAACCCATTCCATGAAGTTCTCTACACACAGTTTTAGTGCTAATCTGAAGACCACATGAAGTTTGGAGGTCTTTAGCTATTGACTTTGCAGACAGTTGGCCACTTCTGCTCACTGCGCGCTTCAGCATGCTGAACCCACTCTGTCATTTTACATGTCCTACCAATTCGTTACTGTTGTTTCCAGTTGCTTCCACTGTTATAATACCACTAACAGTTGACCGTGGAATATTTAGTAGCAAATAATTTCACGGACGGACTTATTGCACAGGTGGCAACCTATCACAGTACCACGCCTGAATTCACTGAGCTCCTGAAAGCCATCCATTCTTTCACAAATCTTTGTAGAAGCAGTCTGCATGCCTAGGTACTCGATTTTATACACTTGTGGCCATGGAGGTGATTGGAACACCTGAAACCAATGATTTGGAGGGGTGTCCCAATACTTTTATATATATACAGTATATACAGTGCCTTGAAAAAGTATTAATACACCTTGAAATTTTCCACATTTTGCCATGTTACAACCAAAATCGTAAATTGGGATTTTATGTGATAGACCAACACAAACTGGCACATAAGCATGAAGTGGAAGGAAAATGACAAATGGTTGTGGTGTGCATTTGTATTTAGCCCTCTTTACTAAAATCTAGTGGAACCGATTGCCTTCAGAAGTCACCTAATTAGTAAATAGAGTCCACCTGTGTGTAATTTATTCTCAGTATAAATACAGCTGTTCTGTGAAACCTTCAGAGGTTTGATAGAGAACATTAGTCAACAAACAGCATCATGAAGGCCAAGGAACACACCAGACAGGTTAGGGATAAAGCTGTGGAGCAGTTTAAAGCAGGGTTAGGTTCTAAAAGAAATATCCCAAGCTTTGAACATCTCATGGAACACTGTTCAATTCATCATCTGAAAATGGAAAGAGTATGGCACAGCTGAAAACCTACCAAGACATGGCCATCCACGTAAACTGACAGGCCGGGCAAGGAGAGCATTAATCAGAGAAGCAGCCAAGAGGCCCATGGTAACTCTGGAGCAGCTGCAGAGATCCAAAGCTCAGGTGGGAGAATCTACAGGACAACTATTAGTTATGCACTCTGCAAATCTGGCCTTTATGGAAGAGTGGCAAGAAGAAAGCCATTGTTGAAAGAAAGCCATAAGAAGTCCTGGTTGCAGCTTGGGAGAACCCATGTGGGGGACACAGCAAACATGTGTTAGAAGGTGCTCTGGTCAAATGAGACCAAAATGTAACTTTTTGGCCTAAAAGCAAAACACTATATGTAGCAGAAAACTAACACTGCACATCACCCTGAACATACCATCCCCACCGTGAAACGTGGTGGCAGCATCATGTTGTGGGGATGCTTTTCTTCAGCAGCAACAGGGAAGCTGGTCAGAGTTGATGGGAAGATGGATGGAGCCAAGTAAAGGGCAATCTTAGAAGAAAACCTGTTAGAGTCTGCAAAAGACTTGAGACTGGGGTGGAGGTTCACCTTCCAGCAAGACAAGGACCCGAAACATACAGCCAGAGCTACAGTGGAATGGATTAGATCAGAGCATATTCATGTGTTAGAATGGCCCAGTCAAAGTCCAGACCTAAATACAATTGAAAATCTGTTGCAAGACTTGAAAATTGCTCTTCAGAGACGCTGTCCATCCAATCTGACAGAGCTTGAACTATTTTGCAAAGAAGAATGGGCAAAAATATCACTCTGTAGATGTGTAAAGCTGGTGGAGACATCCCCAAAAAGACTTGCAACTCTAATTGCAGCAAAAGGTGGTTCTACAAAGTATTGAGTTGGGGGGCTGAATACAAATGAACGTCACACTTTTCAGATATTTATTTGTAAAACATTTTGAAAACCATTTATCATTTTCCTTCTACTTCACAATTACGTGCCACTTTGCGTTGGTCTATCACATAAAATCCCAATAAAATACATTTACGTTTTTGGTTGTAACATGACAAAATGTGGAAAATGTCAAGGGGTATGAATACTTTTTCAAGGCACTGTATATAAAGGATAAGTATACTTCCAGCACTTGTCTAATTCTGTGCCCTGCTTAAAGAGGTTATTTGCAAAGTGTACCTGCTTCCACTCTTTTTGTAAAGCCTTGAACACACGGGCCATATAGTGTACAGTAGATACCGGCTGACATTCGGCCCATATGTACATGTCCTTGTTTGATAGAAACTGACCTCATGACCGGCTTCTGTTGAACGAGCATGCTGGAAAACCAGCAGCGGATTGGCATCCGATCAGTGCTCCCAGCCAATGGCTGCGAGCTCTGACTGGTGTGTTCTGGTGGGGGGAGGTACCCTGTCAGAACACAATAGCACAGTGGGGAGATCACTGTACAAACATTGAATAGTTAGTACAGAGACCTCCCTGCGAGCTCATTTATTTTTACCGTGTGTACCAGGCTTTAGACATCACAAGAGGGAAGTAAGGGAAAAGGTACAGATACAATGATTTTTTTATCCCAATACAAAAGGCAGTCTATCTTCTTTTCTCCAAAAATGACAAAGCATTAATAAAAAAAGAAAATAATTGCAAAAACATTTTATTAGGGAAAATAGAAAATGTCAGAGAGGCTCAGCATCCTGCAAAGTATAGGTAATATGAATATAATTACATTTTGCGATATATAGATATAAAGAAATCAAAACATGCAAAAACAAATCATAATTGGTAAAACTGATTAAATATATAATATTGATTAATGAACTCTACAGAAATTTCCATAGCGTGCCTCTGGAATAGTTTTGTATTAGAACCAGCGGATATTGGATCAAGAATGTAAAATGCCTTTTGCCTGTTTTCCTATTATATCCATTACATTGTATATTTTATAGATATGTGTGCACTCACCAGTTCTGAGAAAAGCCCACCCATATCAGATAGTCCTGTGACACAGGGGATTTGAATGAGTACTGAGAACTTCAGCCTAGGACACCGCAGAGAGCAAATGGTTGTGTTTATTTAATTTGGATCAATCACTGGTCATATTGCCAGCACTATGAGCCAATCATAAAGCTGTACTGCACAACAGGCAATTATTGTCACATGAACCTCAACCTAGTACTAAATCACACAAAAGTATCTCAATTTCAAACTTGGAATGTATATGCTCGAAGAATGTTGTTAAAGCTAAGCACATCTAAAGGGATAAGCTGGCTTTGCTTCACCTGCAAAATGAGTGAAGTGTTCTTAGGTGACACACATGGGAGAAGTGGGAAGTGAAGATCTCAAATCTCTGCACGGTATATAAAAGCATTAATTCAACCTTCTAAAACCAACAAAAAAAAAAGAACATTTTGGATGACCTGACTATTGGAACCCAATTCAACCTTTTTTCTATTTTGTTATTTTTAAAGTGCAGAGCTTCTGTAAATTGGTTAAATACCAAACTGCCTCCGATGACACAAGAGGAAGTTATATGTTGTGCCCAGACTATGGTGCTTCCTAAGGTAAGGAATAAGATTTTGCACCTGGCTGAGAGGCCACAGGTATCTGATAAAAGGTAGGGCCTTCCATAGTATGAGTAAGAGAGAGCCAGACCAGCATGGCATGTTAACCTGAATGGCTGTTTGAGAGAACAGACAGGTAAAACTTCACTAAAGGGAAACTCATACAAATGAGCGCAGAGAGGCCACTTCAGGTCCAACTCGCAGAGGTTTATCACTGGTTTCAACACATCACATCATGACATTACCAACATCATTCGCAAACACATTTTACAATTAGATCATAGACTAGCACCTATTCTCCCACGCAGCCCACAAGTGACTTTCAAGAGAGCGCGTACTTTGAAATATATTCTGGCCCCAAGCAAAATGTCACCATCCACCTACAAAGATAATGGCCCCCTTCCTACATTTGACGACAGAACAGGTATCTATAGATGCAAAAAAAAAGGCTGTCTCACCTGTCAGTCCATCACCCATGGCAGATCACAGGTGTTGGACTCCCAGGGTAACAGCTATAACATTCGTCAGTTTATCACAAGTGCAACTGACCACGTCATATACATCCTCACATGCCCATGTAAGCTCCTATATGTAGGCCGAACCACACGCCCTCTACGCAAACGCATAGGAGAGCATAGAAGACTTATGAGAAACAGTTGCGATAAGCATAGTGTCCCCAGGCACTTTTTGCACTCTCATCAAAAGAATTGTTTTCTTCTTGAGTTCCTAGCAATCGAACATATTCCAAAGGGTACATTTACTGATAATGAAAGACTATTATTATTATTATACAGTATTTATAAAGCGCCAATAGTTCGCTCAGCGCTGTACATTACAAAGGGGGACAGAACGTGTGACAGAGCAACAACAATACAATGCAAAACATGAGGGGATCGAGGGCCCTGCTCTTTCGAGCTTACAATCTAGGAGACTAGACCGTTTATGTAACAGAGAGACGTTTTGGATCTACAAGTTAGGTTCTATGAAACCCCAATGGTCTCAATGAGGATCTTGAAATCCATAGCATTATCTAACAAGTATGACCAATAGACCCCGGAACTAGGATCCTCCTGTTTTTTCGCTCAACCATTCAACCAGTTACTCTCCTTTTTTCTTCCTTTTCTCTATAAGGTTTTTTAAAATCATTGATTCTTAATATTTTTGACATTTATTCACTGATATTTATTTTATATACATTATTGTTTTCTTTTAACACTTGTCCTTTAACTTTTACTGTTATCATGTATATATTGCGTTCACTTAATTCTGAATATATAATACTATGCATCTATTGCGTTCACTTGATTATGAATATATGACCTACCTAATTTGATACCCATATTGATTTTACTATATTTCTTTTAGTAGTACCTTTTATGCAGTCACTTTTACCTTCATATGCCAACCTTCGACCCCCCCCCACCCCCCACCCCTCTCCCTTCTTCATCCATATACCCAAAATGACCTCACTATAAATGCATTTTTTGACATA
Organism: Staurois parvus; assembly: GCF_062004578.1. Taxonomy (NCBI): domain Eukaryota; kingdom Metazoa; phylum Chordata; class Amphibia; order Anura; family Ranidae; genus Staurois; species Staurois parvus. The sequence continues at coordinate 2,870,838 of NW_028318500.1, read as the reverse complement.
GATATAGCTTCCATGTACCAGCGATGTAATTTTTAACCTAGTGTTCTCCTACTAGAATGTTTTCCTTTTATTATTTTATTATTACATTAATTTAGTTAAAGATAAAAGTATATCATGTCTTCCAATAGTGTTCCTATACATATCACTCCATTAATTGGCACTACTTCCTATAACTTGCAATTTGTACTTTTAAATCTGTATTTAGCATTGCTTTAGGACGAGCCGTCCGCTCTGATTGACACCCCCATCCCCTGCTAATTCCACTCAGCCAGCCTTCCCTCTAATGGTCTTCTATATTATGGCCTCTGACCATGGTTACCAGAGACTTGACAAACCGCAACTGCGCAAAACATGTCCTCTTGGTAACCCTTCATACGCTCCCAGCTGAAGCCGACACCGGACACTGCCTTCCGCCCTTCGCTTGCTGTGATGACACCACCCGGGACACCGGTATGCTGACACCACGTGATTCATAGCCGACAGATCTTAGCTCCCTTCAGAGTGGACCATCCGTTGGAGTCACACTGTTCACTTCAGGCTGGTCAAATTTTATTATATTTGCTACTTTGTCTCCCTGAATAAAGATGCACCTTCATTAAGGTGCTTGATTGAGAGCAATTCCCACAGCACCTATTCTTTTCAGTTCTCTAAAACTTCACTAGAAGGTTTAAACTTTTCTGTTCTTTTTGATATACTCCTGCAAAGAAAGAAATTTGTAAAACATCAATGTTGAAGGAAAGTGGACTGACATGAGCTCTGGATGGTTGTTCAGAGATCCAAGCCTCTTGCCTTTGCCATTTAATTAATCTAACAATTATATTACCTTGTTGTGCCACAGTACGTCTGTACAGATATTTGATGCTTCGATTTTGTGGATAACAGTCACTGTCAATGTTAATTTAAGACATTTATGGATTCAGGGTACAGATTTCGCTAGTAATTTCCTTATAAAGTTTTATTAGAGGAGTGAAGCATTCACATTTCTAGATGGAAAATTTCAGTCCTAAAAATGAAAACGTTTTAGTAAATTTTGTTTATCTTATTGTATTTCAAAGTACATTACATATTTTTTTTTCGAAAGAACCATTGTCAGATGGGTACCTATACCTTAACATCTTTGTTTTTTTCCATTACTATCATATAGTAGTGGGACTACTTGTCTTGAAATTCTTGAGGAGGGTTATGTTCTTAGGCTGTTATGTTCTTAGGCTTTCATTCAAAAGGTTCTGGTAGTCATGTTGAGCATCTGTAGGTACATTTAGCGAGCATATTGTTGTGCAGCACTCTCTCTTTGCTCTGTCCTGTGTGCTAGAAGAATGCCAAACACATCTGTGGAGAAATCTGTTGACTAAAGAGTGGCTGGAAAGCTTGGAGGTGTAGGATTTAGATGTAGCACCTTCATAGTTCAGAGTAGTTTGCTAGGCAAATTTAGTTAGCTCCTCTGTAAACAGTGAAGCAGAGGCTGTTCAGTGTTTCACAGGCTGCTGTTCTGCTACTTCCCCCTGTCTTCTAGAGACTTCCGGCAGTATAGTGGAAGGGAGAGTGAAACAAGCAATCTGAATATTTATGAAACCCTGGCCAATCCCTGAGGATGTGTCCAGAAGGTGGAGGGAAATCCCATAAATATTCTGAGGCCTGGCAGCCAGGGTGCAGAGTTTCAGGGTTCAGCCTTTTGGAGGAGACTCCTGTGCAGGGGCTCTGCCCCTAAGGCAGAGAGAGAGAGACAGAGGAGTCTGTTGAAGATATCGAAGCCCCAGCTAGGCTTAGCTGGGGGGCCTACCTTAGAGAGCCTGAGTCAGAATCCAGATAGAACCAGGTGAGCAGGACTGACAAAGCTCCACTATTCTGGGACTGAGCGAGTACTTGATGCTGCTGGAGTGCTTTACCTTACAACTCAATGCAGTGCGGAGGACAGCCAGGTGCATGCTATACTGCCTAAGGGTGCCCAGTGCAGCCAGGAGCTGTGCAATACAGCCAGAAGCTGTAAAAGTTCAGCCAAGAGACAGTACAGTGTAGCTTAAGGTTGTGCAATACAGCAAGCTTTTTGTATAGAACAGCCAAAAGCCTAGCAGTCCTCGAGTTCTGCAGCTCAGAGTGTCCCATGCTCCCCATCCCTATCCAAGTTCCTGTTTAATAAAAAACATAAAACGAAACCCTTAGACTGATTCTTGAGCCAGAGAAAGGATACCAAAAATGCCATGTGCTGGCTGTGCATGTTGTGAAAGTGGGAAACAGGCCCAATTACAAGTGTCTCCTGTGGGAGAAGTGCTACATATACAGTAGATCACTGGACTATAGACCACAGAATACATGGGTGTGTTAGATTAACAATGGTAACACCACTGACTCCTGACAAGATAAGGCTTTTTAGAGGAGGACTTCTTTATGAGTGATCTAAACTTCTTTCTGGCAATTACTGAACCAATCTTCATGAACAGATGTATTGGAAAAGAACCAAAATTGAGAGAATCTGGGCCATACTCTTGAATGTGTTTAACACAGGAAATCAAACAGACCCCTCTATCCAAACAGCACAGATGGAGGAATCTCTGCTGTTGGTTATTGTATAACCCAGCAGTGCCTGCATCTCATTGGATGTAGACACTATTCGTCTGACAATTTTCCGAGTAGCTCTTTCGACAAAGGTCAGTTTTTCAATCATCATTTCTTTGGGCCAAGTGGTGCCACTAGGGACAATTCAGTATTATTTGGTCGTGTATGGCAGCCCAGAGTTCAGAAAGTAACACGAAAAGAAGAAGAAACTGCTCAGAAAACAGACATTTGGAAGCAGTATTACCTGTTGTGATCATACACATGGGTTTGATGTTATAGAGGGGACATCAGGAATTTTTATAAAGAATGACCTTTACTACCTGTAAATGTTAAACAAACACATTTGTTTTGCAGTAAAACATCAATGCCAGTGTCAGTTTGGCACCTTTGTAGGCTTAGAAAGGCCTTTGTACCTTTTATACATTCCTGCATTGCAGAAATTTTCCAGGATCTTCTTAAATATGTTGTCACAGTTTTTTAACATCCCTTTAAAAGACATTTTCTTTTTAAATGCAGGTGATATTCAACTTTCATTATTTATATCTATTTCAGATTTTACCATTTTTGAAAATCATTCAAGGGCTCATTCACATGGATGCAGAGTCCTGTACAGAGTGCAAAAATGTTTGTTTATCTTACTTTACTAGTGTGTAGCTGCATGCAGGCAGCCTATATAAGTGAATTGATGAGCCCTATAAAGGCTTAGGTCATTGGTTCGCTAGCTTTTTTTGGCATACCTTCCTTTGGAAGCAGTTCAGCTTTTATTTCCCCAACAGTACAATTTACTTTGGGCTGCCACATGGCTGTAAATCCATATGCTAAAGACTGTTCTGCACAACCAGAAACATTTCTGCAAACACAATCAATTCCATACTTGACACAATCAGAAACGTGTCCACAGACACAAGTAGTACCATATTGACAAAACCAAAAACATGTCTGCAGACACAATCAGTACCATATTAACATAAGCAGTGATTAGTTCCCAGATATAGTCAATACCATACTGATGCAAGCAGATCAAAGTCAACTGACACAAACAGTACTGTAATGACATTACCAGAAACACAGAAAAACTTCCTGTCCTGATTTTACTGTTTTATACAGTATACATACCTCAAAATAAACTAAATATACCTTTTATTTAAAGTCCAGAATTCAGCCTCAAGAGAGAGCAGTGTTTACAGCTGATAAGAAGAGACACACTTTCTTTACAGAAGCCACTATCTTGCCCCCACAACCCAATAGCATGATTTTTTTTTTATTGCATACTGGGAGCGGGAGTGTAATGAGGAAAAGGCTGTGGGCTACTCTGGTAGGTAATTGAAAACAATTAGAGTTGGCAGCTGCAAATCAATAAAATAATCACAGAAGGTAGTAAAAGGACAGAAGTGTGTCTTCCTCTGCAGTGTTACGGAGAACCACAAGTTCCCCATAGTTTGGAAACTATACTTAAAGCGGAGTTCCACTCATCCTGTCAAAAAATAAAAGTCAACATCTACAAAAACTGTAAAGAAAGAAAATATTCCTGCGCCAATGCAAAATAAGTAAATCAATCTTCTGAATTGCTGCTGTGCAAAAATGTGAAAACACAAATAGTGATATTTATAAATAAAACAGCGCAAAATAGACCTACATACAAATATTAGTAAATCACAAAACATAAATGTCCCATGTTCATTAGTGCATATCTGTGTCAAAAATCTTCAAGAAAAAACACCACAGAATCACTTGTGATGAAGACTCTTGAGAACACCCGATGGGAGGGGTGAAATGCGTTGATGCATTTCCGGTCCATACTCTATACGTCTGACGTCACTTCCGGTGAGTGGAACGCACGCCGAGCGGTGCGTTCCAGCGGCCACTTTGTGGTATTTATGCTGGTTCTCTGCTGTTCCTCTGCTCCATCTGGCTACAATGGTGTGAGAATCCTGGAATATGCGGCTGTGAGCTGGTTCTTATCATCAGGCTGGTATTGGCTTAATAAATGCGCCTTTTACAAGCTGGTAAAATGTGAGTGGCCTGGATTTTTTAATTTGTTTCAACATTGATCTGGCAATATTACACTATATAAGTTTTTTCTTTGATGATACGGTGGAGCAAATTAGGAAGCTACGGTGACGACCTGAAAGAAGATCTTAACCTGGTGGGGCAGGCTACCATAGAGCTGATGAAAAGAGGGTTTAGGATTCCCCAAAATCCTTAAAGGCTTTTCATTCACCAAAATCTGGTGAGTGCATTTGATGTTGGTGTGCACGGGTGATAGGTGGAAGTTTTCTTTGATCCTCAGATTATTTGGAATCCTTAGTCTTCATCACAAGTGGTTCTGTGGTGTTTTTTCTTGAAGATTTTTGACAAAGATATGCACTAATGAACATGGGACATTTATGTTTTGTGATTTACTAATATTTGTATGTAGGTCTATTTTGCGCTGTTTTATTTATAAATATCTACAAAAACTGTAGCTGCTGACTTTTAAAAAACAGCCACTTACCTGTCCCTTGGTCCCGTGGTGTGTCCCCCGCAGCCCGTTTCACCCACCGTCCTGGATTCCTGGAGGCTGGCATCTTCAGTGTGGGCACCTGGCTGTGACTGCTTGCGGCTTCACAGCCAGGTACCCACTGCGCATGCGCGAGTAGCGCTGCGCTTCATGAATGGTTCTGTAGTCTTCTGGGACCTGTCACATGTCCCAGAAGACTACAGGGAGGGAAGGAGGGAGGACACAAAATAAAAGTCAGGTATAACTGTTGATATTCAATCAATAATACTAATAACCTTCACATAAGACTGTGCACCTTGAGGTCTTCATTCAGACCATTGGGAGACATAGTTCCTAATTTAAAGGATAGTGAGTTCCAGAGAATGGAAAAGGCTCTGCAGAAATCATGGAGCCAAACATGGGAGCAGGTGACGAGAGAGCTGGAGAGCATGAGGTTCTCGGAAGATCAGAGTGGACAGTTTAGATGATACCTTTGTAGGTTGGGCTAGCAGAAGCCAGTAGAGGAATTGGCTGGGCTGGTGGACAGACAACATAAAGAGAAGAGAAACAAAATAGAGAAGGAGAAGGCGGACCACAGGGAAAAGAAAAATGGAGCAATTGGACTCAAACTAAGGCCACATCCAGGCCACTTCATATCCTCACACATGGGAGGGTGCACCTAGAGTGGTGAAGAATATCATAGAACCAACAGCGAGTGGTCAAATTCATTAGGGAGATCATGATTGATCCAAGTAGTCCAGTTATATGTGGAATTATTGAGGAATGCAGCCATTGCCTCTTTTATTAAAAACTAGGACATATTTTAGTTAGTTAGTTAGTTAGTTAGTCTTTTAGTTTAGTTCTTAATGCTGCCGAACTGCCTACTGATAATGAAAATGTAATAGGTCTAATTTTCTGTGTGTCTTTACATAAAATTGGTACAGGAAAGAGATTTAAACTAGGCATTAAAAAAAAACCTTCAGGCAAAACTTTACATTTTAGTTGTACATTGCACAGGGAGGGCAACGACCTCTGTCAGGTCTTTGTTGCCATCTGTGTTTTCTTATAGGGAGTTTCACTTCATGTTTAGTCACCATGACAGGAAATGAAACAAATTTATGCACTGTTTTACTTGGGTTGGAAAGTAGAAGAACATCTGTCAGGTATTGATTTCCATTTGCATCTCTGTTGAAGGATTCCATTCACTTCTCTTGTCATTGGCACAAGCATTTTAGTTCTAATACCTTCCCAATCTATTGAACACTACAGTTTTTGCTGAATTTTCAGTTTAGTAGTTACAGACATCTTCCTACTGCAATGAAATTCCAAGGTCATTACGTTATTGTAACAGTACATAACTACATTGGCACCACTAAGTTGCACGCTAAGGATCATGTCATTCATAGCACACTGTGATGAGAGGGATGACGTAACAGCTTCAGGACACCCCTCCCATCACCCTTCTTTTGAGCAATTTATTTTTCCCAACATTTAAATAGCAGCTTAGAGTTTTCTGTTCCCTTACAACTGCATAATTGCTAGAGAAACAAATATAGTTTGTTACATGGTGGGACCATAATAAGACCAAAATATACCAGATGCCATGTAGTGAATCATCTGGGAGAAAGACTACAGGCATATGTTTTGCATGCAACAATCTTGTAAACATAAGTTGAAGCATCTATAGTATATAATATATTGTTGATTGTATTATGGACTAGGTTATAGTGATATTAACCACTTGCCCTCCTGAGGATTTACCCCCCTTAATGACCAGGCCTTTTTTTGCTATTCAGCGCTGCACTAATTCAACTGATTATTGCGCAGTAATGCAATTCTGTACCCAAACAAAATTTATGTCCTTTTTTCACAGAAATAGAGCTATCTTTCGGTGGTATTTGATCATTTGATTTGACCTGTGCGCTTTTTAATTTTTCCGCTATAAACAAAAAAAGGCCGGAAATTTTGAAAAGAAAAAAACAATATTTTTTACTTTCAGTTTTTTTTTTGTAAATTTATTTTGATTTTTTTCATTATTTTTACACTGTCCCTTTCATTTTTTTTTTATCACTTTTAATGCTATCACAGGGACTGCAAATATCCCCTATACCTTCAATGGGAGTTGTCATATATTCTTTTTTGAGTTTATCAGACTCTAGATCAGTGGTTCTCAACCTTCCTAATGCCGCGACCCCTTAATACAGTTCCTCATGTTGTGGTGACCCCCAACCATAAAATTATTTTTGTTGCTACTTTATAACTGTAATTTTGCAGTGGGAGGAGTAGTGCCACGTCATTGGTGTCAGTGGGAGGAATAGTGTCCCATCACTGAAGTCAATGGGAGGAATAATGCCCCATCATTGATGTCAGTGGGAGGAATAGTGCCCCATCATTGATATCAGTGGCAGGAATAGTGCCCCATCATTGGTGTCAGTGGGAGGAATAGTGCCCCATCATTGGTGTCAGTGGGAGGAATAGTGCCCCATCATTGGTGTCAGTGGGGGGAATAGTGCCCCATCATTGGTGTCAGTGGGGGGAATAGTGCCCCATCATTGGTGTCAGTGGGGGGAATAGTGCCCCATCATTGGTGTCAGTGGGAGGAATAGTGCCCCATCATAGCTGTCAGTGGGGTGAATAGTGCCCCATCATAGCTGTCAGTGGGGGGAATAGTGCCCCATCATTGGTGTCAGTGGGAGGAATAGTGCCCCATCATTGGTGTCAGTGGGAGGAATAGTGCCCCATCATTGGTGTCAGTGGGAGGAATAGTGCCCCATCATTGGTGTCAGTGGGAGGAATAGTGCCCCATCATTGGTGTCAGTGGGGGGAATAGTGCCCCATCATTGGTGTCAGTGGGGGGAATAGTGCCCCATCATAGCTGTCAGTGGGGGAATTAGTGCCCCATCATTGGTGCCAGTGGGGGGAATAGTGCCCCATCATTGGTGTCAGTGGGGGGAATAGTGCCCCATCATTGGTGTCAGTGGGGGGAATAGTGCCCCATCATAGGTGTCAGTGGGGGGAATAGTGCCCCATCATTGGTGTCAGTGGGGGGAATAGTGCCCCAACATTGGTGTCATTGGGAGGAATAGTGTCCCATCATTGGTATCAGTGGGAGGAATAGTGCCCCATTACTGGTATCAGTGGGAGGAATAGTGCCCCAACATTGGTGTCATTGGGAGGAATAGTGCCCCATCATTGGTATCAGTGGGAGGAATAGTGCCCCATCATTGGTGTCAGTGGGAGGAATAGTGCCCCAACATTGGTATCAGGAGGAGGAATAGTGCCCCAACATTGGTGTCAGTGGGAGGAATAGTGCCCCATCATTGGTGTCAGCGGGAGGAATAGTGCCCCAACATTGGTGTCAGCGGGAGGAATAGTGCCCCATCATTGGTGTCAGTGGAATAGCGCCCCATCATTGGTGTCAGTGGGGAGGAATAGTGCCCCATCATTGGTGTCAGTGGGAGGAATAGTGTCCCATCATTGGTGTCAGTGGGAGGAATAGTGCCCCATCACTGTGTCAGTAGGAGGAATAGTGTCCCATCACTGGTGTCAGTGGGAGGAAAAGTGTTCCATCACTGGTATCAGTGGGAGGAAGAGTGCCCCAACATTGGTGTCAGTGGGGGGAATAGTGCCCCATCATTGGTATCAGTGGGAGGAATAGTGCCCCATCATTGGTGTCAGTGGGAGGAATTGTGCCCCAACATTGGTATCAGGAGGAGGAATAGTGCCCCATCATTAGTATCAGTGGGAGGAATAGTGCCCCATCACTGGTGTCAGTGGGAGGAATAGTGCCCCATCACTGGTGTCAGTGGGAGGAAAAGTGCCCCATCACTGGTATCAGTGGGAGGAAAAGTGCCCCATCACTGGTATCAGTGGGAGGAAGAGTGTCCCAACATTGGTGTCAGTGGGAGGAATAGTGCCCCATCATTGGTATCAGTGGGAGGAATAGTGCCCCATTATTGGTGTCAGTGGGAGGAATAGTGCCCCAACATTGGTATCAGTGGGAGGAATAGTGCCCCATCATTGGTGTCAGTGGGAGGAATAGTGCCCCAACTTTGGTATCAGGAGGAGGAATAGTGCCCCAACATTGGTATCAGTGGGAGGAAAAGTGCCCCATCACTGGTATCAGTGGGAGGAAAAGTGCCCCATCACTGGTATCAGTGGGAGGAAAAGTGCCCCATCACTGGTATCAGTGGGAGGAAGAGTGCCCCAACATTGGTGTCAGTGGGAGGAATAGTGCCCCATCATTGGTGTCAGTGGGAGGAATAGTGCCCCATTATTGGTGTCAGTGGGAGGAATAGTGCCCCATCATTGGTGTCAGTGGGGGGAGGAATAGTGCCCTATCGTTGGTGTCAGTGGGGGGAGGAATCGTGTCTCATCGTTGGTGTCATTTGGGGGAGGAAACGTGCCTCATCGTTGGTGTCAGTGGGGGGAGGAATAGTGCCCCATCGTTGGTGTCAGTGGGAGGAATAGTGCCCCATCATTGATGTCAGTGGGAGGAATAGTGCCCCATAATTGATATCAGTGGCAGGAATAGTGCCCCATCATTGGTGTCAGTGGGAGGAATAGTGCCCCATCATTGGTGTCAGTGGGAGGAATAGTGCCCCATCATTGGTGTCAGTGGGAGGAATAGTGCCCCATCATTGGTGTCAGTGGGGGGAATAGTGCCCCATCATTGGTGTCAGTGGGGGGAATAGTGCCCCATCATAGCTGTCAGTGGGGGGAATAGTGCCCCATCATTGGTGTCAGTGGGAGGAATAGTGCCCCATCATTGGTGTCAGTGGGAGGAATAGTGCCCCATCATTGGTGTCAGTGGGGGGAATAGTGCCCCATCATTGGTGTCAGTGGGAGGAATAGTGCCCCAACATTGGTGTCATTGGGAGGAATAGTGCCCCATCATTGGTATCAGTGGGAGGAATAGTGCCCCATCACTGGTATCAGTGGGAGGAATAGTGTCCCATCACTGGTATCAGTGGGAGGAAAAGTGCCCCATCACTGGTATCAGTGGGAGGAAGAGTGCCCCAACATTGGTGTCAGTGGGAGGAATAGTGCCCCATCATTGGTATCAGTGAGAGGAATAGTGCCCCATTATTGGTGTCAGTGGGAGGAATAGTGCCCCATCATTGGTGTCAGTGGGAGGAATAGTGCCCCATCATTGGTGTCAGTGGGGGGAATAGTGCCCCATCATTGGTGTCAGTGGGGGGAATAGTGCCCCATCATAGGTGTCAGTGGGGGGAATAGTGCCCCATCATTGGTGTCAGTGGGGGGAATAGTGCCCCATCATTGGTGTCAGTGGGGGGAATAGTGCCCCATCATTGGTGTCAGTGGGGGGAATAGTGCCCCATCATAGCTGTCAGTGGGGGGAATAGTGCCCCATCATTGGTGTCAGTGGGAGGAATAGTGCCCCATCATTGGTGTCAGTGGGAGGAATAGTGCCCCAACATTGGTGTCATTGGGAGGAATAGTGCCCCATCATTGGTATCAGTGGGAGGAATAGTGCCCCTTCACTGGTATTAGTGGGAGGAATAGTGTCCCATCACTGGTATCAGTGGGAGGAAAAGTGCCCCATCACTGGTATCAGTGGGAGGAAGAGTGCCCCAACACTGGTGTCAGTGGGAGGAATAGTGCCCCATCATTGGTATCAGTGGGAGGAATAGTGCCCCATCATTGGTGTCAGTGGGAGGAATAGTGCCCCAACATTGGTATCAGGAGGAGGAATAGTGCCCCAACATTGGTGTCAGCGGGAGGAATAGTGCCCCAACATTGGTGTCAGCGGGAGGAATAGTGCCCCAACATTGGTGTCAGTGGAATAGCGCCCCATCATTGGTGTCAGTGGGGAGGAATAATGCCCCATCATTGGTGTCAGTGGGAGGAATAGTGTCCCATCATTGGTGTCAGTGGGAGGAATAGTGCCCCATCACTGTGTCAGTGGGAGGAATAGTGTCCCATCACTGGTGTCTGTGGGAGGAAAAGTGTTCCATCACTGGTATCAGTGGGAGGAAGAGTGCCCCAACATTGGTGTTAGTGGGAGGAATAGTGCCCCATCATTGGTATCAGTGGGAGGAATAGTGCCCCATCATTGGTGTCAGTGGGAGGAATAGTGCCCCAACATTGGTATCAGGAGGAGGAATAGTGCCCCATCATTGGTATCAGTGGGAGGAATAGTGCCCCATCACTGGTGTCAGTGGGAGGAATAGTGCCCCATCACTGGTGTCAGTGGGAGGAAAAGTGCCCCATCACTGGTATCAGTGGGAGGAAAAGTGGCCCATCACTGGTATCAGTGGGAGGAAGAGTGCCCCAACATTGGTGTCAGTGGGAGGAATAGTGCCCCATCATTGGTATCAGTGGGAGGAATAGTGCCCCATTATTGGTGTCAGTGGGAGGAATAGTGCCCCATCATTGGTGTCAGTGGGAGGAATAGTGCCCCATCATTGGTGTCAGTGGGGGGAATAGTGCCCCATCATTAGTGTCAGTGGGGGGAATAGTGCCCCATCATAGGTGTCAGTGGGGGGAATAGTGCCCCATCATTGGTGCCAGTGGGGGGAATAATGCCCCATCATTGGTGCCAGTGGGGGCAATAGTGCCCCATCATTGGTGTCAGTGGGGGGAATAGTGTCCCATCATTGGTGTCAGTGGGAGGAATAGTGCCCCATCACTGTGTCAGTGGGAGGAAGAGTGTCCCATCACTGGTGTCAGTGGGAGGAAAAGTGTTCCATCACTGGTATCAGTGGGAGGAAAAGTGCCCCAACATTGGTGTTAGTGGGAGGAATAGTGCCCCATCATTGGTATCAGTGGGAGGAATAGTGCCCCAACTTTGGTATCAGGAGGAGGAATAGTGCCCCAACATTGGTATCAGTGGGAGGAAAAGTGCCCCATCACTGGTATCAGTGGGAGGAAAAGTGCCCCATCACTGGTATCAGTGGGAGGAAAAATGCCCCATCACTGGTATCAGTGGGAGGAAGAGTGCCCCAACATTGGTGTCAGTGGGAGGAATAGTGCCCCATCATTGGTGTCAGTGGGAGGAATAGTGCCCCATTATTGGTGTCAGTGGGAGGAATAGTGCCCCATCATTGGTGTCAGTGGGGGGAGGAATAGTGCCCCATCGTTGGTGTCAGTGGGGGGAGGAATCGTGCCTCATCGTTGGTGTCATTTGGGGGAGGAAACGTGCCTCATCGTTGGTGTCAGTGGGGGGAGGAATAGTGCCCCATCGTTGGTGTCAGTGGGAGGAATAGTGCCCAATCATTGGTATTAGTGGCAACAATGATTGGGCACTATTCCTCCCACTGACACCAATGATACTTACCTTGCTGACCCCTGCTCCAGCCTGGGCTCGCTCGCTCCCTCCCTCTCCCAGACACTTACCGGTCAGCCGTCTTACTTTTCCGGCCGCTCTGCTCCTCTTCACTCGCTCGATCTTCGCGGTGCCGCTCGGCTCCTCCTCTCCAAGCTCCACCTCCTCGCCGGTGATTGGCCGCCTGTGTGCCTCTCCTGAGCTACAGTTCCGGCGGTCAATCAACGTCGAGGATTGATCCCGGGGATGTGGCCAGATGACAGGGGCGGCATGTCATCCCTCCCACACCTGGAGACAGACAGAGGAGCGGTGTCTCGGTTCCTAAGACCATCGGAAATATGTGTTTTCCGATGGTCTTAGGCGACCCCTGTGAAAGCGTCGTTCGATCCCCAAAGGGGTCGCGACCCACAGGTTGAGAACCGCTGCTCTAGATTATCTAATCTCACCAAGATCAGTGTGATCAGTTGCTTTCCCAATTTACAAATGGCGGTTTATATCCTGTGAAACTAAAGTGATGAAATGCTTGTAGCTTCCAATTTCTTAGACCAGGCACCATTCCAGTCTCCAATCAGCTCTATGGTCAGCTGGCAGAAACACCGGCTGCATTCTCAGGTTCCCCCAATGGCACGGAACTGCCCGAGAAGGCAATGGAAAGCAGTGGGGGAGGGGGGGCATCTTCTCCCACTGCTTGTAAAAACAATCCTGCAGCTAATTAGCCATTAGGATTGCTTTTACATGAAAGCCGATCGCCGGCTGAAAAAAATTATACCAGGATCATGCCTGCAGCTGCAGGCATGATCCTGGTATAACCACTCAAAATCCAGTGATGTATCAGTACGTCGCTGGTCCTTGTTGGGTGTAAATACTATGTTATTTTTTTTTCACGCAGCCTGTGGGCTGAATGAAAAAAAAAGAAGAAATCTCTGCCAGAAAAAGTGTGTGGTATGCCCACCATTGGAATATACCGCCCTGCATCCATCCACTTCTAATTATGGGCACACATGAAATGTTCTTTTGTCGTTCAGCCCATGGGCTGAACGCAAAAAAAAAAGAACCTGACAAATTCCTCTATTCACATCGGTCGATATGGATGAAGAAATCTCTGCAAAAATGATTTTTTAACTGTATACCGAACCATAGGGGCCATCCACCCACTGGCCACCCCAGGACCCCATGCTTCGGCATATATGCTCTTTTTTTAACTGTGGAAAAAAAATCTCATCCAACAACACTGCACACACCTACTTATGTATATTATGAGAGAAAGACCCTGTTGCTGTCAGAATTAACAAGTCAGTGCCTCAGCTGAATGGCATTCCTGCAAAGAAAACAGCAATGGTTAACAAAAAACCACTAACTCAATAAAACAACTTTTTTTATTGAAATATGTGCCAAACAATATTATAAAATATATATGCTGAACCATAGGGCCCATCCACCCACTGGCCACCCCAGACCCCCATGCTTTGGCATATATGCTCTTTTTTTAATTTCGGATTAAAAATCTCATCCAACAGCACTGCACACACCTACTTATGTATATTCTGAGAGCAAGACCCTGTTTCTGTCAGAATAAACACGTTGGTGCTGCAGCTGAATGACATTCCTGCAAAGAAAACAGCAATGGCTAACAATTCAACAGTAACTCAATAAAACAACTTTTTATTGAAATATGTGCAAAAAAAATTATAAAATATATATGCCAAAGCATAGGAGCCATCCACCCACTGGCCACCCCAGGCCCCCATGCTTCGGCATATATGCTCTTTTTTAACTGCGGATGAAAAATCTCACCCAACAGCGCTGCCCACAATGACATATATATTCTGAGAGCAGATTCCTGTTGCTGTCAGAATAAACAGGTCAGTGCTGCAGCTGAATGGCATTCCTGCAAAGAAAGCGGCAATGGTTAACAATAAAGCAGTAACAATAAAATCGTAACAGTAGAACAGTAACAACAACAAAAACAACAAAAAACCTACAACTATTTTTGTTTTTTTTAATTTTATATTTTTTTTGGACTTGTACTTTTTATTTTTTATGGATTTTTTAATTTTTTTTTTAAACTTTAACTTTTTAAACCAGATTGTAGGGTCTCTCAAAATGCGATAGCCAGTTTCCTGACTACCTAACATCGTTCAAGACCCTGTGTAAATATATGCTCTGAACTGTGCTATGCTGTACTTTATACTAATACTCCACTAGTGTGTGGTGGTGATGAAAGCAGTCCTTGAGGCAGAGACCAGGTTGGCCAGGACAGGAGGGACAAAAACAGCGGGTGTTATGCCTAATTCCATGTCTTCTATAGACACATCGTTTCTGGGGTGTCCTTTGGGTTGGGGTAGCAGGAATGGCATCTGGAAAATGCCTTTCATGCAGCCGGCTAACAGCATCTGGGTTGGGGGTTTGGGCCACAGCACCTTCGGGAAACAAAAGGGCCATGGTGATCTCTTCCTGGAATTTTAAGAAGGATCCACTATGTCCAGTTGCTTTGCAAAGCACAAAAGTGTTCTATAGAGCTAATTGAAATAAATAAACAGACACTTTTTTGAACCAGTGTCTGGCTTTTTGGGAAACTAAGTACGACTTCATCATCTGGTCGTTGAAGTCCACCCCTCCCATGTTAAGGTCATAGTCGTGGACACAGGGGCTTCTCAACAACACCAGCTGCCACGGCAATTTGGATGGCTGTGCCTGCGTGAAAGGAAGACAGGACGATAACATCCTGTTTGTTCTTCCACTTCACTGCGAGCAATTCCTAATTTCTCAAACAGGCTTTTTTCCCCCTTTCTAAGATGGGTATTTACAAGCTGTTGGGGGAAGCCCCGGCGATTAGGTTGCACGGTGGCATATGTGCCAATTCCAAGATTGTACAAATGTCTAAATAGTGGCACGCTTTAATAAAAATTGTCCACGTATAAGTGGTACACCATATGGAAAATGAATGACACCAAGTCCCAAACTATGTTGCCACTGCTCCCCATGTAGTTTGGACATCCGGGGGGCTCCACGTAACTATATTTTCCCTCGTAAATTTGAAACTTATATGTATAGCCTGTTGCCCTCTCACAGGTTTTATACATCTTGATCCCATATCTGGCACTCTTGCTGGGGAGAAATTGTTTGAATGCAAGGTGGCCAGAAAAATTAATGAGGGACTCATCAACGCAGATGTTTTGCTGGGGAGTATAGACATCTGCAAATTTTTGGTTAAGTTGAATTACGAGGGGCCGAATTTTGTGGAGTCGGTCAAATTCAGGGTCACCCCGAGTGCGACAGAGTGTATTGTCGTTGAAATGCATAAAATGCATTATACTCTCATATCTATGCCTGGCCATGGCAGCAGAGAACATGGTCATATGATGAATTGGGTCTGTGGACCAATACAACCGCAATTCATTTTTTTTAGTAATGTCCATGTTGAGGGTTAGGTCCAAAAAACCTTTAAATTCAGAAACTGTAATGGGTTTCCATGCGAATGGTCTGGCAAGGTTTGAATCTGGGTTGGTGGCGATAAACTATTGTGTATGTAAATTGCTTTGATCCACAATCAATGCATACAGATCTGTGAAAAACAGCTCGCTCCACAAAATCAAGGGGAGTAGTTAAATTTGCTGTTTCCACCTGAATTCTGGGTTGGGCAGTGAATGAGGAAAGTACGGGTGCTGCAGAATTTGTGGGCTGCCAATCAGGATTTGCAAGCACATTCGGAAGGATACTAGGGGCTCTGTGGGCCTGTGTGCGAATTCTTGGTGGCTGCAGGACACTACTTGTGCTTGCCACCGCACCAGCTTGCACTGCACTTATGGGCCACATCACCAAGTGATACTGCATTGCTGGTATGTGAAAGACCAGGATGTACTAGACCGCTGGTGGTCGCCAGTTCACCAAAAGGTAGAGTGGCACTCTGCTGCATATGAGAGTCATCATGCAATTGTAACATCTCATCAACCTGTGAACGGGGTCGGGTACACCTGACCTTAGCAGGGACCTCTTCTCCATCGTCTGAGCTATCTGTCAGGGTGCTGATGCTGTCTACAGGTTCATATTCTGAGGCTGATTGTGTCAGGGAGTATTCCTCTTCGCTCTTATCTGACATGCTCAGAATCCTGTAGGGCTCTTCACTAGAGTACCTTTCCATTGACATTTTGGCCACTAAATTTATAGGTACCTAATGCGACTCATGGGACAAAGAGTACCTGGCTGTCAGGGACTGCTTGAACCACTACAAAAACATTTACCGGCAATTGCTAACAGAGATCAGGCCTGATTCTGAGAACACTGTGGTTTTGTGTGTAATGTATCAAGTGACAGTGATCTACTAACACTACGCTTGCTGGGGGAGAATGGGGGGGTAAGCGTAGAGGCTAAACGCAGGTGCTGGCAGGTTCTGGGGCTGATCCCGCCAATGCTGCATTTTTGGGGTCACTATACTAATGTGAAAACTGGTATAGTACTGATCTGATCAAAGATATTGATCTGTTCAGACACTATACTAGCAATGGAGGTTTATTGTGTATGAGCATGTTCCTGGCAATCAAGGGGTTAAATGTGTTGACTGGTGTAGTGGCGGGCAATCTGACGCTAACTGGGAGGAGCGCTAACTGACGCTGACGCTGTCTAAAGTTGCCAGCGACACTAATACAATGATCAGAAAAAAATCTGTACACTGTACTAATGACACTGGTGACAGGGCAGTGAAGGGGTTAACTGGTGGGGCGATAAAGGAGTTAAATGTGTCCAAAAATGTTTTCTAACTGTGAAAGTGTAGTGCTTTTAATCACTACGTCTTCTTTCTTCTCTCTCTGGGAAGGAATGTACCCAGAGAGAGAAGATTTCATCGTTTTCTGTACCTGTGTAAGTGTAAACACAGGTACAGGAAGATTCCTGATAGGACAGGGATCGATCATCCGACTTAGGCCGACCATCACTGACTTAAATCAGATGATTGATCCCTTGGGGATCAAATCACGGCACCCGTGGGTCAGCGGGAGTGTGAATCATGTATATACAGTCAGGTCCATAAATATTGGGACATCGACACAATTCTAACATTTTTGGCTCTATACACCACCACAATAGATTTGAAATGAAACGAACAGGATGTGCTTTAACTGTCAGCTTTAATTTGAGGGTATTTACATCCAAATCAGGTGAACGGTGTAGGAATTACAACAGTTTGCATATGTGCCTTTCACTTGTTAAGGGACCAAAAGTAATGGGACCATTGGCTTCTCAGCTGTTCCATGGCCAGGTGTGTGTTATTCCCTCATTATCCCAATTACAATGAGCAGATAAAAGGTCCAGAGTTCATTTCAAGTGTGCTATTTGCATTTGGAATCTGTTGCTGTCAACTCTCAAGATGAGATCCAAAGAGCTGTCACTATCAGTGAAGCAAGCCATCATTAGGCAGAAAAAACAAAACAAACCCATCAGAGAGATAGCAAAAACATTAGGCGTGGACAAAACAACTGTTTGGAACATTCTTAAAAAGAAGGAATGCACCGGTGAGCTCAGCAACACCAAAATACCGGGAAGACCACGGAAAACAACTGTGGTGGATGACCGAAGAATTCTTTCCCTGGTGAAGAAAACACCCTTCACAACAGTTGGCCAGATCAAGAACACTCTCCAGGAGGTAGGTGTATGTGTGTCAAAGTCAACAATCAAGAGAAGACTTCACCAAAGTGAATACAGAGGGTTCACCACAAGATGTAAACCATTGGTGAGCCTCAAAAACAGGAAGGCCAGATTAGAGTTTGCCAAACGACATCTAAAAAAGCCTTCACAGTTCTGGAAAAACATCCTATGGACAGATGAGACCAAGATCAACTTGTACCAGAGTGATGGGAAGAGAAGAGTATGGAGAAGGAAAGGAACTGCTCATGATCCTAAGCATACCACCTCATCAGTGAAGCATGGTGGTGGTAGTGTCATGGCGTGGGCATGTATGGCTGCCAATGGAACTGGTTCTCTTGTATTTATTGATGATGTGACTGCTGACAAAAGCAGCAGGATGAATTCTGAAGTGTTTCGGGCAATATTATCTGCTCATATTCTGCCAAATGCTTCACAACTCATTGGACGCCGCTTCACAGTGCAGATGGACAATGACCCAAAGCATACTGCAAAAGCAACCAAAGAGTTTTTTAAGGGAAAGAAGTGGAATGTTATGCAATGGCCAAGTCAATCACCTGACCTGAATCCGATTGAGCATGCATTTCACTTGCTGAAGACAAAACTGAAGGGAAAATGCCCTAAGAACAAGCAGGAACTGAAGACAGTTGCAGTAGAGGCCTGGTAGAGCATCACCGGGGATGAAACCCAGTGTCTGGTGATGTCTATGCGTTCCAGACTTCAGGTTGTAATTGACTGCAAAGGATTTGCAACCAAGTATTAAAAAGTGAAAGTTTGATTTATGATTATTATTCTGTCCCATTACTTTTGGTCCCTTAACAAGTGGGAGGCACATATGCAAACTGTTGTAATTCCTACACCGTTCACCTGATTTGGATGTAAATACCCTCAAATTAAAGCTAACAGTCTGCAGTTAAAGCACATCTTATTTTTTCATTTCAAATCCATTGTGGTGGTGTATAGAGCCAAAAATGTTAGAATTGTGTTGATGTCCCAATATTTATGGACCTGGCTGTATATGTGATTTTGCGCACCTGTGCCGCCCTGTAGCAATATTTCTGCTATAGGGTGGCGCTGAAGTGGTTAAAATTTAATCTTTCTATAAACAAGATGTCATACTTACCTGCTCTGTGCAATGATGTTGCCCATAAAGTACCATCTTCTGCTCTTTTGGCAGTCTCACGCCAGAGCTGTCACCATTTCCCTGTTACGGGTTCCTCCTTAGCAAGTGTGCATTCATGCTCCCGAGTCGAGCTCTGTTCATCACGGCACTGGTTAGACACACAGTGCTGGTAAGCCATTCTCCTGCTCTCTTCTTAAAGGATTTTGACTGACAGCAGCAGGAGCCTATGATTCCCAATGCCCTCAGTGTTTCCTGTGAGATCTGGAAGTGAGGGGAGCGATGCTGCAGCCATCATAGCACTGGATCAATGACAAGGCGAGGCAAGTTTTTAGGGACAGGAGGGGTAAGACAAGTACTGGGTGTTTTTATCCTAATGCAGAGAATGCATTAAGGTAAAAAAAATATTTTAGACTTTAGAACCATGTTAAGTCAATAATGGTTTTTCTAAAGAATTTTTTACAAAAATATGGTGGCATACTTAACAATGTGAATACGGACTAATGCAGAGTATGAAATCGTGAAGAACTGGCTAGTTGCCATGAAACACGTACCAGAACAGTAAAATAAAATACAAGGCTCACAAAAGGAAGGATTTTAATAAGATGAAGAAAAGAGAAAAAAAGGAGAAATAGAAAAACTTTCCTTTCAGCCAAGACCTCATCTCCATCTGCCTTTTCAAACTGGAGTTTGTACATTGTGGAACAAATAATATTCTAATATGCTATTAAACTGAATCTAATTGAAACACCTTACAGAAAAACTGTTTGCAGGATGTTGAATGGACACAAGATGGCAGTGTCCTGCAGCCCAATTACACAGGCTCTGTTGAAAAGCTTTGTGGGATTCGTAGGCTGATTTGCAGGACTTCACTGTCTGACATGGAGCTCGCAGACTACATTTCCTAGAGCAGTTCGCAGATGGGAAGGGGCGGATAAATACAGAAGCCCGGGAACCAGAGGACAGGAATTGGATAGATAGAGCTGGAGAGCAGGTGTAAGGAGAAGACCACGAGGGACTCCAGAGGTCCAAGCCAGACCAGAATGCAGAGAGAGAGGAGTTGCTGACCGCCGATATCGCTGGCACAGCTGTCAAGTCTAATGTACAGTCCTGTGAGCAGGCAGGCCAGAGTGCTGCTGTCCAGAGGATTTCTGGAGGAGGAACCACAAGGAAACAGGGACCATCATCTACAGAGAGACTTTCTGCCATCTGAGTGAGACCATAGACTGGGTGAGAGAATTCCATATTCAAGCCGTCAATGTTGCACATCACATTACCCAGTTCAGTTATTCTCTCCTCCAGTTACATGTGTTAAGTCCTACGTTGTTCGGCCTACTAGTTATTACAGTTCCAGCATATCCAATCACAGAGGCGTACTGTACTATCTGCCTCCTGTAGGCCAAGCTGTATTAACGCTCCCATTACAGTCTGCCTATTCACCAAGGAATTCCTGTATTGCCAAAGTTTACCACTGTGGCCTAAGGAAGAACCCAACTTTCCCATTTCTACTTATTGCCAAATTTTACACTTTATCCTGAGTGTGCCAAAGGGATACTATTTGAATGCAACATCACTTAAGGGGGCAGCTCCTTCCCTTTGTGTTTACACTCTATTTAGGAACTTCTACCCCTCTACCTCAAGAAGGATTTGAGTCCTTATGTGCACCAACTAGGGCCCCATCAAGCACGCAGAAGATCAAACACTGCAGTTAAAGGGACATTAGTCTATTCAATTGAAGAGTTTTCTTTTCCTTCAGAATTGACTCAGCCACTGAGAGCCAAAGTGAGTTAGCCTCTTTGCTTGATAGTTTTTGTGACTCACTGGGGAAGAAACATCTCAGGACTGGGGCTATCATTTAAATTCTGAATTGCAGGACTGCTAGAACTGATGGAGATTATGCTATGTTGTGATCTTTACTTGAAGTTACTAAGAGTGATAGCTGTTATTTTATGCACATATTTCCTGTTGCTTTACTGTGCTCACATTTGATTTCAAAACAACTAGAATATCAGTACACTCTAAACTGTGAGTGAGCCTATTTTATGGTTGCAGCCAAAGGATTCTTCTGGCCAGAGGTTTAAGGTGGTGTCAGCAGGAGCTGGGCTTCCAGAGTGAGGTCAAGAAAGAAAGAAAACCCAAGAATTACTCAGCAGCCCCTGAGGGGGTAGTTCTACATAATAATGCAGCATAACTAGATATACTACCTGTGCAGCTTCTGTGGTTCCTCAAGCTCTCGAAGGTATTCCTACTGAAGTGGTGCAAGAGGAGCAATATGAGGGGCTAGAAAGCCAGATAGTCTTAATTGTAAGGAGCTCCAAAAATCCCTAATTGTTTCAGATTTGCAATAGTCCAACCAACTTGAAATTCATTAATTACCACTTGCAAAAAGACCACTGATCTCCATTAACCGCTTTCCCGCCACCCTATAGCAGATATACTGCTACAGGGCGGCAGGGGTGCTGACTTAAATACATCACATACAGCACCCTAATCTGATATCTGATTCATTTTAGCTTGACTTTAGGTAGTTTTGGTTGTGACATCTAATATTTTATTGAGACCTGAACTAACCAGCGGATGTAGAATCCACAACAGGTCTAAAAGCTATAGGAAATTTCATAAAGGTAAAGCCCTCAAGTTCATACAAATTGGCCAATGACAAATCAGTTTATTAGTATGTTTTCATGAGCTTCTTTATTTACTGTACCTTACTGCATTGTCTTAAATATCAAAACAGAATGCACAAGCACTTAAAAAAAACAACAACCCTACATTCCCAGAGCCCCCTCCCATTCCTATATTCCCAATTATTCCCAAAGATATTAAAAATATAGATATGTGCTTGATAGAAATTGGCTAGACTCAGGAAAGTATGGGAGTATTTGAATAGGCAGCAAATAGACAAAATACACCTCAAGTATTATCTTGCAATAAAAATGTGTTTATCACCTGAGAGACAATAGCAACAAATATTGTTTGGTAGCTGGGCAAAATGTAAGCAGCTTGGTTCGGACACAATATAAGAGAGAGAGATGAGGCACGTTTTACCTTGAAATAAACATTGGAGTGTATTATTTTACAGACAATAGCCACAAATATTGTACAGTGGCTGGACAGTATGTAAGCAGCTTGGTTAGGCCATAATATAAGACAGAGAGATGAGGCAGGTTTATTTATACATCAACATTAGTGTATATTTTTTGAGAGACAATAGCACTAGAATAGTCTACAAACTTTGAGACACAAAGTAGGATTTACCTTAAATAAAATCAAGACGGTCCAGCTGAAGAAACATTGTGTGGCACTTTAACAGTGCCAGAGCACCAGAATGAGCAAGGAGAAGTGTCCAGAGCTGCTACAAGTCAAAGCTGAAAAGGAGCAGTCAGACACATTGTGAGGCAGATTTATTACAGAGATACAGAACGAGTCAAATTCCTCCTTTAGCTGCTCTAAAGTTCACAATTGTGACTGCATAAAACTTGACCCTGACCTCGTCTTAAATATGCATTTGTTTGAAGTGGAAATCTGTCTTATCTTTAGTAATAAATACATCTTTAAACTTTGCAAACTGTTGTACATAGCTTCCCAGGAATACAGATACACAGGTCTAACCTGTCACAGGTACTTGCTAAAGGAGATGCAGCCTGATTTGTGACTAATTGTGTTGTTAATTTGCTAAATAAATGCCCCCCCTCAGTGTTTTCTTTTAGTTTTGGATTGAGTGAGCAATACTGTCTTTCTGAATTCCTGTTGCCTTGGAAACCATACAAAATGCTGAGTTGTCTTAAGAACAGGAATAGAGGGAAAATATTCCAATAGTAACACTTTTTATGTTTTTAAGCAGTCTGTAAACTATCCAATTAAAAAAAAAAAATTTACATAGACTGTAATGTTTTGTGAATTGAAACTATTGCAACAGTTTTCTCAAACAGGTTAGTTAAATAATTTATTTTGAAAGGTAGAAAGAAGAACAATGATATGGTAGAGGTATTTCTATAAATTTGCTAAACAAGTAGGTTTATTAAAAGGAATATGTAGTGCTTTTTTAAATACTGAATTTCTTATTTATTAAGGTTAAGTTAACCACTTACAGTCTAGACACTTTTACCCCCTTCCTGACCCGGGCAATTTTCAGCTTTCAGCGCTATCACACTTTGAATGACAATTCCGCGGTCATGCAACACTGTATCCATATGAATTTTTTACCATTTTTTTGAGACAGATAAAACTTTATTATGGTGGTATTTATTTACCACTGGGATTTTTATTTTTTTTGCTATGTAAATGAAAATGTCCAAAAATTTTGAAAAAAAGTGTTTTTCTTATAAAATTTTGCAAATAAATAATATTTCATCATAAATCTTGGCCAAAATTTATTCAGTTATCTTTTTAGTAAAAAAAAAAAAATAAGCCAAATTAGTTTATAACCAAAAATTACAGTTTAAAAAAATTTTGTTTTTACATTTTTATTTTATTTTTTAGATTATTATTTATTTTATTTTATTTTTTTTACATACTGTCACCCTAGCAGTACAGTGTCACCATGGTGACACTGTACTACATTTGGGGGGTAATGAAGAGTTTTTTTTTTTTTTTACACTGATTGCTTTTACACCCATATAGGATGTAAAAGCAATCATTTCTCTTTCTCTCTGTCTGCATTCTTGCAGCCATTGAGAACTACTGAGTGAGCTGTGATTGGTCACAGCTTGTCACATGGTACAAGGCTGTTGTGAATAGCCTTGTACCATGTGACCTCTGTGATCATTCACAGATTTCACACGTAGTAAACAATGATGTCAGAAGTGACATCTTGCTTACTACTTTGCATGTGATCACTGATTAGCCAATCAGTGATCACATGATCGGGACCTGGTCCAGAGGTCCCTCCAACGATCGGTGTTTCACTGTGTCCGGAGGACACAGTGGGCACCAGATCGTGGTGCTGCGTGCTCCCAGGGAGCGCGCACAAACAGGGTGCGGGGAGGCCGTTTATAAACGGCCACCCGACCCTGCAGTGTCACCGTCTGGCCGTTTATATACAACGGCCGGTCGGGAAGTGGTTAAAAAAAAATAAATTATACATATACATATTTATTTTTAGCCTGGCTTCCTTTGAGTTAGCAGGTGATGGTTTAGACTCCTTTTCACGTTTTACTGTTTCTCTGTGATTCTGTTGTAAAAGGCCTGATTATAGAGTTCAAAAGCTCAAGCTGATATTTATATAGAGCAGTGATTCCTCCCCCTGCCTGAATGCTTCTTCTGAAGTTTCAATGAGTCTTTCTGAAAACAGAGTTAGAAAATCCAGTGTTCCACAGATCCCACCATTTATTACATGTATATTTGTTAATAAAAATGTATTTATAGTTAAAAAAGCAGATCTAAATCATCAGTTTAAAAACAAACATAAAATTGTCCAAAAACGCTTAAGTAAAATTTTACAAGCAGTTTTTAACCCAATAAATTGTGACTAACAGTTGCAGTATTAGACCCTTACATACAACTATGCATTCTTTTTTCATCTATATCCCTGAAGGTAAACTATAAGTACATAACATACATTTGCTATACCAGTACTCTATCTAAAGCCTAGTACAGACATGCTTGCACTCCTTCTTTCCTTTGAAGTTGAGAGTATTAAAAGACTCCAGAATCTCCACCATGCTTTGGTCTTTGGTTTCTGGCAATATCCAAAAGGAATATACAGCCAGAGAAATGCAATAAACAAGGAAAAAGATGAAGCAAAAAGGTCCCAATGCTTCCTGTGTAAAAAAAGATAAAATAAATACTGTATAAAATTAGATCTGAAATATCACATTATACTATAAAATAGTTGCAGAACTATAGTCTAATTAGAACTAATGAAGTGGCTTGGAAGAACTATGAAACTTCTCCAACATTACAGAATGAATCCAGATGAATGTGATTTACTACTACTAGCTATACCAGCCTTTCTCAACCAGGGTGCCCAGGCACCCTGGGGTGCCTTGAGGTTTCTTCAGGGGTGCCTTGGCAAAATGTCTAAAAATTGCCCAGAACTTGTATACAAGCCAGCAGGTAAAACAAGCCTGCCTTTTAGTTACACAAAGTCACTGGTTTTCATTGTGCATATTACGACCTTCTAGCCGCTAGCATCCTGACAACCAATGACATCATCAGTTGATAAGGAAGATGTCAGCTGCCTGCACAGCATCCTAGTTCGACCCTCCCCTGCCCCTCTCCATCATTGCTGGGGTCACATTAGCTCAGTGATGGATAGAGAAGAGAAACATTGGAATACTGATCAGTACCAGTGTGCAAAAGTGTATTTGCTTTGGAAGAATAAATCACCTTTAATGTTGGGTGTCCTACATGTGTGGATGTTGCTGAGTTATATAAAACTATTAGAATAGTTTTTCACATTTTAGAATGGGGTGCCTCAAGACTGTCCATAATTTTAAAGGGTGCCTCAGGACTGTCCATAATTTTAAAGGGTGCCTTGACGTAAAAAAAAGGTTGAGAGACACTGAGCTATACCATGGTCTAGATAAATTCACTGATACAAATACAAATCCTTTAGCAAATAAAACAGTAAACATATATGTATTTCAACAGTGCTTTTATCTGTTTGCCCACGGTTTCATTTTAATGGGCCACAACACTACATGTAATAGGGATACTTTTTAATGTTAATACACAGCCACAGCTCAGCTACTTTAGGTCTTGTACCTTTACACCTCTTATAAACGTGAACCATTTTTACATTTATGCTTTGGTCCTGTTTATGTGATGACATATCTGTCATTACTTAAATATGTAAACTTAACATTTCATATTCCTGATATGTGCCTGCTATACCATGTACTTGTATGAAAAAGAATTCTGTTCTCTTTGTATTGCTTCCTGTGTGTGAAAACCCTGATGTTCCTGCCAGTCCCTCTGCTTTACTGGTAAAAACTGACCACACTAAGCAAGAGAACACACCACGGTCAGTTCTCTAGCTATACTATGATCAGACTTGTCCTGACATGTCTGCCCCCCCCCTCCACCCCCGCACAGCCTTTCACTGGGAAGTTCAGTGTGCTGCTGTTTCTCCTCCCCTAGTTCTTATGCGGCTGATAACAGAGAGAATGTGATCATTTATAAAAAAATAGAAGAAAGGGTATTTATATTTTTTTATATCTATATACAAATGTTTTGCCTTTCATTTTTATTTAAACTGAATGGGTCGTTTTACAAGGTGAGGGGGTACGATCACTTTAGGATAACAGTATGTATGATGATGATTATTATTACTCAGGATTTAAATCACCAACAGTTTACTGAGTGTTTTATAATATAAGGGAGACAGAACAGTAGCTACAGTAGTTACAATAAGGTGGGGATTTCCAGAAGATGGGAGAGGCTCTGGAGGTGAGCATGGGAGGTCTTGGGAGGAACGGAGAAGACAGTCTGAGTGGTATATTGAGACAAGAATGGTAATGTAGCTTGGGGCAGAGTTTTAAATGGCTTTGTATGTTGTTAGTATTTTGAATTTTATTTGTTGTGTGATCAGAAGCCAGTGGAGGAATTGGCGGAGAGTGGTGGCACACACTGAGCGTGGTAAGGTAGATTAGTCTGGCAGCAACATTCATGACAAACTGAAAGCCTGTGTAGAGGTAAGTCTGTAAGAAGGTAGTTGCAATAGTCCAGGCAAGAGATAACAAGCGAGTGAATGAGTACCTTGTTTCGTCAGGTTAAGATAGGCATATAATTTTGAGGCTCTGAACGCCACTGAATGCCGTTGAACTCCACTACATTGAAGATCTAAGCATGCTGAAGAATGCTCAGCCTGCAACACTTCTGGACTGCTAGCTTCCCCTGCTGTTTTCTTTCCTCCATGCAACAGGGCTGGGTGGTTTGGGCAGCAGTACAGGTAAGATTTATTTTGTTTTTCAGGGATGCTACCTTTTAATTCTTTTAAATAATGACAAACTTGATTTAAGGTAATTGCTCCATAAAAATGCAATGTAGATTATACCTCAATGAAGGGGAATGCCAGGCCTATCACAAACAGTCCCAGCCAAAGCATTCCTCCACCTAAAGAATAGGCAGCTGGTCTGTATGATTGGACAAAAAGTTCTGTGGGCAGCACACAACTCACTCCACCTATAAAGAGAAAGAGGAAAAGTACCGTCATAAATAATACAGCAATATAATATAAAAAATTCACAAAACCAAGAGAAGTTTACATATGGTGCTTCAGTTTCTCAAGTATTTTGACACGGTCAGATTACTGCATAAACCAAACAATCTGAACAAACCCTCAAAATGCTGCGAAACCAAAACACACTCTGAAATACCAAAAAATCCAATATAGCAAAATGCTGTTAAACTGCATTAAAGATGTATGCTAAAACACAGCATTTCTATAATGCTGTAGTTGAAATGTAGACTCTTACAGAAGAATACGTCAAAAGCTCAGGCACTTTACTGGTATTTATGTACAGTACATATACACAGCTTTAGAATTATAGGTCTCTTAATGGGAATAAAATATTAAGAGAAATAAATAAGTAGCATGAGGTCATATGATGATTTTATGCTGTCTTGGGAACTGGCTTAGTCAGTCTATTTGAAAATCACTCGAGAAAAATAACAAGGAAAAGCTTGAAAACAGTATTCTCAGCAGCGCATTGATACATTCCAAAGGTTACTGACCAGGTCCCATGCCATAGCTCAAGATGAAGATAAAGATGAGTACACAAGATGCATATGGAAGCCAAGTATATACGTCCTATGGGAAAACACAATGTAAATCCAGAGTGTGAAATATGTATTTTGTGCAATTTACATTTAATAGGTTTGTGAGCTTGATTACATTAGGTTGTGCAATTTAGCTGAGTACATAAGGTTTGAATATCGGCCGGTTCAGTAGGAACCGTACGACACTCGGACCACATGTACAGCTGTGTTTTCCGACAGAAGCCAGTCTAAGGACTGGCTTTTGTCGAAGGGACATGCTCAAAAACCAGCAATCAGCTTAGTTAGTACGGTGATCTCTCAGGTTTTTTCCGTTCATCCCGCTGGGTTGAAAAAAAACGACTCAGCCCTGGTTCACACTGATGTGGTGTAGAATTTGCAGCGTTTTCAGTGCGAATTCTGCACTGCATCAGAATCGCACCTTGTTCATGCGAACTGCTGTGGGTGTGTATGTTAAGTTAACAACACCACCGAAAGCGGTCCACAAAACGAGGTGCGATGTGAAGAATCGGATCGCACAGGTGTGAATACCTATGTGATCCAATTCTAATGCGGACCCAAAAAAGGGTCCTGTACCTTTTTGGTGCAGGTGCAGTGTGATTAGAGCCATATAAAATGTATGGCTTCGATCGCACCACACACAAATCGCATGTGTTTTGCACAGGAATGCGGTGTGGTTCCTGTGCGAATCACATGCGATATACCGCACCGCACGTATGTGAACCCAGGCTGAATGTGTGTACCAGGCTTTAGAATTCTATGAATACACATTGTGACCTACATGAAGGCTTTGGTATTTGCATGATCATTTGGAAACAGAATGGACAGAGTTCAACTAAGTATTGACTTGTTTTATAAACACTTAAAAAATAATTATTGACACTAGTGGCCCTTAAAAGTATATATATTGCACATTACAAGAACCTAGATAAATCATGTTTTTTAATTTTGCTTGGCACTGCTCAGTACCTTAATTTCTACTTGTCAAGTAGTAGCTGGAATAGAGTTTAGCAATATAGTCTAGCAGTGAGATATGAGAGAAGAAATAGTCTGGGCTCTTTGTAATTCTGTGTGATTCAGGCTAAAAGAAGCAAGAGATTAGCTTTAATTTCAACAAACAAAGCCATAGATACTACTAAAGCTATTGAGAGCATTGCAGGTTATATTTCCTTACAACATATTGTTAAGTGGATCAATAGGTTTCTTTAGAGGCATTACAGAAAAGTAGAATTGCTGTGAGAACTGCGAGGTCCTTACCTGGAGAAAGAGAGTGATAGTAAGTAAGCTTAGAGTCAGAGACACAATGGAATAGTTCACCCACAAAAGGGATTTCCTGCCCAGACGATCAATGAGAAAGCTCTGTACATAGCCAGCAAAAGGAAGAGAAAAAGGAAAAGTCATTCACATTGTACCTTACAGTTCTGTGAGATACAACAACTAAGTGGAAGAACTTCCATGGAGCATGCTGTGTTTTTGCTGTCAGCAGAATATAAAGATCTTGTTCTGTAAAGGGCCCTTTGTTTCGTGCACTAATACCATATTGTTAAATATTTTATGAGCCACCAATTTATCACTGTTTTCTTATTTAAACAATCAGTTCACCTAATACCAGGGGCGGACTGACCATTTGGAAACTCGGGCACTGCCCGAGGGCCCGGGGTCAGTAGGGGGCCCCATGAGATGCCCCTGGTACCTTTTTCATAGGCTTTTTTGAGTTTGGGCAAGGACACAGGGGCCCCATGATCCCCTATTGCCCGGGGGCCCCATGAGTTGTCAGTCCGCCCCTGAATAATACTAATATTTCAGTTTTTGGGAGATGCAGGAAAGTTAAACCAACCAGTTTTTAAAGTGTATGTAAACCCATATGAACCACTTATGGCACATGAGCATTAAATAAGACCGTAAGAGTAACTGTCCATAGACTGCATTATTTCACTAACATCAAAAAATTGTTTGGTTCTTTTATATTGCGATCAACTGTCAGAAAGTTGGGTGCAGCTTTGTTGCCGCATGTGACATGTTCTGCAGACGTCACAGCAGGACGTTTCCTTCTTTTCTTGAAGGCCACGCAGAGATCAATCAATTCTCTTGAAGTCACATGTTTCAAAGAAAATCAATTAAAACTAGTGTAAAATGCATATTGAAGTGATGCCTCTATAAATAATCTTTGTCTTTATAATCATCTGCTAGAGTTGTCCCACAAGTTGATGAAGATTGTCACATGGGATGGTTGCTTGGGGAGAAAAAACAAATGTTTGTAAAACTGGAGCATACACAGAGAGAGTGGCAATGCAGAAGCTGGAGGACTAGCCAGAATAACTTTGCCTCTCCATAGGGAACTACAGGAAGCTGGCATGATCATTCAGGTACTAATATTTACGAAATGGATTTAAAAAGAAGTTTTGAGCACACAGAAAATTTCATTTTAGAGCCAATGCCAAAGGAAATAGGGGTTTACTGACACTTTAAGTATCCTGGGAACTCTGACATGGCCATTATCAAGGGGGTCCTTCATAATGGAGAAGTGGATGCACCCAAATTTCCCAAGTGGGTAAGCAGGCACAGAACCAGGAAGCATCTTTTTACTGACATCTTAAGCATAGATTGAAACATTGATTTTTTAAATAGGAGATACATGAAAACCAAACAGACTGACTTACACAGAGCACAGTTGTAAAAATCTCTATAATACCAATCCCGAGTGAGACATATGGTACTTCCTTAGCTGGAATTCCTGCATTTTGGAAGACATTGTATGCATAAAAGTATACCTGTAATTAGGAAAATAAGTATTATCCAATGGCAAACAATTTGCAGGTTCTTGCAGCAAATGTTATTCATGTGATTTAGAAAAATAATGAATAAAATCAGTCTTCCTCTATATCACCATACCAACACAGGCGTATTTGTGCAACCTTAGTGATGCCAGTATACATGTCTAGCTTAAATTCAATACAATCCAAAATTATATAACTCCTCCTTCAAGATACATTTTTACTAACGATTTCTACTAAACTTAAAATATTCCACTACATTGCAGCACAACCACATTTTTCTATAAGTTACATTGGTATAAGAAAAGAACTGGAGTGGTGGTGGGGGGGAAGTGGGGCAGTATAATACAAATAGGTAATGCTAGTGGCACATGATAGAGATACGTCAACATTTAGGTATTGATCACAGTGAAACTTACAGTCAGTAATGCATCCTGAGCATTATACAGAAGTGCTCTTAGGTTTACGTAACCCTGGCAGGGTTTGAAAAATATTAGCCAATTTTACTGCACCAATGCCACAAAACAGCCTGCTTAGAATATGCCAAACAGCACCTAGAGAAGCCTCAAAAATTCTGCAACACAATCAAATGGAGTAATGACAGCAAAATTTTACTTTACAATCACAACCATAAATGCTATGTTTGGAGAGAAGTCGATAATGTCTCTTCAGGTTTAGGGATGTGCTACAGTCGCACCGGGAGTTCACTCAAAATTGATGGCAAAATAAATGCAGCAAATTACTAGCGAACTTAGGAGAAAAGTTTGGGGTACACATGGGGTCCACTTGGACGTTCCAACATGATACAAATCATAAGGCCTATTTTTATTGATTTTGGCACCACTCAAAGTGGAGGTGAAAGGATATCCCTGTGTCCCAGAACATGGGGTGCAGGTTTGCCCTATTACCAATCCAGAGGTCTAGTAAATATAAAGATGAAAGGATGACAGCTATTCCCGACCAGCACAGGTAAATGACCTATGACTAAGGCCCAGCGGGCAGGGCAAAATGCTTTAGGATGTGTGGTTTGATGGAAGCATGTAGGGTGAGGCCGCTCTTCATTGTTCATTCACCTGGGCTGGTCGGAAGTAGTGGCGATCCTTTCCCCAAAACATAAGGCCAAGTTGAAACTGCAGTAACTGCTTCAGGAAAAAATAAAACTTCTGGAGTGGCCATTATAATCTCTTTACCTAAACATTTTGACCTGAGGCACTTGAGAGAGATCTCAAAAATACAGTGCACATGAGACAGCAAAAGAATTTACAGGACTTGGAGGCTTTTTCCCCAAGAAGAATGAACAGCTTTACCATATGAGAAAATAAAATAAATAATAAATAAGTGTCAATACAAGATATTGAGAAATAAAGCTGCCCATACATAAATTCTTTTTTTTTGTTCAATTTCTCCCATCCATAGATTGAAAGTGGAAGGGAGAATTCTCCCTGCTGAGCTATTGTGTTCTGACTGTGGGGAGGCTTCTGATCTGTGCTGCCGGCTATAGCTGATGGTGCTGATCGAGCAGGGAAAATCTGTCAGACTGACTGTATAGAAGTCAATTGGTAGATTGACTTCTGTACAATCAGCCTCTCCATACATGGTCTTTTATGAAGCAACCAAATTTAGATCCATGGGCCATTTTATTAATATTATTTATTATTTTACATAATTAATGTGGTTTAATGGATTTGCTAGTCTGTAATTCCTAATAGCTTAATTTTTATCAATTAAAAAGAAAACTGTGTTTAGTCTGATCAGTCATGTCTTCCTAAAAAAAAAAACTTTAACAATTTTATAGCTACATCATTTAGACCTGCAATCACAGCATCTGCCAGATGGAAGTCTTTCAGTAGTAACTTTCACTGTGTCTCTGAAGTTTCATGTGTCCAAGTGCCCTCCCCTGATTGGCATTCTATATCAAAATAATCTACTACAAAATAACTGTAGGGAAAACAAATTAAAACCCCAAACAGTTTTTAAAAAATTAAGGAGAATGACAGATTTGTTTGATTTGTTTGTGGGATGTTTTGTCTTTTCTTATGTATTATAGAAGATATGCTGTAGATATAGCACTGGAAAACATTATTGCAAAGCATCAGTAACAGGGTTTTAAGACAGCTGTAGAATTGTAACTAATAAGCAGAAAAGTACTTTACTGCATTAATGCCGATAAGCTGCATAGCTCCACAGATTAGAACAAGAGAGATCATCTGCCAGCGCACTGATCGATCTGTCAGGAGATCTTTCACACCTTTGATCTGCTCTCCAGCTGCTTTCTTCTCAGCCAACATGCTTTCCATCTCTGCACTGTGCTCTCCTGGACCCCACAGTTGCTGCATAGCTAGGAATACAAATTCATAAAAATATCAGTGGGGGTGTGCAAGGGTGAAATAGGCAACCACCAAGCCACCAATCCTCTTACCTTTAAGGCAACCGTCTTTATCACCTTTGTCAATAAGAAGGTACCTGGGGGACTCTGGGAAAAATGGCAGTGTCACCAACTGAATGAGGGCTGGAACAGCACTAACTGACAGAAGATAGGGCCACAACTCCTCTGTACCCAGGATTTCCCTACAATAAGGTAACATTTTACTGATTATGCACAGATCAGACAGGTCAGTGTTTAAAATCCAGGAAGAACTATACAGGTGACAAATTCATAATAAATATATCTTAGGATCAAGAAAAAACGTCATGTAGAAAGTACCTGAGCCCCATCACGAAACCCATCAATCTTCCTGTGGCAATGGCAAAAGACACAGAAACTGTGATCATTCCACGCTTACTTTGAGGGGCACATTCCCCAATGTACATTGTGTGAAGATTCAAGCTCACACCTGAAAAGACAATAAGAAAAATACCTAAAATTTGCCCAAAAACAAAACCAGCAAATAAACATCACCAATGCACACAAATTGTCTAATTGCCAATAGATTTAGGAAAGCAGCTTTATCACTAGCTGGTAGCAGTGAGCGAAAGTGGCTGATTTCGCGTTGCCGAAATTTTGGCAAAATTGAAAAAGATGTTTTGTGCTCATGGGCTTTTACTGGCAGCACCTTCTAGACACATGGAATTGTTCAGAGAACAGTGCAGAGAGCTAAGTGCAGTAAATCTTAGTCACCAATCAGATTTCTCTTCAGTGAAGCCAGACCAGTTGAACTTGGACTATAATTGATTGCTATTGGTAATGTGTTTTGCACTTTGCAGTTTGATCCATGCACAGTTTGAATGAGTCTTATAGCATTTGTATACGTTCTCCAGAATGACAAATATTCCTTAACATTTCTATCAGGTGTGGTCAGAGACATGTCAAACTAGGTAATCTCAGGAGAATGCATTCACTCATTTCCAGCAAGCAAACAGTAAAGGTGCTCAGGTAGCCCCAGACACTATTGGACAAGCTCATTAATAGGTCACAACTAGCTTTTAAAGTGTGTGTCAAGCTGCAGTTTTCTTTCTAGTGTTGTATGAAGTGAGGGAGCAAACAAAAATTAGATCAGGGGTATTCAACCTGTGGCCCTCGGGGGCCCTTGACTTCAAACCAGGGAAAGGCTTGCCTATGATTGGCTACTCGTTATTTGCAATCTGGGCTTGTCGACCCACCGTACCAGAGCATCAGAGTGCTTCATTTTCCTTCTGGAACCGCTGAAAGCCAGCTTCCCTTCCTCTCCCTTCCATTGGCATTCAGCAGATGGAGGTAGAAAATGTTATATATGCTATTCAAAATAGAAAAAATTCTAAATTTTGAACCATTTTATTTCATTGTGGCCCATGACCAGTTACCAAATCACTTAAGTAGCCCTCGCTTTCAGCAGGTTGAGCACCCCTAGGTTAGATCTTCCGTCACATTTTTAATGCTATGCAAGTCTCTGATAGGGTAAATCTCTTTAATTAAGTTCTAGATAGTAGTAAAAACATGACAGGGGTTCTAAAATTCACATTCTTCACTTTTCAAAAGGATCATATGGTATATGACAGCATCAATTCATAAAACTATAAATGTATGTATAATTTGCCATAGGACCATTTTTAGAAGAGGGAAAAAGAAGGGAAAACAATGACAGGGGCACAAGATGCCTAAGTCAAGCGAGTCCAAAAGAGGTCAAACTGCGGCTTGTAATAAGAAAAATGTATAAATCTTTATTTGCAGTAAAAACACGAATCAATACACATGATAAAACAAAAACAATAAAAGGAGAGAGCCTCACCACTACCAAAGAGAAAAATAGAAGAGAATGTGATGGTTGTCCGGGGTGACGCCACACATGCTATAGTCCCAGCACCAAGGAAGGGTTATTGAAAACCCAGATAAAATGGGTGTAAGATGTGGGAATAGGAGGGATAGTGCCAGAGAGAGCTGTAGAGTAGAAATCTAGGTCATGAAGTAAATTAAGGACATAGTCCGCTTATTTTCTAAACCGTTACCTGGATTTCACATGAAAAATTGACAGATAGTAAGCATGATAATAATAACAATGCATATGACCAAAAATAGTATTAAAACAAGATATAAGTTCTCTGGAACTGAAGAAGCCCACGTGACTCGGAGGGCGAACGTCACTTCCGGGTGACGCCAGCACATGCGCAGTCTCTGGGACCGGCAAGTTCAAGATGGTAAAGCCAGACGGCATGCACCTTGTCCAACCCCATCAGCTATTGTGTTAGGCTCAGCTGCTCTGCTGCATACTCTGCTTATCCTTCATCTGCCTACCATCGCTCCAACTGCCTACACATCTTTACAAGCAGGCTTAGCCGCTTCACTGTATACGCTGTATACTCTGCAGAAACCTTAATCATTTCATCACTGTCCACATCAGTGACAGCGCCATATATAACCTGACCAGCAGGACTCTATGCTGTATACCACGTGATAAGGTACCTATCTGTGTAACATCATTTGATACATTTAAAGGGAATGATCGCTTACACCTGAAAACCACTATCAAGGATTACAGAATTCCACTTAGCCTGGATCCATGTTTGTTTGGTGGCAGGTTTGAAGCTAACTTCTTATATCTGTTCAGTTTTATATAAATGCTGGTCTATGAATAGGTTATTGGTGAACATGCACTGCTGGAGGAATATATACAGTATACATTTAAGCTGATATTGTGGGATCGGTATTAACACTTCATGATCTATAATATATTGATCTCTCACTGAGATGTGCATTGTGTGGCTGCTGGAGTGTTCCTATTTGGCTGCATGAAGTAATTTATTTGGCAATCAGGCCACCATCTATACCGCCATGATTTCTTTTTGGAACACTATATCTACATTGCACACACTAGTGTGAAACCCATCTTGAAAATATAAATTGAATCCGGTCTCTATGGGATATATATTGCAGCACCTGGTTTTATATATTCATCCAGGTTTATATCATCTACAGCCTTGAAGACGTTCCAGAGAACTTATATCTTGTTTTAATACTATTTTTGGTCATATGCCTTGTTTATTATTATCATGCTTACTATCTGTCAAGTTTTCATATGAAATCCAGGTAACGGTTTAGAAAATAAGCGGACTATGTCCTTAATTTACTTCATGACCTAGATTTCTACTCTACAGCTCTCTCTGGCACTATCCCTCCTATTCCCACATCTTACACCCATTTTATCTGGGTTTTCAATAATCCTTCCTTGGTGCTGGGACTATAGCATGTTTGGTATCACCCCGGACAACCATCACATTCTCTTCTATTTTTCTTTTTGGTAGTGGTGAGGCTCTCTCCTTTTATTGTTTTTGTTTTATCATGTGTATTGATTCATGTTTTTACTGCAATTGAAGATTTATACTTTTTTCTTATTACAAGCTGCAGTTTGACCTCTTTTGGACCCGCTTGACTTAGGCATCTTGTGCCTCTGTCATTGTTTTCCCTTCTTTTTCCTTCAGTTATGTTTGGGTCCTGAGGACACCACATGGCTGGCTATTTTCATGTGAGTCGGCATATTCTATATATATATATGAGGGCCACCATTTAGTTTATTATATAATTTTTGACCCCCCTTTTTCCTAGGTATTCTCACTATAGTCCATAGTTGGCAGTGTCCCGGTTACCCCCTTTTCATTTTTGGTAGAACATGTCCTGCAAGACTGATAAGTCATCCAGATCTATTGTATGTAATATTTTTCTATCTAAGAACCCCTTCACATCTGTGTGGTGCATTTTAAATGCATTTTAGATGCATTACTATTTGACTCTATATAATGTGCATTTTTTTTTAATGCACCGCACCCTAAATGTATATGTGTGAACAGAGCCCAAAAGAACTTAACATATTGTGATGGCTTACAGGTCCAACCAATATAAAACCACAACACAAGAGCATGACACTACAACAGTGATGCATATATTTGGGTGGTATCAGTAATTTATAGATTTGCTTTTACTACCTGCATTTAATCCATAAATAAATCTTCCCAGTATAATCATCTCAAATGACTGGACTGTTCTGCTTGTACACATGAAGACAGCACCCACCAATGCAACTATATTATTATATAGTTGAGTTTTCTTTCTACAACAGATAAAAAAATTAATTGAAGATTGCATGTATAATTCAAAATATTCAGCAATATTTATAACAAACAAGGCAAGGAAAAAATATATAATTTTATTAATAAAATTAAATGTTAATGTAACTGTGAATGTTATACAAATATAAAAACTGATTATCTTCCTATAGTCACAAGAACCATATACATTTATAGCTATAACGACTATAGTCTATAGTTTTTTTTTTTCTTTTTTTTGCTGTAAACATGAAAGCAATAAGCAATAAGTTAAATATAACATCTGTTGATCAGCACATTGATTAAAAAATAATAAAAAATTAAGGAGTAGCTATATTTGATTATAATATACAGTATGCTGCATACTAGTGTCTTAAATGCATTCTCTCTTAAGGAGAAACTAGTCCAATTTTTATACATACTGTATATTGTTTTTAAACTAACATTTTACATAATTAATATAACATCTTTGATTGGTGAGACCAATAATTTCATACACAAAGGATTCCCAGAACATTTTGATTTATTTAATGAGACAGCACTGCTCTAATTTTCTCCTTTTAGGCAGGATGTGTGAGCCATCTGGTAAAACAGCCCACAGATAAATCAGTTTTTCTCATTCAAAAAACTCATTCACTTCTGTTTGTAAATTTCAGGTTATGCTACTGAGCTCTGTTAACAACAGGCTTTAAATACCATAGAAGCCATAGGAAAATGTGAAAAGGGGCTTAAGCCATTTGCTGGATTGAAAGGAGAACACAAAATATTAAAATGCAATATTCCACATTTAGCTGTCTATGGACACAATGTACAAAACCACCATACATTACCTTTAAGCTCCATGGACACTCGGCTTAAAAAAACACCAGTTCCCTTGCCAGAAAAAATGCATGTTTAGGTGTGTTTAGTGTTTTTCTGCCAGAAAACTCCAATCAAAAATGCAAACCAGAAGGGGTTTTTTTTCTGCCTCTAAATGATGAGCTTAAAATATGCCTCCTAATGTGCATGGACGCATGGATAACATTGAGCTGCTTCTACAGACAAAACACAAAACTCATGTAGAAGCAGCGATTTTTAAGCTAGTGTGCATAAAGCCTTAATGTATTTTCTTCAAACAGGTCTGACTGACTGACTTAACACAAACTAATCTTTAGGGACAGTTTTTGTTTTAATTTTAATTTTGACACCCAGCAAAGACAGTGCACAACAGGAATAACATTAGATAAGGGGACAGGTTGACTATAATATTACATCTGTAACAGTTTCATATATAAGAGCATGACAGAACAGACAGAAATATCATAAATCTTCCAAAGTAAGTCTAAGCCACAAATGGAAATAGGAAGTACCTTCCAAATGTCACTGCAAGTTGTCCAACTATAAGTGACCCCAGTAGTCCACCAATACTGTATACAGCCACAATGGTGGTCCAGAGCAGCATGACAGTGTCTGGATGGAGAACTGACCCATATCTCTTCTCCCATGTGCTGTTGATGAATCTCTGAATATACTAAAGAGAATTAAGCAAATAAAGTGAATGAATTGCATGGAACAATATAAGATTATCATATAAACTATGCAGTACATTAATTAGAACACCATTTCTATTTATGCTGGAAGCCTTCTATCATGAAAAAAATAATGAGACCTTTTAATGTTTCGATATAGCAGAAAACCTCCTTGAACACAAGGCTATGTACAGTATTTAATCAAGGCAACTTACATTAGCAGGTGAGTTGATGATGGAGATGTGCAGACCATACTGGAAGGTGCCACCAATGCCCAAGACTAGAGTTAGCAGTGGTAAATTAAGAGGGTTCGCCTGGAATCACGACAAGTCATTTTAAATAGGTTGATATAAAAATAACTTTCGTAAGCAGAAACATGTATTTTACCCTGATAGCTTTTCTGCATTGTGGTAACATGAACCTGACATGATTCAGATAAAGGATGTTCTTTGTAATATTTCTGCTACTAACAAGTACATGATCTTTCACTGATCTGTAATATTAAAATGCTAAGCTATTCTCATGGTTTTAGGACATGTAATTCTGATGTCCAAGAGAAGAAAAAACAGGATGCTGGATTGAGATTTTTTAAGGACCATGGAAGATGTCACTGAGCACACTAGCTCGAGTTTGAAAGCACTCCACAAAATAAGGACTACCCTCAGGAAGAGGGAAAGGATCCAGAGTTGGGAATCCACATACATACAATCCAATGAGAGCACCAAACAAGTGACCAAGAGTCCAAGGTTTTTAATGATAAAATTAATTCACAGCATTCTTCTATGAATCAATCTGATGTGACTGAAGTATGGTAACACCAGTCGTCTCAAAACGTAAAATCATATTATTCAGATGTAGATTTCTTTGTAATTTCATTCAGTCCTCTGCAAGCAAAAATACACCATTTTTTTTTTGTTTCATAGGATCGAGTATCCTCTTACCCTCTGGAAGATTTACCCCCCTTCCTGACCAGGCCATTTTTTGCGATACGGCGCTGCGTTACTTTAACTGACAATTACGCGGTCATTCACTAACCTAAGGGAAAATTATCTTGCAAAGTGAACAGCCAATTTGCCTTTCAAAAATCGACCTTTATGTTCCATATAATCTGAAATTTCTAGTAACAGAAAAGAGGAAATGGTTGTCAAAGCACAGCTTGTATGACATCAGAACACCTTCAAGAAACATTCAGGAAACAAAGGAAACATTTTTTGACAAAACAGATGACTGGTGCTTGATGGGGCTCTCCTGGGAGTTTGTCGATAAGTGCACTTGAGCTTACATCAGGCTTGTCCCATGTTTTAACTGCACGTTATATAAATAACCCCAATACACCATCATATAGACCTTCTCTACAGACCTTAAATATGAACCTAAATGTCTTTTGGTTGCTGTGGCCTGCCCATGACCTTGTAGTTTTACAACAAACTGTGCTCAGGTGAGACAGAAAGGATGTCAACAGGCAATAATGCACATATCCATTATTCTTCATGGCTAGGCCACTCATGCATGACTTATCAAAGAGCTGCTGAAGCACTGGGAACTTTCCCCTTGACGCTGATTGCACGCAAATAGGCAGCCTCTCGGCATCTGGGCCTTGATGCCAAGTGGCCCCATATTTGCATGCAATTAGAGAATACATATGTGCTGAGAGCGTGCGCCCTGCGCGCTCCCAGCACCTATGTCGGCGACTCCTGGAAAGGTCCCGATCTCCCCTTTCAATCGGGACATTTTCCGATCATGTGATCGCCATGACGGTGAATCACAGCGGTCACATGACCCTAAAACCCCTCCCCGCCTCCCGGCTTCTGAAACCCTTAAAGGGCCAGTAGGCGCCAGTGCAAAGAGGTTAAACATTGGCAGGCCTTGGGAAAAAGCTCATGGTCTGTAGTGATATTATACAACAAGA
Organism: Staurois parvus; assembly: GCF_062004578.1. Lineage (NCBI taxonomy): Eukaryota > Metazoa > Chordata > Amphibia > Anura > Ranidae > Staurois > Staurois parvus. The sequence goes on along the minus strand of NW_028318500.1, from coordinate 2,830,336 downwards.
TGAGAGGTGTGAGGGAAGGGGTTGTTTTTTCTAAACATACAGTTACCCTTTAACTGGCTTTGTAGAATATATATTGCTGTTTTAGTGCTGCACTGTATATACAGTAGTTATCCAGTTATCACATGATGTGACCTGAGGTTTAGATGGTAATTAACATTGTATAAGTAATATATTCTCAAGGCTCACTATAGACATAATTCACTATGCTACAAATTGGCTCTAATTTCAGCAATGACTGAATATTGGGGTTAGAAATAACAGTCATGTGGCTGAAAAAAAACAAATGTTAGTGCAAACAACATGCATTATAGCTTAGTGAATTGAATCTTATAATGCTTAAAATAAATTATGATTATGTATAGGATATAATCAGATCAGGTAAAAAAAAAAACCTTTTGGAGATGACTATAAAAGTATACCATTCTGTTATAATTAACTCACAGATATTGGCAATCTGTATGACTTCAATGTAGTTATAACATAATGAATAGAAGGAAACATACCCGAGTAGCGGTCACAGCCATGTATTAAAAGAGACGATTGATGTAGGAGATTTTCTGGACTTAGTAATGTTTTAGGATATTTTATTCCCTCCCAAGTTCACTGAGTAACTTCTGGCTTCTCATTAGCTTCTGAGTAATTTTTTTTTTCAAAGAACTACAGAAAAATACTTTATTTAACCATTGATGATGATAAATGAGAATCTTCCCAGCTGTATCTGTAGGAACTTGAAACACATTTGCATTAACAGTATGTTATAATATACACTTGTGACTGGCAGTGACTATAGCTATAGGGAAGACATAGTTTATCCGCTTCCTCAACTTTTTGCCCATCATGGACCAGAACAAGTTTTACATTTCAGCTATATTTACATTTTGGCTTATTGATTGAGCATTTACATTATTTGTGATACTTTATTTTTGTGAGTGGGGGAATATGAGAAATGAGGAAACTAGGTGGGATATTCTCTCAAAAATGATTTAATTTTCTGTTGATTCCGATTTGAGCAGTGTTAGTTTTAAAACAAGTAGTGTCACTATATTTAAAAAGGACAATATTTTTCTGCAATTTCTCTCATTTAAACAACACTTAAATTGTGTTTACTTCTGCTCTTTACATTTATTTCTGCTTTTTGCATGTTGTGAGCCAGAGTAATAGTGATGTAGTTTCCCCAGTTGCCATAAGATGTCGCCACATTGTAGTGTGAATTAGCTGCAGTTTTGGCAACAAGTAGCATAGCAGCTTTTTAACCACTTGCCCTCCAGAGGATTTACCCTCCTGACAAGTTTGAGAAAAAAACAATATTTTTTACTTTTTGCTATTAAACATGTCCAGTAAAAAAATTTAAAAATCTAATTTCGCCATAAATTTAGGCTAAAATGTATTCTGCTACATGTCTTTGCTAAAATAAAATCCCAATACGTGTAAATTAATTGGTTTACGTGAAAGTTATAACGGTATATATAATGGATTATTTAATTTATTTTTTTACTAGTAATGGCAGCGATCAGTGACTTATAGCGGGATAGTGGAGAAAATTCTGACACTAGGAGGAACTGACTTGGTGTCACTGACATCCCCAATTACACCAATACAGCGATCAGTGCTAATAAAAAGCACTGACACTGTACTAATGGCACTGGGGAGGAAGGGGTTAACAAAGGGTTAACTGTATGCTGTGTTCTGTTTCACATTATGTGCTGTGTGTGTGCTTCACAGTAAGCACACTGCTTTGTATGGCTCTGCTATGCAGAGCCATACAGAGCAGTGTTCTCAAGAGCTGATAGGGGAAAGAACTATATTGTTTACATACAGTTCTCTCACCCCGTTGGTATTACTCGGCAATCACAGGGTGCCGGCGAGTAATCACTGACTGGGACCCGGTGATTGACAGCCGAGGCCACGAATGATGGCACGGGTAGGGCCTCCTACCTTGCTCCCTACCCGGAACTTCAAAATCACATATATATACGTGATTTTTTGCACCCGTGCCGCCCTGTAGCAATATTTCTACTATAGGGCAGACAGCAAGCAGTTAACAAGTCCTCGCTCCCCCCCCCACTTAGGATTCTGAGCAACTATTGCCGACCATTCAGGGAGATCACTGGAAGGTATAGTAGGAGTTTTAGCAAGAGAGCAACGACCCAGTCTGTATGAAGGAGTAAGCCTGGATGTAGAGGCAATGTAGACTAGCTGCATGTATACACGTGGCTTTCCTCTTTGGGGATATGTATAGGAGTTTCTCCCACCTAGTGAGGTAAGACTGGTGACATTCCTCATGTGGAAGGATACCAGGTCTTTATTCTACTTGCAGCCAGGGTGCAAGTCTCTCCAGTCATCAACTATATTGCTCTGAGCTCTCTTGTTACCAAGTTCTGCTGTAGATCATTTAAGAATTGTATGGTCTATTTGGATGACTGTGTTTTCTCTGAGTTTTGCTGAATTAAACTTTGACACTGCTAAGAAGAAACTGTTGGAACAGGTATTCTGGACTAATGGGGGACTACTACTGGGCATGGGTATATCCTAGCCAGATTACAGGACTAAGACTGGCAGACAGAACAAGCTGGATAGAAGTCCTGAGTTCTAGTTAGGTTAAGTGGGATGTCAGCAGGTGTACATCCAGGAACTGGGAGAACCTTAGTGGGCCCTGTCACGACCCGCGGTTGCCGCCACCAACAGGCGACAATCGCACAGCCGCGACTAACAGTAATACGTCACGCCCACGGCGTCAGACCCCAGACCTTCTCACCAAACTCGTGACCGAAGGGCCGGCCGATCCAAAACCGCGGTGTGACGCGCGTAACAAGGCCCCACCCAGCTGCACCCTACACAGCGATTGCCCAGCTAATGGACTACAATCGGTGCCTGCAGCCTGAATGCGTTTGTTACTGGGTCGGGTTAGTTACGCAACTAACCCTCTACTGCCACCACCACTTTTGTCGGAGACTGGGAAACTCCCGTTACCAAATATACACTATAATGATTGAAATATTGATCTATATAGCACGGCCCGCGGACCTACTATACCGAAATATAACCACAGTAGCGTCTCTTCAAAGGCAGGGATTCGTGAATTGCAAGTAAGCGCTTAGAAACAGTTTAACACTTTCAGAAAGATTTATTACTAAAAGCGTTGGATGCAAAATAAATATGTACAAAGAGATATCACAAAAATATATATATATGTATATAAAGACACAGCAAACATAGAATAGCGAGGAAATTACAGGGTAAGTTACTTGCCTTGCCTGGTTTTAGCAAATTCAAGATGCAGAGCAGAAAGGTTCTTTGATCTCTCCTTGTTACGATGTTGCTGGGAGATCCCTGAGTGTCTGTGAGACTAACTCACTTACTCTCTTAAAAGGTCCCTCTCAAAAGGGGAGGGGGGCTCTGACTTGGGAGTGGTCATTGGGAAACTCTACACTAAATTACTAGCTCATATCCCGTGATATGAACCATACAGTTGACCTCAGGACTGTGCACTTATTCTGGTCGGTTTGATAATGAGTGGGCTTACATAGTTTTGGGTGATAAAAATGACACCTTTGCAGACTGGCCTGCTCCACTTCTCATGTCTTAGGTTGTTCCACACCATTTGCCAGGAGATTTGCCTCACAGTCTGCCTCACAGGAATGCAGGGGGGATGTGAGGATTCCAGGAAGACCTCAAATACACAGACAGAACACGGAAACGAGGGTTGAGGGGGAACTCCGCTCCAATTCTGATGAGCAAGTTTGCCACAGGCCCCATGCTAGAAAATCGCAGGAGCCTCATATGAGCCTTTTTTTTTTATAGCGCAAAAAATTTAAAACGCACAGGCGATCAAATACCACCGAAATAAAGCTCAATTTGTGGGAAAAAAAGGATGTAAATTTAATTTGGGTACAGTGTTGCATGACCGCGCAATTGTCAGTTAAAGTAATGCAGCAACGTAACACAAACCGCTTCTGTAACCGATTCCTGACCACCCTATAGCAGAAATACTACTACAGGGCGGCATGGGTGCGCAAAATCACATATATATATATATATATATATATATATATATATATTGTGGCAGTGCGGTGTCCTGCCACGGCCAAAATAAAGCTGAAAACCCTGGATTCTCAACCAGGCAGGTTGAGGGGCTCCAGAGAGTTGATGGATTGCAGAGGAAACTGGCTTTTCAGTTTCCTCCTTTACTCATTAAGTCTGTTTTGGGATCTGGAGCCGGGAGATTTCAAAGAGATCTGGGAGGGATGAAATCTCCAATCCGGGGTCCTTGTTTTGAGAACCCCCAGCACACTGATTGCACAGGTGTGTGCAGGCCTTTTTATAGAGTCCTAACCATAGTTCTGGGCTCCACCCCGGAAGACTGAGTCAGGAGGGCTCCACCCCGGCAGATAGGAGTCAGGAGGGCTCCACCCCGGCAGATAGGAGTCAGGAGGGCTCCACCCCGGCAGGCAGGAGGGCTCCACCCCGGCAGGCAGGAGGGCTCCACCCCGGCAGGCAGGAGGTCACTGCCTTGGAGTCAGGTGGGCTTCACCTAGTGGAGGTGGAAGCCAGACAAGCTGTGTGCGATTGGCTAGCTGTGTGTGGGAAAGCCATTTTTGGATAGAGTCTGCAGGAGACAGACGGAAATCGGTGTATCAGCCAGAAGGCTGAATATCATTTGAATTGGTTTAATGTGGATACCCCTGCGTGGGAAGATTGATGGAACTTTTCCTTTAAATAAAATTGGGCAAAAAGGCCCTTAAAATATATATATATATACGTGATTCGCACTCCTGTGGTTTTCACGCCCCTCCCAGATAGTGTCAGATTGCCCATCAGTACACCAGTCATCACATTTAACCCCTTGATTGCCAGGAGCACGCTCATGCACAATAAACCTCCATTGCTAGTATAGTGTCTGAATGGGTTAATATCGTTCATCAGATCAGCACTATACCAGCGTTCACATTAGTATAGCGTCCCCAAAAACGCAGCGTTAGCTGGATCAGCCTCGGCACCAGCCAGCACCTGCGTTTAGCCCCAATGCTTACCCCCCCCTTCTCCCCCAGCAAGTGCAGTGTCAGTAGGTCACTATCACTTGATACATTGCACATAAAACCGTAGTGTTCGCAGAATCAGGCCTGATCTCTGTTAGCACTTGCCAGTAAATTTTGATGACTCTCATATGCAGCAGAGTGCCAGTACTAGTGCCGCTCTACCTTTTGGTGAACTGGCGAGTACCAGCGGTCTAGTACATCCTGGTCTTTCACATACCTCCTTGATTTTTGGAGCTGTTTTTCACGGTATATCTGTGTGCGTTGATTGTGGATCAAAGCAATTTATATGCACAACAATTTATCGCCGCCAACCCAAATTCAAACCTTGCCAGACCATTCGCATGGAAACTCATTACGGTTTTTGAATTTACATTTTTTTTGGGCCTAACCCTCAACATGGGCATTACTAAAAGAAATGAATTGCGGTTGTATTGGTCCGCAGATCCAATTCATCATATGCCATGTTCTCTGCTGCCATGGCCAGGCATAGATATGAGAGTATAATGTGGAGCCCCCTGGATGCCCAGACTACATGAGGAGCAGTGGCAAGATAGTTTGGGACTTGGTGTCATCCTTTTTCCATATGGGGTACCACTTATATGTGGACAATTTTTATTCAAGCATGCCACTATTTAGACATTTGTTCAATCTTGGAACTGACGCTTGTGGTGTGACCTAATGTGTGCCCACCATTAGAAGTGGGTGGATGCAGGGCGGTATATTCTAATGGTGGGCATACCACACACTTTTTCTGGTAGAGATTTCTTCTTATTTTTTCATTCAGTCCACAGGCTGCATACAAAAAAAAAGAACATAGTATATATACCCAACAAGGACCAGCGATGTACTGGTACATCACTGGATTTGAATGATTATACCAGGATGATGCCTACAGCTGCAGGATCATCCTGGTATCGTTGGTTTGATTAGATAATGTAAGGGCAGAGGAGATATCTAGAGTCTGATAGACCCCAGATTTCTCAAAAAAGAATATATGACAATGCCCATTGAAGTTATAGGGGATATTTGCATTCCCTGTTATAGCATTAAAAGTGATAAAAAAAATAAAATAAAAGGTACAGTGTAAAAATAATTAAAAAAATCAAAATAACAAAAAAAATAAAAAATCGCCCCTCCCATGTGCGCACACCTGTGTGCACAAGCCTTGAACCTGTGCCGGTATGTAAACAGCGGTTGCACCATGCATGTGAGGTATTGCCGTGAACGTCAGATCAAGGGCAGTAATTCTAACACTAGACCTCCTCTGTAAATCTAAAATGGTAGCTTTTAAAGGCTTTTAAAGTGTTGCCTATGGACATTAAAAATGTTTGCAGTTTGTCTCCATTGCACAGGGCATGCCAGTTTTAAAGCACGTCATGTTTGGTATCTATTTACTCGTCATACAATTATCTTTTATATTTTACAAAAAAATGACCAATATATTGTGTTTTTGTGCATTAAAAGTAAAAAAAATGTGTATTTTTTTTTTAAATTTGCTTTTGAAAAATCGCTACGTGAGTACTATGTGCCATAAAAAATTGTAGTACCCACCATTTTATTCACTAGGGTGTCTGCTTTAAAAAAATATATAATGTTTTGGGGTTTAAATTTCCTAGCAAAAAATACAGATTTTTTTCATGTGAACAAAAAGTGTCAGAAAAGGCTTGGTCTTCAGGTGATTAGAAGAGTAAGTGATGTGTGGCATAAACTTCTAATGCTGGCATAGAATGCCCCCACCCCCCTAAACGACCCCTTTTTGGAAAGCAGACACCCCAAACTTTTTTCTGAGAGGCATGTTGAATCAATAGAAGAATTTATTTTTTACCAAAAGTTTTTGGAAAATGACAAAAAAAAATTATTTTTTTTACACAAAATTGTCTCTTAAATTATTTACTGCTCACACATGCCATGGGTATATGTGGAATTACTCCCCAAAATACATTCTGCTACTTCTCCCGAGTATGGTGGTACCACATGTGAGAGACTTTCTGGCAGTCTAGCCAAGTACAGGACCCCAAAATCCAATAAGCACCTTAAGGCTTTTAAAGGGCTTTATTTCCTCATTACACTTCCTGACTACCTATCACAGTTTTGGAGGCCCTGAAATGCCAGGATAGCACCTAACCCCCCAAATGACCCCTTTTTGGAAAGTAGACACCCCAAGGAATTTGATAAAAAGCACAGTAAGTATTTTGCAGATCTTTTTATATTTCAAAACCTTGTGAGAAAAAATGAGATCTGAAAAATACTCACCATGTCTCTTTTTAAATTCCTTGGGGTGTCTACATTCCAGAAAGGGGCCATTTGGGGGGGTTTGATGCTATCCTGGCATGTCAGGGCCTTCAAAACTGTGATAGGTAGTGAGGAAGTGTAATGAGGAAGTTACGCACATTCAGGCTTTCAAAGTGGTCATTGGATTTCAGGCTCCTGTATGAGGCTAGGCTCCCAAAAAGGTACTTCTACTCGGTAGAAGTAGCAGAATGTATTTTGGGATGTAATTCCACATATACCTATGGCTTGTGCGAGAAATAAATCATTTAAATGACAACTTCATGAAAAAAAAAAAAAGTTTTGGCATTTTCCAGAAACGTGTGGAGAAAAACTAAATCTTCCATGGACTCAATATGCCTCTCAGCAGATAGCTTAGGCTGTCTACTTTCCGAAAAGGGGCCATTTGAGGGTGTTTGTACTATCCTGGTATTTTAGCACCTCAAGAAATGTGATGGGCAGTCAAAAAGTAAAAGCTGTGTAAATTCCATTATCTATACCATAGTTTGTATACTGATTATAGCGCCAAAAATAAAAAGTGCACAGGTGATCAAATACCACCAAAAGAAAGCTCTATTTGTGTGAAAAAATGACATACATTTAATTTATGTACCATATTGCATGACCGTGCAATTGTCAGTTAAACTAGCGCAGCGCTGTATAGCAAAAAAATGGCAGTATCTATACCATAGTTTGTAGACGCTATAACTTTCACACAAAGCAATCAATATACACTTATTGGGATTTTTTTTTACCAAAAACATGTAGTAGAATACATTTTGGCCTAAATTTATAACTAACTGAGTTTACTATATATTTTTTATAGCTGAAAGTAAAAAATATTGTTTTTCTTCAAAATGTTTGGTATTTTTTTGTTTATAGCGTGAAAAATAAAAAGCGCACAGGTGATGAAATATCACCGAAAGAAAGTTCTATTTGTGTAAAAAAAAGGACGTAAATTTCGTTTGGGTGCAGCATTGCATGACCGCGCAATTATCAGTTGAATTAGTGCAGCGCCGAGTAGCAAAAGGAGGCCTGGTCAGGAAGGGGGGTAAATTATCAGGAGGGGAAGTAGTTAATAGAAACTGCACCTGGTCCTGTTCCATAAAATATTTCTATATATGAAATTTGCTAGCATAGTGCAAGAGTTATGGAATCAACAGTGCATAATATACTGTATGTAATTATATCAATATACAGTTGAATTATGGGAATGAATAGTCCTTTTAATTCCTTTTTAAATAAACATCAGATCAGCTAGATGCAGGCTTGGCCATGTGTGTTGAAGATTAAGCCATGCAAACCTCACTAAAGATTACAATGGTGAACCGGATTATATAAGGCTTGCTAGTTAAACTGGACCAGAATTACAAATTCAAAGCAAGGTCAAAACTGGTTATTTAAATGTAGTGCACCATATAATCTTAATAATTCCTCCTAGTGGTGTTCTGAAATTTTAAGAGTGTATGACCAGTTTTAGTCTGCTTTATACAGTATGTATTATCTTACATTTTAACAAAGTGACATTACACAGAGAAGCACAATCCTTGCAGTGCCTGTGTTGTGCTATGATACGATTCAACTCAGGAATATATTGGCTTTGACATACAACCTAATTAACATTTATTCACATCTTTGAACGCCTGGTCTATAATCAACTGGGCGACCATCTCACCAAGAATAACCTTCTTGATCCCCTTCAGTCTGGATTTTGCCTTCAACACTCCATGGAAACTGTTCTCCTAAAACTCACAAACGACTTACTAACAGCAAAAACCAATGGACACTACTCTGTACTCCTTCTTCTGGACCTCTCAGCTGCCTTTGATACAGCTGACCATCCCCTCCTCAAAAAAAAACCTTTACTACCTTGGTATCCGTGCTCTTTGTTGGTTCTCATCCTACCTATCCCACCGCACTTTCAGTGTCACTTACAATTCTACTTCCTCCTCTCCCTTTTTGCATTGGAGTTCCCCAAGGTTCTATTCTTGGACCTCTCCTAATTTCAATCTACATCTCCTCCCTGGGTCAGCTGATAGCCTCCCGTGGCTTTCAATATAATTTCTATGCTGACCATACTCAAATTTATCTACCCCTCAGCTCACAACATCAGTTTCCACACGTATCACTAACTTACTGACTGACATATCAGCCTGGATGTCACACCACTTCCTCAAACTCAATCTATCCAAACCTGAGCTCCTAATATTCCCTCCCCCATGTGCCCCTTCCCCTGACCTTTCTGTCAAGATCAATGGCACAACCATCAACTTGTTCCCACATGCCATGGTGCTAGGTGTAATCATGTACTCTGAACTCTCCTTCTGGCCCCACTTTCCAATCACTTTCCAAAGCCTGCTGTCTCAACTTTCACATCTCCGAAATATGCCCCTTCCTAACCAATGACACCACAAAGTTTCTAATTCATTCCCAGGTTATCTCTCGCCTTGACTACTGGAACTCCCTCTTCATTGACTTACCTTTACATACTCTATCCCCCTTCCAGCAGGGGCGTATCTACCGCTAGGCAAACAAGGTGTTTGCCTAGAGCGGCAATTTTTAGGGGGGTGGTACCAAGGGATCTGTTGAGCAGCGGCGGACAGAGACATGCAGGGCCGCCATCAGAGGGGTCACACCTGTACTCTTGTAGTGGCCCCCACAGCAGGAGGATCGATGTGGGGGAGAGCAGTTGCAGAGCGACTGTGTTACTGTGTTGTGTGCAGTCCCATATGATCTAAGAGAGAGAGGGAGGGGGGAAGAGAGAGAGGGGGAAGAGAGAGAGAGGGGAGAGAGGGGGGGAGGGGGAGGGAGGGAGAGGGAGAAAAAGAGAGGGAGAAAGAGAGAGAGAGGGAGAAAAAGAGAGGGAAGAGAAAGGGGGGAGAGAGAAGAGAGGGAAGATAGAAGAGAAAGAAAGGGAGAGGGAGAATCATATATACATACACACACTTATTGAACTCTCTCACTCTCTCATTGGGGGGGGGCACAACATTTTTGTGTCGCCTATAGCAGGACAGACTTGTCCACCTTACCAACCGCTCAGTGCCTGCCATTCCCACTATTGGCTGCCACTCACCCAATGAATTAAATTCAAAATACTAACAACAACTTACAAAGCCATCCACTACTCGTCCCCTGATACATCACTAACCTAGTCTCAAAATACTAACCAAATCACACTCTTTGTTCCTCCCAAGACCTCATGCTCTCTAGCTCCCTTGTCACCTCCCCCCATGCTTGCCTTTAGGACTTCTCCTGAGCCTCTCCCATCCTATGGAGTTCCCTACCCTAATTTGTCCAACTATCTTCTACTTTGTCCACTTTTAGGCGATCCCTAAAAACCTTTCTTTTCAGAGAAGCCTATCCTGCCTCCATCTAACAACTGTACATGCATTTTCTCCATCAGCTCATCCCCCATAGTTATTACCTTTTGTATCACTTCACCCTCCACTTTTAGATTGTAAACTCTAATGAGCAGGGCCCTCTGACGCCTCCTGTATTCAATTGTATTGTAACTGTACTATTTGACCTCACATTGTAAAGCACTGTGCAAACTGTTGGTGCTATATAAATCCTGTATAATAGTTATAATTATAATCTTTAATTTTAAAGGACAACTTTATCAGTGAGCACACATTTTGAGTTGTTGTAAAGTTTATCATTTTGTGTAACTTTACAAACTTCCTGTTTCACATTTTCACGACTGTGAAACTTTGTTTAGTCTACGACAGACCAATCAACGTCAATCAATATGGCCAAAGACACTGAACCAAGAATAAGATCAGGTGAAGCTGTCAGCAGTAATGAGGGAGCTTGGGGATTTCACACTGCTGGAGTGGAGATAATTAAAAAGGAATTAATTTCCAATTATAAACCCACCTCCATGAAAAACTTTCATGAGAGATTTCCCAATTTCTGCCCTGATAGGTATTCAGACTCCAAATCTCTCCAAAGCTAAATCAAAATGTAAAAAAAAAAAATTATAGATTTACCGGTCTGCTTCCGGCTAACCTTGCAAAATGTCTAATGATAACTGAGATCAACAGAGCTGTTTTCAAATAGCGTGAGCGTATTGTTAAGTGTGTACTGAGAGAGAGGAACAAGCGCAATCACTGTGTGCCACTGCTAAGAAAGAAGCAGGGTTTGCAAATGTAATAAGCAGATATGGCTCACCCATGTACATATTTGAATACTATCTGCATAGAAACACAATTTTATGAACATCAATAGACACTGTTAAAACTATCAACATTAAACTGATCACATGAATTAATATAAAAAAAAATATGTAAAAACATTATAGATGCCTTCTAAGCAGACAAAATAGTTTAGCCAAAACAGTTAGTAGAAAAGTAGCTTATTTGCACAATGATCCAGCCTGATCTAGAACAGACCAGATCATGCCTCTCACATCGGTTACTTTTTTTTATTCTGTTAATCTAACTAAACTTGTGCCACATCTATCATATGCTTGACTACCTTGAAGCAGCTCATGAAGTACACTTTCTGTAAAAAGTAGGTTAATAAGAAACTGAATGTGCTGATGAAATAATGAGGAATATCAGGGCAACCTGTCACATAACTATGCTATCATGCACTCACATACTATCTGTATTTATTGTTTTTCTTGAAGAAAATGTATGATCCTCTAAATTCAATATATGATGATATATGAAGATATGCATGTGAAATAAATAATAAGGGGCTTGTTTTCTGGAATTCCCCTATTTATTATGCAATTATGTACTATTTGTCAGTTCCTATAATTAGTATATATATAACCTTTGACAATATTGAAGGACGTAATATACTGCAATATTAGCTAAAATAACAAACACAATGCTCAAAGAAGCAAGGTCTTATTTACAAAGTAAGTAAAACCCTAACAGAGAAATCTAAACCAATATTACAAAGTATGTAGGAATAATAGTAAAGATGGTACGTTACGTAAGTTCGTCCTCAAAGCTGAGTTTCTTTTAGCTGATCTCACGTCAGAGCGGAAAGAGACCAACCACATGGCAAACGCTATATTTAAAGAGCCCTCTCAAGCACTACCCACACACACACCCTTGACCCGCCTGGTGTATAGTTACATAGTTAGTCTGGCTGAAAAAAGACAAAAATCCATTCAGTTCAATCAAGGGAAAAAAAAAGCTATAATCCTATACCCACAGTAGATTCAGAGGAAGGCAAAAAAAACAGCAAAGTATGATCCAATTTGCTCCTGCTGGGAAAAAAAATCCTTCCTGATCCCCCAAGAGGCAACTGGATATTCCCTGGATTAACTTTACCTATAAATGTTAGTATCCAGTTATATTCTGTGTATCTAAGAAACAATCCAGGCCTTTTTTGAAGCAATCCACAGAGCTTGCCAGAACCAACTCTTGAGGGAGTCTATTCCACATTTTCACAGCTCTCACTGTGAAGAAACCTTTCCATGTTTGGAGATTACATTTCTTTTCCTCCAGATGTAAAGAGTGCTCTGTGATGACCTCAGGGTGAATAGCTGTACACCGAGTTCACTATCTCTGTCAAAGGTCTTGCTCACCTCATCATAAAAAGAAATCAGATTTGTTTGACAACTTCTGTCTTTCATAAATCCATGCTGTCTGTTGCTTAAAATATTTTTTTTCCAACAAGAACTCATCTATGGGGTCTTTTATTAATCTTTCCAATATCTTCCCAACTATAGAAGATAAACTAACAGGTCTGTAATTACTTGGTAAAGATTTTGACCCCTTTTTAAATATTGGCACCACAATGGCCTTACACCAATCCAGTGGTACTATGCCAGTCATTAAAGAGTCCCTAAAAATTAGAAACAATGGCTTTGAAATGACAGAGCTCAAATTCTTTAAGGACCCGTGGGTGTAGTTCTCCATCCAATGAACAAGCGTCCATAACTCACAAGGGACTGCCCTCCTTATTCATTAGGAAGTGTAGGATTACTTCCGGAAGTAGGTCATCTCCACCAGGGGGTACTGCTGTATTGCCAACGCTCCACCAGGGGGCACTGTTGTATTGCCAACCATGCTGGGACCCAGGTCAATCACTTCTGGCTAGAAGCCATATCCTGTTGCCAGTGAGTCTAGGCTGAGGCTCTGTCAAGGAAAGCAAAGTACACGCAGGCACACAGTTATGCGTCAGGGTCAAGTTCCTGATACTCGGATCTCTGCACATGCGCACAAGCATGTGCACGCTTGCATTCGCGCACCTGTGTGCGCCCCCGCTACCACACTGGCACCAGGCGGGCTATTTAAACTGTTGCTGCACTAGGAGACACTGCCTCCTGGTCTTTCCCATCCCCTCATCTGCTGTTTGTGTATCCTGATTCTGTTGCCAACCTGACCTGCCCTTGTTGGAAATCCGCCCGCAATGACCCAGCTTGACTACTCTCTGCCTGTTGTCTGCCTGCTCCTTGTACCTGATCTGCCTGATAGTTATTGACCTGGGTTGTCTAACTCTGCTTCTCCCTCAGCCTGTGCCTTGTTACCTGCAGTACTGCCAAACCCTGCCAGCTGCTGCTCCAGCTAACCTGCATCTTCCGCTGACCTGCATTTGCAGCCCACCTAGATCCTGGTCGTTCCAACTACTCACCTGTCAGTGCAGACATACCCGGCCCTCGTGCTACTCCTGGATCTCGTGTTCCCTGTCTACTCTATCAGGCGCACTGATACGTGACAGTACCAGAAGGCCATGTTGGAGCCTGTGTAAGCCGTGTACTGGGGTGGGCTCCCCAGGATACAGTGAAGTCACGAACGAGGAAAGCAACCTCAATGCCAGCTTTTGCACAACAGAATTTTACTTAGATGTGGCAAATAAACACAACCACAAATGCTGGAAACATACAATAAATTTACATACACCCAGCCCAAAGGCTGAGACCCTTGTGCTGCACAGCATGGCGCCTTCTGATGGATGAAGGTAGAAAGTGTAGTAATTTACCTACTGGCGGGCACAACTAAGCTGCCACACCTTACCTGTCATTACCCTAAAAGAACAAGAATCAGTGTATGGGTGTACGGTATGGGCTAGCCTGCGGTGCAGCACAACAGCTTACAATCTTACACAAATCTTCAGTATTCCCCCTCCCATAACTGGTCCTGTAGCACGTGCCTGAGTATTCTTTCTGAGCAAAACGCCAGTCTGGCTTGAGTTTATCGGATTTTATCAGCTCTCCAATGTGAAATGGCACTTTAAGTTGTTGAGTCCTTCCAATAATCAGTAACAACACTTGTGGCCTGACACAGAGACCCTAACTAACTATAGGCCTGGTCTCAGTCTATAGGCGCCAACACTGAAATGAGGTCTCTCCAACAGGCCTGCGATATTGCAGTGTAAGCTGCGTTGTTCCTCTGCTCTCATCAGCTTCCTGGCAGAAATCTCATCAGCTTCCTGGCAGCAATCTCATCAGCTTCACCCAGCTGCAGCCCCTTCATTCAGCATTCTCCAGAACATGGCTCCTGTCTCCTCTTCCTGTTTCGTCAACTCAGTGTGAAAACCCCACCTCTTCATGAATATACAAATATCTATGCAGTCTGAGCCTGTGTTAGAAAAACAGTGACATCTTGTGGCTAAACCGCAGAATGTCATACAAAACATTAATTTACTCCACACAATAATTTACTGCACACAAACAGTGTTCAAACAATGAGAGCTGTTTCCCCATCTCACACCTGAGAGAGCGGCCTCTCCTCTAGAGGAGATTTGCCATCATATTGCAGCACTAACGCAAGCTGTCAAGACTCTACACGAAGGGTATGACCGACTGAAAAATCGCCTGCAGACCCTACTGTCACGACCTGCGGTCGCCACCACCAACAGGGCGACAATCGCACGACCGCGACTAACAGTAATACGTCACGCCCACGGCGTCAGACCCCAGACCTTCTCACTAAACTCGTGACCGAAGGACCAGCCGATCTAAAACCGCGGTGTGACGTGCGTAACAAGGCCACACTCAGCTGCACCCAGCACAGCGATTGCCCAGCTAATGGACTACAATCGGTGCCTGCAGCCTAAATGCGCTTGTTACTGGGTCGGGTTAAATACGCAACTAACCCTCTACTGCCACCACCACTTTTTTCGGAGACTGGGAAACTCCCGTTATCAAATATACACTATAATGATTGAAATATTGATCTATATAGCACGGCCCGCGGACCTACTATACAGAGATATAACAAACAGTAGCATCTCTTCAAAAGCCAGAAATTCGTGAATTGCAAGAAAGCGCCTAGAAACAGTTTAACACTTTCAGAAAGAAAGACTTATTACTAAAAGCGTCAGACAGATGCAATAAAATATTTACAAAGATGTCACAAAAATATATATATATGTATATAAAGACACAGCAAGGAGATAATTAGGAAGAAGATTACAGGGTTAAGTTACTTGCCCATATGCCTGGGTTTGCAGATCCAAGTTAGCAGGGTGAGTTCTTGATCTCCTTTTGTTACAATGTTGCTGGGAGATCTCTGTGTGTGTCGCTCTAACTCACTTGTCTCTCTTAAAAGTCCCTATCAAAGGGGAGGGGGCTCTTACTACACGTTTTGGGAGTGGTCAGTGGGAAACTGAATTAACTATAGCTTCATAATACATGACATGAAACATACAGTTGACCCGAGGAATGTTCAATTACTCTGGTCAGTTTGATAATGTGTGGGCTTACGCCGTTTTGGGTCAATGCTTCCCAGCCCTCTGAGAAATGCGGCCTTATCAGACGTAGGTGAGAAAGGTGACAGTTTTCCCAGCCTGCTGGCCCCACCAGGAATGTTTCTCCTGGGCTGACCCCCACCATCTGTCAGGAGATAACGTTGGTCTCTCAGGAAGGGAAAGGGGGGATGTGAGGAATGATCCAGGAATACCTCAAATAACAGAAGGAACAAGAAAAAGAAGAACTCCGCTTCCAGCTCTGATGAGCTAGTTTGTTACACCTACCTGCTCCAGCTGCTACTCCAATAACCATGGGAACTCCTTCTGTGATGATGCTTCCAACCAAACCCAGAGTACCCACACCTGAGAGGTTTTCCAATGACCACAGTAAGTTCCAGGCGTTTTGTAATGCATGTGAATTATATTTTGCCTTACAACCATGCACATTTTCACTAGAGGCAACCAAAGTAGGATTTTTGATATCCCTGCTGCAAGGGGAACCACAGGCATGGCCTCACCACCTGCTTGAGAAAGAAGACACCAAACTATCTGCTTTAAGTATCTTCTTTGACTCCATGGCCCAGCTATACGATGATCCACAGCGATCTGCATCAGCAGAAGCAGCTCTTCATGTTCTTCAGCAGGGTCGCAGGGCAGTGGAGGACTATGTCTCTGAGTTTCTGCGCTGGAGTGTCGATACTAACTGGAATGATGCTGCCCTGCATTACCAATTCCGGTTAGGCCTTGCCGAACCTCTCAAAGATGAACTAGCCCATGAAGGGGTACCAAGCACACTAGAAGACCTCATTAATGTGACCATTCAGATTGACCGTCGTCTCAAGGAGTGACGACTAGAAAGGTCAGGCCAGTCCAGTGTGGATGCTGCCCAGGGTACCACCACCGGCAAGCATGGCACCAACCAATTTAGCCGCACCATCAGCCGAACAGCCCGAACCCATGCAACTAGGTTTACTGC
Organism: Staurois parvus; assembly: GCF_062004578.1. Lineage (NCBI taxonomy): Eukaryota > Metazoa > Chordata > Amphibia > Anura > Ranidae > Staurois > Staurois parvus. Next base: position 2,813,404 of record NW_028318500.1, on the reverse strand, counting down.
GGGCCTCCCTTACACCTGAAGAACGCCAACGTCGCTGACAAAATAATCTGTATCTCTACTGTGGGGAGCCAGGTCACTATGTACAGAATTGTCCCGCAAAGCTGCGTAAGTTCTTGAGCATCTTACCTGATAATCCACCATCTGCACCTATCAGCTCTACTCACGTTGCCATCTCCATCTCATTTCAGCTTCCGGAAAGAACCCTGCCAGTTTCCGCCATCATTGATTCTGGAGCCTGCAGTTGTTTTATTGATTTAACGTTTGCCCGCCAACACCAGATACCCCTATGGGCTAAAACACAGAGACTCTCTGTATACTTGGCGGATGGATCAAGCCTCAAATCTGGGGCAGTTACCCAGGATACTACTCCACTACAAGTTGTAACATCTCCTTCTGGCCACAAGGAACTGCTGTGGAAGCCATTGCCTCTCCATTATTTCCAGTCATCCTGGGTATTCCCTGGTTACAAGCACACAATCCCAGCATTGACTGGGTAACTAGAAAAGTGGATTTCCAATCACCTTACTGTCATGAGCATCTCCCCTATAGTCCCCTCTCCAGCTGTGCCCCTACTATGCATAGACACTGATGTCGAATTACATCAAGTTGTTCCCACAGCCTACCACGGTTTCCTAGATTTCTTTAGCAAACGTGGTGCTAACATGCTTCCGGTACACTGACCATACGATTGTCTAATTGAATTAATAACCAGGGCCGAAACTCCTTTTGGGCGGATCTTCCCACTATCAGAGCATGAATTAGAGGTACTAAAGGAATACATTGATGACAGCTTGAACAAGAGGTTCATCTGCCCCTCTACTTCACCAGAAGGAGCAGGAATCTTTTTCGTAGAAAAAAAAGACCACTCCCTCCGTCCGTGTGCGAACTACTGTGAGCTGAACAAAATTACAGTTAAAAAACAGATATCCCCTGCCATTAGTCCTGGAACTATTTCAGAGACTCAGATTTGCAAATGTATTTATCAAACTAGATTTACGAGGGGCATACAATCTTGTGCGGGTCCGGGAAGGTGATGAGTGGAAGGCTGCCTTCCGTACCAGATTTGGGCACTTTGAATACTTAGTAATGCCCTTTGGGCTATGTAACGCAGCTGCAACTTTCCAGCACTTTGTTAACGACATCTTCAAAGACTTCCTAGACATCTTTGTCATAGTTTATCTCGATGATATCCTGATTTTTTTCTGCATTGAACTTCACCGGGGGCATGTCCAGAAAGTCCTCGTCGTCTTAGATTACATGGATTGTACACAAAACCCCAAAAATGTGAATTTGAACAGCAAAGCATTCAATTCCTGGGGCTAATTATCTCCATTGAAGGCTTTAAGATGAACCCTCAAAAGGTCACTGCCATCCTGGAGTGGCCCGCACCATCCGACAGGAAAGGAATCCAATGCTATGTAGACTTTGCAAACTTTTACAGAAAATTGATTAAGGGGTTCTCAGCCATTATCGCCCCCATCGATCACCTAAATAAACAAGGCATTCGCTTCTGCTGGACATCTGAAGCTCAAACTGCCTCTGATGCATTACCTCTGCACCTATTTTAAGCCACCTGGACCCTGCACTAACCTTTGTGGTAGAAGTGGACATCTCAGAAAATGCAGTGGGAGTAGTACTATTGCAGAGACAAGGCCTGAAACTCCTTTACACCCATTTTTTTCCCGTAAACTATCCCCTGCGGAAAAGAATTATGATGTAGGGGATTGTGAACTGCTCGCTATTTAGTCAGCCCTGGAAGAATGGAGGTATCTCTTAGAAGGAGCAGCACACCCCATCTTAATTTACACAGACCGTAAGAACTTCGAATATTTGAAGACGGCAAGATGCTTGAAGCCTCAACAAGCCAGGTGGTCACTTTTTTTTCTTGATTCTCATTTCATATTACTTATAGACCAGGCTCCAAAAATGTCAAACCTGATGCTTTGTCTCGAATGTTCGATGACCCCAAGGATCCTCCTACTGTAGACACTGTGCTCTCCAGAGGGAATTTCTTTCTCTTGCAAGCAGACTTGATGTCGCAAATTCAACAAGCATCAATGGGGGTTCTCTCTCCACCAGGAGTGACCCTATCCACTAAAGAAGGCTTACTGTGGTTCGGGAACAGAATTTTTGTACCAGAAAATGTCAGATTAGTGGTCTTAGGACTATGTCATGATCACCCCCTGGCAGGGCACTTTGGTGTTCACAAGACGGTAGATCTGGTTCAGCTCCTGTTCTGGTGGCCTGAATGGGAAAAGGATTGCAAGGGATATGTGAATTCCTGTCCCACGTGCATACGCAATAGGAACAACAGAAATAAGTCTTGGGGACTACTCAGGCCTCTACCAGTTCCTGATAGGCCCTGGAAGATGATCTCTATAGATTTTATTGTAGAATTACCACTATCAGAAGGATGTTCAGCTATTTTTGTCGTGGTGGACCGGTTTTCCAAGATGGCCCATTTTATTCCCATGAAGGGGGTACCTTCGGCAATGGAAATGTCCCGAGTTTTCATAAAAGAAATTGTGAGGCTTCATGGTGTTCCGGAAATATCATCTCCGATGGAGGAGTGCAATTTACTTCGAAATTCTGGAGAGCACTTTGTGAGACACTAAAAGTGGAACTTTCGTTTTCCTCCGCCTATCATCCCCAGAATAATGGACAAACGAAGAGAACCAGTCAGACCTTGGAACAGTACATCTGCTGTTTCACGTCATTTTCCCCAGATGACTGGGTGTCACTGTTACCCCTAGCTGAATTTGCATACAACAATTCTAAGCACTCAGCCACAAGACAGTCTCTCTTCTTCTCAAATTACGGATTTCATCCTTTGTTCTTATCCAATGTGGTACCTGAATCGTTAATTCTGGCCAAGCAAAACACACTTGAGTTTTTTCAACAGAACAAAAAGGTGCTACAAGAAACAATTTTGAAAGCTCAGCAGGATAACAAAAAGTTTTTTGACAGGAAGAGGAAAGGGGACTTGATTCTGGAACCCGGTGAGGAAGCATGGTTGTCTACAACCAATCTAAAGTTGACATGTCCCTCGACGAACTTGGTTCCAAGTACGTGGGACCATACCCAGTAAAAAGGAGAATCAATAATGTTTCTTATGAGCTCACATTACCAGACTCACTTAAAATACACCCTGTATTCCATGTGTCATTGCTTAAGCCTTCTGTTCCTAACCCCTTCCCTGTCCGGAAGTCGGGTCCGCCTGAATCAAGTTATTGACGGCGAAGAAGAATACGAGGTGGAAACAAATTATAGATTGTAGGAAAAGAAGGATTCAACTTCAGTATTTAATCAAATGGAAAGGATATGGTCCTGAGGATAGCTCGTGGGAGCCAGAGTCCAATGTGCGCGCTAAAGACCTAATCCATGCCTTCAGACGCAAGTACCCTGAAAGACTGGCCCAACTGGGCATCCGGAAGCTGCCTTTAAGGGGGGGGGCACTGTCAGGGAAAGCAAAGTACACGCAGGAGCACAGTTATGCGCCAGTGTCAGGCTCCTGATACATGGATCTCTGCGCATGCACACAAGCATGTGCGCAAATGTGCGCGCGCATTGGCACATCGGTGTGCATGCCCGCTATCAGACTGGCACAAGGCGGCCTATTTAAACTGATGCTGCACTAGGAGACACTGCCTTCTGGTCTTTCCCATCCCCTCATCTGCTGTTTGTATATCCTGATTCTGTTGCCGACCTGACCTGCCCTGACCTTGTTTGAACTCCGCCCGCACTGACCCAGCTTGACTCTGACTACTCTCTGCCTGCTCTTTGTACCTGATCCGCCAGATAGTTATCCACCCGGGTTGTCTGACTCTGCTTCTCCCTCAGCCTTTGCCTTGTTATCTGCAGTACTGCCAAACCCTGCCAGCCGCTGCTCCCGCTAACCTGCATTTTCCGCTGACCTGCATTCGCAGCCCACCTGCACCATGGTCGTTCCAACTATAAGTGGATAAGGTGGTGTAGCGCTAATACCATGTGATAATAGACATAAAAATATAAATAAAGGACTTGATGTTAAATGGGTGAATACATAAATTATATAAATAAATATATAGGTGTACAGTGGTGCACCTAGTGTGTGGCCCAAAAACATACCATCAAGAATGTGATTAAATAAAAGTGATAGGTGATTTAAGTGAAACAAATATTAACCAAATATAAATACATGTGATCATAAATGAACAATATTCATAAATCATATAGCACAAAGTCCCAAATGAATAACTGTGATTAATCAATCTTCAACGGTGAAAATAAATACGTGCTCAAGTGCATCAGACCATCTGTCACCATCTAGCGTGCACGCTTACCTCCATTCTTTGAACCTCAAGGAGTCATAAGGCATAACAAATCACCAGTTAGTCCCAGGTGGGATGAATCTCATTCTCTGGATGGACACAGGATCAGCTTCCACACAGCCCATGGTTAATGAACCATTACAATGGTAAGGCACCTTTACAAAACTCCTCCACTCTCCCAATGGCTCATAAACAGGGAATTAGAGAAAAAGCCACCATAGTGTAATAAAGTAAAGTTTATTATACGATACACAAATGCCAAAGACCTACTCACATTAAAATCGGGTCATAGACCCACCAGGTATGAACTGTATAACCCACAGTCAGGGTGCTTGCATAGGGAGTCCAAAAATCGCTGCCGTCCATGCATAATTGTGTCACCACGCTCTAGTCCGACATGTTGCGTCACGATAACACGTGACTTCTCCAGGGATCTCCAAGATAACATTCAATAGGCCAAATAGTTCTTTGGCAACCAGGCAGTAAGACTCCATAAATGTCTGATATAGAAACATGTTGCCTTTCAACATATGCCGCTTTGTGCCTGAATGGCACACCATCACCTTCTTCAGAGACAGCTTCCATGGAACAGTCCAGACATTTCTAACAGTAGGATACAATGTGCTTCCCGGTACCTGTTACTTTGCAACTGCATGGCCCCTCATCACCATTCTTGAGTGACAACTTTCATAGCAGTGTCTTCTTGTTGTCATCTTCACAATAGGGTCTGCTACAAGCAAGGGTGTTCATTCACTCACCATTCATCAGCACATGCTCAGAACCATACCTTAACCAGCTTTTAGATAATAAACATTGAGGAGGATCTTATCCAACCATATTATTAATCTTACAAATGTATGTTGAGCTATAACATCACGCAAATCAACCCACTATCATAATACAGTTGCAAGAAAAAGTATGTGAACCCCTTGGGATTACGTGGAGTTTTGCATGAATTGGGCATAAAATGTGCTCTGAACGTCATCTAAGTCACAACAATAGAAGAACATAGTCTGCTGAACATAATACTACACAAACATTAGATGTTGCCATGGTTTAATTGCACATAACATGTAAACATTCACAGTGCAGGGAGGAAAAAGTATGTGAGGCCCTAGCTTAATGACTTCTCCCAGAGCTAATTGGAGCCAACCTTGACTCCAATCAGTGTGATGATATTGGATGTGTTGCTGACAGCTGTCCTGCCCTTAAAAAGCACACACCTGTTTTGGGTTTACTGGTTTCAAGAAGCACTGTCTAATGTGAACCATGCCTCGCAGAAAAGAGCTCTCAGAAGACCTACGATCAAGAATTGTTGACTTGCATGAAGCTGGAAAGGGTTACAAAAGTATCTCCAAAAGCCTTGATGTTCATGTGTCCATGGTAAGACAGACTGTCTACAAATGGAGAAAGTTTAGCACTGTTGCTACTCTCCCTAGGCGTTGTCGTCCTGTAAAAATGACTGCAAGAGCACAGCGCAGAATGCTGCATGAGGTAAAGAAGAATCCCAGAGTGTCAGCTAAATCTCTGGCACATGCTAACATTTTTGTTGACACATCTACAATAAGGAAAACATTAAACAAGAATGGAGTACATGGGAAGACACCACGGAGGAAGCCATTGCTGTCCAAAAAGAATATTGCAGCACGTTTGAAGTTTGCAAAAGAGCACCTGGATGTTCCACAGCACTACTGGCAAAATATACTGTGGACAGATGAAACCAAGATTGAGTTGTTTGGGAAGAACACACAACACTATGTGTGGAGAAAAAAAGGCACAGCACACCAACATCAAAACCTCATCCCCATTGTAAAACATGGCGGAGGGAGCATCATGGTTTGGGGCTGCTTTGCTGCCTCAGGGCCTGGACGGATTGTTGTTATTGATGGGAAAATGAATTCCAGAGTTTATCAAGACATTTTGCAGGAAACCGTACGACCATCTGTCCGCCAACTGAAGCTCCTCAGAGGATGGGTGATGCAACAGGACAATGACCCAAAGCATACAAATAATTCAACAAAACAATGGCTGCAACAGCACAGAATACGACTTCTGGAGTGGCCCAGTCAGAGTCCTGACCTCAACCCGATTGAAATGCTGTGGCATGACCTGAAGAGAGCGATTCACACCAGACATCCCAAGAATATTGCTACACTGAAACAGTTTTGTGAAGAGGAGTGGTCCAAAATTACTCCAGATCGTTGTGCAAGTCTGATCTGCAACTACAGGAAACGTTTGGTTGAGGTTATTGCTGCCAAAGGAGGGTCAAACAGTTATTAAGTCCAAAGGTTCACATACTTTTTCCTCCCTGCACTGTGAATGTTTACATGTTATGTGCAATTAAACCATGGCAACATCTAATGTTTGTGTAGTATTATGTTCAGCAGACTGTGTTCATCTATTGTTGTGACTTAGATGACGTTCAGAGCACATTTTATGCCCAATTCATGCAAAACTCCACGTAATCCCAAGGGGTTCACATACTTTTTCTTGCAACTGTATATGCATATACTGTATATATTGATCCTAGTAACAGTTTGAGATGTCCCTATCAGTACATGACCCACCAAATCAAACAGCCCACTCCCAACCTCCTATAGCCCTTCATTGTATACACGGCTCGGAATTAGGCAGGTCTGCTCAGTATGGCCGTTTCTATTGCAATTTCTGCATGCACCTGATAGCTCAGAACTCCTAATTGGCAGCAAAGCTTCTACTTTGCATAAAGATACATTACTTTTAACTTTTCCCTCAACTTGCATAGACAGATGCGTCACCTTCTTATACAAACGTCGGGTTACACAACATTTATAACCCTGAACCAATGACAAGACCACAGAAAGAGTGAGCAGTACCACATTGGGATGCATAAAACTATAGTAGCATTAGCTCTCTATCGATGCAATCTCTTCATAAGGTTTACCTCCCTATCCCAATCTGTCAACCATTTCCGTATCCTCCTACCCACACCAGGATTCAGGGCTCCAGATTAACAGGGTGGTTATAGTTGATATTTGCAGATGGATTGGCAACATAGAGTTCCACATAATTTCATCCCTGCACCTGGACTTCTGAGACCTTGCCCAGGGGACACCATGCACCTCTAGCTATCGTTAGGTTAAGTTCCATGACTAACATTATATCGGTATCTTTTAGGACAAAGTAGCAAACTCTTCTATGTCCTAAATAATACGAAAGGTTTCCTTCCTGGCAATGATCTTCCCATCCAGCACACAGAGTGAAGCATTTTTCCCACCCTTCCAAACTTTAATCCCTCACTGAAAACCCCACAGTTCACATTCCTTGGTTTGAAGAATTGGATAGGTTATGTTCCTCCTCCAACAACCCACTTCATTTGTATACATTATACAGTTGAGTACATAACTGTCTGGAGAGATTCCAGCGTGAAGTTTCACAAGTCCTGCTGATGAGCAAAGTCTTTCTGATGTTGAATTAGAATGAAATTGTCCAAAAGGAAACAAAACCTTTTATTGCCCGTTATAATTTTAACTTTTCCTTTTATCACTCTTTCCCTGAATGTTCATCAGAATAAATTTTTCTCATGGCAGGGCACTGACGAACTGCCAACCAGATGACCATCTTTCATCCATGTTCCAGAGATCTTGCCAATCTCTCGCCTCATTAATACTCTGGAAATGAAGAACAAAAGCAGAATCAAATTCTTATCCGCAATATCTCTTAGCTTGCTATTTCCACTTATAGAACCTCACTTGTAGCCTAGGACCTTAGTTTTTCCTGGCTTCTGCAACTCTAAACAAACTATTAAAAAAAAAAAATTCTTTAGAATAAATCTAAATAAAAATGAATCTCCATCATACAGAAAGAGGAAGAAAGAAAAAAAATAAAACCTGAATGCCGCTTTTACCAACTTTTATCTTAAACCAAATATGCATTCAGCTGTTAGATTAGGGTGTAATAACTCCCCTTTCAGGTGGACAAAACCTATCAATTTGGACTTCTTTCCACCTGAATAATAAATTAATAACAAAAAAAATACAATAAATCTAGAGGCTAATATGGCTTTCTACCAACACCAGTCTTAAACAAAATGGATTCAGTTGCTAACTTAGGGCATAGCTCATGACTCCCCTTTCAGGTGGACTAAACATATGAATTTGGATTATTCCACCTGAACTTGGAAAAAAAAAAATATAGAAAATAAAAAAACAAATCCAGAGGCTTATCCTTGAAACTACTAAAAATGCATCAAGGTCCTCTATAATATTCCAAAAAACTGAGGTCAAATCTCTGAGACTTGCATCCAAACCTTATTCCATAGCACAGAAACGTTAACCAGAAAATTCTCATCCTCTATACAACTCACTAGGGGCTGCTACCAAAAGATTTGTTTCCCCCAGTGTTGTACCTTAGTGAAAAAGAGAATACATTCATTTTAAGTCTATTCAATTCTACCATAAACTGATGCATTTCATGCTTTAACTGACTATTTTCATATTGTAATCGCAGCATTTGTGTTTTAAAAGGGTCCCGGCTCTGACTACTATGAGCTCTATGCCTTGGATTGCTTCCTCATCTGGCAGAATAAACTTCAGTGCGCCTTGGTGTAGTTCTAGGGTATGGAGATTTTCTTTGTACAGTACTATTAAACACCAAACAATACCTTACAATGTGTCCCAACTTTTTACAGGCCTACCAGTATAGGCCCTACTGTAGCTCCCTCCTAAGCACGGCTATAACACTTTCATTCTCTGCTTCCCTTTGATTTAATGATATAATACACTGTTCCCTCGGTTTCCATGTTTCTTCCAATCCATCCCATTTCTGTTCCAACGCACCATTCTCAGTTACCAAATGTTCAATTTCACCTCTCAGTTCCTCACACTCACAAACATTTGCATCTGCATTTGCAGCTGCCTCCAAAATATGTTTACACACACCGTGTATCTGTCCCTTTACTCTTGCCCTTTCAGCAAACCATTGCAGTTCTTTTTGCGCAGAATTTTTTTAAATTTTCAATAACATGCTCACAGCATTCACCATTCTCGCTTTTTTGCCTTTCTTGGATGACGGTTTACTTTTCATACTACCATTTAGAACCTCACATTGCTTTAACAAATCATTAAATTGATGGGTCAACGCATCTTCTGCACAACTGCTAAAAAATAGCAGAAGCATGTTTAAGAAAATGTTCAACAAGCTCCATTGATATGCTAGATGTCTGGTTTATCCTATAGATCTACAGGGTACATCAGTTAACCAAGGGTGATCCACCCTTCACTTGCCAGCACACAACTGAACAGCTAAACAGGCCTAAAACATATGAATCAACAATACAAAACACCTTAACACATACACATGTACCAGTTAATGATACAAATACTTTATACTCAGCAGATATGCGTGTCCGCTCACTGATGGAGTATTTCACAGAACCTTCAGTACCACTCTAGCAGGGCTTCAGACTTCACGAACCAGCGCGAATCTTGTCCACAGCAGAGATGAATGCCTTCGTTTCTGGGACTTCTTAGCTTATAGGAACTCAGAACAAAAGTACATTAGGGTTTGGGTTCTGTGTGGAATTTGTTTCCACACTACTTCTGGAGTGCCAAATGAAATAAATAATAAAGGGGTTTGTTTTCTGGAATTCCCCTATTTATTATACAATTATGTACTATTTGTTGGTTCCTATAATTGGTATATATATAAGCTTTGACAAGATTGAAGGACATAATGCATCTGTAAGATGACGACGGAGCAACATATCATCACCGAGCTCCGACACCCCACTGCCTAATCCGCTGCCATCCGGGTGGCAGCGGACACTACTGGGGCCCCGGAACACCTGCGGCCCCTGGTGAAGCATCCAGGAAGGGTGCAGATCAATTTTGGGCCCCCTCCGAAATCGCAGCCTACTGCGGCCCACGAAGCCGCGGCCTCGATTAATTCGCGGGCCGACTCGTGGCACCGCCGCCGTATCGCGACGCCGCCGCTCTGTCCCTCGGCCCCTGCCCTCTGACACGCAGCGGGGTGGTCCTCCCCAGGCGGCCCCTGGCCCTCTCCACTGTCTCCAGGGGCCACAGCAAGCAGACACAAGGCTCCAAGGACCTAACAAGGACCACCTCACAAAGATCAGCCTCGCAGGGACCAGCAAACAGACAGCAACCTAAGAAGGACTGCAGCCTAACCAGGACCACCTCAAGATACCCGTACGGCAACACAACTACCCGCACGGCCACCACCACCACAACGGGTACGCCGCCACCACCAGAACGGGCCGCGACGAACAGGGACGCCTCCGCTCCAGCCCGTGGGGACGCTACCCCCACCCGTGAGGAGAAGCCACCAGCACGGACATGGTAAGCCACCACCAGAACGGTACCCCTGCTCCTCACCGTGTGCTGCACAGCCGCCCCCCGTGCCCCAACACCACACAGCCCTGTGCCCCGCCACGTGAGCCTGCCACGCGGCCTACAACACCCTACAACACCTACAGGCGCCAGAGCCTGCAGCTCCCACAGACGCCGGGCCCTACAGCACCCACATGCGCTGGCCCACAGCGCCTACAAGCGCTGGTGAGAGAGGGCGAAGCAGCCATCACCCCAGGACGCCGCCGCACCGCCGCTCTTCTGCAGTGTGAGGGGCAAGCAGCCATCACCCCCACCAAAGCTGCCACCACCAACACAGGGGATGCCACCAGCACCTAGAGGGATCCACAGCAGAGCACAAGGCTCCAAGGACCATCACAGGCAGCCTGCATGCCAGCACCACCACCCTGGAACCTCCACCTGGATCCTGAACCCTGCCAAGCAAGCCGCCGCAAGAGCACACGCAAGTTACAGCCACACAACACTCCTGATTTGATCACCCAGACACCATACACGCCGACCCCAACCCAGCTCGACCCAAAGGACAAGTAACAGTCGCACAACGCTCCAGATCCGCCCACCTAGAGACCATTCACACCAACCCCTAGCTCAAATTGACCAAAAGGCTAGAACCCTTGACATAAAACACCACAACGAGAGACCCCACTGCACGCCAGTCTGTCTCCAATCAAGCGCCCCTAGAAACCATCCATCCACACCCGATCCCCTCTCCCTACTCCCCTAAGCTCCAGCTACCAGAAGATACAGCGACGAGATACGCCACTGCACACTGGACTATCAACAGCCAAGCCTCCCACCACTCCTATCCGCCACCCCGAGCACCTCCCTAAAAAGCCTCTCCCACTCCTCCTTCTCATTTTCCTCTCCTCCGTTCCCAAAATCTACTCTCTCTATCCCTCTGCTCCTCCCAAACAACTGTATATAGTGTCCTCACTGCTTCCTTCGCCCATCTACGGCACACACCACATCCTCCTAATACTCCACTCTCCCACTGACCCGAACACCTCCACTGATAGATTTGCACGCTCCTGCACATACCGCTCCCATGCCACCTTTCTCACCCTTCTTCTCCTCTTAACCGCGGGGGACATCTCCACCACCTCGCTCACTCACACAGCACCCTCCTGCTTCCACGTCCTGCCGCAACCCCCTCAACCTAGTATCTGTCCCCCTGCTCCCTAAAACCACCCCCCCGTTTTCGTGTGCACTCCTGAACACCCGATCGGTGTGCAACAAGCTCACTGCCATCCACGACCTGTTTGTTTTCCGCTCCCTCAACCTCCTGCCGATCACGGAAACCTGGATCCAGGCCACTGATTCTACCTCCCCTGCAGCACTCTCCTATGGAGGTCTCACCTGGACCCACTCACCCAGACCCAACGGTCGTAAAGGTGGTGGGGTTGGTCTGCTCCTGTCACCACAGAGCACCTTCCGAGTCCTCCCTAACCCCCCCTCCCTATCCTTCTCCTCCTTCGAAGCCCACTGCATCCAACTATTCTCCCCAACCCCCCTGAAGATTGCCGTAATCTACCAGCCTCCTGGACCCGTATCCCGCTTTCCTGATGACTTTTCCTCCTGGTTACCCTTCTTTCTCTCCTCCGAGCTACCCACCATCATCCTTGGGGACTTCAACATCCCTGTCAACATTGACAACCCGGCCACATCCCTACTCCTCCACTTAACCTCCTCCTTTGCACTTGCACAGTGCATACAATCCACCCCCCATTCCGACGGAAATATCCTGGACCTTATCTTCTCCAACCGCTGCGCTCCCCACAACCTCACAAACATCCCCTTCCCTCTCTCCGACCACAACCTTATTACCTTCTCTATCTCCTCGTCCTCTAACGCCTACCCCTCCAAATGTCATACTACCACCAGACGAAACCTCCGCAACCTGAACCCTGCCCCCCTCCACTCTGTAGCTAATCAACTCCACGACAACATCCTCCCCCTGTCCTGCCCCGACCTGGCTATGACTGCCTATAACAATGCGCTGTCAACAGCCCTTGACTCACTAGCGCCTCTAACCACACGAAACATCAGACCCCAGCCGCTCCAGCCCTGGCAGACTGATCTCAAACGACACAGTCGTGCCCTGGAGCGACTATGGCGCAAAACCAGATCCCAACCAGCCTTCACCCGCTATAAATCTGCCTTCCTCACCTACACCTCCTCCCTTCACGCTGCCAAACAAGCCTACTTCCTGACCCTCATCAAGACCCTCTTCTCCAATCCTCGCTGACTCTTCTCCACTTTTAACTCTCTACTCTCTCCGCCCCCACCTCCACCCAGCACCTCACTCACCGCACTAGAGATTGCCAATCACTTCAAAAACAAGATTGACACAATTCGCAAGGACATCACCGCAGCTCACTCTCCCTCCAGACCCGCCCCCTCTCACACAACTACCCCCTCATCACCTCTCTCCCTCGACACAATACGCAGAGACTTTCCTAAGCTCTCACCTCAACGACAACAACCTCCTCGATCCCCTACAGTCTGGCTTCCGTCCCCTACATTCCACCAAAACCACCTTACTCAAACTCTCCAACGACCTTCTAACCGCCAAAGCTAATGGCCACTACTCAGTGCTCCTACTATTTGACCTCTCCGCAGCCTTCGACACAGTCGACCACCCCCTCCTCCTCAAAAAACTACACTCCCTCGGCCTCCGAGACTCCGCTCTCTCCTGGCTCTCATCCTACCTGTCACAACGCTCTTTCAGCGTTACCTATAACGTTACCACCTCCCCCTCACTCCTCCTCTCTGTTAGGGTCCCTCAAGGCTCCATCCTCGGGCCCCTTCTCTTCTCCATGTACACCTCCTCCCTTAGCCAACTCATACACTCTCACGGCTTCAACTATCACCTCTATGCCGACGACACACAAATCTATCTCTCAACCCCTCGCCTCACCCCCTCAGTCTCCGCCCGAATCACAAACCTACTAAACGACATATCAGACTGGATGTCGCTCCACTTCCTTAAACTGAACCTCTCCAAAACCGAGCTCCTAGTCTTCCCCCCAGCCCGCACACCACCCCCCATTGACTTCTCCATCACGTCCAAAAATGCCACTATCAGGCCCGCCCCGCAGGCCAGAGTACTTGGTGTCATTCTGGACTCCAAACTATCCTTCCAGCCCCAAGTCCAATCATTAACAAACTCATGCAGAGTCCACCTCCGCAACATCGCCAAAATCTGCACGTTCCTAACCCCAGAAACCACTAAACAGCTCATCCACTCCCTCATCATATCACGATTCGATTACTGCAACTCCCTCCTCACTGGCCTGCCTCGCCACAGGCTTTCCCCGCTTCAGTCGATCCTGAATACGGCAGCCAGACTCATTCACCTTACCAACTGCTCCGTTTCCGCCACCCCCCTCTGACAATCCCTCCACTGGCTTCCGATTGCACAACGGATCAAATTCAAAATCCTAACACTGACGTACAAAGCTGTCCAACATACTGCCCCAAACTACATCACCGACCTAATATCCAAGTACCACCCTACACGCACTCTCCGCTCCTCACAAGACCTCCTTCTCTCTATTTCCCTGGTCTCCTCCTCCCATGCCCGCCTCCAGGATTTCTCCAGGGTGTCACCCATCCTCTGGAACTCCCTGTCCCAACCTTTCAGACTATCACCTACTCTCCTCTTCTTCAGGCACACCCTGAAAACCCACCTCTTCAGGGAAGCCTACCCCACCCTCTGCTAATTTCCGACCTCTTCCACTCTTCCTACCACTCCATCCCCCACAGCTATCTCCTCCTGTACCACTCTCCCCTCCCTCCTAGATTGTAAGCTCGAAAGAGCAGGACCCTCAAACCCCTCGTGTATCGCATTGTATTGTATTGTTATTGTACTGTCGCATGTTCTGTCTCCCTTTACAATGTACAGCGCTGAGCGAACTGTTGGCGCTTTATAAATACTGTATAATAATAATAATAATACACTGCAATATTAGCTAAAATAACAAACTCAATACTCAAAGAAGCAAGGTCTTATTTATTTACAAAGTAAGTAAAACCCTAACAGAGAAATCTAAACCAATATTACAGAGTATGTAGGAACAATAGTAAAGATGATACGTTATGTAAGTTCATCCTCAAAGCTGAGTTTCTTTTAGCTGGTCCCACGTCAGTGTGGAAAGAGACCAGAAACATGGCCAACACTATATTTAAAGAGCCCTCTCAAGCACTAACCACACACACACCCTTGACCCGCCTGGAGTAGTTCTCCATCCAATGAGCAAGCGTCCATAACTCATAAGGGACTGCCATCATTCATTAGGAAGTGTAGGATTACTTCCAGAAGTAGGTCATCTCCACAAGGGGCACTGCTGTATTGCCGACAATGCTCCACCAGGGGGCTCTGCTGTATTGCCAACAATACTGGGACCCAGGTCAGTCACTTCTGGCTAGAAGCCATATCCTGTTGTTGGTGAGTCTAGGCTGAGGCTCTCTTATCTCCATGCCCCACCGTTAGGGGGTATGTGTGAACTGCCAGGACAAGGATTTTGGTATGCAGCCTTGTGTTACACCCATCCTGTCATAAATACTTGCTTCTCTTGACACTCAAAGATAACATTCAATAGGCCAAATAGTTCTTTGGCAACCAGGCAGTAAGACTCCATAAATATAAAAACAGGGTAAGTGAGCGCTAAAATAAATATAAGAACTAGCAGCGGCTGTGCACCAAAAAGGCACCATATAAGACCTTCAAAGGAACAAGATAAGAGGGGGTGCAGCGCTATAAAAGAATCCACAGTATTAGTAAAAGATATTACAATAGCAAATATAGTGACAATGTGCAAGTACAAAGGCCACTGAATGGTGGCTATAGAAGTGAAGGAAGTGTAAAATCAATAAATAAGTCCAAAACAGGAGTGCTGGTGAGATCTCAGATGATCCTCAGATGTCCAATATATGGAACCGTAAAGGCGGTGACAAGATATGTAAAGATTGCGCACTTACCAGATACGCAATCTTAATGCGCATAGAAAATAGAAACCCACTTCACATCTGGTGTCATCCAACTGGTCTAGTCAGATCTGGTCAAGTAACTCTCACTGCCTGGTGCTGCCACACTTAGAAGTAGCCTTTTGATAGATGTGGCTGCTCTGTGGACGTATCTGGTTCCCATAGGAACTCAAAAAGACAGAGAGGGCCACATAGTGCAGTATCCTTAGGATGTTTATTCCATATGCAGGCACATATACAACAAAAAAACGTACTGACAGATCAATACTGACCAAACGAATATGTAAGATGGCCACCGGGGCCCCTCGTGGCGCCGGTGGCATAGTGTCACACCTGCTGTAGCTCTCACTGATGCGTTTCGAGCGAGTGCTCGTAGTCATAGGGGTGCAGCTTACAGTGGCGGACACAAATGACACATTTAAATACGGGAGATGGCGAATGCGCCGTTTAACGCGCGCCATCTTCCCAGTGCTGAATGTCTGCGTGATGGGCGCCATCTTAGTGTAGGCAGACAGCACATAACAAGGATCACCAGGGAAAAAATGTGTTTTCGCAGAGACAGTTCTGCAATGCGGGCACACTAAACATGCTGATCTTAATAAAACTACAATTATCACTGTAGCCAACATCAAGTATGGACTTTAATATTCAGGTCCAGAGGTGGTCACAGTTCATATAATTTCCAATGTGGAAATGTAAGATATATATAAATAAAAATAAATACACCTGGTGATCCTATGTATAATGAGGCTGTATGTCAATAAATACAAGGATCAACAATAGATTAACGAATAAAATGAAAATTGATACACATTATATAATCAATCCAAAAATGAATATATGTCCATGAATGGATATTAAAATTACATGAACCTAAAAAACAATCTAAATATTAAATACTAAAATATAATCAAATAAAATGAAAATAAAAAATGTATAATATTAAAATGTATAATACTAAAACATGAATAGCTCATCCATCCAATTTAAAACAACTATAAATATATACATATGTGTAAAAACTCCTTTATATATCTACACACATGTATATATACATATATCAAGACTTCGCCATGACAACCAATAAAAATGGATAATATTAAATAAAATTGAAAATGATGTGCAATTCCAGATAATTCCTTGCGCAAAGTACGCATTACGGCACTAAGTACATCGCACTTTCAACACAGAACTTTAACTAAGGCAAGTAGAAACATTAGTGCTCCACCTCAAGTAGATTGTATGTGCTCTTCCCTCTTACCGTCTGCCTTCCTTTGTTATTTCTCCTCTCTCCAGCATGCTCTTGCTAACTCTCTTTGTTGCTATAATGCCCTCTCTTCTCAAACTCTCTCGTTTTCCTCTCCTCCCCACCACACACTCCCCACCCTCACTTCTGCCCTCTCAATATCACTGCACTTATCTCCTGCTCTCTCTTGGTCCACATAATGTCACCGCTACAAAAGCACTGCGGCATTTGCCCTCATATAAATCTCACTCCCACCTCACCTCCCTCACCCTCCTATTACTACTAACTTCTGGAGACCCTGGCCCTCTACCACCACACTCCAACCCACAGAAGCAACAGACTCCCCTCTCTGGCCGCAGCCGCAACCCTCACTCTCTCATCTCAATTCCCCTGCTTCCACACACCAACCCCTCCCTCCTATGTGCCCTCTGGAATGCCCGCTCAGCCTCTAACAAACTCTCTACTATCAATTACCTCTTTTTCTCACACTCCCTCAACCTTCTTGCTATTACTGAAACCTGGCTCCAGGATTCCTACTCTGTCTCCTCAGCTGCACTCTCCCAAGGCGGCCTCCTCTGGACTCACTCGCCCAGACCCAGCGGACGAAAAGGGGGTGGAGTCAGACTTCTTCTTTCCCCACAAAGCATGTTCCAGGTTTTTCCTACCTCTCCGTCTCTGTCCCTCCGCTCTTTTGAAATGCACTGTATTCATCTCTTTTCTCCTGTTTGTCTGAGGATCGCCCAGTTTCACGCTTTCTTGATGACTTTTCAGCATGGCTACCATACTTTCTCTCCTCTGAGATGCCTGCCATCATCCTTGGTGACTTTAACATCCCAGTCAATGTTCACACCCCTGCCACCTCTCAACTACTCAACCTAACTTCCTCTTTTAACCTAACACAATGGTTACAATCCACCACCCACTCCAATGGCAACACCCTTGACCTTGTATTCACCCACCTATGCACTCCCTGTAACCTCTCTAACACCCCTTTTCCTCTCTCTGATCACAACTTTATCAGCTTCACACTCTCCCTGCCTCCTACCTCCCATGCCTCCAACCAGCAAACCGTTACCTGTAGAAACCTTCATCACCTCAGCCCTGACCTTCTCCACTCAGCTACTGAGCGCCTCTATGATGAATTTGCACCCCTGTCCTGCCCAGAGCTGGCCACATCTGCCTACAACAACTATCTATCATCCTCCCTGGACGCTCCCTCTCCTCTTTCTACACGCAGAACCAGGCCGCGCCTGTCACAACCCTGGCAAACAGATGACACCAGAAGTCTCAAGAGATGCAGCCGCACTCTTGAGCGAGCATGGCGTAAAAATAAATCCCTGAAAAACTTTACCCTCTAGAAATCCGCTCTTCTCAAATACAACTCCGGCCTCCACGCTGCTAAGCAAACCTACTATAACACTCTCATCAAGACCCTCTCATCCAATCCTTGTCAACTCTTCTCTACCCTTAATTCCTTAATCCACCCCCCACTGCCTCCACCCACCAACTTAATTACTGCACAGGAGATTGCCAATCACTTCAAGAAGATCGACAGAATTCGTAATGAGATCTACAGTGTCAAACTTCCTCCTCTAACCAACATACCAGGTCCAACACCAAACTCTACACTCTCCTCCTTCGACCCTGTTACCACCAAGGAAGTTACCGATCTCCTTTCTAAGGCCCACTTCACCACCTGTCCCCTGGATCCTGTCCCCTCACGACTGTTGCAGCCTCCTTCCTGCTCTATCCTAAACTCTCTAACCCACATCTTCAACTTCTCACTCTCCATGGGCCCCCTTCCCTCCCCACTCAAACATGCACTGGTTAGCCCCATCCTCAAAAAACCCTTGCTGGACCCCACCAGTTTGAATAATTTAAGACCCATCTCCCTGCTCCCGTTTGCCTCCAAGCTTCTCGAGTGCCTTGTTCACAACCGTATGAACTGCTACCTCACCGACAACAACCTTCTTGATCCCCTACAGTCTGGCTTCTACCCACAACATTCCACAGAAACTGCCCTCCTAAAACTCACTAATGACCTACTAACTGCTAAAACCAACGGCCATTACTCCATACTCATACTCCTTGACCTTTCCGCTGCCTTTGAGACAGTCGACCACCCACTCCTCCTCAGTAAACTCCACTCCATCGGCCTCCGTGACTCTGCTTTCTCCTGGTTCTCCTCTTACCTTTCTCAGCACATTTTCAGTGTCACATTTAACTCCTCCTCCTCCGCTCCGCTTCCTCTCTCTGTTGGGGTACCCCAAGGTTCTGTTCTTGGGCCCCTCCTTTTCTCTCTCTATACATCCTCCCTGGGCCAACTGATAACCTCCCATGGCTTCCAATACCACCTCTATGCTGATGACACCCAGATCTATCTCTCCACTCCCCAGCTCACCCACTCAATCTCCTCACGTATCACAAATCTACTAAGCGACATATCAGCATGAATGTCACATCACTACCTTAAACTCAATCTTTCAAAAACTGAGCTTGTAATATTTCCTCCCCCCCCGATCCCCCACTTATGACTTTACCATTAAGATCAACAGCACTACCATTGGTCCTTCCCCTCATGCCAAGGTGCTAGGCTTAATCCTAGACTCTGACCTCTCCTTTGGGCCCCACATCCACTTACTGGCTAAGTCCTGCCGCCTCAACCTCCGGAACATTTCCAAAATCCGACCCTTCCTGACCAATGACACCACAAAACAACTTATCCACGCCTTGGTTATATCCCGCCTCGATTACTGCAACTCCCTCCTCACTGGTCTACCGTTACACAGGCTATCCCCCCTTCAGTCTATTATGAATGGTGCTGCTAGACTCATACACCTTACCAACCGATCAGCGACTGCTGCCCCTCTCTGCCAATCCCTCCACTGGCTTCTACTAACCCAACGTATAAAATTCAAAATACTAACCACAGCTTACAAAGCCATCCACAACACTGCCCCTAGCTACATCACCAACCTCATCCACAGATACCGCCCAAATTGCCCACTTTGCTCCTCCCATGATATCCTCCTCTCTAGCTCCCTCATCACCTCCTCCAGGACTTCACCAGAGCCTCTCCCATCCTCTGGAACTCCCTACCACAGCATGTTCGGTCAGCCCCCACCCTGTCTGCCTTTAGGCGATCTTTGAAAACTCAATCATCACCTTTTGTTTCACCTCCCCCTTCCTTTAGATTGTAAGCTCCATGAGCAGGGCCCTCCTATTCCTTCTGTACTGAAATGTATTGTAATTGTACTGTCTCCCTTATATTGTAAAGCGCTGCGCAAACTGTTGGCGCTATATAAGTCCTGTATAATAATAACATTCCTTTAGTGGTTAATCTATAAATGTCTATATTTAAAGTGTATCTCTAGGCAAAACCTTTTTCTTAATTTTAGACAAAGCAGGGAAGGATTAGACCTTCTGTCATATTTTCTCATTGAGTCTCCCTTGTGGAGACTCCCCCTTTATTTGTACTGGTGATCACTGTCACATAAAAAAAAATCCCAAATTTTAGAGCTTGTACCCAGAGCAAGAGGTGAGAGGTTATCTTCAAATGGGGACACCTGTGCGAGGGGCAGGTAATATGGGAATTCCCCTCACTTTGGGAAATTTCCACTTGCGTTCTCTTGCGCCCTTAGGACAGAAAATGAAGAGAAATTGGTAGAAAGATAAAATAAAAATAAAACAAATTGGGCTATACTCCAATTTTAACATAAAAATATGGGAGAGCAAATATGGGAATTCCCCTCACTTTGGGAAATTTCCACTTGCGTTCTCTTGCGCCCTTAGGACAGAAAATGAAGAGAAATTGGTAGAAAGATAAAATAAAAATAAAACAAATTGGGCTATACTCCAATTTTAACATAAAAATATGGGAGAGCGAATGTGTAGAAATATGAAGTCATTTACAAATGACTTTATAGAAAAGGTGCACTATCCTTTATTTTTTCCTTTTGGTAATTTGGTATTTTTTCCTTTTTGCACTATCCTTTATTTTTACTGGTCCTGGCTCGAAAAAGTCAATTGTAAGGGGTATCTATTTTCTGATATAATGTAGGTTTTTGAATCTGAAGGAAATGTGTTTGTATTGGGATAATCCATCTCTTGTCTGCAGTAGGATGAGAAGATATGAACAGACTGCTTCCAGGATGGAGGGCCAGGTGTCCAAAATTCTTGTTTATCAGCAAAATAGGTACACTTTGTAAGTGACTTAACACAGGGCCAGGTAATAGGTTTTGTCAGATTTTCCCTCACTTCTTTCACAGGGACAGGAAGTATAACCCGAATAAGAAATTACTTTTATACAAACATTTAATTTTCTTTTTTCTCAGTTTTTCATATTCAACTTTCTTGGGTTATTAAGAGTCACTAACCCCTATTGTGATGCAATATATAGGTCATTGACATGTAAAATTGGTCTTGACTAACTAAACAATTACTTAAGAAACAATTCAAATAATCGCAAGATTTAAATATCTCAAGTACAGCATTTTATAACACACATTAAAATAAGAAGAACAATAAAAATAGCTGAGAGAATAAAATAATGATATTTACCAATGTTCCAATATTGTGAAATATGTTAAAATCCTCAGATGTCTTCTTTTCCTGTCAAAACTCTCTTAAGAAAAAAATATCTGGCTGCTCAGCTTTCACCTAACATTATATACTAGGTATACACTGCCCCGCCTTTTAGGTGCTTAACACTTTACTTAACTAGAAAAAAAAATCTGCTAAAAGAAATGTAAAAGATGCTATGATCTTTTTACATATTAAGAGGTTCACTTCTAAAGGTGGAGTAAACATAGCAGCTTCTATCATGCAAATGTCAGCAGTGCAAGGCCCCTCTCTGAATTTAAATGAGACCTGTAAATTAGATGCAGGGGATGGAAAGGATGGGGGGAGAGGCTTTTTTTTACAATATAACACCTGTATCTGACTGTCTTATGAATTGCAAATTCCTTAAAACCCTAGACATGCCTGGTGTCACATACTGAGGGCTTTGTTCTGCCCCTACCCCTGCACATTAGTATGTCCAGTTTATTTATCTGCAGTAGAATCATCTATGCATTGGGATAGCCAAATCTAACAAAATTGTTTTGGATAGATAATGGCAGTCTATAGCATTAGTGAAAATAGAAATGGCTGTTCAAAAGCCCATATCAGGCAAAACAGGAAGTAAAGGAACATCTCATCACATCCTGCTATTTGAAGGGTTACTGCACTTTGCTTCTACCGAATAATGATCTGTAAATGAAATTGTCTTTATGCTTCTGTTACATGCTACACCTTACTATTCATTACCACTTCTTCATGAGATGTTATCAGCAACTATGGACCAAATCCAAGGATTTTACTAGCAAAACATTTTTGTGGGTTTGGTGCCACTGCAAAGGCATTTAAATGCAACAACTATCTCTATGTGCCATGGGTGAACTCCTTGCTTATTTTGTTTTCTTTGCAATGGTACATGCTGCACAGGCAGTATATTTTCCAGGAAAAAAACTGAGAAAATCGAAGGGAAATCTTTTATTCATTATAAAGTGGTAAGGAAACATACTTTGCTTATCTCTTACTCTATGATTTTGGAAATATGATACATCATAACTGTAAGGAAGGAAGTGCAAGTATACTATATGTTCACATTTTAATTTGTTCTGGTTTTGATAGAGAGACAACAAGCAGAAACATTAGGAATTTGAAGATGGAGTATAGACCCGAGTGATGTCCTGTTATACTGTCACAAGTCAGGTTCCAAAAAAAAAAAAAACCCAGCGCAGGAAGACTTAAGCCAGCAGAGGACTTTCACCTTCCACTTAAATTCAAGTTCAAGTTTCAGTTTAAATGTAGTCAAAGTTCAAGCTTAATATATCTGCAGAACAAACATAGGTAAATATTCCACATAACTACTCTGTAATTTAAAAATTACATTAGCCTTTGATGCTACCGTGGGAAACACTTTATCTTCATCATAACATGGTGGTTTTGATCTCTGTAGGTGCAATCCAGCCATTTTGCCCTTCATGTAATTTTGACCTGTGCTTTGTAAACTCCTCTGTGATTTCTAGAAGACTTTTTCCTTTGGTCTCTGGGAGGAAGAATCCAACGTACAAAGCTGTGCTGACACAAACAACCATAAACGGGATATAACAGAAGTGACCGAGGCCTTGCTGAAATGGAAAGGTAGCAATCAGTCAGCAGTAAAGTGCCAAATGTACTGAGCGCGATGTGTGAGGGAGGGAGTGTGATGTGTACCAAGAAACTACAAGGATTAGTGCATGAGTACTACATGGATACAAATAAGGTATAAGAGGGAAACTAGCTAGAAAATATACAAAGATGCATAGTAGAAGAGTGAGAGGAAGACTAAGGCAGCCCATAGGTGATCTGATTTTCTTTCCTTTCACTAGGTGTGGAAGGAAAGAAAAATGCTTGATTTCCCCATCAACATAGTCTATGTTGATGGGGGAATCCCTCCCGCAGTGCTATTGTGTTCTGCTAGCGGGGGGGGGGATTGGGGGGGGGGGCGTGAGGAGCCTTCCTGGCCAGCATAATACAACGGTTACTGCTACTGCTGAATCAGCCTAAGTCAATCCATGGATTAATCAGCCTACCCATACATGGATCAAAATGTGGGTATTCTCTACCGAATCAGCTGAATTTTGATCCATGTATGGCTGACTTAAGGATCTCTGCAGAGAAGATACAAAAGATAACCTAGCTGAATATAAAGAAGTATGACCAGACAATACAGAAACAGTGGTAGAGATATGCAACCATAAGATGAACTGTCATAAGTATGCTCAAAGAAAGTCAAAGACAAAAGAAAAATGTTTTTCATTGCTATTCACATGGGGATTTGAGAAAAGATGACTAGTCCTGTTCAGTACAAACAATACAAATAGTAAAATGTGAACCTGCTGGACCCAGTGCTCAGCTAGCACTATACCATGTAACATAATATCATGGTAATGCCAAAATGTAAGCTCACAAATGTATAGTGGTTACCATAATGATCCCTGCCACTCTAGAAAATGTGAAGTTTATATTTTTGAAAATCAACCTTAGTCCTATCAGTAATATAAATCATGATGTTCATATTTCATAAAATGGCAGGGAACACTCTGTGCACCAAAGACTCCCATCATCAACATTGTAAACATCTGGCCTCTGACATACTCTATTAAGTAAAATTATTAAACAAAATGTCTTGATACTGTGTTGTCATTTTATACTGTAAACTGCAAAAGCAGAAAGCAAACTGTAAAAAAAGAAAAGAAAAAAAAAGAATAAATATTGCTCACCACAATGAAGGGAAATGCTAGTCCAACAATAAACAGCATCATCCAGATGAGGGAACCGCAGATCATGTATGCAGCTGGCCGTGCCATTTGATCAAACATCTCTGCTGGCATGATTCCTGTGACCCCAGCTATTGTTCAAATAGAAGTAAGAAAATAGTGATTATTTGCTTCCAAATGATATATTTGTTATATACAACAATACAAGGAAAACAAAGCTATTAAGCTCCATTGACACAGCAAAAAAAAAGTTTACCTCATCATTAGAGATGAGCGAAGTATTCAAAAATTCGATTCGACAGATTCGGCGAATTCGTGGAAAATATTCGATTCGAGTCGAATATATTCGCTGTGAATTTAACTTAAAAAAGGGTGTTTCTAGGCTTCAGAGAGACTTAATATTAGTGCAGAACACTGTACCTTTAATTTAAATGCCCTTGGAGTCTGCTGGGGAAGAGAAATAATACTGTCAGTCAGTATGACATGCAGATGAGTGCCGTCGATCTTAGAATCACCGCACACTTCACTCATTTGGCCAGTCACGGGGCCAAAACCAGTGTTTGGAGCCACAGTGTGGCGGTGGAGGCAGCAGCAATGGGAGGCCATACAGCAACCTATGACAAAATGGAAACCAGCAGGAGTGTGAGGAGACCTGAAAGTGGCACATGGCAGAGTGGGAGCAATGGGAGGCGGTACAGGGACCCAGGTCACACTGTGGGCCCAGCAGCAGCGTGACCAGGCGGTACGGGGGCCCATGGCAGATTTGGGGCCTGGCAGCACCTATGGGAGGCCTGTAATCTGCCAGCAACCTATGACAAAATGGAAAACCGCAGGAGTGTGAGGAGACCTCAAAGTGGCACATGGCAGAGTGGGAGCAATGGGAGGCGGTACAGGGACCCAGGTCACACTGTGGGCCCAGCAGCAGCGTGACCAGGCGGTACGGGGGCCCATGGCAGATTTGGGGCCTGGCAGCACCTATGGGAGGCCTGTAATCTGCCAGCAACCTATGACAAAATGGAAAACCGCAGGAGTGTGAGGAGACCTCAAAGTGGCACATGGCAGAGTGGGAGCAATGGGAGGCGGTACAGGGACCCAGGTCACACTGTGGGCCCAGCAGCAGCGTGACCAGGCGGTACGGGGGCCCATGGCAGATTTGGGGCCTGGCAGCACCTATGGGAGGCCTGTAATCTGCCAGCAACCTATGACAAAATGGAAAACCGCAGGAGTGTGAGGAGACCTCAAAGTGGCACATGGCAGAGTGGGAGCAATGGGAGGCGGTACAGGGACCCAGGTCACACTGTGGGCCCAGCAGCAGCGTGACCAGGCGGTACGGGGGCCCATGGCAGATTTGGGGCCTGGCAGCACCTATGGGAGGCCTGTAATCTGCCAGCAACCTATGACAAAATGGAAAACCGCAGGAGTGTGAGGAGACCTCAAAGTGGCACATGGCAGAGTGGGAGCAATGGGAGGCGGTACAGGGACCCAGGTCACACTGTGGGCTCAGCAGCAGCGTGACCAGGCGGTACGGGGGCCCATGGCAGATTTGGGGCCTGGCAGCACCTATGGGAGGCCTGTAATCTGCCAGCAACCTATGACAAAATGGAAAACCGCAGGAGTGTGAGGAGACCTCAAAGTGGCACATGGCAGAGTGGGAGCAATGGGAGGCGGTACAGGGACCCAGGTCACACTGTGGGCTCAGCAGCAGCGTGACCAGGCGGTACGGGGGCCCATGGCAGATTTGGGGCCTGGCAGCACCTATGGGAGGCCTGTAATCTGCCAGCAAACTATGACAAAATGGAAAACCGCAGGAGTGTGAGGAGACCTCAAAGTGGCACATGGCAGAGTGGGAGCAATGGGAGGCGGTACAGGGACCCAGGTCACACTGTGGGCCCAGCAGCAGCGTGACCAGGCGGTACGGGGGCCCATGGCAGATTTGGGGCCTGGCAGCACCTATGGGAGGCCTGTAATCTGCCAGCAACCTATGACAAAATGGAAAACCGCAGGAGTGTGAGGAGACCTCAAAGTGGCACATGGCAGAGTGGGAGCAATGGGAGGCGGTACAGGGATCCAGGTCACACTGTGGGCCCAGCAGCAGCGTGACCAGGCGGTACGGGGGCCCATGGCAGATTTGGGGACTGGCAGCACCTATGGGAGGCCTGTAATCTGCCAGCAACCTATGACAAAATGGAAAACCGCAGGAGTGTGAGGAGACCTCAAAGTGGCAC
The DNA here is from genome assembly GCF_062004578.1 of Staurois parvus. Lineage (NCBI taxonomy): Eukaryota > Metazoa > Chordata > Amphibia > Anura > Ranidae > Staurois > Staurois parvus. The sequence goes on along the minus strand of NW_028318500.1, from coordinate 2,786,965 downwards.
ATGGCAGAGTGGGAGCAATGGGAGGCGGTACAGGGACCCAGGTCACACTGTGGGCTCAGCAGCAGCGTGACCAGGCGGTACGGGGGCCCATGGCAGATTTGGGGCCTGGCAGCACCTATGGGAGGCCTGTAATCTGCCAGCAACCTATGACAAAATGGAAAACCGCAGGAGTGTGAGGAGACCTCAAAGTGGCACATGGCAGAGTGGGAGCAATGGGAGACGGTACAGGGACCCAGGTCACACTGTGGGCTCAGCAGCAGCGTGACCAGGCGGTACGGGGGCCCATGGCAGATTTGGGGCCTGGCAGCACCTATGGGAGGCCTGTAATCTGCCAGCACCCTATGACAAAATGGAACACACCAGCAGTGTGAGGAGACCTGAAAGTGGCACATGTTTGGGGCATGATTCATGGCGGATTTAGTCAGTTGTGTCAGGAACTGGTGGTTTGAAATCCAGACTAATCCACGCCTGATTCATTTTCACAAACGTGAGTCTCTCCACACTTTGGGTGGACAGTCGTGTCCTCCGCGGAGTTACAATACCTCCTGCCGCACTAAACACGTGCTCCGATGCCACGCTACTGGCCGGGCATGACAGCCTTTCAAGGGCAAATTCAGCTAGTTGGGGCCAAAGGTCAAGTTTCGTTGCCCAGTAGTCAAGGGGATTGTCTACCTCGGTTGGCAGGGTGCTGTCCAAGTAGGCCTAAGCCTGTTGTTTGAGGTCCTGCTCCAGGTCCACCTGATGCTGCTGCTGCTGCTGCTGCGGCTGGTTAGTAGTTTCCTCACTGCGCTGGTGAAGAAAGCTACTCATCATCGACTGCAGACTGAGGCAGCCGCTGCTGGTGGAGCTGCCACTGCTCCTACCACCCCACCCCTCCCCTGCTGCCATGCCAGCGGAACGCGAGCGCACAGGGCCCACAGTGTCTGAGGATGGACGTTGGCGCAGAAAGGCAGAGACCAGCTGACTACATAGGTGGTTTTTATAGTACGTTATTTTGGCCTCCCTCTCAGCAGGTGTGAAAAAGGCCACCATTTTTGAACGGTAGCGAGGGTCCAACAAGGTGGACAGCCAAAAGTCATCCCTCTGTCTGATGGTTATTATTCGGCTGTCGCTACGCAAGCAACCGAGCATGCTATGGGCCATTTGTGCCAAGGAATGCGAGGGACTCCCTGCCTCCATCTCCACAGCATACTGCCACGGTGCGTCTGGGTCCTCTGTCTCCTCCTCCTCCTCCTCTCCCAGATGCTCCTGCTCCTCCACTCCTGTCCGCTGAGTGGAAAAACCACCCATTTCACTCAATAATTCCTGAGCACAAATGTCCTCCTCTACCTCCTCCTCTTCTTCCTGTCCTGCCCCCACAGGGGTCATGTGGCGTTGAGATCTGTGCGCCACGTCTACCGCACCCTGACCAGCCATTGTTAACAGCATTTGTTCCAGGACGTGCAACAGAGGAATGACGTCGTTCATCCCATAGTCCTGCCGACTCACGAATAGCGTGGCCTCCTCAAAGGGCCTGAGCAAGCGGCAGGTGTCACGCATGAGCTGCCAATGGCTGACATCTAAGTTACACAGGGGAGTACCTTTATCCGCTTGTAACATCAGGAAATCGGTGATGGCCTTTCGCTGCTCGTAAAGGCGGTCTAACATGTGTAGGGTTGAATTTCACCTTGTTGCAACGTCGCAGATCAGGCGATGCTGTGGAATTCCGTTCTGCCGCTGCAGCTCAAGGAGGGTGTGCTTTGCGGTGTAGGAATGGCTGAAATGCATGCAAAGTTTACGTGACATTTTAAGGATGTCTTGCAGTGGGATGGTGGATTTTAGGAACCGCTTGACAACCAGATTGAACACGTGAGCCATGCATGGCGCATGGCACAACCTTCCTTGACGCAGAGCAGACACCATGTTCTTTCCGTTGTCGGTCAACATGGTTCCGATTTTCAGTTTGCGCGGAGACAGCCATCTGTCGATTTCTCTGTTCATTACACTCAGAAGTTCCTCCCCTGTGTGACTACGTTCGCCAAGGCATACCAGGTGCAGCACAGCGTGACACCGTTGCGCCCTGCACATGTGATATGCCGGTCGGGTAATGGGACTTGGCACGGGGGTGGCGGCTGAGGACACGGCGGAAGAAGAGGTGGTAGAGGCGGACATGTTTGCTGGACCAAGGACGTGCAAACGTGGAGGCAAAAGCGTCGTGACCTGTCCAAGTTGCTGGTGCGGCTGTGCGGGCACCACGTTCACCCAGTGGGCCGTAAATGACATGTACTGTCCCTGACCGTAGTTACAGCTCCACACGTCGGCGCTGCCGTGCACTTTGGCAGAGACCGACATGCTCAAAGACTATCTCTATAACTACCACTTCCTTAAGTGTAATAAGTGACAAATTAGAAAAACCAATATACAACAAAACTTAATTCCCCATAGCACAAAGATAAAACCTTCACCCTTGAAGATTTAAATAACAGTGTAAAAATGTGCCAAAATTACATAAATGAATAAATAATTCACCTCATACAGTAACTATCAGTATTCAAAAAGAGCTTAAAAAATTCTAAAAATTGTTCAAAAAAATATGGAATAATTCAAAAAAGTGAGAAAAAGTCCCAAAAAAATTGTCCAAACAAAATTAATATAAGTTCAAACAAATTCCAAAAAATGTAAATATAAAATTGAAACTGAGAAATCCTTTTCAATCCTTCCTTTCTCACGATAAACCTCAAACAAAAGAAAATATCACATAGTGCATTATCTTTTTAATATAATAAATATTCGTGACAACACTCTGGTGATTATCCAATATAAAATATATTTTAAATTAATTAGTGTAAAAAGTGAACCAAGTGCATCAATTTAATTAAAAAATAAAAATATAAAATTAATTGGTGCAAAACACTGTGTACTGTGAATCACTCTTCCAGTGCTCCAAAAAACAAATCCACACTGTGCCACTTCTATTTATAGTAAGGAATATATACCCTTACCAACACTCCTCCAAAAACCTGCTTTCAATGATTATCCTATGGATAAGATCCTCCTAAAGTGCTCCCCCAGATTCCACTGTATTCAGGGCACTTATTCCAGCAGGATCTTCTATACCTCCATATTGATGGCACCATATAGATAAAGAGGATATGAGGGGCAAATAGTGTAATAACGCCAAAGTAAAGTGCAGAGAAACTTTATTAAAAACTGCTCACATTTCCAAAAGTTTAAAACCGCTTTAAATACCGTAGAAACCGCCAAGCTACCATCCAGGGAACATCCAGGGATCAACACACAGTCTTTATCCTCTTTTCCCTTTTGTAAAATGGCCGCCGGTCGACTTCCGGTTCCGGTATGCATACTTTACTTTGGCGTTATTACACTATTTGCCCCTCATATCCTCTTTATCTATATGGTGCCATCAATATGGAGGTATAGAAGATCCTGCTGGAATAAGTGCCCTGAATACAGTGGAATCTGGGGGAGCACTTTAGGAGGATCTTATCCATAGGATAATCATTGAAAGCAGGTTTTTGGAGGAGTGTTGGTAAGGGTATATATTCCTTACTATAAATAGAAGTGGCACAGTGTGGATTTGTTTTTTGGAGCACTGGAAGAGTGATTCACAGTACACAGTGTTTTGCACCAATTAATTTTATATTTTTATTTTTTAATTAAATTGATGCACTTGGTTCACTTTTTACACTAATTAATTTAAAATATATTTTATATTGGATAATCACCAGAGTGTTGTCACGAATATTTATTATATTAAAAAGATAATGCACTATGTGATATTTTCTTTTGTTTGAGGTTTATCGTGAGAAAGGAAGGATTGAAAAGGATTTCTCAGTTTCAATTTTATATTTACATTTTTTGGAATTTGTTTGAACTTATATTAATTTTGTTTGGACAATTTTTTTGGGACTTTTTCTCACTTTTTTGAATTATTCCATATTTTTTTGAACAATTTTTAGAATTTTTTAAGCTCTTTTTGAATACTGATAGTTACTGTATGAGGTGAATTATTTATTCATTTATGCTCAAAGACTGGCCCACCATCTCTTCTACATGTGAATGCAGGGCTGGCACTGCCTTTTGGGCGAAGAAATGACGGCTTGGCACTCTCCACCGCGGCACGGCACAAGCCATCATTTCTCGGAAAGGTGCTGAGTCCACCAGTTGGAAAGGGAGGGACTGCAGCACCAGCAACTTGGACAGGAGGACGTTCAGCTTTTGCACCGTCGGGTGCGTGCTCGCAAACTGTTGTCTCTTGGAAATGGATTCCAAGAAAGACTGCTGACGGAATCCGAGAAGAGGAGTAGCAGGAGAAGGAGCATCTGAACGAGCGGAAGATGCCAACGAGCGACAACTCCCCTCAGCAGAGGTGTTGGAGCCTTGACTGGCTGATAGAGGGCGATTGACGTCGGGTGACGGAGCAAGTAACGGAGCGGGTGATGGAGCGGGGGCTGGGGCAGGCAGAACCGCCGTATCTTTATCACGGTTTTCCCAGGCCACCGAATGGCGACGCTGCATATGCTGACGCAACGCTGTAGTCCCAACATGGGCCCCCTGGCCACGCTTGACTTTCTGGCCACATAGTCGACATACGGCTACGTTTACTTCCTCGGGCGGCTTGACGAAAAATTGCCACACCACCGAGTAGGAAACTTTGCCCCCGCTACTCCTCACTGGCTGACTGCTACTTCCTCCGTGCGCACCGGCACCACTACTGGCCGTGGTGGTAGGCTGCAGTGGAGCTGGTGCTCTACTCCGTGGCCGTTTGGCTCCACTGACACTGCTGCGACCCTGCTGCCTCCTGGGCAACCCACCGACTGTTTCGCTCGCTGCCAAGCTGGCACCCTCTTCTCCTGATGATGCGGAAGAAATTACCTGATGACGACGAGGCTGCCAAGTGCGATCAACCTCCTCATCATCAAGTAGGGTCTCCGCCTCACTACTAGCCCCCTCGGCTGCGTCTGGGTCAGGAGACAGACCTGTCTCTAGACCGGCTACCGAGCCACTCTCCTCGCCAGTACTTCTTCGCCTGGCTGCTGAAAAGGCGGATGTCTCCCCCCGTTCCTGACCGCCCTCTGTTAGCTCTTCCTCACTGTACAGTGGGGCTGAGCCCACAGCATGCGATACTTCGCTTGGTGAGGGAACAGCAAAGGACAGGGGCAGGTAGAGGACACGTGATTTCAGTGGGCTTGCTCCCGGGCCATGCCAACTAACGGTTGTGTCTGACGTACCCACCGACCGTTGGCTGTAGGTGTCAGAGGTGACCTGGGAAGAGGAAGACGATCGAGCCAACCAATCAATGACGGCAGGGTTGTCGGTGGAGACACGACCGCTGGATGACACCGGGGGCACTGGCCTCTGGCTGCGAATAGTGCTGCCTCGACCCCTTCCTCTGCTGCCACGTCTGCTCGTTCCTAAAACATTGCCTCCTCTGCCACTCCTCTGCATGTTGTCTGACATACTCTTTAATTCAACGATTCTGTGTCCCTGAGTAACAATTCTGTGTCCCTGAGTAACAATTCTGTGTCTGTCCCTGAGTAACAATTCTGTGGCCCTAAGTAACGGTTCTGTGGCCCTCAGTAACAATTCTGTGTCCCTGAGTAACGTTTCTGTGGCCCTAAGTAACGGTTCTGTGGCCCTCAGTAACAATTCTGTGTCCCTGAGTAACAATTCTGTGTCTGTCCCTGAGTAACAATTCTGTGGCCCTAAGTAACGGTTCTGTGGCCCTCAGTAACAATTCTGTGTCCCTGAGTAACAATTCTGTGGCCCTAAGTAACGGTTCTGTGGCCCTCAGTAACAATTCTGTGTCCCTCAGTAACAATTCTGTGTCTGTCCCTGAGTAACAATTCTGTGGCCCTAAGTAACGGTTCTGTGGCCCTCAGTAACAATTCTGTGTCCCTGAGTAACGTTTCTGTGGCCCTAAGTAACGGTTTTGTGGCCCTCAGTAACAATTCTGTGTCCCTGAGTAACAATTCTGTGTCTGTCCCTGAGTAACAATTCTGTGGCCCTAAGTAACGGTTCTGTGGCCCTCAGTAACAATTTGGTGTCCCTGAGTAACAATTCTGTGGCCCTAAGTAACGGTTCTGTGGCCCTCAGTAACAATTCTGTGTCCCTCAGTAACAATTCTGTGTCTGTCCCTGAGTAACAATTCTGTGGCCCTAAGTAACGGTTCTGTGGCCCTCAGTAACAATTCTGTGTCCCTGAGTAACGTTTCTGTGGCCCTAAGTAACGGTTCTGTGGCCCTCAGTAACAATTCTGTGTCCCTGAGTAACGTTTCTGTGGCCCTAAGTAACGGTTCTGTGGCCCTCAGTAACAATTCTGTGTCCCTGAGTAACAATTCTGTGTCCCTGAGTAACAATTCTGTGGCCCTAAGTAACGGTTCTGTGGCCCTCAGTAACAATTCTGTGTCCCTGAGTAACAATTCTGTGGCCCTAAGTAACGGTTCTGTGGCCCTCAGTAACAATTCTGTGTCCCTCAGTAACAATTCTGTGTCTGTCCCTGAGTAACAATTCTGTGGCCCTAAGTAACGGTTCTGTGGCCCTCAGTAACAATTCTGTGTCCCTGAGTAACGTTTCTGTGGCCCTAAGTAATGGTTCTGTGGCCCTCAGTAACAATTCTGTGTCCCTGAGTAACGTTTCTGTGGCCCTAAGTAACGTTTCTGTGGCCCTCAGTAACAATTCTGTGTCCCTGAGTAACAATTCTGTGTCTGTCCCTGAGTAACAATTCTGTGGCCCTAAGTAACGGTTCTGTGGCCCTCAGTAACAATTCTGTGTCCCTGAGTAACGTTTCTGTGGCCCTAAGTAACGGTTCTGTGGCCCTCAGTAACAATTCTGTGGCCCTCAGTAACAATTCTGTGTCCGAGTAACAATTCTGTGTCTGTCCCTGAGTAACAATTCTGTGGCCCTAAGTAACGTTTCTGTGGCCCTCAGTAACAATTCTGTGTCCCTGAGTAACAATTCTGTGGCCCTCAGTAACGGTTCTGTGTCCCTCAGTAACAATTCTGTGTCCCTGAGTAACAATTCTGTGTCTGTCCCTGAGTAACAATTCTGTGGCCCTAAGTAACGGTTCTGTGGCCCTCAGTAACAATTATGTGTCCCTCAGTAACAATTCTGTGGCCCTAAGTAACGGTTCTGTGGCCCTCAGTAACAATTCTGTGTCCCTCAGTAACAATTCTGTGTCTGTCCCTGAGTAACAATTCTGTGGCCCTAACTAACGTTTCTGTGGCCCTAAGTAACAGTTCTGTGGCCCTCAGTAACAATTCTGTGTCCCTGAGTAACGTTTCTGTGGCCCTAAGTAACAATTCTGTGGCCCTCAGTAACAATTCTGTGTCTGTCCCTGAGTAACAATTCTGTGGCCCTAACTAACGTTTCTGTGGCCCTAAGTAACAGTTCTGTGGCCCTCAGTAACAATTCTGTGTCCCTGAGTAACGTTTCTGTGGCCCTAAGTAACAATTCTGTGGCCCTCAGTAACAATTCTGTGTCTGTCCCTGAGTAACAATTCTGTGGCCCTAACTAACGTTTCTGTGGCCCTAAGTAACAGTTCTGTGGCCCTCAGTAACAATTCTGTGGCCCTGAGTAACGTTTCTGTGGCCCTAAGTAACAATTCTGTGGCCCTCAGTAACAATTCTGTGTCTGTCCCTGAGTAACAATTCTGTGGCCCTAAGTAACGGTTCTGTGGCCCTCAGTAACAATTCTGTGTCCCTGAGTAACAATTCTGTGGCCCTAAGTAACGGTTCTGTGGCCTTCAGTAACAATTCTGTGTCCCTCAGTAACAATTCTGTGTCTGTCCCTGAGTAACAATTCTGTGGCCCTAACTAACGTTTCTGTGGCCCTAAGTAACAGTTCTGTGGCCCTCAGTAACAATTCTGTGTCCCTGAGTAACGTTTCTGTGGCCCTAAGTAACAATTCTGTGGCCCTCAGTAACAATTCTGTGTCTGTCCCTGAGTAACAATTCTGTGGCCCTAACTAACGTTTCTGTGGCCCTAAGTAACAGTTCTGTGGCCCTCAGTAACAATTCTGTGTCCCTGAGTAACGTTTCTGTGGCCCTAAGTAACAATTCTGTGGCCCTCAGTAACAATTCTGTGTCTGTCCCTGAGTAATAATTCTGTGGCCCTAAGTAACGGTTCTGTGGCCCTCAGTAACAGTTCTGTGTCCCTGAGTAACAATTCTGTGTCCCTGAGTAACAATTCTGTGGCCCTAAGTAACGGTTCTGTGGCCCTCAGTAACAATTCTGTGTCCCTGAGTAACAATTCTGTGGCCCTAAGTAACGGTTCTGTGGCCCTCAGTAACAATTCTGTGTCCCTCAGTAACAATTCTGTGTCTGTCCCTGAGTAACAATTCTGTGGCCCTAAGTAACGGTTCTGTGGCCCTCAGTAACAATTCTGTGTCCCTGAGTAACGTTTCTGTGGCCCTAAGTAATGGTTCTGTGGCCCTCAGTAACAATTCTGTGTCCCTGAGTAACGTTTCTGTGGCCCTAAGTAACGTTTCTGTGGCCCTCAGTAACAATTCTGTGTCCCTGAGTAACAATTCTGTGTCTGTCCCTGAGTAACAATTCTGTGGCCCTAAGTAACGGTTCTGTGGCCCTCAGTAACAATTCTGTGTCCCTGAGTAACGTTTCTGTGGCCCTAAGTAACGGTTCTGTGGCCCTCAGTAACAATTCTGTGGCCCTCAGTAACAATTCTGTGTCCGAGTAACAATTCTGTGTCTGTCCCTGAGTAACAATTCTGTGGCCCTAAGTAACGTTTCTGTGGCCCTCAGTAACAATTCTGTGTCCCTGAGTAACAATTCTGTGGCCCTCAGTAACGGTTCTGTGTCCCTCAGTAACAATTCTGTGTCCCTGAGTAACAATTCTGTGTCTGTCCCTGAGTAACAATTCTGTGGCCCTAAGTAACGGTTCTGTGGCCCTCAGTAACAATTCTGTGTCCCTCAGTAACAATTCTGTGGCCCTAAGTAACGGTTCTGTGGCCCTCAGTAACAATTCTGTGTCCCTCAGTAACAATTCTGTGTCTGTCCCTGAGTAACAATTCTGTGGCCCTAACTAACGTTTCTGTGGTCCTAAGTAACAGTTCTGTGGCCCTCAGTAACAATTCTGTGTCCCTGAGTAACGTTTCTGTGGCCCTAAGTAACAATTCTGTGGCCCTCAGTAACAATTCTGTGTCTGTCCCTGAGTAACAATTCTGTGGCCCTAACTAACGTTTCTGTGGCCCTAAGTAACAGTTCTGTGGCCCTCAGTAACAATTCTGTGTCCCTGAGTAACGTTTCTGTGGCCCTAAGTAACAATTCTGTGGCCCTCAGTAACAATTCTGTGTCTGTCCCTGAGTAACAATTCTGTGGCCCTAACTAACGTTTCTGTGGCCCTAAGTAACAGTTCTGTGGCCCTCAGTAACAATTCTGTGGCCCTGAGTAACGTTTCTGTGGCCCTAAGTAACAATTCTGTGGCCCTCAGTAACAATTCTGTGTCTGTCCCTGAGTAACAATTCTGTGGCCCTAAGTAACAGTTCTGTGGCCCTCAGTAACAATTCTGTGTCCCTGAGTAACGTTTCTGTGGCCCTAAGTAACAATTCTGTGGCCCTCAGTAACAATTCTGTGTCTGTCCCTGAGTAACAATTCTGTGGCCCTAACTAACGTTTCTGTGGCCCTAAGTAACAGTTCTGTGGCCCTCAGTAACAATTCTGTGTCCCTGAGTAACGTTTCTGTGGCCCTAAGTAACAATTCTGTGGCCCTCAGTAACAATTCTGTGTCTGTCCCTGAGTAACAATTCTGTGGCCCTAACTAACGTTTCTGTGGCCCTAAGTAACAGTTCTGTGGCCCTCAGTAACAATTCTGTGGCCCTGAGTAACGTTTCTGTGGCCCTAAGTAACAATTCTGTGGCCCTCAGTAACAATTCTGTGTCTGTCCCTGAGTAACAATTCTGTGGCCCTAAGTAACGGTTCTGTGGCCCTCAGTAACAATTCTGTGTCCCTGAGTAACAATTCTGTGGCCCTAAGTAACGGTTCTGTGGCCCTCAGTAACAATTCTGTGTCCCTCAGTAACAATTCTGTGTCTGTCCCTGAGTAACAATTCTGTGGCCCTAACTAACGTTTCTGTGGCCCTAAGTAACAGTTCTGTGGCCCTCAGTAACAATTCTGTGTCCCTGAGTAACGTTTCTGTGGCCCTAAGTAACAATTCTGTGGCCCTCAGTAACAATTCTGTGTCTGTCCCTGAGTAACAATTCTGTGGCCCTAACTAACGTTTCTGTGGCCCTAAGTAACAGTTCTGTGGCCCTCAGTAACAATTCTGTGTCCCTGAGTAACGTTTCTGTGGCCCTAAGTAACAATTCTGTGGCCCTCAGTAACAATTCTGTGTCTGTCCCTGAGTAATAATTCTGTGGCCCTAAGTAACGGTTCTGTGGCCCTCAGTAACAATTCTGTGTCCCTGAGTAACAATTCTGTGTCCCTGAGTAACAATTCTGTGGCCCTAAGTAACGGTTCTGTGGCCCTCAGTAACAATTCTGTGTCCCTGAGTAACAATTCTGTGGCCCTAAGTAACGGTTCTGTGGCCCTCAGTAACAATTCTGTGTCCCTCAGTAACAATTCTGTGTCTGTCCCTGAGTAACAATTCTGTGGCCCTAAGTAACGGTTCTGTGGCCCTCAGTAACAATTCTGTGTCCCTGAGTAACGTTTCTGTGGCCCTAAGTAATGGTTCTGTGGCCCTCAGTAACAATTCTGTGTCCCTGAGTAACGTTTCTGTGGCCCTAAGTAACGTTTCTGTGGCCCTCAGTAACAATTCTGTGTCCCTGAGTAACAATTCTGTGTCTGTCCCTGAGTAACAATTCTGTGGCCCTAAGTAACGGTTCTGTGGCCCTCAGTAACAATTCTGTGTCCCTGAGTAACGTTTCTGTGGCCCTAAGTAACGGTTCTGTGGCCCTCAGTAACAATTCTGTGGCCCTCAGTAACAATTCTGTGTCCGAGTAACAATTCTGTGTCTGTCCCTGAGTAACAATTCTGTGGCCCTAAGTAACGTTTCTGTGGCCCTCAGTAACAATTCTGTGTCCCTGAGTAACAATTCTGTGGCCCTCAGTAACGGTTCTGTGTCCCTCAGTAACAATTCTGTGTTCCTGAGTAACAATTCTGTGTCTGTCCCTGAGTAACAATTCTGTGGCCCTAAGTAACGGTTCTGTGGCCCTCAGTAACAATTCTGTGTCCCTCAGTAACAATTCTGTGGCCCTAAGTAACGGTTCTGTGGCCCTCAGTAACAATTCTGTGTCCCTCAGTAACAATTCTGTGTCTGTCCCTGAGTAACAATTCTGTGGCCCTAACTAACGTTTCTGTGGCCCTAAGTAACAGTTCTGTGGCCCTCAGTAACAATTCTGTGTCCCTGAGTAACGTTTCTGTGGCCCTAAGTAACAATTCTGTGGCCCTCAGTAACAATTCTGTGTCTGTCCCTGAGTAACAATTCTGTGGCCCTAACTAACGTTTCTGTGGCCCTAAGTAACAGTTCTGTGGCCCTCAGTAACAATTCTGTGTCCCTGAGTAACGTTTCTGTGGCCCTAAGTAACAATTCTGTGGCCCTCAGTAACAATTCTGTGTCTGTCCCTGAGTAACAATTCTGTGGCCCTAACTAACGTTTCTGTGGCCCTAAGTAACAGTTCTGTGGCCCTCAGTAACAATTCTGTGGCCCTGAGTAACGTTTCTGTGGCCCTAAGTAACAATTCTGTGGCCCTCAGTAACAATTCTGTGTCTGTCCCTGAGTAACAATTCTGTGGCCCTAAGTAACGGTTCTGTGGCCCTCAGTAACAATTCTGTGTCCCTGAGTAACAATTCTGTGGCCCTGAGTAACGTTTCTGTGGCCCTAAGTAACAATTCTGTGGCCCTCAGTAACAATTCTGTGTCTGTCCCTGAGTAACAATTCTGTGGCCCTAACTAACGTTTCTGTGGCCCTAAGTAACAGTTCTGTGGCCCTCAGTAACAATTCTGTGTCCCTGAGTAACGTTTCTGTGGCCCTCAGTAACAATTCTGTGGCCCTCAGTAACAATTCTGTGTCTGTCCCTGAGTAACAATTCTGTGGCCCTAACTAGCGTTTCTGTGGCCCTAAGTAACGATTCTGTGTCCCTGAGTAACAATTCTGTGGCCCTAAGTAACAGTTCTGTGGCCCTCAGTAACAATTCTGTGTCCCTCAGTAACAATTCTGTGTCTGTCCCTGAGTAACAATTCTGTGGCCCTAACTAACGTTTCTGTGGCCCTAAGTAACAGTTCTGTGGCCCTCAGTAACAATTCTGTGTCCCTGAGTAACGTTTCTGTGGCCCTCAGTAACAATTCTGTGGCCCTCAGTAACAATTCTGTGTCTGTCCCTGAGTAACAATTCTGTGGCCCTAACTAGCGTTTCTGTGGCCCTAAGTAACGATTCTGTGGCCCTCAGTAACAATTCTGTGTCCCTGAGTAATGTTTCTCTGTCCCTAAGTAACGTTTCTCTGTCCCTAAGTAACGTTTCTCTGTCCCCAAGTGGCCCTAACTCTGTCCCTAATACAGAGCGGTCTGCCTCTCTTGAATGACTGGAGGCAAATGAAGAATTCTAAAATGGCCGCCATTTATAGCTCGACCATTACACAGTGCTGGCTGGCTGGCTGCTGATTGGCTAATGCGATCACATGTCATTAAGGAATGCATTATGGGTCAGCGCGCCTTGTCTGCGCGCCTTCCCAGACATCCCCGCTCCGTCGCCGCACATGTCGCCGCCATTTTAGGAAAAATTTCGATTCGCGCATCCGAAGTATGCTATTTTTCGGATTCGGCGCGAATCGAAAATTTTCCAATATTCGAAACGAATTCCACTTCGCCTACTTCGATTCGCTCATCTCTACTCATCATAACAATGATGAAGCACAATAAAAATCCATATCACATTCAGAATAAAACATGGAACAGAGAAGCTGAACGTCATATAAACCATATAAAACGAAAATAATATGGATCAGAAATACATGAGAGTAACAAAACAGTATAAACATAAAAGATTTATCAACACCATCCATGGAAAAAGGGTCACAGCAAAGAAGAGTATAATTTGGAAACCCATATATCCCATTTAGTAGGAAAAATTAGCTACTTTGTCATGTAAAGTATAGAAAATTCTTTCCTTTAACATGATAGAGTCTATTTTAGAATAGTTATGGAAAGTGATAACTGAAGATTTACAATGTAAGGCTATGGCCCATAGAGCAGCAACACAAATGGTGTGGATGAGTTTTTCCTTATGGCGCAGAGCCCTTGGGATGGGTGGAAATATGAGGCACATCGAGAGAGTCAACTGTATGGTGTTACCTGAAACAGTGGAGGCAATTTCAGAAATGTTACGCCACACTGGTTGCTTTTTGTCGCTAGAACAGAAAATGTGAACCAGTGAACTCCTGAATGGACAGCCCCTAAAGCATACAGTTGTGCTCAAGAGTTTGCATACCCTGGCAGGAATCATAAAAGGTTGGCATTGATAAAATATGACTGATCATGCCAAAAAACTGTCTTTTATTTAAGATCATATGAATCCATTTATTATCACATAGTTGTTTGGCTCCTTTTTAAGTTATAATGATAACAGAAATCGCCCTGATAAAAAGTTTACAGGCCCTGGATCTGTGAAGTGGTGTCCCTGTGCTTGACAGCAAATGGCTGACAAAATACCAGGGGCCAGGACACAATTTCTAGTTGCCATGGCGACCTAGCACCTGGGATTTGTCAAGTCCTGTGCTATATTATATTTACAAGATGCTCTCTGCTAGCCCAATTAAACTGCTACCAAATTACACCCAAAAAGGGGTTATTTTCTGAGACCTCTGTGACTATAAAGTACTGTGACGTCATAGTGTTCTTTGGAAAATCGCTCTACTTCTGAGCGCCGGGAGGAGGACATTAGAACTGGCCACATGTCACATCTGCACCACTATAGAAAACTATATTTCTCATGATGCTAAGGGAAATATAAAACATGATGGGCGCATGTGCAGGCTGAGATGAGGGCAGAACTGAGGGCTTTGAACAGAGCTGAGGCATGGATGCAGTTAAAGTGAGTGGATCAGACCAGGAGTCTGGGACTCCTGGGTCCTCGGTCTTATGTAATGGAAGTTAAGGGGAAAGACTACCGTAAACCACTAAAGAAAGGATGATTATATCACTACCTGGATAGCAATTAATAGAAAGACAAAAATTTTACTGAAAGGTACGAATGCACCTTTACAACGATGCATTAATATTTCTACCTGGAGTTCTGCATTAAAGTCTAAATAGAGAATTTCATGATAAATGAACAACTGAAGAGCAATATCTTAGATTCTAATAACAAATTCTTGTAAGTCTAAGAGCCCTGGATCACATACGCTCATCCGTAAATTCATATCTCCAGCCTTACTAACTACAAAAGACAGTCAAATATGACAGATTGGGAGCCGAACCCAAGCTCCAGCTACCATTCTTTTCTTGCTCTCTCCCCCTTTATTTCCTTCCCCCCCTTTTCCCTGAAATTTAAAATGCAATACATGGTCATTGTTGCCAATCACTATTAAAGTAATTCGATCGCGATACTTTAGTACTGAAATCTACCAGGGCCTGCACGTGCTTCTCTTTTTTGAAACAGTGAACTAGTACCCTCAAATCAACTGTGCTTTATTATAGAAAGCACTCTTAGTTTTGTTCTTAGGTTGAAACACTCCTAGTCACCCTACAGGCTAGAGGGAATGAAGGGTGGACAAAAGGAGAAGACCATGGCGCAAGCATTAAAGCCGTGGTTCCTGTTTCAGATAATAAAGGACTTCTGATTACTCATGGTACAGAAGCACTAACTAAATCAAACAGAGTTATGAAGTCCTTGAACGTTTCCTGTACACAAGTCATATGGGTGGTTTAAAACCAATGAGAAGGCTAAAGGTACACTTTCAGAAGAACTCATCTTTTAAATCTTCCTTACATTTTTCTGTTATATCCTAACTGTCATGACAGTGAAGTCAGCTGATGTAAAAACAGACTATTTGGAAATAAATCAGGGTCATTGTACTAAAAGAAAAGTTTTCACCAATGAGAGTTAAAACGTAACATCAACATTTATAGCTTTTTATATACCTGGACCAATGCCAAAGCTCAAGATGTAAGCAAAAATGCAGACCATGCTAAGGTATGGCATCCAGCTGACTTTTTCCTGTAAAACAGAAAATTGAATTTACAAATTAACCTTTTAGGGTCACTTTAAACATAAACATTTTTTTTGTTGCAATTTTACAGTCAATCATGCTCTGTTTACCATCCAGTTAAAGCAGAACTAAACCCTTCTATTCTGTTACAGCCAAGGAAGCTACCATCTTAGCATCTGTTATTGTTACCATCATACAGGATTTATATAGCGTCAACAGATTGCGCAGCGCTGTATAATGTGAGGGAAAACAGTACAGTCACAATACAATTCAATACAGGAGGAATCAGAGGGCCTTGCTCGTTAAAGCTTACAACCTAAAAGGGGAGGGTCAAGTGATACAAAAGGTAATAATTATGGGGGATGAGCTGATGGAGAAAATACATGTAGGATAAGCTTCTCTGAAGAGAAAAGATTTAGGAATGGCCTAAAAGTGGACAGAGTAGGAGATAAATGAGACAGATTGGGGTAGGGAATTCCATACGATGGGAGAGGCTTGCGATAAGTCTTGGAGGCAAGCATGGGAGGAGGTGACAAGGGAACTAGAAAGCAGGAAGTCTTGGGAGGAAAAAAGAGAGCAATTTGGTTGTATTTGGAGACTAGGTAAGTGATGTAGCTGGGGGCCGAGTAGTGGATGGCTTTGTAAGTTGTTGTTAGTATTTTGAATTTAATTCATTGGCTTAGTGACAGTCAATACAGGGATTGGCAGAGAGGGGTGGTAAACACTGATCGGTTGGTAAGGTGGGTAAGGTGGGTAAGGTGGATGAGCATGGCAGAGGCATTCATGATGGATTGGAGGGGGGGGATAGCTTATGTAAAGGTTAACCAATGAGGAGGGATTTGCAGTAATCAAGGCGAGAGATAACCTAGGAGTGAATTAGGAGCTTTGTGGTGTCATTGGCTAGGAAGGGGCATATTTTGGAGATGTTTCAGAGCTTGAGACGGCAAGCATTCAAAAGTGATTGGATGTAGGGCCAAAAGGAGAGTTCCCAGTCCAGGATTACACCTAGAACCCTGGCATGCGGGGACAGGTTGATGGTTGTGCCACTGATCTTGACAGAGAGGTCAGAGGAAGGGTCACTTGGGGAATGAAATATTACGAGCTCGGTTTTAGGTAGATTGAGTTTCAGGAAGTGGTGTGACACCCAGGCTGACATGTCGGTTAGTAAGTAACTGATGTGTGAGGAGACTGATGTTGTAAGCTGAGGGGTAGAGAAATAAATTTGGGTGTCGTCAGCATAGAAATGATATTGAAAGCCATGGGAGGCTATCAGTTGACCCAGAGAGGAGGTGTAGATGGAGAATAGGAAAGGTCAAAGAGCAAAACCTTGGGGGACTCCAACAGAGAAAGGAAGAGGAGAGGAAGAAGTAGAACTGTGAGTGACACTGAAGGTGCGGTGGGATAGGTAGGATGAGAACCAATGAACAGAATAGTCATGGAGACCAAAGCAGTAAAGTTATTTGAAGAGGAGGGGGTGGTCAATTGTATCAAAGGCAGCCAATAGGTTCAGAAGTAGGAGTACAGAATAGTGTTGTCAGGGAGCGAGGAGCCAGACACACAAGGAGGTGCGATTAAAGGTAGGTTTATTTACACAGAAACAAGGCAAAAGTCTATGCAAGTCCGACAGCAACAGCGGATGACTTGGTAGGACAGAAGTTCTCCTGCCGAGGTCGTCTTCCAGGATAATCAAGCCAAGAACCAGCGGGAATCGTAGCCAAAGCCGGAGTCAGAAGCCAGGAAGAATGGTCGCCAGAGCCGGGGTCTGAAGCCAGGAAGAATGGTCACCAGAGCCGGGGTCAGAAGCCAGGAAGAATGGTCGCCAGAGCTGGGGTCAGAAGCCGGGAGGAGTCTTAGCCAAAGCCGAGTCGGTATCCAGGAGAGCAAAGAGTTAACCGAACAGGAGCTTGCTGCTGTGCAACAGACAGGACACGAATGCAATGGACAGCTGCAAACAGCAGACTTAAATGTGATAAGCTGCCAACTCCTGGGAGGAGCCGCAGAGGGCTGAAAGCATAAAGGATCCCACAATGCTTTGCAGACCTAAGATGGATGCCAGTACATGGAGCAGCACAAGCCCTGAGGAAAGGTAGGACCTTGATAGTACCTCCTCCTCAAGGGCCCCTCCGTGGCTCAACATAAGGCTTCTGGGGAAAGCGGGCGTGAAAAGCGCGGAGGAGGGTGGGAGCATGAACATCCGCGGAAGGAACCCAGGAACGCTCCTCGGGACCATAACCACGCCAATGGACCAGGAACTGCACCCGACCGTGGACCAACTGAGAGTCCAGGATGCGGCTCACCTCATACTCCTCATGACTGTCAACCCGGATAGGACGGAGCTGAGGCAGTAAAGCGATTGAAGACCAGAGGCTTCAACAGGGATACGTGGAAGACATTGGAGATACGCATCCCAGGAGGAAGAGCAAGGGCATAGGCAAACGGGTTCACCCTGCGGAGGATGCGGAAAGGACCAACAAAACGGGGAGCCAGTTTTGGTGTGGGCACCAGAAGATTGAGGTTACGAGTGGACAACCACACCCGATCTCCGACCTCGTATGAAGGAGTGGGCAACCGTCTACCATCAGCCTGGAGCTTCTGGCGCTGTGCTGAGTCCTTCAAGGACCTCTGGATCTGCCCCCATGAAGAACGCAGGGCAGCAACATGGTTCTCCACAGCCGGAATGTCCTGTGGCGAGAACAACTCAGGCAATACAGCGGGTTGGAACCCATAGTTGGCCATGAAGGGAGACATCCCGGAAGAGGAGTTGGCAGCCGAGTTCCTCGCAAACTCTGCCCATGGCAGGAGATCGACCCAATTGTCTTGATGGTCTGAGATATAGCAGCGAAGGAATTGTTCCAGGGCCTGGTTGGAACGCTCCGCAGCCCCATTGGACTGCGGGTGGTAGGCCGAAGAGAAGGAGAGCTTGATACCCAACTGGGATCAGAAGGCTTGCCAGAACCTGGACACAAACTGGCTCCCACGGTCCGAGACAATCACCTTAGGCAACCCATGCAAGCGAAAGATCTCCCTGGCGAAAACTGTAGCCAGTTCTTGCGCAGTTGGCAATTTCTTGAACGGAACACAATGGCACATCTTGGAGAAACGATCAATGACCATAAGAATGACCTTATGGCCTTGAGACGCAGGGAGGTCCACAATGAAATCCATGCCCAGGTGTGACCAGGGACGCTCCCCATTGGGAATGGGTTGCAGAAGGCCAAATGGAAGATGCTGAGGAGATTTATTCTGGGCACAGACAGAACATGCCGCTACATATCAGGCGATGTCGGAACGGAGAGATGGCCACCAGAACAGACGAGAAACGACCCAGGACAACTGGTTCCTCCACGGATGACCGGCAGTCTTGGAATTATGGTAGGTACGCAGCAGGCGGTGCGCAATCCCTCAGGTACGAAACATCTACCAGCCGGTCTCTCAGAGGGAGCATCAGTTTGAGCCACCAAAATCTGCTCCCCAAGGGGAGAAGTCAGGCTGGTACGAATGGCAGCCAGGATCTGATCCAGAGGTATGACCGAGGTAGGCTCAGAGTATTGCCGCAACAAGGCATCAGCCCTGACATTCTTGGAGCCAGGCAAATAGGAGACCACATAATTAAAACGCGACAAGAACAGAGCCCATCTGGCCTGACGAGGCGTCAACCTCTTAGCCTCCAAGAGATACGTCAGGTTCTTGTGGTCAGTGAGAATGAGAACCGGAACCGCAGAACCCTCGAGCAGGTGCCTCCATTCCTTGAGAGCCTGAATAATGGCCAACAACTCCCTGTCTCCAATCTGGTAGTTGCATTCTGCGGAGGAAAGCTTCCTGGAGTAGAACCCACAGGAAAGTAGGGGTCCATCGGGCGCCTACTCCCGTCTCAGAAGCATCAACCTCAAGGACAAAGGGCAACCCAGGATTGGGATGAGACAGTATCGGAGCCGGATTTCAGAGCTTCGAAAGCTAAGATGGCCTCGGATGACCACTTGTGGGGATTACTGCCCTCCTTGGACAGATCTGAGAGAGGCCTGGCCAGCGTGGAGAAGTTCCTGATAAACTTCTGATAATAGTTGGCGAATCCCAAAAAGCGCTGAATGGAACGAAGACCACTGGGACGAGGCCACTGCAGAACCGCCGAAACCTTTTGAGGGTCCATGGAGAATCCCACAGCGGAAATGATGTAGCCCAAAAAGGCAACCTGGGATCGGTGAAATTCACACTTCTCGAGCTTACAGAAAAGCTCGTTCTCACGTAACCATTGCAGCACCCGCTTGACATCCTGGAAATGAGACTCCATAGACGCAGAGTAAACTAGGATGTCGTCCAAGTAAACCACCACGCACTGCTGCAACAATCACAAAAGACATCATTAATGAACTCCTGAAATACAGCGGCCGCGTTACACAACCCGAAGAGCATAA
The DNA here is from genome assembly GCF_062004578.1 of Staurois parvus. Lineage (NCBI taxonomy): Eukaryota > Metazoa > Chordata > Amphibia > Anura > Ranidae > Staurois > Staurois parvus. Next base: position 2,767,400 of record NW_028318500.1, on the reverse strand, counting down.
CCAGGGATTCATAGTGGCCGGTTCTGGTGTTGAACGTGGACTTCCACTCGTCACCCTCCTTGATCCGCACGAGATTGTACGCAGCCCTAAAGTCGAGTTTGGTAAAGACCGTTGCTCCCTTGAGGCGGTCGAACAACTCGGTAATCAACGGAATTGGGTAAGCATTCTTAATCGTGATTCGATTGAGACCCCTATAATCAATGCAAGGCCTCAATTCACCGCCCTTCTTTTTCACAAAGAAAAAGCCAGCTCCTGCTGGGGAAGTAGACTTGCGAATGTGCCCCCGGGAAAGTGCATCCGCAAAGTACTCCTATATGGCCTGATTCTCCGCAACTGAAAGAGGATACACCCTGCCACGAGGAGGAGTTGCACCGGGTTGCAAGGCTATGGCACAATCGTATGGACGATTAGGAGGCAGAGAACCGGTGCGCACCTTGTCAAACACGTCCAGGTACTCCCCATAGTCAGTGGGCAACACAAAGTCCGAGGTGGCACACAACACCTTATCAGGTCCACGGATGCAACCGGCCCCACACTGTGGAGACCACGAGAGAATCTCAGCCGACCGCCAATTAAAGATCGGATTGTGCTTCTGAAGCCAGGGATATCCCAAAACCACGGAGTAGTGTGGAGAAGAAATTACCTGGAAACAGGCCAACTCCCTGTGAACAGCCCCAATAGCTACTTCAACCGGCAGGGTCTTGTGGGTAACCTGCGGCGGTTGCAGGGGCCTGCCATCTATCGCCTCAAGAACCAATGGAGTAACTCGAGCCTGCAGAGGAATGGAGTACTGAGCAGCTGTCAGGGCAGGAGCTGTGGAACGGACAGGCAGGCCTAATGGCAGGGTCACGCACCGACTGACGACAACCACCACCCACAGACCGGAGTCCCTCAGGGCACGGAGTCTAAGTCCCAGGCTGCCCTTCACCAGGGCCCCTGATGGTGGGGATGGACTTGACGCAGCCAGGGACCAGGTCGCGGCCCCCGAGACACCCTAGCTGCAGTAATGGCCACCGCCAATGGGGTGTAGCTGGTAGGAACCAGATAAGACAATAGCGTAGTCGGGCAGGCCGGGTCGATAACAACGGGACAGACAGTACAGAACGGTAGACAAGAATAACAGGTCACAAGCCGGGTTCAGCAACGGGAGGTCAGATAAATGGATAACGCAGAGAATAGTCTAGTCAAAAGCTGAGTCAGTTTCCAGGAGAGCCACGAGAGTAGAAACAGAGCTTGTTGCAACACGAACATATGAGACACGAATGCGAAGAGCACGTGCGGACAACAGGCTTATATGTGATCAACCACACCCCTCTGGGGGATTGACCGCAGAGGCCTGAAGGCATAAAAGACTCCCACCATGCTCTGCAGAAACCCAAGATGGATGCCAGCACATGGAGCAGCATAACCTCTGGGAAAAGATCGGACCTTGACAGCAGCAAACGAACTGTCCATAAACAACCCGCCAGCACCAGAGTCTATCAACGCCTGGGCCGTCACTGAGCCTTCCGCCCAAGAGAGGACAATGGTGATTAGCGGTTTATCTTTGCGGGACACCGGGGGACGAGGAAACTCCACCCAAGATCTGCCCCGACAGGATCTTAGGTGCGAGCGTTTCGCGGACGGACCGGACAGGACTGCCGAAAATGCCCATCGAGACCACAGTACAGGCAGCGACCCTCCCGACGCCGAGAGGCCCGCTCCCTCTCGGAAAGGCGAGCAAACCCCAGCTTCATGGGCTCACCGCCAGACAAGCCATCCCCAGGAGGCGTGGGAGGAGAGGTAGGAACAGGTGGGACAGAAAACGTAGGCGCCAATCGGTTAGGAGGCCTCCGCAGATGCTCCTTAAGTGAAGGCCTCTCCCTGAGCCTTGTGTCAATCAGGATTAGGAAGGAAATGAGTGCTTCGAGCTCCACAGGCAGTTCTTTGGCTGCAATCTCGTCCTTCAACGCATCTGAGAGAAATTCTATGGCGTACTCAGAAACGGTCCGTGAACCCTGATGCATGGACATGAGCAGCTTGGCAGCAGAGGCGGAGCGAGCAGGCACATTGAATACCCTACGGAAGGAGGCAACAAAACCGGCAAACTTGTAAATCACAGAGTTATCATTCTCCCATAAGGGATTTGACCAGGCCAAGGCCTTGTCCGAGAGCAGCGAGATTAGGAAGCCCACCTTTGACCTCTCAGTAGGAAAAGCGTGGGGTATCAACTCAAAATATATGCCCACTTGGTTAAGGAAACCCTGACACTGACTCGGCTCACCCCCAAGTGCTGTGGAAGGGGGGCTGAACCAGTCATACCTCTGGGCAACGCAGGTGCAGCAGCAGATGCAGAGGTAGGTGCAACAACCGGAGCAGCAGCGGGAGCGACCACAGGAGTGACAACCAGCCTAATTGCACCAGGAGCAAGGTGCGCTGTGCGTGCAAGCAGCGTCTGCAACGCCTGAGCGAACTGATCCAACAAGAGATCCTGCTGATCAAGTCTGGCAACCAACATAAGGAGCGAGGGCGTACCTGCACCGTCAGGATTCATGGCATTCATGTAGTGTCAGGGAGCGAGGAGCCAGACACACAAGGAGGTGCAATTAAAGGTAGGTTTATTTACACAGAAACAAGGCAAAAGTCTATGCAAGTCCGACAGCAACAGCGGATGACTTGGTAGGACAGAAGTTCTCATGCCGAGGTCATCTTCCAGGATAATCAAGTCGAGAACCAGCGGGAATCGTAGCCAAAGCTGGGGTCAGAAGCCAGGAAGAATGGTCGCCAGAGCCGGGGTCAGAAGACAGGAAGAATGGTTGCCAGAGCCGGGGTCAGAAGCCAGGAGGAGTCTTAGCTAAAGCCGAGTCGGTATCCAGGAGAGCAAAGAGTTAACCGAACAGGAGCTTGCTGCTGTGCAACAGACAGGACATGAATGCAATGGACAACTGCAAACAGCAGACTTAAATGTGATGAGCGGCCAACTCCTGGGAGGAGCCGCAGAGGGCTGAAAGCATAAAGGATCCCACAATGCTTTGCAGACCTAAGATGGATGCCAGCACATGGAGCCGCACAAGCCCTGAGGAAAGGTAGGACCTTGATAAGTGTCCATTGGTTTTAGCTGTTATTAAATCATTTGTCAGTTTTAGGTTTCTGTGAAGTGTTGGGGGGAAAAATCCAGACTGAAGGGGATCAGGAAGGTTATTCTTAATGAGGTGGTCAACAGTTGGTTGTGGACCAGGTGTTCAAGGAGTTTGGAGGAAAAAGGGGAACAAGGAGATGGGCATAGCTTTTTAAGATTGGTGGGGTCCAAGGAAGGCTTTCTAAGTATAGGGGTAACTAGTGTACAGTGCCTTGAAAATGTATACATAACCTTTGAAATTTTCTACATTTTGTCATGTTACAACCAAAAATGTAAATGTATTTTATGTGATAGACCAACAGAAAGTGGCTGATAATTGTGAAGTGGGAGGAAAATGATAAATGATTTTCCAATTTTTTTACAAATAAATATCTGAAAAGTGTGGTGTACATTTTTATTCAGCCACCTTTACTCTGATACCCCTAACTAAAATCTAGAGGAACCAATTGCCTTCAGCAGTCACCTAAATAGTAACTAGAGTCCACCTGTGTGTAATATGATCTCAGTATAAATATAGCTGTCCTGTGAAGCCCTCAGAGGTTTGTTAGAAAACATTAGTGAACAAGCAGCATCATGAAGGCCAAGGAGCACACCAGACAGGTCATGGATAAAGTTGTGGAGAAGTTTAAAGCAGAATTAGGTTATAAAAAAATATCCCAAGCTTTGAACATCCCATGGAGCACTGTTCAACCATCATCCAAAAATGGAAAGAGTATGGCACAACTGCAAACCTACCAAAGCATGTCCATCCACCTAAATTGTCAGGCCAGCAAGGAGAGCATTAATCAGAGAAGCAGCAAAGAGCCCCATGGTAACTCTGGAGGAGCTGCAGAGATCCTCAGCTTAGCTGGGAGAATCTGTCCACAGGACAACTATTAGTCGTGCACTCCACAAATCTGGCCTTTATGGAATAGTGGCAAAAGGAAGCCATTGTTGAAGGAAAGCCATAACAACTCCTGTTTGCAAGAAACCATGTGGGGGACACAGCAAACATGTTGAAGAAGGTGCTCTGGTCAGATGAGACCAAAATTTAACTTTTTGACCTAAAAGCAAACCGCTATGTGTTTCCGCTAGGCAGAAAGCAAACACTGCACATCACCCTGAACACACCATCCCCACCTTGAAAAATGGTGGTGACAGCATCATGTTGTGGGGATGCTTTTCTTCAGTAGGGTCAGGAAAGCTGGTCAGAGTTGATGGTAAGATGGATGGAGCCAAATACAGGGCAACCTTAAAAGAAAACCTGTTAAGAGTCTGCAAAAGACGAGACTGAAGCGGAGGTTCACCTTCCAGCAGGACAACGACCCTAAACATACAGCCAGAGCTACAATGGAATGGTTTAGATCAAAGCATACTCATGTGTTAGAATGGCCCAGTCAAAGTCCAGACCTAAATCCAATTGAGAATCTGTTGCAAGACTTGAAAATTGCTGTTCACAGACGCTCTCCATCCAAGCTGAGAGAGCTTGAGCTATTTTAAAAAAACGAATCGGCAAAATTTCACTCTCTAGATGCAAAGCTGGTAGACACATCCCCAAAACGAATTGCAGCTGTAATTGCAGTGAAAAGTGGTTCTATTGACTCAGGGGGGCTAAATACAAATGCACGACACACTTTTCAGATATTTAATTGTAAAAAATGTTGAAAACCATTTATCATTTTCCTTCCACTTCACAATTATGTGCCACTTTGTGTTGGTCTATCACATAAAATCCCAATAAAATACATTTACGTTTTTGGTTGTAACATGACAAAATGTGGAAAATGTCAAGGGGTATGAATACTTTTTCAAGGCACTGTATGTTTTAGAGTGCTGTGGAAGATAATAGAAGAGAGGGAGAAATTGAAGATGTGAGTTAGAGAGTGTAGGATAAAGCCAAAGGGTGACTGCAGTATTTGAGAGGGAATAGGGTCCAGGGGACAGGTGGATAGGTGGGCATTAGAAAAAAAGTTTAGCAACCTCGTTTATAGTAGCAGAGCTGAATAAGGGAAGTGTTGAGTGTACCGGTGGACATGGGGTGGTAAGTGGGGTGGATATCTGTAGAGCAGAGATTTAATCACAAATTGTATCAATCTTATTTTGAAGTGACTGGCAATTTCCTGGGCAGTGAGTGGGTTAGTGAATAAGGTGGTGGGAGACGAAATAGAGAGTTAAAGGTAGAAAAAAGTTGACGGGGACTGGATGAGAAGGTGTTAATGAGAGTGATAAAATAGGTCTGCTTGGCAGAGTTGAGGCAAAAACTGTATTTTTGGAGGGCAGTTTTATATTGGTTGAAGTCTTTGTGAGATTTAGTCTTATGCCACAGACACTCAAAAGCAGAGCTGTGTGCCGGTGTCGTCTGTTTGCCAGGGTGTGGGGGTCAGGGATTGATTCTGTGTGTAATCAGAGGGGGAGTCTGTCCAGGGTGCAGGACAGAGATCTATTATAGACAGAAGTGACAAAGATTTCTATGGGTAATTGTTAGGTGGTTGGAGGCAGAGGTGGTGGAAGACAGGGAAAGAGTGAAACTAATAAGGTGGTGATTAGAGAGAGGAAAAGGATTGTTGGAGAGGCTGGATGGAGTGCATAGGTAGGAGAATACAGGGTAGAGGATGTTGCTCTTAGAGTAAGTAGAACCATGTACCCATTGCTTCAGGTCAAATGAGGAGGTTAGACTAAGAGGTTTAGAAGTAGCAGGAGTGTTAGTATTAAGAGGGATGTTGAAGTCGCCAAGAATTATTGTTGGAATTTCAGAAGAGAAAAAGTAGGGTAGCCAAGCAGAGAAGTCATCAAGGAAAGTTGTTTGATCTGCAGTTAATATGCTGCACATGTTATCAGTTATGACACCAGCCATTTGATGGCTTGACAGTTCAGTTGAATGCACATGCAACTGACAATACAGTATCTTCCATGGCATGCCTTACTGTTTTGGGAAACAGTTAAATTAATGAATTTAGTGCTTCTTTAAAGGGTAACTCAACTTTTGTAAAAGAAAATGGCAAACAAAAACAATTTAGCACTCAAGTACAATTGCTACACAAGCCAACTTGTAATTTAATATTAATAAAAATTAGCTCTCCTTTTCAATCTGTAGCTGTTGTTACGTTATGTAAAATTCAATACATTATGGAAACCTGGAGGTCTTCTATACACAATTAGCGCACAGAACTTCCCCAGAAATGTAATTTCCTGCTTGTGTGATTGACTCACTGATTTTCCCAGAAGTCTGCACGAAGATACAAGTCAAATCCTCTGCAAAAGGAATTATGCTTTTGGAAAGATACTCCCTAAGGGTTAATTACTTAAAGGAATGCAAAAACTGCTATTTTCCCTAGAACAGCGCAAGTGCATCAGCTGATTTGAAAGAATACAAACAGTCCCATTGGGTAATGAGCCTTTCAAGAACATAGTGGAACATACAGCTTTTTTCTTAGGAACAGAAACAGATAGGACTTTGCTACGAAGTTTGTTAAAATCCTTGCAATGTACATAGACCACCCAGAGGGGATTGTTTTTTTTTCACAACAAAAGTAGAGTTACTCTTTAAGTCAGTGCCCAGTTCAACAAGCTGCAAGCTAAAGTTGGGCATACTTAAAGTGGAACTTCACTCTCTCTATCATTGGCTGTTGCTAATTCTTATGCTGCTAGCATTAGTAAATGGACAGGAAAGTATATCATATATACTTGTTTTAAACTTTTGTTTTACATTTCTTCAGTTACTTCCTGGTTTCCATGCCAAGGCAAATTATGTGATACATCCCATGAGTCTTCAGGAGGGGAAGGTTCTCAGCTCAGCCAATGCCTGAGTTAAGGGCAGATGGATTCCAGGAAGTAAATACAACATGAATCATCTGCCCTTACTCAAGACGGCCACTGCCAGAAATGCCAGGGGTGTTTTTCAAAATGATCTCTCAGCAAAATAAAGCATGGAGACATGGATGGATGGGGGAGTTTGTTTTGAATATTAACAATTAATTAATTAGTATTTTTGGTTTGTGGTGCTCAGATGCAGTGCAGTGCAGATCCACTTTAATTATCCTATAAAAGGCTCCTACAGCTCACAACAATGGATGCACTGTTTGTTTAGATATTGAAATTGTATCCATGATTATGAATGGTGAAAAACCTGCTAAAAGAACATGTGCAGTGCTGGTACCTGCTGAGATAAAGCAACCATAAAAACCACAGCCCACACCGACATCAAACTGTATCCTCCCATCACTAGAGCCCGACGGCCAACACGGTCAATAAATAAAGTCTGAAAAATAATTTACAGACAAAAATAAGCAAATACAAATAAAATGGCACAAACACTAGATAAATATTTTCATAGGTACACCATAAGTTATTATAACATGCCATAGACCTGAATAGCATAAAAATTATTTATTGGTAAAATCCAATTATTTTCTAAGAATACTTACACAAGTGAATGAAGTAATGAGCTCACAGCTACCTGTGCCAATAACAACATAAGGGATTTTCTCCGGAGGTATCCCAGCTTCATTAAATATGTAGGATGCATAAAAATACATCTGGGAAGAAAAAACAAGGACATGACAACTAACTTGGGAGAAAGGATAAATTGTTTTTTTTTTTGTTTTTTTTTAAATGAAGATAGGAAAGGAGGGATAAAGTTAATTCTGGCAAATAACATAAACATAGCTAATAGTAGTTATTCACATTCAAAATGACATGTTCTGGAATTTTAAAGAGGTTTTGTTACCCATCTAAGCAGCTTCTTCAAATCCAAACACTACAAGCTATTCCATCACCTTGATAAACAGGAACATTTACAGACAACATACACATAAGGCCTGATTTACTAAACCTTATGTGCGTACACCTGCAAATTGTATTATCAAAGTATTTACGTAACCTACTATGCGTGCACACACACATGCCTAGCATATATATGAACTATCTGGCAAGTGCAGTGTGCTATGTATGTTCTAGTGCCAGAGTAAATAGCAGCTAATGCAGGCCATAGATGGGTCGAAAATCGGCCGATTTTTCTTTTAAAAAAACGAACAATCGGTCGTTCAAGTGGCTGACGTTACCACCAATGGTAAAAAAAATCGGCCGATTTTCATCCCGTCTACAGCCGGCAAAAAGTGTCCCTGCAGAGAGCTCTGCTATTTCTGACAGTTCTCTGACAGTTCCTTGACATTTACAGCGGTTGCAACATTGTATCTATTTGTTTCCATTTAGGATACAGATGTTTTTATTCGGAAACAAATAGATACAATGTTGCAACCACTGTAAATGTCAAGGAACTGTCAGAGAACTGTCAAAGAAATAGCGGAGCTCTCTGCAGAGACACTTTTTGCTGGACTGGAATTCCTCTTATTTTCATCCTACTTCTTCTTCTTTTTCATCCTCAGCCTCTTCTTCTTCATCCTCATCCTCTTCTTCTTATTCTTCTTCATCCTCATCCTCTTCTTCTTCATCATCATCCTCATCCTCTTCTTCCTCATCCTCTTCTTCTTCTTCATCCTCTTCTTCTTCATCATCCTCATCCTCTTCTTCTTCTTCTTCTTCTTCTTCCTCTTCTTCTTCTTCATCCTCTTCTTCTTCATCCTCATCCTCTTCTTCTTCATCATCCTCATCCTCTTCTTCTTCATCCTCATCCTCTTCTTCATCCTCATCCTCCTCCTTCTTCTTCATCCTCATCCTCTTCTTCTTCTTCATCCTCTTCATCCTCATCTTCTTCTTCATCCTCATCCTCTTCTTCCTCATCCTCTTCTTCTTCTTCTTCTTCCTCATCCTCTTCTTCATCCTCATCCTCTTCTTCTTCATCATCATCATCCTCATCCTCTTCTTCTTCATCCTCATCCTCTTCTTCTTCTTCTTCATCCTCTTCTTCTTATTATTCATCCTCATCCTCTTCTTCTTCTTCTTCCTCATCTTCTTCTTCATCCTCATCCTCTTCTTCTTCTTCTTCATCCTCTTCTTCTTCATCCTCATCCTCTTCTTCTTCCTCCTCATCTTCTTCATCCTCTTCTTCATCCTCTTCTTCTTCATCATCATCCTCATCCTCTTCTTCATCATCATCCTCTTCTTCTTCATCCGCATCCTCTTCTTCTTCTTCTTCCTCATCCTCTTCTTCTTCCTCATCCTCTTCTTCATCCTCATCTTCTTCCTCATCCTCTTCTTCATCCTCTTCTTCTTCCTCTTCATCCTCTTCTTCATCCTCTTCCTCTTCTTCTTTTTCTTCTTTTTGTCTTCCTCTTGCAGGTCACTGCTCATGCGCAGATTTTTTATCGGTAACAAATCGGCCGATTAGCCCATTAATGCCGCGAAAATCGGCCGATTTTTTTTCAACTTTACCGAAAAAAAAAACGGCCAAAATCCCGAAAAACGGCCGACCAAATAGCCCACTAACGATCCGAAAATCGGCCGATTTTATTTTCGGCCGAAAAATCGGCCGATTTTCGACCCATCTATGGCCTGCATAAGTCACTATGGGGGTTATTTACTAAAACCGGAGAGTGCAAAATCTGGTGCAGCTCTGCACAGACACCAATCAGCTTCCAGGTTTTATTGCCAAAGCTAAATTGAACAAGCTGAAGTTAGAAGATGACTGGATACCATGCACAGCTGATACTGAGTGTACTCGTTTTACTAAATCCCCCCCTATGTGCCTAACATGTAAAAGTGATTTTCTCTAATGTTTTCGAGCCCTGCAACTGTTAGTATTTTTAAATGAGCATACCATGGGGAATTAAAACTGCAACAAGTGTGCAGAGCTGCCATGAAAAAGACAGTAAAAATCTGTTTTTAAAAAAGTCAAATGACCTAGGGGTAAATGGGGGTGCTGTACTGCTTATGCATGTATCTTTGTGCGTATTTGCATTAAAGCACCGTCCGATGTATAAAATTCCATATGCTGATATTTGGAATAGAGATTCCAGTGATAAGTACCTGTACATAAGCTATATTTTTCTGATGACAGCATAGCGTTCGGCTCTTTTGTACTTGCCAGATAGCCTGACGAATGCACATTTTATTACTTAGTGAGTTGGTCACATTTTTTTAAATTTCAATTCAATTAATTGTAGGTAAAATATTGAAGAATACATTCTATACTACACTTTTTAGGAATAGAATGCATAATTTGGATGTCGATGGCAAATTAGGACCACATCATACACTGTGAACATCAGCTAGATAGGATCAGGAATCACAAATGCTATGTGTGTACATCCGCACGTTTGTAGGTCTGCACTGAAAGTACCATAACAATTTATGCCTGTTCTTCTGTAAACGGTACCAAGGAGCATTCTTCATTGGCAGCGCCATCACCTCAATATTTTTGAGCCAGTCATTGAATCTTTAGGAAATTAAAGTCCATACTGTCTGATAGAGGCTGTGTACATAATAACACTATAATACTAAAATCCTGTGCTCAGTAGAAAACTAATAAAACTGGGGAAAAAAAGTGGGAAACTGCCTGCAGACAATATCCTCATACAAGATATAAGAATACTGCTCTCAGAAAAATGCTTTCTGTCCTTTAAAATAATGCTATCATTAAAAAATCCAACAGGTCCCATATACAGAAAAGGTGAATCAACATGGAACTTAAGCCTTGCCAATATTCACTCAATAACTTCTCCCATTACTTCCATTCCACCGCCATGAGAAATGAATACTTTACTGTTTATGGGATGTTTTGAGCTTTTTTATGAAATTAAATTTTCATTGAACTTATTGGATTTGCACCCTAATTACGTGTATGCATGGAATATGTTTTTTTGCACATGTAAAAATATCTAAAAGGACAGCATAGCATTTTGATCTTTTGCTCATCATAACCCAAATACAGTAGGCAACATATTCACCTTAGGTATGTTTTCAGATACTGTATAGCAATTATGAACACATACAGATATTCTTACAGTGTATGTAGTTCATACACTGCATGTTTCAGTTTACACATACATAGTGAATAGAATGGTGTCAAAAAGACTAAAAGATGGCACGTGATCACGTAAACCAGGAGATTTAATCACACATTTTGACTTACTGAATCATTTCCACACAGTTGCATAGCACTGCTGAGCACTACTATAGTAAGAACCTGCCGTCGTAGTAATGGATCCTGGACTAGATTAAAAAGATTCTTTGGTTTTTGACCTTTGATGGCTGCCTGCTCTGCCAGCATCTCCTCCATCTCACTGCTAAGATTGCAGTGCCCACGTAGCCGCTGTAATGCTGTAAAGAAATAAAATTCAATAAGCAGTACCTCAAATATGTGGCAGAAGTTTATTTTCTGAAGATCCTAGCAGTTAATGAAGAGTGTCCACTCTTCCATACTCACCAGAGACACAGGAATCCCTGTCCTCCAAATCTATTAACAAGTATCGAGGACTCTCTGGAAGCCATGGAAGAACTAGAACTTGAAGAATACCAGGAATTGCATTGCTTGCTAATAGGAGAGGCCAAGTCTCTTCACTGCCAAGTATCTCACTAAGAAATGAAACACAAGACAATTATATCTTAGGGATGCCAGGGGTGATATCACTCTCACCAAGATCTAGCTTTTCTTCTGCCCAATTAGAAGTTCCCAGAATAATATCAAAGAATAAAAGAATTCAACAAGGAGAGTAAGTCTGCAACATAAAAGTGGTGCTGTTATGCAGACCTAAACACACAAATGAAAAGCTTGAGCCACTGTGGTCCTCAAAAGAAAATACAATTAGATTAAGATTTAGTTTCAGCTAAAATATCATTTTTGGGTGCACTGAACCATTAATTATTGTTTACCTGCCTCCCGCCCGCCATATAAGGAAATGACGGGCGCAAGGTGGTTCTCTCGTTCTGGCAGGATGTCATATGACGTCCTCCCACTCTAACCGCGCATGTGCGACTCAGGGGGCGTGCAACACGCTGATCGGTGGTGTGCTGTGTCCCTCGGACACAGCAGATCACTGATCAATGGAAAGAGCCGAAGACGTCGGCTCGGTCATGTGATCAGCTGTGTCCAATCACAGGTGATCGCATGTAAATAAGGAAATGCCGCTTATCGACATTTCTCTCCTCACGAGCTGTCACACTGACAGCTTGAGAGGAGAGCCGGTAATTGGCATTCCTCAGAGGGACATGTACACTGATCATCAGGGCACTGATGATCAGTGTGCCCTGATGATCAGTGTAGCCCCCGCAGTGCCACCTGTCAGTGTCCATCAATGCCAACTGTCAGTGCTCATCAATACCACCTGCCAGTGCCCATCAGTGCCACATCAATGCCAAATATCTGTGCCTACCAGTGCATATCAATGCCACATATCAGTGCCCATCTGAGCTGCCTTTCAGTGCCACCTATCAGTGCCACCTATCAATGCCAGTCAGTGCCACCTATCAGTGCTGCCAGTCAGTGCCGCTTATCAGTGCCAGTCAGTGCCGCCTATCAGCGCACGTCAGTGCCACCTATCAGTGCCGATCAGTGCTGCCTATCAGTGCCACCTAACAGTGCCAGTCAGTGCCACCAAACAGTGCCAGTCAGTGCCGCCTATCAGTGCCAGTCAGTGCCGCCTATCAGTGCCACCTATCAGTGCTGCCTATCAGTGCCATATATGAGTGCTGCCTTTCAATGCCCATCAGTGCTATCTACCAGTGCCTCCTCATCAGTGCCCATCAGTGCAGTCTATCAGTGCCCATCACTGCAGCCTCATTAGCGCACATCTGTGAAGGAGAAAAATCACTTATTTACAAAATTTTATAACAAAAACTAAGAAAAAACTTTTTTTTTTCAAAATTTTCAGTTGTTTTTGGTTTGTTTAGCAAAAAATAAAAAACCCAGAGGTGATTAAATACTACCAAAGGAAAGCTCTATCTGTCTCAAAAAAATGATAAAAATGTCATATGGGTACAGTGTTGCATGACCGCGCAACTGTCATTCAAAGTGTGACAGCTCTGAAAGCTGAAAATAGGCCTGGGCAGGAAGGGGGTAGAAGTGCCCTGTAGGCAAGTGGTTAAAAGCCTAGGTCGGGATAGATGTAGTAACTTCACAACTGTTTTGTAAAAACCAACACAAAAAAACACAGTATAAGTATCTGAATGTATTCTTATATTAAAGAATAGGAGAGGATGGAAGTGCACTGTGAGTCAATCAGAGCTCTATTGCATTATTCAGTGCTGTCAGTCTAACACTGACAGCTTGCTGACAGGGACAGGATCACTGTTACTTTAAAGCCAGGAGCTGGCTGAAGAAAACAGGTTCATGATCTCCTGTGAACTTGTTTTAAACACTTCAGTCTCTGGACATGCAATGTATGTCCATAGAGCCAAAAGGTTAACTTGTTTATTCATTTACTGGCTTTGAAATTAAAGCAATATTTTAGGTATTTGACAGTGATCACAGTTTTACCACTGTATTACCTGATTCCCACCATTTGCCCCATCACTAGTCCAAAGGTAATAAAAACAGCAGAGGACTGCTGCACTGTGAGCCAATCAGAGCTCTACTGCATTAATCAGTGCTGTCAGTCTAACACTGATAGCTTGCTGACAGGAACAGGATCACTTTTACATTAAAGCCAGGAGCGGGCTGAAGAAAACAGGTTCAAGCTCTCCCGTGAACTTGTTTTAAACACTTCAGTCTCTGGACATACAACGTATGTCCATAGAGCCAAAAGGTTAAAGTGATACTAAATCCAAGACCCTGCATTCACTATACCTGATCTCCCACAGTACACACAACATGGAAATGCAATTATTTTAGTAATATAAACTGCTAAATACTTTTTCTCATCAGCAGTTAGAGCAGTCTTGTGACTTCAGCAGAGCACTAGTTAAAGCTTGTTGGATGAGCTTTCTGCTCTAGGAGGATGTGAAAGCTCTGACCCTCTGTCTAGACAGTGCTGATTGGCCCTGTGCTGATCACATGCACCCTCCCAAGAAAAAAACCTCTCTAGCAATACACACCAAACTGAGCATATGCATGTGACCACGGGTTCATTCTGTATCAGGCGGTGATTTCAACAAGAGGGTCAGAGAAGAAAGGATCAAACAGCCTTTTTACACAATGCAGAGGATTAACCCCTTAGGTTCCACAGTGAGTATAACAAGCATTCTTTACTGCATATACAGACTGAGTTTACTGTTGTGGGTTTAGTAACACTTTAACATGTGTATTCGTTTACTAGCTTTGAAATTAAAGCAATATTTTAGGTATTTCACAGTGATCACAGTTTTACCACTGTATTACCTGATTCCCACCACTTGCCCCATCACTAGTCCAAAGGCAGTAAAAACAGCAGAGGACAGAGCTACTGTACCACGGAGCTTCTTAGGGGCACTTTCTCCAAGGTACATAGGCTGGACATTCATGCTGACACCTGAAAAGGAGATGATAAAAAAAGTTTTTTTTTTAATTTTTAGAAACAAAACCTGTATATATACAGTGGGGCAAAAAAGTATTTAGTCAGCCACCAATTGTGCAAGTTCTCCCACTTAAAAAGATGAGAGAGGCCTGTAATTGGCATCATAGGTAGACCTCAACTATGAGAGACAAAATGAGAAAACAAATCCAGACAATCACATTGGCTGATTTGGAAAGAATTTATTTGCAAATTATGGTGGAAAATAAGTATTTGGTCACTATCAAAAGTTCATCTCAATACTTTGTTATTTATCCTTTGTTGGCAATGACAGAGGTCAAACGTTTCCTGTAAGTCTTCACAAGGTTGGCACACACTGTTGCTGGTATGTTGGCCCATTTTTCCATGCAGATCTCCTCTAGAGCAGTGATGTTTTGGGGCTGTCGCTGGGCAACACGAACTTTCAACTCCCTCCAAAGGTTTTCTTACGTAGCCACTCCTTTATTGCCCGGGCGGTATGTTTGGGATTATTGTCATGTTGCAAGACCCAGCCACGTTTCATCTTCAATGCCCTTGCTGATGGAAGGAGGTTTGTACTCAAAATCTCACGATACATGGCCCCATTCATTCTGTCCTGTACATGGATCAGTCGTCCTGGTCCCTTTGCGGAGAAACAGCCCCAAAGCATGATGTTGCCACCCCCATGCTTCACAGTAGGTATGGTGTTCTTTGGATGCAACTCAGCATTCTCTCTCCTCCAAACACGACGAGTTGTGTTTCTACCAAACAGTTCTATTTTGGTTTCATCTGACCATATGACATTCTCCCAATCCTCTTCTGGATCATTCAAATGCTCTATAGCAAACTTCAGGCGGGCCCGGACATGTACTGGCTTAAGCAGGGGGACACATCTGGCACTGCAGGATCTGAGTCCCTGGCGGCGTAGTGTGTTACTGATGGTAGCCTTTGTTACGTTGGTCCCAGGTCTCTGCAGGTCATTCACTAGGTCCCCTCATGTGGTCCTGGGATTTTTGCTCACCGTTCTTGTGATCATTTTGACCCCACGGGGTGAGATCTTGCGTGGAGCCCCAGATCGAGGGAGATTATCAGTGGTCTTGTATGTCTTCCATTTTCTAATTATTGCTCCCACAGTTGATTTGTTCACACCAAGCTGCTTGCCTATTGCAGATTCAGTCTTCCCAGCCTGATGCAGGTCTACAATTTTGTTTCTGGTGTCCTTCGACAGCTCTTTGGTCTTCACCATAGTGGAGTTTGGAGTGTGACTGTTTGAGGTTGTGGACAGGTGTCTTTTATACTGATAACAAGTTCAAACAGGTGCCATTGATACAGGTAATGAGTGCAGGACAGAGGAGCCTCTTAAAGAAGAAGGTACAGGTCTGTGAGAGCCAGAAATCTTGCTTGTTTGTAGGTGACCAAATACTTATTTTCCACCATAATTTGCTAATAAATTCTTTCCAAATCAGCCAATGTGATTGTCTGGATTTGTTTTCTCATTTTGTCTCTCATAGTTGAGGTCTACCTATAATACCAATTACAGGCCTCTCTCATCTTTTTAAGTGGGAGAACTTGCACAATTGGTGGCTGACTAAATACTTTTTTGCCCCACTGTACATATTAGGAGTTGTATTACATATGACAGTTTTTGCACCTAAATCAAATCGTGCAGCTTACATATAAATGTATTACATAGTAAAAGAACAGTACATATCATACACTATGAAGATAATAAAAGAGAAAGCAGAATTAAAAATAAGCTTTATGCCATCTGTAAAATGTGCTCTGCTTGGGGTGTCTTGATTCCAAGAAGGACGACTAATTCTTACAAGGGTTAGGTTTATTTACAAACAGGGATAAAACTACATAATATTTACAAATAAGGAATTGGGGTAATATACAATAGGTAGGGAGAAGGACTGGGGAAAGGAAAGAGATCTATAAGCTCCTATACACACATCTTCCCACATTCTCTTCTATTCTCTCATGCCAGGGCCCTTTTTGTCCAGACTTGAGACTCACACCCCCAGCTAGGGGTTGGTAATTGCAGTCAGTGATATCTTGAACAAAAGGTCAAAAAGCTCCTTCCTGTCCCAAGCTTATAATTACATTCCTGTTCAGATGTCCACATGGTCTTCCAGCCCAGGAAGTAAACTGTCATTGTAGCCAGATCTGCAGGGGGTCATAGCAGTCAGAATGTCCACTCCACTCTTCCTCCTTCAGTAACTACACTGTCCTGGTGTGGGGGCTGGGGTCTTACTAGTCAAATGTTAATTAACTTGTGTATTTACCTAGCCCCTGTTGAAGTTGGCTAGCTGTGCAAATGTCCATATTTTAGTTCATGTCCAAACTGCAATTATATCAATTTGTATCGAATATTACACCATCACAAAACATTTGCTATTTAAAGTCACCAATGCCATTCCTCTAACCCATCTAAGAGGACCTGGAAAATCAAACATTTGAAGGTAAATTCAATTCTTACACAGTCTCTATATACATTGACATCTTCATTCATCTCCAGCCAATTGCAATAGACTTTAGCTTCAAAAAGCAAAATTATTGCCTGCAGTGCAAGTGCCACAACAATGTATCCCTGTTCGTTTGCTTTAGTTAATCAGGTCCATTCTAAGAATGTCTAAATGCAATAGGCAAGTGATTCACCTTTAACACTATCTTTTTAGCAGCCTTTCTCAACCAGGGTGCCCAGGCACCCTGGGGTGCCTTGAGGTTTCTTCAGGGGTGCCTTGGCAAAATGTCTAAAAATTGCCCAGAACTTGTATATAAGCCAGCAGGTAAAACAAGCCTGCCTTTTAGTTACACAAAGTCACAGGTTTTCATTGTGCACCATTACAACCATCTAGCCACTAGCATCCTGACAACCAATGATGTCATCAGTTGATAAGGAGAATGTCAGTTGCCTTGCACAGCCTCCTATTTGGACCCTCCCCCCGCCCTTCTCCATCAATGCTGGGGTCACATTAGCTCAGTGTTGGATAAAAACTGAGAGAGAAGAGAAACACTGGAATACTGATCAGTACCAGTGTGCAAAAGTGTATTTGCTTTAGAAGAATAAATCACCTCTAATTTTGGGTGTCCTACATGTGTGGATGTTATATAAAACTATTAGAATAGTTTTTCACATTTCAGAATGGGGTGCCTCAAGACTGTCCATAATTTTAAAGGGGGCCTCAAGACTGTCCATAATTTTAACCACTTCCCGACTGGCCGTTGCATATAAACGGCCGGACGGTGGCACTGCAGGGTCGGGTGGCCGTTTATGAACGGCCTCCCCACACCCTGCTTGTGCGCACTCCCTGGGAGCGCGCAGCACCGCGATCCACTGATTGGCCAATCAGTGATCACAAGCAAAGTAGTAAGCAAGATGTCACTTCTGACATCACTGCTTACTACGTGTGAAATCTGTGAATGATCACAGAGGTCACATGGTACAAGGCTATTCACAACAGCCTTGTACCATGTGACAAGCTGTGACCAATCACAGCTCACTCAGTACTTCTCAATGAGTGCAGGAATGCACACAGAGAGAAAGAGAAATGATTGCTTTTACATCCTATATAGGTGTAAAAGCAATCAGTGTAAAAAAAAAAAAAAAAATCTTCATCACCCCCCACAAGTAGTACAGTGTCACCATGGTGACACTGTACTGCTAGGGTGACAGTATGAAAAAAATAAAAATAAATAAAAAATAATAATATAAAAAAATTAAATAAAAATGTAAAAAAAAATGTTTAAAAATTATAATTTTTGGTTATAAACTAATTTTTTTTTTTTTTTTACTAAAAAGATAACGGAATAAATTTTGGCAAAGATTTATGATGAAATATTATTTATTTGCAAAATTTTGTAAAAAAAACACTTTTGTTCAAAATTTTTGGACATTTTCATTTACATAGCAAAAAAAATAAAAATCCCAGCGGTGAATAAATACCACCAAAATAAAGCTTTATCTGTCTCAAAAAAATGGTAAAAAATTAATTTAGGTACAGTGTTGCATGACTGCGCAATTGTCATTCAAAGTGTGATAGCGCTGAAAGCTGAAAATTGCCCTTGTCAGGAAGGGGGTAAAAGTGTCCGGTCTGGAAGTGGTTAAAGGGGGCCTCAAGACTGTCCATAATTTTAAAGGGTGCCTCGGGACGGTCCATAATTTTAAAGGGTGCCTTGACTGAAAAAAAGGTTGAGCAACACTGTTTTAGAGTATTGTGACAGACATTATGAACACACACTGATAGCTTTACAAACACTGCTTGCAACTCAGAGGAGGAAATTAGCAAATCTGGAGCAGACAAAATCTGGAGAAACTGTGCATGGCAATCAGTCAGCTTCTACCTTCAGATTGGTCCATTAAGCTTTGAAGATGAAAAATAGAAGCTGATTGGTTACTATTCACAGCTGTTCCAGATTCTGTCTCCTCCAGTTTTGAAAAATTGCCCACTGCATGGTTTGTGTTATACATAGCTAGAAAATGGAATGGTTAATATTCTATGCAAATTAAAAGAAAATTGTCTTTACATACACTTCAATGCAATGGCTGAGGGTTGACATGGGAGTCGCACAAGTTGTAAATGTTTTTTATTTTTCTGCTTTTTTAACATTTACAATGCATGCCGAGCACACATTCAAATGGTAATATGTTGTTGTAATACATTGTTTATAGGCTGTTTTAGTAACGAGTGGAATGTGTCAGGGCCATCCTTTCCAGCTCTATTATATCACAGACAAAAAACATAATTTTTCTCAAGAATATGGATTTATGCCTAGTGCACTGTGCAGGTACAAGCAAACCACAGACAAATACAGAGAAGGAGAGGGTAGTGACTATTACTATGTCCCAGCAATCGCATAATAATGTCGAACGTCTGTTGCTGGAATACAACATATGACAAATATTGTAATTGAAATAAAGTGATTGTTAACCCATATTTTATAATAACAAACATGTTATACTTACCTGTACTGTGCAAATGTTTGGACAGAGCAGCCCCGTTCATCCTCTTCTAGGGTCTCCCACTAGTGATCCTGGATTTTTTCCCCCTGCAGAATGCCCACCGTAGTAAGCCACTTGCTCTGGGGTCACTCAAGTGGGCTCACTCCCAAGCCAACTCTGTGTGTCTGCAGCCCTGCCCAACTCCATCCACACTGGCTGTGATTGACAACAGTGGGAGCCAATGGCTCCTGCTCCTGTCTCTAGGCATATGAGGAGTCAGAGAGCAGAGAGAGCCACAACTCTCGTGCACAGCGCTGGAATGCGATCGGGCTCATGTAAGTAAAAGGGGGACTAAAGGAGAACTGCACTCAGATTTTTTACCTTAATGAATTATCTTCATTAAAGTAAAAAAAACACTTTAAGTAACCTAGTAACAAGAATTCAACAAAAAAAACACCACATGATCATATTATTAGATGCTGGTGAGAGCAGACAAAGAATAGCTTCTCAAGTTTGGTCCTCTTTTACATACAAATATATATTGTTTCAGAGGATTGTTACCTAAACAATTTAGTGGGTAGCTGCTTAGGAACGCAGTAAAGAGGTTTATGTACTTCATATTTAGGCCATCATGGACTGAACCTTTCCAGTCATGTTCTGACATACCAATATTGCTTTTTCTCCACCTTTGCATGTCATGTCATAAAATATTCACCTGAATTCACACCAGCTAATATTCTTCCCAGTATGATCATCTCAAAAGACTTTGCAAGCTGACTGAAACCACAGAGGACTGCTGACAGGACAATGAAAATGTTATTGAAGAGGAGAGACTTCTTTCTGTGGAGAGAATATACAGTTGTGTTCAAAATAATAGCAGTGTGTTGAAAAAAGTGAATAAAGCTCAAAATCCTTCTAATAGCTTTTATTTCCATACACACAAATGCATTGGGAACACTACACATTCTATTCCAAATCAAAACATGAAGAAAAATGTATCAAATTTGTGTTGTTCCTCTAAAAAAAATTGAAGAAAAGTGATTAGACTGTTCAAAAAAATAGCAGTGTTTGTATTCTTCTTTACAAACTCAAACATTCACTATATAAACTGAAAAATGTTTGAAGATTTTGCTTTCCTTTGAATCACTTAATTATTATTTAGTTGTATAAGCACTGTTTCTGAGAACTGCTGTACATCTGTGTTGCATGGAGTCAACCAACTTCTGGCACCTGTGAACAGGTATTCCAGCCCGGGATGATTGGACTACATTCCACAGTTCTTCTTTATTTCTTGGTTTTGCCTCAGAAACTACATTTTTGATGTCACCCCACAAGTTTTCTATTGGATTAAGATCCGGGGATTGGGCTGGCCACTCCATAACGTCAATCTTGTTGGTCTGGAACCAATATGTTGCATGTTTACTGGTGTGTTTGGGGTTGTTGTCTTGTTGGAACACCCATTTCAAGGGCATTTCCTCTTCAGCATAAGGCAGCATGACCTCTTCAAGTATTCTGATGTATTCAAACTGATCCATGATCCCTGGTATGCGATAAATAGGCCCAACACCGTAGTATGAGAAACATCCCCATATCATGATGCTTGCACAACCATGCTTCACTGTCTTCACAGTGTACTGTGGCTTGAATTCAGTGTTTGGGGGTCGTCTGACAAACTGTCTCCAGCCACTAGACCCAAAAAGAACAATCTTACTTTCATCAGTCCACAAAATGTTGCGCCATTTCTCTTTAGGCCAGTCAATGTGCTCTTTGGCAAATTGTAACCTCTTCAGCACGTCTTTTTTTCAACAGTGGGACTTTGCGGGGGCTTCTTGCAGATAGCTTGGCTTCACATAGGCGTCTTCTAATTGTAACAGTACTCACAGGTAACTTTAGACCTTCCTGGAGCTGATTGTTGGCTGAGTCCTTGTCATTTTGGCTATTCTTCTATCCATTCGAATGGTAGTTTTTCACTTTCTTCTACATCTTTCAGGTTTTGGTTGCCATTTTAAAGCATTTGCGATCATTTTAGCTGAGCAGTCTATCATTTTCTGCACTTCTTTATCTGTTTTCCCCTCTCCAATCAACTTTTTAATCAAGGTACGCTGCTCTTCTGAACAACGTCTGGAACGACCCATTTTCCTCAGAATTTCAGAGAGAAATGCACTGTAACCAGCATATACAACATTTGCTGCCTTCCTTCCTTAAATAAGGGCAATAATTGCCACCTGTTTTTCAAAGAATGAATGACCTCACTAATAGAACTCCACACTGCTATTATTTTGAATATCAAATCCCTAATATGAAATTTGTATAATGTTACGGTTTTAACTGTATTTGTAATATTGTTTATCCACTGTTGTGATCTCAACACACCTCTGCTACATTGCAGATACAGGAAAATCACTCTGCGACTCCCTGATTAAGATTTCTGGAGGTGTAGAGGAGAAGTGGAAAGCTGCATTGCTGAACCAAGAAAGAAGTGTCACCTGTCATTTTGTGCAGGAGAGACTGGCTACGCAGAACTACATTTTTTAATAGTATGTGAAATGTTTATGCATTTCAGTTATCGGTTTCCTGGTGTTTGACTAAGGGCCCATTTACACTAGGAACTACATGTGACATGCAGTTCTGTGCAGTTCAATTTCAGCCCTATTCATTCTGAATGGGCTGAAATCGCACCACACCAAAAGTAGTGAATGCACTACTTTTTTAAATGAATGGCAACCATACTTTTGTACCATGTGATCTGGTGAGGGCTGGTATGGGCAAAAGCACTGCATGTGTGACCTGTGTTTGGGGTGTCATTAACTTTGAACTGACCCTTGTCCACATTCTAGAGTGAGCAGGCCCTTAAAGTATAGCACAGACTGTAATCTAACAAGTCGGATGTAAAATTTAAAGGCCCCAAATTCTGGCTACTAAATCCGAATTGTAAGCAACACCCAGCTTGACAAAAGTTGATTTAAAAATTGACTGAGCCTAATGAAAAATGATTGACTCAAACAGAAACTGGATCAAACAGATGCAGTCACTACTCAACAGCAACAGTCATGCATGGCAGCTATAAGCTCTGCATAACGAAAGCAAGTCCTCATTATTAAGATGCAATCTCAGATTTTAAAAGCAATGCTACTTAAAATGCTACATTACCGTCCTAGCTTGATAGCCATTGGACCGGCAAGCAGTGCTCCTAGGAATCCACCCAGTGGGTACACAGACACTATTATGGACCAGACCAGGGTGATGATCCAACTGTCCAATTTTGATCCGCTGCGTTCCAGCCATGTTTCATTCACAAATTTCTGAATATACTGTATTAGACGTGAGAAGAACATATTAGGTATCAAGACATTTGCATTTTACAGACTACAAAAATAAAGCTGTAACTTCAAAAAAACTAGCTGTACTTTGCACTCTTGCAAGTGGGTGCTATTTTCCCAATAAGCTAAAGCTCTCACTCGTTACATACAGCAGCCCAAGCTTCTTCATTTTTCTATTCTTCCCCACCTGAAACCTTAAAGTCTAAGTCCAGCAAAACTTTTTTTTGTTTGTTTTTGGATAGAATGGGGAAGGATTAGAGTCCCTGTGAGGTTCAATTGTTTTCTGGGGCTCCATTAGAGAGATTTCACCCCCCCCCCCCCCCCCACCACCACCACCACCACAACTACCACCACCACTAACCTTACTGCTACGGTGACAACGGTTCGCCAGACAGGAAGTGAGGGAGAATCTGCAACAGGGACACAGCAAAAAAAAAAAAAAAGAAGCTGACAGGGATTCTAGCCTATCCCCACTTATTAAAATTAATGAATTCTAAATGTAATTTAGAAAACAAAAGGTGTGCCAAAACAATTAACAAATCCAGAGAGATAGCATGTTCAAGTATTATTATTACAGTGGGAAAAATAATTATTTGATCCCCTGCAGATTTTGTAAGTTTGCCCACTTACAAAGAAATGAAGGGTCTATAATTGTTATCATAGGTGTATATTAAATGGTAGAGACAGAATATAAACAAAAAATCCAGAAAAACACATGATATGTTTTAAACTGAATTGCAGTTCAGCGAGTAAAATAAGTATTTGATCCCCTACCAACCAACAATAATTCTGGCTCCCACAGACTGGCTATGTGCTCATGTGGTACACAGATTAGTCCTGTCAATTTAAGAAGGTGCTCCTAACAACAACTCGTTATGTGTATAAAAGACACCTGTCCACAGAATCTCTTTCTTCCATTCAAAACTCACTACCATGGGCAAGACCAAAAAGATGTCAAAGGACATCAGGGACAAAATTGTAGACCTGCACAAGGCTGGAATGGGCAAAACGACCATCAGCAGGAAGCTTGGTGAGAAGGAGACAATTGTGGGAGCGATTATTTGCAAATGGAAGAAATACAAAGTAACCATCAATTGCCGTCAGTCTGGAGCTCCATGCAAGATTTCACCTCATGGGGTAAAGATGATCATGAGAAAAGTGAACAATCAGCCCAAAACTAAACAACAGGAGCTTGTGAATGATCTCAAGGCAGTTGGAACCACAGTCACTAAACAAATCATTGTAACACCAGGGATGTTGAATTTACATCGCGGACAAGCAGCAGGGCTCACCTGTCAGGTGGAAGCATTCAGGTCGCCAATTGCTTCCACACAGTGCCAGCCTCTCTCCCTGTGTGTTCTCCCCCCACACGTTTTCTCCCCACCGCTTGAGGTTTCCCAGGCTTCCCTTGCCCATTTGCGGGCCCGGGACTGGCTCACTGGCGTCGACTAGAGAGGAGGGAGGAGAGCGGACCCATCAGCTCCTCTCCCCTTTGTGTCCTGACCTGGAAGTGACGTTATGATGTCACTTTAAGGTCCACGTTGACAGATTCATGGAGGCCGGGAAAGAATGTGATGCAGTGCGATGTGCACTGCATTACATTCAGTGAAGCAGAGGGAAGACATGCAGGGTCTTTTAGACCCTGGATATCTTAATAAAGAGAACCTGTCAGAAAAAAAAAGATAAAAAACATTTTTTGTTGTAAAAATTGAAAGTTACACCCAAGTACATAACATCCCCCCCCCCCAAAAAAAAATTGAGACGCCCCCCCCACCCCCACATATACACACGTGCAAATGTAAAAACAAACTCTAGGGCGCCTACATATGAAACCGTCAATTGCGATGTACATGTTACATATCACCGCACATGCTAGGATGGGAGCAGTAATTCTAGCACCAGACCTCCTCTGTAACACTATACTAATGACCTATAAGGGGCTTTAAAAGTGTCGCCTATAGAAAATATAGGGTACTGAAGTTTGTCGCCATTTCACGAGCGCACACAAATTTAAGGTTTGATATCTACTGGTGCAACCTCGTCTTTTATATTTTACAAAAAAAAATGTATTGCTTTTTTTGTGCCCTAAAATGAACTTACTTGTATTATTTACAGAAATTTAGCAGTAATATTATGCCACATAAAAAATTGGAACTACCACTATTTTATTCTCTAGGGTCTCTGCTTTCAGAAAATATATCATATTTGCCGGTTTTATGTAATCTTCAGGCCTAAAATTATTTTTTAAATGTGCAAGAAGTGCAAAAACAGCTCTGGCAGCGAAAGGGATAAAGGATACGCCCAACTCTCCCCACCTGATGAGCAGCCAATCGATGCTCAATACTCTCTGCAAGGTCTCTCCTCTCCCTGCTAGTCCCCGGGTGCAGTGCTGGAGACAGGCAGGGAGGGGAGAAGGAGATAAACAGTGCAATGTTAAAATTATTACACGTTTAAGTCGCCATAGAGCTGCTTTTGTTTTTAAAAGCCCCAGACATTCTAAAAATCCCCTTGGATTTAAATACGGTTTTGGTTAAAATGTATTTTTTTTATCTGGACAAGTAGATTGTCATGAGGGATTGGGACACCGATTTAGTCCCTGCACAAGTAATTCTTTCAAAAATTTCCACACCCCTGAACACAATACGCCACCATTGAAATCCTTCAGTGCCCGCAAGGTCCCCCTTCTCAAGAATTGATTTTTGGTTGATATTCTGTCTTTATTATTTAAAATACACCTATGATAGAAATTTTAGACCTTTAATTTCTTTGTAAAGTGGGAAAACCTACAAAATCTGCAGGGGATGAAATTGAGGGGATGAGCTATAATACAAATCAAGATGAGGTCTAGGAGGGCTCTGCTCGTGAGAGCTTACAATCTAAAAGAGAGGGGCAAATTATACAAAAAGGTAGTAACTGCAAAAATTCAGTAGTTAGGTTAAAGCAGTATTAAACCTAAAAGCAAACATTTACTATATTGCAGCTTACCAATTCTGAGGTGTGATGGCTGCATTAGTGCCCTTTTTTAGGCTTTCTTTCTTCTATTTTCATCTTTCATTCAGCCAGCAAGTCTGCTGTTTTTCAGAAGCTCAAGCTCTCCAGAAGAATGCATTAGTTTACATGAATGAGACAATCCATTTACCACTGGCAGGGGTGATTAATATGATCAGCTTTTATTTATTCATGTAAAACCTTTATCTCAAGAGGAAAAAACTGTTTGCTGTAACGGATTACAAAGAGTTAGCTGGAGTTTCACTTCTCTTTGTTAGTGTTTCTAAATCTACTAAAACATTTAACACTCCCACCAAGACTAACAATGCTGCTGTCTGCTGTGTCCTGTGCTCATTTCTCCAGAGTGGTGTCTCACTAATACAGGAGGTGTGTTATTGGCCAGACCATCAGGTGAAAAAAGAGGTAAAAAAGCCAAAAGAAAAGAAAACTGATACAGCAACCACATCTAATGACTGGTAAGCTGCAATATAATATATTTTTGGTTTTGGGTTTAATACCGGTTTAAGGCAGGATAGGCTTCCCCAAAGAGATAAGTGTTCAGGGATCTCTAAAGGTAGACAGAGTAGGCTATAGACAGGCGGAGGTAGGGTATTCCAGAGGATCAGAGAGGCTTTGGAGATGTCCTTGATTGCATGGTGTGCATTGGGAAAAAAAGCAGTGCCAAAAGCAATACATCACATTGCTCACTTTTTTTTCTTTTTAAACAAACTTTAGTGAAATGTCACATGGTGACATTTCATGAAGTTCTTTTGGCCACAAGGCAATGCGAGACAGGGGGTGTGCACCAGCCAGGTAGCAGACAGGGCAAGTTGTCACTTCTCCATACCTTGTACAAATACATACTCCACTGTGGCGTCTGCTGCACTTTTTGCCTCTGGCATAAGGAGACCAGCTAAGGCAGAGAACACAGCAGGGAAGTACAACAACATCACTGCATACTTCCAGGTCCATGCAAAACCTGACTGACAGATGAGGAGCTGCACAGTAATTTTGGAAAGGGGATGACTTCTGGGGGTAAGATCCCTTCAGCACAGAATGAATAGGGGAGGGGGCGCAGCCTGACAACATTGTCATGAGTGCTGGATGACCTTTTCCCAGCACTGCCTGAAGGTGATCATGAGATCTAGAGAGCAGGAGGTCTTGAGAGCAATGAGGAGGACTATATGGGTGATCTAGTCTTGAGATAAGATTAGTGATGTAGATCAGGACAGTGCTTTTTATGTTGTTATTGTTTTGAATTTTATTTGTTGAAGCCAGTGGAAGGATAGGAAAAGCGGGAGGGCATAAACTAATCAGCTGGAAAGTTGGAGGAGTCTGGTAGCAACATTCATGACAGACTGAAGAGGGGAAAGCCTGAGTAGAGGTAGGCCAATGAGGAGGGAGATGTAATAGTCGATGCAAACAGAACTCAATGTTTCTGTAAAAGCAATATCCCATTCTGACCCTTGCTAAGGTTTTTTTAACGTGGGTAACTTTATGACCAATAAGTGGAAGAGGACAGTGACAAGCTCAATATTTACAGGAAAAGTGAAGGCCACCTATAGCCACGTGGTTTTCAGTAAAGGTACCCTCTGCTTTATATTTTCTTATCATATGCTCAGTTTAAGTTGTCCAAGTTTGTGACAAATTTAGTTTAAAAGAAAATATGAAAGTAACTTTTTAGTAACTGCATACTCACAGTTGTGGGGGCATTGATTATTGTAAGATTATATCCATATTGAAAGGTTCCCCCAATGCCGGCAGCACACATAGTAAGAAGCAGCACCCATCCCTGAAACACAGAAGTAAAAGCAAGGTGACTTAATACGTTGGGTATTGCAGAAATGCAGCATACAGTCAGTTATCTGAAATATCCACTTAAATACACTTGAGCAGTAGAGCCCGAACCAGCATCTGCTTGCTTGGGGTGTACCTTAAGTCACTTCTAATGGAGAGCTCTGA
This sequence comes from Staurois parvus, assembly GCF_062004578.1. Taxonomy (NCBI): domain Eukaryota; kingdom Metazoa; phylum Chordata; class Amphibia; order Anura; family Ranidae; genus Staurois; species Staurois parvus. Next base: position 2,739,746 of record NW_028318500.1, on the reverse strand, counting down.
AAATTTTTGCTATATGTTCTATGGCTCTGGTCACCTAAGCCGAAAATCTAGTTAGATCTGGATACTGACCAAATCATCGGCACCTGAGCAATCAACGCTGGCTAAGGCTTCACTGCCCAATTGTTTTTACTCAGATATGTCTAATAAATTGCTAACAACATAAAATAAGACATTTTAAAGTTATTGCAAACCTTAAAGTGTATCTCTAAGCAAAACTCATTTTTTTTCGTTTTGGAAAGAATCGGGACAAGTTAGACCCTCTAAGAAGTTTTTATTCCTGTCTGTGCACACAGTAGGGGCATTCACCTCAACTCTGATCATCATTTTCTTTGAGAAAGAAAGCGAGGAAATATCCAAAATTCCCAGAACAAGAGGTGTGAGGAAATCTAGAAACCTGTCCCAGGTCCAACTCTCTAAGTCAGGAATTTCCCTCACTTCAGGATATTTCCTCTATCTTCGTGTTGTGTCTCTGAGACAAGAAATTAAAGGGAAATTTTCCCAGTGGTAAGCAGACAGTAAAAAAAAAAAAAACTAGGCAGGTGTTGTATTAATTCCCTGCTCTATCCAAAACTACAAAAACCTGTTTGAATCAAACAGAAGTCCCTCAACACGGACCCTTATTTTACGTAATCTCCTTGCTGGGCATATTTGAATACTACATTCTTAGATAAATGCCAATAACTCTACCATATATTTCTATAGACATGCCCAGAGCTGGTATCAGAGAAGGTCTGAATATCCACCTGGCAAAACATGGAGAATGTGTGAACAGAAGACCAGGTAGCAGCCTTGGAAATCTGTACTGAGAGATTCAATAGATATCTACAAAGGGTGGCTGCCTCCCCATTCTTGAGACCATAAGCTTGGACCATGGTCTGTTTGCGCCACTGAGAAGTAAGTTCCTCTTTAGGAGGACAATCAGAAATAACAAAGAGAAAGTTAGTGTTTCTAATGGAAGAAGTGGTTGCAAGACAGACTTAGTATGTCTTCCCTTAGTATGTGCACTACATCCAGGCAAAGGAGGGAGATCTCCTTCTAATGAACTGTGGCCAGACAGAGGGATGGAAGAACTGAAATGTACTAACTATCTTTACGGGATAAGGCAATCAGCTCAGATAGTGGAAAGGGGAATACCCCCAAATGGTTCAAAGGGTGGTTTTTGAAGCGCTGAGAGTCCCAGACCACATGGAAAAACCCTGCACAAAGGCCTTAAAGAATGGGAGGCTAGTGGTCTCTGGAACAAGCTCTCAGGTGAATCTGAAATCTGTCCCTTGATGACAATCAAGGACAACTGTTGATCCAGGCCCATTTACAGAAGAGCAAAGACTCATAGAAAATGTCCTGTCACTTGCTTCTCAGAAAGTAAAGAATGCCTTCTATGTGCAATGTTAAACCTTACAAGAAATATACTTCCTAGTCTTTAGTATCATAGGGATCACTGATTCAGAGAAGTCTCTGTCCATCAGGACCTGAGCTTCAACATCCATTTCATTATAAGTCCTCAACTGTGAAGCAGGATGGTAAACTGAGACAGAAGTTCTAGATAAGGGATAAAGGAAGAGCCAAAAGTCTGATGAGATCAGAGTATTACATCTGTCTGGGCCAGTCCAAAACTATTAGGATCACCAGAAAGCCCGTCATTTCGATTCTGTGGAAAAGAGGAAGGGGTTTCAAGGAAGGGAAGGCATACATCAGGCTGTAGTGGTCCCAGAGAGCCACCAGACAGCATGCACTACTTCTGCCTGAGGATCCCTGTATCTGGAGAAAAAAACCTGTCCAGTTTGTTGTTGAACCTCAAGACCAGAAGGTACATATATGGTGCCCCCCACATTTGACACAGGTTCTGTAACACCTACGGGTGTAGGGACCCCTACCTTTGGTCCAGGTGTTGCTAGCTGAGGTACTCTGCCTTACAATTGTTCATGCCTGGGATGTAAATGTCAAACCATGCTGGAACATAAAGTTCTGTCCAGGTCAGGATCCTTTCCACCTTTTGCCGCGCAAAACGTCTGGTTCCTTTCTGATATTTGATGTCTGCCATGCCAACTGGCATCCAACTGAATCCTGATCAACTGACCCACCAATTGGGGTGTCCAGTGTTGCAGGGACCAATAAAATTGTCATAAATTCCAGAATATTAACCAGGAGATAAGATTCTTCTTACATCCAAGCTCCTTGCGTCAACATGGTATCCAGGACTCCACCCTTGCCCAACAGGCTGGCATCCACCGTGAAGACCTTCCATGAGACAGGAAGAAAGGACTTACCCAGCTCCAGTTAGATCCCGGGATCAACCTGGTCTTTGCTATCAGGTGAATCAGCCTGTCCAAGGAATGGACTGATTTGTTCCACAATGGCAGGATAATGTGCTGAAGGAGTCTGGAGCAGCACACATTATTAACCATAATCTGAGCTGATTGCTCCCTCATTTGGAGTTTGTCCAGATATCCCACAATAGGCATGACTTGGGAGTGCAGCAAAGCTATCACAGTGTTCAGCACCTTGGTGAATACCTGAGATGCAGAAGCTGGGCCAAATGGCAGGGCTACAAACTGGAAGTGCTAAAGACCCACAGAACAGAGACGGAATTGTTGATGGTCTAGAAAAATGTGAACATGCAAGTATGCTTTCTTGATGTTCACAGAGGCTAAAATGTCACCCTGATGGAGGGAGGCTATGACAGGCCTGGTGGTTTCCATGGGTCTTCTTGGACTGAACCCTAGGCTTCTCGCCCCTGGTTTCTAGGAGAACTCTGAAGGGATACAGTCAGAGGCGTAACTAGAACCTTTAGGGCACGGTGCAAGAAACCATGATCCAGGGCCTTTTACTCCTGTTGCAAGACCCTTTACTACGGTCCCACAGTGGGACCCTTTCACATGTTCTACAGCGGGTCCTTTCTGTCTTCTTGGAGCCCCAAGGTGGCCTAGTCGCAAGTGCAACCTTTGCAACCCTGGTAGTTCCGCCTCTGGTCTCAGTTGTTTTTCAATTTTGTTATTTTTTCATTTTTGTTTTTTACCATTTCATTTTCTTTATTTAATTTTTTTACAATTTTTTTTAGGAGCCCTAATCGGGAGCTTTGGTGAAATATCAGGGGTCTAAACTGACCTCTGATGTTTCACCTTTTATAACAGACAAAGGAGATTGAGGACACAGCCCTCTCTGCAGCCTCTGCATTAACTGCACTGAAAGAATAGTTGAGAATACCTCTGTACAGAGCTTCCCATTCATTCACAAACTGAAGCTTAGTAAACACTGTTAACTATGAAATATAGAAAGTGCGGCTCTAAAAAAATTGTGAATGATATTATAGTGAAATAATAAAGTGCAAAGTCAATCTGACATACAGCAAAAAATGATCGGCGGAACAGTCATGTGCAACATATAAAGATCAATACATTATGCAATAAATCATTCAATAAATGTGGAACAGTAAAGTGTAGCATATAAAGTGGGAATATATAAAGTCCATATAACAGTGGAGTAAAAACTAAAAATGTCTGCTAGGATATAGATACGGCAATCACGGTGGAATACTGTGAAGTGATCCAATAGGGAATCCACCACCTCTGTCAGATGTACACTCACCAGACATCTACTGGTAAACAGCATGTAAGCACATCTCATCTGGACACAAATAGCAATGAAGCCTCTGCATAGAATGCTCAGTCAAGGGCAAAACGCATAGGGACCCTCTCCTATAAGGCATAGCTCACCACAGGAGCCAGAAATTGTATATAGTCTAGTATTTTATTAAATAATGAATATAAGACAATCCACGTTGAAGAGCAAGTAAAATGAAGGTAAATGGAGTACCAAGATGGCCGCCATTCCGACCTTCGGCAACGGCAGTGCAACATCAGCAATTGCAGCTCCACTGCACTGTTTACTATGCCTCAGTTATAAATGAACAGAGTCATTAATTGGTAGTGATCACTGTACATGACATATTTACCAGCCCCTTTCCCCTGACAACCCCTGACACATTCCCGGCAGCGGCCAGGAGAGCACACAAAGGCCTGGGGTGAGTGGAACCTGGATAGTAGAGGAACTGATCCCCTCCATTTTGCTCCTGCTGAATGCCTGCAGGAGGGAGAGAAGGAGAAGCATGCTTTCAATGGCTGCAGGAGCAAAATAAAGAGTTTGACAAACATGGGTCAGACCACTGCCCTTTTCACATGTGACAAAAGATTGGTCAACCTCACCGCACTGTCACTGATGCAGGACAATATTACTGTCAGCCTTGCCCTGCACAAAGATTTTCCAGCTTGTGAAACCACAATCTAAGTGCCAACAGACTGAGAGCAATTAACCCTTCAAACCCCAAACTGCCGCCAGATTGCTTTGGGCCTATCAACCCAACAACGGCAATGACAATTATGACTTTAAAAAAATGTCTGCAACACACAGGTATGTCCAGAGATTTACACAACTTTAGTTCTGCATTAGTTCATTAGAGACAATCGTAACACTTTTCAAAATATGGTTTAATAATGAAAAGGTAAAAAAAGGTGCAAATAAAGTATTTACGGAAAAAAATGTAGTACAAAAGAAACAAAAAGACATTAACGCAACAGCAAGAAAAACTGAAATTACCTGCAAGTCCTGGTTGGCAGAGTCCAATGAATAAGCAAGACGGTACAGTGGCTCTCAAGTCTTGTTAGGTGCTCCTTGGTTTGGTGTTAACCGAGAGCCCCTAACTGTGGTCGCAGTCTCCTTTTTTCTGGACCTTCGAGGAGGTGTTAATAGAAATGACTTGACCAATCAGGAGGCTGAGGGGTGGCCCATGGTATGTCTCTGTGTTTATGATCACGTCACAACCCAGATTTCTATAGGTATTAATATCTTTCAATACCTATATGTTACAGTCTGCTAACATGCATATTATTGTCCAGTATTACCTTTGATATATATATATATATATATATATATATATATATATATATATATATATATATAATTATGCTCCTCCTAGGGTAGCAGCGTTTGGCATTTACGATGGGGGTGATCTGGTAAGATCTCTGTTTGTTTTTCGGGTTGCTCAAGCATGCAAATTTGACAGTTTTATGAAGGTACCAAGATTGAATTGTGTATTGGTTGATGAAGAGAGTCTGTGTGTGTCCAATGAATGGACTGATAAGGTCCTGGCATTAGTTTGTGTATTGTACCAGATGGCTTTCTGAAGGGATGTAAAAGGGGATCACTCATCGCTTGTGTTACAAACTGTCATGGCTGAATTCTGACAACATGGTGTCCTTGCCCTTTCACACACCTTTGAAGGGCCCAGTATGTGCTACAATTACAGATGGCATCGGTTCCTCCTTATGTCGCTGCCCCTCCTATCCAGGTGTACAGGGAAGCCACATGAGCATTCTGGAGCATTGGGCTGGGTCGCAAATGTGACCCCTGTAAGTACGCCCCTGGATGCTGTCCTTGGCATGAAAAGAAGGCACTTTTAGCATTCCTGTTCTACAGGGAACTTTTCTATTTCAATATTTTTATTAAAGACGTTTTTTGGAATAAAACAGACTTATGATACGCCCACGCAGGGGAAGAGCGGAACAAAAGCATACATCAGCATATACAAATCAGCAGGGTGTATTAGCCAAATAACGGAACATCCAATGGCACCAAGGGGGAATGGCAAAAAGCCAAACCAAACAGTAGCAGCAGCATTCCATCATCTTACCAAAACAAAACCAAGATTAAAAACCCCTACGGAGAAGTGTCAGCACAGAACAAATGGGAGAGAAGCCCAAACTAATGAAAGTAAGAAAGTATAGGAAAGTAGAAAGAAATAAGGAAGGGAGAAAAGATTCAGGGAGAAAGCAAAGGAAGAAGGGAAGAATGGAATAATCACGGATCCAGGGCCAGCACAGGCAACAACTACAAGAGGCCATAGCTAGTAGGAGGCAAGGACAGCAGGGAATAATGTATCCAAGGTTCCCAAACATTAAGGAATCTTGGATGTGAATCCTAAAGAATGCTAGACATCTGTTCATTGATCATCATAGCATTCAGCAGGGTCTTCACACCCTGGAAGCCAACCGAAGGGGTTCTCCAGGCTTGAGCTATACCACGTTTGACCGAAATTAATAGGTAGGATGCCAATTTCTGCTGAGACCTGGACAGACCCAAAATTGGACAATGCAGGAGGGCCACTCTTGCATCCTTATGGACCGTAATATGAAATAACGTTTGCAACAAACCAAAAACCCTAGACCAGAAGCCTATCAAACACAGGCACGACCACCAGATATGCAGGATGTCCCCACGTAGACCACAGTTCCGGAAACACCTATCTCCATCAATCAGATTAAAGTGAGCAGTCTGAGCTGGGACCCAGTACCACCGCAGGAGAACTTTGTAGGCTGCTTCAAGAGTGACGGTATTAAAAGAACATTTTGCCACCATCTTCCAGGCCTTGTGCCAATCCTCCGCCACAATCAAGGAACCTAGATCTCACTCCCATTGAGAGACATAGGACAGGGATGGTGCGGAGGACCTATTGTTAAGGGAGGCATAAATTACAAAATGAGACCAGGGGACCCTCGGGAATGTTGACAAATGTGTTCAAAGGGTGTTTTGCGGAAAGGATATGTGGAAGTATGACGTAGGGACATAAGTCAGTGATGTAATTGCAAATGACAATAATATTCCCGTGGCGGAACCCCCCGTGATTCTCGAAGAGACTCTAGAGATGGAAACAAAGGAGTGTTCAGGAAGTCATGTACAGTAACAAAGCCATGGGAGATCCACCAAGAGAAAGAAGGGGGATGTTCTAAGCTTGGTGGAAATAGAGGATTATGCGTACTCGGCAAAAGAGGTAGAAAAGATGAAATTAAATTACCCGAATATTTAACAGAATCCCAGGTTCATAGACTGTGAAGCATGATGGGGCTCAGGTCCAGGGGGTGCAACTTATGCGGGAGCCAAAGCAATGTAGTTAAGGAAAGTGGAGCACAGTTGGGTAATTTCAAGAGTACCCATAACGGGATACCTGTCGTGGCATGAAGTATGGACAACTGGGAAGCATGTGGGACTCCCAGACCTCCCTGCAGTCTATGGGTATACAGAGTGAATCTAGACACTCTGGGACACTTATAAGACTAAATAAAACAGAGACTCCTGCTTTGCAATAGACGAAGAAAGAAAGCAGGGACCTAAACAGGGAGAGTGCAAAAAAAGTATAGGAACTTCGGCAAGATAGTCATCTTGACAGCATGTATCCAGCCAATCCATGACAAAGAAGGAAACAGCCAGGAATGAAGCAGGGAAGCCATGGATCACAATAATGGGTAATAATAATTAGCCAAAAATAAGGCAGAGTAGGAGGTAGTAAGTGTAACGCCAAGATAAGCCAGGGAGTGGGATGCCCAACGGTAAGGAAATTGTGTTTGTAACCATTCAACCAGGTCGGCAGGGAGCGTAATATTCAACGCTGTGGTTTCTGCAGGGATCTATTAACCAGAGACCTCCTCATGTTCACCAACAGAAGAATAACATGGGAAATGAGATGGGAGGTCATTAGCAATCCATCCATGCAGTAGCTTAAGGCTGTTGGCATGAGGTCTAAATATTCAGTTAGTAAGATATCATCCTTCATCCCTTCTTATGGCCTTAGTCTAGTCAGCTCTGACAGAGAGCTATTACAGTCAGGGCAGGTTGCAACACAGCGTCAACCAGAACAATGTTTTTAAAAGGACCTCCAATTGTTGTTGAAAGCCTTAAACACAGGCACATTCTCCACAAAGGTCATGAAAGCTTTATTAAGTAGGAGTCAGCATACTCCTAGATCCACACTAGATCCACAGTGGAGGCATTACACTTTTTAACAAAGTCCCCCTCAAATGGGTACAAGGCTGCCAGCCATTTGGGAGGAGTAAACAGCTTGTAGGGGTTCTTCCAGTCTCCTTAAACAGCAGGCGCACAAGAAAGGTCTTGGAAGCCTTAGGGACTTTAAAGGAGACTAGATTGGGGAAAACACTGGTAAACGTTGCACGCTTCATTTTAATCCATAAAGTGGTACTAACTGCATCAATGAGAGCTGAGACAGTCTCTTTAACCTCTTGCCGACCGCGCATAGCCGAATGACGGCTTCACCGCGGCCGGCCAGTTCTGAGTGGAACGCACTTCCCAGAACGCACTCTCCTGCGCGCCCCAGGGGGCGCGCACCCGGCGATCTCCGTGATCGCTGTGTCCTACGGACACAGCTGATCACGTGATGTGGTGAAAGGCCGATCCCACCGGCCTTTTACCATGTGATGAGCGGTGTCCAATGACACGCTGATCACAGGGAAATGCAAGTGCCGGTTCTCGGCTGCACTTTCCTCACGCTGTCAGATCGTGAGGAAAGTACTGGCAGCTGTCAGAGCGGGGATCGGCACCGATCATCAGGTCACTGATGTTGATTGAGAGAGTCTAGTTCTGCTTTAAGGCTTAAAACGGAGTCTTGGCTGCTGAAGGCTGAAAACCTCTAATGCCATGGGAAGAAACGATAAGAATTCTGGAGTAGAAAGCATGGAAGCATGCTTATGACCTCTGCGTTTAGAGCAAAAATCAGGGTTGCAGTTTGACCCATAAAATCTTGCATAACTGAAGTGAAATCCTCCTGAGATAAAACTGAGGAAGGAGCTATGCCTAACAGAGCTAGTAAAGACTCAGTAGATGGCACACACTCAAGCAGAGGGCAAAATTTCAGGCCCTTAAGCGGGTGCACTGCAGCCAGCACTGAAGCGGATCATGAACTGGGACATCCAGTACAGTGGGACTCTTTCCTATAAGTCTAGGATTCAAAAAGTTGCACCACAAGCCAGGGGCAATGCAGCTCAGGGTACAAGGCAAGGCCTTAAATATTAAATGTTAAAACCAGGTACCCACTCCCCCCTTCCCCCCAAAAGGTGTCAAATGTAGCAATGGAGGGGGGGAGGAGGCAAGTAAGCAGAGCTTTCACTTTTGGGTGGAACTCAGCTTTAAAGGATAAGTTCACCTATAGGAACATGTTACATGTTCCGTGTTCAAAATAAAGTGCAGTGCTTAAAACATTTCAAACAAAAATCATATTAAAATGTGAAAAAAAAATTATTTCAAAAATAATTATTAGTTCATCTCAAAATGTTCATAAGTGAAATATCATATGGTGAGATCAACGCAGAACAGTCCCCAAATGCCGTGATGAGATAAAAAGACTTCCAAGGATAGCCAATGTGACACCAACAACTTGCATGCAAGGCTTACCAGAAGATATGTGACCTTCTGCTAAGAGTGGTCAATCTACGCTTTTACAGGATGCTATTGGTGACATCAAAGGAAATGGATGGTTAGAATCATCCTCTGGACACCCAAGAAAAGCACTAGTAATACTCCCAAGCCGATCTCCCTGTATATGATGGCTCCAACCACTCCAAACGAGTTATATGAGACCAGAGCTCGTGGCGTTAAACATGTATTAAAGAATTTCTCCACATGTGTAAAACCCTCAAATATCCAAAATTTATTGAAATAGAAAATGTACTCACATGATAAAAGACACAAATCGCGTGTACAAGCACTAAAATAGGTCTTTCCAGCATCCAAGATGGCCGCCGACTGGTCGCGCAGGCGTGGTAGCGTGTGTGCGTGTCTCTGCCCCCTTTTTTGGGTGGAACATTTAACATGTTACCACTGCTTGAGTCGTTGCCTGCTCCGCTGCACAGAGTGGCAGCTAGCAGGGATCTTCCCCCCCGCTAGCTGTCACTATTTTTAAAAAAACGTGGCCGTGTGGGGATCCATCTGCTTGACTGTGTCATTCATTCACAGAATTTGTAAATGAGAAACTACAAGTTCCAGCAGCCTTCAGCTGTCAGCTTGTAGTTCTCAATGAACTACCACGGCGCTGTTGGACACTAGCAAAGAACAAGGGAATGCTGGGAGTAGGAGAGATTATATTGGGTCCGGCACAATTTTTTATTTGCCAGTCTACAAATTCTCCTGTAAGCAGCAGAATAACCCAAAAGTCTGAATTTCCATGTCCCTCAACAAATGTTAAAGTAACTATATAACTATATCTGCAATAAAATGGTACTCTATTCATTCTGTCCTCAAATGACTGGACTACCCACAATGTGGTCAAAAAACAAAAAATGAGCCAAGTTTTAAAAAGTCATGTCACTATAAAAACAAAGTAAAATTATGAAATATTTATGTTTACATTTAAGCATATTTTATGTTATATATATTATGACAGCTATTTTTTAACAAGAAACAGATACAAATGTGAAGTGTACACAATCACTTTATTACTAAGACTATGAAAAAGTATTTCCCATGACCCTGGTAATAGGTTTAACCATAATAGAAGCTGACTAGGAAAAATTGAAATGGAGCCACTGTAGTTATGTAAAAAGATTAACAGACTATAATAACCCCGATGGGAGAACAGATTTCCATTGTTCACAGCTAAAAGTGAAATTCAGATGTCAGGCTAGACTTAATAGTACATATGCAGTAGTAGCTTCCAAATGATAAAAAAAAAGAATTTGAATGATAGTGTTAATTTACGTATCAGGAGGTAGGTTTGAGATACAGTATATTAATCTTGACAAGGAGCTACAAAATCACTGGAATCATGATGACGTAACTCTGGAAACATTCCAATAGTCAATGCCGCATGACGCAGCACTTCAAAGAAAACTCATTAGAGGAATACAGATAATGTCACTGTTTTTGCTGATGTAATGATTTTAATACCGAAAGTAGTATTAAAGCGGTATTAAACTAAAAAACAAATATGTATTATATTGCAGCTTACCAACTATTAGATGTGGTGGCTGCATTAGTTTTTAGGTTTTATTTTCACCTGGTGATCCAGCCATGGGAGTCTGTTATTTTCAACTTCCTCTAATAGATCAAGCTGTGCAGCAAAAGTGGCAGTTACAAGTTTGAGACAATTCAACACTACATACAAAAAAAAGGGTTTTTTTCCCCAAAAGGAAAAAAAATTTGCTGTAACTGCCTAAAAAGTATCAGCCGGAGCTTAGCTGTAGTTGACAATGCTGATGTCCCATGATGGCTCAGTTGCTCCTCCATCCAGAGTGGATACATCCTAAAGCCCTGTGTGTGTCCAGCTGTCTGTTCTATGGAAGTCAGTCTCACGACCAGCTTCTGTCGAATGGGCATGCTGGAAAACCAGCATCGAACCCGCATCTAATTAGTGCTGGCAGCCAATGGGTGTCAGCACTGATCAGTGCGTTATGGCGGGCAAGGGGGGGGGGGGGGGAGTCCCTAGGTCAGAACACAAAGACACAGCAGGAGAGAAAGCCACACTAACATTGCTTGTGTTAGTATGCCTCTTTGTTTTTTCGTTGTTCAGCCCGCTGAGTTGAACAAAAAAGACTTCTAGTATGTACCAAGTTTAAGACAGGAAGTGGCTGTATCATCAGGTAAAAAAAAATAAAAAAAATAAAAAGCCTACAAAAAGAACACTAATGCAGATACCACATTTAAAGAATAATTCCAGGCATCGTCATTTTTTACATTGGACATGGACTCCAACTTAGTCCATTGAACTATGTATGTACCATACCTGGTTGATGCCCCTGGAAGCTGGAAATCATTGAAGTAGACACCACTACTCCAGTGACCCTGACTTGCTTCTAGGTCCCAAGCAGAGAAGCCGGCCTGATGGATTGTGAATACAGGAGGGTCTACCAGTTGGCACGGACACCATTCAGAGAATGCTTTGCATTTTCTGATCAAGTGTAAAGTGTTTCCCAGACTGGACAAGGTGGAGAATGTGACTTCACCAACCCACCTCTCCACCTCGTCAAATCAGAGAATGTTTTGCATTCACTCACATATTGCAAAGTATTCTCTGAATGGCACCCGTGCTGAGCTGACCCCGTGTTCACAATGCAGGCTAGTCGCTCAGCATGGGACCCGGAAGCACTGGAGTAGCGGTGTCTACTTCAATGATTTCCTGCTTCCAGGGACATGGGCCAGGTATAGTAGTATACACAAATAAAAATATATCCTGCCCAGAATTCTTTAAAAAATGGCAGTCTGCAAAATGTTACATTTTTATTTTTGGGTTTAAATGCTCATCAAAATATTTTCCAAACTATGTCCCCAATTATTTACATTTTGTAATAATAGCAGCATATCTGTCTGTATTTTTCAGCATTGCTTCCCCAAACTTCCATTTGGGAAGCATAAAATCACATGACCAACAAAGCACTCTATTACCTTGTTTATGATAAAGCGCTGTCTCGAGAACTGCTGTCAATCAACTCTCTTGGGGGAGGAGTGGGGGAACGACTTGAAGTCCTGGAATATGCAGCTGGCCGTTTCTTGCGCTGTGATATGCGGTTTTCCCTATGGGTGGGGCGAAGCGCATCAGAAGGCGTGGCTGCAGTAACGGCTGAGGTCATCCACATCATAGTGTATTTACTGGACTCTTTGGGACGGGTATGAGGGGCATCCATTCTTTCCCTGCACTCTGTTTCGTTTCTGGTATGCCGGTGGGGTGATCGTGCTTTGTCCAGCTTTGAGTGGCGCAATATGTTTGCAACATCACACTATTACCTTGTTTATGATTTGCAGCAGCCCATTTCATGCGCTATGATATGCGTTTCTCCAGCTCATGGTAACACGCCCTCCAATAACAGCCTCAACTTTACTCAACATTTCATTGGCCTAAATGCTTCTAGCAAAGTATGAACAAGTGTGCATCAAAAACGTAAATCAGATGCACAGCAACAAACATGGAAAGGTGTGAACCCAGAACCCAACCCCCCATGTTACAGTTCTTCGGTCCTCAAATTGGCTCTAAGCATGTTGTAATTGGCACAAAAATTCCATTTGGGAAGTACCAAATTTATGTCATATAATGTCACAAGACCAGAAAATCACTCTATCTTATTTGTGATAAGGAAACAGGACTGTCCTAGGAATCGCTGTCAATCGATTGATCAACTTGGGTACAAACCAGCCTGTCGGGTTTCACATGCGATTATTGCTAGTGGTTATTATAGCTATTAGCAGTAATCACTGTGTTCTCCCTAATCACTGTGTCCTGTCCCTGCTGGGAGATCCCAATGGCTTCGGGGGAGGGATTCCTCATCAACATTGACTGAGTCAATCGGGGAACCAACAATTTGCTTTCCTGCAACCTGTGGTTGGAGGAAAAAAAATTGCTCCGTCAATGGCCAGCCTAACACTGCACTTGGAAAGCCTAAAGTCGGCCATAGATGGTTTGAATTTTGGCAGGTTCAGCAGGGACAGGCCAACAGTCAATCTATCTTTGGGGCAAGCTGATTGTACACAAGTTGATCCATTGATCAACATGGGTACAACCAGCATGTTGGATTCCTAGCCTGCCATTATTGCTTGTGGCTATTAGGAATAACCATTGTATTCTCCTGGCAGGGATGCTCCCCGCACCCACCCGCTGGGAGAACACAATAGTCCCGTGATCAGTGTTGATGGGGGAATTAAGGGATTCTCAAAATGCATCATCTATAGCATAAACATACAACGGGTCAGAACAAGCACAGTTCTTACCCCTCTACAGTGCAGTGCTCAGGCCTTGAAGGTAGGTATGCAACCTCATTCCTTTAAAACCGAACACATATTAAAGTGTTACTAAACCCACAACAGTAAAATCAGTCTGTATATGCAGTAAAGCATGCTTGTTACATTCACTGTGGAACCTAAGGGGTTAATCCTCTGCATTGTGTAAAAAGGACATTTCAACCTGACTTCTCTGATCCTCCTCTTGTACAAATGTCCACTTCTTATCTCCTGGTAAGAGAGACTGAACCGTAGCCATTCTGCACATGCTCAGTTTAGTGTGGAGTGCTAGAGAGGTTTTTTTTTTTCTTTCATGGAAGAGTGCATGTGATCAGCACAGGCCAATCAGCACTGTCCAGACAGAGGTCAGGGTTTCTGCATCCTCCTACAGCAGAAAGAAAACCCCTCCTACAAGCTTTAACTAGTGCTCAGCTGGACACTGATAGAAGTCACAAGACTGCTCTAACTACTGATGAGAAAAGATATTTAGCAGTTTGTATTTAAAAAAAATAATTGCATTTCCATGTTGTGTGTACTGTGGGAGACCAGATATAGTGAATGCAGGGTCCTGGGTTTAGTAACACTTTAAAGTGGAGCTCCACCTAAAAGGGGAAGTTCCGTTTTAAGCCTTTGTCCCCTGCTCCCCATTAAGGATTGGCACCTTTGGGGAGTGGGGGGGTCCCAGAAGACTACGGAGCCATTCACATGCGCAGTGGGCACCTGGCTGTGAAGCTGCAAGCTGTCACAGCCAGGTGCCCACACTGAAGATGCCTGCACCAGGGAGAGAAGACGGCCGGTGAAACCAGCGGTGGTGAAGACATTGGTGGACTGAGGGACAGGTAAGTGACTGTATTTTAAAATTAGGCAGCCACAGTTTTTGTAGCTTCTGACTTTTATTTTTTATTTTTTGCAGGTGGAACTCCGCTTTAATTACATAGGTTCTGAGGCTAATTTAAAGCGGAGTTGCACTCACCGGTCAAAAAACAAGTCATCAGCTACAAAAACTGTAGCTGCTGAATTTTAAAAAACAGCCACTTACCTGTCCCTCGATCCCGTAGTGTGTCCTCCACAGCTCGTTTCAGCGGCCGTACTGTATTCCAGGAGGCCGGCATCTTCAGTGTGGGCACCCGGCTGTGATAGCTTGCGGCTTCACAGCCAGGTACCCACTGTGCATGTGTGAGTAGCGCTGTGCTTCATGAACAGTCCTGTAGTCTTCTGGGATCTGTCACGTGTCCCAAAAGACTACAGGGAGGGAGGACACCTTCCGCTTGCGATCGGACCAGAAGTGGGAGCCGGTACATGTCAAATTTGAGTACCCGCTCCCTCCCCCCACCCCCCAAAGGTGCCAATCCTTAATGGGGAGTGGGGGAGCAGTCCTTAAAGCGAAACTTCCCATTTTGGGTGGAGTGCTGCTTTAATATGGGCAGCACAGTGGCTAAATGGTTAGCACTTCCGCCTGGCACCTCTAGGTTCCTTGGTTCAAATCCCAGCCACAGCACCACCTGCCTGGAGTTTGCATGTTCTCCCTGTGCCTGCATGGGTTTCCTCTGGATACTTCAGTTTCCTCCCACACTCCAAAGACATGCTGGTAGGTTAATTGGATCCTGTCTAAATTGTCCCTAGTATGTGTATGTATGAATGTGAGTTAGGGACCTTAGATTGTACACCCCTTGAGGGTTAGGGACTGATGTGAATGTACAATATATATGTAAAGCTCTGCGTAAATTGACGGCGCTATATAAGTACCTGAAATAAATAAATAAATATGTGTAATTATTATGTTTTTAACCACCTCCCGCCCACCATATAGTAATATGATGGACGCAAGGTGGTTCTCTCGTTCTGGGAGGACATCATATGATGTCCTCCCATTCTCACCGCGCATGCGCGGCTCAGGGAGCGTGCAGCGTGGTGATCGGCGGTGCGCTGCGTCCCTCGGACACAGCGGATCACCGATCACGGAAAGAGCAGAAGATGTCGGCTCGGTCATGTGATCAGCTGTGTCCAATCACAGCTGATCACATGTAAACAGGGAAATGCCGGTTATCTGCATTTCTCTCCTCTCCCTGATGATCAGTGTAGCTCCAGCAGCGCCACCTGTTAGTGTCCATCAGTGCCATTGTCAGTGCTCATCGGTGCCTCGTGCCAGTGCCCATCAGTGCCACATATCAGTGCCTACCAGTGCACATCAATGCCACAAATCAGTGCCTATCTGATCAGCCTTTCAGTGTCATCCATCAGTGCCAGTCAGTGCCACTTATCAATGCCAATCAGTGCCACCTATCAGTGCACATCAGTGCCGCCTATCAGTGCCTGTCAGTGCCGCCTAACAGTGCCAGTCAGTGCCGCCTATCAGTGCCAGTCAGTGTCGTCTATCAGTGCCACCTATCAGTGCCGCCTATCAGTGCATGTCAGTGCCGCCTAACAGTGCCAGTCAGTGTCGCCTAACAGTGCCAGTCAGTGCCGCCTATCAGTGCCTCCTCATCAGTGCCCATCAGTGCCACCTATCAGTGTCCACCAGTACAGCCTATCAGTGCCCATCACTGCAGCCTCATTAGCGCACATCAGTGAAGGAGAAAAATCACTTATTTACAAAATTGTATAACAAAAACTAAGAAAAAAAAATTTTCAGTGGTTTTTGGTTTGTTTAAGAAAAAATAAAAAACCCAGAGGTGATTAAATACCACCAAAATAAAGCTCTGTCACACAAAAATGATACAAATTTCATATGGGTAGTGTTGCATGACCGCGCAATTGCCAAAGTGTGACAGCGCTAAAAGCTGGAAATTGGCCTGGGCAGGAAGGGGGTATAAGTGCCCAGTAGGCTAGTGGTTAAAGGGATGAGGTGGCAGCCCTACTTGTAGGCCTTGTGGGAGACTGCTGATCCCCCATAGTCATAGCTGGAAGTACTAGGTTGGTCTCATGGCCTCATTGAGTAAAAAGTAGCGGAGGAATTATCTGTGAGGTAAGTACATGCTCCTTACTGTTCTTCACAGGTACAGCACAGGTCAGCATATAAATCAGCAGACCCCTAGCCAGTACAGGGTTAGGGAATGGTCCCCACTAACTATTGTCACAACCTGGACAATTATTTCGGGTTGTAGAAATGGAATATGTGGTTGTGCACAGTGCTTTATATAGGCGAGGATAAAGCCCCAGCACACACTGACACGGCAGATTCCATTCCTACCGCGTGTGCGTCCAAATTCAGCACCACGACGTCAGGACGTACAGACGTCTGCGGTGCCCTTACCGGCGGGTCATTCTCACCTGGCAGTGCTCCTGTGTTCGGGGCTCGTCCTCGCTCTCGTCATCCTCCATCAGTACCGGAGAGTGAGGGGAAGGAAGGAGGGCGGGCGCTGGTGTCACTCACCGAGGCTGCAAAGTCAGTGTGTGCCCGGCAGTGTCTGCAGTCCGCACTGTGTGCTCCTCTACATGGTGCAGACAGTGTGGAACTCCTTCTAGGAGACCAGCCCCTTCCCTCCTTGTGTGCCAGTGTTATGTAACGAGGTGCTGCAGGTGAATTGTCCTCCCTCATACTTCACCTCACAAGCTGACTACAAAGGACGGTGTCTATAATGACAATATGTACAGAGAAGTGTGCTTCTAGAAGATTCACCCCAGCCAAGAACCAACACCTTCACCCTGTCAAGGATCACTCACACTACACCTGTAAGGGGGTGACTATTCCCATCACCCTCCCAGGGGCACTTGGGCAATGCCCGAAGGCCCGGGGTCAGTAGGGGGCTCCATGAGATGCCCCTGGTTCCTTTCATAGGCTTTTTTGAGTGTGGGTGAGGACGTAGGGGCCCCATGATCCCTCATTGCCCAGGGGCCCCATAAGTTGTCAGTCTGCCCCTGCACCCTCCATACCTAGTCACCCCTTCCTAAGAGGTCATTACAGCCCGGCAGCAACCCCAGCAAGTGCAATTGTGTTCAGCTAAAGCTGGCCTTATGACCCATACACACAATAGGAAAATTGTACGGAAATGTTCATACATGGACCGATAGTCCGATAATCTTATCGTTAGTACACAGCTTTCGAGAGCCAATCACAACAATTCGTGCGACAATATCTGAAGGGACAAGCACAAAAAGTTTTCTTGTGCGATTTTCATTTAGTTCGCAACCGCGCTATAGCCGAAGGATGGCTACAGTGCGGTTGTCTAGTTCTGGGACGTCTATGGACGTAATTCCAGTTCGTGCCCCCAGCGCCACCGGTGATCACTGTGTCCTACGGACACAGCTGATCATGTGATACAGTAAACGGCGAATTACTGTGTCCTTTTACCACGTGATCAGCTGTGTCCAATGACACAGCAGATCACCAGTAAATATAGTTGCCGGTTATCGGCTGCACCTTCCTCACGCTGTCGCAGCGTGAGGAAAGTACTGCCGAAAACCAGCAATTGTCAGCGAACGGATCGGCACTGATGATCAGTGCCGCCCAGCAGTGCCACCCACCTGTGCCCAGCAGTGCCACTTATCAGTGCTGCCCAGCAGTGCCACCCATCAGTGCTTAAGAAATAGTGGTGTGAACCTCCTGCTCTAATAATCCTAAATTTAGATAT
Organism: Staurois parvus; assembly: GCF_062004578.1. Classification (NCBI taxonomy): domain Eukaryota; kingdom Metazoa; phylum Chordata; class Amphibia; order Anura; family Ranidae; genus Staurois; species Staurois parvus. The sequence continues at coordinate 2,721,630 of NW_028318500.1, read as the reverse complement.
TAAATCCTAAATTTATTATATTAAAGAAAAAATGGAACCTTTCAAAGATTCCCCAGAAATGGGTAATCTTGCAAAAATATTAACCACTTGCCGTCCGCCTGCTGTTTATAAAAAGGCAGGACGGTGGCACTCCAGGGGCGGGTTGCTGTTCATAAACGGCACCCGCCATTTCTAGCTGTGCGCACTCCCTGGGAGCTCGCAGAACCGCGATCCGGTGTCCGCTGTGTCCAGTGACACAGTGAAACACCGATCGTCAGACGGGACCTCTGTACGAGGTCCTGATCATGTGATCACTGATTGGCCAATCAGTGATCATATGCAGAGTAGTAAGCAAGATGTCACTTGTGACATCATTGCTTACTACGTGTGAAATCTGTGAATGATCACAGAGGTCACATGGTACAAGGCTATTCACAACAGCCTTGTACCATGTGACAAGCTGTGACCAATCACAGCTCACTCAGTAGTTCTCAATGGCTGCAAGAATTCAGACAGAGAGAAAGAGAAATGATTGCTTTTACATCCTATATGGGTGTAAAAGCAATCACTGTAAAAAAAAAAAAAAATCTTCATCACCCCCCACAAGTAGTGCAGTGTCACCATGGTGACACTGTACTGCTAGGGTGACAGTATGTAAAAGAAAAAAAAATATATAAAAAAATCAAATAGAAATGTAAACAAAATGTTTAAAAATTATAATTTTTGGTTATAAACTAATTTGACTTATTTTTTTTTTACTAAAAATATAGCGGAAAACATTTCAGCCAAGATTTATGATGAAAGATTATTTGCTAAATTTTACAAGAAAAACACTTTTTTCAAAATATTTGGACTTTTTCATTTACATAGCAAAAAAAATAAAACTCCCAGCGGTGAATAAATACCACCAAAATAAAGCTTTATCTGTCTCAAAAAAAGGTAAAAAATTCATATGGGTACAGTGTTGCATTCAAAGTGTGATAGCGCTGAAAGCTGAAAATTGCCCTGGTCAGGAAGGGGGTAAAAGTGTCCGGACAGGCAGTTGTTAAATAAAGATCTAGAGAAGATAGATCAAGAAGTGAAGAATAAAAAGATGAAAAAATATCAACGAGATGTGAATGATTTTAAAAAAGATCAAGTTTTTAAGTGGCAATCGTCCAATGGGGAAATAGATTTAAATTCAGCTAACACTACACCTATTAAGTAAGTAGGAATAGAATCCACTAAAGGACCGGTAAATGATCATTCAGAACCTTATAGAAGCCACTTGAAAGGGAATCCCCAAGTGAATCACCCGCAAGGAGAAAGAGTATATCACACACCACATAATGGATGGAGGCCTAAAAATGGGGGCTCTATTCATAAGAAACCACAAGGTAGAAATAATGTGAATGGGAAGCCATTTCACCCTCCATTTAGAGCCTATTATTCTAAACCAAATCATTATTATCCACCTTATAGACCACCCTATCCTCCAAAACATGATAATTGGTCCTTTTATCCAAGAAGCCCTAGACAATATTATCAAGGGTGGCAGGGACCCAGGTTTGAAGGAAGGAGCCCTGTACCTGTATTTAACAGATGTGAACCACTAGAATACGAATACCAACAGAAAAGTTTTTTAGGGAAGGAATATATGGAAAGGTCCAAGTGAAAAAGAATAGTAGGAGAAGGTATTTTTAACAAAAAAAAAATTATTAGAAAAGTGAATATTAAAAAGCATTTCATGGGTGTAACAGGTGCAAAGAATGTTTTAGGTAGTGCTCCTAGTAGTGAGATTCGTCACACTACCCTGCGGAACAAATCTCTATTTAATCCCAAAATGACTGGGAATAGTCACAATGAGGCATTTAAAAGGATGGTTAGTCAGGATCTAGAGACTCTCAAATTACCCAAAATACGGCCAAATGTGGCTATGCAGACTGGAATAAAAACCCTTAAGAGTAGAAAAGACATCGTTATAAGGCCGGCAGATAAAGGAGGCGGCATAGTTGTTATGTCAAAGGAATACTACCTGGAAGAATTAGGTATACAATTAGAGGATAATAGCACCTTTCAAGTATTAAGGAAGGACCCTACTTTGAAATATAAAAAGGAATTAGATAAACTTATTAAAAAAGGAATAGAGAAAAAAAGTTTAAATAAAAAAGAAGCGAGGTATTTAGTACCGGACTTATGTAGAATCCCCATCATATAGACCATTCCTAAGATACATAAGAATAAAAAAAACCCCAGGATGTCCTATAGTAAATGGGATTGGGTCTTTACTGGCCTGATTAGGACAATACGTTGATTTTTTTCTACAACCTTTAGTCAAGGAAACCAGGTCCTTTTTGAGGGACACTAAGCATCTTATACAATTGCTTGATGAATTAGAGGAGGATTGTAACAACATTATTATGGCAACTGCAGATGTATCATCCCTATAAACAATTATAGGCCATAAAGAAGGCATGGAAGCCACTGCTTGGGGAATGAGGGTGTCAGGAATGGATTCACCACTGGTGGTGGGACTTACCTGCCGTGTGGGCTGCAGTACCATGGCTGGCCAGCGGGTGCTCTCAGCAGCCAGAAGCTCACTCCTGCAATCAAGCCATCACCTGAGGCTGATTGCAGGAGGTGTATTTAAGGAATGGCCAGGCCTGCAGTCAGTGCCTTGGTGTATTGTTCCCATGAGCCCCTGTACCTGCATCCTGTCTGCTTCCTGCCTTATCCTGACTCTGCTTGATCCTGACTCTGCTTGAACTCTGCCTGCACCGACCTCGGCTACTCCTGACCAATCTTCTGCCTACTCCTTGTACCTTGTCTGCCCGTTAGCTACCGACCCGGCCCGACTGACTACATTGTTCTCCATATTTATATATATATATATATCAGTTTAGGTTTGGGTTTGTTTCACCTTGTTGTATGTATTTGTGTTAGCTTTGGGTTTGGTTTCTTGCACTGCGTTTATGTTTGTGTTGTCCTTAATAAATTATCTTGTTTACACGCTATACCTGAAGTCTGTGTTTCCCTGTCCACACACCTCTGGTCATTCCCGGAGCCCTGACAGAGGGAATATGGGAATTTGACAAGAGCGCAGAGAAAGTATATTATTGAGTGCCTAGAATTTTGCTTGACACACAATTATTTTTGGCACAATAATTCCTTTTATAACCAGATTAAAGGTGTGGCGATGGGGGCTCGTTTCGCCCCGAGTGTGGCCAATTTGTTCATGGCACATTGGGAGAAAGAAGCTATTTATTCGAATCCCCCGCGGGAACTAATAATGTATTAAAGATACATAGATGACGTTATTATATTATGGAGCGGGAAAGAAGAGGCCTTACTGAACTTTTTAAATCACCTAAATGATAATAACAAGAACATTCGTTTTACCTGGGAACATGATCAGTAACAAATTCGTTTTTTAGATTTGAACATTAAGAAAGAAAAGGACAGAATCACCAACAGTACTTTTTTTAAAAGTGTTGATAGAAACGGATATATTCCGAGTGATAGTTGCCATTATCCATCGTGGCTACTTAACGTACCGAAAGGTCAAGCAATTAGACTCAGGAGGAATTGCTCTACACTGGAAGAGTTTAATCACCAAGTAAAGGTTTTAGGCCAGAGATTTGTGGACAAAGGATATTCTCGACCTAAGATTAAGGAGGTGATCCAGGAAATAGGGAATGTAGATAGAAACATATTTCTGAAAGATAAAGAGAAAAAGGATGATCATGTAGATAAATTAGCCATATGTTTGGATTTTAGTATTCACTATAAAAAGGTGGAAACTATTTTTAAGAGACACTGGCCGCTATTAAAAGCTGATCCTGTTTTAAAAGACTTTATATTGGAGTTCCCAATTTTTAGATAAAGAAAGGTTCTTGATCCTCCATTAAGAGATAAAAAAGTAAAGTTTTTAGGTCAGAAAGGCTTCTTCCCTTGTAAGACATGCTAGGCCTGCAAAGCCACAAAGGGAAAGAATCACAAAAGAAACAACTTTGTTTCGCATGCTAATGGTAAAGAATTCAGTATTGATGAATTTATTTCATGTAGGTCCCAGGGAGTAGTTTATGCATTACAATGCAGTTGCTGTTTACAATACCTGGGGAGAACAAAAAGACCTTTTTGGGTTAGATTGCGAGAACATGTGCAAAACATTAAATAGGGGTTTCCCAAACATAGTGTTTCTAAGCACTTTGCGAAATATCACAACAAGGATCCTACAGAATTAAAATTCTGGGGAATTACCAAGTATAATAAGCATTAGAGGGGAAGCCATAAGGTGCAAACCCTTAGCAAAACAGAGTCGAAGTGGATTTACATTATGCAGACACAGATTCCCAAAGGATTAAATATTGAATTTGATTTAAACTGCTTCATCTCAGACTACTAAGTATGGTGAGGTAGGGGGTTCTATAGGAGTATATTATCTGGTAATATTAAGTATGAGTGTTTATTATGTAAAGTTGGGGTTTTTTAGTCTCGGAGATAATTTGGGGTTCATTTTTATATACCGTATTTGCCGGCGTATAAGACGACTTTTTACCCCTTGAAAATCTTCTCAAAAGTCGGGGGTCGTCTTATACGCCAGTATACGGCATACTGACACTTTTTAGGGGGGCGGCGCGTTGCCGCCGCCGCCCCCACCCCTTCCCCCAATGGAAGGGACACTAAGTACAGGGGTGGGCAGCGGCTGTTTCTTACCTGGTTCCGGTCCCACGACGATCCGGTCCAGGAAGCGCGGCTGCGCCTTCAGTTCGGCCACTGGATGTTCGTGCGGCTGCTCGGCTCCGCCTCCTCACCAGTGATTGGCCGCCAGAACTGTAGCTCAGGAAAGACACACAGGCGGCCAATCACCGGCGAGGGGGTGGAGCCGAGCGGCCCCGCGAAAATCGAGTGCAGGACCAGCAGGTAAGTGGTCAGTGTAGAGGTGCTGCTGCAACCACATATGCTGGCTGCAGCAGCACCATACGAGAACAGGGTCAGCAAGTGTCAGTGGGAGGAATAGTGTCCCATCATTGGTGTCACTGATACCAATGATGGAGCACTATTCCTCCCACTGATACCAATGATGGGGCACTATTCCTCCCACTGACACCAACGATGGGGCACTATTCCTCCCCCCCACTGACACCAACGATGGGGCACTATTCCTCCCCCCCACTGACACCAACGATGGGGCACTATTCCTCCCCCCCACTGACATCAACGATGGGGCACTATTCCCCCCCCCCACTGACACCAATGATGGGGCACTATTCCACCCCCCACTGACACCAATGATGGGACACCATTCCTCCCACTGACACCAATGTTGGGACACCATTCCTCCCACTGACACCAATGATGGGGCACTATTCCCCCCACTGATACCAATGATGGGGCACTATTCCCCCCACTGATACTAATGATGGGGCACTATTCCTGCCACTGATACCAATGATGGGGCACTATTCCCCCCACTGATACTAATGATGGGGCACTATTCCTCCCACTGACACCAATGATGGGGCACTATTCCTGCCACTGATACTAATGATGGGGCACTATTCCTGCCACTAATGCCAATGATGGGGCACTATTCCTGCCACTGATACCAATGATGGGGCACTATTCCTGCCACTGATACCAATGATGGGGCACTATTCCTCCCACTGATACCAATGATGGGGCACTATTCCTGCCACTAATGCCAATGATGGGGCACTATTCCTGCCACTGATACCAATGATTGGGCACTATTCCTGCCACTGATACCAATGATGGGGCACTATTCCTCCCACTGATACCAATGATGGGGCACTATTCCTGCCACTGATACCAATGATGGGGCACTATTCCTGCCACTGATACCAATGATGGGGCACTATTCCTGCCACTGGTGTGCATTGGAAGAGGGGTAGTCTTATACGGCGAGTATAGATCAAACACTAAATTTTAGCAGGAAAAGTAGGGGGGTCGTCTTATACGCCCAGTCGTCTTATACGCCGGCAAATACGGTATATGTTTTTTATATGTTTTATATATGTATTAAAATATGAGATTGATTATGTATTCATGTGTATTTGTACACCCTTGCTTTTGGATGTAATTTGTATGTTTTTTATGACCTTTTCATACAGGCCAATTAGGGGTGGGGTGGAATTGCAATATAGGTAATATTCATTGTTTATTATATGTAATAGGCTCATACATTCTCCCTATTTTTGATTAAATATTTTTGGAGATTTTTTATATTTTTATATATATATTTAGTATACATGAAAATGTATTATATATATTTTTTAGATCATTATTTTTTCCTCTGTAGAGTAGTTTCACCTCAGGGCTCGATATTGGTATTCTTGTTTTTCATTTTTTATTTTTTGTTTTAGCATTTTTATTTTAGGAATTTTTAGTTTAAATATTTTTTATTTATTTATTTTTTAGTCAAGATATTTATTATTTGGGTGTAGGGTCTCCCTCTCTATATATATATCTATTAATAAAAGGTTTTAGGGTAATGTTTTATGAGATCCCATGGATTTACTTTGTTTTGTATAGTATATGGAATTAGATTAGTTAATTGGGGTCTTTATCCACTTATTTATATCATTATATGTAGGTGATATTTTAATTTTTGGCTTCTAATATATGGCCCCATTATATATGCATTAATATGGCAAGACAATGGATAGCCGGTTAGTGTAGAAGCTCCCTGTGGTCTTCGATAATATGGCCGCGGGAAACGAGGGTGGTACCATCGTGGAGCGAAGGATCTGCCTCCGGGGGAGTTTTTCTAATTAGGCCTCGTATTTAAGGGAGGTCCGTCACTATGATTGCCAGCCCTGAGGAAGTCACATGGGATTGTGACACAACGTGAAGGCCTGACGTAGTGACGCACTTCCGGCGTGGCCGCCATCTTGGCACACCAGATTCCTATACCCATGCATGCAAAGTATACCCAAAAGCATGAAGTTTTATGCTGATATTTACTGAAGATCCATGTGAGTGCGCATTTGTTATATTTTGTACTATCTGTTACAATAAACATATTACACTATGGAAGGATGTGTTTTATGTTTTTGAATGAGATATTGGCGCTTAACCCTGCCTTATCTGGAGAGGAGCCACTACCAGAGTGCTGACCCCTGTGAGGGAGATTTGTTTGCGGTGAGAGCAGACCAGTGGAGAGGCTGCATACTTGAAGGATCTGAGGGTGTGATCCCACAAAATGCTTTAACCCTTACGGGTCTAAGTTTTATGGTGAGAGGCTTATCTAGCCAGTGGTCGGATTGTTTTGTGTCAGCAGTTACCCACTGTCACATATTATCAGCACGAGTGTCATCTTCAATTGGATAAAGTGATAATATCCACATCATATTGGACTATTTAAGCACAGATCAGACGTTGCAGTTTGATCGAATTTGTGTGTTGCACTGCATTTGCATGAATATTGTACACTGATTATTTTGTTGTTTTATTTATTTTTTATTTTTATTGCACTGATTGAAATATTTTTATGTATTGTACCTTATGTGGGGTACATGTTCTCTGTTATGTTCTGTGGCACTTTGGATATTTATTGCATTTATATACAATAGGTCTTTGCATGTTTATGCTTTGTATTGAGTTTGCAGTGGTTGAGACATACTTTTTTGACTATTATTCACCATCACTTCTTGGTCCAGCTGAAAATCACATTATTTGTGGTATTATGTGTCACATTTCATGATTGTGTATTATTTCACAGATATTTTTTATATATACAGTGAGGAACAGAAGTTTATTGAACACCCTGCGATTTTGCAAGTTCTCCCACTTGGAAATCATGGAGGGGTCTGAAATTCACATTGTAGGTGCATTCCCACCCTGAGAGACAGAATTAAAAAAAAAATTCAGGAAATCACATTGTATGATTTTTAAAGAATTTATTTGTCTTGCACTGCTGAACATAGGTATTTGAACACCTGAGAAAATCAGTGTTAATATTTGGTACAGAAGCCTTTGTTTGCAATTACAGAGGTCAAACGTTTCCTGTAGTTCTTGACCAGGTTTGCACATACTGCAACAGGGATTTTGGCCCACTCCTCCACACAGATCTCCTCTAGATCTGTCAGCTTTCGGGGCTGTCGCTGAGCAACACAGAGTTTCAGCTCCCTCGAAAGATGTTCTATTGGATTTAGGTCTGGAGACTGGCTAGGCCACTCCAGAACCTTGATATGCTTCTTATGGAGCCACTCCTTGGTTATCTTGGCTGTGTGCTTGGGTCATTGTCATGGTGGAAGACCCAGCCACGACCCATCTTCAATGCTCTGACTGAGGGAAGGAGGTTGTTGCTCAAAATCTCACAATAAATGGTCCCATTCATCCTCTCCTTAATACAGTGCAGTCCTCCTGTCCCATTCGCAGAAAACCACCCCCAAAGCATGATGTTACCACCCTCATGCTTCACAGTAGGGATGGTGTTCTTGGGATGCAACTCATCCTTCTTTTTCCTCCAAACACGACGAGTGAAGTTTAGACCAAAAAGTTCTACTTTGGTCTCATCTGACCACATGACTTTCTCCCATGCCTCCTCTGGATCATCCAGATGGTCATTGGCAAACTTCAGACAGGCCTGGACATGTGATGACTTGAGCAGGGGAACCTTCCATGCAATGCATGATTTGAAACCATGACGGCGTAGTGTTCTCCCGACAGTGACCTTTGAAACTGTGGTCCCAGCTCTCTTCATGTCATTGACCAGCTCCTCCCTTGTAGTTCTGGGCTGATTCCTCGCCTTTCTTATCATCAGTAATACCCCACGAGGTGAGATTTTGCATGGAGCCTCAGTACGAGGGAGACTGACAGTCGTCTTTAGCCTCTTCCATTCTCTAACAATTGCTCCAACAGTTGATCTATTTTCACCAAGCTGCTTGGCAATTGCCCCGTAGCCCTTTCCAGCCTTGTGGAGGTCCACAATTTTGTCTCTGGTGTCTTTTGACAGCTCTTTGGTCTTGCCCATGGTAGTAGTTGGTGTCTGACTGACTGTGGATGTGGACAGGTGTCTTTAAAGAGCTCAGACAGGTGCTACTAAGTTAGATTAATGAGTGGAGTAGAGGTGGTCTTTTTAAAGGCACAGTAACAGGTCTTTGAGAGCCAGAATTCTTGCTGTTTCTTAGGTGTTCAAATACTTATGTTCAGCAGTGCAAGACAAATAAATTCTTTAAAAATCATACAATGTGATTTCCTGAATTTTTTTTAAATTCTGTCTCTCAGAGTGGGAATGCACCTACAATGTGAATTTCAGACCCCTCCATGATTTCTAAGTGGGAGAACTTGCAAATTCGCAGGGTGTTCAAATACTTCTGTTCCTCACTGTATGTTGTGGCACTGAGTGAGCATTTTTTGGTTTATTCCACTTTGTGTTATTTTATTTTACACAGTGTGTCACCATTCACATGTGTATTTTATTTATCTATCTATATGAGTAGCGCTACATTTCATTTATTTATTTACAAAAATAATAGAAACAAAAACTTTTTTTGTCAAATTTTTTGCTCTTTTTTGTTACTAGCGCAAAAAATAAAACACCCAGCAGCGAATAAATACCACCAAAAGAAAACTCTATTTGTGTGAAAAATATTATAAAAATTTCAAATGGGTGCAGTATTGCATGACCGCACAATTGTCACTAAAAGTGCGACAGCATTGAAAGCTGAAAATTGGCCTGGGCAGAAAGGAGGTAGAAGTGCCTGGTAGGCAAGTGGTTAAAGTGGAGTTCTACTCACCGGTCAAAAAATAAAAGTCAGCAGCTACAAAAACTGTGCTTGTTGACTTTTAAACAACAGCTGCTCACCTGTCCCTTGGTCCTGTGGTGTGTTCTCTGCAGCCTGTTTCACTGGCCATCCTGTGTTCCAGGCGCTGGCATCTTCAGTGTGGGTACCCGGCTGTGACAGCTTGTGGCTTCACAGCCAGGTACCCACTGCACATGTGCGAGCAGCGCTGTGCTTCATGAATGGTCCTGTAGTCTTCTGGGACCTGTCACGTGTCCCAAAAGACTACAGGGAGGGAGGACACCTTCCACTTCCGGTCGCCTAGGCGATCGGACCAGAAGTGGGAGCGAGTACCTGTCAAATTCTGGAACCCGCTCACCCCCGCCCCCCAAAGATGCCAATCCTTAATAAGGAGCGGGGGAGCAGTCCTTAAAGCGGAACTTCCCCTTTTGGGTGGAGCTGCGCTTTAAGCTGTTGAAGTATCGCCTATAGATAGTTTAATATAATGTAGCTTATCGCCATTCCTCGAGCATGCGCACTTTTTTTTAATTATATTTTTTTTTTGAGGAAGCAATTGCCATACAATATATTTACAAAAGTAGCATCTAAAAATAGAACAATATTGACACTTCAGGTGTTACACGGCTTTCATCTATACTATGTACATGAGACTACATACGTTTGGTAGACAGAAAAGGAGGCATGGGGCCAGCATGACATCAGGCCCTCTGAGTTATTAGCATACACAGCAACAGCACAACAGAGAGGTGGGTAAACATCAATCAACTGGGAGATGGGCTATGTGACCTAGGTATGCACCAGTTTGTATGACAATGGTGAATGAACCGTACGACCATCCTTCATTGGGACATTATTAGGGGAAACCCCCTCCCCCGCAGGCACAGGGCCATGCCGGACTGTTGATTGGGGGGGCGCATATGCTGGAGAAGCCCGAGGCCCCAAGGTGCCTGAGCTATAGTGGATCCATGTGGCCCAGATGGAAGAGAACCTGTCATATTTGCCTTTACATGTAGCCATCTCTCCGCCTCCATAATATTCATCACCAGCTGTACCCAGTCCGAACGACTAGGAACCTTTTCCTTCTTCCAGTAAATTGGAATTAGGTGTCATGCGAGAAGGTGTGATAAATTCCTTTTCTTGTAATGACTAAGAGGAATCAACAGCACATGCAGCAAGAAGTGCAGCGGAGAGTCTGGAACATTGATATCCAAAATGAGCTCTGTCTATCCAGAAGGGATGTAATTTAGGGCATTGCCACCATGTAGGAAGGTGCCTCGCTGACCACATGCCCTTTCAAAAGGTATCAGGCAGGGAGGGAAATCACTGCTAACCTAGAAGAGACTTTGTACCAATGTGTGAGCAATTTATAGCTATTTTCCTGCATCTGCATATCAACAGAACTGGCGTGAGTTCAAGCTGCATTTCAGAGAAATGATGATAGTTTCTCTCTCATTCACTTATGTACATGGGCTTCCTAAGATTCACTGGTTCCATATGGAGCAATTAATAAAGCACCAAGATGGATTGCAGGACCAGGGCATTCATAGCATTTGAAATCCCAGCACTTCTCCCTCTTCTTTCTGCAGCATTTCTGGGATGGATCAGAGCAATTCTCTGCTGGCCAGTCAGAATTGCTCTGATCTGTTCTGGAAGTGCTGCAGAAAGAAGGGGGAGAAGAGCCACAACACCGGCTGTGTAGGCACTGATAGCTCATTACTCATGGAGGTAAATACAGTGGCGACTGAGGGGGTGGGAAGGGTGTACAGTGTTAGTTCACCTTTTAACTTTTTCTGTAGCGGTGAATGAACCCTTTAAAGGTTTCTGTAAAAAAATTGCATGGCCACAAAGGGCTGTACAGAATACAAAAAGTGTGATTTCTGCGCCCCGGGGTACTGCACAGTCAGCAATACAGTGCAGTCGATAACTGTTGGTAAAAATTAAAGTGTTGCTAAACCCACAACAGTAAAATCAGTCTGTATATGCAGTAAAGCATGCTTGTGGAACTTAAGGGGTTAATCCTCCACAGTATGTAAATAGGCTGTTTGATCCTGTCTTCTCTGATCCTCCCCTTCTTTTACTGTCCTCAATCCATCTGCTGATAGTACAGAGCCCTAGGAGACATTCTGCACATGATCAGTTTGGTGTGTATTGCTAGAGAGGTTTTTTTGGGGGGTGGGGGGTGCATGTGATCAGCACAGGGCCAATCAGCACTGTCCAAACAGGGGGTCAGAGGTTAGGCAGCCTCATAGGACAGTCAGAGGAGAATCAAAATGCCTCCCGCAAGATTAGCCAGTGGTCAGCCGGACACTAATAAAAGTCACAAGACTGCTATATACTGCTGGTGAGAAAAGGTATTTAGCAGTTTATATTTACTAAACTAATTGCATTTCCATGTTCTGTGTACTGTGGGAGACCAGATATGGTGAATGCAAGGTGGGTTTAGTAACACTTTAAGTTTTTATAGGTGTTACCTTTACATCAAGTACAGTAGCACATGTTTCTAGAAGCTATTATGTACAAACAGTGCATTTGTTAAAAATATTAAACAGCTCTAAAATACTTTGTACATACCACACTCAGAAAGGTCTTACCATTTTCTGATCTTGGTCCATTCTTAAACAGATGGATTAAGTCTTCTCTTGCACAGCAAAGGTTTCAGAAGTGTATATATAAACCTTTTCCTTCAAAGATTGTCAGGATAGTTATCCATTATTTTCTAAGCAGTTTTCCCAAGATGATCATGCAGAGAAGAGGAGGGAATCCTTATACCAGCTCTTTATACCAGGATATAGCATTATAGACACATTTATTGGAGATACAATGCAACATGTAAACATGCAAGCTCCACCCAAGCCTAAAGATAGTAGGTCATTGTAGTTGCAAGGTGTGGTATCTAAAAAGAAGCATAGCAGTAATTGCCTGCATTTTGTCTCACTTTGTCAGACTAAAACTTTGGAGCTGTCCAAAAATGGATAAATAACTGTGATGGTTCAGCCAAGTGTAAATTTCAGCTTTAGCTATTGAGGCCTGTAAGCAGGGTTTTTAAATGAAAGAAGTTAGGCGGTTTTTGTTTTTTTTTACCACATTTGCAGTGCTTTTTGTACAGGACATGTGACTCAAAAAACGCACCAAAATACAACACGGGTGCATTTTTGCCACGTTTTCTACTGATTTCACTGGGGAAATTCGTTTTTGCTGCTTTTTTTTACTGCACCAAACCTGCACCAAAAATGCAGCAAGCAGGATTTTAAAGAACACACTGGACTCGAATGAATCAGTGTGAACAGTTCCATATGAAGTCATGGTCACAAGTTTTTATCCTTTTTTTTAATGCGAAAGCAGAAGCAAAATGAATCAATGTGAAAGCAGCTTTAGGAAAGCCTGTAAACATTTCAAAATAAGTAGAGAGCTCCACCAGCTGGCTTAAAAACCTAGAAAATATAAGTATTTCATGTTTACTCTACTAATAAAAAAATTAATAAATAAAAACAATTTTATATTTTGGTCCTAACAAATGGAGAAATATTGTATGTACAAAACCACAAGAGCTTTAAAGCACACCTGTAGCTAAACATTAAGCGCAAAACAACATTTGCACCAAATAATAACCATCATATGTGGCTTATGTGGTTAGGTCACACTGTTGCTTTTAGCTTCCATTGCACTCTCAAAGCCCCTGAACTAGCTCTCTGAGCAGTGACTCCCTGGCTAGGGCCCATTCACTCCATTGTGTTGTGGTAGGTGTTGTGGAAGTGCACATGTGTTGCAGTGCATCTAAATGCACTACCATGTGCTATGTTGTGCATAAGAAAAAAAATACCTTTTTTCTGTCTAGTTTGGTGGGTTGACAGCTCATTCATTAATAAGATGTCTTAATACAATGCATGTGCTTTAATGCAATACACCAAATGGACAGATGTGAAGATGCCCTTGAGATAGGTAAACCTCCCAACCTGCATCCAATACTTGAATGCTTGGCTATTAGGCAACTAAGGCTAGCCATATATTATCCATATTTCTATTCTTCAACCGCAGATCGAAGGAAAGAAAATTGCTTGATTCCCTCCCACAGTGCTATTGTATTCTGCAAGTGGGGAGCCTTCCCACATTCCCTGATGAAGCCACGTGACCTGTGGTGCAACGCGTAGGGGAGGGGCTCTGACATCACCACGCACTCGAGATCACAGTGGTGAGTATAGTCTGTGTGTTGCACACACACAGAAAGGAAACTGTTTAAGGCTTTATATTTTTGATGACATTGTGAGTGTATTTTAATAGCAACTGAATAAAGGTTGATAAAGGATAAGGCACTATATGCTTCTTCTTTTCATATGCCTCACACTGAGGAAAATTAGGGGAAACGTAGAACTAGTAAGGTTTATCCTTATCCCACACCTTCAAGAGGGAGATATCATTTTAATACCCGGTGGATAAAATGGAGAAGTACATCTGTTAATTCAGCATATCATTAACCCTTTGATGACCAAGGGACGTATTTGTCCCATGTTTTTAATTGCGTGTATCATCTGATTAAGAACTTAAAACTCTTCTTTTTTTTTTTGGTTTGAGTCAAAATATTAGATTAGTTCTTATCAACAAACAAATGGATCTAGCTTTTTGCCAATTATTTCATGAAATGGCTTAGTTACAGCAACTGAAGTGTACGAACTTTAAAAACAAAAAAATTGATTCTTTTGGCGTTCTAAAACCTTACGGTCCTCAAAGGGTTAATCAAGAGGCGATGGATCACCCTGTCTTTTAAATTAAAAGCGATGGTCGCCTAATTGTCGGTTAGGCTTCCTTTGAGGTGAGCGCATAATAAGATCTCTATTTGAAGAGCACTTTATTACAAGAAAAGCACTTTGTTTTAGGAGAAGCACTTTCACCCAAGAGAAATATATTTATATTTTTTTTTTAAATATTTTTTATGCAATTGATTTTTTCAATAATGGACTTTGGAAATATTGCTATATGAACTGATTCTTATTTTTATATTTTATTTAATTTTTGTTTAATCACAGCGCAGCGGCATTTGCGAAGGGCAGCATTTTGCAGGGAGGGCAGTGACACACTGATAGTGGCCTATGCATTGGTACTGTTTGTGTAGGCAATTTGTGGTGCGTTGTAATGCTCTGAGTCTCTAGGGGTTTTGGTCCGTTATTAGGCACTGGCAGCATTCAGAATAAATGGGCTGCCTAAACGCAATGTATACTAACATGCACTAATGCACTTGTGTTCACCCAGCACAAGGATGGACAGGTCTGAATGGGCCTAGGTAGCAGAGTTTTGTGACACCATATGGTGTCTTACTTTTATGCACAAACCAAATTCTGTGCTTTTCTTGGGAAAACTACCTAGAATATGTTATGAGTGATTCCTGAAATGGTTATCTTAAATAATTTGCTGTGCCTTTCCTGTTTTTCCATGCTTTCTGTACTATATTCCCATGATTATACTACATTTACAGATTTGAAGATTATCCCCTGGTGACATAATTTCATTGCAATCTCTCATCAGCTAGAAACTGCTGTGCTAAAGAACCTGTTTACTAGGCAAGTGTACTTCATTTATCCAATCATGTGAAAAGCAAATTCATGTTCACTTTGAATACCTAGTCACGTACAGGTGAAATAAGTAAACAGGAATTTGCTTTCCACATGGTTGGATAACTAAATTAATTATTCATTCAATTTATTTAGACAAGATTCTTAACTGTATATCAGCCATACAGTCTCAGCTGTATGAAAGGTGTGTGTAGGCAGACCACTGAAAGATGATTTCTGGTTTGTTCTTATGATTTACTTAGCTTGCAAAGCTTTGAGTGTTGTCAAACAGCTCCTTTGGACTTGCTGTGTCCTGCGGTGTGCTCCAAAGAGCGATCTGTGCTCGGATCGGTGTTCAGAGGGTATTTGACAGGCAGTGAAGAGGCATTATAACACCTCCTCAGTTCCTGATTTAACTCTATAAAGCCGCACTGCCAAACCACAGTTGCATGCATTGCACGCAGTTTCGACATGGCCCCATTAAACTCAATGGAGGAATTTGACAGGCGGCATTACCTGACAAACTCTGCACGCTGAGTTAAACACGCTGTGTCCATGAAGCAAAGCATCTTGGCCACAGCAACTGTACAGTCATGTGTGGCTTTCTTGGGACAGTTTTGGTGGGCAGCTAGGGGGCAGTAAAACTGCAGTTCAGCTGCCCATTATCCCCCCCCCCCCCCATTGCTACCTGTCTAGAAAAGCACAAATAGTATTGACGTTCACCAATATGCAATTTTTATCTATTGCAGTTAATGAGGACAACTATTGTTCTGAAGTGAATAACAAGATGACAAGAAAATGATGGGATAATGGTGTTATTCTGACTGGCATTCCAATGTTTCTTCTGTATTTGTGTTTCACATACCTTGTTATATGCCAACATGATGAGAGGGTTCCCCTTACACCTCTCGTCCAGGCACCCCCACAATGGAGCATAGGGAGTGGGTGAGCACAGAATGGCAAGGGTGCCAAGAGTCCAGTCCATGAGAGCCTCCTTCTAGAGGTAGCTGTGAGATGTTTGGGTTGATTGACTGGAAGGCCAGAGAGAGTGCAGGCCAGAAGGCAGCTGGCCAGGACACTAGAACACACAAGACTGGAATCAAGGTCTGGACATGGGTGGTTGGTGGCCAAGGAGACACAGTAAGCAGGCTACAAGGTAGAGTCATGGTCAGGAGGCAAGCCAAGGTAATTCTGGCAGATCAACAGAGATAAGCCATAGTCAGGAGTTAACCAATGTCAAAACCAAGAATCAGCAGAGATGAGCAATGATTGGGAAGCCAAAGCCAGGAACTGACTGAAGTCAAACTGGGAAAAAGGCAGAGACAGACAGAAGAAAAAGAGAGAAGACAAGTCCAAGGGTAGGCCAGGTCAGCAACAGGAAAGCAGATCTCAGGAACAGGTTTAGGGTTCAAGCCCAGGATAACAGCTGAAGACCGTCCAGCAAATTCCTGGCTCTTGGCCGTGTGATGGCAAAACTGGAATTAGGAGTGCATTCCTGTGTGCCTGCAGGCATGTATGCCTGTGCAATGTGCCCACATTAATTAGTATGCTCAAGTAAGCATGCTAAAGCATTCACATAAACATGTGCACACACAACTTGCTGGAAATGACTCTTGTTTTGTACATGACACATGTGCACATCATCTCCTGATAAGGTCCTGACACTGTGAAGGCTGGATTTATACTTTTGTCTTTTCTAGGCTTGCTACCTTGTAGCCCTATCCCAGCAACTATTTTGATGCTGTATCAGTACTATACTAACCAGAAACACATCACAAGACAAAATCAGTGCTATACTGATAAAGCAAGGAGCATGCCCACAGACCATCAGTATCATATGGATGCAGCCAACAATCTGATTTATAGACAAGCATATCCACAGAGACACAATCACTGCCAGACTGACATAGCCACAAACATGTCCACAGAGACACAATCACTGCCAGACTGACACAGCCAGAAACATGTCCACAGAGACACAATCACTGCCAGAACGATACAGCCACGAACATGTCCACAGAGACACAATCACTGCCAGACTGGCACAGCCACAAACATGTCCACAGAGGCACAATCACTGCCAGACTGACATAGCCACAAACATGTCCACAGAGACACAATCACTGCCAGACTGACATAGCCAGAAATATGTCCACAGAGACACAATCACTTCCTGACTGGCACAGCCACAAACATGTCCACAGAGACACAATCACTGCCAGAATGACACAGACACAGACATGTCCACAGAGACACAATCACTGCCAGACTGACAAAGACATGTCCACAGAGACACAATCACTGCCAAACTGATACAGCCAGAAATGTCTACAGACACAAAATCAGTACTGTCCTGTTACAGACAGGAACATATCTGCAGACATAATCACTGTTAAACCAGTGAAGTGTACTTTCACAATTTAATATATCATAAACAGAACAGTTAACAGAGCATATTACTAGAATATTTTTAAAATGTGAAATTTTATGTGTAGGGTCTATCTTGCATTAGCAATCATGTTGCTAAAGGCAACTTGCCAGCAACATCGTTGTTAAATCAAGCATTCGCCTGTTCCGAAAGTATTGTTCCCAGAACCAGGGAGACGCTGCTTCCATCTGCCATTCAGCCAGGGCCACATTTAGAAATCTTTGGACCCCATCCAGCCTAAGTGACGGGGCCCTCTTTGACCCCTCCCCTGACCCTCCTGGAAACATGATAGTTTGGTCCATGACAGGTCCTCTTTAGGGAGAGATCTTGGGTCTTTTAGACCCTATATTTTTCCTCTGGCCTCCAACGCATCTAATCAAATAGAGGTTGGTTTGATCTGATGCTTGCGTAGCTGGTAACAGCTTGTTTACATGAGACAGAAATCAGAAATTACATCATCCTCGTTGCTTCCATTTTCAGACGTCACACAGTGGGAGGAACAACATAAGTTTCTCTCACTGTGGTCCAGGAACCCGATGCCCCTGGTCGCGTCTTTACCAGGCTCCCCAATTGCACAGAAAAGCATGGTAAAGGCAGTGGCAGGAGGGGATCCCCTTTCGCCTCATGTAAAAGTGATCAAACGGCTTCTTGGCCACTAGGATTTCTTTTACTTTGCGCAGAATAGCTGGGGCTCAAAAAATGATATCTCAATCATTGCTGCAGCGATGACCAAGATATCACTCTTTCGATGCAGCTACGTACCAGTACATCGCTGGACAGGAAACGATTAAAGTGGAGAGGAGCAAGGGTGGTAAAAACCTAGCTCATCTGCACGTGTTTAGTGCCCCAAACCAAATGCAAGTGTAAAAAAGCAAAACAGCAAATCAGCACCCAACAGCCATGTGACACTCTGTGACAGAGGCATGACAGAGCACATGCTTACTGTACTGCCTGTGTGGTTATCATAATGCTAATGATCATAACCTGTTTTGCTGTGTGTTATATAACAGGACACAGTGAGGAATCTATCCAAATATTCACAACTGGGTGCAGGGCAGTCTTCCATACAGTCTTCCACATAGTCCTCCTGGTGCTCCCTGTCAGTCATTTTCCCCCTCACATCACTCTCGGCACCTGAGGACGGGAACTTGGTGGAACATCATCAGATTACTCCACCATGGAAAGGCAGTGGGCAGTGGCAGCTGTCTGGGACTAATTAAGCAGCACAGCAACATGCGGGGCAGAATTATGTATGTAAGGAGGGGTCCAGGGCAGGGCTGGTGTTACTTTACTCCATGTTCTCCCAGTTAACTCATTGGGCACAAAGTATGGGTCACATAAGAAGACTGCACTGGGGCGTGGGTTCTTCTGGGCTACGCTAGGCACCTGCAACAGGATCGCTCTCCTACACATGAGGTACGGTCGTGGACAAAAATATTGGCACCCCTGCATTTCTGTCAGATAATGCACCACTTCGCCCAGAAAATTGTTGCAATTACAAATGTTTAGGCATTCTCATGTTCATTCCTTTTGTTTGTATTGGTATGACACAAAAAAGTGGAGAACCAAAAAGCCAAATCTGACACATTTCACACAAAACCCCAGAAATGGACTGGGCAAAATTATTGGCACCCTCAATTTAATATTTAGTAGCACACCCCTTGGAAAAGATAACTGAAATCCATTGCTTTTTGTAACCATCAATGAGTTTCTTACACCTCTCTACTGGAATTTTGGACCACTCTTCTTTTGCCAACTGCTCCACATCCCAGTGTTAAGTGCTAAGCATGGACATGTGTTGGCTGTACAAATTCATCCACAAAACTAATCCTGACAGGTCACAGGGACTGGTGTTCGGACCCTGACATACAGGTCTGTGGACATGTACCTGCGTACCTATCAAACTTGGCTGTGTGAGTCCATACAGCTATTGTCCATTCTCCTATAAAGGCAAAGCATGCTACCAATACCCTTTGGTGCTTTAAGGCAGCAACCAAACTATAAACATCTTTAAAAGAATATAATTTTATTTGTGCATGGTTAAAAGCAATTAACATGAGATACCGTAAAAAATGCAGTACCAGTGTGATTTATTCACTGTACAATATACATAAATCCTTATAAAATATTGTTGATTATAGCTTCAAAATTAATTCTCATACAATATCCAGGTGGTAGCCCTAATGTGTTTCAATCAAAAGAGTCTAGATCTCCTTCAGGGGGCATAGTCGGATATCGTAATCCACAAATAACGAATGAACATGACCGGAACACCTAAAAGAACAGACACTCCTTCCAGACCATCGAGAGCCAAAGTGGACAGAATATTCAATAGGGAACCCTCAAGGAGTCATGCAGACCCAAGATGCTAATGGGAGAAGAACAAAAAGGGCCACTATCCCCACGCAAAAAAGAAATACAGTAGGCAAGCACAGTGAAGGCATCGGGTAGTTAAACCTCTATGTTGAAAGGATTTAGTAATCTTGGAAATCCCCAATACAGTTGTCCAAAAGTGTCTGTATGAGCATAGGTAGTGTGGATCCCATGGATCTCTCTCTCAAAGTCCCAAGGGGTATTGGTAGTGTAGCAGCCTCTAGTGTGCTACTAGAATAGTGCAGTCTATCATAGGTAAAATTATTGTGTAAGACTCATGGTAGTTATGAGTCTGTGATTGAGGTCAGGTTATTGCAGGTCAGCTGGATGACTCAACAGGTTGTGGCTCTTTGCCTCCTCCTGACTTTGGAGGACCATAGAACCTTCTAGAAGTCGGTAAGCAGGAAGGCATACCTCCCAACCATCTCAGATCTTGCGGAACTGTACAGGAAATTGAACAGAGTCCCTGCAACCTGCAGATCTAAGCTATGTCCTGACAGCAGACCTCTTCAGCTCTCATCTCTGGACTTTCTTAACCTCTCAGCAACACTGTGTTGTTGTTCTATCTGGCCTCTTATGAAAGGTAAGCCCCGATCTGCACACACTAGTTGTAGTAAGGAGCTGTGGGCTGTAGCCACTACCCTCTTCTCCCCTTGCTGTGCTCCTGTTCAGGATCGTCCTGTGTGTAGAGGATTTCTCTGTGCTGCTTGTGTTCAGAGCTTGGACTGTAGATTCCTAGCCCCTCTCCCAGCCATCAGTGAGAAGTGCTGCCACTGCTGCTGGAAGCCATGGAAGAGGTAACTGCTACATCTGTGCTTTTCTCATGTAATCCCCTGGTCTGCTAGTACAGCTGTTTGTAAAAACTGCATCTCCATTCTATACAGTAAGCCTTTTGCCTAAGTCTACCTTAAAAAAAAAACAGCACCTCTAATACTAGCTCCACTTACCTCTTTCAGCATCCAGCCCCCTTTAGAGCTCCCACTCCCTCCACAGGGCATCAGTGCCCCACTCTACCTCCACAGAGTGCCAGCACGTCCTCTACCTCCACAGAGTGCCAGTGCCCCCGCTCCCTCCAAAGAACGCCAGTGCCCCCAATCCCTCCACAGAACGCCAGTGCCACCCTCCCTCTCCATTGAGAGCCTGTGCCCAATCTACCTCTGCAGAGTGCCAGTGCCCCCACTCCCTCTACTCTACTCTACCACCCTTCCTCTACTCTGAGCACTTGTGACCCCTCTACCTCCACAGAGCGCAACAGTGACACCACTCCCCCCCCCCCCCCACAGAACACCAGTGCCACCCTCCCTCACCTCTGAGTGCCTGTGCCCCCTCTACTTCCGCACGCCAGTGTCCAATACCTCCACGGAGCACCAGTGCCTCCTCTCCCTCTACAGAGCATCAGTGCCCCTCTTTCATGCAGGGCATCAATGCCCCCTTCGCCCTCCTCAGAGCGCCAGGGCCCTCTCTACCTCCTCAGAATGCCAGTGCCCTCTCTACCTTCACAGAGCACCAGTGCCCTCTCTACCTTCACAGAACGCCAGTGCCCCCCCTCTCCCTCTGCAGAGTGCCAGTGCCCCCCCCCCCATTGTCAGAGCACCAGTGCCCCCTCTTCATCCTCAGAACACCAGTGCTCTCTCTCCCTCTGCAGAGCGCCAGCGCCCTCTCTCCCACTGCAGAGCGCCAGTGCCTTCTCTCCCTCTGCAGAGCGCCAGCGCCCTCTATACCTCTGCAGAGCGCCAATTACCCTCTCTCCCTCCGCAGAGCGCCAGTGCTCCCCCCCATCGTCAGAGCACCAGTGCCCCCTCTCCATCCTCAGAACACCAATGCCCTCTCTTCCTCTGCAGAGCGCCAGCACCCTCTATACCTCTGCAGAGCGCTATTACCCTCTCTACCTTCGTAGAGCGCCAGAGCCGTCTCTCTCTCCACAGAGCTCCAGTTCCCCCCCTCCCTTCGCAGAGCACCAGTTCCCCCCTCTCCCTCTGCAGAGAGCCATTGCCCCCCCCCCCCTGCAGAGCACCAGTGCCCCCCTCTCCATCCTCAGAGCGCTAGTGCCCTCTCTACCTTCAGAGAGTGCCAGTGCCAACCCTCTCCCTCTGCATAGTGCCATCCCATCATCAGAGCACCAGTGCACCATCATCAGAGCACCAGATTTAGGCTATGCCCAATATCTGGCGTGACTTAGCCACACCCACTTTTTGTCACAGTGCTGCATCTTTTTGCCTTTCAAGTTGTCCCTCACTGTCCATTTCAACTGTTGAGAGGTATGGGAAGGAGTGGAGGCCTACAAATAAAAGTGAATACTTGTGAGCTACTATGACTGAGGTGTTCAATATATTATTATTCGTGATTATAAACAACCTAGATATTATACTGGGTGCGCTGACACTTTCACAAACTCACTTGGTTGTGTGTCTAATAATCAATTTATATATACTTATAATGCCGCGCTCCTACTATAAGTACTTAATCACATATTATGTGTCACTCATCTAAATAAATATATAAATAAACTAAATAATGATAATTAATAATAAGTGATAAATGTGACATATAGATCAATATGTTTAAATTAAACCAATATAGTGCTTAATAATACCATTTGTGCTCAATCAATAATATCAATACAATAAATTGTGCCAATATAGTACATATAGTGCATGAATAAATTAAAAAGTCTTTGTTATAAATTAGTGCAATGTGCAATGTGCAGGTGAACTCCTTAATCCCTCTTTCCAGGTGCCGTGTGGTCTCAATATGCGCTCACCTTAATATTTGCCCAAATAAATTTAGGCAAATAAACTTTTTGTCCTTCCAGGACTGGTGGGATGATGCTCCTATATATGGTAATCCAAATGGAAGTGAAGGTCTGCTCAGATCCTCTTTTTATCTCCTCTCACTCCATACACATAGCCACTCATGGATGGACCTTTGGATCATATGTGAAAATCTCCTATTTCCCCTCCTGGGGACACCTCCTCCTCTTGTCCACCTTTCCTCAGTGTTGGATATATAAATCAAGTGGAGAAAAGAAAGACCATGGTGCCTTATCCTTTTATATAAAAGTAGTTTATTGTAGCCAGAAGCGGTGATATAGCAGTTTATGGCACTTATCTGGTACAGATATGCAAAAGCTGGTGGTGCTCTCTGCCTCTCTGTCTGCCTCTGCTGGAATCGCCGAGCCTCTCCGATGCAACATCGTGACGTCAGAGCCCCTCCCCTACGCGTTGCGTCACAGGGTCACGTGACTTCGTCAGGGGGAATATGATTGGACATCACAACTCGCCTGTATTAGTATATATACACAGCGGCCGCCATTTTGTTGAAGACCGCATGTGCGCGGCCATTTTCTAAGTGATTTTCCCTATGTGTAATTTAGCCCAGTATTTACCCAGCTGTATGTAAATTTTCTGTCTGTCAGACGTTGCTGGTCAGATCAGCTGCATTCCATCTCCTATACGTCAGATTGAATATCCATATAAAGTACAACAGATCTGTGCCTCATATACTACTCTATATATATCTAACATATCACAATCAATTATATAATCTTTAATATGCTATTTGATCATTAAAAATAAACCTAAAACATCCATTTAAAAAATATATATAAAACAATACATATGAAAACATGTAAATATACATACAAAATAATTACATTAATTCTAAACTCCATTAGATTTGGGCCCAATATGTCTATTTCCTTATAATCTTGATCTTTATGTATACTATCCCCTTATTACAATAATAATTCATCTTTAGTTTAAATAATAAATATTTAAAAATGGATATTTATTTAAAAAAAATTTTTTAAAAATTTCCAACATATATTAGGCATGTAAAAACCAAAAATAAAACTTATTTTTAAAATATTATAAAATATTAGCAGTTAATTATTAATCAAGCTCAAGGTCTCTTATTAATATTTATTTCTTTTTGGGCATTTATTTGTTACTGATAAAGGTCTCTTATATTTACCTGTTTTCATATGTATTGTTTTATATATATTTTTTAAATGGATGTTTTAGGTTTATTTTTAATGATCAAATAGCATATTAAAGATTATATAATTGATTGTGATATGTTAGATATATATAGAGTAGTATATGAGGCACAGATCTGTTGTACTTTATATGGATATTCAATCTGACGTATAGGAGATGGAATGCAGCTGATCTGACCAGCAACGTCTGACAGACAGAAAATTTACATACAGCTGGGTAAATACTGGGCTAAATTACACATAGGGAAAATCACTTAGAAAATGGCCGCGCACATGCGGTCTTCAACAAAATGGCGGCCGCTGTGTATATATACTAATACAGGCGAGTTGTGATGTCCAATCATATTCCCCCTGACGAAGTCACGTGACCCTGTGACGCAACGCGTAGGGGAGGGGCTCTGACGTCACGATGTTGCATCGGAGAGGCTCGGCGATTCCAGCAGAGGCAGACAGAGAGGCAGAGAGCACCACCAGCTTTTGCATATCTGTACCAGATAAGTGCCATAAACTGCTATATCACCGCTTCTGGCTACAATAAACTACTTTTATATAAAAGGATAAGGCACCATGGTCTTTCTTTTCTCCACTTGATTTATATATCCAACACTGAGGAAAGGTGGACAAGAGGAGGAGGTGTCCCCAGGAGGGGAAATAGGAGATTTTCACATATGATCCAAAGGTCCATCCATGAGTGGCTATGTGTATGGAGTGAGAGGAGATAAAAAGAGGATCTGAGCAGACCTTCACTTCCATTTGGATTACCATATATAGGAGCATCATCCCACCAGTCCTGGAAGGACAAAAAGTTTATTTGCCTAAATTTATTTGGGCAAATATTAAGGTGAGCGCATATTGAGACCACACGGCACCTGGAAAGAGGGATTAAGGAGTTCACCTGCACATTGCACATTGCACTAATTTATAACAAAGACTTTTTAATTTATTCATGCACTATATGTACTATATTGGCACAATTTATTGTATTGATATTATTGATTGAGCACAAATGGTATTATTAAGCACTATATTGGTTTAATTTAAACATATTGATCTATATGTCACATTTATCACTTATTATTAATTATCATTATTTAGTTTATTTATATATTTATTTAGATGAGTGACACATAATATGTGATTAAGTACTTATAGTAGGAGCGCGGCATTATAAGTATATATAAAAGGAGTGGAGGCCTAATCTGCATATTCATGGAGATCCGGCCAATCCCAGGTTTGGAGGCCCTGGAAGAGTGGTGGACTGGCCTACAAATAATTGAGAGTCAGGCAGGCCATAGATGGGTCGAAAATCGGCCGATTTTTCTTTAAAAAACCGAAAAATCGGTCGTTCAAGCGGCCGAAGTTACCAGCAACGGTTAAAAAAAAAAAAAAAAAAAAAAAAAATCGGCCGATTTTCATCCCATCTACAGCCGGCAAAAAGTGTCCCTACAGAGAGCTCCGCTATTTCTTTGACAGTTCCTTGACATTTATAGCGGTTGCAACAATGTATCTATTTGTATCCATTTAGGATACAGATGTTTTTATTCGAAAACAAATAGATACATTGTTGCAACCGCTATAAATGTCAAGGAACTGTGAAAGAAATAGCGGAGCTCTCTGCAGGGACACTTTTTGCTGAACTAGAATTTCTCTTCTTCTTCATCCTCTTCTTCTTCATCCTCTTCTTCTTCTTCATCCTCTTCTTCTTCCTCTTCCTCTTATTCTTCCTCTTCTTCATCCTCTTCTTCTTCCTCTTCTTCCTCTTCTTCATCCTCTTCTTCTGCCTCCTCTTCATCTTCTTCATCCTCTTCTTCTTCATCCTATTCTTCCTCTTCTTCCTCTTCTGCATCCTCTTCTTCTTCCTCTTCTTCATCCTCTACTTCATCCTCTTCTTCATCCTCTTCTTCTTCTTCATCCTCTTCTTCTTCTTCATCCTCTTCTTCTTCATTTTCATCCTCTTCTTCTTCATCCTCTTCTTCTTCTTCCTCTTCTTCATCCTCTTCTTCTTCTTCATCCTCTTCTTCATCTTCCTCTTCTTCTCCTTCTTCATCCTCTTCTTTTTTCTTCTTCTTTTTGTCTTCCTCTTGCAGGTCACTGCTCATGCGCAGATTTTTTTTAATCAGTAAAAGATCGGCCGATTTGCCCATCATTGCCGCGAAAATCGGCCAATCGGCCGATTTTTTTTCCAACTTTACCGATAAAAAAAATCTGCCAAAATACCGAAAAACGGCAGAACATTTAGCCCACTAACGATCCGAAAATTGGCCGATTTTATTTTCAGCCGAAAAATCGGCCGATTTTCGACCCATCTATGGCCTGCATAACAGGGGAGTTGAGTGTAAGATGGAGTTCTGAGGAGACTTTTGGTGCCTAGAAGGGGTCCCTTAGTTTTAGGGAAAGGGGGGCTGGTAACCGGGCTGGCTCAGGAGGATACATTCAGTGGATAGGTGCGAATGGGATCAAGGCCTGGAGCAGCAGGGATAAAAAGGATAGTGTGAGTAGAGCAGCACACTCTGGGATCTACAAGGGGAAAGACTGCCACATGTAGGAAGCTTTCTAAGGGCAGCACTAGGCTCTATTCTTTATCCTTGTCCTGGGAGAACTTCCGATAGGCCAGGAGGACTGGTAGTGCTTGCAGGATGTGGAGCTGGGAGCAGCTCTATAGGGGGAGAGAAGATGTCTCTGCATGTAGCTACGAGAAGTAAAGTGATTTTGAGGGGCTACTAGTTCCTCCCCGTAAAAAGCAGCTGCTACTGCTCTGCAAAGACTGACAGATTTCAGGAGAAGAACAATCCAGGATATGCCTTGGTACACAGGAAGGAAGTGTCCCCCTTCCGTTGATTCAAGCTGAATTGGGCATCCCATAATCCCTATTCCCCATCCAAGTTGATTTCTCTTAATAAAAAAACCAAACCCATGGAGTGGTCATTGTCTCTGTATGCAAGTTGCTGTGAAAAATACCTGTTGCATGGCAGAGAGAGGCTTAAGGAAACCCACAACTGTCAGGGATGCGGGTGTAACCAGAAGTGTGTGGACTGACACAGGGAAACGTAGGCTTCAGATATAGTAAATAATATAATTTATTAAGACTAACAATACAAACGCAGTGCAAAACTAAACATAACACAGTGCAAACAAACTGAACCAAACCTCGAACAGATAACAAACATACTATACAAGAGTAGTCAGGCAGGCCGGGTCGGTTGCAAACGGGCAAACGGAGTACCAGGAGCAGGCGGGAGAGTGGTCAGGACTAGCCGAGGTCAGTACAGGCAGAGTTCAGGCAGCGTCAGGACAGCAGAAACAGGATCAGGAAACCAGGGCCAAGCAAACAGTACAACAAGGCACAGACTGCAGGTCTGGCCATCCCTTAAATACACCACCTGCAATCAGCCCCAGGTGATGGCTAATTGCCGAAGTCAGCCTCTGGTTGTTGAGAGCACCCGCTGGCCAGCCCTGGTACTGCAGCCCACAAGGCAGGTGAGTCCCACCACTATTGGCAAGTCCATTCCTGACAACAACACAGCGGCTTCCACGAGGATAGCACTATATTTGGGGTTCTCGTCCGGGATATCCCTATAGTAACCTGCACAACCATTGCCCCTAGCAACCATCGAGCTGAAAAAGTGATATATGCTGCCGAGATATCACAGGAACCAAGAGGGAAAGTGGAAACGTGCTGTACTGATGGGACTGTGCCATGCAAATGTCTTTTAATATGCTGTTGCCGTACCAACCATGTTGGGTTTGTACAAGTGTTTTCCCGCTGCCCAACAGGTGGCTGGAGATAAAAACTTTGCTAATTATTTATCTGCCCTATGTCACTGAAGTCGGCATTACTGTCCTGCATGTTGTTACCCGTAGCAGTCATGATGAGCTACCGCATGCATATCCCTCTTCTCAACAGGTGGCGAAATGAGGGACTGTGCTATCATCCTCCAAGTCGTTGCCTATAGCAACCAGAACGAGTCAGCGCCTCAATGTGGATTACAAGCACCCAGAGGAAGGCAAGAGGTGTGTGGTGTTCGATCCTACAGTCGGTCAGGTATCCGCCACTACTCTTGCAGGAGAGGCCGCATGATAGTCGTGGTCCAGAGCCTGGAGAAGGAAGAGTCACAACCAGAGGCAAGTGTGGTCGGTTCTATTCAAGTTGTTCCCCAGGAGAGGCTGGCTGCTGAAGTTCGCCCTGTCACCCCCACTCAGAAGGAGCCAAGTTTAGGTGTCTGCATATCCTCAGGTGAGCCGGTGGGGAGTGATGACCAGGGCACGATTGACGGTTGATTTGGGTGTCGGTGTCCCAGACTGGAAGCTGAGTTTAGGCCCCTAGAGATAGAGACTGAGTATTCACCGGAGAGTCATTCGAATGAGGAATGGCACTGGGGGGGGGGGGGGGTGCTCGGGACATCGTTGATCTGCATGAGGGACTATCTAGAGCGGAAGCAGGATGGAGCGAGAGGACCGTTACCCCTGACCAGGCAGGATGGGTGGCCAGAGCAAAGTCACCATTGACCCTGCTTCTAATCTCAGCTTGTTACCTGTATGAAAGACACCTGGTAGCCAGAAATCCTGCTGAATGATAGGGAGTCTAATACTTATTTCCCTCATGAACATGCAAATCAGTGCACAGGGGTGGACTGACAA
This sequence comes from Staurois parvus, assembly GCF_062004578.1. Classification (NCBI taxonomy): domain Eukaryota; kingdom Metazoa; phylum Chordata; class Amphibia; order Anura; family Ranidae; genus Staurois; species Staurois parvus. The sequence goes on along the minus strand of NW_028318500.1, from coordinate 2,692,923 downwards.
CTCATGGGGCCCCCGGGCAATAGGGGATCATGGGGCCCCTGTGTCCTTGCCCAAACTCAAAAAAACCTATGAAAAAGGTACCAGGGGCATCTCATGGGGCCCCGTACTGACCCCGGGCCCTCGGCCAGTCCCCGAGTTTCCAAATGGTCAGTCCGCCCCTGTCAGTGCATAATTTGTTAGACATGCATTTCTTCAGAATTTTTTGTTGCTATTCTGTCTCTCAGTGTTACAATACACCTACCATTTGATTTTCAGATTGATCATTTCTTTGTGAGTGGGCAAAAATTCAAAATCAGCAGGGGATCAAATACTTATTTCCTTCACTGTATATATATATATATATATATATATATATATATATACTCACTGGCCTCTTTATTAGATACACCTGTTCAATTGCTTGGTAACCCAAATGCTAATTATTCAATTACAAGGCAGCAGCAACTCAGTGCATTTGGGCATCTAGATGTGGTGAAGATAACTTGCTGAAGTTCATACCGAGCATCAGAATGGGGAAGAAAGGGGATTTAAGTGACTTTGAATGTGGCATGGTTGTTCGTGCCAGACGGGCCGGTCTGAGTATTTAAAAAACTGCTGATCTACTGGGATTTTACCACACTACCATCTCTAGGGTTGAGAATGGTCCGAAAAAGAGAAAATATCCAGTGAGTGGCAGTCATATGGTTGAAAATGCCTTGTTGATGTCAGTGGTCAGAGGAGAATGGGCAGACTGGTTTGAGATGATAGAAAGGCATGCCATCATGTCAATATGGACCAAAATCTCTGAGGAATGTTTCCAACACCTTGTTGAATCTCTGCCACGAAGAATTAAGGCAGTTCTGAAGGCAAAAGGGGGTCCAACCCAGTACTAGCAAGGTGCACACTACAGTAGCATGCTTTGTTATTAGTGTAGGGATGTTGCAGCTCCATGTTCTTCCAGGGGGTTATTTTTCTAGTTATTTCCACTATGTAGGCTGCTTGCATACAACTCTGTACTAGTACAGAAAATTAAACAAATGGCTCTTCATGCTGTACAAGGCTGAGCATAGATGTGAATGAGCCCTTGAAGTTATGCAACACATTTGACATTTTATATGCCATGAGTAATCTTTGAGGAACTCTTTACACCTGTCTTTGTCACATAAAAAAAACAAGAGATGCATGGAGAGCATGAGCCTGTTGTCCTAAAATGACCTTAAATTGTAAAGATATGATTATCACATCTGATAGCGGTTTGTCCTCATGTACTTTGGACCACTGAAAGCTCAGCCAAATTCTCTTCCAATAGGCCTAATGCATATGAATTCTAATTTCGTAATCCTCATTTCCACACATTAACTGAAGCTCAAATGGAGTGATTTTTTTCCCACACAATGCTGCAGACTTTGTATTTTATTTAGTACTGTGGTGCAAAATGCAATGATGAGCATCAGTCAAGAACAACTGGTTAGAAGTTCTCTTTCATCAGTCATATTACACTAGAACTATAAAAGCTGATTTCTCATTGGTTGCTGTGGGTTACTATGTGTTATCTTAGATTAATAATACAACAGTTCTTTTGCTAGAGATGGATTTAAATCTGTTGTCTTAAGTTATGATGGAGGAGGAGGAATGGCGATGTGTATATTTATAAAATGTACTTTACAACAGCAATTAGATCACCAGTCCACCAGAGAGATGCATTTATTCGGATAAAGATATTTGTTACAGATTACAGAAATCCAGCTGAATACTTGTAAATATCACAATGAACAACAGCCCTCAGAGTCCCATTTAACCACTTCCTGTCCGGACACTTTTACCCCCTTCCTGTCCAGGCCAATTTTCAGCTTTCAGTGCTATCACACTCTGAATGACAATTGCGCGGTCATGCAACGCTGCACCCATATGAATTTTTTAGCATTTTATTGAGACAGATAAAGCTTTATTTTGGTGGTATTTATTCACCACTGGGATTTTTATTTTTTTTTGCTATATAAATTAAAAAGTCAAAAAATTTTGAAAAAAAGTGTTTTTCTTATAAAATTTTGCAAATAAATAATATTTCATCATAAATATTGGCCAAAATTTATTCAGTTATCTTTTTAGTAAAAAGAAATAACTCAAAATTAGTTTATAACCAAAAATTATAATTTAAATTTTTTTTTTATATTTTTATTTTATTTTTTTATATTATTATTTATGGGTTTTTTTTTTACATACTATCACCCTAGCAGTTCAGGGTCACCATGGTGACACTGTACTACTTGTGGGGGGTGATATAGGTTTTTTTTTTTTTTTACACCCATAAAGGCTATAAAGCAATAATTTCTCCTTTTCTCTTGCTGCATTCTTGCAGCCATTGAGAACTACTGTGTGAGTTGTGATTGGTCACAGCTTGTCACATGGTACAAGGCTGTTGTGAATAGCCTTGTACCATGTGACCTCTGTGATCATTCACAGATTTCACACGTAGTAAGCAATTATGTCAGAAGTGACATCTTGCTTCCTACTCTGCATGTGATCACGGATTGGCCAATCAGTGATCACATGATCGGGACCTCGCACCTAGGTAGCTTCCATGCATGCAGTAATGCGAGTTATGACCTATACCTGTGCTTCCATATTAATGAAAGGAAGAAGCTCCTCTCTCAGCCAAAATAACTTCCCTTGAAATACAGTGTACTGGAGGGGTTCCTGATTGGCTGACAAAGCACTCCTTTCATCCTTTCACCATATCCCGAATTACCATCAATAAATACTTCTTGTATGGTCAAATCACATTCTTTATCATCCTTAAGCCCTTTGAAGATAAATAGACTATTTCCCAAACACCAAGGTGACCTTGCATAAAATTAACATAGCAAAGAGTTACTTTGATGTATAAAGTGCTCTTGTCACGGATTGAACAACAGTATGTGTTTCAATATATTCAATATATATATATATATATATATATACACATATAATATCACACAATATACTATACTATGCATCAAAATATTTTGGCATGGGTCATTCGATAAATGGGCTTCCTTACTTTCATCCTTGTTGTCAGACACAACAGTCTTTCCTTTTCAGATTTAATGGAAAAAAAATTCATAGATTTATGATTATTTTTTTTTCAAGAATACATTCTCATACATAGAATCTTTTTATTCAGATATCCTGAGAGAATTAACATTTAAATCAATGACACCTAGGGCTTCATGACCAAAATTCCTCTGAGAAAGTCACTGAGTAACTCAGTCTAATAGAAGGGCATGACAAGCACATTGCAGAAAGCAAAACTGGGCTATTTGTATTTAAACTGTGTTTTTTTTTTAGTTTCCGGGGCACCTAAATAAGTCAATAAATAAAACATGTAGGAGTTGTTTGTGGTGAAACATAATTTTTTGTTTGCGGTTGGATCCCTGATGTCTGCTGGGCATCTGTTATTGCAGTAGATGCCATGTTTGATACAAGCAGTGCCAGTAAGTTTGTGGGATATCATTTATATTTCAAGTCTGCTTGTGACAATAGTGCTGTGATGCACTTCTCAATTGTAAGTGTGATTTTATGCATTTGCTGAACAAAATAAAAAGTAATATTACATTTTTAGTTCTTGTTCTTACATGCTTTCTGAATCAAACTGGTATCATACTGAATACTTCTGGAGCGGTGGAGAGATTATTATTATACAAGATTTATAAAGCACCAACAGCGCTTTACAATATAACGGGAGACAATACAGTTCAATACATGAGGGTTAGGAGGGCCCTGCTCCTTGGAGCTTACAATCTAAGAGGGAGAGGCTAGTGGTACAAAAGGTAGTAACTGTGGGGGATGGACTAGTAGGAGGAGTAGAAGATTCCAGTATTAGCTGAGGGCAGGATAGGCTTCCCTGAAGAGATAGGTTTTCAGAGATTGCCTAAAAGTGAGCAGAGTAGGTGATAGTCTGATAAATTGGGGTAGAGAGTTCCAGAGGATGGGGGAAGCCCTGGAGACGAGCATGGGAGGAGGATACAAGGGAGCTAGAGAGCAGGAGGTTGTGCGAGGAGCAGAGAGTATGGTTTGGGTGATATTTGGAGATAAGATTGGTGATATAACTTGGGGCAGAGTTATAAATGGCTTTATATGTTATTGTTAGTGTTTTGAATTTTATCCGTTGGGCAACGGGAAGCCAGTGGAGGGATTGGCAGAGAGGGATGGCAGACATGGAACGGTTAGTAAGGTGGATGAGTCTGGCAGCAGCATTCATGAAAGACTGAAGAGGGCATAGCCTGCGATGAGGTCCGCCAATGAGGAGGGAGTTACAATAGTCAAGGCGAGATATAACAAGGGAGTGAATAAGTTGCTTAGTGGTTTCCGAGGTTAGGAACAGGCGTATCTTGGAGATGTTGTGGAGGTGAAGTCTACAAGATTTGGACAGCGATTGGATTTGGGGCTGAAAGGACACTTGGGAGTCTAGGATTACACCTAGTACCCTGGCATGAGGGGAGGGACTGATGGTAGTATTATGGAGAGATGGAGACTACAGAGAAAATGCATTTCTGGATCAAAGATAATTCTGTACTTTGACCTGTAACAAAGGGTTTAACCAAAAACATTATTTTCCCCAAACTTGGGACTTTAAAGTCACTTCATTACAAGTATTAAGTAAAAAACTTTAACATATTTTATTGTACAAAAGATGCATAAAACAGAAAACGTTCATCACAAATTGTAACCGATAAATTAAAAGGAATTCTCGATATTTGATACTAGCTTGTGATGTGTTTCCATTCATCCAATGCATTTCAGAGATATAACACTCTTTCCTCAGGGGTTTGAAGGATATCACATCTAGTTAAGAGAACAGTTATTACAAAAGAAGCCATATGAATTGAAATCATGTGTGATCATTGCCATCCTGCCTATCGATCTCAATGTCCATGAATCCTCCCGCTTACTCCCAGATTCCCAGACAGCTTCAAGGGAATATATGTATTAATAAAGTGATATTAAAAGCTTACCCTTTTTTCTAAAAATAACAAACACATCATAGAAGATTAAAATCTTACTTTTCAAAAGGGGTGTCCCTTTTAAAAAGTAAGATTTTAATCAATATCTCAATGAACACAAGGACAATTTCCAACATTTTGACAAAACTGAGTTTTATAGAACATTTGTTTAGCGCATTACATGAAAGCAAGATTAATAATATAACTTGGATTATAAAATCTTCAGTTTTACTCAAATTAGTTGATGCAAAAATGAATACACCCCACAACAAAAATGACTACATCTAGTATTTTGAATGACCTCCATGATTTAGAAGGACAGCACCAAGTCTTCTAGGCATGGAATGAACAGGTTGGTGACATATTGCAATATCTCTCTTTCTCCATTCTTCAAGAATAACCTCTTTTAGAGTCTGGATGCTGGATGGAGAGTGAAACTCAACTTGTCGCTTCAGAATTCTCCATAAGTGTTCGATTGGGTCCAGATCAGGGGACATGCTTGGTCACTGAATCACTTTCACCCTGTTCTTCTTCAGATATGCAACAGTGGCCTTAGATGTGTGTTTTGGATCATTGCCATGTTGAAAAAGTGCACAACAACCAAGAGCACGGAGTGATGGTAGCATCTTCTCTTTCAATATAGATTAGTACATCTGTGAATTCATGATACCATCAATGAAATGCAGCTCCCGACACCAGCAGCACTCATGCAGCCCCACAGAAGGACACTGCTACCACCATGTTTCACTGTAGGTACCATGCATTTTTCTTTGTACTCCTCACCTTTGCAACAACATACAGTTTTGAAGCCATTGGTTTCAAAAATATTTATCTTGGCCTCATCACTCCCCTATAGTCTTTTTCTTTTTCTGCATGGGCCCTGGCCAATTCTAGGCAGGATATTTTGTGCATGGGCTTTAGGAGAGGTGTTTACTTCCGTGGACAGCCTGGATGTCTCTTGTGACATGGTTGCAGCTCCATCTTTGTTATATTTGTGTATCACTTTTGCTACAGTATTCTGACTGATAAGTTTTGCTGATCTTCTTGTAGCCTTCACCTTTCTTGTGTAAAGAAATAATTTTCTTTCTCAGACCTTGTGATATTTTTCTTCCATGTGGTGCCATTGCTGACAACATGAAATAGGAAGGTGTTTTCTTTGTTAAGTAATGTCCTTTTATAGTCAATTGTCTGCTGGACACCTGTTTAATGAATAATTAGACTCACCTTTGGTTGAATTTTTGTTAATTTGGATTTTGTTGTCTAAAATTTAGCTTTGTGCCTAAGACTTTCACTGAGGTGTATTCATTGTTGCAACATGGTCTTGAATGAATTTGTTAGAAAAAATACTTTTTCTGTGTGTGCAAATTAACAAATCTTGTTTGCAAATAATGGCCCGCATTTGTGGGAGTATTTTGTAGTATAGTGTCCCATAGAAAATGTTGATTCTGAAAGGAAAGTAAAGGTATCCTGAAAAGTCTATTGGAGTGTACTCATTTATGCTGAGCACTGTACCTACTCTCTGTGGTGGTTTTGCACAGAGTAGCCCAGATCCTCCTCTTCTCGGGTCCCCCGCTTTCCTCCTGTCGAGTGCACCCACAGCAAGCAGCTTGCTATGAGGGCACCCACTGTTCTATGTGTCCATTCACACACGGATCTGCAATTTGGCCCTACCCCCTCTCTCTTCTCATTGGTTCACTAGCTGTGATTGACAGCAGTAGGAGCCAATAGCTCCCACTGCTGTCTCAGCCAATGAGGAGAGGGAGTCCTGAATGCATGATTGTTAAAAAACCTTAAGCCTTTACAACCACTTTAAGATGGCTCCATATGACGGATTGCTGACATCTTCCCATCTTGATAATTCTGTTGTCTGTGTCCCTGTTTCAGAGACTCACCTCTCTATCCTGGAAATCACTGCCAAGACAGAAAATAATATGACATCCAACAACTTAATCTTGTAAAAGTCGAGAGTAAATCCAACGAGGACATACAGTATGTTCCAGTGACAACAGCCTAAGATGGGAATTCCCTTAAATTTTGGGGATTTCTTATTACTTCCTGTTGTATCTCTAAGACAGGAAGTGAAGGTAAATATCCCTAGCAGGACCCAGACAGCAAAAAAATAACCTGATAGGTGTTGTAATCTGCCTCTTCTCTATCTAAAGTTAAGTAAGAAAAGTTCTCAATTCCCAGGGAATTCACAGGCCCCATCTATCATTCCCAAGCAGAAGACACGTGTGACTTTGACCAAGGATGATTATTTCTGCTGTACAAAATCGCACACAAATAGCATGTATATCATTCAGGTGCAACTTTCAGGTGACTTTGGAGGTTTGAAAGTTGGACCAAAGTAGTGCAGGAACTACTTTCAAGTCGCTGTTACTTAAAGTCGCACAGATATGAATGGTAGTCATTGGGAACTATGGGGTGCGACCTGTCATGCGACTTTGGACCTCAAGTCACACAAGTGTGAATGGGCTCTTACTCTCAGGACTAGCATATACACACTAAGATTAAACAATACCCGTGCATGCTAGATCCAAGACTTATTTCCCTTTATCAAACTTTTCATTTTCTCAAACATTTCAATTCATGTAGATCTGAGCTTAAAACAATGCCTTTATATAAAGTGGACAATAGCAGCATCTCATGGTCTTACAAAATAATTACATGTCAGATTAGCAGGAAAAGAAAAACTTCACTTTCCCTTCAAAAATGGCATAACATATACAATTGCTATGAATGTAATTTCGTAATTTAAAACAGAACAATGAATCCCCCGTCAAGTAAATATTTTATTGCTCAAAGCACTGGTAATCTACCCAGTAAAATCAGACAAAAAAGTCTGTATTTCTTCTCCTTTCAAGGTATACAGTTCATTTATTTTAGTAAACCAAACTCTGATAGATGGAACTATCTTTTTTTTCCAAATGCAAACATTCTGAAATTTCAACTTTGTGCATGCATGTGTACTTGAAAATGATGCATTATTTTTTGCATTTTCTATATATTATTATTATTATTATTATACAGTATTTATATAGCGCCAAAAGGTTTGCTCAGCGCTGTACATTATAGTGGGGGACAGAACATGAGACAATACAATAACAATACAATACACGAGGGGTTCGAGGGCCCTGCTCTTTTGAGCTTACAATCTAGGAGGGAGGGGGCAGAGGTACAGGAGGAAGTGGCTGTGGGGGATGGAGTGGTAGGGGGAGTGGAGGAGATTGGCTGTTAAGTGAGGGTGGGGTAGGCTTCCCTGAAGAGATGGGTTTTCAGGGTGCGCCTAAAGGTGAGGAGGGTAGGTGACAGTCTGATGGATTGGGGTAGTGAGTTCCAGAGGATGGGGGAAGTCCTGGAGAAGTCCTGCAGTCGGGTGTGGGAGGAGGAGACCAGGGAGCTAAAAAGTAGGAGGTCTTGTGAGGAGCGAAGAGGGCGGTATTTGAGTATCAGGTCGGTGAGGTAGTTTGGGGCAGCGTTATGAATGGCTTTGTATGTCAGTGTTAGTATTTTGAATTTAAATCGTTGGGCAATCAGAAACCAGTGGAGGGAATGACAGAGGGGGGTGGCAGAAGCGGAGCGGTTGGTAAGTGGATGAGTCTGGTCACTGTGTTCAGGATAGACTGAAGTGGGGATAGCCTGTGTTGGGGTAGGCCGGTGAGAAGGGAGTGAACGAGTTGTTTAGTAGTGTCTGGGGTTAGGAACGCATATTATCCATTTGCCATCTTACCTAGACTGTTCATCAGTATTAGTGGCAGGTGATGAAGAGGTGCTACTATCTGAAAGGAGTGAGGAAGGTGTGGAAAGTCTATGATCTGGGGCTGCTAAGGCAGCAGAGCTGAATCCCAGGTCCTACACTGTGCCAGCAGACCTGGAAAAGTCACAGAACAAGTAATTCTACAAGCATAGATAAATGCATTATTTTTAGCTTTAATTCCTTAAAGCTATTAAAGAAGGTCTGTACAATTCAATCTTCTAAAATGATGAAAAATTAAATATTTTAACATTTTGGCGAGGTGCTGTATAAATATCATACATGTCTAAAGACACTAAAGCTTTTCTTATTTCAACAGTTTATTTGTTCAAGTGATGCAACGTATTTAGTTTACCTGGAGGGGATTGTTTTTATTAAACTAAACTGAAGTTGCACTTTAAAGTGCATGTGTGCCCAGACTATGGCCATTAAAGAAGAATTATTGTAAAAATTGTGTCTCCCTTACTTCCTCTTCTGCAGACACTGTCAGCTCCTTCTTACGTGTGCTCCCCCCAGTGGTGTGGGTGCACTTCAGAGTCGGGCTGTGTGCGTCCATAGAAATACACACAGTGCGTTCAGAAATGTCGCGCGCCATTTTAGCCTATGGATGCTCCCTGGGAACACCAATCGCTGTATGGTACCTGTGTGAGGTCCCAATCATGTGATCACTAATTGGTCAATCAGTGATCACATGAATAGCAGTAAGCAAGATGTCACTTCCTGACATCATTGCTTACTACGTGTGAAATCTTTGAATGATCACAGAGGTCACATGGTACAAGGCTATTCACAACAGCCTTGTACCATGTGACAAGCTGTGACCAATCACAGCTCTCACAGTATTTCTCAATGGCTGCAAGAATGCAGCCAGAGAGAAAGAGAAATTATTGTTTTTACAGCCTTTACGGGTTTTCATCACCCCCAACAAGTAGTACAGTGTCACTATTGACACTGTACTGTTAGGGTGACAGTATGTTGAGAAAAAAACATAAATAATAATATTAAAAAAAATTAAAATGTAAAAACAGTTTGAAAAATTATAATTTTTGGTTATAAACTAATTTGGGTTATTTTTTTTTTTACAAAAAAAGATAACTGAATAAATTTTGGTCAAGATTTATGAAGAAAGATTATTTAGTTGCAAAATTTTATAAGAAAAACTTTTTTTAAAAAAGTTTTGGACTTTTTCATTTATATAGCAAAAAAAATAAAAATCCCAGTGGTGAATAAATAACACCAAAATAAAGGACAGGAAGGGGGTAAAAGTGTCCGGACTTGAAGTGGTTAAATAGCTGTTATATCTGCGGCTAAAGGAGATAGCAGTCAGGAGGTGGTAAAATTGCAAAAATGTTACTGTCACCAACCTCACGTGTGAACAAGCACTATTAGTGCAGCCAATCACAGGGTCTCCAGACCAGTGCAGCCAGCAACACTGTTCTTGAATTCTGCAACACTAGTCCCTGGTGTCGCCAGACCAGTGTAAGCCATCAACAGTGCTCCTGATCACTGCCACACCATTATCAGGGTTTCCAGACCAGTGTAAGCCATCAACGATGCTCCTGATCGCCGCCACACCAGTATCAGGGTTTCCAGACCAGTGTAAGCCAAAAACAGTGTTCCTGATCACTGCCACACCAGTGACAATGTCACCAAACCAGTGCAGCAAGCAACAATATTCTTCATCGCTAGCTGCAGCAATCCCCATTTCACCAGACCAGTGTCATCCAGCAAAAATGTTCAAGATTGCTGCCGCACTAGTCCCCAGTTTCACCAGACCAGTGTTTGCCACCAACAGTGTTCCTGATTACCACTATATCAGTACAGGTTGATCAGAGCCAATGCAGCCAGCAACAGTGTGATCACCGACACACCAGAGCAGTGTTGCCTCTGCTTGCCACCTACACTGACCCTGGCCTGTCTGTTGACCATGTTTCTGCCTGCTGTCTAGACCAGCAATGGGCAAACTACGGCCCGCGGGCCGTATACGGCCCGGCGGACCTTTTAATCCGGCCCGCGGAGCTAGGCTCCCGCTAGGCTCCTCTCACAGTCCGCCCTGAAGACTGGTGTAGCATGAAAATCTGTCTCCTATGAGGATCTCTCCCCCTCGACGTATCTGCGCATGTGCCGGAGATCGCCGATCAGCTGCTAATGCCTGAAACTGGCACATGCGCAGATAAGTCGAGGAGGACAGATCCTCATAGGAGACAGATTTTCATGATACACCGGAACGGCGCGGGAACACGGCGAGAGGAACGCGCGGAGCAAAGGTAAGTGAATTGACACAGGGGGGACTTAATATGGGGAATGAATTACTATAGGGGGGATGAATTACTATATGGGGGATGAATTACTATGGGGGATGAATTACTATGGGGGATGAATTACTGTCAGGCTCTGCCCAACGGGATCTCTAGTGGTCCACGGCACGGGGTTTCCCAGGACGCGGAGTCTAAGTCCCAGTCTGCCTTTTCACCAGAGCCCCTGATGGTGGGGATGGACTTGGTGCAAGACTGGAACCAGGTCGCGTCCCTGGGCACCCCCGGCGGTGGCAGAGGGGTCCCGCTGAGGGTATGTGCCCGGGATGAGTCTGCTGTGAAGGGGATGACAGACCCTGATCCGAGCGGGATGGATGGGATGACAGATCCCGATCCGAGCGGGATGGATGGACGACTGCTAGGAGTGAGCGAGGTCAGACTAGCCGGGTCGGTATCGTGCGGGCAGCGTGGTACAGAGGGAGCAAGCGGAGAATGGTTGGGGTCACAAGCCAGGTTCAGCAGGTAGCGGGCAGCGTGGTACAGAGGGTCAGGCAGAGGGATGGTCAGGAACGAGCTGGGGTCAGAGCAGGAGAGGGTCAGCGTAATCAGAACAGGCAGAGTTTGGCAACAAGGAAACGTACTAGCAGGAACACAGGAACAGGAACAAGACCTTGCGGCACTTTGGAAATGCACAGGGCAGATTTAAATAGGGCGCCCTGAGTTTCCATTGGTGCGGCCGCGATTGCTACTGCGCATGCGCGGCTGCGATCTCTGTATTCGCCGGCCAGGAAGAGTCGGCGATCTGCGCATGCGCGCGACGCTGAGCGGCCGGGATCCCTGACATTGCCCCCCTCCGGATGCCCAACCGACCCCTTCCTAATGCCTGGTTCCGAAAAAAAAAGTCTTGTGGCGTGCACATTTTGGGCCGGCTCCCACGAATTTTCTTCCGCCCCATACCCTTTCCATTTCACCAGAAACTGAGTCTGGCCTCCCCTTTTCCTACAATCCAGGATAGCCTCAACTTCAAATTCCTCCTCCCCATCCACGTTTACTGCCTCCGGTGGTTTAGACCTTCGATCCGGGAAGGGGTCTGGAGTTGCTGGTTTCAGTAGGGATACGTGGAAGACGGATGAATCTTCATAGATTCAGGCAGAGCGAGCTCGTATGCTACCTCATTGATCCTGCGTTTGACCCGAAATGGACCCAGGAATTTGGGAGCCAATTTCTTCGATGGGCAGGACATCTTTAAATTTGTGGTGGACAACCAAACCTGGTCCTCCGGCCGCAAACTCAACTCCCCTCTTCTCTTTTTATCAAAAGCCCTCTTATTGCTCTCCTGGGCCTTTGCCATCGCCTCTTGGAGCAATTTGCTATTAGAGGATAAAAAGCCCAGCATGTCCTGCGTGGCCGGGACCGTGACTTCCGGAATCAAATCCGGTAAAAAAGTGGGGTGGAACCCATAATTTGCGAAAAAAGGAGCCTGGCCTGTAGCAGAATGACTCGCGTTATTATAGGCGAACTCCGCTAGCGGCAGGAGGGTCACCCAGTCGTCTTGGAGGAAGGTAGTGTAGCATCTGAGGTACTGTTCAAGTGTCTGATTCGTTCGTTCTGTCTGGCCGTTTGTTTGTGGGTGATATGCAGAGGAAAATGACAGTTTAATCCCAAGCGTCTCACATAGAGCTTTCCAAAATCTAGATGTAAACTGAACCCCCCTATCTGACACAATATCCTTGGGGATTCCGTGGAGTCTTACCACCTCCCTGATAAAAACCTGTGCGGTCTCATGGGCTGTCGGTGTGTCCTTTAAGGGTACAAAATGAGCCATCTTGGATAACCGGTCTACAATCACAAAGATTGCTGTGCGTTCCTGGGAGGGTGGAAGCTCTACAATAAAGTCAACGGAGATCATGCTCCAAGGTCTGTCAGGTATTAGTAGTGGGCGTAATAGGCCCCAGACCTTGTTTCTGGTAGTTTTATTCCTCTGGCACACGGTGCAAGTCTTAACATATTTCTCGCAATCCCTGGCCATAGTGGGCCACCAAAAGGTGCGTTGCAATAGTTCCAGGGTCTTGCGTATTCCAAAATGTCCCGCTAACGGGTGGTCGTGGCAGTATCCAAGTACCAAAGTACGGGTCTCCTCGGGAACTACAATCTGGCCTTCTTTCCAAAGAAGCCCCTCCCAATTCACTAAGGAAATACCGGGTGTGCCTGTCATGCCTATGGATGCGGTCTACAGTCTGGAGCGGAGCTCAGATTGTAGGATCAAAAAGTTCCCTGAGGACAAGATTGTGTCAGGTCGGGGCGTCTCTTCAGGGTCCCCAAACAGCGCGTCGGGCTTAGTATTCTTTGATCCTGGTCTATAGGTAATGTGAAAAGCAAATCGCGAAAAAAAAAGTGCCCACCTAGCCTGACGTGGTCTCAAGCGCTTTGCTGTCCTCAAATATTCCAGGTTTTTGTGATCTGTGAATATCAATATTGGGTGTACCGCCCCTTCTAATAAATACCTCCATTCCTCTAGTGCCACCTTGATTGCTAGAAGCTCCCGGTCCCCAATATCGTAATTCCTTTCTGCGGAAGTCAGTTTTCTAGAGAAAAAGGCCACTGGGTGCATGAGCTCTTTAATGCCCTTCCTCTGCGACAAGATCGCCCCCACTGCGTTTTCAGACGCATCCACCTCCAGGATATAGGGCATAGATGAGTCAGGATGGCTCAGGATAGGGGCCTCAGTGAATAACCTCTTTAAAGCGGTAAACGCTTCCTGCGCTTCTGGTGTCCACTGGAGACAGACCCCCTGTCTGGTTAACTGAGTAATCGGGGAAACTAAGCCTGAAAAGTTCTTAATGAACTTTCTATAGAAGTTTGCGAAGCCTATGAACCGTTGGACCGCCTTCTTGTCAGTGGGTATGGGCCAATCTAAGATAGCTGACACCTTTTGGGGATCCATGGCTATACCGGTAGTGGAAATGGTCAGACCCAAAAAGGAAATGCTATGCTGCTCAAAGTAGCACTTGTCTGCCTTAGCATATAGACCATGTTGGCGGAGTCGTTCCAAAACGTACCTCACATGCCCCCTATGGACCTCTAAGGATGGGGAAAAGATCAAGATGTCGTCTAGGTATACGACAACAAAGATGTCCAGATAGTCCCTAAATACGTCATTAATGAAGTGTTGGAAAGTGGCGGGCGCATTGCATAGGCTGAAGGGCATGACCAAGTATTCAAAATGCCCGAATCTAGTGCGGAATGCTGTTTTCCACTCATCCCCCTCTCTGATGCGGACTAGATTGTATGCTCCCCTCAGGTCCAGTTTAGTAAAGATAGAAGCTGACTTTAATCTCTGAAAGAGCTCAGGGACTAGAGGTAGCGGGTAACGATTCTTGACAGTTACTTTGTTCAGGTCTCGGTAGTCTACACAGGGTCGTAGGGATTTATCTTTTTTTTCCACAAAAAAGATACCAGCCCCAGCTGGTGAAGTGGAGGGCCGAGTGAACCCCTTGCGGAGACTTTCGTCAATATACTCCTTTAGAACCCCTAATTCCCGTTCAGTTAACGGAAATATTCGCCCAAAAGGTATCTCCGAGCCTGGGAGCAAATCAATCGGGCAGTCATATGTTCGGTGCGGGGGCAGGACCTCTGCCCCCCCCCGCTTACTGAATACATCTAAATAACTATGGTAGGCTAAAGGAATGGCTTGAGCCAATTCTGCCTCCATATCCAGACAGAGCAAAGCCTGCGGTGCCGGAGACGCACTAGGAAGGCAATGCTCTTGGCAATAGGATGACGTGAAGTGAACTGATCCAGACTTCCAATTAATCTGCGGGTCATGGGCTTGTAACCAAGGGAGGCCCAAGATCACCGGGAACAGGGGGGATGCGATGGCATCCAGGCGGAGAAGCTCCTGGTGATGGTTGGCCACTGTAATAAAAATAGGTGGAGTTTCACGGTCCACTACCCCTGACCTAATTTGGGACCCGTCAGCTAAGAATATATTTAACCCTGTCTCCTTTGACTGTAAAGGAATCTGCTGCTGAGCTGCGAAATCCAGATCTATGAAGCAACTACATGCTCCAGAGTCTATAATTGCGGTAGTTACCACAGTTCTCCCTGGCAGCTGCAAGGAGATAGATACTGCTAGATAACTGGTGTCGTTCTTAACCTTAGGAGAAACTGTGGAAAATATCGCAGGAAACCTCCTCCTCTTGGCATGGCAGGTATGTACTATATGGCCCGCCTCCCCACAATAAAAACAAAGCCGGTTTACCTGACGCCTCTGGCGCTCCTCAGACGTTAGTGGAGACCGAAACCCTCCTGCTGACCTGAGATTTGACGTATCCGTGAATTCCTGGTTCCGGTTGACCCGTGGAGACTTGGTCTGGACTGGAAGTCGCCTGGCTGATCTCTGCTCTTGGCTGGACCTTTCCCTCCTACGTTCCCGCAACCGGCGGTCAATCTGGATAGATAAGGTTATTAGGCCCTCAAGAGTTTCGGGCATGTCAACTCGGGCCAGCTCGTCCTTCAGTGGTTCGGTTAACCCCATGCGAAATTGGTGAGACAGGGCCGCCTCATTCCATTTGGTGTCACCACCCCAACGCCTGAATTCGGCGGCGTATTCCTCCACTGCCCGATTACCTTGCCTTAGGGTACATAGGGACATTTCGGCCGTCGCGGTCGTCATATAAGAGCGCCATTGCTTTAAAAAATGCTGTTACTGAACCTAACTGAGGGTCTCGGTTCTCTAGTAGTCGGTGGGCCCAGGCTTGGGGTTCCTCTTGTAATAAAGAAATAATGAACCCGACCCTTATGGTTTCTGATGAGAACGTTTGAGGCTGGAGGTCGAAGTATAACTGGCAGGAAATACGAAACCTCCTGAATCTACCTCGATCCCCGAAAAAATGTTCCGGTAAGGGAACTCGGGGCTCCGGTGCAGATGTCAGAACTAGTGTTTCCCCAGGGCGCTCTTTAGCCTGCCCGGTAGGGGTGGCTAAGGTCTGCATATGGTCACCTAATTCTGTATAGCCCTCCTGGAGGAGCCTAACCCCCTATGTGAGGGTGGCAATGTGTTGGCACAGATCATCCAGGGGGAAAGTTCCCCTTCCAGACTCAGTCATGGCCGCAAGGTACTGTCAGGCTCCGCCCAACGGGATCTCTAGTGGTCCACGGCACGGGGTTTCCCAGGACGCGGAGTCTAAGTCCCAGTCTGCCTTTTCACCAGAGCCCCTGATGGTGGGGATGGACTTGGTGCAAGACTGGAACCAGGTCGCGTCCCTGGGCACCCCCGGCGGTGGCAGAGGGGTCCCGCTGAGGGTATGTGCCCGGGATGAGTCTGCTGTGAAGGGGATGACAGACCCTGATCCGAGCAGGATGGATGGGATGACAGATCCCGATCCGAGCGGGATGGATGGACGACTGCTAGGAGTGAGCGAGGTCAGACTAGCCGGGTCGGTATCGTGCGGGCAGCGTGGTACAGAGGGAGCAAGCGGAGAATGGTCGGGGTCACAAGCCAGGTTCAGCAGGTAGCGGGCAGCGTGGTACAGAGGGTCAGGCAGAGGGATGGTCAGGAACGAGCCGGGGTCAGAGCAGGAGAGGGTCAGCGTAATCAGAACAGGCAGAGTTTGGCAACAAGAAAACGTACTAGCAGGAACACAGGAACAGGAACAAGACCTTGCGGCACTTTGGAAATGCACAGGGCAGATTTAAATAGGGCGCCCTGAGTTTCCATTGGTGCGGCCGCGATTGCTACTGCGCATGCGCGGCCGCCGCCGCGATCTCTGTATTCGCCGGCCAGGAAGAGTCGGCGATCTGCGCATGCGCGCGACGCTGAGCGGCCGGGATCCCTGACAATTACTATGGGGGATGAATTACTATATGGGGGATGAATTACTATGGGGGATGAATTACTATATGGGGGATGAATTACTATGGAGGATGAATTACTATATGGGGGATGAATTACTATATGGGGGATGAATTACTATGGGGGATGAATTACTATGGGGGATGAATTACTATATGGGGGATGAATTACTATATGGGGGATGAATTACTATGGGGGATGAATTACTATATGGGGGATGAATTACTATATGGGGGATGAATTACTATATGGGGGATTAATTACTATATGGGGGATGAATTACTATGGGGGATGAATTACTATATGGGGGATGAATTACTATATGGGGGATGAATTACTATGGGGGATGAATTACTATATGGGGGATTAATTACTATGCTTACTATGGGGGAATATTACTATACTTACTATGGATGACACTTACACATCATTCATCTACTCTTGGTCCGGCCCCCGGGTCCAATATATGAACCCATTGCGGCCCTCAAGTCAAAAGGTTTGCCCACCCCTGGTCTAGACCAATCCTTTGCCTGTTTTCTGACCATATCTTTGCCTTCCACCTGAACATACCCATCTGCATGTCCCACTAACTACATTCTGACGAGATACCAGTCCCAGCCATCCCTTGTGGACAACTGCACTCCTGAATCCACAGTACCTCTTTTGTTCTGCCTTTCCTTATCCTGCTGTACAGTGGACATGGCATTCTTGGAGGTAGCCAGGTAACAGTAGGTTAGGCTTGATAGGCTTATAGGAACAGGGATTACTATTCCATGACCACTTGTACAGACACAACCATTACAGTACACCAGTTTTGATACAGATGGTTTATTTTAATGATATAAAAGATACATAATCAGTCTAAGCACTGAAAATGTCTCCGCATACTTGGGAGGAGTAGCAGAATGTGTTTTGGTGTGAAATTTTAGGTATGCCCATGTTGTGTGTGAAAAATATCTTATTAGCTTGACAGCTTTGTGTAAAAAAAAAAAAATAAAAGAATTTTCTTTCTACCATGTCCCTTGGGGTGTCTACTCTCCAAAATAGGGTCATATTGAGAGTGTTTCCACTGTCCTGGTCCTCCAGGGCCTCAAAAATGTGAAAGGTAGGAAAATAGATGTGTAATTTATGCCCCTAGAAAGCCTGAAGGTGCTCCTTGGTGTTTGGGTCTCTCTATGTGGCTAGACTATGAAAAAGTCTCACCCGTGTGATATCATCATACTTGAGAAGAGTAACAGAATGTGTTCTGTTGTGTAATTCTTACTATGCCTTTGCTGTATGTTAGTAATATCTTATTAATTGACAACTTTGTGTAAAAAAAAAAATACATTTTAATTTCGTTCCACATTTTCCAAACTCTTGTGGAAAACAAATGATTAAAGTAACTAAAGGCAAAACTTTTTTTTTTCATTTGGACAGAGTGGAGAGAATATAGAATGCATGTTTTTATTGCTGTCTGTGTCCATTAGGGAGATGCACCCTTTCTATTTGTCATGTTTACCATTATCATTGAAAGTGAAAAAAATCCCAAATTTGGGGTTGTCCCCAGAACAATAATAGAGGGGAAATCTTCCGATGAGAGTTGGAAGTGACGCCCTGGGATTCCCTTACTTTGGAAGGTATTCCTCTGTTTTGGCTATGGGGCAGGAAATTAAGGAACATCTCCCCAATGGGGCACAGATGGCTGAAAAAAAAACCTGACAGGATTTATAACCCTCCATTATTTTATCAAAAATTAAACCACAAAATTTTGCCTTTAGTTCTACTGTAGGCGCTAGCAAGAGTGAGATGTGGTAAAGCGACACTAAAGGTTCATATTTTTTTTAACCCTTCAATAATGGGCACTTATACCCCCTTCCTGCTCAGGCCAATTTTCAGCTTTAAGCGCTGTCGCACTTTGAATGGCAATTGCGCGGTCATGCAACACTGTACCCATATGAAATTTTTATCATTTTTTTCACACAAATAGAGCTTTCTTTTGGTGGTATTTAATCACCACTGAGTTTTTTATTTTTTGCTACATAAAATAAAAAACACCTGAAACTTTTGAAAACAAACACACTTTTCTTCGTTTCTGTTATAAAATTTGAGAAACAAAATAACATTTCTTCATAAACATTTCTTCAAACTCTCAGAGTTAATCTTAAATACCTGTGAATTGGCAGTAATTCTTTTAAAATCTCTCACACAAATAATAACCAATTCTAAAAGTGGCGATCGTGAGAACTACCTGAATCTGATACATGTATTGGAACGCATTCCTGAAGTAGGTGAATAAAAAAAGTGTTGTAACATCCCATGGACACAGCCAGTGACAGATCACTCCGCTGTGCGGCCGCGTGAGTGGCTTGTTTTGACAGGACGTCATATGACGCCCAGTCACAACAGCGAGTGTCCCGCCTGGCCGTCAATCTGCTATAGGCCGGGTGGGAAGGTGTTAAATAACAAACATGTCTATACCTACCTGCTGTGTGCAGTGGTTTTGCACAGAGGAGCCTGGATCCTCCTCTTCTTGGGTTACCCGCAGGCTGTTCTGGACCCTCATTCCAGTCGGGTGCCCCCACAGCAAGCAGCTTGCTATGGGGGCACC
Source organism: Staurois parvus (assembly GCF_062004578.1). NCBI lineage: Eukaryota > Metazoa > Chordata > Amphibia > Anura > Ranidae > Staurois > Staurois parvus. The sequence goes on along the minus strand of NW_028318500.1, from coordinate 2,673,509 downwards.
CAGTGCTCTTTGTGTCCATTCACACACAGAGCCGCAACTTGGCCCTGCCCCCCCCTCTCCTCATTGGCTGACTGGCTGTGATTGACAGCAGTGTGAGTCAATAGCTCCCGCTTGCTGTCTCAGCCAGGAGGCAGTGAGGAGGCAGAGACCTGCGACAGCCGAGGCTGTTGTGCACATCAATGGATTGCAATGGGGCTCAGGTAGGTATTGAGAGGGCTGGGGGGATGCTGTACACAGAAGGTTTTTTTACCTTCATTCGTACAAAATGTACGGCTCCAATCGCACCGCACACAAATTGCATGTGATTTGCACAGGAATGCGGTGCAGTTCCTGTGCGAATCACATGCGATGTACCACACCACATATATGTGAACCCAGGTTAAAAGACAATATGGGATACAATATCCCCTTTAATAAATGGCTAGTCTTCATCTGTTTTACTGTTGATGCTATGAAGACTTAAAACCACTAGATGGCATGTGTACGCCTGGCTAATCCTATTCTGGCATGCCGATTTGTCACTTCCATAATGTGTATATACACTGCTCAAAAAAATTAAAGGGACATTTTGAAAACACATCAGATCTCAGTGGGGAAAAAATCATGCTGGATATCTATACTGATATGGACTGGGTAATGTGTTAGGAACATAAGGATGCCCCATCGTTTGATGGAAATTAAAATTATCACCCTACAGAACACTGAATTCAAAGACACCCTGAAAATCAAAGTGAAAAAATTATGCAGCAGACTAGTCCATTTTGCCGAAATTTCATTGCAGCAACTCAAAATGGTACTCAGTAGTTTGTATGGCCGCCACATGCTTGTATGCATGCCTGACAACGTCGGGGCATGCTCCTAATGCGACGACGAATGATGTCCTGGGGTATTTCCTCCCAGATCTGGACCAGGGCATCGCTGAGCTCCTGGACAGTCTGAGGTGCAACCTGGTGGCATTGGATGCACCAAAATCTGATAACCCAGAGGTGCTCTATTTGATTTAGTTCAAGTGAGTGTGGGGGCCATTCAATGGTATCAATTCCTTCATCCTCCAGGAACTGTCTGCATACTCTCACCACGAGGCCAGGCATTGTCATGCACCAGGAGGAACCCAGGACTCACTACACCAGCATAGCTTCTGACAATGGTCCAAGGATTTCATCCCGATACCTTATGGCAGTCAGGGTGCCATTGTCTAGCCTGTAGAGATCTGTGCATCCCTCCATGGATATGCCTTCTCAGACCATCACTGACCAACCACCAAAACAGTTATGCTTAACAATGTTACAGGCAGCATAATGTTCTCCATGGCTTCTCCAGATCCTTTCATGTCTATCACGTGCTCAGGGTGAACCTGCTCTCATCTGTGAAAAGCATAGGATGCCACTGGCGATTGGCATATGCCAATCGAGCTCTATGGTGCCGGGCAGTGAGCACAGGGTCCACTAGAGGACGTCGGGCCCTCAGGCCACCCTCATGAAGTCTGTTTCTGATTGTTTGGTCAGGGACATTCACACCAGTGGCCTGCTGGAGGTCATTTTGTAGGGCTCTGGCAGTGCTCATACTGTTCCTTCTTGCACAAAGGAGCAGATACCGGTCCTGCTGATGGGTTAAGGACCTTCTACGGCCCTGTCCAGCTCTCCTAGAGTAACTGCAATGGCATGTATTGATGTGCCATCCTGGAGGAGTTGGACTGCCTGTGCCACCTCTGTAGGGTCCATGTATCGCCTCATGCTACGAGTAGTGAGACTGACCCTAGCCAAATGCAAAACTAGTGAAAAAGAGTCAGAAAAGATAAGGAAAAAAATGCCAGTGGCCTCCACCTGTAAAACTGTTCCTGTTTTAGGGGTCATCCCATTTTTGCCTAGTACTAGTACACCTGTTGTCAATTTCATCAACACCAAAGCAGCTGAAACTGATTAACAACCCTCTCTGCTACTTAACTGACCAGATCTATATCCCAGGAGTTTAATTGACTTGATGCTATACTCTGATTAACCGCCTCCCGCCCACCATATAAGGCAATGACGGGCGCAAGGCGGTTCTCTCGTTCTGGGAGGACGTCATATGACGTCCTCCCACTCTAACCACACGTGAGCGGCTCCGGGGGTGCGCAGCGCGGCGATCAGTGGATCAACGATCAACGGAAAGAGCCGAAGACGTTGGCTCTCTCATGTGATCAGCTGTGTTCAATCACAGCTGATCGCATGTAAATAAGGAAATGCCGGTTACTGGCATTTCTCTCCTCACGAGCTGTCATGCTGACAGCTCGTGAGGAGAGGAGAGCCGGTAATCGGCATTCTGCGGAGGGGACATGTACACTGATCATCAGGGCACTGATGATCAGTGTGCCTTGATGATCAGTGTAGCCCCAGCAGTGCCACCTGTCAGTGCCACATCAATGCCACATATCAGTGCCTACAAGTGCACATTAATGCCACATATCAGTTGCCATCTGAGCTGCCTTTGAGTGCCACCTATTAGTGCCAGTCAGTGCCACCTATCAATTCCAGTCAGTGCCACCTATCAGTGGTGCCAATCAGTGCCACCTATTGGTGCCAGTCAGTGCTGCCTATCAGTGTCGCCTAACAGTGCCAGCCAGTGCCACCTATCAGTGCGAGTCAGTGCTGCCTATCAGTGCCACCTATCAGTGCTGCCAATCAGTGCCACCTATTGGTGCCAGTCAGTGCTGCCTATCAGTGTCGCCTAACAGTGCCAGTCAGTTCCACCTAACAGTGCCCATCAGTGCTGCCTATCAGTGCCACCTATCAGTGCCATGAGTGCTGCCTTACAGTGTCCATCAGTGCCACCTACCAGTGCACCCTCATCAGTGCCCATCAGTGCCACCTATTAGTGCCCATCACTGCAGCCTCATTAGCACACATCAGTGAAGGAGAAAAATCACTTATTTACAAAATGTTATAACAGAAACTAAGAAAACATTTCAGTAGTTTTTGGTTTGTTTAGCAAAAAATAAAAAAACCCAGAGGTGATTAAATACCACCAAAAGAAAGCTCTATCTGTCTCAAAAAAATGATAAAAATGTCATATGGGTACAGTGTTGCATGACTGCACAGCTGTCATTCAAAGTGTGACAGCGCTGAAAGCTGAAAATTGGCCTGGGCAGGAAGGGGGTGATTGGTGGAACCAGCTGGCAGAGCCATTTAAGAGAAACTTTATTTTATTTAAAGCGAAATCACAAATTAAATGCAATAACACCTAACAAATGAGTGTATCATAAACAGAGAAAGTGATAAAGACAGCACCCATATGTTCCCCAGTGTCTAGATGAACCTCACAATGAGGACAAAGACAACTGATGTAAATGTTTTCTGTATATATAATGAAATGCAGACATGACCCCCTTTCTGTTTTGTAAACCCCAGAACCATGACGCATATCTGCCATGGGACCAAAGAAAAACACATTTTCTAAATACAGCACAAAAAAAAGAGCCGGAGATAGAAACAAGACTCTGTGCTCCCCCGCTTATTATAGTCCCTTAACTTTAATTCTTGTGGTTGATGACTGATTAGAGAGGTAAAATTAGGTCAGGTTTTGGTTGTGGACACTGTGAGGAAGAACATATCCTCTGGTAGGGGTAACTTCCAGCTGCTCTTTCAGTAATTGTGGGATTTTGCTTGCTACATTTCCAAATTTATTGCTGTCTAGATCTAAACATAAAGTGACTCAGTGCCCCAGACATTGACCCCAAAGGTCATTCACATACTAAAGTGTAATTACAGCCCAGGCCTGCTCTTTCCTCATGTGGAAGCTGAATAATAATGTATGAATCCTCAATCTTAAGGCTGAACTCCAAGAAGATACAAAAACACAATTTATTTTAGCTACAATTTCATTACCAAAAATGAATCAAATACATACAACATGCAAAAGTACCCTAAGACCTCATGCACATTTGGGAATGGGGCTGTTTATGATTAGAGACCCAACGGGGTTCCCTGCAATTAACTGCACTCATGTAATCCATCATGAAGTGAGGGCCAATCATTCAGAGTTAATTGCTCCTCTAAGTCTAATGGCAAACAGTCCCAAGGTAAATGAGGCCTAAATCCGAAAGCCTTCCACAAATGACTAGATGGAATGAATAGCTTATTAAGATATAAAATTATTAAATTTGTTTTTGCTGCAATATTCACTTTCAATACAGAGATTTCCCCCGTACCACTTTTTTCTTTTTGCTACTCTGAGCCCAGGTCATCGTGAACCCTCCCCACCCTGCAACTGGACAGTGAAATAAGAAACAATACAGGGATGGGCTCATCTCTCTGTTACTCTGCTCTCTTCCAATCAGCATGCTTCTTATCAGCTCATAAACTGATTGGCTCCTTGTGCTGCTACTTTCTCACACACTCCAGCCTTGCTCTACAGCAGTGGTCTCCAAACTGTGCCCTGGGGGCCGGATGCGGCCCCTTGCTTGCTTTTATTTGGCCTTTGGGGCAATATTTCATCCTCAGGCACCAACAATGGGGCATAATTCCCTCCACTAAACCAACAAAGGGTTACAATTCCTCTCAATAACATTACCGATGGGGCACAGTTCCTCCCAATGACACCAATGATGAGGCACAGTCAGAGTGTATGGAAAGTTATGCTGAGAACCGGCAGTTGTCAGAGCAAGGATCGGCACCGATCATCAGTGCCCTGATGATCGGTGCCCAGCAGTGCCACCCACCAGTTCCGCCCACAAGTTCCCAGCAGTGCCACCCACCTGTGCCTAGCAGTGCCACCCACCAGTGCCCAGCAGTGCCAGCCACCAGTGCCCAGCAGTGCCACCCACCAGTGCCCATCAGTGCCGCCAGTCATTGTCACCAGTCAGTGCCCAGAAGTGCCGAAGGTCAGTGCTGACTATCATTGCCCATTATCAGTGCCAGCTCATCAATGCCGCCTATCAGTGCTACCTATCCGTGCCATCTCATTAGTGCTGCCTTTCAGTGCTGCCTATCAGTGCCCATCAGTGCTGCCTATCAGTGCAGCCTCATCAATGCACATCAGTGAAGGAGAAAAATTACCTGTTTGCAAAATTTTATAATAGAAACAAGGAAACTTTTTTTTTTTTCAAATCTTTTGCTCTTTTTTTGTTTATAGCACAAAAAGTAAAACACCCAGTGGCAAATAAATACCACCAAAAAAGCTCTATTTGCAACAAAGAAATTATAAAAGTTTCATATGGGTACAATGTTGCATGACCGCGCAATTGGCCTGGTAAGGAAGGGGGTACAAGTGCCCAGTAGGCTAGTGGTTAAAGTCGTGCCACAGCATCCCAATTGGATTAAAGTCCGGACTTTGACTAGGCCACTCCAAAACCTTAATTTTGTGTGGGGTTTTTTTAGAGCCATTTTGAGGTAGACTTGCTGGTGTGTTGTGGATCATTGTCCTACTGCATTCATGCAGAATTCATGGTGCCATCAATTATGGCAAGTTATCCAAGTACTGAAGCTGCAAAGCACCCCCGGAACATCACACTACCACCACATTGTTTGACTGCTGGTATAATGCTCTTTTTAAGAAATGCTGTATTACTTTTACGCCAGATGTAACGGGATGCACACCTTCCAAAAAGTTCAACTTTTGTCTCATCAGTCCACAGAATATTTGCACAAAAGTCTTGTTGTTGGCATATGTGAATTGAACCTTTGTATTCTTTTTGGTCAGTAGTTGCTTTTGCCTTGAAACTCTCCCATGGATGCTATTTTTGCCCCGTCTCTTTCTTGTTATTGAATCATGAACACTGGCCTTAACTGAGGCAAGTGAAGCCTGCAGTTCTTTAGATGTTGTTCTGGGTTTTTATGACCTTCTTGATGAGTTGTCGTTGTGCTCTTGAAGTCATTTTGGTAGGCCAGCCACTCCCAGGAAGGTTCACCACTGTTCAAAGTTTTCTCCATTTGTGGATAATGGCTATCACCGAGGTTTGCTGGAGTCCCAAAGCCTTAGAAATGGCTCTGTAACCCTTTCCAGATGGATACATGTCAATTACTTTGTTTCTCATCTGTTCTTGAATTTCTTTAGATCAAGGCATGATGTGTTGCTTTTTAGATCCTTTAGCAAGCTTCACTTTGTCAAACAGCTTTTATTTAGGTGCTTTCTTGGTTGAACAGGTCTGGCACTATTCAGGCCTGTGTGTGGCAAGTGAAATTTGACTCCAAAAAAGATGGGTAATCACAGTTCATTCATGATTTAGCAAGGGGGCAATTACTTTTTCACATAGGGCCAGGCAGGTTTGGACAGCTTTTTTCCCTTAATAAATAAAATCATCATTTAAAAAATGAAATTTGCATTTGCTTGGGTTATCTTTGTGTAATATTAAAATTTGTGGGCAGAACAGTGGCTAAATGGTTAGCACTTCTGCCTGGCAGTTCTAGGGTCGTTGGTTCGAATCCAAACCATGGCACCACCTGCCTGGAGTTTGCATGTTCTCCCTGTGCCTGCATGGGTTTCCTCTGGGTAACCCGGTTTCCTCCCACAGTTCAAAGACATGCTGGCAGGTTAATTTAATCCTGTCTAAATTGGCCCTAGTATGTGTATGTATGTTAGAGACCTTAGATTGTACACCCCTTGAGGGTTAGGGACTGATGTGAATGCACAATATATATATGTAAAACACTGCATAAATTGACAGTGCTATATAAGTACCTGAAATAAATACATTTGTTTGATGATCTGAATCATTTAAGTGTGACAAATATGCAAAAAATATATAAAAAATCAGAAAGGGGGAAAATACTTTTTTCACAGCGCTTTTGAACAAGTCATCTGTAATTCCCTAGGGTTCTTTCAGAGGTTGCTAGGTGTCCCCTGTGGCTTATTGACTTCCTATTTGATGGTGCATGGATTGTTCCATGTCTAATGTCACTTGGCAGAGCCAGCATCATGACACCAATGGTCTTTTTAGCTGTTGGTAAGGGTGGCATTCTTTCCACTGATGATCAATGTAAGAGGCATTTTTCCCACTGTCTCCTCTTAAATTGATTTTAGCAGGGGTTCCCTGAGACCTGCAAATTATTTCAAGGCTTCCTCTGGATTAAAAATATTGAGAAAGGCTGCTCTACTGTATTGCACGTTGCTCTTCATCTAATACTGTAAGCTTTCAAATAGGAGAAGAGGGCAGAGGAGTTACCTTCTCAGTGTGTGCACCTCCTTTTCTTGTCCAATCACAGGTTAAGGTGGGCCATAGACCTGCCTGTGTTGCAATGTGGTCTGCAGAAAGATCTCAGTGAGTGTGGGCCCTGCGTGAGGGGTATTCAGAACCGAAGACTAGAAACATTTACAAATGCTTTGCCAGATAAGAAAGTTGATATGGGCATATTTCAACCGTGTATTTAGTTGTTTGTCTTGGAATCATGTTTAAATCATGGGTTTCCTGTGCAATTTATTATAATATTATATTATTATTGGCTACTAAAAGATTTAGTTAGCAATGACCCTATTTGCATGCAGCACAATAAAATCAACTTGGCTAGAATGATTCCCCCATATGACCCCATCTTTGATTTAGTATGGAAAGGGATAACTAGCAGACCTCTACATGGTCACTGTGCAATGGATTAATGTGGCTGTTCAACCAATGTTACTGGCTTGTATAAACAATTATTTAACATTATTCCTTTTAGTTTTCCAGGTACAAAGGCCTGTCCTGTGGTAGAATATGGCTGCTAAACCATTATAGAGGTTAGTTCTGCATTCTTTCTTATTGTCCCTAGTAACTGTAAATGTGGAATTGGTCCAGAACTTTTTGATCACAACTTATAAAGCAGGCTTTCTCAACCAGGGTTCTGCAGAACTCTAGGGTTCCTCCAGAGGTTGCTGGGAATTCTTTGAGCAATGGGCAGTTATAGATTCATTTCCTCCCTGCAATGACTGACAATGTAAGGGAGCAATTTCCCATTGACATGCAATGTAAGAGGTCACGTCTATGTTGATCAACAGTGCAAGGGGGCCTTTTTCCACTGACCACTAAAGTAGGATGGCATTTGAACACTGATCAGTAGTGCAAGGGGGCCTTTCTCTACTCACCACCCATATGTAAAGGCATTTCTCCACTGACCATTAAAATACAGGGTCATTTCAACACTGATCAGCAGTGCAAAGGGGGATTTATCCACCCACCACCCATGTAAAGAGGCATTTTTCCACTGACCACTAAAGTAGGGGGGCATTTCAACACTGGTCAGCAGTGCAAGGGGGAGAATTAATCCACTCACCACCCATGTAAAAAGGCATTTCTCCACTGACCACTAAAATACAGGGGCATTTCAACACTGACTAGCAGTGTAAGGGGGGATTTATCCACTCACTACCCATGTAAAGAGACATTTCTCCACTGACCACTAAAGTAGGAGAGCATTTCAACATTGATCAGCAGTGCAAGGGGACCTTTCTCAACTCACCACCCATGTAAAAATGCATTTCTCCACTCACCACCAGTGTAAAGGGACAGTTTGCCACTTACTAGTGTAAGGTGACACAGCAATATTTACTCACAGCAACATTCACCCACTGTGCTTCTTTTATGCACATTATTATTCATTTTCATGATTATTATTGATGCGTTGTAAAATAGGCTTTGAGTGTCAAAAATCTTAGGCATGCCATATTCTTTTATTTAAAACTGTAAGAAAACGCCAGTACGTATTATGAGCCTGCTCATAGGTCCGAGCAAAAGCTCACTGTAAGACATGTATTAACATGCATGCACAAATGTATTAGTGTGCATGCTAAGCAGCGTGTGCTCATACACATGTGCATGCTTTCTTAGCACTGGCCTATTTAAGCTGGATTGTGACATGAATAGATTGCTGAGTGGTCTTCAGCTAGTTCCTGCTTTACCTGTGCCTTGACCGGCTAGTTTTGCATTCCTGTGCACGACCTGACTTGCCTCGCACCTGTCTTTGAATTCCTGCCTACCTGTTGTGGCCTCGACTTGTATCCTATGCCTGGTGTTCCTGTACCTGCTCTGCTTGGCGGTTGATGACCTTTTGGCTTGTGTCCTTGCTTTGGTCCTGTCTTCTGATCACGTGTCACCGCATACTGGCCCTTGTCTGGTGATCCATAGTCAACCATATCCTGCAACCAACAGCTGGTGCTGCCCTCTACAACAGCCCTTGTGCCACTTTGTGTCCTCACGCCTCCTGGCACCACTACCAGGGGAGTTAGACAAGTGGTGCAAGAGAAGCCCTCTCTTCAGCTCAATCTCCACCAGGTACACGACAAACTTTAACAAGGTATTTATTTTTACCATATAATGTAGTGTGGCAGTGCAGTATCCTGCCAGGGTCTAAATCAAGGTTATAACCCAGGATTCTCAACTAAACAGGTTGAGGGGCTCCAGGCGGTTTGCTTAATGCAGAGGAAACTGGTTTGTCAGTTTCCTCATTGGTTCGTAAAGCCCGCTTTGGGACCTGGAGACCAGCACACTAATTGCACAGGTGTGTGCAGGCCTTTTTGTAGAGGCCTAACCATGGTTCAGGACTCCACAGGAGGTTGTTGCCCAGGAGTCAGGAGGGCTCCACCTAGGAGAGGTGGGAGCCAGAGCAGCAAGGGGCTGCTAGCTCTGTACCTGAAAGAGCCATTTAGAAAAGAGTCTGCAGGAGACAGACATGAGCCTGAAGTGGAAGGCCAGAGCGGCATGATTGTGTGTATAAGCCTGGAGGCTAAAAGTCTGTATTTGGAAGAGTGAAATGCTGAAAACCCCTGTGAGGGAAATCATTTATGTTTGGATTTATGAAACTTTCTTTTACATAAAATTGGGCTAAAATGGCCCTTACCTCCCTGGAGGTATTCCCGAGTGTAGATCGGGGTAAAGTTTCAGCACCACAAGAGGTAACCCCGAGCTACACTCGGGAATACCTTACAGCATTGCTCCGGGATCTCTTCTTCACTTACCTTGTCCTGCGCTCCCATGATGTCCCTCCTGCAGTGTCCCCAGCCTTCTCCTCCGGCCAATGCCGGCATCTCTCTTCTGGGTTCGTCAGGACGTCAGGGGACGGAACGGCGGGAAATTTAAAAATGTGAAAAAGTGACATTCACTAAATACACTAAAATCACATAGTAAAACATTACTGTATCAAAGCATTTCACATACATTTTGTCCCGAGTGCTTTGTCCTGTGCCCTGCCTGCATTTTTACTGTTCTTTCTGCCTGGAAACTGAGAAACGTCCATGGCGTCCAAAAAGCGTCCCTTTAGGTCAAAAGCGGTTTTAGACCAGCTAGAGAACAGCGATAGTAAATTAGAACCATTTGCAGAATTGAGTGATAATGATTTGTGGGGAAATTCGTCATCAGACACTGAAAACGATTTTGTGACTTTGCTCAGTGATGTGCGAACTTGGCGCTATATTTCAAATTTCAGTGTTTTTGGTTTGATTATATTATTGAATTAAATTTATTATTATATTATTTTTTATGATTATTTATAAAATTATAATTTATGATTTCGTGTTTCAAATTTTAACATACCCGGGATGTTTACTAGACTCTTGTTCGGACAGATTTTAGTAAGTTATTCCTAAAAATTACAGGCCTACAATAAAAAATACATATTTCCACGCAAAAAAATGTACCGCTTTGAGCACAGAAATACTGACATAATCAGTGATAATATGAAGTCCTCCTGCACTTATATGGGTAATCCTTATCTCTAAGCTGCTGGCACTAGATACCTCAACCCCAAGGTATATGTGACTCAAAAATAAATGTATATAATAGTGCAGCGCTATACACTAATTCCCTCCAAAACAGTATAAAAAAAATCAATATACATACATGATACAGTAAAAAACTATATAAACACGTGATCAACCAATTGAAAAAAAATCTAAGATCCCCCTCCAATCCACATTTCAGGGATCATTTAATTATAAATAGTGCAAATTAGTGTGTGCATCCCTAGCCAGGGATAAATAGCTAAAATGTGATCAGTGAACCACACTTGAATCTTCTTCAGGATAACCATGGTATATCCTGAAGAAGTCACGTGATTTAGCGTGACATAATGCGTAGGTACGCGGGGAGGAACTTCCGGTACGCGGTGACATCACTTCTGGCGTGGGCGCCATCTTGGTGCACCCTATACCCATGCAGTACACCCATAGTGTGTGGTGTAAAGGCGAGTGTGTTACTACAGACATGTGAGTGGGCATTTTTATACCTGTTTTATTGGCTTCATTAAAATGTTATCACACTATGGAGGATCTTTTAGTTTCATCACCGTGGTCCTGTACGGAGGGTAAAAAGTGTTGCTGATGCCAGTGGCTGGAGGAGACCTTTAAGGAGAGGAGTGGGTGCCACCATTGATGACCACAAGTGGGTAATTGACCCACGAAGAGTACTACCTGTGAGGATCGTGGTGTGATCTTAAAAGCGAGCTGGCCCTGTGGGGTCATTGTAAGGAGGTGAGGGGGCATTTTGGCCATTTGAGGATTTGCACCTGTAACCACGACAACACAAATATCACCTGCATGTGTTTTGAATATTTGGAGCACGATTTGATTTGTTTGTGGACTGTATTCATTTCAGCATTTATATGTGGGGGATTTTGATTTGTATTTGGGTTTTACTGTGGATTTTTGTCAAGTGTGGTTCACTGATCACATTTTAGCTATTTATCCCTGGCTAGGGATGCACACACTAATTTGCTGTCAGGAATGGACTCGCCAATGGTCGTGGGACTCACCTGCATTGTGGGCTGCAGTACCAGGGCTGGCCAGCGGGTGCTCTCAGCAGCCAGAAGCTCACTCCTGCAATCAAGCCATCACCTGAGGCTGATTGCAGGACGTGTATTTAAGGAATGGCCAGGCCTGCAGTCAGGGCCTTGGTGTATTGTTCCCATGAGCCCCTGTACCTGCATCCGATCTGCTTCCTGCCTGATCCTGACTCTGCTTGATCCTGACTCTGCTTGAACTCTGCCTGCACCGACCTCGGCTACTCCTGACCAATCTTCTGCCTACTCCTTGTACCTTGTCTGCCCGTTTGCTAGCGACCCAGTCTGCCTGACTACGTTGTGCTCCATATTATATATATATATATCAGTTAAGGTTTGGGTTTGTTGCACCTTGTTGTACATATTTGTGTTAAGTTTTGGGTTTGGTTTGTTGCACTGCGTTTATGTTTGTGTTGCCCTTAATAAATTATATTGTTTTACACGCTATACCTGAAGTCTGTGTTTCCCTGTGTCGGTCCACACACCTCTGGTCATACCCGGAGCCCTGACATTTGCACTATTTAGAATTAAATGATCCCTCAAATGTGGATTGGAGGGGGATTTTAGATTTTTTTCAATTGGTTGATCACGTGTGTGTATATAGTTTTTCACTGTATCATGTATATATATTGATTTTTTTTTATACTGTTTTGGAGGGAATTAGTGTATAGCGCTGGACTATTATATACATTTATTTTTGACTGACATAATCAGACCGCTAGGGAGGTTAAAAGAAGAAAGTGAGTGGCTGTGTGCTTTAAAAGCTCTACCCTTGATGCTAATTCTCACAGTAGATGTAATAATTTTTAGCATGGGTTCCCTGGAACCTCAAAAATATTTTGAGGATTCCTCCAAGGTGTAAAGTTTGAGAAAGAATTTTTTTAAAAGCTAGCTAGCTATGTCAGTAGTATACTGTACATCCGTGATATACTGAGACAGAATACATACTGTGATGATCACGCTAATACAACACTGACTCCTTGGCAAGGAAGAGCACTCCGTTTATCTTTGGGAGGAGGATGTGACAGAGAATAAAGAAGGATATACTTGGCACCTGAACAGAGCAGCTGTTACACTGAAGATTGCTGGGCTCCCTACATATACGCAGCATGGCTCAGCTTGGTATCACCTGGGACTACCACCATATCCCGACCGTCACCCGGGCTTACACCGCTGCCTGTTTGATCACCACTGCTGCTGTGGTAAGCAGGTGACAGCAATGTCACACAAGAGGGTTACAGCAAGGGGATCACTGCCATTTCTTCCAGGGACAGAGGTTTTAGATCCTGGAAATGTCCATCACTTTGAACGCCCACCAATCAAATCATAATAAAACCCATACTTTTTTTTAGAATTCTAAATTCAGTTATTTACATTATCTTTACATTCTCTGTATATTCAAAGTTAAGTACAGTAAGGTGATGATAGTTTGTTGGATGCTGTCCAAACGTAATACGTGTCTATAAACTATGCAAGAGTACAAACTCTTTTTATACATTTCAGTTCATTGGATGGGAAAAACAGCACTGATACATTGTGGAAAAAATACAACCCAGCAAGAGTTTTATTTAGAGCTAAATTCAGCACTGCATATGTGTTCTTTGATGGAAAAAAAAATAGTACAACTGAACAGGGGATTTCACTGTTTATAACCCACAACACCTCTCCATGCCTAAGTCTCCCTTGTTGGCTATTTTGTCATCTAAAACCGGCCATACACTAGTAGAATTTTGTTTGAAAATGTTTGTTTTAAGGGCCGGTTCACACCACAATTTCTGCATCCAGATGCATTTTTGCATGTGCGTTTTGATGCATTCAGCTGCGTTTTTCCCCTCTTTTTTTTCATCTCAATTGACAATAATTGAGGACATTTGCATTCTGGTGTGTTTTTAATGTGTTTTGTAGCATTCCACCCTTGTTGAATGCACTGGTGCGAACAAGGGCCATTGGAAACCATGTTAAACACCCACCCATGCATTTTTTTTTTTATGCAGAACAAAACTGTACTGGACTGCATCTGGTGTGAGCCAGCCCTAAGAGCATTTGTTTGGTTTTCCAATCATTAGTGGGATAAAATTCATGTTGGTTTTGGACTGCAGTGGCAAGAAAATTTGCAGGAGCAGGATGGAATATTTCTCTCTAGCAGTGAATGTGGTTTTGGTTAAGGAAAGTCTATTCACTCCAAAATCAAATGTTAACAGTAAAGGTACTAAGGACATTCATCAAGTCATCGAATGTATTGATGAGAATTTTTGGACGAATGTTGGTATAGGTGTTCGTTACAAAATATGTGTGGCCCAGAGTGACAATGCTCACCCACTGTACTGTATCAATGGAAGAGTAGCCTAGTCACCCTAGGATCACAGAAACCTTCCCCTCACCTTAACTCCATTACATAGCGGGGAGGTCTTCTGGTGTTCACAGAGGAAAGAAGGCTGATAACATTGAGACTTTCGTTCATTGCACAGACAGTTACAAGTGCACTGAATTTTTTGAAAGGATCATCATATGTATAACTGTATATATCTGTTCTTGTAGAAAATTTACTTAGTATGAAAATATAACAATAAGGTTTCATGCACACTGGTGTCACGTTTTTGCAAAAGTGTTTAGGCTCATCAGGCATATGGGCATTTGCTTATTTATTTTGGGAAAATATTAATTTATTCAGGCCACTGAAATGAACAAACATTCAAGTTCCAAGCACACCTAGTGCTTTGGTGCATTTAGATGTGTCAGGTGTTTTTCTGCTCAAAAGCTCAACTCCTGAAAGCGATTTTAATGTGTTCTGATTTTTACTCCTAAACTCCTCTAAACACCTATGTGTGCACGGACACATCGGCTAACATAGAGGGCTGTTTTGGGGCAGAAAAAAAAAAAAAGTCAAATGCCTGTAAAACGTGTATGACTGCTGCAGTGCACATTAGGCCTACTGCAGCCACGAAGGACTTAAACACTGAAATATATTAAATAACTTATTTCCATGGTCACATTGTTTTTTATGTATTCTATCCTTTTCAAAAGAGAACATACCATAAGGGTGCTCTACACATAATTATGGCACATGACATTAAATATATAATGATAAACTTGCATATAAAAGGTGCTTGTCAGCATGTATCTATTTAAAGTACAAGCATACCTCGGTTTACGAATTTAATGCGTTCTGCGGGACTTTTCGTATTGCGAAAAATTGTAAACCGAAATGTGGTTTTCCATAGGAATGCACTGAAAACCAATCAATCTGTTCCGGAGGTCAGAAAAAAGTAAAAAGAAGTACTTTATCTGTTCAAAACTCTTTATAAAGTGCACTTTAACTGCCTCCTGCCCGCCATATAAGGAACTGACGGGCGCAAGGTGGTTCTCTCGTACTGGGAGGACATCATATGACGTCCTCCCACTCTAACCGCGCGTGCGCGCCTGATTGGTGGTGCGCTGTGTCCCTGGGACTCAGCGGATCACCGATCAGCAGAAAGAGCCAATGACTTCGGCTCTGTCATGTGATCAGCTGTGTCCAATTACAGCTGATTGCATGTTAATAAGGAAATGCTGGTTATCGGCATTTCTCTCCTCGCGAGCTGTCACGCTGTCGGCATTCCTCAGAGGGGACATCTACACTGATCATCAGGACACTGATGATTAGTGCCCTGATGATCAGTGCAGCCCCATCAGTGCCACCTGTCTTTGTCCATCAATGCCACATATCAGTGCCCATCTGAGGTGCCCTTCAGTGCCACCTATCAGTGCCAGTCAGTGCTGCCAATCACTGCCACCTATCAGTGCCAGTCAGTTCCACCTATCAATGCCCATCAGTGCCGCCTATCAATGCCCATCAGTGCCACCTAACAGTGCCAGCCAGTGCTGCCTATCAGTGCCAGTCAGTGCCACCTATTAGTGCCATATGAGTACTGCCTTTCAGTGCCCATCAGTGATGTCTGTGAATGCCCACCAGTGATATCTGTCAATACCCATCAGTGCCACCTACCAGTGCCTCCTCATCAGTGTCCATCAGTGCCAGCTATCAGTGCCCATCACTGCAGCCTCATTAGCGCACATCAGTGAAGGAGAAAAATTACTAATTTACAAAATTTTATAAATTATATAAATCTTAGAAACTAAGAAAAAAACTTTTTTTTCAAAATCTTCAGTTGTTTTTGGTTTGTTTATCAAAAAATAAAAAACACAGGTGATTAAATACCACCAAAAGAAAGCTCTATCTGTCTCAAAAAAATGATAAAAATGTCATATAGGTACAGTGTTGCATGACCGCTCAATTGTCAAAGTGCGACAGCGCTGAAAGCTGAAAATTGGCCTGGGCAGGAAAGGGGTGAAAGTGCCCGGTAGGCAAGTGGCTAAAGGCATAAATACTGTACAGGGACATGATTAAAACAAAATTTGTAAATGCACTGAAAACGAATTAATCCGCTCCAGAGGTCAGACAAAAAGTAAAAATAAAGTCTTATCTGTTCAAAACTCTTTATAAAGTGCACTTTATAGGCATAAATACTGTACAGGGACATGATTAAAAAAAAATTTGCAAATGCATTGAAAACCAATTAATCCGTTCGTATTGTGAAAAAAATTCACAAACCAAGCCATTATTTTCAATGGATTTTCATTCGTAAACTGAAAATTACCTTAACGGAGGTACGCCTGTAAATCTTAACTGAGTGACATTTTAGTTTGGTGCACTGTAAATCATATACAATTGCCATTTTTTATAATAAAGTAGCGTTTTTTACTCTTTTTTTGATTTATTGTTGTATCACAGTGTTGTTGATTACCTGCAGGTTCTTTGCAGCCACTTTCTGTCCACATGCACGTTCTTCATTGGCATTTGACAGGGTGGGTTTCCTGAAGGCCACAACAGTGGACTGGCTATGCCTGTGTTATGTGTGTTGAAACAGCTGCTTGTAGTCTCTATTGCAAGCATGTGTGACAGGGTGACAACACAGGAGACCAAATGGGAGGTCAGGGCAGAGCGTTGTCCCCGTATAACAGGATTAGCCTGAACAAGGATCGTCATGGCAGGATCCATAGGTATTTTAATAAAAGCATCAGATTTAAAATTATTAAGCAAAACCTTTGAAATTACATCAACTATAGCATAGATGAGATTTTAGTGACTGGGTTTACTTACATTTTTTCTTTTGTTTCGAACAGAGTGGGGAAGGGATTAAACCTCTGTCAGATTTTTATTGTGTGTTCTCGTTGTGGAGGTCTTGCTCACTTCCTGTATCCCTCCCAGTAGCAGGGGCGGACTGATAACTCATAAGGCCCCCGGGCAATAGGGGATCATGGGGCCCATGTATCCTTGCCCACACTCAAAGCACACCCAAAAAAGCCTATAAAAAGGTACCTGGGGCATTTCATGGGGCCCCTTACTGACCCAGGGCCCTCGGGCAGTGCCTGAGTGCTCGAATGGTTAGTCTACCCCTGCTCAGTAGAACAGGAAGTGAGGGGAGAGCTCTCCAGCTTGAGGGATTCTGCTTACCTCCTGTCATCCACTCTTTCTATTATAGAAATTGCATGATGTCTGATGTTTTTATTTGTAATATGAAATTATTAAATGTACTTTCTCACCTGCAGGAAGCTGAAATCATTAGTCCTTTCCAGCTTTACTTCAATCCCGATCTAATCTTCAGAAAACTACAGGTCAGTTTAAACGCCTAAATATTATTATTATTATTATTATATAGGATTTATATAGCACCAACAGTTTGTGCAGCACTTCACAACAAAAGGGCAGACAGTACAATTACAATACAATTCAATGCAGGAGGAATCAGAGGGCCCTGCTTGTTAGAGCTTACAGCTAAATGAGAGGAACAAGTGATACAAAAGGTAATAACTGTGGGTGATGAGCTCATGGAGAAAGTGGAGATACAGTTGTTAGGTGGAGGCAGGATAGGCTTCTCTAAAGAGGAGGGTTTTCAGGGATTTCCTAAAAGTGGACAGGGTAGGAGATAGCCGGACACATTGAGGTAGGAAGTTCCATAAGACGGGAGAAGCTCAGGAGAAGTCCTGGAGCAGAGCACAGGAGGAGGTGACAAGGGAGCTAGAGAGCAGGAGTTTTGGGGAGGAACAAAGAGAAGGATTTGGTTGGTATTTTGAGACTAGGTTAGCGATGTAGCCTGGGGCAGAGTTGTGGATGGCTTTGTAAGTTATTCTTAGTATTTTGAATTTAATTAGTTGGGTGAGTGGCAGCCAATGAAGGGATTGGCAAAGAGACAGAACAGTTGGTAAGGTGGACAAGTTTGGCAACAGCATTCATTATGGCCTAAAGTGCGGATAGCCTATGTAAAGGTATTCCAGTGAGGAGAGACTTGCAGTAGTCAAGGCAAGAGATGACTAGGAAGTAAATTAGAAGCTTTCTGGTGTTATTGGTTAGGAAGGGGTACATTGCGGAAATGTTGTGGAAGGTAAGGCAGCAAGCTTTGGAAAGTGATTGGATGTGAGGCCAAAAGGAGAGTTCAGAGCCCAAGATTACACGTAGCACCCTGGCATGGGGGAGAAGGGTTGTGCCATCAATCTTGACAGAGAAGTTACGGGGAGGGGCTCATGTTGGAGGAAATATTATGAGCTCGGTTTTGGATAGATTGAGTTTGGGGAAGTGGTGTGACATCCAGAGTGATATGTCAGTCAGTGTTGCGTGAGGAGACTCATGGAGTGAGCAGAGGGGTGGAGAGATAGATTTGGGTGTTGTCAGTGTACACTTTACACAATTACACTTTGCACAATTAGGCAAATTGTATTTTTGAGGATTCGTTTAATTATTGAACAACAACAGTGCTCTCAATCAATCCAAAATGTTAATAAACCTCAAATCTGAATATTTAGGAAAGTAAAAGTGAGGTTTTGGCTTTCTTAGGAGAATATCTGTGTGCACAATTATTGGGCAACTCTTAGTATGCAGAATTATTATGCAACTAAATGAAAATTTTCCCATCTCACTTGTTTGTTTTTCATCTGTTAAAGTGAGAATAAACAAACAACTCAAAATTTACAAATAAACATTTCTGACCTTTTTTTAAAAAAAATCAGTGATCAGTATAGCCACCCTTCTTTTCAATAAGAGTCATAAGCCTTCCATTCATTGAGTCTGTCAGTTTCTTGATCTATTGATCAACATTTTGTGCAGCAGCAACAGCCTCCCAGACACTGTTCAGAGAGGTGTACTGTTTTCCTTCACTGTAAATCTCTCATTTAAGAAGGGCCCACAAGTTCTCAATAGGGTTTAAGTAAGGTGTGGAAAGGATCCATGTCATTATTCTTTCATCTTTAAGGCCTTTACTGGCTAGCCATGCAGTGGAGTACTGCAATGCGTGCGATGCAGCATTGTCCTACATAAATATCATAGTCTTCTTGAAAGATGTAGACTTTTTCTTGTACCATTGCTTGAAGAAAGTGTCTTCTAAAAACTGGAAATAGGTTTGGGAGTTGATTTTGAGTCCATCTTTAACCCAAAAAGGTCCAACTTGCTCATCTTTAATAATATCAGCCTATACCAGTACCCTACCTCCACCTTGCTGGCGTCTGAGTCAAAGTGGAGCTCTGTGCCCGTTACTGATCCAGCCAAAGGCCCATCCATCTGGTCTATTAAGAGTCACTCTCATCTCATCAGTCCATAAAACCTGTGAAAAATACATCTTCAGATATTTCTTGGCACAGACTTGATGTTTCAACTTGTGTGTCTTGTTCAGTGGTGGTCAGGTTTCAGCCTACCTTACCTTGGCCATCTCTGTGAGGAGTGAACACCTTGTACTTCTGGGCACTCTAGGTAGGTTGCAGTTTCGGAATATGATAGCACTGGATGGATAATGGGTTCCGGGTAGCTTCACGTTTGATTCTTCTCAAATTTTTGGCAGTTAATTTGCATGTTTTTTTCTCAACATATTTCTTGCAACCCTGTTGACTATTTGTGAGAGAATGTTTGATGTTTTTGTGACACACCCCAATATTTTAGCAATTTCAAGAGTGCTACATCCCTCTGAGAGACGTTTACAATTTGTGACTTTTCAGTCAGTTAAACCTTTTTTTTGGCCCATTTTGCCAGAGGAAAAGAAGCTGCTTAATAATTAAGCACATCTTGATATAGAGTGTTGCTCTTCTTAGGCCACACCCTCCCTCATTACACAAATACACATTCAATAAGAATTCAAGTTTATACAGCTGGGAGTTGGGCAATATGCATAAAAATTATGATTTGTCAAAATACTCACTTGCCTAATAATTGTGCACACAGTACATACTGAAAGCCATAGGAGGCTACCAGCTGACCCAGGGAGGAGGTGTACATCGTGAATAGGAGAGGTCCAAGTACAGAACCTTGGGGAACCCTGCTGGAGAAAGGAAGAGAGGAAGAAGTGGAATTGTAAGTGACACTGAAGGTGCAGTGGGATAGGTAGGATGAGAACCAACGAAAAGTACAGTCATGGAGACCAAAGGAGTAATTTTTTTTTGAGGAGGAGATGGTCAACTGTATGAAAGGCAGATGAAAGGTCCAGAAGTAGGAGTATAGAATAGTGTCCATTGGTTTTAGCTGTTACTAAATCATAAGTTTTAGGAAAGCAGATTCTGTGAAGTGTTGAGGGCAAAATCCAGACTGAAGGGGATCAAGAAGGTTAATCCTAATGAGGTGGTCACTCTGTTGGTTTTGAACAAGGAGTTCAAGGAGCTTGGAGGAAAAGAGGAGTGAAGAGATGGGGCATAGGTAGTTAAGATTGGTGGGGTCCAAGGAAGGCTTCTTAAAGTGTTACTAAACCCAGGACACTGCATTCACTATATCTAGCCTCCCACAGTACACGGAAATGCATTTTAGTACATATAAACTGCTAAATACCTTTTCTCATCAGCAGTATAAAGCAGTCTTGTGACTTCTATCAGTGTCCAGCCGAGCACTGGGTAATCTTGTAGGAGGAGTTTTCATTCTGCTCTAACTGTCCTGTGAGGCTGCATGACTCCTGACCCTCTGTCTGGACAGCACTGATTGGTCGTGTACAGATGACATGCTCCCTCCCAAAGAATAAATAAAAACCTCTCTAGCCATACACACTAAACTGAGCATGTGCAGAGTGACTCCTAGGACTCTGTAATATGAGCAGATGATTTGGGGACTGTGGATGAAGGGGAGGATCAGAGAAGACAGGATCAAACAGCCTTTTTTACATAATACAGAGGATTAATCCCTTAGGTTCCACAGTGAGTATAACAAGTATGCTTTACTGCATATACAGACTGATTTTACTGTTGTGGGTTTAGGAACACTTTAGGTATAGGGGCAGGGGCGGACTGATCATTTGGAAACTCGGGCACTGCCCGAGGTCAGTAGGGGGCCCCATGAGATACCCCTGGTACCTTTTTCATAGGCTTTTTTGTTTGGGCAAGGACACGGGCCCCATGCTCCCCTATTGCCCGGGGGCCCCATGAGTTGTCAGTCCGCCCCTGTATAGGGGTGACTAGTGCAAGTTTTAGAGAGTTTGGGAAAATGCCAGAGGAGAGGAAGAGATTGAAGATGTGAGTTAGAGATAGGAAATCCACCATTGCAGTGGGGCCCCCCTCCCACACTGCAAAAGTTAAGTGCTCTATAACTAAGCCCCGGTGGGCAGGGCAAAAGGCATCAGGGGGTGTGGCCTGTGTCTGAGGCTGTTTCACATACATACACTTCCAGCAGGCTGAGAGTGCGTCTTTTTCTTCATTAAGGGGCAATTGCTTGTTATGTATAAGGGAATGTAGAATGGCTTCTTGCATTTACCTGATTCTTTGCCCTGGCTGGCTTCAGCACTCTTCTGCTGTGCCCCAAGTCTTGGTCTTTGTGTGAAGCTTCAGTGTCATCACACAATACAGGATCATTAACCTTGTATAGTATGCTCAGGAAGCTGGAGTACGTCCAGAGCCAGTCGCAGCTTACACAGCAGCTGTGAGCCTGTTGGTGATAGGGGTAAGGTACGTATTTACACCTTAATCCCCTGCCCCTAGACTAAACTAACTCTTGCAATGTGGGGTGGTTGATTTTTAAATTTTTTTTGTATACTAATTATAATACTGGAGCTAGTCTCTCATCAGAATGTGATCAAAGACAGTGTAAAAATGACCACAGCATTAGACAGTATAACCCCTAAAACGAAACTTCAGGCAGATATAAAGAAACAGTAACTAATGCAATTACGTGTTCATTGAAAAACATTGTGTTCATGAAAACTGCATGTAAACTCATTCAGTGCAATTGGGGCAAAATGTAATGTTCTCAGGCTATATTCTCTGCTGATAAAATGTTATTCATTGAAAAAAAAAACCCAGTATGATTGAGGAAAATAGCAAACTATGGCCACTAGATGGAGCTGAGTATCACAGGAAAGAAGTGTGCTAATCAGCTGCACCTAGTGATCATAATGTGATATTTCCCCATTCACACTGTTCTTTTTGCCATGAATGACATTCAATCTGTAGAGATGTCTGAGTAGATTCATGAACTGGTATGAGATTTTTATTTAAATGAATATATCTTTAAAGCTGAACTCCAGGAATTTAGACACTTTGTAAAATGGGCTGGATTAATAGGGGTGAAGTCAAAGAAGAAGTATGCCAACCCGTGGACTTATCGCTTTAATTTATCACTGACATTTTTACTGAGAGTACAGCTATTGCTACACTTCCAGCACTCTGACACGGCACCTTGTGGTCTCAGCTCCTGCAGCCACTGTGCCTAATCCCCATTCACAATCATGGAACCCATTGATAAAATACAAAGCCTTCACTGAATGGACAGCAGAGAGGAGAGAGATGCTGTATGTGAAAAGACAGCGTCTGTCCAGAGTGCTGGGAGTGTAGCGATAGCTTTACTCCCCGCACTCAGTAATACTACGAGGTGACCTGCACCTCCATGGCCATAACTCATAGTAAGCCAGCAGATTTTATAAAGCAGCTAAATTCCTGGAATCCAGCTTTAAAATCTAGTGTACAGATGTGTTGTATACACGGAAAATGCTAATAGGAAGGGAGAGCAGAATGAGATCAAGCGTGAGCTCATCAGTCTGTTGCTGCTGCTTCAGAATTGTCTATTCACAAGTTGGATATGGGAAGATGATGTAGCTGTATTGATTACCCTCAAGAGAGAAGTCAGGTCACCAGCATGCCTGTGTTGTCTGGCAGGGCTGTGTACATCTCAGAACTGGATGGCCTTGACTAATCCTTTGGCAGCTAAAAAAAGCTCTCATACATTTGCCTGGAGTTCAGCCTTGCCTGCCACACACATTACTCTAATGTGAACAGTGAATTTAGGCAGATAATGTGGTTTTAAATAGATTTGTATGTGTTATGATCTATTTACTCCTAAGTGGACCTTTTTTTTATGTTCTTCTGACAACATAAAAAAAAAAAAAAATCGGCACCATGTCTCTCCCTGTCTACAATTTACCTGAAGACGCAATGTCATCACATGCTGCTCCTGTGAATGTGCTAAGCACACACTGGGAAGGGGAAACAATACCAATGCTAGAGTCAATTAAATGGGTGAGGACAGAAGTACAGCACAAGCTAAACTAAGACAACTATCTGATCACTTTTTTATGTTGTCAGTTGAAAAGAAAATTAAAGAAATTGCAGCAACCAATATATCATGATACATGTAAACATATTAAAAGAATGGAGATCATAATTGAGCTTTAAAGCAGCACTAAAGTCAAAAACACTTTGTTCCAGTGGTCTGACACCCACAAGGTCCCTCGACAGCATCTTCTCTCAAGCTTCTTCTGGGTGCCAGTCTTTGACTTTATCCCGCACCAGCCACTCAAGTTGGTCACACATGCCAAGGACTGCAGTCATTCTGGCACATAGGCACTGTACCAAAATGTAAACTTGGCAAGAGATAGATTGTGTTTTTTTTATTCAGCCAGTAGGTGATAATGCCAGAACTTGTTTTGTTTACATTATGCGATCAGCGGGGAAACCTGCTGACAGCACAAGTCATAGTTGGTAATTTTATTCCATTGCATTCAAAAATATTGACTCCTTGCGAATAGTCTCAATATAGTTTTCAAATCCACCCGCACCAACGAATATATGAAACGAATGCCAAAGATACCAAACAAATTCTGAAAACGAATCTGTTCAACATAACAAATATGACAAATTAAATTAGTCAATTAATCTCTCCACTGTCAGAATACACTGATCAGTAGTTACAGCCTATTGGCTGCATTCCCTGATTGAGAAACATTGTCCAGCAAACCCATTCAACAGAAGTCGAACTTTAAATTGACTTCTGTCTAGCAGGACCAGCCACACAGATTGAAATTCAGCTGGTGCATATGCAGCTCAGTGTACATTCTACAGAAGATTACGAACAGGCAGGTAAGTGTATTTTATTGCAAAAACATAATGGATTGTTCTGCAATAAAAAGCAGCCTGCTTGCAAAACTTTAGTTCCGCTTTAACTAGATCAGCCTTTTTCAACCAGGGTGCCTTGAGGTTTCTTCAGAAGTGCCTTGGCAAAATGTCAAAAATTGCCCAAAACTTGTATACAAGCCAGCGGGTGGAACAAGCCTGCCTTTTAGTTACACAAAGCCACAGGTTTTCAATGTACACCATTACAACCTTCCAGCCACTGGTGTCCTGACAACTAATCACATCATTTGTTAAGGAGAAAGTTGGTTGCCTGTACATCATCTTTGTTTGACTCTCCTCTGCCCCTCTCGGTCAGTGCTGAGGTCACATTAGCTCAGCGATGGAGAAAAACTGAGGGAGAAGAGAAACATTAGAACACTAGTCAGTACCAGTGTGCAAAAGTGTATTTGCTTTGGAAGAATAAATCACTTCTAATGTTGGGTGTCCTACATGTGTGGATGTTGCTGCATTATATAAAACTATTAGAATTATTTTTTTACATTTTAGAATGAGGTGCCTTGAGACTGTCCATAATTTTGTAGGGTGCCTTGAAATTGTCCATAATTTTAAAGGGTGTCTTGGCTGAAAAAAGGTTGAGAAACACTGAACTAGATCATGTAAGCTGCATCCCTGAACATAGTTGGAGAAGATAGTTCATCACTTTACCATCTGTTATTACCCTATCCTTTGTCATCGCTGCAGAGTGTATAGAGCATGTACTGTATAAACTAAAACATCTTTCAAGTATAATTAATATTTGGTAGTGGATTTCTTCCCTTTCATCCCTGACAATGTACTACTGCCCACATTTTACCATTGATTCTGCTTGCAACCATGTCTTCTTTTTTATCCCACAGATATGGAGACTAATCACCAACTTTCTGTACTTTGGAAATTTGGGTTTCGCCTTCTTCTTTAATATGATTTTTATGTATCCTT
This sequence comes from Staurois parvus, assembly GCF_062004578.1. Classification (NCBI taxonomy): domain Eukaryota; kingdom Metazoa; phylum Chordata; class Amphibia; order Anura; family Ranidae; genus Staurois; species Staurois parvus. Next base: position 2,648,466 of record NW_028318500.1, on the reverse strand, counting down.
TTGACAGCATTGGAGAATCTCCTACACCGTTTAACACTGCTGCTCACAGAATTGCTATATCACTGCAAGACTCTGAAGTAATAAAAAGTAAATGTGACACATCATTGTAAAAAAAAAAAAAAATGAATTAGGCTCCTTTCACACCAATTGTGTCTGTCCTGATTAGCAGGGGATCTGTGAACAAATTATTTGCTGAATTGTAGCTGAATGGTATGGATTTTACGTTTGTAGCATCCCTATCCATTCAGTTTTGCTCTCCAAACGGACAAATTAGGTCAACAGGCAGCTGGAAGTAAACAGATGTACAGTTGTGTTCAAAATAATAGCAGTGTGTTGAAAAAAGTGAATAAAGCTCAAAATCCTTCTAATTGCTTTTATTTCTATACACACAAATGCATTGGGAACACTACACATTCTATTCCAAATCATAACATGAAGAAAAATATATCAAATTTGTGTTGTTCCTCTAAAAAAAATTGAAGAAAAGTAAATATTAGACTGTTCAAAAAAATAGCAGTATTTGTATTCTTCTTTACAAACTCAAACATTCACTATATAAACTGAGAAATGTTTGAAGATTTTGCTTTCCTTTGAATCACTTAATATTTAGTTGTATAAGCACTGTTTCTGAGAACTGCTGTACATCTGTGTTGCATGGAGTCAACCATCTTCTGGCACCTGTGAACAGGTATTCCAGCCCGGGATGATTGGACTACATTCCACAGTTCTTCTCTATTTCTTGGTTTTGCCTCAGAAATTGCATTTTTGAAGTCGCCCCACAAGTTTTCTATTGGATTAAGATCCTGGGATTGGGCTGGCCACTCCATAACGTCAATCTTGTTGGTCTGGAACCAAGATGTTGCACGTTTACTGGTGTGTTTGGGGTCGTTGTCTTGTTGGAACACCCATTTCAAGGGCATTTCCTCTTCAGCATAAGGCAGCATGACCTCTTCAAGTATTCTGATGTATTCAAACTGATCCATGATCCCTGGATGCGATAAATAGGCCCAACACCGTAGTATGAGAAACATCTCCATATCATGATGCTTGCACAACCATGCTTCACTGTCTTCACAGTGTACTGTGGCTTGAATTCAGTGTTTGGGGGTCGTCTGACAAACTGTCTCTGGCCACTAGACCCAAAAAGAACAATCTTACTTTCATCAGTCCACAAAATGTTGCGCCATTTCTCTTTAGGCCAGTCAATGTGCTCTTTGGCAAATCGTAACCTCTTCAGCACATGTGTTTTTTTCAACAGTGGGACTTTGCGGGGGCTTCTTGCAGATAGCTTGGCTTCACATAGGCGTCTTCTAATTGTAACAGTACTCACAGGTAACTTTACACCTTCTTTGATCTTCCTGGAGTTGATTGTTGGCTGAGTCCTTGCCATTTTGGCTATTCTTCTATCCATTCGAATGATAGTTTTTCACTTTCTTCCACTTCTTTCAGGTTTTGGTTGCCATTTTAAAGCATTTGCAATCATTTTAGCTGAGCAGCCTATCATTTTCTGCACTTCTTTGTATGTTTTCCCCTCTCCAATCAGCTTTTTAATCAAGGTACGCTGTTCTTCTGAACAATGTCTGAAACGACCCATTTTACTCAGAATTTCAGAGAGAAATGCACTGTAACCAGCATGTACAACATTTGCTGCCTTCCTTCCTTAAATAAGGGCAATAATTGCCACCTGTTTTTCAAAGAATGAATGACCTCACTAATAGAACTCCACACTGCTATTATTTTGAACATGCCCCTTTCAATTAGTGATTCAATTACACAGAATCAGCAGCATGCATGTCATGACTGTTGGGTCTGTTGGATTTCTATGACTCTACTACACCTGCTAGTAAATTATTTGCCAAACAGTGATTGGTCAGGTTAGCGATGTCTGACTGCTATTATTTTGAACACAACTGTACATTCGCTTACCTCCTACTATCTCACATCCAATAAAAAAAGAAAGAAAAGGACACAGACCTTTTCATTTTTTCTGGACCTAGACTTGGAGGGAATTGGATGTCCACAAACCCATATCCAAAGACTAACATTGAGCTTCCTTTTAGTTCCATCTGAAACCCTGGCAATGTATGAGAATATGTAACAAATATAAAGCTGGTGTTATCCCAATTTGGCTGCAAAGGTGGAAATACACTTTAAGTGATTAGTACTCTTACCTTGCATAGTTGGGGGTCTGGGTTCCAATCCCATCAGTGATGCTAACTGCATGAATGTTATCAGTTCAACCTGTGTCTGAGTATTTCCTCTCAAACACATGCCTGAATTGGTTGCCATCTAACTACACTGATAATAGAATGTGTATGTTAGGGCATATGTGTAGGACAGAAACAGTAAATTGAATGCGTATCTGGCAAAAGGAACTGATTTAAATAGTTGTCCTCTATGTAATGTGTACATAAAACCCATGCAATTGAAAGTGCTTTGTTATATCTGCTTGAAGAAAAAAAAAAAAAAAAGTGTCGATTTTGTCAACTTCCTGTGCTCTTTGCCTGTGCACAGGAAAGAGTTATGAAGATGGGGTAGGGCGGGGAGGGGGATTGAGGATAATGCAGGCCATAGACGGTTCGAAAATCGGCCGATTTTTCGTCCGAAAGAATAAATCGGCCGAATTTCACGGTTCCTCCTCATTTCGTTTATCGGTCATGCTGGAAAATGTGTGAAAAACTGCCGATTTTTGAAATCATTGGTGGCAACATCGGATTACAGAACTAACAATGTTTCATTTTTCGCATGAAAAATCGGCCGATAAACAAACCGTCTATGGCCTGCATGTTCTTTGTAATCCATCAGAAATAAAGCAGAACTTCACTCTCTCAATCAACATGGACTATTTTTAATCTTTATACTGCTAGCATTAGTGCTTAATTTTTTTTTTTTTACATTTTTTCAGTTTCTTCTTGGTTTCCATGTCTAGGCAAATTATGTCATCCATGCCAGCCAGGAATCTTCAGGAGGGGAAATGGGCTTTCTAAACTAAGCACAGCCTTCTGTCTACATGTCTGAGCTAAGGGCAGATGGATTCCAGGAAGTAAATGCAACATGAATCATCTGCCCATACTCAAGATGGCCACAGCTACAAATGCTAGGGGGTGATTTTCAAAGTGATCTCTAAGCCAAATAAAGCACAGAGACATGGAAGGTAGGGCGAGTTTGGTTTGAATAATACAAATGAATTAAATGACATTTTTGGTTTGTTCTGCTTTGATGCAGTATAGTTCCATTTTAAGATGACAGGGCTGACACCAAATGATTAGGAACGCAGCACTCTGTTGTCATGTCAAAAAGATGGTCGAAACACACTATATTTTTGGCACAAAAGCAGTTATTTTTCTGTACTTGCAGTGTATTAAAATGAATAAGACATGGGGGAAATGTATATGTATTTCAGAGATGGACTTTTTTTTTTTTGCACTCTGCCTTGAAATACCAGTAAAATTGGTGTGTGTTGTACATGTGTGCACAACACAGTGCATTTTTTTCTTCTTTAGGTTGCATGCATACTGTAAGTTTAGAAACGTTTTTTTTCTCCTACAGGAGTTTACTGCATCAAAAACATGGTAAAATGAGGCGTTTTGGATGGGAGTTAATGCGTTTGGCTTTAATGTATTCTATTGGCCAGAATTCTGGCCATTAGAACGTGTGTTAACTAGCGTGTTAAGTAGACAAAAGATCCTCTCCTGAATGCACAAGTGATGCATGTAAACTCCTGAAAATGCCTAAAGTGTGAATGGACACATAAGCCAACATGGAGGGGAGTTTAGGGAAGGCAAAGAAAAAAAAAAGCTCAAACGCTCAGAGAAGTTTTTTGAGCTGCAGTGCACATGCAGACTAAAACTTTAATTACAGTCATTCAACTTTATGTGCATCAGCACATATTATTACACACTGATTTGCAATAAAATATGCCTGCATTATTTTATCGCAACTCGCATACCAACCCAGCATCAATTTTCACTAGTTTGGGAAAAAAAAAATCACAATTTAAAATTTACATATATATCTGTTAAACTCAATACATTTTTATCTTTTGGATTTATTAGGAATTTTGTAAGTTCTATCATGTTTTGTGCACTAAAAGATTTGTGTATTTTTAGGGAAACTATTGTTTTGATAAACATTTTGTTTTATTCTATTATTATACAGTATTTATAAAGCGCCAATAGTTCGCTCAGCGCTGTACATTACAAAGGGAGACAGAACATGCGACAGTACAATAACAATACAATGTGATACACGAGGGGTTCGAGGGCCCTGCTCTTTCGAGCTTACAATCTAGGAGGGAGGGGATAGTGGTACAGGAGGAGATAGCTGTGGGGGATGGAGTGGTTGGAAGAGTGGAGGAGATCGGCAATTAGCAGGGGGTGGGGTAGGCTTTCCTGAAGAGGTGGGTTTTCAGGGTGCGCCTAAATGAGAGGAGAGTAGGTGATAGTCTGATGGATTGGGGTAGGGAATTCCAGAGTATGGGTGACGCCCTGGAGAAATCCTGGAGGTGGGAATGGGAGGAGGAGACTAGGGAACTAGAGAGAAGGAGGTCATGAGAGGAGCGGAGTGTGCGTGATGGGTGGCACTTGGCTATTAGGTCGGTGATATAGTTTGGGGCAGTATGATGGACAGCTTTGTACGTCAGTGTTAGGATTTTGAATTTGATCCGTTGTGCAATCGGAAGCCAATGGAGGGATTGGCAGAGAGGGGTGGCGGAAACAAAGCAGTTGGTAAGGTGGATGAGTCTGGCTGCCATGTTCAGGATTGACTGAAGTGGGGATAGCCTGTGGTGAGGCAGGCCAGTGAGGAGGGAGTTGCAGTAGTTGAGTCGTGATATGATGGAGTGGATGAGCTGTTTAGTGGTTTCTGGGGTTAGGAAAATGCGGATTTTGGCGATGTTGCGGAAGTGGAGTCTGCATGAGTTAGTTAGTGATTGGACTTGGGGCTGGAAGGATAAGTTGGAGTCTAGAATGACCCCAAGTACTCTGGCCTGCAGGGCGGGCCTGATAGTGGCATTGTTGGACGTGATGGAGAAGTCAGTGGGGGGTGGTGTGTGGGCTGGGGGGAAGACTAGGAGCTCAATTCTGGAGAGGTTCAGTTTAAGGAAGTGGTGAGACATCCAGTCTGATATGTTGTTTAGTAGGTTTGTGACTCGGGCGGAGATTGCAGGGGTGAGGCGAGGGGTTGAGAGATAGATTTGTATGTCGTCGACATAGAGGTGGTAGTTGAAGCCGTGAGAGTGTATGAGTTGGCCAAGGGAGGAGGAGTAGATGGAGAATAGAAGGGGCCCATGGATGGAGCCCTGAGGGACCCCAACAGAGAGGGGGAGTGAGGGGGAGGTGGTAGCGTTATAGGTAACGCTGAAGGATCGTTGTAATAGGTAGGACGAGAGCCAGGAGAGAGCGGAATCTCTGAGGCCGAGAGAGTGTAGTTTTTTGAGGAGGAGGGGTGGCCGCAGAGAGGTCAAGGAGTAGGAGCACTGAGTAGGTTGTAGTCGTTGAGGTGAGAGCTTAGGCGATTGTAGACTAAGCGCTCGAGGAGTTTGGATGTGAATGGGAGCAGGGAGATGGGTCTGAGGTTGTTCGGGTCATTGGGGTCCATGGAGGGCTTTTTAAGTATGGGAGTAAAGTGCGCGTGCTTCAGAGTGGAGGGGAATGTGCCAGAAGAGAGGGAGAGATTAAAGATATGGGTGAGGGAACGTAGGATGGAGGGGAAGGGAGGTCGTAGGAGTTGTAAGGGGATAGGCTTGAGGGGGCAGGTGGTGAGGCGGGCATCAGAGAAGATCTTGGTGTCCTCCTCGATGGTAGTAAGGTCGAAGGTGTGGAGTGTTGAGGGGGCTGCGGTGTGAGGAATGTTAGGTGGGGTGGAGGTCGGAGCAGTGGTGAGGTCGAGGGAGAGGGGCGATGAGGGGGTAACTGTGTGAGAGGGGACAGGTTTGGAGGGAGTCTGAGCAGCGATGATGTCCTTGCGAATTGTGTCAATTTTGTTTTTAAAGTGATTGGCAATATCAAGGGCGGTGAGTGAGGTGCTGGGTGGAGGTGGGGGTGGAGAGAGTAGAGAGTTAAAGGTGGAGAAGAGTCGGCGAGGATTGGAGGAGAGGGTCTTGATGAGGGTCAAGAAGTAGGCTTGTTTGGCAGCTTGGAGGTGTAGGTGTGGAAGGCAGATTTATAGCGGGTGAAGGCTTGTTGGGATCTGGTTTTGTACCATAGTCACTCCAGGGCACGACTGTGTCGTTTTTAGAGTTTTGGTGTCTGCCAGGGCTGGAGCAGTCAGGGTCTGATGTCCCGTGTGGTTAAAGGCGCTATTGAGTCAAGGGCGGCTGACAGTGCGTTGTTGTAGGCAGTCATAGCCAGGTCGGGGCAGGACAGGGGGAGGATGCTGTCGTAAAGTTGATCAGCTGCAGAGTGGAGGGGGGCAGGGTTCAGGTTGCGGAGGTTTTGGCTGGTAGTAGTATGGCATTTGGAGGGGTAGGGTTTAGGGGACGAAGAGACAGAGAAGGTAATAAGGTTATGGTCAGAGAGAGGGAAGGGGGTGTTGGTGAGGTTGCGAGGAGCGCAGAGGTGGGAGAAGACAAGGTCCAGGATGTTTCCGTCGGAGTGGGTGGTTGATTGAATACACTGTGAGTGCGAAGGAGGAGGTTAGATGGAGGAGTTGGGATGAGGCCGGGTTGTCGATGTTGACAGGGATGTTGAAATCCCCAAGGATGATGGTGGTAGCTCAGAGGAGAGAAAGAAGGGTAACCAGGATGAAAAGTCATCAAGGAAGCGGGATACGGGTCCGGGAGGTCGGTAGATTACAGCAACCTTTAGGGGGGATGGGGAGAATAGTCGAATGCAATGGGCCTCGAAGGAGGAGAAGGATAGAGAGGGGGGGGTTAGGGAGGACTCGGAAGATTCTATCAGTCCTATGCTTTCAGACAATGTATGGTTTGGTTTTTTTTTTTTTTTTACAAAGTTTGAAAACTGTAAGTGAAAAAGTTGCAGAAATGGTCTGGCTACTCAAGATTAAAAGTAGAATTACACAGGAATAAAATATGGGATCGTCTTTCCATTTTAACTCTTGCTCTCTTCTTCAGAAATATATAGGAAAAACCAATCTTTAGGTCAGACTTACCCGCTTCCTCCATGCTTTGGTCTGTGCAAGTCCAAGCAGCACTTCATGACTCTAGGAATCTCAGTTTGGCCATTAAACTACATATCTGGGTGCTGGTGTATGTACCATGTTGATGATACCTTGGTTAACACCAATTCTAATAGACAGTACGAACCCAGTCCATAAACTGAATTGGCGTTTTAAACTTGATTATCTCATGGAAGACTTTTTTGTGATAGTGCTAATACTACTGTGTTTAGTTTCCTTTACAGATAAATGTTTCCTCCAGGTACAAACACTGCAAAATGCTAGAAGAAACCTCATTTAGGGGTCGTACTGCAGATTTTGTATTCATGTTTCTTTTTGGAGGATTCCTCCTTACAGTATCCTTTAAATGAATAGTATGCAATATGATGTTTCTTATTCAGGTAGCATGACATACAATCATGAAATGTGAAGTTGTAACCCTCATGTTTTACAAAATAGTGATGATTATCTCTGACACCTTTTGGTAAACCCTTTAAAGCTGAACTCCTGGTATGATCTTTATTGCATACTTACATTGGTCCAGTAAGTTGGCGCTACTACAGTGATAGCAGCAATCTTGCTGGTCCTGTATCACTTCCCCTGTGCACACAGAGGTGGGGGTTGCTTGCATGGCACTGCTGCAATTCACAGAATGCCCTGTATTTTTTTTTTAAATAAATACAAGGTGTTCTCTAATTGGATGAGGTAGAGAAGAGGGGCAGTAACATCAAAGGACCTGGAAGACTGCTGCTGTTACTAGAGTAGAGTCGATGCTTCCTAAGCAGTGCCTCAGATATGAAATATGCATACTTTACGTTGGTCCTAGCAGGATCAACATACGGTGCCTTGAAAAAATATTCAAACCCCTTGAAATTTTCCACATTTTGTCATGTTACAACCAAAAACGTAAATGTTTTCTAATGGGATTTTATGTGATAGACCAACACAAAGTGGCACATAATTGTGAAGTGGAAGGAAAATGATAAATGGTTTTCAACATTTTTTACAAATAAATATCTGAAAAGTGTGGCATGCATTTGTATTCAGCCCCCTTTACTCTGATACCCTAACTAAAATCTAGTGGAACCAGTTGCCTTCAGAAGTCACCTAAATAGTAAATCGAGTCCACCTGTGTGTAATTTAATCTCAGTATAAATACAGCTGTTCTGTGAAGCCCTCAGAGGTTTATTAGAGAACATTCATGAACAAACAGTATCATGAAGGCCAAGGAACACACCAGACAGGTCAGGGATAAAGTTGTGGAGAAGTTTAAAGCAGGGTTAGGTATAAAAGAAAATATCCCTATGCAAAATTAATGAAAAAAGACCAAACGTTTTGAAAAACAAAAACGTTTTTCTGTGTTATAAAATTTTGCAAATAATTTTTCTTCATAAATTTAGGCCAAGATGTATTCTGCTACATTTCTTTGGTAAAAATAGCCCAAATCAGTATTTTTTTTTATGTAAATAGTAAAGGTGCAGCGCTGGGGATAGGAACAATAAAGTGCAAATAACAGTTAAATATAACATGAAATATGTAAAATCGTCCTTCAGAGCATAAAGTACAATAAGTGATATCACTAGTGGTGATCACAGTGAAGTCAGGCGTCCAAATGAAGAGACGTATAACGTGGGGATCCTGTAGAGTCACAGCTTAAAGTGTGAATATGTGATCCAGAGGTGATAAATATTAATGAGCAGAATGCGCACTCACCAGAAGTGCGTATTTAATACGCATATAGGAGGTCTCCTGTGTCATCAGGCACACATTTGGTCATCCGTATTCTGGTCAAGCTGCATTCACTATCATCATCTGGTCACAAGCGTATCAGGATTCCAGGGTTCCTCAGTAAATCACAACATCTGGGGTCACCTCTTTAGGGCAGACACTGCGGAGGATGGCACTCACGAGGAGAGCCCGGAATGTGCGGGGCTCCGCCCAGGGTGTTTCCCGGCTGTCCTGGAGCTCTTACAGTTCAGCCGCCCCGATCCCGCAGTCTCCGGTTACCCGGGGTAACCGGAGGCTGCGGGATCAGGGCAGCTGAAGTGTAAGAGCTCCGGGACAGCCGGGGTAACCGTAGGCTGCGGGATCGGGGCAGCTGAAGTGTAAGAGCTCCGGGACAGCCGGGAAACACCCTTAAGCGAGTACTCACCCCTAGAGCGGGCCCACTGCTTGCAGAACCTTACGTCCGAAGGCCTGCTCTTGCACAGAGACCAGGTTTAGTTTGTAATGCCTAACAAAGGTCCCATAACTGGACCAAGTTGCAGCCCTACAGATCTGTCCTGGGGAGGCCCCTGCCTGTTCCGCTTGTGTGGCCTCCATGGCACATGTAGAATGCGCCCTGATGCCCTCTGGGACCTCTAGACCATCGGCCCGATATGCCTGCTCTATTGCTAATGTCAACCATCTAGCCACCGTGCGTCTGGAAGCTCTTTGACCTTTCCTAGCCCCGGCAAAAGAAATAAAAATAATAATAAAAAAATGAATCGGTTTTACAAAACTCCTTCGTCCTATCCAGGTAAAGGAGCACACACCTTCTCACATCCAACGTGTGAAATTTTACTTCCTTTTCACCTGAAGGATTAGCGCAAAATGAAGGTAAAACAATATCCTGTCCTCTGTTCCTAAAGTGGCCTTAGATTTTCACAAAGGCTGGATCCGTCCTGAACACAACTCTATCTGAAAAAACCTGAAAATAAGGTGCTCTGATTGAGAGCTTCAAGCTCACTCACCCTTCTTGCCGTGGGGATTGCTACCAAAAAGGCTGTTTTGAACGTGAGGGCCCTCAGGGATCTGGGAACTAAGGGCTCAAACAGCGGCTCCATTAATACCTTACGTACTGTTGACAAATCCCACTTTGGAAAAGGTCTATTTCCTACAGGTCTCTGTCTTGACAGAGCCCTAAAAAACGACCAATGCTTCCTTTGCTAATGGGGACTCAAGGAACACACTTAGAGCCAATATCTGACTCTTAAGCGTGCTGACCGCTAGCCCTTTATCGGCCCCCGCCTGCAAAAATTCTAAACCGATACCAGGTATCGGCCGAGGCCCTGGAGCACCACTCATTAAAACACCTCCGGACCTTACGGTAGATCGCTTGGGTTTCCTTCTTCCTACTAGCGATTAGTGTGGACACTACCCTGACTGATAATCCTTTTGCTAGCAGGAGTTGTTCCTCAGAAACCACGCCGCCAATTTCTATCTCTCCACCCTGGGACATAGAACCAGGCCCTGCGATAGCAAGTCTTTCCGTAGAGGTAATACCCAAGGTGGCCGAATTGCTAAGGTCCTCAACGTTGAGAACCACGCTTGTCGGGGCCAATACGGAGCTATTAAGATCAGAGAGGTTCTCTCCGTTCTGAATTTTCTCAATACTGCCGACAGCAAGGCGAGCGGGGGAAAAGCGTAACATATGGGACAGTCCCATTTATGCACCGGCGCATCCACCGCACGAGCCCCGTCCCACCGATTTAGTGAGAACATCAGGACTTTGCTGTTCTGACCCGAGGCAAATAGGTCTATGGCTGGGGACCCCCATTTCTTTACAATGGTTTGGTAAACCTCCCCATTGAGAACCCACTCTGACTCTCTCAACTGCCATCTGCTTAGGAAAGCGGCCACCTAGTTTAATTCCCCTTTCAGGTGGACTGCAGATAAGGAGGCTAAATTCACCTCTGTCCATGGCAGTAGCACCGCCGTTAGGCCCCAGAGGGACCTGCTTCTTGTTCCTCCCTGTTTGTTCACATAGGCCACCACCGTCGCATTGTCCGAAAGGACGTGAACATGATGGCCCCCAATCAAACCCTGGAAGGAACAAAGGGCCTTTCAAACTACCCTTAGTTCCTTCCAGTTTGAGGATTCTCCTCTCTCTTCTTGAGACCACGCGCCCTCTACCACGGATTCCTCCATGTGTGCTCCCCATCCCTGGGCGCTCGCATCTGTCGTGATTTCCCTGACCACCGGAAAATTCCACAGTAACCCCGGAGTTACGTTGGTTGCCTTCCTCCACCACCAAAGGGATCTCTTTACCTTGGTGGGAATCTGCACCCAGGAATCTAACGACCTCTGCTGCCGGTCCCAAACGTTCAAAATGAACAGCTGCAGGGGACGTACAGTTGTGGCCAAAATTATTCAACCCCCAATGCTGTAAAGGGGTTTAGGGACTATAGTGTACATTTGGAATTGTATTCAGAATCAAATCCTACAAGGACGTTGTAACTACCCAAATGCAACTAAAATGACATCAATTGTTTATGTAATACAGTAGTAAATGGTTCTTATGTGGTTTCTTCATTGCCACAATTATTCAACCCCTTAAAGACTACCACTCTGAAGAACAGAGGTTCATACAGGTGCTTTCCATCAGGTATTGAAAACACCTGTGGATGTCACCGAGCAGCAATCAAGCATAATAAGCACCAATTAGGCAGCTTTAAAATGACTGTGATACTCAGCTCCTTCTAGACATTTACTGGTGTGGTTACAAACATGGTGAAGGCAAGAGAATGGTCCAGGAAGACAAGAGAAGAGGTGATTTCTCTTCACAGGAAGGGCAATGGCTATAAGAAGATTGCAAAGATGTTAAACATACCAAGAGACACCTTAGGAAGCATCATTCGCAAATTCAAGGCAAAGGGCACTGTTGAAACGCTACCTGGTCGTGGCAGAAAGAAGATGCTGACTTCGACTGCTGTGCGCTACCTGAAGCGTAGAGTGGAGAGAAGTCCCCGTGTGACTGCTGAGGAACTGAGAAAAGATTTGTCAGATGTGGGTACAGAAGTTTCAGCCCAGACAATAAGACGCACACTGCGTAATGAAGGCCTCCGTGCCAGAACTCCCAGGCGTACCCCCTTGCTGTCTCCAAAGAATAAGAAGAGTCGACTGCAGTATGCCAAAAGCCATGTGGACAAACCACAAAAGTTGTGGGATAGTGTTCTGTGGACTGATGAAACAAAATTAGAACTGTTTGGGCCCATGGATCAACGCTATGTTTGGAGGAGGAAGAACAAGGCCTATGATGAAAAGAACACCTTGCCTACTGTGAAGCATGGTGGAGGGTCAATCATGCTTTGGGGCTGTTTTGCTTCTGCAGGTACAGGGAAGCTTCAGCGTGTGCAAGGTACCATGAATTCTCTTCAGTACCAGGAGATATTGGATGGAAACGTGATGCAGTCCGTCACACACCTGAGGCTTGGGAGACGTTGGACCTTTCAACAGGACAATGATCCCAAGCATACCTCCAAGTCCACTAGAGCATGGTTGCAGAGGAAAGGCTGGAACATTTTGGAGTGGCCATCGCAGTCACCAGACTTAAATCCGATTGAGAACCTCTGGTGGGACTTAAAGAAAGCAGTTGCAGTGCGCAAGCCTAAGAATGTGACTGAACTGGAGGCCTTTGCCCATGAAGAATGGGCGAAGATACCCGTAGATCGCTGCAAGACACTTGTGTCAAGCTATGCTTCACGTTTAAAAGCTGTTATAACTGTAAAAGGATGCTGTACTAAGTACTAAGATTGAATGTCACTTGGGGGTTGAATAAAACTGATAATGCTGTGAGCACAGAAAAGACATTTGTGGTTATTTCATTATAACTGTTATGTTATATTTGTCTGACCTACAAGTGCCTCTTTAATGTAAATGTAAGCAAGATGACTGAATGATCAAAAGCAATGTCAAACTGGCCAAAACACTCAATTTCAGTGGGGGTTGAATAATTTTGGCCACAACTGTAGATGCAGCCCCACCCACTGTACCGCCGGAATGGACAAGGTTAACAGCCCTAAAACTGACATAGCACGCCTCAACGATATTCCTTGGCTCTCCAGTAGCCGCCTGATCCCCCAGTCTAACTTGGTGAACTTCTCGGGGGTTAGAAAGGTTTTTTTTGACAGGTGAGTCCAGTATATAGCCCAGATAAGTCATTCTTTGGGCTGGAATAAGACTGGGATGGCTGCTGAACCTGGCCAAGTCCAAACTCTCCAAATGGTTCCTCACCACTGCTATGTCCCGCGCAAGCTGCTCCTCCGAGCTTGCGAATAAAAGAAGATCGTCTAAGTAGGCTACCACTGAAATTCCGTTCACCCAAAGTGGAACCAGCACCTCGGACATAACCTTTGTGAAGATCCTTGGAGAGGAGGAGAGCCCGAAGGGCAAGGCCCGAAACTGCAGGTGACACGTCCTCCCTGGACCCTGAACTGCTAGTCTGAGAAACTTCTGAAATGTATCCGTGATGGGTACGTGCAGATAGGCATCTTTCAAATCAATTGAGGCTAAGAAAGCCCCTGGAAGCAGGGCTTTGACTGTAAAAATTGAGTCTATCCGAAACTTCTTGTATAGGATAGTCTCGTTCAGGGGTTTCAAATTTAGAATCAACCTGTACGCCCCTGAAGGTTTCTGGACCATGAACACATGTGAGTAGAAACCCTCCCCTATCTCTGCATTGGGGACTCTCACTACTACCTTTTGCTCCTCTAACTCCCGTAGAGAAGCTAGTAAGGCCGAAGCCTTTTGTGGACATCTGGGCAGGCTTGTTACTAATAACCTTTGTGGCGGTGGCTTTGAGAACTCCAGGCGGTACCCCTTCTCCTGATGTCCAGTACGAAGGGGCTGGAGACCTCCGCTTCCCAACGTGGCAGGAAGACCCCCAATCTTCCTCCCACCGGGGGAATCGAGTCACCGCGGCTTTTGGAGCTGCTCAGGACGACGGAAAAACGCTCCTCCTTTGCCCCTACCTCTCTGCCCCCATGCCCTTTTCTGAATCTCTGGCCTAAGGACCTGTAACCTCTTTGGGGGATGAAACTTCCTTCCCCCTTGATCCTGCATTTTCCGCTTAAGGGGAAAGGACTTCTTCCTGCCCGCCGTGTGGTCTAAAACCGTCTCTAACCCTGGGCCAAACAGGAGATCACCTGAAAAAGGAATGCCACATAACTTCCCTTTAGAAGCAATATCTCCCTGCCATGTTTTTAGCCAAAGGGCCCTACGGGCTGAGTTGGTAAGGGCCGCCGACCTCGCTGACAACCTCACAGACTCTGTCGAAGCAGCCGCAAGGTACCCTACCCCCTGCAATAACATCTGAAAAGACGCAAAGATCCTATCCTTAGGGGAATCAGCCACGATGTGCTCTTGTAACTGCGTGAGCCAGTACTCCATGTTCCTGGCCACTACCGTGGTGGCCATGGCGGGCTTCAAATTGAACAAGGTCGATTCCCACGATTTTTTATGGAGGAAATCTGCCCTCCTATTCACAAGATCTGGCAAAACCTCCATGTCCTCAAAAGCTAAATCCATCCTTCTAGCAATTTGGGAGAACCCAAATTGCTTGGGATTTTTGTTCCACCAGAATCCAAAATCCAGCTTGGGATTTTTGTTCCACAAAGCAGATGAATCCTCATCAAACAGAAATCGGCGTTTGAGGGATTTAGAAAAAAAAAAGGGCTTCCTCTCAGGATCCTGCCACTCCTTTATCGTATCCACCAAAACCTCGTGAACGGGAAAAACTCTCCGCTTTTGTTCTTCCATGCCGATACATCTGATCATGCAGTGAAAGGCGTTTTTTATCCTCAATATCGAGCGTGACATAAATTGCCCCCAACAAATCGTCTACCTCCTCCAGGGACAATTTGTATCTAGAGGGGCCTCTGGGATTGTCTGAGGGGCCCTCCCCTTCTGAATCCTCTTCAGACTGGGAGCCCAAGGATGGCTCACCTTCCGCAGCCTCCTGGCCTTCCGTTCCTCGACTAGTTGACGGAAGCAACTGCTGGGGGGGGGGGGGGGGGGAGAGCTGCGGCCTGGGGTAACGCTAAATTCTCAAAAGGTATATCAGTTCCCTCACTGATTTAACCAAGTCTCCCTGTGATGGACTCTCCTCCCTAACTAACAGAGGGCCGGGAACACCCCTTGGAGCTAGGAGCCCATAGGTAAGGGAAAGACTCCACTGAGTCACCTACCTGTGCCTGGCTGATGCTGGCCTTGGTGCCTTCTCTCCGGACATTGCTCAGGAGGGTGGTC
This sequence comes from Staurois parvus, assembly GCF_062004578.1. Lineage (NCBI taxonomy): Eukaryota > Metazoa > Chordata > Amphibia > Anura > Ranidae > Staurois > Staurois parvus. The sequence continues at coordinate 2,633,343 of NW_028318500.1, read as the reverse complement.
GCCTCTTCTGCAGTATCGCCTGTCTCCACAGGCTACCGCATTGCACCGCCATCTTGCCACCGATCTCGTGACTTCAGGGCTGCGGCCAGAAGCCGCGATCCCGGGAGAAGCCCCGCCCCTTCCACCAGAAATGACGTCTCCCCTCATCCGGCCCTGAGTGCTCCAATGCCGGCACGTATGGGAGGGAGCGGGACTCCTACCCCGATCTCCCTAGAACTCCGCACGAGGACGCCCCGGCTCCCGCAACTCTCCGGAGGGGGCTGGCTGACAGGTTAGTGCCGCATCTTCCACTGCCCCACAGAGGCAGCAGCCCTACCCTTGCAGCGTTCCCTGGGGGATAGTAGCCGGCTCTCCGGCCTTCACCCCACGCTGCCCTGTCTCCAACCTAGAAACCCGGTCTCACTGTCCCTTGCCAGCGCCTGGAGAGGCCTCCAAAAGATGTCTCCCCACCGGAGGAAACACAAAAACTGAGGTCGGAGGGGAGTGACAGTTTTTATTTAGTGTGGAGGTGTTTCCTCAGGTGGGGAGGAGCCGAGGTCTCTCAAGGTGCTGTCCAGAAAGACGAGAGGGGAAAAACCCTTTAACAATTGGGGAAATGCTATAAAAATGGGATTTTGTTGTTACAGTAATATCCCTTTCTCCGAGTTCACTGATGGACACAGGTTCTTCTGATTCTTGACCATAGGATTTATGCCTACAGGAGTAGGACACCTATAGGGTGGTCCTAGCTAGTATAAACCCCCTCTCTGCTATAGGCAGCTCAGTTACAAAGCAGCACAAATAAAACAGAACCATAGAGGGATGGGTGCTGTTCCTCTTGGTGAACTCAGAGACAGGGATTTTATGGTAACAAAAAAAAAAAAAAAATGTTCTCTTACGTTCATTGACGGACACAGCTTCTTCTGATTCTTGATCACAGGGATGTCCCAAAGCAGTGCCTCAATGGGAGTGGAACACCTGAAACACAGATGCCTGGTGATAGAAAACCCAGGAGGCACTAATATTTAGGGTGCAAAGGGCCTGGACACAGGGAAGGGAGTACAATGTCTTTATTCAGTTGAAAATCAGACACCACCTACAGAATGAAGGAGGGACGCGGACAGAAAACCACCATATACCTGTGAAAGCGCAAATAAGGAGACTTACATGGTAAGGCCACAAACTATGAAACCCGACGTGTGAAAGTGATGATGACCATCTGAGAGAGCGTAAGGGAATATCCCCAATATTCTCAAATGGAGGATTCTAGAGGACTGAAAGAACCAATTTCAGGTCTCAGAGCAGCAAAGGTTAAAGCACGGGAGATGCACGTCGAACCCCTTGGATGAAGATGCAAATCAAGGAGTGCGTGGCCAAGGGATGCTGAAAGACCATAAGGGCAGAAATCTGGCCCTTAATGGTGTTCAAGGCGAGCTTCTGCTCAATGCCCAAAGCTGAACCACTGAAAAGGAACGTGGGTGGGCAACCGTAACCTTGTTCCAGCAGATATATGCATTCCAGGTGCAATGAGAAATTTTTAGTGAGGTAGACTTATGTGCCTTTAACATGCTAGTGATCACCAAGCCCGACAACCACCTATCTCTCAGAACTTGGCTTTCAATAGCCAGGTCTGTAAAGCAAGATAAAAGATCAGCCCTTGGTAGAGAGCTTCTAGAAAAGGCAGCTGCCAGGGAACATCTGTGACCAGCTGCAGCATGCTGGCATACCAGGGTCGTCGCGGCCAATCTGGAGCCACTAGAATGGTCAGAATCCCTTCAGCTTCTATCCTGCACAGCAGAAAAGGAAGAAGTTTGAGAGGAGGAAATGCATAAATGAGCCAATACTGACCCCACCACTCCACCAGAGCATCCGACATCCACCAGGGGGTCCCTCACTCTCGCCACAAATCTCAATGCCTTCCTGCTGAGGCAAGATGCTAGAAGATCCACATCTGGGGTGTCCCAGCACAGACAGATGTTTTGAAATATATCTGGGAACAGGGACCACTCCTCCGAGCTAGCTTCTGAAGACAGAGGAAGTCTGCCTGCTAGTTCTCTATGTCTCTACGCCTGGGATGTACAAGGAGGAGGAGTTCCTGCCCACCAAAGAATGAGCAAGGCTTCCAGCGCCACTGCCGCACTTCTTGTTCCACCTTGGTTGTGGCATTGTCTTATTGGCTCTTGACCTGGCACCCACGAAAAAGCTCTGTCCATCGCTCCAGATATAGCCTGATCGCCCGAAGTTCCAGGACATTAATCAGTAGTTGAGCATCCTCTGGTATCCAATGATTCTAAGCTGATCTTGACCCTAAGACTCCTGGCATCTGTCATGGCCACCATCCAATGGAGAGGGAGAAAAAACTTCCCAGCTTGAAGAGGAGACTGAATCCACCAGAAAAAAAGAGAGGTCCTGGTCAACTGGCCCAGATGAATCTGATTATTCAAGGACACAGGGGACTTGTCCAACGTGGACAAGATTTCTTTCTGCAGGACCCTTGTGTGGAGCGACAGATACTGAACTGCCTTGAATGTGGACACCATGAGACCCAGGACCTGCATGCAAAGCCACAGAGAAGACTTCCTGCGGGACAGCAGCAGCCAAATCGCAGTGCAATGTTTCTGTAGCTTGTCATGTGGGAGGAACACCTTGGCCAGTGCCGAGATAAGGATTGGACCCAGATACTTCAAGCCTCCTTGTCGGGGTCAGAGCGGACTTCTTGAAGTCCAGGACCCATCCAAATTCCTGCAGAAAGTGTGGATCGTGATTGCCACATTGTCCATCAGTGCAGAGGGAGTCTCCGCTCAACGAAGAAGGTCGTCCATATAGCCAAGCATGGCAATCCTTCTTTGTTAGAACTGGAGCCAGTACCTTTGTAATAACCTGAGTAGAGGCCAGACTGAAAAGAAGTGCCACAAACTGATCATGTCCCAGACGACAAAGTGTAAGAAGTGCTGGTGCCCAGCTTAAATGGGAACATTCAAGTACGTAGCCTTGATGTATATGGAAGCCAGGATATTCCCTGATGAAGGGAAGCGACCGACAGGCTGAATTGCATCTTGACCTTCACCCCCATAAAGCTATTCAGGGCCTTGAGATCTAGGATCCGGCAAACTCCTTTTTTCTTCAGAACCGTAAACAGGTTGTAGAAAAAGAATTTCTCTGGTGGACAGGAACAAAATTCTATCTTGTAGCCGGAAAAAATCATTTTATGGACCTATTTGTCAGAGAGCAGGAAGGTACATGGACCTGGAAAACCAAAGAGATCATGGTCCTCCCTGGCCACGGGTGGGGGGGCAAGCCTTTATGCTGGGAGGACTTGTCTGCAGACTTCGTGGGCTTGTGGAGCAACTAGTGATGCACCTCATCTGCAGAAGCCATGAAGTTCTTGGATCTTTTGGCCGAGGAGCCAGGGGAATGAAAAAGCCTCTTGTTGGCAGAGAAGGATGGACTCTTCTCACCAGTAAGATTCTCGATGATGTCATCCAGGGTACCTCCAAAAAGACATTCACCCTGGAAGAGTAAGTCTGCCAAGGCCTTTTCAGATGTCTTGTTCACAGACCAGCACTTGAGCCAAAGAACTCGCTAAAGCACCACAGCTGGGACGGAAAGCTTAGAGAGCAATTACCCACACATCTGAGGCCCTGGACCAACTGGTCTGCCAGATCCTTACCCAGACCTTGAGATAAAAGCTTAGTATACTATGTAAATATCTGAGCTGCAAGAACTGTGGCCAATACCAATGGCAGTGCCGGGCTGGTAACTGTAAACATAGTGTGGGCGACCGATTCTGCCTTTTGGTTTGCAGGATCCTTAAAGGAGAGGAGCTCTTCCACAGGTACCATGGTTTCATTGTTCAACCTAGAGAAAGGAGGTTCCACAACCAGATGAGAGTTCCAAATTTTCGAAAGAGCCTCCTCAAAGGGACAAGCTACCAGAACGCATTTTGGGACAGCAAAGGGGTGTTTCAGATGTTCCCAAACCTTGTAAACAAATTTATCAAACTAGGCAGGGTAAGGAGAAACCTTAGAAGGAGCCAGCTTGTGAGTACTAAAGGGGTCAGCCCTCGGCAACCCCAGAAGTATCCTTAATCTTTAGATGTTCCTGCACTGAGGTAATCAGTGTGGCCCCAGTGTTTTTTTCCTGCACGGAAACAGTGGCAGAGAAATCATCCTCGCTATCGATTTAGGGACATGGAAAAATTGGGCTTGTGGCAGCAGAAGCTAAATCTGGCTCAGAATAGTCAGAGGAGGAGGGCCAGGATGGGGGGAGAGTTATGCTTACCCTGCGCTTGAATGGCACCTCGACCCAGGAAACAAAGGCTTTAAGGACTACAGACAGCATGTCTAACAGGACAGAGGACTCGGGGGAACTGCCATCTCCGTGGGAGGATCGGGCAGAAGCATGAGCCTGGGACTCCAACCTGAAAAGTATGGTACCACTGGGACACGAACCACCAAAAATAGGGAAGCGGACCACCCCTAACCAGCTGTAGCAGAGAGGGATGGTACCTTAGGTCTGTACTAGAAATAGTTAGGACCCATTGCTTATTTCTACATGGTAACATTGTTAGGTACCATCCAGGGGCGGACTGACCATTTGGAAACCCGGGCACTGTCAGAGGGCCCGGGGTCAGTAGGGGGCCCCATGAGATGCCCCTGGTACCTTTTTCATAGGCTTTTTTGAGTTTGGGCAAGGACACAGGGGCCCCATGATCCCCTATTGCCCGGGGGCCCCATGAGTTGTCAGTCCGCCCCTGGTACCATCCCTATCACTGAAATAGAACAACCAATAATCCCTCTGAGGGGTAATGGGACTTACCAGTGTTTTATATATAGGAGGGAAGGGTGCAGGGGTTCAGAGAAGGGTGCAGGGGTTCAGAGAAGGGAGGGGGGAAAAAAAAAAACAAAACCCTCCTAGGACAAAGCCACAACTGTTACTTCGGCCTGGTATATGTGTACCTGCCTGGATTTGCCTTAGGCGAGTTAGTTTTGTTGTATTTTTGTGATTGTTAATTTGTTTTTAGATGGAACATTGCATTTTCTTATTCTACTGACAGGACAACAGCTCCCTTTGAATGTCCTGAAACGGAATAACATGGAACAGCAAGTATGGCCTTGACCCCCGGAAATTAGCCACCCAGGAACACATGGCTGCTGCTGCAGCAGATTCAGGGAGTCCCTTAGCCTCCCCAGGAAACAACCCCCACCATGTCCAGACCACAGTGCCAGCTCCCCAGGTCAGATGGAACAAACTGCACAAAAGGGTAAAATGGGGGAAAGGAGGATGGAAGGAAAGGACCTAGGCCAGGAGGAGAACCTGCAGGGCCAAACACTCCAAGGAGTATCCATACTCCACACCATGCCTGAGGAAGGGGGGCTATCTACTTACTGATGCAGGGAATAATGAGCAACACTCCTCACATAGATCCTCCTTCCTCCGAGGTGGGGGCTACCAGCCATGGAAAGCAGTGACACAGATGTCAGGTGCCTCCGTGAGACGTTTAACTTGCCATGCGCCCTGGTATGGGGATGTCACAGCCGACCCAGTGCGTAGCTAAAGATTTGCGTGCACTTGCTTGCCAGGCTGGGATCTAGTTTGCCCAGCCTGGATGCTGATTGAAAAACTCTACAGGAATAATAAAGCTATGGCACCACAGTTCCCATCAGGAAACTAGGTCTTTACTCCTAAACACTAGGCAGAAATAACAGAGTTGCATATAGCAGAGAGGGGGCTTATACCAGCTAGGGCTGCATTCTTTTCTGCCTAGTGTCCTACTTTTGTAGGTGGCGCTATATATCCTGTGGCCAAGAATCAGAAGAAGCTGTGTTCATCAATGAACTTCAGAGAGAAATACTTAACTGGTTCCAGCACTAAGTGTTTAAGACAAAATTCAAGAGTTTCTCTTCATTCTACCTGTTAGCAAGCAAGAAATACCTACCTTAAACAAATTATTTAGTAAAACTGAAGTCAGGGTTGCTTATATTTGGAAATATATAAACCAATCCTCACCTCTATATACTACTATAATTCACTTTTGTGTATAGCTAATGGCATTGTGTTCCCACCTAGTATGGTAGAAATTGATTGACCCCTTACCATTTCTGTTACAACACCTAAAGGTCTCCCTGATCCTGTCCCAATAGTAGAGTAACTCTTTTGCATTTATCTAGCATTGTACATAGTGGAATGCCTGTTAGCTGTAATAAGTCTTCAGGGGGCATCTATGGCGATTTAATTTCTATACAGTTTGTCTATTCTTCCTTAACATAAACCAGCTTTTTGGTCTTTTTTCTAGCCTCTCTTTCCTTAGTCAAGCTTTTACCCTTATGTTAGTGTATGTCTGGTGCCGCAGAAATCCTTTCCTACGAATTAATGTCTTTGGTCTTCTCACACTTCAGGCTCCCTTTCTGCCCTGGGTTCTTCTGTGTTTCTCTTTGCTAATAGGAGATTCCATCCTTCTTGACCTGCTGGGTAAGAGGTACTTTATTGTGGTTAGGGAAGAGAAAAAACACATTTTTAAATATGAAATTAAAAATATGTTGCATCCAGCCAGCATATGGAGATCTCAGCTCTTTGTCCAATTTCTCCTTACCTCCTGTTGGAAAAAGACTATTTACACACATAAATAAGTTAGAGCAAATGCGCTATAAAAAAAAAAAAAAAAAAAAAAAAAGGACCAACGATTTTGAGAAAACAAATATTTTTGACTTTTTGCTATTAACATGTCCAGTAAAAAAAATTTATAAAATCAAATTTTGTCAAATTTAGCCCAAAATGTATTCTGCTACATGTCTTTGCTAAAAAAAATCCCAATACCTGTAAATTAATTGGTTTATGTGAAAGTTATAGCGTTTACAAATAGCAGTATAGATACTGGAATTTTTTTTTAAATTTTTACTAGTAATGGCAGCGACCAAGGACTTATAGTGGGACTGCGGCAGGCATTCTGACACTGGGGGGAATTGACTTGATGTCACTGACATCCCCAGTGACACCAATACAGTGATCGGTGGGAGAGAAAAAAAAAAAAAAAAAAAAAAAAAAAAAGCACTTACACTGTACTAATGGCACTGGGCAGGAAGGGGTTAACATGAGGGGTGATCAAAGGGTTAACTGTGTGCTGTTTTATTTTACTTTACTGTCTGTGTGCGTGCTTCACTGTAATCACACTGCTACGGATGGCTGTGCACAGCCATCCAAAGCAGTGTGCATGAGCCGACAGGGAGAACTGTATTGTTTACATACAGCTATCCTCCCCATTAGAGATGCTCGGCAATCACCGGGCCGGGACCCAGTGATTGACAGCCATGGATGTGAATGGCGGCGCGGGTAGGAACCCCATACCTGGAAATGCAAAATCACGTGAATATATATATATACACATCATTTTGCGCACCCTTGCCGCTCTGTAGCAGTATATCTGCTATAGGGCGATCAGGAAGCAGTTAACGCGGAGTTCCAGTCCAAAAACTGTAGCTGCTGGCTTTTAATAAACACACCCTCACCTGTCCCAGGGTCCAGCAATGTGCTCACCCGAGCTGTCCTTTATCTCCCTGGCATCTCCACTGTGGGCACCAGGCTGTGCAGCTTACAGCTTCACAACCCGGTGCCCGTCGCGCTGCACATTCAGATTGGTCCAGCAGTCTTCTGGAACCTTTGAAGTATCCCAGAAGACTGCAGGAACAAGGAGGGGGCCAAACTTCCTGCTCACTTTGCTGCAGCGAAATGAGCTGGAAGTGGGAGCGGGTACCTGGGTGAAACTCTGCTTTAAATTGAAAAGAAAAAAAGTTTTGACTGGAGTTTGGCTATACTCTCTTCTGTCTTTCCCAGTCTGTGTATGCCAGCTCTAATGGAGCATTATCCTCCACATCCAACAACCAGAGCTGTGACAGGTGTTGAAAAGGAGCTGACCTCACTGTAGGGTTCTAGATGTACATGAATTCATGCACCAAGCTTCTTACGAATAGGATAGCAACACAAACTATTAGGTTTGGTGTCATTCCAAGGTCAAATATATCTGTGCATTATGCCATTTAATAATTCTTTAATGGCCTTCCTTTTTCAGGCATTGCAGCTGGACATATTTACTTTTTTCTAGAAGATGTTTTCCCAAACCAGCCTGGAGGAAAAAAGCTTCTAGTTACTCCTGCTATTTTGTGAGTATTAAAACAGGGAAAATGGCGTGTCCTCGTTCCAGCTATTTGTTTACATATAACTCTGGTGAAACTTAAGTATTTTATTTGCTGAAAGTTTACAGCCAGAACATCTTGTGCTTTTAAGATTATCCATGTAAAGATACAGCGGATGGCACTGGGAACAAGAGGTGATTAACAGATCAATTTAGTATTAGTTCATGCTCTACCTCAAGTCAGCACACATGGGAGAAAGGGTATATAAAGATAACTGATCATGTAAAAATAATTGAGCAATTTAGATGGTTAATGTCTATGTTGAGAATTCAGACAAATAAATCCAAGTTTAGAAGAGCACACATTTCTGTTAAGTGCCTTGTGATGCTAAGAGAAACAATAGAGGTTGCCATTATGAATTACTAATCTATTTCAAGTATGCATGAAATAACAGCCTAAATACAATTTCTAGTCCAGGTTTCCTTTAAAGTGTAACCCCACCCAAAACATTTTTTTTTACATTTTGGACAAAGTAGGAAAGAGATAAAACATGTTTTTTGGGGGTGTCTGTATGGGATATTTCCCCCACACCTCTAGACTAGAGCTGGCCATACTCTAGTAGAATTCCAGTAGAAATTTCTTGCTTTAAGAACGTTGGTTTGATTTTTTAATTGTTCATGGGGTCAAAATGATGTTCGTTTCTGACCACAGTGAGTTCAAAAAAGCAGACTGGACATTTTTTCTTGAATTTTTCAATAGTAAAGGTGGTTTTCATTCAGGAAATTACATTCATTCCAAAATGTATTAAGTACTTTAAATCATCATTTGTCAAGTCTTCAAATGTACTTTGAATTTCTGCACCAATGCGCATTTAAAAATCTAGTGTATGGCTAGTTTAAATTTACAAACTACTAAGATGCTTGTATTTTTGCAGTACCCTGCACTGTTTAGCATGGCCAATACAGGAGAGGCCACCACACAAACTACTGCAAAAAATTAACCTGATAGGAGTTGATAATTATATGCATGAGTCACTACATTCTGTATTTGCATATGGAAGCAAATTGGCACTAGACACATTGATCATCAAGACTTATATGTTTTTAGGCTCATATTCTGAGTGTGCTGGCAGATATAAGAATGAATGCCTATATCATACAAGCGGACGTGAATGTAAACTGGAGACAGCCCTAATTTTGCTCACATTTCATGAGAAAAGGCCCTTACATTAAGTACCACCTCAACAATACCCTTTCTCACTTGCCAAATTCAGCTAATCTTGGCAGGACTGAAAGTCAAACTAACCTCTGTTGGGTATGTTTAATCTTTAATATGTTTGAAAACCTCAGCAGCTCCCACAGATTAAAGAGAGTATCTTTACCCTGTAAACAAAAATGTAAAAGGCAGCAGCTACAAAATACTGTAGTTGCGGACTTAAATAAAAACACACGGGTTGATTTGCTAAAACTGGAGAGTGCAAAATTTGGTGCAGCTCTGCATAGAAACCAAATCAGCTTCCAGTATTTTTTTTGTCAAAGCTTAATTGAACAAGCTGAAGTTAAAAGCTGATTGGCTACCAAGCACAGCTGCACCATATTCTGCATTTTCCAGTTTTAGTGAATCAACCCCACACTTTATCTGTCCCAGGATTCAGCGCTGTCCTCACCCGACCCAGCCCTTTACTGGTCTCCAGGTCCAGGCACTGACATCTTAACTGTGGGCAGATGACTCACAGCCGGCTTCCCACACTGTGCCCAGTGAATGGTCCTGCAGTCTCCTGGGACCTGTGACGTGTCCCAAGAGGCTGAGGGGGAAGGTCCGACCTTCCACTCAGATCGCTGTAGTGATATGACCAGAAGTGCGAGCAGGTACCTGTCAAAATCATGTACCTGCTCTCCCCCCCCCCCCCCCCCCCCCAAAAAAAATAAAAATATTGGAAGAGAAGGAAAAGTGTGAGTTCCCTCTTTTTGGTGAAGCTTCCCTTTAAGAACCCTAAAATTTATTTTGGCTGTAAACGATACAATAAAGCACTAGTAAAAAAGTCACATTCAGAAAAAAAAGATTACAAATAAGATCATGCAAAATCCTCTCATCAGTCTTGCCCCAAAAAAGGTTTGCAGTCACTGCATTGTGTAAATGATCGAGTCTTACTAGTCTTGTCTCTGCTCTCTACAGAAAGCAAATATTTGATGTGCCATTAGCAGATCCCAATTATAATCCACTACCAGAGGATTCTGTAAACAGACAGCACCAAGATTAACCACCTCCAAAAGCCCAGGACGGAGTTATCTACTTACCAAGCTCTGGTTTTCAGTACTGAAACATTACCTAATGTAACTTGAAATAATAAAAGCTCTTGTTAAAACACTTGAAATGTTCATTGCAATTGTAGTAATAAAATCCTACGTACCATTCAGCTGGTGTTAAAATCACGTTTTCTATTAATGCATTAGCAGAGGTTCATTCTAATCTCTACTTCTGGAGAATATTCTTCCATAGTCTTACCTTTCCAAGCAGGTCATTCCCAATAAGGCACATTGATGGATATAAAAATACACATTATCACAGTGCATAAGACAAACATGTATTAAGCATAAAACACCACTCAAACAAGGAAAGATATTGAGCATCAGTTTTATTTAAAAAGTTTTTTTCTACAAGTGCATGAAGCACCTATACAAATTAAAAATAGAACACAAAAAAGCTTTACATATCACGTACACAGGTATAAAGGAGGGCTTGGGACATCTGTCTCAGGTCTTCCGGTAGTCAGGTAGCACTAATGCTTCACACTCTGTACATGGAAGGAAAGGATGTGAGGGAGTCAAACACAGCAGCACCCAGCTGCTTTCAAAGTGGAATGTGTGGGTCCCCCGCACCTTCTGATTTGGCTCAAGAGGTGCTGTGACCACCCTCCTCTCCTCCACAAAACTTTAGTCTTAGTTTTTTGTTTGTTTTTTTTTTTACTTTTTCCTTTTTAATTGTTACTTTTTGTTTATTTATGGGGCGGGGTTCCATCTCCAGGATGTGAACCGCGAGTTTCGTCGGGAGGGGACTGTTTACCAGGCCGGTGCAGTGTTGGCAAGACGTCTCATACGCCTATAGGGAGGAAAAGAGAAGAGGGGCAAGGTAAATGATTAGGAGGTTGTAGCTGTACTCTTAACACTAAGTCAGAGGATCATCCTATGGGGGATTTTTACGTAATACTCTCCAGTGGAAAGAAACATTCTGATCTCATTACCTCTAATTCACTTCCAGCCACACTAATTTAGCAAGTAAAACAGAAAAAGCATATAAACATTTCCTATATCATAATAAAGGTTAAATCTAGAGGTCACTCACTCATTGGCACCAAATCCAGTACTGCCAATAGTAGTGCCTGTTAGGCCACAAGTGTGCTTGACAGCTAAAAGTATAGCTAACAGAGCATGCACAATTGTACATACTGTATCTCTGGCCTAAACGCTGAAAAAATATATTCAGTACTATAGTTTAGGTAGGGTCGAACAAATTAATGCAAAATTCAAGAGCTACTTTTAAGGAGCCAGAAAAGATGCTTCTGCTGGCTATAGAAAGGCTCATAAAAGTTAGGTGCCATTTATAATTTATTTAGGCACATTGGCTACCAGGATGCTGAGATTTCTCCAGCCCTGGTCCAAAGGATAATAGACAGACAAGGATTACCGATATCTATCCTAAACAGATTTTAGTAAACTGAAAAATAGTTATCTATTTAGTGGTGGGATTATATCAAATACTATTAGAATTAAAAAACACAGATTCCTTGTGCAAATACTGGGCTGCTTTGTAATAAAGCAAATTCATTGGTAAAACAAAAAAAACAAAAACAATTCTACTGATTATAAGGTACAATGTCTAAGATCTAAAAGCTTGCAAATGCAGACCATCTTGCAAATCAAAATGCCTGCCTTTAAATGTATCAAGAAAAAAAAAACACCTTTGTCAGTGAAAGGTGTTGAGGCTGTGATAAAATAAAGGCATTGAAAGTGCTGGAAACAGAAAAAAAAAATACAAAGGTTTTTCCTGTCTTTAAAATTGCAGGGTTCTCTGCAAGACTTTTCTGTGTTTTTTCCTATATATGCATCCTGCTAGGGGCTAGTTGTTTCAAGAAGTGACACCATGAAAAACTTGGAATGTATACCAAAATCAAAGTATAAGAAATGGTGATCACAGCAGTTATTTGACTAAACTGCTTTGAGGGGAAAGGACTTCAAACTTTTTCATGGTGTATTCCTGAAAAATTGGCAGGATAAGCACAACGTGAACCCTATTTAGAAAAATAGGGAAGCTGGTTTATCTGCTGGGAGGTTAAACAAGAGGAAAGTAGTCTGTGAGGTTTGGTATTTGTAAGGTATGACATAACATATTTGTTAATACATTCATGGCCTTGATTTGGCATATTTAAAAAACACAGCTACTAAGCAACTTGTTCTATTCCCTTGTGCTATACGAAAACCAGACACTGACACAACTGGTCAACACTAGAAGCACCAAACCAGACTACATACACACCAACTTTTCTAAAAAGGCACAATGCAAAAACCAGTAAAGACATCTTGCATACAAAGAACAATTAAGTCAATATATAGATATGCTGTAAAGGGATTAAAACAGTTACATAAATGCCTAACCTTTCACGTTTTTCATTTAACAAGGGTAGAGACATTTTCACTACTGTTAATTGGCAGATCTGAATGTCCGTAAGTACCAACAACACACAAAAGAAACTAGTAACTCACAAGTCTCAGGGTACAGCAATGGAGAGCATCAACAGTACCATCAACCCAGCTGATCATACAATTCCAGCTCACTACTCATAATGCTAATGCTGTGAGGAACTTTAGCGTCTCTAAATCTTTTACCTGTTGGAGGGGGTAGTACTGTATATAGCACAACATTACTTTTTGTACTCCTGTCCTATCGTACCCAGTGATTCAATGGAGAATTCAAATGGCACGGATTATTTTTACTACAGTTATAAATTGCCCCCACTTCAGAACCACTGATCCACATATCCAATTGAGGCAATAAGGCCCTTTAGGGGCTCCACAACCAGCATGGGCCAACCTTTCTGAAAACGAAAAACGTTTCTTTACCATCCAAGAAAACATTAACACTGTCACTACCACTGTCATACACCTAAAAGTAAAGCAATTAAAATGGTTTTATAATAATTCATAATACTGCACATACTTCATAAAGCCACCACCTGCACTATAATCGGTGGAAATTCACGTTGCATTTAACTGCGGCATGCACCAGTAGAATTATGCTCTACAGGGACTGGCAGAAGTTAAATGATTACATTTAGCATTTAAAGCAGCAAAGCTATCTAGAACATTTCACAAGCATATTTTTGGCACCAGTTTTTAAGTATTGCCTACAATATAAAGATTACTAAAGCTAACAGGAATACAACACACTAAAGGACATAAATGATTCTGTAGTCTGCATACTTCTGTTACAGGGGCTACTCTGATTACAGAAACCAGCAATATAGAATATACTGCAGGTCCCACCACCAGATTAAGGGAGGCAAGAGGGTGTCAGACTATCTCAATGTGAGACAATGGAATTAGTTAGAATTTGGTAATTTTAAGTGCGTAAGGCGCTAGGGCCAAGTAAGGGCTATCAGGGAATTTTAGCATAGAGGGTGCTACTAAGCTAATGGCGAGCACTGGGAGAAATGTCCAATCCCACCAGCTTAAGTCAAACGAAATACCAAACACGTCACTTGCAAAGTGTGATAATGATTAAAAGAGGAGCTCCATAGGCTGAAGCACGACAGCACAGACACGGAAAAAGACATCACTTCATAGGCTGGTGCGCAAAAGCTGAAATGTCTTCCTCGTGGACGCTCCGAGGAAGTGCCACCTTGTTGTCTATATTCTACCCCGACGAGAAGCCCGGAAGGAAAATCGTATGAAACGACGGTGGCACCTGGTGTTTCTGTCCTGGTCACGGATCTTCTTTTCCATTTCAGCATCTGTAAGGGTCTCCAGAAGTGGGCACCACTGGTCTGCATCACCTGTATTTCGGATGGCAATCTCCACAGTTGGCAAGGGGTTTTCACTGAAATATAAACAAACACATTAATAAGGGATAAAGTCACATTGCATGCATTTCTTTCATGGGACGCTTCAGCCCATTCTAATGTGTTCGCAACTTCACATTTTACACTATGCAGTAATACGTGCCTAAGCATCTATTTGCTGGGCCTAAAACTGAACTCTTGTATGATTTTTTTATGATATATGATAGTTACATTTGTCCAGCTTTCAATGTAAGTATGCATACCTCATACTGTAGAAGCTGCAAATCAAAAGTCCAGCTACTACAATGATATCAGCAATCCCCTGGTTCCTGTGATAATTGGCTTCTCTTCCTGCAGTAACCATATGGAAGTGGGTGGGGGTGGGACTCACTTGCTCGACACTGGCATCAGGCACAAATCACACTATTTTTTCAATGACTGGATGAGGAGGCGATTGTGCCAGTGATGCCCCACCTTGTCAAATCAGGGAATGCCTTGTATTCATTAAAAAAATAAAATAAAATAAAAACAAGCTTGTCACTTCTGGGAACAGAACCTCAAAGATCGCTACTAGTGCTAGCACTGTACAATTGCTTCCACAGCAATTGCTCAGGTACAGGATATGCATACTTCCATTGGTCCAAGCTGGACCAATGTAACTGTGCTATAGGTCATACCTGGAGTTCAGCTTTAAGCACTCATATGGTTGTAATGTTATGCCAAGTGCAAATATCACATTTTAGAAAGCTGGTATTACATATGATCTTTGGAAGACAATAGTAGTAATTGTACATTGAACAAGTACGCAGATTCACTTCACTGGCAGCACTCTTGCCCCAGGTTAATGAGATATCCAGGAAATCTATCAACTAGCAATTGCAGCTTTCTCAAAGCTTTTTAAAAGTAATAGGACATCTGGGAGTATATGGAATTTCATCAAAGTGCTCAATGTTTCGTGTAGACCTTTTCCTGACTGAAAACACATGCTTACAGTCATCACACGTGATAAGCTACTTATGTTGGATATTCTAAGTCAACTGGTAAAAAAAAATTTAGAGCTCATACAGACAAGCACTGATGAGGAAACATCTAGGAGCACGTGGCTTACAGCTGTCACCCCTGCCCTGTCAAGACTTCCTGAGAATCCCTGCTGCTTACCCAGTGGGGTAGACAAAATGAAAATGCCTGCAATGTCACACAGCCAGATGCTGCAGGCAAGGTTTTCATGCAGCTCAGTGGGAAAAAAGCATTTCACCATTTGGCTATTAAAAAGACTTTTAGTCTGGGTTCATTCTAGGTTTTTGAGATGCATTTCCAACATCTGGGTCGATCAAAGTATTTCCTCCCTCTTAAAGTGCAAATTCTTCCAACAGGTCTATTGGCATGGAACAGAGGACCTACGGTTGCTATCTGACTGTAGTGCTCACTGAATGAAATAGGCATGTGTAGACCCCTGGACGATGCCTTTGCAGCTAAAGGGAAAGGTGTTCGGGGATGGTAAAAAATGCAACTCAACAGTTTTACTGCCCCTCAACTGCAAGTGTGAACGAACTTGCAATATTGGAAATAAATTTACTAAGATTTGGGACACATGACTGTAGTTTTAAGAACACACTGGACACACTTTGCTTTTGAAAGCAAACAGTAGCAATATATCAATATGACAACACTGATGACACAAGTTTGTCCCAATGGTCAGTGTCACTGAAACTGCCCGTTTGTCCCTATGGAATCACTCTAGCCGTACCATCTCTTAGTCGTTTGTCACTCCCATCGCTTGCAATGAATATCTTGCAATGTTTGGATCTGCAGTGATAAATGGCTGCCTAAGAGCAATTCCATAAGGACAAACAAGCAGCCTCTTAGTGATTCTAAGGCCTCATACACACAGCTGCTCCTAAACTCACGTTTTTGGAGCTTTAGGAGTTTTTTTTGTTGTACAAAAGCCCCTCAACTCAACAAAAGCCTATGTGTCCATGTACAGATAGGCTTTTACCAGAGTATAGAGGCAGAAGAATCAAATTCAAAAGAGGAGAAAAATGCTAAACGCTACAAAAACGCATGTGAATGCACCTAAACGTGCGTTAACTTTAGGCGCGTTTAGCTCTTGGGCATTATGTTCATTTAATTGGCTAGAATAAATTATTATTCTGAATAAACTCCCAATCACTTGACACGGGTAAACACAGAACATGCGTTTACCAGCATCAAACGTTTATTTGCTGCCAGGAGAAAGTTGTCCAGGGCAGTTTATTTTAGGGTACATACACGCTGGACGTTAAAAGGATAAGTGCACTTTTTGCACAAAAATAATAAATGCACATTTTTTTTGCAGGTAAAAAAAAAGAAAAAAAAAAAAGGGGGGGGGGGGGATTTATTTTTATTCGGCCCGCAGGGCAGGGGCGTATCTGCTGCGAGGCAAGGACTAGGGTTTGCCAGGACGGGAGAGCTCGGCAGGGCTCGGGCGTGAGGCAGGATGGAGGGATCAGCAATTCTAGAACAGGGGAAGGTGGGCTCGGCTTATGAACCTGCACCACTCACCTGGCCTCTCTGCAGCCAGCCTGCCATCTATTCTGATCAGTGCATGCAACCGTCATGGCCGGAGGGCGGAGCCTAGAGCTGACCATGAAGAGGGGGAGCAAGAGAGGAGACTCCATCGCTGCATGTCGGGTATCACGGCCACGGACCCTAGATAAGTGCAATAGAGGATCGATCTGCTCCCTCTCCCCCCCCCCCCCTCCTCTCTCTCTCTCCCCCCCTCCCCTCCTTATCTCTCTCTTTACATTGTACACAGATCTGTCCCAACAAGGTGTCCTGCATTTACCGTATATTTCGCTCCATAAGACACACTTGGGGGGAAATGTCTGTGCGTCTTATGGAGCGGCCGGCCCAGTATTCCCGCCGCCGTTGTATGTCCGCAGTCTCTGGTCATCTCATGTACTATGACCGCAGTCTCTGGTCATCTCCTGTACTGTGTCTGCATTTGTTCATAGTTTTTTTTTTTTTAAACTATAGTCCGGCCCTCCAACGGTCTGAGGGACAGTGAACTAGCCCCGTTTAAAAAGTTTGAGGACCCCTGCTGTAAAGCATTGCACCAGCGATCAGCAGATTACTGGTGCTATACAGGTCTCCTGCAGATCTGTCAGTATAACTGCTTGTCCGTACGGGACATACAAGCAGATATACTGACAGGAAGATTCAATGAACTACCACGGCGCTCCACAGCGGGGGAAGAGGGTGGGGGGTGCGGAAATCGGGCGGCAGCAGCAGTAGCATTGGGATCATGAAAACTGCTGATTTTACAGTTATTGGCAGAATTGCTTGTGCTCCAAGCTTAAGCTAATGATAAACAGGCACTTTATTCGCAAATCCCCTTGCTGCATTTTTTAAAGGCAATTTCTTGCTAGGCAGAGGTGTAACTAGAACCTTAAGTCCTGGTTAACACTGGATTCGACTTTGAAATTGTGCGACTTCACTTGAGTCGCACAATTTCAAATTCAGATAGCAGTGTGACTTGATATACATCTGTGTCATTTCATGCACAGAGATCTATGAAAGCTGCACCCCAAATTGGCAAAAGTAGTGGAGGAACTACTTTTACAAATCGGTGCGACGAAGTCGGAGTCGCACCAATTAGAAAAGGTTCCATTGCCGATCATTGCATGCCATGTGTCATGCGATTTGAATGGTGAAATCGCATGACAATTCACTCACATCAGCGTGAACCAGGGCTAGAGCCCCGGTGCAAGAAACCACGAAGGGACAATCTAACCCCCCCCCCAACCCTGGGGTCCTTATCACTGATCCCGGGACCTTTCCACATTCTGCAGCAGGCCCTCTTTCTACAGATTTTTTTTCTCAGAGAATAGGCGCAGGAACTCATCCTGCCCCTTCCTAACCACCTCCCCTTCCCCTACCCTGCCATAGTAAATTGGTGCCAAATAATGGGTGTGATCAAGGCTCAGAACTGAATATTGCACAAGGCTCAGGAATGTGAGCATACAGAATCCAAAACTCAGGAGTGTGTATCACACAAGGACCAGAAAAAAAATAGGACTGTATTTACATTAGATGCAAAGTGTCTCTTGTGCTGCCAACTGCTGTTCTCGTTGAATTTTAAAGTCCTCTGCCCTGTGTGACAGGACCCTTGGGCCTATTATATGCACACAGAACATAGAGAGCCAACAGGGAGCATGCTGAACCCAGCGAATTTCCCTTGTCCTCTCCAAGGCAAAATCTTCCCTTCCTTTAAGTGTTCCCCCCAAAACTAACCTCCTATATCACCTCTGCACCCCCCTATTCACAATTCACCTATGCAACCCTTGTCCACAGTTCACCTTTTTTCCTTCCTGTACAAAATTCCCCTTAGCACTCCCCTCCATCCACAACTCATCTTTGTACCCCTTGTCACCACTGCATTCTTCCGTCCACAGCCTACACTCCAGTCACCTCTACATTCCCAACCACAGTTTATCTCTACACCCCATCCATAACTAATCCCAACAGCTCTCTACTCTGCAGAAATCTCACCCCCTTCCCAGCTCTAACCTCTGCACAAATTCACCCCCCCCCCTCCCCCCAACAGCTCTCATCTCTGAACAAACGCCCCCTTTCCCAGTTTTCACCCTTGTACAACCCCCCCCCCCTCCTCCCAGCTCTCACTTCTGTACAATACACACCTTTCCCAGCTCTCACATCCTCTGCACCAGACCTCCTAATTTTCCCAGAGTGGTCTTTCTACACAACACCCCTTCCCCCACAGCTCTCACCCTCCCTCACAGCTTTTCCCTGCATCAAATCCTCAACCTTCCCACAGCTGTCTCTCTGCACTACCTACTGCCCCCCCAGCCCATCCTTCCACAGCTCTGTAGCCTCTGCAGAAATACCCTCTTCACTGCTCTCCCCATAGCCTTTTCTCCTCTTCAGACATACAGCCGGCACCACTCATGTACACGTAGGTTTTTGTCTTTTTTACAAGCAGAGAACAATCTGATTTGGGCAGCTTAGCCCATCAGAATGGTAGCACAGAGCCGAGGAGGAGTTTCAGAGTGCTGTCAGCTCTGTGCTACAGAGGTTTGACAGGCAGTGAGTGGAGACAGAAGCCACCACTCGAATCCCCACTTTAAAGCAAACATATAGGCGGTTGAGGCATTGGGGCCCAGGGCACCCATCACTAGCACACAGAAGAGGAAGTAATGCAGAAGACTTCCCTCTACCGCTGCCTGTGCTGACAGGTTGCAGAGGGCAGGACTGCCGGAGGTGGCGGAACAGAGGTCTGCCATGTTCTGGGGTCCAACCACAGTGGCGGAACGTCAAGGCCAGGTCACAGGTGCTACGTTTGTGACCTGCCAAAATACTAAAAGTAGACTAAAACCCTTTTAAAGTTTAACAAGCTTAACAAGCTTTCTTTCCCTTTTAAAGTTTAACAAACTTACTGGAATGTACCCAGCAAAGCCTTATATCCTGCAGAATGTAGAAAAAAAGATATCTGAATTCCATCTGGACATTTAAACAGAAAAAAATGCCTAAAGTCATAAATTTGTTTCCTCTTATGACTCAGAATTTACCTTGAGGCAATCACAAATATGAATTCTTACTTCTTTTGGCTTATAACCAGGGAAACAGAAGGTCATTATTTATTGTGCACAGATCATCATTCGAATAATAACGTCTGTTGCCATTTTTTAGACTATGAAGCTAATAGAATTTGCAACATATATGAATTTGTAATCTGATAAAAATTTGTTTTGGTATTTTTACAAGTAGCACCACCCAAAACTGTTCTGTAATGGTTGGAGCAGAAGGGAGTTCTATCCCCCACCAGGCCTTGGATCATGGTACAGAGACTTGATAAGAGCACTTTATGTCGGCTACTGAAGCATGTTCTCTATATAATCTGCACATACATTTCTATGTCCAGTGCCTTGAAGTACAGTTTTCCCAAACTTGTACTCAAGTCACACAAACAGCTCATGAGTTTTTGTATAACATAGATGTTACATACATACATACATACATGGTTAACCTGTGAAACTGTAATTTGTTGTCTTATTCATAAGAATGCATTGAAGGTCTCTCTTTAGTAAAACTCCCAGCAGGTCTCCCCACCAGATCTCGAGAGAGCTGTATACATTTGGTGGGGGGTTGTACAAGACTCACTTCACACAGAATACTAAACAAAAACTTGTTTTGGGCTGACTTCTTTAAGACCTGTATACAAGGATCAAACCTTGGACAGTTTAGCAGGAACTGGTTGAATTTTGATCTGTGTGCAGCCCTCTCTGTTTGACAGAAGCCAATTATTGATGGCCTCTGTCAAATGGTCCAACTAGAAAGCCTGCTTTCATAAACTGCTGCAGTGCTGATCAGTGGATTCCGAAAGGAGGGAAGCCCCTGCTGTCAGAATACAATAGTGCAGTGGGATTGATTCCTGCATCCACCTCGCTTGTGCTGATGCAAGAACCACTGGCTGAAAAAAACCCCCAAAAACTCAGTGTGTACTCAGCTTAATGCAAAAACGTCATTCCTCTTAAACCCAGCCCATTCACAATGGGTAGACTGTCTTACTGCGACACGTCAACATGCGAGTGGTAATACACTGCAAAACAGTGGTAATCTATTAATGGGCCCTGTGAAATATCAAGGTCAATGTGTCCTTTTGTTCACCAATTCTACAAAGTAAGCCAAAAATACATGAATTCTTCCCAGAAGCCAATTAAAAGGCATCCTTTTCTTCATGTTAATTGTCAAAGAGGGAATTTAAAAGGGATTTAAGTACAGTTTAAGTGCCAATTCTGACCCCTTTGTGTATATCATAAAATAAATATAAGGTATAAGCACCACAGGCAGTAATGGAACTATTGTACCTTTATGGAGCATTTTCAGTAACCCTCCAAAAATTAAAAGTCAGCAGCTACAAAGACTGCAGCGGCTGACTTTTAATAAAAGGACACCTACATGTACAAGGATCCAGCACTGTCCTCACTCGGGTTGGTTCTCTGCTTGTCTTTGGCTCCCTAGCGCCAGCATGTTTACTAAGGGAATCCGGAGCAGGCTTCCCACTGCGCATGCTGGAGCTGCGCTTTGTGAATGGTCTTGCAGCCTCAGTTCACTTCAGCTTCAAGTGGAAGTAGGAGTGGGTCAAAACCAGGTATCCACTCCCCCCCCTCCCTAAAAACTGATTGTTGAAACCCAACTGTTGTCATAACCAGCTTTAATTTTCTGGAAAAACCTTTCAAAGCCCAGCATTCAGACTTGAAAAACTTTCAAGTACTAATCTCTATTTGCATATGCACACACAATTTTTAAACTAAATAATGATGTCCCTTGACTGTGCTACAGTAATCAATGATGACGGTGGATGTAGCATTCCACCAACTGTCTTTCAACAACCCTGATGTGAATTTTATAGCAACAAGTCAGCCTACCTGAATGCGTATGTCTTCTGGTGCCAGCTGAGCTGCCCGCGGATGCTGTATGCGATAGTGGTGACAAATTCCCCGCCCAAACCAAGCTCAGAACATAATTTCAGTGCAAACTTCTCTGGTGAATTCTCCTTCTCCGACATGTCCCATTCAAACTGGTCCACCAAAGAAATGTTCCCAACGTGGATATTCAGCTGAGAAAGAACATAAGGACAAAACCACGAACCAGAAAGTGAGGCCGCTATCCTCTATTCACCAGCATAAGTAACTTAGAGACAGAGCTGATTGAACACTCATAGGCAGCCTTGCTTAAACACAGCAGAATCTGCAAGTGCCATGCAAAAATGGCATGCAGGCATCAACTTACTTACACACTGAACAACTAAACTGTCACCTTATCAGAGAAGACAAACACTGCATGCTTACAGTTGCTCTAAATGAAGTCCATGCAACACACTGCAAGGGCATGCATTTGGGCCAGCTAGGAATGAATATAAAAAGATAAAAATGTTACAATGCTTTGAAAAAACAGAAAAGATTTTGTTATCAGTGTACCTTGATAATGACTCTCTGATCGGACTGATCCTCAAGTATGCTGTCAGTGGGATAAGATTCTATCTGCTGACGGATCGCTGAAGCAATAGCCGGTACAAAAGCAAGGGGGTTAAGGTCTAAATCATCACAGAGGATCTCTGCAAACATTTCAGGAGTCATTAACTTCTCTGTAAGAAGAAAAAAAAAAAAGAAATCATATACACAATAAAAGGAAGGTTTGATATTTTCTAGTGCCTGTTCTGTATTCCAGGCAACAAGTGAAAAAATTCAGTGAACTGCCAATGATATCTAGCAATTATGGCAACTATGATTATATCAGAAAGTTCACTTCATTTACCCTAATCTGAGTTCTCTAACAAACTGCAGACAGATTCCAGAAAGCATCTCACAGGGTCAGTGGGAATGGGCTTTCTGCAGCTTCAGTTGCATATCTTTCTCTCTCCTCCCAATGTCTCCACTCACCTCCAGTGTGTGTACTTTTTTTTTTTTACTGTCCTCACTCTGGCATCTCTGCTCTCCTTTACTGTTCCCACTCAGCTTTGGTAGCTCTGCTCTTCTCTAGGCCTTGTTCACAGTGCATACAGCAAGCTTTTGCAAAGCAACTGTTAAGATTTCATCAGGCTTCGGGCAGCATTGATGAAGTCTTAACAAAAAAACAAAACACAAAACTTTAGTTCCAGTATAGGGATGCTCCAACATAGGTCTTAATGGGAGTGCAGACTTTCAATTTAAACAAGTAGCTAAAAGGCTTCAGCATGCATTCAACAAATTTCAAGTAGTCCTGAAACCTAGTGTTCAAGTGACAGTCAAAACTTGATTGTGCTTAGCCTCGTAAAAGCTTGTTCATATTAAACAAGTTGAAGCCTTATGTCTTCACTCAGCTCCTGCAACTCTGCTCCCTTTTACTGTCCCCACTCAGCTCCTGTGACCGTGCTCTCTTATGG
The DNA here is from genome assembly GCF_062004578.1 of Staurois parvus. Lineage (NCBI taxonomy): Eukaryota > Metazoa > Chordata > Amphibia > Anura > Ranidae > Staurois > Staurois parvus. The sequence goes on along the minus strand of NW_028318500.1, from coordinate 2,610,257 downwards.
TTTCCACACCACTCCAATGACTTGCCACTTCCTTTTATTGTTTCTTTTCAGCCCCAGTGACTCTGCACCCTTATATGGTCCCCACTCAGCTGCTGTGACTCTGCTCTTTTACAGTTTTCACTCAGCTCCTAATAACTATGCACTCTCTTTTATTGTTTCCACTCAGCTCCAATGACACCCATATCCTTTTACTGTACCTTCTGAGCTCCAGTGACTCTGCTCACCTTGCACAGTTAATCAGCATTACACAAACCATTTTTTGGGGTTTTTTTGTTTTACTGACTGGATAGCTCACCTTTTGACAAAAATGATAGTTGCCTATTTTGCAGTTTAGGCAGAAAGATTTACTAACACATAAGCTTAGCTGGGGATTACCTCTGAATTATAAGCACCACAATACTAGGCATTTAGAAAAAAGTTGCTAGTTTATTTGTAAAGCTGATCTATAATCAAATACACACAAAGGTCAGTGTTAATTCCACTAACCAAATGGATCCCAATTTAACAGTTTAATAGATTCACGCAACCACCGACCACCAACTGTAAACAGTTCCCTAGCAAACTGTATGTGAAGTTTTATTTCAGCCTTGTTGCGCTTTTATGGATAGTTAACTAAAAATAAATTAAAATGTCCTCACACACTTGTCAGCAATGAAGACATAATGAAGTTCCAGCATGCTGCACAATACTCTCTTGGCTGTCCATTGCCAGTGAACATGCTCCTCTCTCCAGCTCTCCGAGGAAAGGGGTATTTTTACTGAAAGGTTTAAACTGGCAACATGGTCTAAACAGAGAGAGAAGTGTAACAGATAATCAACTTGCATCCTCTGGTGTCTGTTTTAGGCCTAGTTCACACTGGCTTTGAAAGCAGGTGTTTGAGGGGCGTTTTTAATGCTCCTCAATGCCTATGCAAACAATGCTATGGGCAGCACACAGTGCTTTTCACATTATGAAAACATGAGGCGTTAGCGTCACATTGCTTCAAAATTGAAACCTCACATTGAATCAGGAGGAGTTTGAAGCATTTCAACGCCTCCTATTCAAGTCTATGGTGACGCTCCTCAAATGCCCTGGCAGGCGGTTGCGAGGCATTTGCAGTGCGGAGCGTTAATAACATTACAGTTTATTTAGTGTGTGTGATGTGGTTTTAATGCTTGTCAAATACTTATAAAACACTTGAAAACTGCACATAGGGCATTTGGGGAGTGTTTTTAATCCTTGTAAAAAGCCAGTCTAAAGCTCATTAACACCTAACGCTCATACTAAAGCTCATCAACGCCTAACGCTTATACTAAAGCTATAGCAGCGTTTGGTAGGAGTAAGAAATTTAGTCAAGTGTGAACAAGCCCTTAGTCTCAGAGGCTTGCTGCCCATTGAACCCCAATAAAGCTGGAGCTTCACCATACACCTTAATTCTCATCAATTTATAAAGCTTTTATACATTGTTCAACAAAACACAACTGAATTTGCTACTCTATATTAGTGTGCCCCTTCTATGTACGCTATAGCAGATCTGATTTTTTAGATCCATTTTAGCTACAAAGGTGGTGTAAACTGGTGTAGTGTAGCAAATTCAGTAAAATAATGTGATATTGCATTAATCAAAATCATTACATTTTGTGGCATGCAGAGTTTTTTTACATTTCAATCAAAAATAGGTTTTAGCACAATTTCACAAAGCAGGAGTAGGAAATGTATAGTGTAATCTCTAGATAGCATTTCAAGGCATACTAATCAGACTGCAAGTATCTGATCTCAACGTAACTCACTAATTCTGTCTCACGTCAAAACTGGAGTATGCTTGTGCCTGCAGCTTTCAGCATGACTTTCTGTATCATTGCACACAACAGAGATTACAGAATATAAGCCCAGAGTGCTGTGTAAACATTAAAAACTAGTACTTGCATATGTCTGTTATAGAAAATGGGCTGACTGTACCTCAGCATTGGTGGAGAGGTGAAATAAAGTACTTCCAAATGCTTCTGTTTAACAGTCTAAACAAGTCCCAAATCCAGATATAATATGCATGATCCTCAAAATGTAATAAAAAACAAAATACAATGTTGTTTACCTCCTATGTTATGCCTTAGATGCTTCCACACCCAGCCACTGCTCATAGGGGGAGGGTTTTAGCAGCAGGGCTGCCAATAAAGAAAGCAGTGAGAAAGGCTAGGTGTAACCAAATGCTGACTGACAATGCTAATAGCCACACCCCATGTAACATCTCATCCCACAGTACTGCAAGCAGACACTGTCTAATGGATCCTCATACTACAGAAATCTGCATGAGGTGGACTTTTCTTGCACAAATATTTGTGAGTCTTTGCAAGGGGACTAATGGAAACTAACTGCACTTATATATAACACTGCAACACGTTTGTTTTTAAATGGGAGGTCCTAGTTCTACTTTACCTATTGGGCTCACACTAAACATGAAGCACTTGAGGCGCACTTTAAATGAGGTGTAGAAATAGGTGCCCCCCAAGATTAATGTCCTATTGAACTGAAACTTCACTTTGAAAACACTCTAACCTGACATATTTAAAGTTGTTGTAAAGGCTGAAGGTTTTTTAGCTTCATGCATTCTATGCATGAATGTAAAAAACCTTCTGTGTGCCTGAGCCCCCTCATTACTTACCTGAGCCTCATTGCAATCCAGCGATGTGAATGACAGCCTCGGGTCTGTTGTCAATCACAGCCAGTCAGCCAATAAGGAGAGGGGGGCGCCAAGCCACAGCTCCATGTGCGAATGGACACACGGAGCAGTGGGTGCCCCCATAGCAAGCTTCTTGCTGTGGGGGCACCAGACAGACAGGAGCCAGGAGAGCCTGCAGGGGACCCGAGAAGAGGAGGACCTGGACTGCTCCGGGCAAAACCACTGCACACAGCAGGTAAGTATATACATGTTTGTCATTTTGCAAAAAAAATGAAAAAGAAAATTAACCTTTAGAATCGCTTTAACAAATTAATCAGTAGGCTCCAAGCTGTGAAATAGTATCTCTGACCATATTGTTACCTCTGCAGTGAAATATGAGGTAAATGGAAGAACAATCATTTTCATTGATCTGTGTCTTTTGTTATGGTCTGATCTCATACAATGTTGAATGCCACAAAAAATCTACACAATCAGGTGGTTTCTCTTAGGCCTTAAAAAGCGCGGGATGTTATAAAAATACCAGTAGCGCTTGCTGAAGAATGCTGCGTTAAAAGCACAAGTTTTATCAAGTTTTTTAGCGTTTATGCATTAGCGGTTTTCATAAGTGCCAAATAGCAGCGTTTTTTAGCATTAGAGCATTTTGACAGTTGAAAAACTCATCTTCAAATGCGGTAGTTGGGGGGGTTCCATCTTGAAAACACACCTGCCAACAAACGCCGATAAAAGCCTGTGTGTGTATGGACACATAGGATAACATGCTGGGGAGTTTACTGGCTATAGGGGAAAAAAAAAAAAAAAACCGCCTGACGCCCAAAACAGCTATATAAATGCCCAGTGTACATAAGGACTTACTTATGTACTAAATATTTTAAATATGTAGACTCAGCACCTCTTTAATATCCACATAAATATTTACCTCACAATAATGTACCATTTTCACATAAAATGGTATATAAGGGGTGGTAGGAGGCATCACAATTCGTTCAAAAAAAGTAGAGTCATCAAGCATCTACAGGTTCAGTGTTGCCATGTGGGTCTTGTAACACAACTTTGAAATAAGCAGAAAATAAAAGTTGTGATGATAGTGGCTGCTGCTAACATCAAATTGTGTTCCCACAATAGTAGAGCAAGTTCAAAATAAATAAGTGATGTAGCGCTGCTATATAATAGCTACAAAAAATGAAAAAGTGACATAACTGCATAAAACATCCATAAGGAATTCATAAATGTAAAATCAATCAGTTAATATTATGTAATAAAGATTCTTCCATGATTCATGCGTTTTCTTCTTGAGCTGGTATCCCAAACACCATCAAGTGAAATAGTGCACATAACATATAGTGCCACCTCAGTGCTCACAGAACACTCACCTCAGAGCACATGGAAATGCGCTTTATAATATCAAAGACAAAAGGATTCTTCACTTTTTTAATCCACAACCATATGATAGTAATCAGACACCTTTGAGCTTTCAATAGATTGTCAAACCAGAGCCAGGGATCGGTCCCTTTAGGGTGATGAAGGTCACACATAGAAATGTGTTTGGGATACCAGCACAAGAACAAAACACATGAATCATGGAAGAATCTTTATTACGTACATAATATTGATTGACTGATTTTACATCTATGGACTCCTTATGGATGTTTTATTCAGTTAAGTCACTTTTTCATTTTTTGTAGCTATTATATAGCAGCATCACTTATTTATTTTTAATTTGCTCTACTATTGTGGGAACACAATTTGATGTTAGCAGCATCCACTATCATCACAACTTATATTTTATTTTCTGCTTGTGTTTTTCTTTTTCTCTCTCTCTCTCTCATTATTGAGGTAGCGCAGGGGGTTTCACTACTATAATGAAGATGATCGCCTAGACTTACTACTGAAGAAAAAAAAACCAAAATGAAATAAATCATAATAATTGAAGACATTTTATGTCATTTGTACCATTCATGTTCCAGGTAAAGGCATCTCGTAACTTCTGTCCATCTATCTCCATGTCCAACCTGATAGGAACTAGTACTTCTGGCTGAGAAGCATTTTCATGAATAACAGCTGGATCATGGTCATCAAAACTGTTAATGAGTGAAAAACATCAGTCAGCTCTAATCAAAATTTCAGCAAAACCAGAGTAGCACAAAGCCATATCTAACCAGTAAAACAATGTTCTATTCAAACAGAGCGGAAGGCCCACGTCATATGTTCTTGATTTCTAGTCTATACCTGTCCAGTGCTCCCCCCCCCCACATGTTTTATTGGAATTAATTTTTACAAGTCCCCTTTTCAAGGATCTTTTATTTCACTACACAGGCCATATAGAGAAGATCTACATGGAGCTGTGTCCTATCAGAATAGTATATCACAAAAATGCAGGGAATAAGGGGGGGGGGGTGTAGGGTCTTGAGGGGCAATAAAAGCATTCTAGTCATTTAAATCAGAGATAGCAAATCAATGTAACATTCAGGTGCAAGATATTACTATCTATGAGCCAAGCAGACAAGTGTTGACATAAAAAAAAGTTCAGGTACCAGGTGCAACATTTTATATGTACTGTCTGACACCCAAGATTTCTCTCGCTCTACCTTTAGCCCTGGTTCACACTGATGTGACTTCAGGTGCGACAAGCAATTTACAAAGCGCAGCTGAAGTCACATCTAATGTATTTCTAAGGCACGGTCTTAATCAGTGCGATTTGAAGTAGCGCAATTTCAAAGAGTTCCTGCACTACTTTTTTCCGATTTCATTGTGACTTACGTTGACTTCTGTTAAATGAAGTTGCAAGCCAAAGTGAAATCGGAGGTACAAGTCGCACTGATCTGTGGCTTTGAAATTATACTACTTCAAGTAAAGCAACGCAATGTCAAAGTCACATTCAGTGTGAACCAGGACTAAAGGCGATTTAAAAAGGCTAAAGATTTTTTTTTTTTAACCTTTATGCCTTCTCGGCATTGAGTGCAGCTCCCGCTTTGCACAAGAGTCTCAGCTCTCTGGGGACTCTCCCTCCTCACTGGCTCCTGTTGTTATCAATCACAGCAGCGAGGAGGGAGCGGGAGGGCAAGGGCGAGCCGCACTCTTTGCTTCTATAGAAAAAGGAGACAGGAGCCAGGAAGGCTGGTGGAGGACCACAGAAGAGCAGATAAGTGTGACGTTTGTTATTTAAATAAAAATATGGCTTTAAAATTACTTTAAGTAGAAACTAATGATTTTGGGTCAGCTCCTATTTATTATTTTTAAAAGTTCATACATTTATAAACTTGTTTCTTTTTTTATCTATTTACAATCTTCAATTTACAATTAAACATTAACATGTATGCCTCGTTAAATTTAAAAATAAAAAAAAATAAATACATTTTTCTCTGCAATACATACACAATTCCCCATATTTTACGGTTTCCAAATGTTGCAAGTACTGAAAAATAACTATTAAGCCTGCCATAAATCCAGTGGGCTTTAAACTTTCTAAAATGAGCCGACAATGATGCCTTTGTTACACTAAAATCCTAAGCATTGCTCCAGCCCTGCCCCATTCACCCCTGATGGACTACAAACACAATCCCTTTGCAGAAGAGGCTGAACTGTCTGTCCACTAGAGGAAGTCAGCAGCTTACTGGTTTGCTGCCAGGATCAACAGTTGTTTTTATGGACTTGCACATTTTCTCATGTTTAACATTTAAAGCAGAACTTTACCCATAACAACTTGATAAAAAATAATGTTCTTTAGCAAGAAACATGCATTCCACAATAATTATGCTACCAAAATGAGTGTGCTGTAAATTGCCTCCAGCATTGCTCCTGTTTCTTCTTGACAGAGACTGCCATTTTGCTAAAGCCCAGAGCCCATGAGCAGCAAAAATTCCTTAGGCTGTCAGCAGATCGGCCTCTACAAAATCGGCACAGTGCCTAAAAATAGAGAGCAACTGAGCATATGCAGAGCAGAATGAGAAAACCGTATAGGCACTTATTTTTAATGTTTTACATAGCTATACCTGCAAAAGGGGCCAGATTGAAGTGATCTAGCAAGACTTAATTTTCCGACTAAATTTTCACTTTAATACTGCATGTATTGCAAAGATGTACGGGAATACATGCTTTTTATTTTGTGTACACACTTTATTTAAATTATACAAGATTTCCAGAACACTATGGGTTAGATAAAAAGAGATAGCAGAGCAAAGGTTATATTCTGACAGCGGGGACTGATACACTGATCATAACTGCAATGCTGATCAAATAGAAATTTTCCAACAAGCTGGTTTGAGAGATGTCCCTGCTGAACTGGGTGAATTTCGATCCATCTATGATCTGCTTGAAGTTTCATCCTCAGCTGCTGAGTCCTTTAGCTCTGTATACCAAATGCTTATCATCAAAGAAACAATCTGACAATGTGAAAGTTCATCTAAAGCTCCACTTGGTGGCTTAAAGGGATAGTTCACCTTCACCAAAGAACTGCCTAGCAGTAAGGATCGTCTGTGGATAAAAAACTGTGCGTCTCTGACTAAAGCTGAAAAATGTCCTTATAGCTATAAGTGTAGGCCATTTACGAACCTCATGAAGTCTGACTGGAATACTCCCAAAACGTTGCCAAGTGCTTCCAGGACATTGCTAAGTGGAGCCTAGTCCTTAGTGATCAGCACCGCCATCACAGGAGTGAGCTTTTTCTCTGATTCAGACCCCCTACATGCTCTCTTTCTCTCCCCTGATCTAGTAGGTCTGAGCTCAGAATGATAGCTCACTCCTGTGAAGGAGGAGGTGAGCAGTAATGACTACGCCTCACTTAGCAACATCCTGGGAGTATTCCAGTCAGGCTTCATGAGGTATGTAAATGGCCTACACCTATAGCAAGAGTATTATTCAACTTTAGTCAAAGCTGAACAGTTGGTTTTTATCTACAGACACCCCTAATCTGCATAGGCGTTTTTTGGTAAAGGTGAACTACCCCTTTAAAAGAACGTAATATATTAATATGCAACATTTTATACTCACCTGACTAAAACTGAAATTTATATGTTAAGCCTACCCATCACATATTCTGTACAAAACCATTCCTAATTCTTTAACAACAATACAATATTCTTTAACATTGTATCATTAGAAGTAAAATCCACAGTGCAATGTTATAGAAACAAAGTTTAGACAAATCTCACCAAAGAGGGAAAGTTCTTTTCTTGTCACGACCCAAGCGATTTCTGTTAATAGTAGTCGAACAGGGCACAGCATCTAAGTGATGGGAGCTGTTGGGCAGTGTTGGAACCCACTGGCTGTTTCTCTTTGCTTTTTGTTCCCTAACATTAAAAACAAATAGATGAACAACAGGTATTCAAAAACTTTTTTTTACAATTGGATATATAACCATTAAATGAAGAAAGGCAACTTGAATCATTGAGCAAATTTATATATCCAATACCCAGAAGACGTCAGCAATATGGCTCATCTTTTACTTTAAATTTAAAAGTAATTTAAAGCCTTGTATAAAATTAATAGCATACTTAGGCTGTAAAAACACTAATTACCCTTTGACTTGCATCTATTAGCTATATCTTTTAGCCCTGTTCACGCTATGTTGCGCATTTGTGTGTTTCTTATGTATGCTGTCATGCTTCACATAAAGGGCAGCACAGTCATTTCAACGGTCTGCCCTACGCTTGCCAAAGAAGGTCATGTACCTTTTTAAACTTCAAGCTTCGTGTGTTTTCACATGTATAATCATCTGTTTTTTTTCCCTTACAGAACTGGGGTGCTATTAAAGCGGTAGTAAACCGCAGGAAAAAAAAAGACCCCTGAAGGTAATGTCACAATGTGCTAGTATACATCGCATACTAGCACATTAGGTAAAATATACCTTAAAATGAAGCCCTCCAGCTGTCACCACTGCAGAGACTTCCATCTTCACCCGGTCCTTCTTTCAGGTTTGCTATCTCCGGCCGTCTGACAGGCCGGGCCGCGATGGCATCACTCCCGCACTTGCGCGCGGGAATCCTGGGCCACGGCACACAGCTCTGAAGGAACAGCACGGATATGTGGTTCCTTCAGAGCACATGTCCCAGCTTTTGGAAAGAGAGAATATCTCCTAAATGGTGCACATTTAGAATATATTCATTTAAAAAACTACTACCACTTTAACAATGGATAACAAGTGCAACAAGCATTTTTGCACCTTTCTTAAGAATTCAAAAATCGCATGCTTTTTCATATGTTCACAGACTACACCAGTGTGAATGCAGCCTTAAAATGCTCATAGATATAAGAAATTCTCCCAATCTGCATTTGTACCTCCCATCTATGTGGAAACAATAGACCATTCAGAAGCGAGAAAGCAATTACACAAATTAGAAACCTTGTTCAATGGATTCTGCGTTCTTTAGGATCACTTACCTGAGGTAGGTTGGAGGCTCTGTGCTAATGGAAACAGCTTTGTATTTCTCATCATTCCCATCTAAGATCTCTTCAACTTCTGAAGCTTTCAGTAGAGTAACACTAGTAGCTAAAGTTGTGTATCCATGATCTAAGTAATAATCATAACAAGGGAGGAAATCGTTAAATTATCTATCGGAACAGTTGCCACCTTAGTGTTACAGGAATTACATGACAGTCCAATAATAAGATTTTTTTATTTTTCTATTTAAAGGATAAGTTCACATTTTTAAAACAAATAATAAATGCACATCTTTTTGTGCATTTATTATTATTATTTTATATTAGGAGCTTGTAATGTATTGCACCAGTGATCATCAGATAGCGGGTGCAATCTCAGGCTCCTTCAGACTGTCAGTATAGCTGCACTAACACATTAGGGGAAATGCACTGAAAGTCCAGTGGCCAGATTAAGCCTGTCCAACAAAAATATGACCTGCATATTACGTAGGCAAATAATTTGAACTTTATTTTGTGAACCAAAACCATCACATCCAGGCTTCAATAAATGAGGATTTCATGTGACAGACACAACTGGGACAGGGGCTTTTGGAGGGGACTGCAGGCTTGCCTCCTGCCTAATGACCATGAGTCCTGGCATCTGAGTGGACTCTATACTTTGGGAGGTGTGTGCCTGGGGGGACCGCTGGAGTAGTTTTACTTCAGATTCAAGTCTATGTCTCCCCAAAACATAGACTCTGAGAACTAGAGGATCAGGATACAGATTTGGGGCCTCTGTGCCCAAACCAGCATTGACTGCTCCAACCCCCTCCTAGAGTGGATGTTATTATAATCAGCTCAAAATAACCTGATGCCTAGATCTCTTTCTGTAATCTATTTATTAATGTTTGATGTGTTTACATTGGGTCTTTCTCCCATTGTTAATTGAGTTAAAGTGGTTGCTGCATACAAAAGGCTTTTTACCTTCATGCATAGAATGCATGAAGGTAAAAAGAACTTCAGCCTTTACAGTTCCCCCAGCCCCCTCAATACTTACCTGAGTCTCATCATGATCCGGCGATGTGAATGATAGCCTCAGATCTTGCTGCTGTCATTTACAGCCAGTCAGCCAATGAGAGGGGGTGGGGCCAAGCTGTGGCTCCATGTGTGAATGGACACACGAAGCAGTGGGTGCACCCATAGCAAGCTGCTTACCTTGGGGGCACCCGACAGACAGGAGGAGTCAGGAGAGCCAGCGGGAGACTAGAGAATAGGAGTATCCAGGCTGCTGTGTGCAAAACCACTGCACAGAGCAGGTAAGTATGACATGTTTGTTATTTTACAAAAAAAAAAAAACCTTTAGAATCGCTTTGTGTCACCTATCATTTGTCTGTTAGCTATTCCTTCTGTGGGTTCCTACATGATAAGTGTGCTGTCAGCTTTGCCTCGTTATCTAATCAGTGTGGAATGTTTAACACAATGTGTAATATTTGTTTTTTATTGTTCATGAAGGGACTACCCCTATTTCTGAAGTGTATAAAAACCTGTATTTTGGTTCAATAATGAGTGCAAGTTTGCACCTAAGCTAGCGTTGTCTAGTACTTGGGTGCAATGCCCAGATATAATATCTTGGTCCTGTGTCCCAGCGGCGAGAAAGCAGTTCTCTGACGGAAGCATCCAAGCGGGGTGCCAGGCGGTCCGTCACGTTTGGTGGCAGCAGTGGGATGCTTCCTGCAGTCTGGGACATCCAAATCACCACTGGGATATGAAGTCCAGTTAGCAGAAGAGAACAGGCTAGCCTGCAGTCCCCTCCAAAAGCCACTGTTTCAGTTAGGTCTGTCAAACTTTAAAAAAAAAAAAAGAAAAAAAAAAGAAAAAAAAAAGTGCAAAAAATTGAAATTGCAAACATTTAGAAAACCACCTATTCTCCCATATGAAGTCAAAAAGCAAGGGGTGACAACTCTTCTTGCAGCAACCTGGTTTGCATTGCCCAATTTCATCATTTCTGCATGTACATGTAAGGGCAACCTTCAAAGGACATACAGTACAAGGGTAAAGCAAGTGTTCAATGAACAACTCCAAAAACATGCCAGGAAAACTCCAAACATAATAGTTTAATAGATTTGTGTGCCTTTTGGGGCGGAACAATATCAGATTTTCTTTGCCAAGTGTATTCCAGTTAGGAAATACATTCAACAGTACTGAAAGAGATTGGCTATATGCTTTTTACCTTTAGATTATAGCATCCAGACATAACTAAAGACTAAATGACCTTTCCCATCATATCTCTTGGGTTGCCACAGTGAGTGTGTAGTTACCCAACAGATGAAGAGAGTTAATCATGGACACTGCTTTGATACAAGTTGATGAGAGGGACTCACTACCAGGTCATGCTCTACCATGTACTTAAAAGATTACACTGCAAACCTTGAAAGTTATACCTGATGTCACATAGAACTTCCTGTTCCCTGGATATACAACACAAATGTTTTCCGACAGTGAAAGGAATCTTATTTTGTGCTTTATACTTGGAACCTATATGTCAATGGTGTGCTGACTGGGGCACAGCAAGTGTATAACCAGACAAACATGGTTAGAAAGCGTGAGCAGTGAATTATCTTTGGAGACACATTTTAGTTGGCCATACATAGAGAATCTCACAATCTGGAAACAAATACATTTCTCAAAAAATTAAAGGAACACTTTTATAAACACATCAGATCTCAATGGGGAAAAACAACATGCTGGATATCTCTACTGATATGGACTGGGTAATTTGTTAGGAACACAAGGATGCCCCATCATTTGATGGAAATTAAAATGATTAACCTGCAGAGGACTGAATTCAAAACCACCCCAAAAATCAAAGTGAAAAAAATGATGCAGCAGACTAGTTAATTTTTCTGAAATTTCATTGCAGCAACTCAAAAAATGGTACCCAGTTTGTATGGTCCCCACATGCTTCTATGCATGCCTGACAACATCAGGGCATGCTCCTAATGAGACGACGGATGGCGTCCTGGGGTATTTCCTCCCAGATCTGGACCAGGGCACCAATGAGCTCCTGGACAGTCTGAGGTGCAACCTGGCAGTGTCAGATGGACCGAAACATGATATTCCAGAGTTGTCCTATTGGATTTAGGTCAGGCAAGCGTCGGGGCCATTCAATGGTATCAATTCCTTCATCCTCCAGGAACTGCCTGCATACTCTCGCCACATGAGGCCGGGCATTGTCCTGCACCAGGAGGAAACCAGGACCCACTGCACCAGCGTAAGGTCTTACAATGGCTCCAAGGATTTCATCCTGATACCGAATGGCAGTCAGGGTGCCATTGTCTACCCTGTAGAGATCTGTGTGTCCCTCCATGGATATGCCTCCCCAGACCATCACTGACCAACCACCAAAACGGTCATGCTGAACGATGTAACAGGCAGCATAATGTTCTCCATGGCTTCTCCAGACCATTTCACGTCTGTCACAAGCTCAGGGTGAACCTGCTCTCATCTGTGAGAAGCACAGGACGCCAGTGACCTGCTAATTCTGGTGTTCAATGGCAAATGCCAAATCGACCTCTATGGTGCAGTGAGCACAGGGCCCACTAGAGGACGTCGGGCCTTCAGGCCACCCTCATGAAGTCTGTTTCTGATCGTTTGGTCAAAGACATTCACATGGCCCTGTCCAGCTTTCCTAGAGTAACTGCCTGTCTCCTGGAATCTCCTCAATGCTCTTAAGACTGTGCTGGGAGACACAGCAAACCTTCTGACAATGACACATATTGATGTGCCATCCTAGAGGAGTTGGACTGCCTGTGCAACCTCTGTAGGTTCCAGGTATCGCCTCATGCTACCTGTAGTGACACGGACCTTATATAAATGCAAAACTAGTGAAAAACAGTCGCAAAAGATGAGCAGGGAAAAAAATGTTGGTGGCCTCCACCTGTAAAACCATTTTCGTCTCATTGTTACCCATCTAGTGCAGGCGTTGTTAATTTCATTAATACCAAAGCAGCTGAAACCGATTAACCACTTCAATACCGGGCACTTTTACACCATTCCTGCCCAGGCCATTTTTCAGGTTTCAGCGCTCTCAAATTTTGAATAATTGCGCGGTCATACAACATTGTACCCAAACTAAAATTTTATCATTTTCTTCACACAACTAGAGCTTTCTTTTGGTGGTATTTAATCACCACTGGGGTTTTTATTTTTTGCTAAATTAACAAAAAAAGACCGAAAATTTTGAAAAAAAAAAAAAAAAAACCACACACGTTTTTCTTTGTTTCTGTTATAAAAGTTTGCAAATTAATTGTTCTTCATAAATTTAGGCCAAGATGTATTCTGCTACATGTCTTTGGTGAAAATAACCCAAATTAGGATGTATTTTTTAGTTTGTAGGAAAGGTATAGAGTTCACAAACTATGGGATATATCTGAATATTGATCAATCCTGAACTAACGACAGCCAATCTAATTTCTTGAGGTCCAAGAATGTCAGAACAGTACATATATCCCCCAAATGACCCCTTTTTGCAAAGTAGACAGTCCAACGTATTTCATAAGAGGCATGGCGAGTTTTTTGAAGTTGTATTTTGCTTGTCATAATTTTTCGGAAAATGAAAAAATGTAAGAAATTATTTTCACTATCTTTTTTTTTACATACTGTCACCAGAGCAGTACAGCGTCATCATATAACTGGCATGGCGGTGATCAGGGACACTGAATGGTGACAGTATGAAAAAAAAAAAACACTCATTTTTTTTATTTTTTATTACATTTTTTCTTTTTTTTAAGTTTTATTTTTCATATTTCACTATGATCAAAGTAGTACAATGTTACCATAGTAACAATGTACTACTTTGGGGAATTGATCAGTATTTTTTTTTTTTTTTTTTACACAATTTGCTTATAGCAAAGAATTACTTTGACATCGATTCATTCAGGGTTTTTTTGTGCTTAGCTGTGATTTGGCCATGGCTAATCACATGACACTGAACCAAATGCGATTTCTCCTGCGCTCCGGGACCCAGGCCAGTGGTGAGTAGATGAAATCAAACTCCAAAAAAGCAACCACCGGAGTATACAAGGTCGTGCAGCTCCAAACCAAGGCTGGGGAAGCGCGAACAAAACTGTGAAGTGAAACAACAAGAGGCGCACCAACCTTGTGCATTACCTCAGTAACCAAAATGTATTTAGTAAAAGAATGGTACTCACAAACAGCGAATAAAAACAGGCATGTAAGTCCTCCAAGGGACTTCAAAGGCAAGAGGCCAGCGCGAATCCCATCATGGGGGTAGGCACTCAGTACAGCTGACGCGTTTCGGAGGTCATGCCTTCTTCTTCAGAGCCAGAAGGCATGACCTCCGAAACACGTCAGCTGTACTGAGTGCCTACCCCCACGATGGGATTCGCGCTGGCCTCTTGCCTTTGAAGTCCCTTGTAGGACTTACATGCCTGTTTTTATTCGCTGTTTGTGAGTACCATTCTTTTACTAAATAAATTTTGGTTACTAAGCTAATGCATAAGGTTGGTGCGCTTCTTGTTGTTTCACTTCATAATCACATGACACAGCTGGGCTGTCATTGGCCCAGCTTGTGCATGTGATCGCTGTGACCATTCACAGCTAGACACACTAGTATACAATGGATGGCATGAATGAAGCCATCCATTGTATATAACTGTCATGTGGCCTGCTGTGATTGGTCACAGCAGGTCACATGGTACCGGCAACAGGGCCGGTACTCAGATCTGTCATCGGCCGTGTCCAAGGTACACAGCTGGTGACAGATAGCGCCGCTGCGCGGCTCTGCAGGCACGCAAACTGCGGATGCTCGAAAGGACGCCATATGGTGTCCACCCGGAAAGGTGAGGGTTTTTGCCGGACGCCATTCGGCCATAGGCCGGGAAGTGGTTAACAACCCCCTCTGCTACTTAACTAACCAGATCAATATCCCAGGAGTTTAATTGACTTGATGCTATACTCCTGATTAAAAAGTGTTCCTCTAATTTTTTGAGCAATGTATAACTGTTGGTGCAATATGTTCTTTAAGATCTGTTTCTTCCACCAATATTCCAACCCATCATATCCCATGCAAAAATAATGCCACTTTCCCAAAATGATTACTAGCATATAGAGATTATTGAAGTGAAACAACGGTAAACAATTTCAGACAACCTATTTTCTGGTAAACATGAAAATGACACAAAATGCAACACAGAAATCTAAAACATGCATCTTTGTCCTTAAGGTGATTGTAAACCCTCAATTTTTAAAACAACTATACAGTTTAAAATAGAAATGAAAGGCAAAACATTTGTGTATAGACATAAAAAAACATATATGCGGTACATTTTTTTTATAAGTGATAACATACCCTCTGTTCTCAGCTGCATAAGTTCTCGGGGAGGAGAAAGAGCATTACACTGATCTTCCCAATAAAAGGCTGTGCAGGAAGGGCGGGTGATCAGGACAAGCCTGACCATTGGATAAGATCACACTAATTTCCCAGCATAGCTGGAGAAGTGACCACGCAGTGTTTTCATGCCTAGTGTGGTCACTTTTAATAGGAAAAGGAAAGGCAGAAACACCAAAAATTTCCCACAAAGGAAGCAACCCAAAGAGAACAGGATATGCTTTTAAATAAATACATGGTACAGCAGGCACATACTGTATCAAGAACATGAAATGTTGAGTTTACATATTCTTTAAAAAGGTAAAGCTGAAGTTTTTTTACCTTTATGCATTCTATGCATGAAGGTAAAAAAAAAAAATCGATGTGCTGCTCCCCCCACAGACCCTCCTAATACCCACCTGAGCCCCCTCTCGATCCAGCGATGTGCATGGGAGCTCACCTGTCCCAGGACACTCACCTCATTGGCAGAGACAGCAGCGGTAGCCATTGGTTTCTCAACCTTTTTTCCAGTCGAGTCACCCTTTAAAATTACGAACAATTTCAAGGCTTTGTGTAACTAAAAGGCAAGCTTCATCCACTCGCCGAATAGTATATAATTTTTGGCCAATTTTTAGACATGTTGCCAGGCACCCATAAAGAAACCTGAAGGCACTCTATGGTGCCTGGGCACCCTGGTTGAAAAAGGCTTGCCTAGAGCAGGGCCTGGGAGCAAGCACACACCAGTGCCCCCATAGCAAGCGGCTTGCTAATGGAGGCACTGGTCAAGGAGAAGGAGCCAGGAGTGCCAAGGGGGGATCCGAGAAGAAGAGGATCGGGGCTGCTCTGTGCAAAACCACTGCAAAGAGCAGGTAAGTATGACATGTTATTTATTTTTTACAGCAGAACCTTTAATATCGCTTAAAGTCATGCACAGTCTTCTCTGCTAAAAGGGAAACTGCCAAAGCAGAGCTACTAACTGGCCAGCTCTGTCCTGTACATCACTTTTACAAACTCCCTAAGCACACACCTCATGACCAAAGCCAAGAACTGGACATGTGACCAGCTGTATGAACTGAATGAATATTGATCAAAATAAACTTATTAAGTAGACAGTAAAAGTCTACTTGAAGGTCTACAGCCAAGTATTAAAAGCATGTAAAACCCAGAAAACTTTAAAACAGTATTTACATTTCTTCCCATGTGAGGAGGCTACAATCTTCTTCCTTTCTTCAACAGTGGCCAAGCGTCTCCAAAGAGAAGGGTACCTTTTGTACAGTGAGCCCCTAAACATGCGCAGGTAATTCCCCACCTGTAAAGAAAAATAAATGTATCACCTTAGAAACCACAAATGACAGCAACTTGCAAAACAGGTATCTGAGGAGACACATCGTTAGTCATGATAATTGAAGAAAGTGACCCCAGACACACCAGAACATCAGACTCACAATGTGGGTACAAAGGCTCTCCAGCCTACATCCAACAATGTATCTCTAGAAACCACTAAAGTAAATCTATCCCAATATAAATATGGGAGCTGCCATCCCGGATTTGTTATAAAAAAAAAATGCCAGGGACCAAGGCTGTCATCTTTATCCATGCTGCATTTCTTGGCGAATCAGAACTGGAATGCAGAACATCCAGACTATGGTGGCTGCAAGATTGATCTAGGTTTAATGAGTATCAATAACACTTTGGGGTAGATTTACTAAATCTGGAGCAGCTGTACATGGTAGCCAATCAGCTTCTAACTTCAACTTGTCCAATTAAGCTTTGACAATTAAATCTGGAAGCCGATTGGTTTCTATGCAGAGCTGCACCAGATATTGCACAACCCAGTTTTAGTCAATAAACAGCTTGGAGTCTGTAAACCAGAGCAAGTATGCAGATCAGGACTTCTGACATTCCAATAAGCATACTTGTTCCAGGTCAGTAATGCAAATGTGCTGAAGCCAAAAAGTTAGAACAGCAGCCAGGAAAGAAGTATTATTTGAAGAATGTAAACAATGGCAATGGTCATTAACTGCTTTTCCGCCGCCCTCTAGCAGAATTACTTTATTAATTATTGCCCCAAATTGTGTATAAATACCTGATTTTACATCCCTGGGTAGGGGGCGTGTGTGCGCCATACCTGCGCCGCTGTTGGAGGCCTCAGCTGTTGATCATCGGGTCCCGGACGGTGATTCCCTGTCAGCTCCTGTACACTGCTGTGTATTGCTCTGCATAGCAGAGCAATACAGAGCAATGTGCTTACACAGTAAATCACACACAACACCAAGTAAAACAGCACACAGTTAACCCTCTCAACGCTCCAGATGTTAACCCCTGCCTGCCCAGTGTCATTAGTACAGTGTCAGTGCTTTTTATTTTTACATTTTTTTACTGGACATGTTTAACCACTTGCTCTCCTGAGGATTTAACCCCCTTCCTGACCAGGCCATTTTATGCGTTACAGCGCTGCGTTACTTTAACTGACAATTGCGCGGTCATGCAATGCTGCACCCAAATTAAATTTACGTCCTTTTTTTCCCACGAATTGAGATTTCTTTCCGTGGTACTTGACTGCTTGTGCACTTTTTAATTTTTTGCGCTATAAGAAAAAAAATACCGACAATTTTGAGAAAAAAAACAATAATTTTGACTTTTTGCTATTAAACATGTCCAGTAACAAAATTAAAAAAAATCAAATTTCGTCATAAATTTAGGCCAAAATGTATTCTGCTACATGTCTTTAGCTAAAATAAAATCCCAATATGTGTAAATTAATTGGTTTATGTGAAAGTTATAGTATTTACAAATGGCGGTATAGATACTGGAATTTTTTTTTTTAAACTAGTAATGGCGGCGATTAGCGACTTTTAGCAGGACTGTGGCGGACATTCTGACACTGAGAGGAACTGGCTTGGTGTCACTGACATCCCCAGTGATCAGTGCTAAAAAACAAAGCCCTGACACTGTACTAATGGCACTGGGCAGGAAGGGGTTAACATGAGGGGAGATCAAAGGGTTAACTGTGTGCAGGGTGTGTTTTACTGGGGAGCAGTGTCAGTGTGTTTCATTGCAATCACACTGTTTTGGTTGGCTGTGCTGTGCACAGCCACCCAGAGCAGTGTGCCCGAGCTGACAGGGCAGAGGACTGTTAGTAAACAAAAAACAGTCCTCCCCCCCGTTGGAGATGCTCAGTAATAACTGGCCAGGACCCAGTGATTGACAGTCACGGAAGGCAGCACGCGTCCTCGGCTCATGCGCGCCCCCCTACCCAGGAATGCAAAATCCCATATATATATATATATATATATATATATATATATATATGGGATTTTGCATTCCTGGGTAGGGGGGCGCGCATGAGCCGAGGACACGTGCTGCCTTCCGTATATATATATATATATATATATATATATATATATATATATATACACACACACACACACACACTATTTTGCGCACCCCTGCTGCCCTGTAGCAGTATATCTGCTATAGGGCGGCGAGAAAGCAGTTGATAGCAAAATGTAAAAAACATTTTTTTTTTTCAAAATTGTCAGTCTTTGTTTATAGCGCAAACAATAAAAAAAAAGCAGATGCACTCAAATACCACCATAAGAAAGCTCCATTTGTGGGGAAAAAAAGTACATAAATGTCATTTGGGTACAGTGTTGCATGATCGTGCAATTGTCAGTTAAAATAATACAGCATCGTATCGCAAATAATGGCCTGGTCAGGAGGGGGGGGGGGGGGGAGGTTAAAAGTAGAAAAAAAAAAACTACCTGCCCGATGGCTGGAACTACATTTCCCGGGTGCTTGGCAACAGGAATCGAACATCCCTGATGACTATTTCAAACCACACTACCCGTGCACCTATGTGAACAGGCACCATAGGAAGCAATGTTTTTTCACGTCATGCGGATTGGATGCGGTTCAAACCACATGCAATCTGCATATATGTGAACCGGCACTGAAGCTACACTGAAATGAATTGTTGCTTTGTGGCATTTCTATAAAAATAAACAGTGACTTGCTAAAAAAAAAAAAACTAAACAAAAAAACTAAAACCAGTGTCCCCCACTGCTTATAGAGTACATACACCAGGCTGCATAGATAAACTGCTTGATTTTCTGTGCAGGCTGAAGTGAACAAGCCTTTAACCACTAGCCTACAGGGCTGTTGCACTTTGAATGACAATTGCGCGGTCATTCAACACTATACCCATATGAAATTTTTATCATTTTTTTTGTGACAGATAGAGCTTTATTTTGGTGGTATTTAATCACCTCGGGGTTTTTTATTTATTCTTAAACAAACCAAAAATCACTGAAAATTTGTTATAAAATTTTGCAAATAAATGATTTTTCTCCTTCACTGATGTGCGCGAATGAGGCTGCACTGATGGACAGATAGGTGGCACTGATGGGCATTGACAGGCATCACTGAAAGGCAGCACTCATATGGCACTGTTAGGTGGCACTGATAGGCAGCACTGATAGGTGACACTGAAAGGCAGCTCAGATGGGTACTGATATGTGGCATTGATGTGGCAATGAAATGTGGTACTGATGGACACTGACAGATGGCACAGCTGGGGCTACAGAGATCATCAGTGCCCTGATGATCAGTGTAGATATCCCCTCTGAGTAATGCTGATTACCGGCTCTCCTCTCCTCAGAGTGACAGCTCGTGAGGAGAGAAATGCAGATAACCGGCATTTCCCTATTTACATGTGATCAGCTGTGATTGGACACAGCTGATCACATGACTGAGCCGACATCTTCGGCTCTTTCCGTTGATCGGTGATCCGCTGTGTCTGAGGGACACAGCGCACCACCGATCACCATGCGCTCCCGGAGCCGTGCATGTGCGGTAAGAATGGGAGGACGTCATATGATGACCTCCCAGAACGAGAGAACTGCCTTGCGTCCGTCATTTTACTATATGGCGGGTGAGAGGCGGTTAAATGACATGTTTGGGTCCCATTTGAGTCTATAGAATATTGGTGCTCAGGAGTGGTGTGCACAGCTAATTGTATTGGGGGTTAGGAAGGAGTGCCAAGGGGGGTGATATATATATATATATATATATATAGTACATTCACGTCAGTCCCTAACCCTCAAGGGGTGTACAATCTAAGGGTGCTAGCTCACATTCATACATACACATACCAGGGCCAATTTAGACAGGAGCCAATTAACCCACCTGCATGTCTTTGGAGTGTGGGAGGAAACCTACACAGGCACAGGGAGAACATGCAAACTCCAGAGAGGTGGTGTCGTGGTTGGGATTTGAACTAACGACCCTAGTACTGCCAGGCAGAAGTGCTAACCATTTAGCCACTGTGCTGCCCACACTTTAATAAACAATTTCCTTCCTTCCTTTTTGGGGACCAGCATACACCCCAGTGCACTTCTTTGTGTGTCTGTTCACACGCTTTTTTTTGGTTCACTTTGTTATATCGTTTTTGCGTACTGTGGACTCGAACAGAAGAGAAAACAAAATGTGTATGAATGAGGGCCCTTCGATTGTAAGCTCCTCGATGACAGGGACTGATGTGAATGTACAGTATGTAAATGCCTATTAATTATAAATAAATCGGATATCTTCACACACAAGGGGCACTTATTTACGCTTGCAATTGGAAGGGGGATAAGCGTTAAAATCCCAACGGATGAGCTATGTTTTTACCACTCCTCAACTGCTCCCCTTTTTCAGTCGAAGCAGCGGCTGGGGGTATACACATGCTGTTGCAGAAATGATACCCCATCACGCTCCACAGGCACTACAGCCCGCCAAGCAAGACTTATTGAAGTGAACGGGGCCATGCTGCAGCCGCACACAACTACAGCACAGATGTTTGGTATTTAGGGGGTTAAAACAGGTGGTGAGGAGGTGATACAACACCTCCTCACTGCCTATCGCTCTCTGAAGAGGGATCCGAGCGTGGATCGCCCTTCAAACAGCAAGGCAAGTGTAAACAAGGCTGAACTGTGTATGAACGATTGGTGTGATTTGTGTGGAAAACGGTACAAATCAAAACTGGGATTTCCACACAGGGAGGGATATCATAGGCCTAGGGTTGCCGCCTCATTTAAAACCAAAGGCATATTAATTACACAGGTTCTGGGGCTAGTTTATTGCAGATAAGGGACCAGGTGAGTTTAATTACCACCTTAATCAGCCCTGGAACCTGTGTAATTCATATGTTTTCGGTTTTAAAGACATGAGGTGGCAAGCCAACATTGGACTGCTATGGGCACTATAGTTGGGCCTAGCAGCCTATGTTATTCATACGAAGTAATACTGATATGTATTATACCGCCACCATTCCTTCCTCCCAGTGTAGTATGTGATATGAGGGTGTGTAGAGCCCGCTCCTCTCCTCAGCCCACCACTCGTATCATTGTCTCCCCTCCACTCTCTTTGTCTCAGGCCTCGCTCTCCGTACGGTTAGCCCAGCGGGCCCTGTGCAGCCACAAGGCCGACTTCCGCGGCCCTTACCTCGGAGCCGATCATGTAGAACTCCCCATCTTCCTCCAATTGAAATTTCACCGGCTTCTGGCCAAACGTTTTACTTAGCGCCATAATCATCTTGCCGTCCACCAGCGCCGGGCCCGCCGCACTGAGCATGCGCGGGTAATCAGCCTGCCACTAAGCCTGCGCATTGGAAGATCCTCAGACTGAGCATGCGTGGCATAGTGTATCCCTGGTAAGCGGCGCTTTGCATGAATCGTTGTGTGTGTCTGTGAGCTGTGTCATCAGCGCGCGTGTCACGTTACATACGTTCTCCAGTCTTGTTCGTACGCTGGTTCATGGTAGGCTGTAACATGGTGCTTTGGTAAGAATTTACAGAGCGCCTAGCTGGTATATACAGCCAAAACAATTTTAGTTTCTTTTGGAGAATCAAAAGGGTTACATTTACTGTTTTAATACAGCACAAAAGCATTGTGTTTCATTGCGCTACTATGGAGTATCCTGTAGCAGAATCACAAGCCCAGGAGCTGATCAATTCATCTGTCCGGCTTAGCCCAGATGGAAGAAAAATATATTTTGAAATACATTCAAAAAATATTCTTCCCAAATATATTGACATATGTTTGAAATGCTACAATTTTGGCCATATTCAATATATTTCAATAAATATATATATATATATACATATATATATATATATATATATATATATATACTGCATGTTGAAATGTGTTTCTTTTACAAAATATATAAAAAAAGTATTTTTAAAAATACATTTCAAATATACTGTATGTCTTTAAAAACACAAATCTACATTTTTGGAATGCATTTACAAATATATGTAAAATATATATTAAACTGACTTTTTTATATGTTAAAATTTGAAGAATATATTTAAAAAAAATATATTTAAAATAATAAAATTATATTTTTAACATATAAAAAAGTAATTTTAATATATATTTTTACATATATTTGTAAATGCATTCCAAAAATGTAAATAATAATGGTGTGAACCTCCTGCGCTTACTAGTGTTCAACTCTATATATAAAGAAGAGAAGCTGCTAACATTAAATCATATACCAATGATTACCATAGACATATAAATAATAAATTATAATGTAGCGCTACTCACATAATAAACAAGTGCATATAAATATATATACCAAGTGTATCAGTTAGTGAAAATTTTCAAATCAACTATTGACCAAGTGATTTCATGCAAAAAAACAAACAATTATATGTGAACACAAAATGTGATGGTGATAATTGAAAACAATTAATGCTGATCAAATACAATCTTCAAAAATAATTATAATGACCTAAATCATATGGAAAACATATATATCTCTTTATACAAATCAGTGTAAATAATATATAAAATCACACGTGCATATAGTGAACATACTATAGTGAAACCACAATACAAAAACAACACAATCAGTGGTCTTAAAGTCCAATATATGCCGATGGTAACACTTAGATGACACACACTCGTGCTGATATTTTTGTGCAAGTGGATATGACAATCCGACTACCGTCTGGATAAGCCTCTCACCTTATAGCTTCGACCCTTGCGGGTCAAAGCGCTTTACTGGATCCTTCTCACGGATCCTCCAAGCCTGCTATCCCTCCAAATGGTCACTCCTTGTGGCACTCAAGGGGTCAGCACTCCACTAATGGCTCCTCTCCAGGTAAGATCAAGTGTAGCACCAATCTCTCATGTGAGACATAAAAAAATAGATCCTCCCATAGAGTAGTAAATTTATTTGTAAAGTAGGGACAATAACAAAAATAATAAACTCACATAGCAGCAGTATCCAGTTCAAACAGTTCAAACCTCATGCTTTCGGATGAGGAAACGAATGTATGGGTGTACAACGGGTGTACAGGTGTACCAAGATGGCCGCTATGCCGGAAGTGTGTCACTACGTCAGGCCGACGCGTTGCGTCACAATACCATGTGACTTCCTCAGGGCTCAATAAGGAGCCCTGAAGAAGTCACATGGTATTGTGACGCAACGCGTCGGCCTGACATAGTGACGCACTTCCGGCGTAGCGGCCATCTTGGTACACCTGTACACCCGTTGTACACCCATACATTTGTTTCCTCATCCGAAAGCATGAGGTTTGAACTGGATACTGCTGCTATGTGAGTTTATTATTTTTGTTATTGTCCCTACTTTACAAATAAATTTACTACACTATGGGAGGATCTATTTTATGTCTCACATGAGAGATTGGTGCTACACTTGATCTTACCTGGAGAGGAGCCATTAGTGGAGTGCTGACCCCTTGAGGGATTTGGGTGCCACAAGGAGCGACCATTTGGAGGGATAGCAGGCTTGGAGGATCCGTGAGAAGGATCCAGTAAAGCGCTTTGACCTGCAAGGGTCGAAGCTATAAGGTGAGAGGCTTATCCAGACGGTGGTCGGATTGTCATATCCACTTGCACAAAAATATCAGCACGAGTGTGTGTCATCTAAGTGTTACCATCGGCATATAATGGACTTTAAGACCACTGATTTTGTTGTTTTTGTATTGTGGTTTCACTATAGTATGTTCACTATATGCACGCATGATTTTATATATTATTTACACTGATTTGTATAAAGAGATATATATGTTTTCCATATGATTTAGGTCATTATAATTATTTTTGAAGATTGTATTTGATCAGCATTAATTGTTTTCAATTATCACCATCACATTTTGTGTTCACATATAATTGTTTGTTTTTTTGCATGAAATCACTTGGTCAATAGTTGATTTGCAAATTTTCACTAATTGATACACTTGGTACATATATTTATATGCACTTGTTTATTATGTGAGTAGCGTTACATTATAATTTATTATTTATATTCCAAAAATGTAGATTTGTATTTTTAAATAGATAGATATGTAGATTTATTGAAATATATTTTGAAATATATTGAATATGGCCAAAATTGTAGCATTTCAAATATATGTCAATATATTTGGGAAGAATATTTTTAAAATATATTTCAAATATATTTTTCTTCCATGTGGGAGTGTTTTAGCATGGCTCCTATTAAAAGTCATTCTAGCTTATTGTGAGTGGGCCCTTTTTTAACTACTGGGACAAACAAGTGTAATTCCAATACTGATTGGTGTATGGGACTCAAGGGGGGGGGGGGTTGTATTTAACAGAGTCTGATGCTAAAATTACCACCTTAGGGTAACAAACTCTGAACACAAGGTGGCACTGCAACATAAGCCCTTCCTGTTCATAGCATTTAAGGCGGCAGCATGTCTCCTGACTGTTTCTAGATCTGGATATGCACTTGGCCTGCACTCATCAAGCTGTTTGCAAAAAAATATAAGAATAAACAGCGCAAAAATAGACCTAAAATCAATTATTAATAAATTACAAAATATAAATGTCCCATATCATTAAGTGCATATCTGTGTCAGAGAAAATTTCTTTCAAGAAAAGGACACCATAAAAAGTCCCTTGTGGTGAAAAATACGAACTCCAAATAATTTTTCTAGCCTTCCACCTTTCACCCGTGCACACCAAAATCAAATGCACTCACCAGATTTTGGTGAATGAAAAGCCTTTAGGATCTTATGGGAATCCTATACCCTCTTTCCATCAGCTCAATGATAGCCTCTCCAAGATAAAATCCTCTTACAGGTCCTCACCGTAGCTCCCAAGTTTGCTCCACCGTATCATCAAAGAGAAAACTCACATAGTGTAATATTGCCAGATCAATCTTGTACAATAACAAACAGAATCCAGGCCACTCACATTTCAATAGCTTGTAAAAGGCCCATTTATTAAGCCCATGACATCCTGATGATCACAACCAGCCAACATACTCCAGGGTTCCCACACCAATGTAGCCAGATAGAGCAAAGGAACAGCAGAGAGCCAACCTAAATCCCGCAAAATGGCCGCTGGGACGCACCACTCGGCGTGCGTTCCACTCACCGGAAGTGACGTCAGACGTAAGGCGAATGAACCGGAAATGCATCTTATGTCTGACGTCACTTCCGGTGAGTGGAACGCACGCCGAGTGGTGCGTTCCAGCGGCCATTTTGAAAGGTGGAAGGCTAGAAAAATTATTTGGAGTTCGTATTTTTCACCACAAGGGACTTTTTATGGTGTCTTTTTCTTGAAAGAAATTTTCTCTGACACAGATATGCACTTAATGATATGGGACATTTATATTTTGTAATTTATTAATAATTGATTTTAGGTCTATTTTTGCGCTGTTTATTCTTATATTTTAATGTTTGTGTATTCACAATTTTGCACAGCAGCAATTTAGAAGGGTGATTTATTTAATTTGTGTTTTGGCGCAGGATTATTTTTCTTTTATTGTTTGCAAAAAAAGGCCAGCAGAGGGTAAACAACTAGTCACCAGCATTACGAGTAGCCTCCCTGTAGCTAATCTTTTCCCCAGGACTGATTTACCTAGCCTTGTTCTGCACTGTGTGGAAGAGGTCATCTTGTTAGAGTCAGGTCATTGCATTCTCATGTCATAGATGCTCCTTGATTCCAGGTGATGTTATGAGGGTAGAGTAATTATCAAAATCCACAGGGGAGGATTCTAAAGGGCTGTTTCACAGAATGAATCAAGCAGAAGCAGGGGTTGCGTGCACTGCAGTACCTCATGTACAGCCTCCTCTTCAGCAAGAAGAAAAGTAAGCAACATTTTACTGACATCACCAAATATCATTACAAATCTCTCGAGACTATCAGCATTGCCTTAGAGCTTACACTGCAGATATACAGCTGTTAGGCTGTAGGCACAGAAGCGCCCCAGCAATTATTATTATATTACTATACAGTATTTATAAAGCAATGGAAGTAAACTGCCGTGTTTCAGGAGGAAGTAGACAAAAGGTACATTTCAGGGTACTGTTTAGGCACAAAAACATTTCTAGGTGTTCACTATAACATAGCAAATCAACATGTTTTGAGTCCAGATTCACTTTAGGTTGTCTTTAACCTCTTGATGCCGTCTGAACACATACTGTATATGTGGTCTCACGGAAGTGGGTCTTTATCCGGGAAGTTGTATATATGTGTACCTGTTTTTGTACTGGGAGTGTGCCACGCAGTACGCTCCCCACACAGAGACCGGTCTCTTTCCAGGAGCCCCGGATCTCATACTAACGATTGGGACCCAGGACCCCTGGTTCCTGGTCACCTGATTGCTGTGATAGCCTCTGATTGGCTATCACAGTGATCAGTCACTGTGCAGCCCACCCATGTGTTTTCTTTCTTTTCTGAATAGAGATACAAATACATTGCAGGAAAGAAAGATGTAAACAAACAAGTGTGTAAAAAAAATTGAAAAAAAAACCTAGATCAAGGTTTGATCTAGGTCAGTGTCAGGGTTAGTGTTAGAGTCAAGGACAAGGTATATTTTGGGTAGTATTTTTTTTAAAAGCTTTTTTTAAATTAGTATTAAACAACAAATAAAGGAGCGCTCCCAACCCTGTGGAAGTCAATAAAGTCACAAGCCCAGGAACAGATAAATTCAACATTCACTTTAATGTTGGGTTAAAAAGCATGACATGTAGGAGTGCCCAGACTGATACATCACTAAGCTCGGGGAGAGGAGAAACACATATTCCCAGAAGCTGGAGGATGACACATGCTCCTAGACCCAACAGTAGGTTGCTCATCCCAGAAGCCTCAGGACAGTGTGAGAAGTGTGTGGATGGCAGCTGTCGGGATCACTAAGATGGCGCGTCCGCTGGACATCCTGTGACACGGAAGTCATCATGACCGGCTTCTCTCTTTTGGTTTGACATGGTTTGAGTGCTCTCCTAGGCTTCTAGTTTGCCCTCATCAGCCCTTGTTTGGGCAGTCTCGCCAGGTGTATAACATTCCATCCAGGTCTGGGACACATGACTTCCAGCGGATGCACCATCTTAGTGATCCCGGCAGCCGCTTTCCACACATTCCTCCCACTGTCCTGAGGCTCCTGGGCTGAGCAACCTACTGTTCAGTTCTGGATTATGCGTCATCTTCCAGCTTCTGGGAATATGTGTTTCTCCACTCCACTATCTTGGTGATGTATCAATCTGGGCACTTCTATATGTCATGCTGTTTAACCCAACATTAAAGTGAATTCCGATTTTATCTGTTCCTGGGTTTGTGACTCTATTGGCTTCCACAGGATTGGGAGCTCTCCTTTATTTGTTTTGTGCTCATGTCTCATTGCTGGGCGGATGATATGTTGGAGCCGCCCATGCTGTGGTTATCTACATAAACCCTGGAACCTCATTGCACTTGGTATTTGCACCTTTTTTTAAATTTGTATTGGTGTCAGTCAGTGTCAATGATAGGGTTCAAATAAAACTGGTGCACTCAGAAACTGGTGCAACTGTGCATGGTAGCCAACCGGTTTTTAACTTCCGCTGCTTGTTCAATTAATCTGACACTAAAACCTGGAATCTGATTGGTTTATATGCTGAGCTGGACCAGAGTTTGCACTCTCCAGTAAATCTCCTCCATAGTGTTTTAGCTAGGATAAAAAAAAAAAAGCAAAATGTGCACTATTGTTTCTGGGCCATATTATGAGTACAATCAAATAACATACACATGTGGTATCACTGAGATTGTCAGGAGCAGGAGGATTTATTTGAGTATGTTCTTTGGTGGTAAGTTATGGTAATAGCAAGAAATATACAGATAAATGTAAAAAAAACTATTATTTTTTTAATATCTTTGGCTAGTTTGTCTTTGATTTTATTAAAAAAACGGGATAGCTGTTACAGTTTACCACGAAAGGAAAGCCCAATTTGTCCTGAAAAAAACAAGGTATAACCCACTTGTATACAGAAAGTAGCTCATAATTTATATACAATTTGAAAACTTTAAGTAGACAGAGGAAAACAGTTATAGCTTTTTCTGTTTAATACCCAGTTGATGTCTCAAAGAGTATTTCTTTTTATAGTCCTGTACTGCTGTATGTTGTGATTTTTTGTCTTGGAAATACTTTTAATGACCTTTATATACTCTTTTTATGAAATGTATTTCCTGCCTTCCTGCTCCAGTGTTTTATGCTGGAATTAATGGACACATCTCTCAGCATAATTTCTCTTTCCCTTCTTATCCCAAGCAGCAGACCTACGAAGCTTGAACTACCCCTCTGTGGAGATTAATCAACCCCAAACAATAGGACTACGAAGCAAGGGTACTCTTTACACACCTGGTCTAGCGTCCACCAGCACACAAGTGTCCCAAATTCAACTCCTACAGCCGGACAAGTTAACCACACCGTCAATAAAATTCAGAGTGCTCTTTTGTGCTTGATTTGTGTGCTTTGAGGCTTTTTGGACTCTCCTGGTAACCAGCTTATAGGTGTAGCACCAATGTATCTTGCTACCCCATTAGGACTATGGGTTTCCTTACATGTACACTGCAAAACAACAACAAAGAGAGGGTGCACCGACCTAGTGCATTGGCATTATACAATGTTATTGAATTAATAAAATCAGTATTATACTAACAAGCGCATGACACAAATGAGCATGTCTCAAAAATACAAATGAGAGCCCCTCCAGGTCCATAGCACTGAGCTGATGACATAGGAAGGCCATACAGTGTCCATGGCGGCTTACGTGTTTCAAGGGACAACCCAAACAAGAGAGTTGTCCCTCGAAGCACGTAAGCCATCATGGACACTGTATAGATTTCCCATGTCATCAGTTGAGTGCCGTGGACCTGGGGGCAATCTTATTTGTATTTTATGACATGCTCATTTGTGTCATGCGCTTGTGAGTATAATACTTGTTTTAATTATTCAATAACATTGTATAATGGTAATGCAATATGTCAATGCGTCCTCTCGTTGTTGTTTTGCAAGTTAACCGCATTCCCTGGTGAATATCAGTATAATTAAGTCTGCACCATCCAGCGCTATGTGCACACAGACATATCTCCTCTTCACTCAGTCTATCAAATCATTGAACAGGTTTATATTTCCTTTATATGTTCAATGTCCCAGACTCTTACCGGATTCACTGACCCATATCAAAAATGGGTCCAGTAAAGCTTTACTACCGAACCATGTCTTCTTTATTACTTGCCTTCATATATCCTCATGTGTGGCCCCAAAAAGAAAAAACTCATATAATATAACACGTTCTATTCATAAAATGTAATCTCTAATATTGTGCTCACATCTGCATGTGCCAATATGCCTCCAAAACCAACAGTGTCTTGTGATGTCCTCAATTCCCTTATGCCTATATTCTTACCAAAACACAAACTTTATATCACATGTCACTTCAATCTCTATTTTCATCCGATGAACTCCCATACAATCCTTCAAACCTTCTCTTATAAGTTCATCCCAAAAAAAAGAAAAATTAGTGTAATGTAAATAGTGTAATAAATAATACCTCGGTTTACGAATTTAATGCATTCTCCGGGATGTTTTGTATTGCGAAAAATTCATAAACCGAAACACAGTTTCCCATAGGAATGCATTGAAAACCAATTAATCCGTTTCGGAGGTCAGAAAAAAGTAAAAAAGTCTTTTATCTGTTCAAAACTCTTTATAAAGTGCACTTTAAAGGCATAAATAATGTATAGGGACATAATAAAAAATTAATTCGTAAATACATTGAAAACCAATGAATCCGTTCTGGAGGTCAGAAAAAAGTACAAAAAAAAGTCTTATCTGTTCAAAACTTTTTATAAAGTGCACTTTAAAGGGATAAATACTGTACAGAGACATGATTAAAAACAAATTCGTACATGCATTGAAAACCAATTAATCAGTTCCAGAGGTCAGAAGAAAGTCGTATCTGTTCAACACTTTTTATAAAGTGCACTTTAAAGGCACGGGGCCGGCGCTATAAACCTCCCAGGTGTAATGCATCCTGGGGAAACTTACTTTGTATTGTGAACAAAATTCGTAAACCGAGGCATTATTTTCAATGGATTTTCATTCGTAAACTGAAAATTACGTAAACCGAGGTACGCCTGTATGTATATACAAAGAAATTATTTTACCATAAAAATGTGCTCATATTCTATTGTGCTTCCATGTGCATGCAAAACAGGTCACCCCATCACATTGATGTGGACCTTCCCCATAAGCCAAGGCACTTCTTTATTGTCTGTACACATCTGAGCTCTGGTCCAGACAGAGCAAAACAGCGCCTACATTCCAGCAATGTACACACCTCCTGCATCCAACCTGTTTATGGGGGAATTATGGTTTTGGAGTGCCGGAGTAGGAAGTGAATGAGAAGAAGTGCAATATCAATCTCACCTAACCCTTTGTCATAGGGGCAGGTTTGGTAAGGTGTTTTGGTATATGGGGATGGTCCAATCTCTTATTTTTCTGTCTGAGTATTAGGCCATAATTTAGTCTAAACACATCCCATATCTGATGCCCATTACTCTGCCAAGGATCTGACCAATGGGGCTACACAAGTAGGCAATAATGAGTGACTCTAACTGTAGGAACTGATTGCTCTCTTTTACAGAGCATTTTCAGCTTGACACAAAAATGTGTAAAACAGTCTAAGATATTGTTTTTTTGTGTGCAGTTATAATGTTTTCAGTGACTAAAAACACTTGATTTGACAGCAGTCAGTATTTGGAAGAAGCATCTGCTCTGAACATTGAATGTTTACAAGCATTAGGTTTTAAAAAAGGACATCTTATGGGCTGTGAGCAGTGAAATATATTCCAACGCAAAATCTCTTACTACTGTTTTACCACCAGTGGGATTTGGATAGCACACTAAACCTATTTCTGGTATTCTGAAGAAATCTTCCTTGACATTATGTTATGTCTAGCATTTGATCTTTTCCTGTTTATCTTTGCTGTTTTTAAGTCTTGTGCAATGTAGTAGATAGATTTGCATGTAAGAAACAAACTTTATTTTTATGGGATGTTTTTCCTGAAACAACATTTTTGGTGCAGATTGGCACAAACAGATTTCAGTAGAATGTTAGTGTTATAGGACAATTGATAATTATTAGATTCAGGTTTAGGTTTGGCCTTAAAACTGAATTCCAGACCAACAGTTGAATACATACAGTAGAAGAAATGCATATATGGGAGCTGTTTAATCCAAGAAAGAATTTGCATGTCTGTCCATCCAGCCTGAGATTTTACTACAGAAGTATTACATTGATTAGCTGATTCCTTTGTCATTATACAATTTCCTCCTAACAGCATGTTTCTTGCACTTCAGCACAACTTATTGGCTTCTAGTTCTGCTTCTTTTTACCTTGATCTGTGCTCTACTAGACAGGAGCAAGAGGCAGGTACCAAGCCACATTCAGGAACTTGCACTTCTTGTATTAAAAAAAGACAATATTAATGAATACAAAACTTAAAGTAGTTCTAAAGGCTCAAGGTATTTTACCTTCATGTATTCTATGCATGAAGGTAAAAAAACCTTCTGTGTGTAGCAGCCCCCCAGCCCCTTAATGCTTACCTGACCCCCATCCCGATCCAGCTATGTCCGCGAAGGCCTCGGTTCTCTGGGGAATCTCACTCCTTATTGGCTGAGACAGCAATTGCCATTGGCTCCCGCTGCTGTCAATCACAGCCAATGAGGGGCGTGGCCAAGCAGTGGACCTGTGTGTGAATGGAAAAGTGGAGCCACAGCTCTGGAGCTTGTCTGCTTGGGTGCCCCATAGCAATCTGCTTGCTGTGGGGGCACTCAACAGCAGGGAGGGGCCAGGAACACCGGTGGGGGACCCGAGTAGAGGAGGACTGGGGCTCAGTGGTTCAAAACCACTGCACTGAGCAGGTAAGTATGACATGTTTGTTTTTTTTTGTTTTTTTTAACCTGCACTGGGCAGGTAAGTATGACATGTTTGTTTTTTTTAAAGAAGACTTTAGTATCACTTTAATTAATTTGTGTCTTTTATATCTACCTGGATTTCAGTCCCAATTTTGGGGAAATGATTGCTTCCTCCACCCTCCTCTTTAACAATTGGCAGTTTTTGGAATGGAGTAGGGGAGCAAACCTCTTTCCTCTGCAACCTTCCGGGACACATCACAGGTCCCAGAAGACTGCGGGACCACTCACAAAGCACAGCGCAGCTCACACATGCACAATGGGAACCGCAAGGCTTCACTGCTGGTTTCCCTTAGTTAAGATGCCAGCGCCTGGACCCAAAGCCGATTGAAGATTGAAGAATCGGCTTGGGTGAGAACAGTACTGGAACCCTGGACAGGTAAGTGTCCTTATATTAAAAGTTAACAGCTAAGGTATTTGTAGATGCTGACTTTTAATTTTTTGAGGGAAGACTTGAACTCCTATTTAAAGTTCAGCCCTCTTACTTCTTTCTTGTGGCCAGTTTAAAGCTGAACTCCATGTATATATAAAATAGATAATTTAATGAAGCTTTGTGTTCATTAACACATCAATAAAGCCCAACTCTAGGAAAATGGAAAAAACTCACCCTCGCAGCAGAGTCTGCCCATGTTTCGAGGGTTACAAAACCCCATGAGCCCCTGTACCTGGTATCCTGTGTTCCTGCATATCTGCCTATCTGATTTGTTGCTGACCCTGCTTTGATCCTGACCTCTGCTGACTTCTCCTGCCCTGATCCCTGGCCTGTCTGACTTCTTTTGGATACCCTCATTGGATCTGATCTGTTACTGACCCGGCGAGTGACCCGACTATTCTGTGCCTGCTGCCTTGTACCGCGCTGTCCCCACCGTTACCAACCTGGCCTGTCTGACTACGCTTCTGCTCAGCCATTCATCCATCCGTCCTGCATGGACCCATCCGCCTCTTCACGTCAGGCTCTCCTCCAGAATATACCTCTGGCGGATCCCTCTACCATGGGTGGGTGTACTCAGGGGCCGCGACCTGGTCTCTGTCTGCTCCAAGTCCATCCCCACCATCAGGGGCCCTGGTGAACAAGCAGACTGGGACTTAGGCTCCGCACTCTGGGGAATCCTATTCCAGGGGGTTGCTAGAGGTACCGCCAGATGGTGCATTACAGACCCATACGGCCTGCCTGACCATTCCACCTCTCCAGCCCTGACCACGCCTGTGTTCCCACACATTTCTGGTCATACCCGGATGCCTGACAC
The DNA here is from genome assembly GCF_062004578.1 of Staurois parvus. Classification (NCBI taxonomy): domain Eukaryota; kingdom Metazoa; phylum Chordata; class Amphibia; order Anura; family Ranidae; genus Staurois; species Staurois parvus. The sequence continues at coordinate 2,576,335 of NW_028318500.1, read as the reverse complement.
TCCCTCTCTCTCTCACCTTCCTATCCCCCACCTTCTCTCCCCTTCCTACATTTCTCTCCTACTTTTCCATCTCTCTATCCCTCCCCTCTTCTGTCTCTATCTCACTACCCCCTCCTACCCTCTTAGTTTCTAACAGGAGTTTCTGTCATATTTCAGTAAAAAATGCACTGTCACATTTTCCATGGTCTGTCAGGAAAAAAAAGGGTTGTGGGGGGTTGGCACCCCTGTCAGGAAAGAGGCTGAGTGGGAGCTGAACATTCGCACAAGGCAATTAACCTCTCAGTCATCGGGTATATTTACTGCACAATGTAACCAGCAGGCGTTGCCCACAGCCCCCAGAAAAAGAGGGAGGGTTTGTTTGGGGGGTCGTGGTTGAGTGTCTGCACCTATTTTCTGAGATAAAAAAATCCTTGGTTGTACACAAGTCCATCTGTTGATTGGCTTTTCCTGAATGCCGCTCACCATAGCCAGCAACACTAATCATTGTGTTCTGCCAGCAAGGAAGACTCCTGCCAGCAGAACACAATAGTGCTGTGTTTACGGGGGGAATCAAGCACCCATGGTGGAAGGAAAGAAATTTCAAAATCTCTGGCCTGCCTTAAACTGGGAGTTAGTGAATTATGTTTTTCTGTAATCATGCAGGTGTGTTCTACATGTAATGCAACCCCTTGTGAATCTTTTTCCACTCAATTCAGACCACAGTTTCATTTGAGCTTGAAATGCCTGCTTTAGGACTTCGTACACATGCAAAATGCAGTAGGGGGCAATATGATGGGTAGTTTTAGTGTTTTGCATTGTTTTTATATTTAACTTTATTTGAAATGTCACATAGCAATTTGAAAAAGTATTGCCTCTTTCCTGAATTTCCTCTGTTGTAACAAATGTTGACACTTAAAAGCATATTTAGAAAATATTCATCAGTAAAGGTTTTATAGCATGTTTGACAGCTGAACTTTCACCATTGCTTACTCAATTTGTCATACTTTTATTACAGCAAACGTACTCAGCAAATATGACAACCCAAACATGTCTGGCAGATGTATATAATAGATTATACTGCTTGAATACCTTTTACCTGTAGCCAGCTGGAGCGCTCCAGCGTTTCCTGTTAAATACTGCTAACAAGTGCACAAAACTGTTTAAAAAAACAGTCTTTTTATTGCATATCATAAAAAAATGTATATACAACAATAAAGTGAAGCAAGATCACATTGGTTATTTAAAAATTAGCAATTAATTATAACAATAACACTGCATAATGGCTGTATTTAAGAAGGGATACCTTTTTCAGTTAAAGTCTTATTGAACTTGCTGTTTATTTAGCTAAATACCTTCCATGTGCATGAAAACACAAGGGAGGGGGAACTAAAACTGGAGAGGGCAAAATCTGGTGCAGCTCTGCATAGAAACCAATCAGCTTCCAGGTTTTATTGCCAAAGCTTAATTGAACAAGTGGAAGTTAGAAGCTGATTGGCCACCAAGCACAGCCTCAGGGGCGGACTGACCATTTGGAAACTATTGCCCGAGGGCCCAGGGTCAGTAGGGGGCCCCATGAGATGCCCCTGGTACCTTTTTCATAGGCTTTTTTGAGTTTGGGCAAGGACACAGGGGCCCCATGATCCCCTATTGCCCGGGGGCCCCATGAGTTGTCAGTCCGCCCCTGCACAGCTTCATCAGATTCTGAGTGCTCCAGTTTTAGTAAATTCCCCCCAAGGTGTGCAAAATCTCAGCTTTATTTATGTAGAAAACAGCCACATACTGAATAGAAAAGCCTCTGTGGAAAAGGATCTCTGCTCCTTGTGTAGAAGATGTAAAGGTCCAACACACACCCTGCTAAGTCAGTGCTAGAGCTTTCACTTAGTAGGGAGCATGAGCTCGGCTAATTGCTATTGGTCTGATTCAGTCAGTGATGTGTTAGATGCAGAGAGACCACTGCTTCCACAAAGAGAAAAAGGGTCCTTTTCTGCAGCAAACTGCCAGGGCACAGGTTTTCTACTCGGGTTGTATCTGCTTTTGCAAGGAAGCTAAATGTTAGATATCACACACCTTTGTTTTGATGCTCCTGGAATGCATTTAGCTTGTTTGAACTGCAAGTTCAGTTGGACATTAATACCTTGCAATGAGCACATTTTTTTAATATTTTATGATAAGTTTCATCCAACATATAGTCTGTATTCAACCAATAACAGGCACAGAAGCCTTCCAGGCACTTGAAATTACAAGGAAAAATTGCCACTGTATTACGTTTTGAATGTATTAAATGACACAAAACTAACAGAGATGTGCAAATATGAAAAGTTCACTTTAACAGAAATATCCTCAAAATGCCCAACAAACTGATATGTTGGGTTTGAATCCTCTGTACAGAAGGTTTTTATACTGTGGTCTCCCCTCACCAAGATCCTAGCCCAGCACACCATGCATAAAGTCTACTTTCTCCATAGCAGGAGGACATTTTCCATGCTGATATACTTGTGCTTCAACTGGGGCCATAAAATAATTACCCCTTTACTTCTCAAACAGCAGCCCTGTGCTGACAGAAGTCCAGCTCTATCATATTATTTATGACACAGGAGGTAGTAAGGTTATTGCAAACTGCTTTGTTTATGCAGCTACGCACTTCATATGTGTGTGTGTATATATACAGTGTGTGTATACATACGCACATACATATATATATTCACACAGTATGTCAACTGTTATTCTCAGTTCAAATGTGAAATGTGCCTTGCCATCATAGAAATATGTGCTACGAAACCTCACAATCCCTCCTCTTTTAGGATAACTTAAAGTGGTTGTAAACATCTGACATAATATATGAACAAAGTATATCCCTCTATACAGGGGCGGACTGACCATTTGGAAACTCGGGCACCGCCCGAGGGCCCGGGGTCGGTAGGGGGTCCCATGAGATTCCCCTGGTACCTTTTTCATAGGCTTTTTTGAGTTTGGGAAAGGACACAGGTGCCCCATGATCCCCTATTGCCCGGGGGCCACATGAGTTGTCAGCCCGCCCCTGCCTCTATAGTTTGTGCTTGTCTCAATCCAATGCACTAGGTGCCATTTCTGTCTGCTGCCTTGTCCCTCTGTTATCAGCATGTGTCACTTCTGATAACTTTTCCTGACACCAAGAGAAAAATTGTGACAGGGGAGGGTACAGCCTCAGCTCTGTTCCTGTGAATGTAACTTCAGCTCCCCACCCCCCTTTTTTGAGAGATCATGTGTAAATTCTGCACTTTGAATGGATATAGGGGACAGACGGCTGTAAATAGACGGGTACAACTTATGTAGAAGGATTTGTTTCATCTCTGTGTATCATCTGGTCAGTCACTTCATTGGATATATGTGAGGGTTTACAATCACTTTTAGTTACTGGTCACACCGCTGCAATTTAAAATCGCGTGATTTGTGTGCAATTTCAGGTGCAATTTCTGAAGACTTTATTGCTGCTTGTGAAGATTTTCAACAATTTCTTGCAATTTGTAGTGCGATTTCCATTATATTTTATGTATTTGAAATCGTAACAAAACTGCAGAAAAAGTATTACAAGAACTACTTTAGAAATCACGCTGCAGCAAATCGCACATGTTAAGATGCTGACATTCACATTCATTAGATGCAATATCAGGTGCGATTTCAATTTGCAAATTGCACCTGAAATCGCACCTGTATGACTGGGCACTAACACCCCGGTCACATGCAATTTGCATGCCATGCACCTTGCAAATTGTATGCCAAGTCGCACCCTATTGTCCGCTATTGGAGCGGTCATATCGGTGCTGGTCCGACTTGGTCAGAGCCGCACCGATTTTTAATGTAGTACAAGCACTACTTTTGTTGCGATTTGCATAGGCAACTGAAATCGGCAGGTCACCTGATTTTGAAATTGTGCGACTTCACTGTAAGTCGCACGATTTCAGATTCGGTTTTGATGTGACCGGGGGCTAAAGGATATTTCAGCAGTTCATGGTAAAATAGATTTATTACTATCCAGAATCATAACTGAACTATGTTGTAAAACAAATACAAATCCAATCTCCTTTTTCATCAATATATTTAAAAATATCCCAAAACATTAGTCTTATGTGGTCTCTGGCTCTGTCAGTTCTGTACCAGCCTCATATTGTATTAAAAAAATATCCACTAATCCACCTATTTGGGGGAGACAGTCTGGTAGCTGGACCAAGGGGATTACATGTGCTTCCTACATATAATTCAGTTTCCCTTCTATCCTATTTTATTGGTTGATCTTTTCAGTTCACATTTTTGAGATATATTTCCCCCAAATATTTGGATGACGTAAGAAAACCATAGAAGACCCAGAATTTTTTTCTATGCTTTTTCAAACACACAATGATTTTTTTTGTTTGCACTGCCATAAGTCTCGTTTTAACCTTTAATATAGCTTGTCATGATCAAATTGGAGAGCAAATGAAGACCTTTACTAGTTTGTTGGTTGAGAGTAGTAACTTGTCTGCTCCCATTTTAATGCAGGTATGTTAGAAATAGGTTCCTAAGTCCCCTTTCAGGCCAGGTAGATCCGTCAGCGTGATCCACCTGCTCAGTGGGGGGTTTCTCTACTGATCCCCCCTGAGCAGGTGAATGACGGGTCTCTGTCCACACTGCTGCTGCAGAGCAGACACAGACACCGCCTACTGATTTCGAATGGGACAGTCGGATGGAAACGGACTGCCTGTCCGTTTCCACCCGATTATCATCTGATCTGCTAGATGGATGGGGAACGGATCCGTCTGCTTTTGGCTTACAGGATCAGATCGGATGCCGGCGGCCGTCAGCAGACTATTGTTTGCTGACACCCGCCAGTCCATAGAAGTCTATGGATAGACCGATCGGGTCCGCCTGAAAAACGGACAGGCAGACCCCATCAGTCCGCTCGTGTGAAAGGGGCATAATTTCCATGCCACTTTCTGAGGAATACGTGCTGAGCAAGAACCTGAGGGGAGCCCAAATCTGATGTGCCAAGAGGTTATTTAGAGGCAGAATTTTATGCTAATTTCCTAAAGAGATATAAAAGATACATTTTTTTAAATTAAAATAAGAAGTATTTTATGCTTACTTTCTCTGTGTAATGGTTTTGTACAGAGCAGCCCCAATCCTCCTCTTTTTTTGGTCCCTTGGCTCCTCCCCCATGCCGAGTGCCCCCATTACAAGCTGCTTCCTATGGGGGCACTCATGCAGGCAGACACACAGCCTGGCTCAGCCCCGCCCCCCGCTCTCTGTGCACAGGTTTTGACTGACAGCAGCAGGAACTAATGGCTCCTGCTGCTTTCAGCCAAGCCTATGAGAATGAGGAGAAGGGAGAAGAGCTGCTGCAAACTGGACCAAGACCAGGCTCTGGTGAGTATTTAGGGAAGGTTGTGGGGGAACTGCACTTGAAAGGTTTTTTTATCTTAAAGTAGTTGTAAACCTCAGACATGAAATTGTAACAAAGCACACATTTCTATAGTTTTTACTTGCCTCTCTCCAGAGTATTAGTGTCATTTCTATCTGCTGTCTAGTTCCCCTGTTATCAGCATGAGTCGCTTCTGCCAAGTTTTCCTGACACTGAGAGCTAAAAAGGTGGCAGGAACAGGGCACTGACTGTGATTGACAGCCGTAGCTTTGTTCCTGTGTACTGTGTGAAGGGGAGTTTATCCTTTCCCTCCAATCACCTCTCACAGCTTTTGTACAGTGTGTACCTGCAGCTCCTGCTCCCTGCTTTGTAAGTCTGTGAAAAAGCCTTTTTACAAGGATGTACAGGGCAAATGGCAGCAAATAAACAGATACAACTTATGTAGGTGGATTTGTTTCATTTATATCACTTGCGGCTAGTCACTTAATTGGATATAGGTAAGGGTTTATAACCACTTTAATTCATAGAATGCATTAAGGTAAAAAATAACTTTTGCCTTTACAACCACTTTAATGCACAGAATGCATTAAGGTATAAAAAACCTTTTACCTTTACAACCACTTTAATGCACAGAATGCATTAATGTAAAAAAACCCTTTACCTTTACAACCACTTTAATGCATAGAATGCATTAACTTAAAAAAAACTTTACCTTTACAACCACTTTAAAGAAATGTTAATTACAGGTGTTGAAAAATGTGGATTTTAGGCTGATAAAATTAATCTCTAAAATGTCATAAAAATTTGCTATGCAAAGGTTGTTTTCAATCTGTTTTAAATATGAAGCTTTCATTAAAATAATACTTGTGATCCTGCCAAAAAAGGTCATTATTCAGGCACTTCCTTTTATAGTGTGACAACTGCAACTGCATTGTCACCCCTGCAGTGCCACACCAACACACATTGTGCAAACTTGGTCTTCCCATGTCACTATCAGGAAACCGGTCCAGAGCAATCATATGATGATAAGGCGAGTACATGTACACATAAATTAGCTGAAGGAGATCAGCAGTGCTGAGTGGCAAAAAAGATATAAAAAGGCAAAAGAATTTTATGAAAACTAAAGCCATCCAGGCTACAAAACTAAAGCCATTCAGGCTACAATAAAGATCACTAAATCAGACACACTGCTTTAAATGCCATCCAGTTGAAGATTAGATCTTCTTAATGTTTCATGCAAACTGGTCCAGGTCAAATCTTAAACTTGGCAGGTCAGTTTGGTCATCTCTGCTAGCTAGTGTACTGGCAACACACATTTCTTCACACATTTTGGTTGGCATGTTTTCCACGCAGCTTCCGTCCTTTTCTTCCACTAAGTTGGGTTTGATTTGCAGAAGAATAATTATATAGATTGCACAGACATTAACTTGTAAGCACCATGTGAAGGTATCCAGCCATAGTTCAACATATTTAAGAAGTCATTTGTCAAATCTAGTTTTACAGTGGTACAAAATTGTAATTAGTAAGGGCAGAATTTGCTGTTTCCAGACAGTAACATGTATTAGCAATACTGAACCATAAACCTCGTCAGGTCAGTGGCCAGCACTGATAGAGATAATGGCTTTATACATACACTAATATTAAATTAAAAGTCTTTTTTTGGCACTGCGTTAAGTTGGTTTAACATCTTCATTGGTTCCAGGAATATACGCATTCCACTGCAATGAATGACTGAATGGTCAGTTCATGATTTTTCAGTTGCAAGCTTTGTTTGATTTGTCCATTGAAGGGAGCCGTAACGCTGTAAAAACATTTTGTAAGGGCAGTGACCCTTTATGTAGATCTAGATGCCATTTCTGTGACCTTGTGTACATCTGAACACCGTAGAAAAAAGTTGACTGTGTAATACCACAAACAACTGCAAGCTACTTCATTCATTGACATACTATGTCAGTTTTTCGTCTGCCATGCCAATATATAAAATGACATGACATAGCGTAGTAATGTCCCTTTAGTAAACTTTATAGAGTACCTGAAGTGTGAAAACCTTTCTGCTGTGTAAGACGATTGTTAGGTAACAATACATTAAAGAAAAGTCTGGTCTCCTCTTGTCAGTAAAATCTGGGCCATGAGGGCCCTCAGAGCCCTGCCAGAATAGGTGAACCTAGAGGAAAGTTAGTGTTCCATTGAAGTTACTCAAATGTTATTAGTATTGAGCTTCATCGTAAAGAATTGACTGAAGAAGACATTGAAGAAGGACAGCTGAAGAAATCCTGGCTGACCAAACGTGGATAACCCTCCATGACTCTCACCTGTACTGGGTCAAACTTCCAGTAGTATCTGCCGCGTAAAAAGTAGGCAAAACCTGGAACACCAAAAAGTCATCAATTTTTAGGAGAAACAATTTTATCCTGACTACTAATCATGTTGTAATGTAATTCAAACATTTTATACCTAAAAGCTTTTTAGCAATCTTACCATGTTCATCCTGGAAAGCACCATTTATTCCTGGAGGTACTCCTCTCCAATCACTCATACTGCGTGAATGCCAACTCTCCACATGCCGGGTGTCAGTATTTAAACGCCAGTACCCTGTTCCTCTGAATAGGTATGTTTTCTTGTTCTTGTCAGTGCCCCATAAAAAGGCAGCTTGAATGCTGCTTACAGATAATCCAAGATCTGATATCTGGAAGGGGCCTGTGACCTGAAGCTTTGTATCAAAAATCCAAAATCGTGGTCCTATAATAATGATTAAAAAAAAAACAAAAACACAAAGGTCATAGAAAATAAAATTTCCACAGATGTGGTATCTAAATTGGTGAGAATACTATGGTCACAAGGAATGCAAGGATAGCATACAGCATACAGTCCTCATGCACACTGGACATTTCTACAGATGTTATTGGCTTTTGACATTTTTTTCTATAGCCAGTAAACTCCTCAGCATGTTATCCTATGTGTCCATGCACACAGACTGTAATCAACGTTTTCTGGCAGGGACATTTTTATGGCTGGAAAAAAACCCAGGACTAGTGGGTTTCTAGAGTTTTTTAGCTGTGTAAATGCTCTAACAGGTCAAAACACGATAAACCAGCGTTTTCCTTTTTTTGGCTAAAGAAAAATTTTTTTTTAATAAAAAAAAACTCTAAAAAACACTAAAAAACTCAAAAGCGAAAAAAAACGCTAATACAAAAACGCTAAATAACTCACGTTTTTAACGTGACTTTACACAGCTAACGTTACCAGCGTTATTAAAACGCCCAGTGTGCATGGAGCCTTAGATCGCAAAACCATCTGCACCACTAAAGGGAATACGGGGACCTTCACACATTTGGAGGTTTTCTGATGATCCCTGCTAGAAGTGACAGTGATCTGAATATTCCTCCTATACATTAAAATATGCAGATATGTATAATTAATAGTAAGTAAACCATAAATACAGAAAAGAGCAGCAGCCCACCTATTGCCAACACACTGCTAAACACATTATGGAAAAATGCCAATGTGCAAATAAACAAAATGAAAATACATACAATGTATCACAAAGTGCAAATAATCCATAGAGTGCAAATAATCAATAAATATGTGCAAATGCAACAAAGTGCATAAAGGGCTGGACAGTGTCATAAACAAGTGCTAAAATAGTGCATAAAGTGACTCACTCACCAGCAAATGAAGATCATTTATTAATAGATATGTGCAATTCGTTTTGTTCTGAATCTAAATTCAGAGGAATTTTCGGTTATTCAAAGATTTGGATGTATCCGAATTTCCGATTAACAATAGCAACGCATTTAGTAGAAATTTGCTTTGTTTAGTTTATTTATTTTCTAACAAATTCCAAATTTTCAGAACGATTCGAATTTGAATTGGTCATAAATTTATCGACTTATACGAATTTTGTGTGAAGAATAGCTGGTTGTTAAGGAGAGGGTCAGGAAGGTGGCCGCCACGTCCTTAGCAACTGATGAGTCATCCATCAGGTCTGGTATGCATATTAAGGGGAATCTCACGCCCAAATAAAAAAAAAATGGCACGGAATCTCCCCACAAAATCTCAAAATGCAGCCCAACAGGCCAGGAAAGGGGGGGGGGGGGATAAGCAACCCCCCCTGAACCATACCAGGCCACATGCCCTCAACATGATCAACATGGGGGAGGGTGCATTAGAGCAGGGGGGGCTTCCCCCCCAAAGCACCTTGACCCCATGTTGGTGGGCACAAGGGTCTCTTCCCCACAACCCTGGGCTGTGGGGGTCTATGGGCAAGGGGCTTATCGAAATCTGGAAGCCCCCTTTAAAAAGTCATATGAACAAAAACCACAAAAAATAAATGTCCCCCGAAGTGGATCCAACATCAATCATGAACGCTGGCCACCAACCCTGAAAAATAAGAGCTCTGCACTCGATGAAGGCTCCTGCCATGTGCCAGCTCTTAACCGCCTCCCGCCCACCATATAGTTCAATGACGGGCGCAAGGCGGTTCTCTCGTTCTGGGAGGACATCATATGACGTCCTCCCATTCTAACCGCGCATGTGCAGCTCCAGGAGCACGCAGCGCGGTGATCGGCAGTGCGCCGTGTCCCTCGGACACAGCGGATCACCGATCAACAGAAAGAACCGAAGATGTCGGATTGGTCATGTGATCAGCTGTGTCCAATCACAGCTGATCGCATGTAAATAGGGAAATGCCAGTTATCGGCATTTCTCTCCTCATGAGCTGTCACTCTGACAGCTCGAGAGGAGAGCTGGAAATCGGCATTCCTCAGAGGGGACATGTACACTGATCATCAGGACACTGATGATCAGTGTGCCCTGAGGATCAGTGTAGCCCCAGCAGTGCCACCTGTCAGTGTCCATCAGTGCCAGCTGTCAGTGCTCATCCATGCAATGACACATTTCAGTGCCTACCAGTGCACATCAATGCCACATATCAGTGCCCATCTGAGCTGCCTTTCAGTGTCACCCATCAATGCCAGTCAGGGCCACCTATCAGTGCTGCCACTCAGTGCCAATCAGTGCCAATCAGTGCCAGTCAGTGCCGCCTATCAGTGTGCATCAGTGCCGCCTATCAGTGCCAGTCAGAGCCGCTTATCAGTGCCACCTATCAGTGCCATATATGAGTGCTGCCTTTCAGTGCCCATCAGTGATGCCTGTCAATGCCCATCAGTGCCACCTACCAGTGCCTCCTCATCAGTGCCACCTATTAGTGTCCATCAGTGCAGCCTATCAGTGCCCATCACTGCAGCCTCATTAGCGCACATCAGTGAAGGAGAAAAATCACTTATTTACAAAATTATAACAAAAACTAAGAAAAAACATTTTTTTTCAAAATTGTCAGTGGTTTTTGGTTTGTTTAAGAAAAAATAAAAAACCCAGAGGTGATTAAATACCACCAAAATAAAGCTCTGTCACAAAAAAATGATAAAAATTTCATATGGGTACAGTGTTGCATGACCGCGCAATTGTCATTCAAAGTGCAGCAGTGCTGAAAGATGGAAATTGGCCTGGGCAGGAGGGGGGTATTAGTGCCCTGTAGGCTAGTGGTTAAATAACCAAGGGGGTGACTCCTCCCCCTTGTGACATCATCCTCTCAGCATGCCCCTGGTCAAGTCGGCAGCTGGCATTCATCATGATTGACGATGGATCTACTTCGGTGCACACTTATGTTTTGTTTTTTAATAAAGAGCTTGTCAAAAGCTGTTGTGTTTTTAGTTGCTTTTTTACACTTTTTGGGTGAACCAATAGGGGTACTATGTAACCCATACTCACTCACACGGGGGGGGATTTTGGGGGTCCCCTTGTTAAACTGTGCTTCCAGATTCTGATAAGCCCCCCTGCTCGCAGACCCCCACAACCACAGCCCAGAAGCCCTTGTCCCCATCAACATGGGAAACTAAACAATTTTATGGTGTAGTTCATAGAGGCCCCAACTAGGAATGATGCTCTTCTGGACCTGGTAATCTCAAACCATGTAGAGCTTATTACGAATGTCTACATAAAATAACATCTGGGTAGCAGTGACCATAACATGATTTAATTTATTGTTAGTTGTAAACATCAAGCACATACGGGAAAAATAAAAACGCTCAACTTTAAGAGAGCTAATTTTCCAAGGCTAAGAGCTGCTCTCCAAGACTTAGACTGGGAGGGAATATTGGCATTGATGATGCAATACATTTTTGATCTTTACCTGTTCCTGCAGTAGCATTACTCCAGTCAATTTCCAGGTAGTTAAAATCCCCCATTATTATCACTGTCCCAGCCCTTGCAGCCCTTTTGATCTGTGCAAGGATCTGAGTCTCCACCTCCTATAACCAACTCCAATGTTTACCTTTGTAGTACGCACCCCCATGTGCAGTTCCAGTTCCACCCATAATGCTCCAGCCCCATCACACTCTCCATCAACTAGGTCCTCTTTCACACTCGCTCTGAGATCACTTCACCACCTTACCTTTTTACCCTGTCTCTCTGAAAGAGAACATAGCCAGGGATATTAATGGCCCAGTCATGTGAAGAATGAAGCCAAGATTCAGCAATACCAATTTGATTGGCAGACTTCTGGCATTGGTGAACCACAAGTGCAGTTCATGCACTTTGTTGTATTTGCACATACGTATTGATTATTTGCACTTTGTGATATATTGTGGGCAGCACAGCGGCTAAATGGTTAGCATCAGTGGAGGACTGAAACCTCATGGGGCCCCCGGGCAATAGGGGATCATGGGGCCCCTGTGTCCTTGCCCAAACTCAAAAAAGCCTATGAAAAAGGTACCAGGGGCATTTCATGGGGCCCCCTACTGACCCCGGGCCCTCGGGCAGTGCCCGAGTTTTCAAATGGTCAGTCCGCCCCTGGTTAGCACTTCCACCTGGCAGCATGAGGGTCATTGGTTTGAATCCCAACCATGGCACCACCTGCCTTGAGTTTTCATGTTCTCCCTGTGCCTGTGTGGGTTTCCTCCCACGTCCCAAAGACATGCTGGTAGGTAAATTGGCCCTAGTATATGTATGTATGAATGTGAGTTAGGGACCTTAGACTGTAAGCTCTTTGAGGGTTAGGCACTGATGTGAATGTACAATATATAAATGTAAAGCGCTGCGTAAATTGACGGCACTTTAGAGGAACCTATAATAAATAAATATTGTACGTTTAGCAGTCTGTCAGTAATAGGTGGCACGCTGCTCATTTTTGTATTTAGGATTACAGGGTAACAATTAGAGTCAAATTTCTTTTGGGTTTCCCATTTGGCGTGGGTGTTAATATTGTACTTAAACATATAAGTAATATTAACCAACATGGATTCCCTCGTAACATGATACCTGCAGTAACATAATACATGACAGGCCCCATTGGAGTAATGATACTAAACAGACTGTCCTTACTGTAAATTACTAATTCTCTGTACCTTCTACATAGGACCTAGTAGTTTTCTATGTAGTATCTTTTAGGCCTCATGGACACTTTGGAATTTTCCAGCTGCTGTTTTTGGTTTCTGGCATTTTTTTCTACAGTCAGTAAACCCCCCAGCATGTTATCCTATGGATCCATGCAAACATAGGCTTTAGGCTAGGTTTACATCTTCACGTTCCTGCTGGACATGTTTTGCGTGGGCACGACAGCCCATTCATTTGTATGGACTCCCGTGCCCCGGGACATGCAGGGAAGAAGTCCCTGCACTTCTTTTGAAAACGCAGCCCGCACGGGAACCTCGGTTCCCAGTACAGTTGCGATTTCCAGTGCGGACGGCGTGCCATTAGAATTAATGGCACCCGCCCGCGGGTCCGCATTCCTCTGTGCTGGTGCTGCGGCTGCACATATATTTGGGCGAATCCGCAGCACCCACACAAATGTGAACCTAGCCTAAATCACAGTTTTTTTTAGCAGGGGGGGGTTTTCTGGCTTGAAAAAAAAGAGTTTTTTAGCTGTAAAAATGCTCTAATGTTGGTAAACATGGTAAAACGTGGCAAACCGGCATTTATGAGCGTTTTTTGAGCCCATTTTTTGTGTGTGTGTGTAGAAAATGCTAAAAAAAAGCTACCGCAGCTAAACGCTAATGTGAAAAAGCGCGTTTTTAACGCGAGTTTATACAACCAACGCTTCTGACGTTTTTAAAATGCATGAGGCCTTATTATTTTAAACAGGCTGCAGTTCATGTGAAGGTTTCTAATGCACATATTATAAACAGTACACACAATCCAGTTTCAAACTATTTTCAAAGTGTATTTCCCTTTTGCGCCTTGTACACCCTGCGTCTGCATTCTGCTTGTGCCCTGATCTTTATTTTCACCTGGTGAAATATTGTGCCCTAGGGTTTGTTGTGTCATTGGGCAGTGAAGTAGGGAGAGTTCGATATGTCAGGAGCTGGCAGAAGCTAGAAAATCTGCTGTGCCTTAGGGTTTATATGACACGCTGAGGCTTCTGTGTGCAGCCACAACCATGGGCTAAGAATGTGCACAGATCCCAAGACCCGTCCTAACTTGTATCATCCCACCAATATCCAATTTGCTGAACGCAGGAACAAAAGGCAGAATACATCTCTATTTATGGCTGTGTAATATTAGCCTCCTCATTCTCATAAACATAACATGCCTCGAACTGTACACATTCGGATTGTAATATTTTCAGTTAAATGATATATTGTTCTACAGCCAATTGTGCTTTCTTCAATGAAAGTTATGTAATTATGTGAGTGCTGAAGTAACGGACCTCTGGCTGCTTATTATCTCTTTGGTTAGCTGGAAATCCATGGAGCTTGAAGCTGACTGCACCAACGCCAACATCTTTGCCTTGGTAGTGTTAACAAGTAGCCCAACATTTAATATTCCTGATATGTTCCTACTGTACCATTTACTTGCATGAAAAAGTATCCTGTTCTCTGTGTATTTCTTTCTTTGTGTGAAATACCTGGTGATCCTGCCAGTCCTTTGGCTTTCCTATAACAGCTGACCACACTAGGCATAAGGGTACAGCGTGGTCAGGTCTCAAGCTATGCTGGGAACTCAGCCTGCTCTCTCCCAATGTTCAGACTTGCCCTGACACCCTTCTTCCCCCTGCACAGCCTTTCACTGGAAGATCAGTGGTCTGCTGTTTCTCCTCCCACAGCACAGCTCTAATGCAGCTGAGAACAGAGAGTATGTGATCACCTATAAAAAAAAATGTAAAAAAGGTGGTTATAATGCTTTTTAATATCTATACACAAATGATTTGCCTTTTATTTATATTTTAAACTGAATGGTTTGTTTTACAAGGTGAGGGTTTAAAATCACTTTAAATGGACTGCTGCAAAAGACACATGCTACAAGTGCTTCTCTGAAGTAGCTCCTTAGTGCACTGGAACAGGGTTTTGGAGCCTTCAGCTGTTCTTCGTGAAGCAAGACCCAGAGCCAAACAGGACATTATTTACCTAATTACCTGACAATATGGTTATTTTGAGAAAATCAGTACATTATTTCTGTACTTGTAGTAGTTTTTCATTGATCCCTGTTATAAATTGAGGGTTACCTGAATAACCCTAACATAATAATAATGTTCAGAGGTTCCACATGGTCATTGGAATTATTTTGTTATTATTACCAAGATGATATAATTGGTATAATTTCCATATGAGGAACAATCAGTCGATTATCAGTATAGTGTTTTCAACAGTCAATTCCAACTTTTCGAATGACAAAACTGAGGGTGCAGGCTAGAAAATGTTTATCTTATTTGAACACAACTTCCAATTTTCATGTATTGTGTACAGTAATCATATGGATATAGTCAAATAGAAAAAAAACACATTGGTCAGAAGCAAAGAATGCTTCCTTCCTATTCTTCTACACTAGCATGCAGCTTTGTTTGCCTACATTTGCCTTTGTTGAGAATTTTCATACAAGTTAATACTATTGTTGGTTACATCATGATACACAGACTTTCAAGGAAAATCAGATGATCATTCATCTGATTTTCTCAAAGTGTGTACTAGACTTTACAGTCCCAGTGTATTCTGCTTACCATAAAAGAACCAGATGTTCCCAGCTGAGTCTTCCAAAGCAGAATCCACTGAGTCCGGGATTCCTTTCCAGTGTCGGGAAGCCAATGCTGGATATCCACTTTGTAGTTTACCGCCTCTCAGGCGCCATACATAGCCAGATTTGAAGAAAAACAGCTCCCCTCGGATTGTGGATACAGCATCAAAATCTGTGGAACAGGCATCAGGCTGCAAGCAACATAATTCAACATTGCTGTCAGTAATACACAGAAATGAAGCTGTTATTTACTACAATCACATCTAAAAAAAAAAAATCATGTTTGTGATTCCAGAATGACTTATTTTATATTTATTATTAAAAAAAATATATATATATATTTGTATTATTTATTATTATTTTAAAAATGTTTTTTCTTTTTGTGTTGCATTGATGCAGTCTGCTAGTCTGATAAATACACAAATGATTGTATAAATTTTGTGGGACTGTAAGCACCTATTCCTTGTTTTTGGGTTCCCCTACAGCCTTTGTTATACCATGATAATTATATACATTATTTCACAAATCGCCAATGATTATCTCATTGCATTTTCTGATTATAAGTGTTAAAAGGCAAATCTGTGAGCTTGCACCTTTATCAAAAAGATATTTTGATTGTTAATATGTATGCTTTATACCTCACAGTTTTTCTAGTATTGCTAATCCAAAGAGAACAGTGTGGTAAATGCATAGATGTAGATAGTAAGAATCTTCTAACCTCTGAATAAGGGATCTCATTGCTCTCAGGTTCTGGCTGATTGTCTTCTGGCTTTGGAGTTGGAGCTGTGGTTGGGGGATGTGGTGCTCCATACAAGTACTGAATGCCTTGCTTATCGTCTGCACTAAGACTGAGTGGGTAACGGAAAGAGTAAAATGGAGACATCAGTGACTTGGAGACTGAGGAATGTTGCAAGCCCAGCACATGTCCAAACTCATGAGCAGCTACTTGCAGAAGATCTGTGCCTGCAATACATATGGAGAGAGACATTTGCTAGTTCAAGTACAAGATTTCAGTATGCAGCAAGAATTATGGCCGCCATTCTTGTCTAATTTAGAGCTATAACCCACCTATACTGTTTCCAATGGTCCAAGCTTCATCATAGTCAAAATGTACATCCCCCTCTCTGTGTGTCTTTGGAAAGAAAGCATGTGCAAGGATGCCCCCGGGACCATCGAAAGGCAGGTTGTCTCCATGCCAGTACCTGTAAAGTATTGTATGGCAGATTATGTCAATATTACTGTTATGATCCTCCTGGTGCCGCTGCTGGCTCAGAGTATATCTCTGCTCTGATCTCAGGATCTGTTTCCACTTGTCTCTGGATGTACGTTCTCTTGTATTTACACTAGTATCAGTAGCACTTAGTAATAATTAGTAACCCATAATTGACAAGTACAACAAGCACAGGAACCAAAACACCGTATTTTATCATTATTATTTGTCCTTCAAAACTGCCACTAGTGAGTCAAAGGCTGGCCATACATTATACAATTTTATTATTCAATTTCCTTTAGATTTACATTTAACTATGTAGTACAAGGGCCTGCTTGATTGGATACAAATTGAAAGTGTTTAGGTTTGACCTCATCTGAGATGGTTTTGGTAAATCTAAAGGAAAATTGTATAATGTATGGCCAGCTTAATAGTGTGATGGGACATTTCATTTGAGCTCCTTTGGGGGAAAGGGTGTGATGTGCATGGATCCATGTCCTCCGCAGAGCACTGCACACTATGTCAGCACTAAATATACAAACTAGAAATTAATAAAGTCTAAAGCCTAAATTTATTTTGACTCAAAATGTAACACAACACAGACACAAAATGTAACACAGACACCAAATCAAATGTGAAGTCCCTTATGCAGACTATAAACGTATAGAAATTAGCGAGCACTTAAAACAGCTGCTAATGCACTAAAAGGCCACCAAATAATCTCCAAAACACATATAAAATATTGACATGCAGCACTTGTAAAACCAATAAATTATACCAATGAATTATGGGAAATACCAAGTGATCACATATAAATTGTGCTAAGATAAAATTCTAAATAAATATGAGGATTGGGCATCTAAAGGTGAGACTACACTAAACTAAACCAATCAACATTTACTATTTTTAATCTTTGTGCTGCTAGCATTAGAAAATAGATAGGAATATATAACATATTTCCTTGGTTTAAATTTTTTTACATTTATTCAGTTGCTTTTTGGTTTCTGGCCTAGGTTGAAATGATGTCATACATCCCAGGTTTCCTCATGGGCATTTTGTTTTCTTTCATCAAGAGGAGAGGAGGGGCTTTCTCAGCTAAGCTCACCCTCCTGTCTGCATGCCTGGGCTAAGGATGGATGGATTCCAGGAAGTAAATGCTACGTAAATCATCTGCCCTTGCTCAAGACAGCTAAGGCCAGAAATGCTAGGGGGTGTTTTTCAATGTGGTTTCTCAACACAAAATAAAGCATTGAGACATGGATGGATAGATGAGTTTGCTATGTATATTAAAAATGAATAATTATTTTCGGTTTGTAGTGCTCAGATAAACTTTAGATCTGCTTTAACAAAGAGCCATAGAAATATATCAGGAGGAATGAAGGAATGAATGAGACAGAAATAAACAGAATGACAGAAATAAATGCCCAACTCCAGCGAAATCCTTTTTCTAAGCTTTGGGTAGATCTGAGTTATCAAGTTATATTGCTGTCAGCAGGGGCGTACTGACCATTTGGAAACTCGGGCACTGCCCAAGGGCCCGGGGTCAGTAGGGGGCCCCATGAGATGCCCCTGGTACCTTTTTCATAGGCTTTTTTGAGTTTGGGCAAGGACACAGGGGCCCCATTATCCCCTATTGCCCGGGGGCCCCATGAGTTGTCAGTCCGCCCCTGGCTGTCAGTGACCCTCATAGGGAGAGTACACACAAATTCCCATGCCTGTGAATTACTGGAACAGGAAGGCAAAGACAGTAATAACAACCTAAAAAAACTTCAATAACTTGCAATCTGTTTCCTCACTGAAGAAATATCCCATCGCTTTCCGTCCCATTATGAAAAGAGAGGAAATCATCCTGCGAAGACTCTGAAAAGTATATCACCTGCCCTATGATATTGTGATGTACAGTAAGGTGGCTGGATCACAGGAGTATATGCATTATTTTACAAATCTTTTGACAAATAACACATCTTCTAGGTATGTGTGACAAATATGTATTTTTGTGTTTTTTTGTAAATACCAAACATTTCATGCTTACCCACTTTGTGTATTGGAGTGGCCCGAACCTCCTCTGCTGGGGTCCCCCGCTGGCGCTCTTGGCTCCTCCTCTTCACTGTGTGCCTCCATCGCAAGCAGCAGAGCACATGCAGGCTTGATCCTGAGCCAGGCCGTTTGCGTCTAAAGACACACACAGCACGGCTCAGCCCACTTCCCACTCCCTCCTCCCATGATTTGACTGACAGCAGCAGGAGCCAATGACTACTGCTGCTCTCAGCCAAGCTTGTGAGAGCACAGAGATGGGGGAAAAGAACTGAATCTGGTCACAGTGCTGGATCGATGCAGGACTCAGGTATGTGTTAGGGAGGGGGGCTGGGGGGCACTGCTATTGTAAGGTTTGGTTTTTACCTTAATGCAGAGAATACATTAAGGTAAAAAAACTCTTAGCCCTTACAACCACTTAGAGTGGAGTTGCCACTTCCCCTCTGTTGGATTACAAATGTGGAAGTGCTAATGTGATGAAACACTGCATGAATGAGCTCTCTATGAGGCACTGGTGAGCAGCAATTTGTCCGCAGCACAGGTATATCCGCCGTTTTCATGTATTTTACTTGTGGTTTTAGCCACAGGCTACTATAAGGGTTGCGCATTTTTCATGCATGTTCTAAAAGCGCACAAAAGTCCTGCATGCTGCATCTGCAACCTAATAGAATGCTAAGGGACCACGGCTAAAACCACAGGCAAAAAGCATGAATACTGCAGATACATCCAGGATGTGGCCAGACCGCAGTGCAACAGTGTGAATCCGGTCTTAATTGTTCTACATGCTTGTGTCTATGTCTAATTACTGTTTAGCTCTCACCTGCAGAACACTAGATTGATAAACCCAGAGATTGTGGGATATGTCGTTTCTTCACCGGAAATGTCAGCTCTCACACTACAGACAGAAGTGTTACTTTGTGCAGTGCCAACAATACACATCAATGGACATCGTATGCAGGTGAAAAACACAAGGTGCAGGTAGGAAGGCTTATATAGTCTTTAATACTTTCCCAAATATCACCCAATTATTGATCATTCAATATTTGTGGTTCTTTTAGTAATCCTAATAATCTATAAATCTACATTAGTTAATCATCTAGTATACATATTCTTACATGATATACATTCATATGCATATACACCCATGTATGTGATGGTAGATAATATTTGGACTCACCGTGTAAAATCAATAACAATGTCAGCCCGTCCTTCATACACCTCAGTGAATGTCAGGGGAGTCACCTCACTCCACACTCTCAGTGCTTCCGCCAGAGTCCTTCGCACCTTCACTTTACTGAGCTGCCATGGGAAGCGGATAATCCTGAAACATTGGAAGCAGTGTTATCATGCATGGGTGATGACCAATCTATGTACTGTCAGAGAGATTTCTCTTCACTTTCTGTCCCAGGGAGACAGCAGTAATTAAAAAAAGATCATTCCAAAAGTGAGGGATTTTCCCTCTTAGACAATTGTCACCAGTACCAATACTTGCATTTCCCCAGCAGGGCCAGGGACAGCAAAAGGTTCTAAATATTTCACATTGGGGTTGATTTACTAAAGATGGCGAGTGCAAGATCCTGTGTATCTCTGCACAGAAACCAATCAGCTTCCAGGTATTATTGTCAAAGCTTAATTGAACAAGCTAAACTTAGAAGCTGATTGGCTACCATACACAGCTGTACCAGATATTCCACTCTCCAGTTTTAGTAGAAAAAAAAAAAAATTATATATATATATATATATATATATATATATATATATATAGCCTATATATATTGTGTGTGTGTATATATATATATATATATATACATATATATATATATTGGCTTTGTATACAATTTATATTATATGTTGGTTGTTTGACCAATCTTTATCTAAAGATGTTGTTGTTCAGCAGGGTTACTTGGTCAACTTGAACTAAACTGGACAGTTATTTTTGAGTACATGAGGCCTTGCTAACCATCGAAAATAACTGAGACATTGTTCATTTCTGCCATGTTAACTGGATATAAACCATTCAGGTAAGGTACAAAATAAATAGCTTTACCTGTAGGTTAGGTTGGTCTTTTCCCAGCGTCCACCAGAGAGCACAAAGCGTTTTTGTCTGTTACGTCCAGAGGAATCTGGGGGGGCAGGAATATCAGGAACTCCACAGCGAGGGGGATTCCATGAATTGTGAGGTCGGAGAAATCCCTTTGTATGAGTGTTTTGTGTCCATGGCCATGGTTTTACTGAGAAGCGCTTCTGGTCCTAAATATAAAATAGATTAAGTTATTCCTTCAGAGATGTGTAAAGATCCATCTTTGTTTCCCTTAATTAGGACCGACATGCATGGGCAGCCTCCCATACATATCAAAGTTGAGTGAATCAGTATTCTGAAATGTTAAATAAATGTATGTGTTCATTTTGTCAAAGGAAACCTGTACTGAAAGAATTTTAAGACTTCTTCTGAAAATGCTAGTGACCTGGCTGTCTCTGACTTCAGTATTTTCTCAGACACTGACCTAGAATAAATATAGAAATCAGAGTGAAGTCAGAGTTTGCATACTTGTCTTAGGTCAATGACTGAGAAGTTACGTAAAATATATGTAAACAATGAACTTCTCTTATTTGCTTACTTTTGGTCCATTAAATATACCATTAAAAGCATTTTGTTATATCTGTTAGAAGATTGAGAAAAAAAATACCTGTTGATCTGTCATAAATCCTGAGAGCTCCTAAGGTCTTGAACTGTTAACTCAGTGCCTCTGCTGAACAGAGACCTCAAGCAATATTATTAGCCCTACCCAGGTCAACTCTGTGGCCTACAGAACACCTCCTACCTATTTTATGGAGGGAAGGATTAGTAATTCAAATCAAGACAAGCTGTCTAGGGTGACAACACTTCTCCTCCATTATTGCAGTCCTACACACCTGAGGAGTGGTAAACTGCAATATACATGATGTTTTTTGTTCTTAGGTTTAGATACACTTCAAGGAAACCTGTGCTGAGAAAAATATGTGCTGAGAAGATGCTAATGAAATGCGAACTATGCTCCTTTAGCTTCTATCGAAAGCAGGTGAGACATTAGGGGTCCAATAGACCCTTAGGGGTTTATTTACTAAAGCTGGAGAGTCCATAATCAGACTCCCTTCTGCATAGAAACCAATCAGCTTCTAACCTCAGCTTGTTCAATGAAGCTTTGGCAATGAAACCTGGAAGCTGATTGGTTTCTATGCAGAAGGGAGTCTGATTTTGGATTCTACAGCTTTAGTAAATAAACCCCTTAATGTCTCATTAAAGAGAGCCTGTCATAGCAAAATTATATCACATAGGGGACTTTTGCTCCCCTTTCTCAAAAAATAAGCTTAATGGAAAAAAAGTTTTAAAAAATCAAAGTTACACCCAAGCACCCAAAAAATCCCAAAACTATAAACAGTTGAACGCGCCTCTGGAAGATTTTATCCCCCTTAAACTTATAAGTGGGAGTCAGATTTTTCTCCTTTTCGAAACAGCAAATGATTAGGATCATCTCACTTGCTTATAAACTTTCCATTGACAACTGTTTTCAGGGCTACAAGTTCTTATTTAGATGGTATAGGGGTATAGGGTCCCGGTGTTACTTAAAAAATTCTACTCTCAAGTCTTTAAGCTTTGCTGGCGCTGTAAGAGAGGATAAATTAAGAGATACCTGGTCGCCATGGATGGCTTATACTTACACATTTTAGTATACTGCTGTTTTCTTTGATTAGAACAGTAGAGCCCAAGGCATGATAGTGTGCAATGATCCTCAGTTCCCCTCACCCAGGGGGGATGGGAGTAGATGGAGCGGAGTCTTCCCATCCCTCCTATCCCTCTTCCCCCTTTGATTCTAATGTCACATCCCAACTCCTGGTTTTTTTTTCTTTTACCCCTTTTTGTCCTCCCTGTTTATATTTTTTAACCTCCTCCTGAAGGGGGCAGGAAGAGTCCCCTTGTTTTTGTTGAGGTATGTAAGTTCAACTTGGGATCAGGTCATATTTAAAGTCCTAGAGCAGGACAGATGGTTAAACGGTATGACAATACCCGTCCATTACGGTTCATTGAAAAAAAAAATTGAGTACCCCCCGTGTATATGTGCATATGAGTGCAAACACACATGTCAAGGGGCCCTAGGAACAAAAATATTGATTACGCTACATGTGTTACATATTGCTATGTATGCCAGAGTGAGAGCAATAATTTTAGGACAATAATTCATGGTTAACAGATGACCTGTAGAGGTTTTTAAAGTCTCGCCTATGGAGAATTTAGAATACCAAAATTTTTGTTGTTTCTTGGGCATGCACAATTTTAAAGCTTGCAATGTTGGGTACCCATTTACTCTGTGCAACCTAATCTTTTATATTTAGTTAAAATTGGGTAATATTTTGCATTGGTGTGCTCTAAAATTAACTAGTGTACTTTTTGCTTTTAGAAAATATATAACGTTTTGGGGTTTTAACTAACCTTCAGGCCTAAAATTATTTTTAAACCTGTGCAATAAACGCAAAAATGATTTTGGCAGAGAAATGGTTAGATAAGACTGTCTAGTGTTAGGATGGTCACACTCATTATGGTCAGATTGTACAATTTATATGTATTTTATTTTTAGATTTTCTAACATCTAGTGCAAGGGCTTACATACACAGTCAATTCAATTATATCTAGTCAGTTAAACCCTTGCAGTGGTTTGTGAATCTAAACAGCATTTTAGAACTAATGATATCATGCCGTCAACTTTACATATGCTCAAAGGACGATTAGTGATTTATCCTTAAATGGTCCCCTCCACCTCCTGATAGCAGAGTGCCTGGTTCCCTTGATCTCAGCTGTGGAGCCCCACCACACAACCTTTCTCCTGAAAATGTCCTCGCCAGTTATTCTTAGCACACCGTAGCCCCATTCATTCTTAAGGGTCAGAACTGTATTCCAGCCATTCTGTGGATTCCACCCATACTGCTTTGATAGATTTGCAGAAGGCATGGCATGCAATAGGCACTCTATGTAATGCTAAATCCATACTAGCCCATTCTCTGAAAAATTATTTTCAGTGGATTGCTTTTCAGAGTACGGGTAAGCAGGTGCTGTCAGATGTTCAGGAGGTAACATTGCTGCCTACTGAATGCCTGTTTTTTTTCTTGAAATGCAGTCCATTTGCCTTAATGGGCGAGCCACAATAAATATGCTGTGGCTGTGATGCAAAGCATTATGGTCACAACATGTGAAGAGCCCCCTCTGGTTGTATTGTAGAGTACAGGTGCTCAGTTGGTGTTAAAACCATGGCTCAACCACCTGTTTTTACTGTCCCCCACAGTCACCCATGTGGTCTTATAAGGTGAGATAAAGCATTTCATTGGTGGCACAGATCCTTGATAGTGAGATAGATTTACAGGAGTACAGATCTCACTGCTGCTGTAGATAGGGGGAAGTGACACAGGGGAGTGAGCTGTGAGAGAAAGGCCCCAGCAGTGGCAGAGCTGCTAAAGTCTCAAAGTTTGCACTTGCGACCGGGCCCTGGTGTTCCACCACCATGGGGGGCTCATGTCAGCAGGAAGGGGACCCATTGCAGAACCATTATAAAAGGCCCTGCAATGGGAGTAAAGGGCCCTGGGATCAGTGGGAAGGGCCCGGGACCAATGGAAATAGCCTATCATGACGGGAGTTACTGGGCCCTTCCTAGTTTCCTGCACTGGGGCCCTGAAGGTTCTAGTTACACCTCTGGTGTGTGTACATCTTCCACTCCTTCATTTTATGTCAATGAGTGTGGGGAATTATTGGCCTCTGGAAATATAGGTATTATGGATGGCCAAAGTAGAGGCTCACTTTATAAAGCAATTTCAGGCAACAAACAAAATAAAAAGGCTAGAAAACCTTGTAACATGTGTTGAACTCTAGAAAAAAAAACAATCATGAACTATATATATATATACACATTTATAAGAAGATACTGTAGCTACAGAGTAGCACAGCTGAAGTATAACATGCTGCTGGGGATCATGTTATACTGTATGTAAATATAAGAGCCACCTGTTTAGCAGGATTCCACATAACCCCGCACACTGCTCTACCTTATATACTGATGATGATCCCTCCAGAGTTTAGCACACTATGCATGTGAGGCGAATAGGAAAAAATACGCAACTTGCAGGACCCATGTGCTTTTACTTACAGTAGTAATAAACCCAAAAACAGACATTTAAAAGCAAAACTTTTTTTCATTTCGGATAGGGTAAGGGATAGTTGTAACCACTGACAGTTGTTTTTTGCCTTCTGTGTCCCATTAGGGAGATTTATGTTCACTTCCTGTCCCATAGCCAAAAGAGGAAATAAGAGGAAAACCCTGAAAATTAAGGGAATCCATTGGGGCCCCTCAGTTCACCAGAACTAGTGTCTCCATGTCTCCCCTCTATTACTGCTCTACAGAAAACACAAAATGTGGGATTTTCTTTTATTTTCACTTTTGATGATAACAGTAAACAGGACAAATAGAGAGGGAGAATCCCCCTAACATGGGCAGAGGTAGCAATACAAACCTAGTAGGTGCTCTCAACTCTGTCCAAAGCTAAAACTGAAAGCTTATCAATTCTTAGATGTGAGGTCTGCACTTATTTTCTTCTTATAAATATAAATAGAATGGTTTTGCTTGCACAGAATTGGATGGTTGAAGTCAGAGCTTCACCTCATTCACTAAGCTAAGTGATAATCTTGCAATGTAAAAATTTGCTTTGCTATGTGAACAGCCTATATTCCTTTAGTAAATCAACCTTTTTTGTGTAGTCATTATTTAAAGAATGCACTTATTGAACTGAACTGAACTGTCTTTATTGTGCACACATTCACACTGCAATGGACCTGATGAGAAGTAACTAAGATTACAAATTGTTGGCCTGGTAACATCGCAGAATAGTATATACAGTCATGGCCGAAATTGTTGGCACCCTTGATATTTCTCCAGGAAATCATGTATTTCTCACGAAACGTATTGCATTAACACATGTTTTGCTATACACATGTTTATTCCCTTTGTGTGTATTGGGACAAAACAAAAAAAGGGAGGAAAGAAAGCAAATTCGACATAATGTCACACAAACCTCCAAAAATGGGCTGGACAAAAGTATTGGCACCCTTTCACAACTGCGGATAAATAAGAATGTTACAAGCATGTGATGCTCCTGTAAACTCACCTGGGGCAAGTAACAGGTGTGGGCAATATAGAAATCACACCTGAAAGCAGATAAAAAGGAGAGACGTTCACTTAACCTTTGCATTGTGTGTCTGTCTGTGCCACACTAAGCATGGACAACAGAAAGAGGAGACGAGAACTGTCTGAGGACCTGAGAACCAAAATTGTGGCAAAATATCAACAATCTCAAGGTTACAAGTCCATCTCCAGAGAACTAGATTTGCCTTTGTCCACAGTGCGCAACATTATCAAGAAGTTTGCAACCCATGGCACTGTAGCTAATCTCCCTGGTCGTGGACGGATGAGGAAAATTGATGAAAGATTGCAACGCAGAATAGTCCGGATGGTGGATAAGCAGCCCCAAACATGTTCCAAAGACATTCAAGCTGTCCTGCAGGCTCAGGGAGCATCAGTGTCAGCGCGAACTATCCGTCGACATTTAAATGAAATGAAACGCTATGGCAGGAGACCCAGGAGGACCCCACTGCTGACACAGAGACATAAAAAAGCAAGACTACAGTTTGCCAAAATGTACTTGAGTAAGCCAAAAGCCTTCTGGGAAAACGTCTTGTGGACAGATGAGACCAAGATAGAGCTTTTCGGTAAAGCACATCATTCTACTGTTTACCGAAAACGGAATGAGGCCTACAAAGAACAAAACACAGTACCTACGGTAAAATATGGTGGAGGTTCAATGATGTTTTGGGGTTGTTTTGCTGCCTCTGGCACTGGGTGCCTTGACTGTGTGCAAGGCATCATGAAATCTGAGGATTACCAAAGGATTTTGGGTCGCACTGTAGGGCCCAGTGTCAGAAAGCTGGGTTTGCGTCCAAGATCCTGGGTCTTCCAGCAGGACAATGACCCCAAACATACGTCAAAAAGCACTCAGAAATGGATGGCAAAGAAGCGCTGGAGAGTTCTGAAGTGGCCAGCAATGAGCCCAGATCTAAATCCCATTGAACACCTGTGGAGAGATCTTAAAATTGCTGTTGGGAAAAGGTGTCCTTCCAATAAGAGAGACCTGGAGCTGTTTGCAAAGGAAGAGTGGTCCAAAATTCCGGGTGAGAGGTGTCAGAAGCTTATTGATGGTTATAGGAAGCGACTGATTTCAGTTATGTTTTCCAAAGGGTGTGCAACCAAATATTAAGTTAAGGGTGCCAATACTTTTGTCCAGCCCATTTTTGGGGTTTTGTGTGACATTATGTCATATTTGCTTTTCTGCCTCTGTTTTATATTTGTTCCAATACATACAAAGGGAATAAACATGTGTATAGCAAAACATGTGTTAATGCAATACCTTTTTTGTGTGAAATACTTGATTTTCAGGAAAAATATCAAGGGTGCCAACAATTTCGGCCATGACTGTATAAGATAAAAAGTTTTGTTCAGGATGTGGTAGTTTGGGTTCTTAGAAACAGAATTGAAGAGCACCATGGCCTCTTAAAAGAGAGATAATGCATGATGTTGTCAGGTGACCCCAGACATTTCCTCTGGATAGAGGATGCAGGGTAAGAATAGGAAGACAAAGGACACCTGAAAGTGGACATGAAGTAGCACATTTGGCATGGAGCAGGATGGTCAGTGACAGCTGGTGGGCATAGTTGTTCCTGAACATTAGGTAAAGCAGAGGTCAGAACAAGTTGGAGTTAGCAAAAGGTAAGCAAGCCAAAGTACGTAAGCTTACCCAATTGTTCATACTTTACCGGGTCTATAGGACCTCTGATAAACTGTTTTGGTGGGGCAAGAGAGATACGCCTATATGCCCTAAATGGGCCATATTAGGGCAGCACAGTGGCTAAATGGTTAGCCCTTTCGTCTGGCAGCACTAGGGTCGTTGGTTCAAATCCCAGCCACGGCAACACCTGCCTGGAGTTTGCATATTCTCCCTGTGCCTGCGTGGGCTTCCTCCGGGTACTCCAGTTTCCTCCCACACTCCAAAGACATGCTGGTAGGTTAACTGGTTCCTTTCTAAATTGGCCCTAGTATGTGTATGAATGGGAGTTAGAGACCTTAGATTGTACACCCCTTGAGGGTTAGGGACTGATGTGAATGTACAATACATATATATATATGTAAAGTGCTGCGTAAATTGATGGTGCTATATAAGTACCTGAAATAAATAAATACAGGGGGGGAACTTTATTCACATGTTATGGAGCTGCCCGAAGCTTTCCAGATACTGGACTGAGGTTTTGCACACTCATTCATTAGCTGCCAAATTTATTATACTCCTAGATCCACTGGTGTGTCAACTGGGTGCATTGGATGCTGAACTATACCCACCTCGAGTTTGCATTAAGATTCCATGGCTTTTATATCTTGCTAGAAAATTGATTGCCAGAAACTGGATGTCACCTACTTCTCCGACTAGGAAGCAATAGGTAGATTATTTTAATTCCTTACTGTTGCGGTAACAATTTACCTATCACCATCAAAACGTCCATCCAAAATTTAATCTGGTTTGGCAGGGCTGGTTGGATATCTCAGGTTTGGCTCCACCACAGCAAGTTATGGACAGGCTTTTACAATTATAATAGACACTGTTTTTTTTGTTTTATTTTATTTATACTATTTTGCGATCATCTTATGTATGCTGAGGGAATGGACTTATACCGACACCGATAGGGTGCTGATATGTATATGAAAGTTCGCCTTCTGCTTGGTTTGCACTTGTATTTGCGCAATAGTACTTGAATCTATGCAAAGAGATGACATTTTATCCTGACTTTTGCTATATTTGCTGTACGTTGTACTGTTATTTTTGCTTTTTTATACTAATAAAAAGAGTTTGGATTTAAAAAAAAAGTAAGCCAAAGTAAACTGCTGAGATGAGTTCAGGTTAGCACAAATCGTAGCAGGTATGCATCCTGGTGAAGTGACTACAGGCAGCCACATCTTCATGTGTAAACACACCAGTGCAATGGCTGTTGGTACTTTCCTGAGGCAACATCAGGATGCTCCTTGGGGTGAAATGCTAAACAGTGTGGATGGAGGAATCTCACCTGCTGGCTGTAATCAGACAGACACAGCACCTGCAGCTGTGTGAATACTTGAATGGTGATTGCATTTGGTTGTATGCAGTCCCTGTTCGGCCAACAATTTTCTACCAGGCTCTTTCAATTTGACGACAGGGCCACCCATGGCTTCCTTTTCTTCTCATTCAGCAGGAATGGACTGGCGTTCAAACATGTAGGCCCAACTTTTATTTTTCTGGACAGTTGTTTATATACAACTGCAAATAATTTGTTACTGAAACATAGAGATTGATAGGAGATGATTATGATAATCATTGTTATTATTTATAATAATATTGCCCCCTGACATAGCACTGGCACTGGCGATTCATGCTCAGTCCATAAACATGCACGTTTTCCTGGTACTCTACCATCTCACGCCTGTAGCTAGCACCGTTTGGTATTTTTCACTATATGCCAGCTAGTAGGCATACTCAATATGAGTTGTATCAACAGCAGTCAGATTCCCTGAAAGGCAAAGTGTTACTAAGAAAAGGCTCACATTTCTGAGTAAACAGTTTTGTCATGCCCGACTCTCTGCTTTTCTTTTCAGTTTACAGTGTGTCTGTGGTAAACAGTCTGTGTTTGCACTGTGTGACCTGGAGACATCAATCTTGCCTAAGGATCCAGTCCATTAAATGCTAAGCCCAAACTAATTTCACCTTCTGTCTGTGACATCACCACTTATCAGTCTCTGAAGACACCAATGACTCAAATTCAAAGTCACCTGGAGACAAGCATGGGCTGGTTAACCTTTCCCATATAAAGCTGAGACAGGATAAATACCAGGGGCTATTCCACAGCAACTTTTGCTTCTATATTTGTAAATGTATTGTATGATTTAAACAGCCTCTCTCAACCTTTTCAACGCAGAGGAACCCTTGACATAACTTTCAGGTCTCAGGGAACCCCTGCTAAAAATGACTATATCTACAATTCATGATACATTAGTGTGATAGTCAGAGGTAAGAATACTCCTTACACTTGTGGTCACTGGGAAGAATTACCCCTTACAGATTGCTAAAAACATCAATGGTGTCAGTGGGGACTTACCTGAGAGGCAAAAATTGCTGATTGCTCAAGGAACCCCAACCAACTTCTGGAGGAACCCTGGTTGAGAAACTCTGATTGAAACTATTGTCTGCAGTGCATATTATTATTATTATTATACAGTATTTATATAGTGCCAAAGGGTATGCTCAGCGCTGTACAGTAGCAAGGGGGACAGAACATGAGACAAGACAGTAACAATACAATACACGAGGGGTTCGAGGGCCCTGCTCTTTCGAGCTTACAATCTAGGAGGGAGGGGAAGGTGGTACAGGAGGAGACAGCTGTGGGGGATAGAGTGGTGGGAGGAGTGGAGGAGGTTAGTTGTTAGGTGAGGTTGGGGTAGGCTTCCCTGATGAGGAGGGTTTTCAGGGTGCGCCTGAAGGTGAGGAGGGTAGGTGACAGTCTGATGGATTGGGGTAGGGAGTTCCAGAGGATGGGGGAAGTCAAGGAGAAGTCCTGCAATCGGGCGTGGGAGGAGGAGACCAGGGAGCTAGAGAGTAGGAGGTCCTGTGAGGAGCGGAGGGCATATAAAATTTTAAAGGTGATCAGTGAGAAGACTTCCTTTCTCTTTGTCCCTGTGATACTATACATAAAACTGCAACAGATACACTAACAATAGAGGATTTTAATTAAAAGGATTTGTTCACTTTGTCACAAAAAAGGAAAAGGTGAACTAACATGTCCCCCTCCTCCTTTACTCCTGCAGCTACTTCAACTATTATCTTCCGTTGACTCCAGCAGGCAGTGTACCAAGCATTTGGAAAATGCATCATAAGGCTCATAATGGCGAATAGTCATTGGTCAGAGCCAGGCAGGGTGACATTGCCTACCAATGAGAATCTCTCTGAGCCCTCTGCAGAAGACTGTGGTTTCCAAATGGCCGAACTGCTGTATCAACTTGCATGGGCAGCAGAAGATTAACAATGTTACAGAAGGAGCTAAGTTCAGGTTAGATCAGGGAATAAAGAGGATGTCCTGAGTTAAAGTGTTACTAAACCCACCACAGTAAAATAAGTCTGTATATGTAGTAAAGTGTGCTTGTTATACTCACTGTGGAACCTAAGGGGTTAATCCTCCACATTGTGTAAAAAGGATGTTTAATCCTGTCTTCTCTGATTCTCCCCTTCTTCCACAGTCCCCAATCCATTTGCTGATAGCACAGAGCCTTGGGGGCAAGCTGCACATGCTCACTTTGGTGTGTATTGCTAGGAATTTTATCTTGGGAGAGTACATGTGATCAGCACAGAGCCAATCAGTGCTGTCTAGACATTGGGTCAGGGGTCCTGCAGCCTCATAGGACAATCAGGGAAGAATGAAAACTCCTCCTACAAGCTTTAACCAGGGCTCTGCAGGACACTGATAGAAGTCACAAGACTGCTCTAACTGCTGATGAGAAAAGGTATTTAGCATTTCCATGTTCATAAGGAAAAATTGAGTATCTAGCTGCACATCTCCAGCATGAATATATACAAAAATGACCCCCTATGGGACTTTAATGCAGCAAATATATCATCACACATGTACTCATAAGGAACTCTTTTTAGTCATACACTTTATTGTACATTACATGTGGGTCATTTTTGTGTATGTTCTATGTACTGTGGGATACCAGATATAGTGAATGCAAGGTCCTGGGTTTAGTAAACACTTTAATTCACATTTTCATTTTTTTGTGAAAGGTAAGCTAACCCTTTAATAGAATAGAAGGTAGGTCGTTTGCTATGGTAGATTTACAAAACAGTACATGAAATTATTAAAGCAAACAAGCCCATGCTATTTTATTCATTTACCATAGGTATCATGAAGGTTACTTCATGATGCCTATGGCCAAAAACTGTGTATAGCTGTATTTGTATAAATGTTTGTATAGCCCCAACTTTTTAATTTTTTTTTCGGAAAGAGTGGGGGACCCCGGTTGAAAAAAAACAGTTCTAGGTTGAATGACGCTGGACATCTTTCATCCCAGAAAACTGAGGATATCTTATGATGGAAACATACTGCAGAGGACAGCTCCAGATTGAGCCTGAGTTCACACTGATGTGGTGCAGAATTCGAAGCGGATTTTGTGTGAATTCCGCACCACATCACAATCGCACCCTGTTCATGCGAACTGCTTCAGGTGTGTAAGTTAAGTTAACAACACCCCAAAATCGGTCCACAAAACACGGTGCGATGTGCAGAATTGGATCAAATAGGTGTGAATACCCATGTGATCCAATTCTAGTGCGGACCAAAAAAGGGTCCTGCACCTTTTTGGTGCGTATGCAGTGCGATTTGAGCCAAACAAAATGTATGGCTCAAATCACTCCGCACAGAATTTGCATGTGGTTTGCACAAGAATGCGGTGTGGTTCCTGTGCGAATCACATGCAATATGCTGCACCGCACAAGTGTGAACCCAGGCTTAAGGTGAGTATTGCAGTCAGAACTGTTTTTGTAATTTTTTACAACAGCTGGGGACCATATAAAGAAATTCTAATAGTCTTAAGCAGGGTTCAATAACCCCCGGTTCACATATATGCGGCCGCGTTTTACATGGGCACGAGAGCCCATTCATTTGAATGGACTCCCGTGCCCCATGACACGCAGGGAAGAAGTCCCTGCACTTCTTCTGAAAACGCAGCCCGCACGGGAACCTCGGCTCCCAGTACGGTTGCGTTTTCTAGTGCAGGCTGCATGCCATTAGAACTAATGGCACCCGCCCGCGGGTCTACATTTCTCTGTTCGGGTGATGCGGCTGCACGGATTTCCATGCGGATCCACAGTGGCACCACCCGCACATATGTGAACCTAGGGTAATAGAATACATCTTGTGGTGCAAGGCAGGACTTTTACACATAAATGTTTTAAATGGTTGCCTGATTCACTTTAACCTACACATGGGTCTGCTTTAATCTGTAGCCCAGATAAAAACTATTGTACTAAAAAATCAGCATTACTACTTGCAAATGTTTAATGCACTTATGTATATAAGTTTGCTTTTACTGCTCACCTCTTGCTGTTTGATTCAACTAGCCATAGTCCACATTATTACCAAATCCTATGCCTGCACACCAGATCATTCTCCTGCCCAGGGAGACTGCCATAGTGTCTTGAGGGAAGCCACTTGCTGGCAGAAAGAAATGAAAAAATATTTGATCTGGTTTGCTTGAAATTCAAACACACCTCAATGGAACCTGCTGCGTCCAAAGAAAAGCAACACAAAGCAAAGCACGTAAAACAGACTCTGAACTGCCATTTAAATTACTCTGTTAAAGTCAATGGGTATCTTCTGACCTGCATTTGACATACACTCTCTGGCCACTTTATTAGGTACACCTGTTCAATTGCTTGGTAACACAAACTGCTAATCAGCCAATCACATGGCAGCAACTCAATGCATTTAGGCATCTAGATGTGGAGAAAACAACTTGCTGAAGTTCAAACCGAGCATCAGAATGGGGAACTAGGAGATTTTAGTGACTTTGAACATGGCATGGTTGTTGACCCAGACAGGCTAGTCTGAGTATTTCAAAAACTGCTGATCTACTGGGATTTTCATGCACAACCATCTCTGGGTTTTACAGAGAATGGTCCGAAAAAGAGAAAATATCCAGTGAGTGGCAGTTGTGTGGACGAAAATGCCTTGTTGATGTCAAAGGTCAGAGGAGAATGGGCAGACTGGTTCGAGATAACAGAAAGGCAACAGTAACTCATGTCAATATAGACCAATATCTCTGAGGACTGTTTCCAACACCTTGTTGAATTTATGCCACGAAGAACCTAATAGAGTGGCCGATGAGTGTATGACAAGTGCAGGAAAATAACACCAATGTACACAAACCATAAAAACTTACTGCCTAGCAGTCAGTACTTCTTTGAAATACCAGCATATTTTATAATCAGTATTTATTCAGTATCAAACAGTCTAAAAAGTGTAAATTATACATCCTATTCCCTAGTGGCCTGTAGTAAGTGTGTTGGTTCTCTAGTACTACACCAAAAATGCGTATGGGTCAATGAAGATGTTAAATCAAAAATCCTTACCCTGCTGACCCAGGACTACAAACTAAATGGCTTATCAGGTCTGTTTAGAACTGGTGCCTACATGTATTTGTCTTTAAGTATAGGAGATGATATGTGTTTGTTCTGCATAGGTAAACCTAGCTTTAATCCATCCGACATGACCTCATGACCTGCTCACTGAGCAGCCTTCCCTTTTGCCACCCCTGTCTTGTGGCCTATCCTGTCCTACGATGGCATGGTATAACAAAAAAACTCAGATTTGACAAATGGTAAGCAAATATCAATACTGTGTACACTACCTTTTGCAACATTATAGCCCAACTCCAGGAAACCCGAAAACTCTCCTTTGCAGTGAAGATGAGCCTGTACTGCAAGAGTAACTGCATATTTATGTCAAGAGGATGGAAAAGCATATTTGCTTACCTGATCCTCTGTGGCCCCAGCAGACAGCACACCCCCATGCTATGTGTTCTCACATCGAGTGCAGGGCTATGGTCCTTGCATCAGTCTTGATGACGCCAGATGACCTTAGAATGCCAAAGTATGAGTAAGGAGAGGCTGCAGGGCTTGTCTAACAGCATGGAGGAGCCTGTGGAAGTGGAGGATCAGGTGTGTAAAAGGGCTTAACCAAGCTCCGTTTATAGAAATGAACAGTGAAAGGATAAGTTCACCTTTCATAACATGTTACATGTTACACCCATATACAAGGTGTAACACGTAACATGTTACAATCAGACCAGCCCCCCAATCCCTGCTTTGACAGCTAGCAGGGGATCTTCTCCCCCCGGGCTAGCTGTCAAATTTAAAAAAACTGAGGCCGTGCGGGGGCTCCGCTCACATGGCTGCGTCACTCATTCACTACGACGGCACTGTAAAGTGCTGTGGCAGTTCATTCATTCTTCCTGTCAGTATATCTGCTTGCTTCTACATCCCCAGATATACTGACAGATCTGCAGGAGACCTGCATGGCACCTCGCTGGTGCAATGGTTTCCAAGCTCCTGCAGACAAAAATAATAAATGTATTATTTTTTTCTAAAGGTGATCTTATCCCTTAACACTTGCGGTGCAGGCACATCCCCACTGCAAGGGAGCGTATTTAAGTCTGTAATCTTAAAGTGAGATTAAACCTTTGTTTTTTTTTAAATTAAAATAACAAACATGTCTATACTTACCTGCTCTGTGCCATGCCTTTGTTAAAAGCAGCCCTGATGCTTCTCCTCTTGCGGTCCCCCACCGGCGCTCCTGGCCTAGGGTTGCCACCTCATCCCTTTAAACCCAAACATATATTGATTATACAGGTTCTGTGGCTGATTAAGGTGGTGCATAAAACTCACCTAGTACTTTATCTGCATTAAATTGGCCTCTGAACCTGTGTAATTAATATGTGTTTGGTTTTAAAGGGATGAGGTGGAAACCCTGTCCTGGCCCCTCCTCTTTGGTGGATGCTACCACAGAAAGCCACTTTCAATGGGGGCACCCGTGCAGCATCGCTCCCGAGCCACCCTGTCTGCATCCATTGACACAAAGCGAGCGGCTCAGCCCCGCCCCCCACTACCGTGTCACAATATTTGATTGACAACAGTGGGAGCTGTTAACAATCTGCCCAATGAAGAGGGAGACAGCGGCTAGAGCCACATTTCAATTTTGTGTGTACTGTGAGAGACCAGATATAGTGAATGCAGGGTCCTGGGTTTAGTAACACTTCAGGCAGTGGATGTGTATTTATTTTTGGAGAAAAAAGATATTGTTCAGAGTCTATCTATCTATCTATCTATCTTTGTAGTGGCCTTAGTAGAAATATTTCATCAGTTAAATCCATGGTAAACTGAAAACCATTTCCACCACCACCACTAGACATCTGCATGTCGGAAATTTTCATTTAGTTTTAGAAGCATTTGTGAATTGAGGAATTTTGTTTCATTGTATTCATTATGTTGAGCTGATATGTTTTCGGCATTAATTTTGCATATTTGTTAGTCTGGGTGGATTAGAACAATTTTGCAGTTTTTCCGCAGGATTGCTATATATTTAATATATTATCGAATCGGACTGGTTCGATTTGGATGGATTCAATCTTTTCTGTCGCTAATCCAACCCACCGAGGCAAATGACATGAGCTGAATAGACAATATCAACTGGTGTCATGTGCATCAGAATTAATGAATGTAATGAAATTCGGATTCGTTATCCGAATCATCGAATTAATTTGAAAATGTAATTAATTTACTGTTATAAAAATCCTGTATAATAATAGTAATTTCTCCATGGCCTCGAACTACTATCGCATTAGGTGACGTCATCCAAACAAAACAAATGAAACAAAAGTATTTGTATTCATTATAACTTTGTTTGGATTCGTTGCCATTCGTCTCTGTAGTTAAAACAAAATGAATCCAAAAAACTAATTAAAACAAAATGAATCACACATGTCTAATCACCACCATTATATATTGTCTACAATAGAAGATTGTCAGTAGGCCCTGTACCAGTCCTGTGAATCAGTAAGCTCAGGTTCAGGGGCGGACTAACCATTTGGAAACTCGGGCACTGCCCAAGGGCCCGGGGTCAGTAGGGGGCCCCATGAGATGCCCCTGGTATCTTTTTCATAGGATTTTTTGAGATTGGGCAAGGACACAGGGGCCCCATGATCCCCTATTGCCCAGTGGGCCCCATGAGTTGTCAGTCCGCCCCTGTTCAGGTTTGCACTAGAACATGGTGCTGGAAACCTGTGATCCATGCATGTGTCCCACACTGCATTCAAATCGCACTGCCCTTGCAATCTGCAGCCAGTGTCAGTGCAATGTTAATGACAGCCCAAATGCAGTATGTTTGCCTGCACTGGATTGCGTTGTACATAACGACCATGTGATCCAGTTACAGTGAGTTTCTAAAATTGGCGCATGCATTACTTTGGTGCAATGCGGTGCAATTTGAGCCCAAATTGCACCGCTGTGAATCGCACAGGAATGCATGTAGTTTTTGTGCAATTCATAGGCTATTCATAGTGTGAACTGGGGCTTAGCCATTAGCAACTACTGACATGAATGCAGAGGCATCCCTAGGGTTTGTGTCACCCGGTGCGATAACACTTGGTGACACCCCTCCGACGATTCCCGCAGAATGGATCGGATCTGTGGATTGAGCATAATGGATCGGACTCCGATCCATTATGTTCCCAATCCGCAGATCCAATCCATCCTGCGGGGATCGTCGCCATGCAACGGGTTGACACTGGACCAGCTCCACAAAAAGGTAAGTTGTAAAGAAAGCTGATGTTGGATCGGATCCATCCTGCACGGATCGTTGGCTTACATTACAACTTACCTTTTCGTGGCGCGGGTCCGGTGTCACCCCATGCGGTAGCTGTCACCCGGTGTGTCGCCCCCCCCCCCCCCCGCACCTGCCTCAGGATGCCACTGCATGAATGAGACATAGGGGGAGATTTACTAAAACTGGTGCTCACAAGAACTGATGCAGCTGTGCATAGTAAGCAATCAGCTTCTAACTTCAGCTTGTTCTATTAACCTTTGAAAATGAAACCTGGAAGCTGATTGGTTACTATGCACAGCTGCACCAGATTTTGTGTGCACCAGTTTTAGTAAAATGTACACAATGTACAAAATGTAGCATATTAGTTCACTGAAAAATCATGACAGGATATCAGGCACAAAGTGAATTGTTGTTTTTTTGTGAATTATTTCAACTTGAAGTATCACTTCCTCCACCATGTCAAGGCAAAAGGTATAGCGGAGTTCCACAGATGATAACAAGTAATAACATTTTACAAAACATAATATTTATTAATAAGTACATTTACTTCTCAACATATTTTCCTTCCTCCCTTCAACATTCTCTCCCTGTTTTCATCCGCAGTTAACATCCAGTCTGTGAGATGTTTTCAGATACTGTTTATATAGAGGATAAACATTTCAAAAGATCGGAAATAACTTGGAACAAAAACACAGAATCCATCTGGGTAGGGCTCGCAGTGGCTGCAGTAGCTGCTACCAACTGTCATTTGCAGACTCATTTAATAACAGTGATCTGCAAAGGGCAGTGACCTAAAGCAACCAATCAGATTTCAGTTGTCTAAAGATATATGAGAGATGAATTCTAATTGGTTCCTATAGGTTATGCTGTCTTTCATGTTGATTGTTGCTGGAATGGAAAGAAAGACCTATTGGTGATCCATATCAGTGTTCTCCAAATTACAGCCTGGGGGCCCTTTACTTGCTTTTATCCTTGGGGCATTATTTCATCCTCTAATACCAACAATAGCCCATAATTCCCCTCACTGACACCATCAATGGGGACCAATAACACCAACAATGGGGCTCATTTCCTACCAATGAAACCAACTATGGGGTCCAATGACACCAACAATAAGGCACAATTTCTCCCAACGACATCAACGTGTGACACAGTTTCTCTTAAAGACACCAACAATGGGGTCCAATGACCCCAACAATGGGGCACAATTCCTCCCACTGACACCAAGAATGGTGTCATTGTTTTTCCCACTGATGTTGGACCTTTTTTACTCCCAATGGCCACAGTCCGGCCCCCTTAACCGCCCTATAGTACAATGATGGACGCAAGGTGGTTCTCTCGTTCTGAGAGGACGTCATTCTCACTGCGCATGCGCGGCTCAGGGAGCGCACAGCGCGGCGATCGCCGGTGCGCTGTGTCCCTTGGACACAGCGGATCACGGAAAGAGCCGAAGATGTCGGCTCGGTCATGTGATCAGCTGTGTCCAATCACAGCTGATCACATGTAAACACGGAAATGCCGGTTATCGGCATTTCTCTCCTCTCGAGCTGTCACGCTGACAGCTCGAGAGGAGAGGAGAGCCGGTAATCAGCTTTCCGCGGAGGGGACATGTACACTGATCATCAGGGGACTGATGATCAGTGTGCCCTGATGATCAGTGTGGCCCCAGAAGTGCCACCTGTCAGTGCTCATCAGTGCCACGTGCCAGTGCCCATCAGTGCCACATCAATGCCACATATCAGTGCATACCAGTGCACATCAATGCCATATATCAGTGCCCATCTGAGCTGCCTTTCAATGTCACCCATCAGTGCCAGTCAGTGCCACCTATCAATGCCAATCAGTGCCACCTATCAGTGCTGCCAATCAGTGCCACCTATCAGTGCTGCCAATCAGTGCCACCTATCAGTGCCAGTCAGTGCCGCCTAACAGTGCCAGTCAGTGCCACCTAACAGTGCCAGTCAGTGCCGCTTATCAGTGCCAGTCAGTGCTGCCTATCAGTGCCAGTCAGTGCCGCCTATCAGTGCCGCCTATCAGTGCCATATATCAGTGTCATGTATCAGTCTCATGTATCAGTGCTGCCTTTCAGTGCCCATCAGTGATGCCTGTCAATGCCCATCAGTTCAACCTACCAGTGCCTCCTCATCAGTGCCCATCAGTGCCACCTATCAGTGTCCATCAGTGCAGCCTATCAGTGCCCATCACTGCAGTCTCATTAGCGCACATCAGTGAAGGAGAAAAATCATTTATTTACAAAATTGTATAACAAAAACTAAGAAAAAACTTTTTTTTTCAAAACTTTCAGTGGTTTTTGGTTTGTTTAAGAAAAAATAAAAATCCCAGAGGTCATTAAATACCACCAAAAGAAAGCTCTATCTGTCTCAAAAAAATGATAAAAATTTCTTATGGGTACAGTGTTTCATGACCGCGCAATTGTCAAAGTGTGACAGTGCTGAAAGCTGGAAATTGGCCTGGGCAGGAAGGGGGTATAAGTGCCCTGTAGGCTAGTGGTTAAAGTCTGAAGGACAGTAAACTGGCCCTTTGTTCATAAACTTTGGAGACCCCTGATCTATAACATGAGGATATACAGTAGAGGCAAGCACAGTGTTGGCAAAGAAATCCTGGGCTGAGTACACGTGTCTGCAGCACTGCATGCTAAGGTGACAGCTTCACTGGTTTTTGGTTCTGGTGATGGAACCATACTCTTTTTTTTTTAATTTATTTATTACAGGTATTTAGAGAGTGCTGACAATCTACACCATGCTTTGCATATATGGTTCATTCACATCTGTCCCTGCCCTCAAGGAGCTTACAATCTAACGATGGCCATACACACTTTAATATTATTATCCAATCGATGTGCATTTCTGTTAAAACAATTGAATAGCCAAACAGTTGAAGAGGCACCCCTTCCCATTCAATCAATTCAGACTCAATTTAGATTTGATGCAATCGGCCAGAATCAAAAATTATCAATTGAGTTGGATCGATCAGTAGCACTAAGATGCTCTGTATATGAATTTGATCACATTTTGATCATTCAGATTAGACTATTGCATGGTGAAATCAAGGATGTGATTGATAACTTATGATTGTGTCTTCCAACAAGCAACCTAAATCCACTTCCCCTTGTGTCATATTGATCACATGGATTGTTGTCTATAGATTAGTTATTCCTATCTGGAGAGATTGATCAGAATAAAACAGATCTATACTCTATATCTAGACAAAAAAGGGAAACAAAAATGGGGCGGACTTGATGGACCACTTGCTCTTTTTGCTGCTGTCACTCTTCTATGTTTCTATGAAATCCATCATTTATTAAAGTGCATATGGCCACCTTAAAGTGGAAGAAAAGCCTAACACTATCTATTCTTAAAAATGTTGCCTCCCCTCTCCTCCTACTTATCCTGCCTTGCCTGTATAAAAAAAGATTTGTATGCTTGCCTATTTTTAATCCATTCTGGTCCAGTCACATGATCCCGCAGCTCTGACTCCACTGTGAGCAGCTGCTGCAGGGGAGAGGAGGGAGTGCTGACAATGCCTGGGACATGGAAGCCTATGGGTGACATCACAGCTCCTGGAAACCACAGCCATTGTTGACTGCTGCCTGATCCGCAATTGCAGGATCACAGGACCAGACTTAAGCCTCGTACACAATGAGAATATCAGACGAATTCTAGTCTTATATCA
This sequence comes from Staurois parvus, assembly GCF_062004578.1. Classification (NCBI taxonomy): domain Eukaryota; kingdom Metazoa; phylum Chordata; class Amphibia; order Anura; family Ranidae; genus Staurois; species Staurois parvus. The sequence goes on along the minus strand of NW_028318500.1, from coordinate 2,535,514 downwards.
AAAACGAGGTTATTAAACTGACACTAAAGCTTGTTTGTTATTTTAGAAATAAAAACATGTCTATACTTACCTGCTCCGTGTAGTGATTTTACACAGAGCAGCCCGAATCCTCTTATTTTAGGGTCCCCTCTGGTGTTTCTGTCTCCTTCTCCTCGAGCAGTGCCCCCAGGGAAAGCTGCTCACCCTAGGGTCACCTCTACGTGCTTGTCTCCGAGCTGCTGCTCTATGAATCCATAAGACACATAGAGCCGCGGCTCAGCCCCGTCCCCGCTCTCTCCTGATTGGCTCACTGGCTGTGACTGACAGTAGCATGAGCCAATGGGCTCCCGTTGCTGTCTCAGCCAATGAGGAGGAAGAGTCCCCAGACAGCAGAGGCTGTCAAGAACATCGCTGGATTGGAGGGGGGCTCAGGTAAGGATTGGTGGGAGGCTGGGGAGGCCACTGCACACAGAAGGTTTTTTACCTTTGTGCTTTAAAATGCTTGAAGGTAAAAAATCTTGAGCCTTTAGAACCACTTTAACCGCTTCCCAGCCGCCCTGAAGCAGAAATACTGCTAGAGGGCAGCACGGGTGTGCAAAATCACGTATATACGTGATTTCGCATTTCCTGGTAGGGGGCACCGCCAGCGCCCGATAATGTCTGAGAATCTCCGTCGGGGAGGAGGACTGTTTTGTGTACTAACAGTCCTCCTCCCTGTCAGCTCGGGCACATTGCTGTGGTTGGCTGTGCACAGCTCGGGCACATTGCTGTGGTTGGCTGTGCACAGCACAGCCATCCACAGCAGTGTGAGTACAGTGAAGCACACACATCCCGCCCCCTAGTAAAACACTCCCTGCACACAGTTAATCCTTGATCGCCCCTCATGTTAATCCCTTCCTACCCACTTCCATTAGTACAGTGTCAGTGCTTTTTTTTTAGCACTGATCACTGTATTGGTTATAGTTCCCCCCAGTGTCAGAATGTCTGCCACAGTCCCGTAGTCCCGCTATAAATCGCTGATTGCCGCCATTACTAGTAAAAATGAAAAAAAAATCCCAGTATATATACCTCCATTTGTAAACGCTATAACTTTCACGTAAACCAATTAATTTACATGTATTGGGATTTTTTTTAGCAAAGACATGTAGCAGAATACATTTTGGTGTAAATTTATGATGAAATTTGATTTTTTAAAATTTTTTTACTGGACGTGTTTAATAGCAAAAAGTCAAACATATTGTTCTTTTCTCAAAATTGTCGTCTTTTTTTATAGCGCAAAAAATAAAAAAAGCATATGCAATCAAATACCACCGAAAGAAAGCTCAAGTTGTGAAAAAAAAGACATACATTTAATTTGGGTGCAGTGTTGCATGACCGCGCAATCGTCAGTTAAATTAACGCAGTGCTGTAACGCAAAAAATGGCCTGGTCAGGAAGGAGGTAAATCCTCTGGAGGACAAGTGGTTAAAGTTACGAGAATTCTCATAAGACAACTTCGGAAGTGATGTATTGTATTGGAATGTATTCTTTTGTTTCACTCAATTTTTTACTGATCAATACTTTACTGATGAAATGAAAACTCGTTAGCTCTGTTACCTTACGAGAAAATTTTTCATGCTTGCCCTTTGGATAATTTCACATAAACAGTTGTGATCAGCTCTCGAAAGCTGTGTACTAACGATCATATTTTTGGACAATTGCTCTGAATGCAGTATTTTTTGTCTGACATTCTCATCGTGTGTACAAGGCTTTTGACTTAATCAACGGATACACACATCAAAATTTGGTCTGTTCATGCTGAAAGGCAATCTGTGTGCAGTCCTCTCTGTTCAACAGAAGACAGTTGTGAAACTGGCTCCTGTTAAATGGTCCTGCTGGAAAACCAACATATGATCAGCACATGCAGCCAATGGCTGCAGCGCTGATCAGTGTATTCTAAAGGCAGGGAATCAGAATAAGTGGTGGCGGGGGAGATTCACACTTCCACATCACTTCCCTGGATGTGGGATTTTGAATGAAAAAACAAAAAAACTATCAGTATATACCCAGCTTTAGACTTTTCTTCCACTTTAAGGTCCCTAACTCACATGCATGCATAGTCATACTAGGGCCACTGTAGACAGGAGCAAATTACTACCAGTATGTCTTTGTAGAGTGAGAGGAAACTGAAGTACCTAGAGGAAGCTCATGTAAACACAGGGAGGACCAGCAAACTCCATTTAGGTGTCATGGTTGGGATCTGAACCAGGGACCTAGTGCTGCAAAGCAGAAGTGCACTTCTAATTGATGTTTTTTCTGTTTTAATTTGTCTGATGACTTGTTTTTATTTTTTTGTTTTTGTTTTGTTGATTTACCTATATCATTGTTTCCTAAAAATTAATTCTTCTATTGACGGTTTGTTGTGCACTATTCACTATGGCAGGCCTTAGATTATGCAATTTTCTTTCCTACAACCATGGGTTGCAGGATAGAAAATTGCTCAATTCCCCCATCAACACAGTTAGTGTTGATGGGGGAATCCTTCCCGCAGAGATATTGTGTTCTCCCGGTGGGTGGGGGTGCCAGGGTCTGTCCCTGCCAGGTAAGCACAATAATTACCTCTATTGGCTGCAGTCGCTGCAATCATATGCCTAAAATCTGACATGCTGGTTGTGCCCAAGTAAGTGATGGATCAACTTGGGTACAATCAGCCTGCCTATACATGGATCGAATTTTAGCAGGTCCCTGCTGAACCAGCCAAGATTCGATTCATCTATAGGCAGCTTAAAGACAATGTTGCCAGAGTTTTTTAACCAGAAACATGGCGCACACTTCTGGGATCAACTAAGTAAGTCTGAGACAATGGAGTTGGCTGTTAAGTTTGCAAGGGAGTTTTCCCCAGTGCTTAGTAAATACGGTGAAATTTCACTTTCTCAGGAAGACCTGTGCTAGAAAAATTTAAAAAACTGCATTTTTATTTACTTTTTACTTACACATGATTGGATGATGGAAATCAGCAAAGCTTCACCTCATTCAATAAGCTCCAGAGATAATTCCCTTGCAAAGTGTACTGTCTTTAGTAAATCAAACCCAGTCATACAAAATGAATGGAATCAGTTGAATGGCTATCTTTAATTAGTGGCTATCCTCAAGTTCTTTTTATTGTCTCGGCATATTTCTTTTTAAGGAAGAAGAGTTATAAAACTGCCATTGTTTTGACAGGGAACTGAATACAATGTCACAAACATATTACTCACATGAGTGCGTTCCGACCTAAATCCCCACGGTTGCATAGGGGTTTTAAATTGAAATGCTGGTTTCTGTACATGTACGCCTGTGAAAAGCCGTCAGTACATACACTGTGCTTAGCACTGATGTATAAAAAAACCGCCAGCCTGCAGATTCCAAATCCCAGGCAGCTGACAGCACAGAAACACAACATCCCTTATACAAACAGGGTCTGTCAGAGTCATCCTGTGGCTGTCACACTCATCCAATCAGAAAATTATCACCTCTGAACGGCTAGAGGCCTGCAGCACATTCCTCCAAGGTAGAAGAGTCTGCAGGTAGTCGCAAACTTTCATTTATTACTTTCACCTTCAAGACTGACAGCATAATAACAAGTTAATAGATGTGTTTAATGATTTAGAAAAGTATATCCTGTCCAATAACTATTCTGCTATTTAAAGTGACCAGTTTTATTGGATGACAGAATGAATTAAATTAATGAAATTAATTAACCACTTGCCCTCCAGAGGATTCACCCCCCTTCCTGACCAGACCATTTTTTGCAATACGGCGCTGCGTTACTTTAACTGACAATTGTGCAGTCATGCAACGCTGTACATAAATGAAATTTATGTCCTTTTTTCCCCAAAAATAGAGCTTTCTTTCAGTGGTATTTGATCACCTCTGCAGTGTTTATGCGGTTTTAAAACATATCCAATAAAACAATTTAAGAAATCAAATTTCTTCAGAAATTTAGGACAAAATGTATTCTGTGACATGTCTTTGCTAAATAAAATCCCAATAATTGTAAATTAATTGGTTTACGTGAAAGTTATAGCGTCTACAAATAGTGGTATAGATACTGGTATATATACTGGGATTTTAATTTCTTCATACTAGTAATGACAGCGATCAGCGACTTATAGCGGGACTGTATTCTGACACTGGGTGGGAACTGATTAACTGCCACTGACATCCCCAATGACACCAATACAGTGATCAATGCTAATAAAAAGCACTGACACTGTGCTAATGACACTGGGCAGGAAGTGGTTAACATCTGGGGCAATCAAAGGGTTAACTGTGTGAGGTGTGTGTTTTACATTGTGTGCTGTTTTACTTGGGAGACATGCTGCTTTGTATCTCTCTGCTGTGCAGAGATACAAAGCAGCATGTCTTTTCTGGCAAGAAAACAGACACAGGTCTCTCCCCTGTCAGCTTTGCCGAAGATCACCGAGTCCCAGCCAGGAATCGCCAGCCAGGACCCGGTGATTGACATCCCCAGCCACCAATAGTGGCACGGGTAGGGCACCCCCTACCTGGAAATGCAAATCAAGGAATGCAAGCGGTTAAACTGTGCAGATCCAATAAAAGTATTTTATAAATGTCCATTTATAACACAAGTGTTACAGTCTGCTTCTATGGCAGATTAATTTGAAATAATTGTCTACTTAAAGTGGTATTAAACCCTATCACAAAAATCTATTATATTGCAGTTTACCAATCATTTGATGTAGTGACAGCACTAGTTTTCCTTTATTAGGCTTTTTCTCCTTAATTTTCACCTGGGGATCTGGTGCATAACACACTTCCTGTCTTAGGGTGTCTCCAATCCGGATGGAGGAGCAACAGAGACACCTTTAGACAGCGTTGTCAGTCTGGTGGGGGTAGAGTTAGATGTACTAACAGATTTAGAAGGACTAACAAATTAAAGCCTAACTTTTTTAAACAGGTATAGCAATAGTTTCATTTGTTTCCTTTTGGGATAAAGATTTTACATAAGGGCCAATTGACATAAAAATGCGTTGATCTGCATTTTAGATCAATGGAAGGACATCTTAAAAACAATAATTTCCAATGAGTCCTATTCACAACATAGGATTGCGCTAAAATGCAACATGTATGCATTTTAGCGCAATGCAACGGATGTAAGCGGATATCCTTCATAGGATATCCTATGAAAATTCAGTATGCTTTAATACGTGCTAAAATGCATGTCAATGGACTTCAAAATGTATGTCAACAGATGTCAAAATTTACCCTGTCTTTTCACCTTATGTGATGCAATCAGGGCCGTGGATAAGGGGGTAACACCAGTTCTCCTGTACGGGGTACAGGCCAGCAGGGGGGCCCAGGCAGCTGGCTGAATTGGATGGGGGCAGGGAGGGTGATCGGCACAATGGGGGGCAATTACTGGAACCGATCCCCTGTATGGCTCTCCCTGCAGCAGCTGAAAGCTGGCTTCTTCTCCTCCCCCTCCTGATAGCTTTCAGCTGCTTCAGAGAGAGCCATACAGGGGATCGGTTCTAGTATTTCCCCTTACTGCCCAGGCCCCCGCACACCTGCATTGCTGCCGGCTTCCCTCCTCTCCTTTCCACCGGCAGTTGTGAGCACAAAATAGGATCCTTCAGGATGGAAAGTGGGGGAAGGGTCTGCTAGATATGTCACATTTACCAGCCCCTTCCTTTCCAGAATGAACACAATGGGGTAGATTTACTAAAACCTGGTGCAGCTGTGCATGGTAGCCAATCAGCTACTAACCTCAGCTTGGTCAATTAAGCTTTGGAAATAAAACCTGGAAGCTGATTGGTTTCTATGCAGAAATTAGCCCGATTCTGCACTCTCCAGCTTTAGCAAATCAACCCCAATGAGTGACTGCTACTGATCACTCACTGTGTTGATTCATAACTGAAGCATAGTAAACAGTGGCTTTTTCGGGGGGAGGGGTAAGCCTGTCAAGTTGGCTGTATGGGGCCCCGTGGTTTCTGACAACAGTCCTGGATGCAATCTCTATGCTCATTTATGTGTGTTGAAATTTGAAAATATGATGTAGGTATCGATTTTATGCCTCTGTAGTACAAACTTATGTTCATATCATCCTTTGTAAGAAGGTTTCCATGAATAAAGAATTATAACAAAATATATATATATATACATACACACATGAATGGATGTCAGTGCATGACTAAAATGGATGGAAATGTACATCCATTTTCCATACATTTTAGAGCATGTCAGTGTGAACTGGCTCTAAATGAATAACAGCTGATCATAGCAAGCACCCCTGTCAGTGGTAAATAGTTTGTCTCATCCCTCTAACTGACATTTTAATGGATATCTTGCTCCGTTAAAGGTAGTTAAAACATAACAGATTTACTGGCAGGATCACCAGGTGAAAATAAAGGAAAAAAAGCCTAAGAAAGAAAACAAATGCAGTCAACACCTCTATGAATTGATAAGACTAGCCATACATTATACAATATTCTTGTACAATTTTCCTTTAGATTTACCAAAACCATATAATATGAGGTCGGACCTAAACACTTTCAATTTGTATTCAATCAGACAGCACTACACAGTTGAAGGTTGAATCAGAAAATGGTATAATGTATGGACCGGCTTAAGATGTAATATATTACAATTTTGTTTCTGCGTTTATAACTGGCTTTAACGTGATGGCATTACAGATCCATTTTACAATCAAATTGCAGTGTGTATGGGTTTACAGTGGTTTACGGGAAGGAGATTTATCTTCTTTGACTGGCAGTTTAAAAAACAACAAAAACAAAAAGGTCAAAGCCTAATTGAAGAATGAGGTGACACAAGTCCAAATGTCCCAGCGTGCATGTTTTCACCCCAGATGACACCAACTTGGCCAGAGTCGCCTGGCTAGAACTTTTCTCTCAGTCTGAGGACATTGAATGAAGTCTGATTAGTCCAGTCAAAGTATGGCACAAAATCACATCACGTTCCCAAATCCCTGCAAACTAAAAGTTATCCTCACTGCTAGCCGGCATATAAAATGAATGAGGTGGTACAAGTTTGCAGCATGCCATGATTGTATGAGCTTTCTAATAACTTTCTAATTAGGAAATAATAAGACATGCAAAGCGGAGGACAGTATGTGACTCACCTGCATGCTGGGTTGGGAGTTCCCCTGAGGTAAAGGTGATGTTTGTACTCCTAGTAGGCACAGGGCAGGCAGGATAATGAGGAGATGCATTCTCATTGTCGGAGCACAGGTTGGATGAGGGAGGTAGTAGTGACTACTGTCTATGGCTGCACACTCTTTGTTCTACTTTCTTTGTCTCTCTCTCTCTCTCTTTCTTTGCCTGAGAGTTTCTCTCTTTCCTGTGTGTATGTGTGGAGGAGCTGCCTGGTGCCTGTCAGTGAGTAGAGAATCCCTGCTGGGGATTTATACTCCTCTGTGCCTTTTGTTCTCTCCCTTCACTTTTATGGCCTGAAGTGACACATCTGAGCAGCAGCATCACGTGCTAAATATTTGGGAAGGAGACAGAGAGAGAGAGAGAAGAGAAGAGAGAGAGAGAGGGGTTGACTAAGGAGAGGGGTACAGTTGGAAAGGAAGAAAGGAGGGGTGATTGTGCTGTCAACAAAAAAATAATTTTTTACAGAAAGTTTATATTGTGTTCATTTATCTTGGCAACTTCACATTGAAAAGAAACACAAAAAGCACTGCAAAGCAGGCAGGCAAACACACATATATCATTATTATTATACAGGATTTATATAGCGACAACAGTTTGCATAGAGCTTTACAAGATGAAGGGAGACAATACAATTGGGTACAAGAGGAAACATGCTATGTGTGTGTATTTCTATCTTTATCTGTCTGTCTGGCTCTCTTTCTCTCTCTCGCTCTCTGTCTGTCTATATCTAAATGCCCGTCTGTCTCTCTCTCTCTGCCTAGCTCTATCTGTCTCTCTCTCTCTGCCTATCTCTCTCTATCTGCCTATCTCTCTCTCTCTGCCTATGTCTCCCCCTCTCTCTACCTCTCTCTCTCTCTCTGCCTATCTCTATCTGTCTCTCTCTCTGCCTATCTCTATCTGTCTCTCTCTCTATCTGCCTATCTCTATCTGTCTCTCTCTCTATCTGCCTATCTCTATCTGTCTCTCTCGCTCCGCCTATCTCTGTCTCTCTCTCTATCTGCCTATCTCTCTCTCCCTCTCTCTCTGCCTATCTCTCTCTCTCTCTACCTATCTCTCTCTCTCTCTGCCTATCTCTCTCTCTCTCTCTCTCTCTCTCTGTATCTCTCTCTCTAGCTCTCTCTCTCTCTATTTATCTATCTCTCTGTCTATCTATCTAGAGGAAACATGCTATGTGTGTGTATTTCTCTCTCTCTCTCTCTCTCTCTCGCTCTCTGTCTGTCTGTCTGTCTGTCTTTATCTGCCTGTCTGTCTCTCTATCTGCCTGCCTGCCTGTCTGTCTCTCTCTCTATCTGTCTGTCTTTCTCTCTATATCTATCTATCTCTCTGTCTCTCTCTCTCTCTCTGTCTTTCTATCTATCTATCTATCTATCTATCTATCTATCTATCTATCTATCTATCTATCTATCTAGAGGAAACATGCTATGTGTGTATTTCTCTCTCTCTCTCTCTCTGTATTTATCTCTCTATCTGTCTGTCTCTCTCTCTCTCCTTTGTAGTGACCACAATAGAAATATTTAATCAGTTACATCCATGGTAAACTGAAAACCATTTCCACCACCACCACTAGACAAGTGCATGCTAGAAAGTTTCATTTATTATTATTTATTATTACAGGTACTTATATAGCGCTGTCAATTTACACAGCGCTTTACAAATATGTTGCACATTCACATCAGTCCCTAACCCTCAAAAGGCATACAATCTAGTCCCTAACTCACATTCACACATACACATACTAGGATTCGAATTGGAAGGATTCAATATTTTCTGTCTCTAGTCCAACCCACCAAGGAAAATGACATGAGCTGTGTGACAGAGGTGTAGGTGGGACAGAACACACGCGGAGAGCGATGGGTCACACAAGGCTTTTATTGAGTTATTGGAGGGCGCACAATAAGTATAGCAAGGTTTTGGTAAAACAAAAGTTAAGTCCGTACCACAGGGCGGGACACATGACAAGGAGCACACAACAGGGCGGCAGACTGGCAGACAATGGTTAAGTCCGGGGCACACAGTAGAAGAAAGGCTCTGGCAGGCAATGGTTAAGTCCAGGGGTGCACAGCAGAAGGCAGGCTCTGGCAGGCAATGGTTAAGTCCAGGGGCACACAACAGAAGGCAGGTGTAAGCCGTGTACCGGGGTGGGCTCCCCAGGATACAGTGAAGTCACGAACGAGGAAAGCAACCCCAACACCAGCTTTTGCCACAACAGAATTTTACTTAGATGTTGCAAATAAACACAACCACAAATGCTGGGAACATACAATAAATTTACATACACCCAGCCCAAAGGCTGAGACCCTTGTGCTGCACAGCACGGCGCCTCCTGATGGATGAAGGTAGAAAGTGAAGTAATTTACCTACTGGCGGGCAAAAATAAGCTTCCACACCTTACCTGTTATTACCCTAAAAGAGCAGGAATCAGTGTATGGGTGTACGGTATGGGCTAGCCTGTGGTGCAGCACAACAGCTTACAATCTTACACAAATCTACAGTATTCCCTCTCCCATAACTGGTCCTGTAGCACGTGCCTGAGTATTCCTTCTGAGCAAAACCCACAGTTTGGCTTGAGTTTGTAGGATTTTATCAGCTCTCCAATGTGAAAAGTCACTTTAAGTTGTGGAGTCCTTCCAATAATCAGTAACAACACTTGTGGCCTGACACAGAGACCCTAACTAACTAACTATAGGCCTGGACTCAGTCTCAAGGCGCCAACACTGAAATGAGGTGTGTGCACGATCTTACCGACCCGGGCCTGCTTTGCATCCGCTGGTGACTCTGAACAGAACAAATGTCTCGCCGTATATGTTGCTTAGTTCCTCTGCTCTCATCAGCCTTCCTAGCAGCAATCTCATCAGCATTCCTGGCAGCAATCTCATCAGCATTCCTGGCGGCAATCTCATCAGCATTCCTGGCGGCAATCTCATCAGTTTCCTGGCAGCAATCTCATCAGCTTCACTCAGCTGCAGCTCTGGTTACTAAGGGACGCTTTCACACCTGGATGTGTTAAGGACCTGCCGGTGGTAGCCTCTAGCGTTCCACAGACTGGAATTCCCCAAGGCACGGAATCTAAGCCCCGACCTGCTTGTTTACCAGGGCCCCTGATGGTGGGGATGGACTTGGAGCAGGCCAAAACCAGGTCGTGGCCCCTGGGTGCACCCAGCTGTGGTAGAAGTACTACCGGAGGTGTATAGCAGGTGAGAGCCTGATGTAAGGAGGTAGAGAGAGCGGAGTCGGGCAGGCCAGTCGGTAGCAGTGGAGGCAGAACGGTACAAAAACAGTAGACAGAAGGATAAACTGGTCACAAGCCGGGTTCAGTAACAGGAGATCAAATCGTGCAGGATTAGACAGGAGAATGGTCAGACAAGCCAGGGATCAGAGCAGGAGACAGTCAGCAAATCAAGGTCAGGCAGGGTCGGCAACAAGGCAATCTAATACAGGAAACACAGGATACAGGTAAGACCATACAGCAACTAGAGCATAGACCTGACCTGTTTAAATAGGGCGCCCTGCACCCTTATTGGTGCCAGGCGTGCATCCGCGATCGCGAGTGCGCATGCGCGACAGCCGCAGGTGCCCAGGTCTTAATGCTCGCCCGCTAGTGCAGCCCGGCATACCGTGCATGCGCAGACCTGTGTGCCGCGGAAAGATCTGGGGTCCCTGACAGGATCTCATCAGATTCTCAGCTCACATGGCCCCTTATTCACCATGCTCCAAAACATGGCTTCTCTCTCTCCTTCCTGTTCTCTCCAACTCTGTGTGCAAAACCCCACCTCTTCATGAATATACAAATATCTATGCAGTCTGAGGCTGTGTTAGAAAAACAGTGACATCTTGTGGCTAAACCGCAGAATGTCAGTCAAAACATTAATTTACTTCCACACAAACAGTGTTTCCCCATCTCACACAGGCTCTGGCAGGCAATGATTATGGCCGGGGCACACAGCGGAAGGCAGGCTCTGGCAGGCAATAGTTAAGTCCAGGGGCACACAGCAGAAGGCAGGCTCTGGCAGGCAATGGTTAAGTCCAGGGGCACACAGCAGAAGGCAGGCTCTGGCAGGCAATGGTTAAGTCCAGGGCACACAGCAGAAGCAGGCTCTGGCAGGCAATGATTAAGGCCGGGGTACACAGCGGAAGGCAGGCTGTGGAAGGCAATGGTTAAGTCCAGGGGCACACAGCAGAAGGCAGGCTCTGGCAGGCAATGGTTAAGTCTAGGGGCACACAGCAGAAGGCAGGCTTTGGCAGGTAATGGTTAAGTCCGGGGCACACAGCAGAAGGCAGACTCTGGCAGGCAATGGGTTAAATCCAGGGCACACAGCAGAAGGCAGGCTCTGGCAGGCAATGGTTAAGTCCGGGGCACACAGCGGAAGGCAGGCTCTGGCAGGCAATAATTAAGGCCGGGGCACACAGCAGAAGGCAGGCTCTGGCAGGTAATGGTTAAGGCCAGGGCACACAGCAGAAGGCAGGCTCTGGCAGGCAATGGTTAAGTCTAGGGGCACACAGCAGAAGGCAGGCTCTGGTAGGCAATGGTTAATTCCAAGGGGCACACAGCCAAAGGCAGGCTTTGCGTTAGGTCTGGCTTGGCTGTAGGGTCTGGCTGCAGGCCAGGGCACACAGCAGAAGGCAAGCTCTGGGAGGCAATGTTTAAGCCCAGGGCAGACAGCAAAAGGCAGGCTCTGGCAGGCAATGGGTTTAGTCCGGGGCACACAGCAGAAGGAAGAATTTGGCAGGCAACGGTTAAGTCAAAGAGCACAGAGCAGAAGGCAGGCTCTGGCACGCAATGGGTTAAGTCTGGGGCACACAGTGGAAAGGCAGGCTCTGGCAGGCAATGGTTAAGTCCAGGGGCGCATAGAGGAAGGCAGGCTCTGGAAGGCAACGGTTAATTCCAAGGGGCACACAGCAGAAGGCAGGCCTTGGGTTAGTCCGGCTTGGCTGTAGGGTCTGGCTGCAGCACAGGACCTCTCACAGCACCCTGGGTTGCGAGCAGGGGAAGATACCCCTGCCCAGGTCCTGCTCCAGTCTTTTATCTCCGGAGCAGGATGCACCCAGGTTGTCGTGGCAACAAGCTCCGCCCCTCACTCCGCCTGTGCACAGGGAGTGCGCCCTTTGTCTTCGGTGGGTGCAGAGTGCAGGAACATTGGGGTCAAGCTGTGCCCGCATGTGGGGAATCCACATGCAGACACAGTGGGGTGGAAGATTCCTCAGAGCTTGGCCGAGGTGAGGTGTGGGGACTCCCAGCAGGAGGCAGCTCCTTGGCGCCCCGAACACCACTTTATGTGGGCTACGTGCAGGCGCACGGGCATGTAATGGGGAAGGGGGGTGCAGGAATCCAAAGGAGGGGGGAAGAGAGGGAGCAGAGAGGGGGGACTGTGACAGCCAATTGGACAATATCAACTGGCGTCATGGTAAACTGAAAACTGTTTCCACCACCACCACTAGACATGTGCATGCCGGAAATTTTCAATTACTTTTAGATGCATTTGTTAATTGAAGAATTTTGTTCCATCCTATTCATTATGTTCAACTGATTAGTTTTGAAAAATGTTGTAGTTTTTTCCGAAATATTGCTATATATTATCAAATCAGACAGATTAGAATTGGAAGGATTCAATATTTTCTGTCATATACAAAAAGGTGCAGCGCTAGAGTACAAATAAATGAACATATATATATATGTATAAAATCATGCAAAAAACATAAAGTGATGCTGTGCACTCATATATATGCCACTATGCGGTGGCTAATATAATGTGAGGAAAAAACTGCTGTGTCCACAGATAAGTCCAACGTGAAAAATGTGAACAAGATCCCAATCGATCCATGGACTTCCAAACAACATAGACTGTGCACGCGGTGAGACAGTGAGGATACAGATCACGCACTCACCAGATGCGCAACCTTTATGCGCCTTTATATATTATAGAGACTTCCAATATGTCATCAGAGGTCTGGTCAGGTCTGGTCTGCCGACCCTGCTTCCTTTCATGCCATCCATTGTATTCAAGTGTGTCTAGCTGTGAAAGGTCACAGTGATCACGTGCACAAGCTGGGCCAATCACAGCTCAGCAGTGTCATGTGGTTAGCCATGGCCAAATCACAGCTAAGCACAAAAAAAAAAAACCCTGAATAAATTGATTTTATTCAGGTAAATGCTTGCTTATAGCAAAGTAATTCTTTGCTATAAGCAAATTGTGTAAAAAAAAAAAAAAAAATACTGATCAATTCCCCAAACGTAGTACAATGTTACTATGGTAACATTATACTACTTTGGTCATAGTGCAATATGAAAAAAAAATCTTAAAAAAAGAGAAAAAAAATGTAATAAACAAATTAAAAATTAAAAAAATTTAAATTTTTTTTTTTAAATTATCAATTTTTTATTTTCAAACTGTCACCAGTCAGTGTCCCTGATCACCGCCATGCCAGTTATATTGATGACGCTGTACTGCACTGGTGACAGTATGTAAAAAAAAAAATAGTGGACCTCAAGAAATTAGATTGGCTGTCAGTACTTCAGGATTGATCAATTTTCAGATTTATCCCATAGTTTGTGAACTCTATAACTTTCCTACAGACTAAATAATAAATACTACTTTGGGTTATTTTCACCAAAGAAATGTAGCAGAATACATCTTGGCCTAAATTTATGAAGAGCAATTATTTATTTGCAAACTTTTATAACAGAAAAAGAAAAACGTGTTTTTTTTTTACAAAATGTTCGGCCTTTTTTTGTTAATTTAGCAAAACATAAAAACCCCAGCGGTGATTAAATACCACCAAAAGAAAGCTCTAGTTGTGTGAAGAAAATTATAAAATTTTAGTTTGGGTACAATGTTGTATGACCGCGCAATTGTCATTCAAAGTGTGAGAGTGCTGAAACCTGAAAATTGGCCTGGGCAGGAAGGGGGTAAAAGTGCCCGGTATGGAAGTGGTTATATTGTGTTTGTGTGCACTAAAATTCATTAAAGTGTATTTTTTCCTCCCCCGAAAAAAATGCTGCACAAATACCGTGTGACATCAAAAATAGCAAAACCCACCATTTTATTCTCTAGGGCCTCTGCTAAAAATATACATATAATGTTTGGGGTTTCTAAGTAATTTGTTAGCAAAAATACAGATTTTTACTTGTAAACAAAAAGTTTCATCAGGAGGCCTGATTTCAAAGTGGATAATGCGTAAAAGTGCTCCCTGAATGTTGGGCTTCTCTATGTGGCCAGGCTGTAAAAAGTCTCACATGTGGTATTTCCATACTCAGGAGGTGTAGCAGAATGTGTTTGGGTGTAGTTGCAAGTATGCCTCTGCCTTTGTGTGAGATATAACTTGTTACTATGACGTTTTTGTGAAAAAAAAAAAATTATTTACTTTCTTCGTATTCCAAAGAATTGTGGAAAAAAATTACAACTTTAAAAAACTCACCATACCTCTTACTAAATACCTTGGAATGTTTGCTTTCCCAAAAAGGGGTCATTTGGGGATATTTTTACTGTCCTGGCACATTAGGCCCTCAAGAAATGAGATAGGCAGTCAGTACATATGTGATGATCAATTTTCAATGAAAGGTACCACAGCTTGTAGACTATATAACTTTCACACAGACCAAATAATATGCCTGGGCAGGAAGGGGGAGAAAGTGCCCATTATTGAGGTGATTAAAAAGCCACAGATGTGGGAAATTAACCTTTAATTGCCATTTTAACCTGTGTGTGTCTCCTTTTGTGTCTGTACCAAGGCCAAACATTCCAGGGTATGTAAACGTTTGATCGTGGCCATTTGAGTGATTTCTGTTATCATTATGATTTAAAAAGGAGCCAAACAACTATGTGATAATAAATGGCTTCTTATTCTCACTATCCTAAGGGCTCATGTACACTGCAGCTGATAAACTCACGTTTAGAAGCTTTTCTGCATTTTTTTCAGCAGCCCCTGATATCTCCCTAATGTTTTCCTATGTGTCCATGTACACAGAGTTGTTTACAGTCGTTTACAGGCAGTTGAGTTTACAGTCGTTTTTTTTAACGCAGCAAATTTGCGTTCAGGAGTAGATTTTCCTGGCGTTTCATTGCTGCAGAGATTGAAGGGGTGGGGGGTTCAGCATGTCAGTGCTCAACCATACGCCACACACTGCATCAAATTGTTCTGCATGGCTGTCATCCCAGAAGGAAGCCTCTTCTAAAGATGATGCACAAGAAAGCCTGCAAACAGTTTGCTGAAGACAAGCAGACTACGAACATGGATTACTGGAACCATGTCCTGTGTGTCTTGCCTACAGTCAAGCATGGTGGTGGGAGTGTCATGGTCTGGGGCTGCATGAGTTCTGCCGGAACTGGGGAGATATAGTTAATTGAGGGAACCATGAATGCCAACATGTACTGTGACATACTGAAACAGAGCATGATCCTCTCCCTTCAGAGACTGGGCTGCAGGGCAGTATTCCGACATGATAACAACCCCAAACACACCTCCAAGATGACCACTGCCTTGCTAAAGAAGCTGAGGGTAAAGGTGATGGACTGGCCAAGCATGTCACTAAACCCTATTGAGCATCTGTGTTGCATTCTCAAACGGAAGGTGGAGGAGCGCAAGGTCTCTAACATCCACCAGCTCCATGATGTCATCATAGAGGAGTGGAAGAGGACTCTAGTAGCAACCTGTGAAGTTCCGGTGAACTCCATGCCCAAGAGGGTTAAGGCAGTGCTGGAATAATGGTGGCCACACAAAATATTGAAACTTTGGGCCCAATTTGGACATTTTCACTTAGGGGTGTACTCACTTTTGTTGCCAGCAGTTTAGATATTAATGGCTGTGTGTTGAATTATTTTTAGGGGACAGCAAATGTACACTGTTATACAAGCTGTACACTCAATACTTTACATTGTAGCAAAGTGTAATTTCTTCAGTGTTGTCACATGAAAAGATTTTAAAAAATGTGAGGGGTGTACTCATTTCTGTGAGATACTGTATATGTATATATATATATATATATATATATATATATATATATATATATACACACAATGCTCAGCATAAAAGACTACACCCCAACAAATTTGTCAGAAAACCTTTACTTTCCTTTCAGAATCAACATTTTCTATGGGACACTATAGTACAAAATACTCCCACAAATGCGGCCATTGATTGCAAACAAGATTTGTTCATTTGCACACACAAAGAAGTGTTTTTCCTAACAAATTAATTCAATACTATGTTGCAAAAATGAATTCACCCCAACAAAATCCTAACTACCAAGAATTCAACTACAGGTGAGTCTAATTATTCATTAAACAGGTGTTCAGCAGAGAGTTAATTATAAAAGGACGTTACGTAACAAAGAAAACCCCTTCCCATTTCTTGCTGTCAGCAATGTCACCACATGGAAGAGAAATGTCACAGGGCCTGAGAAAGAAAATAATTTCTTTACATAAGAAAGGTGAAGGCTACAAGAAGATCAGCAAAGCTTTACTTATCAGTCAGAATACTGTAGCAAAAATGATACAAACATTTAACAAAGATGGAACTGCAACCATTTCACAGAGACGTCCAAGTCGTCCACGGAAATTAACACCTCAACAGGAGTGTCTCCTGTTGAGAAGGATTGAAGAAAATCACCATGCAAGTTAATTGCAGTTAGCTAAAGAAATAGTCAAACTGGAGTGATTGTTTGCCGTGACACAATATAGCATACACCGCAGAAGAATGACATGCATGAGTGTCGTCCATGAAGGAAGCCTCTCCTAAAGCCCATGCACAAAACAGCCCACCTAGAATTTGCCAAGGCCCATGTTAAAAAAGAAGAAGACTACTGGGACTCTGTATTCTGAAGTGATGAGACCAAGATAAATGGTCCTTACCAGGCCAATTTTCAGCTTTCAGAGCTGTCACAATTTGAATGACAATTGCGCGGTCATGCAACATTGTACCCATATGAAATATTTACAATTTATTTTCTCACAAATAGAGCTTTCTTTTGGTGGTATTTATTTGCTGCTGGGTGTTTTACTTTTTGCGATATAAAAAAAAAAAAAAAGTTTAGTTTCTATTATAAAATTTTTCAAACAGGTAATTTTTCTCCTTTACTGATGTGCATTGATGAGGCTGCACTGATAGGCAGCACTGATGGGCACTGATAGGCGGTACTGATAGGCAGCACTGATGGGCACTGATAGGCAGCACTGATAGGTAGCACTAATGAGGTGGCACGGATAGGTTGCACTGATAGGCGGCACTGATAGGCAGCACTAATGAGGTGGCACAGATAGGTAGTACTGATAATCGGCACTGATGTGTACTGATAGTCGGCACTCATAGGCGGCACTGCTGGGCACTGACTGGTGGCACTGCTGGGTATTGACTGGCGCAACTGCTGGGCACTGACTGGCGCAACTGCTGGGCACTGACTGGCAGCACTGCTGGGCTGCACTGATGGGCACTGGTGGGTGGCACTGGTGGGTGGCACTGATGGGCACAGGTGGGCGGCACTGCTGGCAGGTGGGTGAAACTGGTTGGTGGCACTGCTGGGCACTGATCATCAGTGCCCTGATGATCGGTGCTGATCCCTGCTCTGACAACTGTTGGTTCTTGCCAGTACTTTTCTCATGCTCTATGATCAGCGTGTCATTGGACATGGCTGATCACATAGTAAAAGGCCACTATGATTGTCCTTTTACCACATCACGTGATCAGCTGTGTCCGTAGGACACAGCGATCATGGAGATCACCGGGTGCTCACCCCGGGGGCGCGCAGGAGAGCACGTTCTGGGAGGACGTCTTATGATGCCTTCCCAGAACTGGCCGGCCGCAGTGCAGCCATCATTCGGCAGCTAGTTAATATGCTTGCCCATTTTTCTGCTATCTAAACATCAACTTGCTGCCTAACATATCCCACCCACTTCCAGGTGCCCTTGTAACAAGATAATCAATATTGTTTACTTTACTTATCAGTGGTCAGAATGGTATGGATGATTTATGTGTGTGTATATATAGAAAGATACATACATACATATATTTTATTTATCACATGCATTAATTATTTATGTAATATGATTTTTTTTTTTATCATTCGAGGATAAGTGGTGAAGAAGATTGAAATTGTAATCAGTGTGTGGCCATCCCTGTGAGATTGACTTCTGTCAAGCAGACAAGCTTGAAAACTTTTGTCGATCAGTGGCTACAGTTGCTGACCAGTGTATTCTGACTTTGGAGAGTCTCACTTTCAAAATACACTTCTCTGCTGGAGAGGGATTCCTCCATTTGGATAGAGAAATCTGTTTGAAAATGAACTGTCTATGGCCAGCTTTAAGAAACAAGAGATAAATGGTGCTAATAGGGCAAGTAACACCAAAGCCCACAAAATTCCTGAAGAATCAAGCTAGAGCAAATAGTCCTGTAGTACTATCCACAAGCTCACATAGTACAGCCACCCCAGTGTAGAAAGCAGCCTCTGTAATGGAACAAAAAGGGAGAAAAGGGATCACCCACCAAGTGTAGCACTCCACTTAGTGGACGCCCCCTTTTCTCCATTTTTATGGCCAGTTTTATTCCATTTATGTGGTCTTAGTGACCTTGGCCGCCAATACAAACTAGTTCCATCATCGTAGGTGTGTACTTTCATGCACAGTATCTCCTGTTTACCCTTGTAAAGTATTGTCTTTAAAGTGATGGTAAACCTTGTAAAACAACCCATTCAGTTTAAGAACCGAGAGGCAACAGATTTGTGAATAGATATAAAAGACATTATAAATATCTTTTCCCCTTTTTTATAAGTGATCACATACCCTCTGTTCTCATCTGCATAAGGTGCTCAGGGAGAAGAAACAACAGAATACTGATCTTCCCAGTGAATGCTTGTGGAGGGGGGGGGGCATGTCAGGACAAGTTTGATCATTGGAGGAGAGTAGGCTGAGTTCCCAGCACAGCTAGAGAACTAAACACGGTGCCTAGTGTGGTCAGTTTTTAATAGGTAAGCAGAGTGACTGCCAGGGATTTCACACAAATTAAGCAATGCAAAGAGAACAAAATACTTTTTCATACAAGAAGATGGTACAGTATGCACATATCAGGAATATTAAATGTTTGGTTTACATATTTGTCATGTTATTTGGAATCTCATCTTGCTCCTAGAAGTGTTGTGGAACACTACAAACCAGACACTGTACATGACTGCCATGCAAACAGGAACCAAGCCAACGCTCAATCCAATGCTATGCTCATGCCAAGTCTTTGCATATGTTTGCCTTGTGGCAAAACAAGAAAATAGAGGGTGCCAGATCTATTGCCAGTACATCACACCAGCACCTAAGTATAAATTATAGTATTTAAAGTGGTAGTAAAGCCGTATATTTATGTTTTGCCTACAGGTAAGTCTATAATAAGGGTTACCTGTAGGTACTGTAAATATCTCCTAAATGTGCACCGTTTAGGAGATATTTACTTATTCAGCCGCTGGTGATGTCACCGGCGCATGCACTCTGAAGGAACGACATACCAGTGCCATTCCTTCAGAGCCCTGTGCCACGAACAGTGACTCCTGCATGCATGTATGGGAGTGACGTCATCGTGGTTCAGCCATTCAAAGGACCAGAGCCTGCCATCCCGGAAGGATGACCAGGTGAAAATGGAAGCCCTGTCAGCTGTGACAGCAGGCAGCTGGAGGGCTTCGTTTTAAGGTAAGTTTCACATAATGTGCTAGTATACGATGCATACTTGGACATTATAACATTTTTTTTATTTGCTTCAATTCAAGGTAAGCATTACAAATTTTACTTTTTAAATTGTGTCTCTTGGTGTTAAGCTCCCAGAGTGTAGAAAGTAAAGCAAAGATACAAATGCACATTTACATTGGAGGGAACTGCATGCCTTTGCCATACTTAGGGAATTCGGCAGAATCTCCACAGTCGTCAGATACTTTTTGCGGAGGTCCCTAATGTATATTGGTACCAGCAAATGAAAAGCTCATTTGGAAAAAAAACACTCAAAAACAGTTAAAAAGACACAGTTTATAACCAGAACAAGCCCTTCTCTCACACATGACTAACATTACTCCCATCTCATATGACACTCAGTTATACCCTATGTACAAATAAGCAATCTCGAACACAGAGTAACCCTATAGGAATTCATACAAACATACATACACATTCCTGAAAGAAAAAGGGCAACATCCTTCTTTGAGATACATCAAAGAATCCGGCATTAACAAAAACATACTATAGACCCAAACACCAGGTGTCCATTCACCTGACACCTGCCTACTAGAACAAATCCCCCTGCTTAGAGACTTCTGTGGATACAGACTGAATAATCGGTGTATGTCCAATTTGTGTCGCATTTACATGGATTAGTTTGTGTGAAGGGTACCATATCAGTAGACAGGAATGTAAAATAATAAAGGATTACTACTCACCTTATTGATGATGATTTTCACAATTATCAGATCTAGGATGCAGCAGAAACAAGCAAGGCTACAGCTGGTCATCTGACAAACCTGTTTTTTCAAGAAAGGACTAAAGCTTGGCAGACACTAGTAAAATTCTTCTCATAATTTTTTGTTTCAAGAATTTTTGTTTGATTTTCTAATCGTCAGTGGGTCAAATTGGCATTTGTTTTTGGCTGCAGTGATGGGAAAATTCAAAGGAACTGGATTGAAGATTTTTCTCAAACAAATTTCTAACAGTGAATGTGGTTTTCAAAAGTGTGTTTGTTCCATAATAGAATGTTAAAGCACATGAAATTTTGTTTCAAGTGACGATGATCAAGTCATTGAATGTACTGTTCATATGAATTTTCGCACAGAAGTTTGGTCAAAAGTCTACTAGTGTATAGCCAGCAAAGTGCTTTGTGGATTACTCAGTGCAAAGTGCAGAACCTTCCTTTGGAGGATGGGTGGTATACTATACATCCTAGACCAACTTTTTTCAACCAACTATTTTCCATGGAACCCTAGGATTCTTGTCAGGGAAGAAAACGAGGAAGCCCTGGCAAATGCGAGACTGCTCAGAATGGCCACGCTAATTTGCGCAAAAATGTGCACATACGCATAGGCGCATAGCATCAGTCACGCATCCCTGTGTGCAACGGCGCATCAGGACATGCAGGGTGTGATAGTTGCTGGCGCCCAGTAGCCTTTATAAGGACTGCAGCCCCTCACAATAATTTCTGGATTATCGTCAGCCTCCTGCTCCTGTGTGAGTTACCCTGCTGATTATCCGTTACTGACCCAGCTTGACCCTGACCGGCTTTGCCTTCTCTCCTGGCTCTTACCCCGGCTTGTTCATTGGATTTGCTCCTGCCTATTCCTGATTGATGACTTGTACATTACCCTGGCCTGCTCCTGACTTTGCTCCTGTCTTTACTCCTGATTTATGCTCTGTGATTGACCCCGGCTCTGGCTTCTGACTTCGCTTCCATCCGTCCAGGTCTGCCAGTCCTCTGGAGAGCCCGCTCCTGTATTCTGTCCAACCACGGATGTCGTCTCATTGGGTATATCACCAGGCAACTACATCATTGGCAACTTGTGCTTCTTTGGGCACTGCACCTTCTGTTACCACCTTCAGGGGTGCGTTACACTTAGCCGTAAGGGGAGCCCTCTCATCATCTCAGCCTCCGGTCAGGTATGTGACAATTCTTCCAGTGGTGGCCAGGGGTTCCTTGAGTTCTGGCTAACTGGCCTCCTATTTGATAGTGCCTGCATATTTCTAGGTCCAACGCCACTTGAAAGAGCCAGCTATATGATTGCAAGGGTGTCATTCTGGATAACCTGTAAGGGGGAATTCTCACTTACCACCACCAGTGTAAGGGATATTTTTTCCAATGGCAAATCCTACCATGGGTTGTCTGAGACCCAAAAATTATTTCAAGGGTTCTTCTGAGATAAAAAGTTTGAGAAAGGCTGTCCTGGACCTACCCCAGCTCATTGGTGCAACAAGCAATTTACATGCAACCCATTAGAGGTATCACGCAAAATATGAAAACAAGTCAGTGTATGTGGAAGGAAGGTTACAAGTAACAGCAAAATTGTGTACTCTGGTGCTTCAGGACGCTCTATACTTTATCTTCTTACAAAACAAGAATATGATTGCTTGGGTTACTGCGTACTGCACAACATTTCTTCTCTTTGTATATGTTAAATAAGCCAACACTATTGTAAAATATCCAGTATAAGAAGGTTTCTGCTTAGCAATGTGCAAGCTCAGCAATATAAGCAAACCCCCAGAATGTCCAGTTTGTCTTTTTGTGGATATTACTCCCAGGATCATTCACAGAGAAGTGGTAGTAAACTCTACTTTTTAACTTGTACCTGCAGGTAAGTTTACCATCAGGCTTACCTGTAGGTACAATAAATGTCTTCTAAATGTATACCGTTTTAGGAGATATTCACATTGGCAATAGCTAATGACATCACCCACACAGGCACAGTGACTCTGTGCAAACACAGCAAACTCTGTACTCCTGGGCTGGGGATGGACTCAGCAGAGGCTAAGGTAACTGTCAGGAATGGACTGGCCAGCAATAGTGGGACTCACCTGCCTTATGAGCTGCAGTACCAGGGCTGGCCAGCGGGTGCTCCCAGCAACCAGAGACTCAACCTTGCAGCCAGTCAAACACCTGGAACTAATTATACTGGTGTATTTAAGGGACATTCAGACCTGCAGACTCTGCCTTGGTGTTGTGTTTCTCCTGGGCCCTGTTTCCTGTTCCTGTTCCTGTCTGATTCTCTGCTGACCCTGCTCTGATCCCTGGCTTGTCTGACCATTCTCCTGCTCCTGATCCCTGGCTTGTCTGACCATTCTCCTCTGCCTGACCCTCTGTACCACACTGCCCGCTACCTGCTGAACCTGGCTTGTGACCCCGACCATTCTCCGCTTGCTCCCCCTGTACCTACCTGCCCGATTGATATTGACCCGGCCTGCCTGACGACGCTTGCATTGTATGTACTGTTATCTGTGGGTGGTTTGGTTTGGTTTGTTTGCACTGCGTTTATGTTTGTATTGTTAGTGTTAATAAATTACATTGTTTATAACATATCTGAAGTCTGCGTTTCCCTGCGTCAGTCACACACCTCTGGTCATACCCGGGAGCCCTGACAGTAACAATTCAGATGTCCTGGAATATGCACTCCTTGCTGCCCACAACGGACCAGGATAGTCCAAAGTCACTGGATACAAAAGACAACAAAAGAGGGCACACCGGCCTAGAGTGGCTCTGAGGAAGAGGCTGAGTCTTCGAAACACGTTAGCCAGTTGGAAGTCCAGGGTTCCATTGTTTTGGCCTTAGATGCAGTGTGGATTGGACACCGCTGTTTATTTTGATGTGCCTTTGTCTTATATGTCCATTGTGAGTATGATACTTACTTTTTATCCTTTTAATAAATACTTTTTACGATAATGCACTAGGCCGGGGCACCCTCTTTTTTGTTTTCTTTTGTATACAGTGACTCTGTGCATTCAGGGCATATAGTGTGTGTTGAAATGCAGAGCCTCATGCTGTGGAGTGATGTCATTGTGGCCCCTGCCATTCATACAGCCCGAGCCTGCAATCCCAGAAGGAAGACTGAGTGAAGATGGAAACGCTGGGGAGCTGTAACAGCGCTGCACTGGAGGGCTTTGTGTGTAGTTAAGTCTGTCATAATGTGTTAGTATGCAGTGCATACTAGTACATTATGACTTAAACCTGCATGGGGCCCAATTTTTATTTATTTTTTTTTCTTGTAGCGGTTTACTACCACTCTAAAGGTTTCTGATGTGTAGTGTCCTTCATACATTTTACTACAAAATGTTGATAATTTAAACATAAGAAGGCAATAAGACAGGATGGCCAACAAATACCAAACATAGAAAACCAGTGATCATTAAAATATATATTTTCAGTTAGAAATACAGAGCAAAACAAAGTTCAAATGACTAATGTTACCACGATTGGCATACTTTGCGTTTGGTTTTATGAGAATGAAAACAGAAACTAATGTGGAGTTAAGAATTAAGAATGTACTCTTAAAAGTTCTATTCTATGCTTTATTATTCAATTTAAACTATAATTAATGAATATATAGTATTCATGTTTTAATTATTATTAATTATTATTTTATCAGTGACCTCGTAATAAAAGAGTAAAATAACAGTGTGTAATAATCATTGATGTATGCTTAGTATTAACAGCTCATCCAGACAATTTACAACATGTCATTCCTAAGTGTAAAACTGGTAAGAAACTTGCAAGCAGGGTAGATATTTATGCACCATTCCACTTGCTTTTGCACAGTGGTGCCTATCTAAGGTGTGAGATGAATACTACGATGCCCATGGTAAAAAAAAACAGGGACTCCTGATGGCCATACTTTTAATATCCATGTTTTCATGTTTAACCCAGGGCATGTTTCACAGAAATTAGGTTACAGAAAGAAAATATAGTGATGCCCTGTAATATGGATGGCAAACCAAGTGGTATTTGTGCCTATTTATTTCAGGTACTTATATAGCACTGTCAATTTACGCAGTACTTTACATATATATTGTACATTCACATCAGTCCCTAACCCTCAAGGGGTGTACAATCTAAGGTCCCTAACTTACATTCATACATACACATACTAGGGACAATTTAGACAGGATCCAATTAACCTACCAGCATGTCTTTGGAATGTGGGAGGAAACCAGAGTACCCAGAGGAAACCATGCACAGGGAGAACATGCAAACTCCAGGCAGGTGGTGCTGTGGGTTGTACTGCACCACATTGCATGTTTTTACTCATGGTTTGTAAGTTTTACTGTAATATGTTGTGTAAAATGTATGTTACACGGTCTGTTTTGAAGAGCTCACTTTTTTATTGTTACCACATTTATTTACTGTGAAAAAATGTGGTTCATTGCAAAGAAAAGCTGGCCTTTGTATGTATATAAGTGAACTTAAAAGGAAAGAATAACAATGGTATAAACAGAAGAAGGTAGTTTACATTATATTAAAACTGAAGTGATGAAAGACAATAATGAATGCAGTTCTTCAATTAAGGCCCTGTTCACACTTGAGCGTTTTGTAGCTTGTAGTGCAAAGCTCAAAAACATTTAACAAACAAAAACCTATTGTTTTCAATAGCCCTTGTTAACATCTGAGTGTTCTGTCACTTGTAGCAAAATGCCTGTTGCTCAAAAAAGTACACAAGCTACTTTTCAGGCAGAATTGAGTGTTTTTTTTGTTCCCATAGACTTCAATGGAATTGCCTGAAAAGCACAACATGAGCAATGTAATTTTTTTTTTTAAATATAAGCTTTGTAAGTATCTGAAGTTGACTTGGTATCATCCTCATGTAGTCTACTATATAAAAAGAGTAAACAGGAGGCGCAAACCCCTAGTGCATTATCCAAGGTTTATTAATAAGTAAAAAGGGCTAAAAACATACTCACAAACATGGCATAAAAGTAAGGCTTAGTAGAAAGGTGGAGATGGCCATAACAATGGCGGGGTGTCCGACTGTCTGTATGGTCGGCTTGCTGACATGTTTCGGGGACAAATCCCTTTCCTTAGAGCTAATAACCAATATACTATATAGTCTGAACAGCAGCTCAGATTGGGTGGGGAAAAAGCAGCACAAGCAGCCAGTCAGCTGTCCAGTCACAGGGTGGGGAGATGACCTGTAAGCAGGACCAGTGCTACCACTAAGCAAATTAGGCAGCTGCCTAGGGAGCAATGCCTCCTAGGGTGCACCCACAGCCAGGGCCGCCGGTAGGGCATTACAGCTAGCCCTGCTTTATAATTAATTATATTTTCCCTGACCCCATCAGTTCACCAGAGGAGCCCAAGAGGTGAGGAGCAGAGAGGGACTCTTTTTTAAATTTCCGGAGCAGGCAGCTAAAGCTTCGCTGCTTTTTGCAAAGCTGATCAGTAGCGGCTGCTAACTTACAGTATTTCTCTAGAGGAGTGATTCTTTCACTGGTGAAGTGATTATCCCTTCCTCTGGAGGGTGAAAGGTGAGGCTGTAGCCCAGCATCGGAAGCTGATCCAACAGAAAGGTGGTAGAGGGCACAGGAAACAATAAGAACCCAGTGCACAGGCACCTTCTGTACTTTGTAATAATGATGACGATCACAGTGAGATGCTATCTGTTAGTTCTTATTTACACTTGTGTTTGAGGGACATTAAAAATGTGCAGCTGAGCCACACTTTTATTGTCCCCTATCCACTTCCCATTATGCTGCAAAGGCACTGGCACCTTATTATGGCAATAGTGGTGGGGTGTTGTGTAAACCCCCAGATACCATCTCCTGCAAACTTCAGCTAATCTGTGAAGAAGAGGTATCCAGCCACTGAGGTACCATGCAAGCCTTCCTCCCAGTTTCCCAGTCAGTCTCCACATGGAGTTAACATTGGCAAGGAGGTGAGAATGCATCTCTGCACAGGCTAAAAATGTTGAAGTTTTATTTTTTTGGGGGGGGGGAGGGGAAGCTGCAAGTAGCTGGTCTTGCTTAGGACACAAAATAGTCTACCACCGGCCCTGCCTGTAAGTGAAAGTGAACCTGTAGCAGAGAAAGATCATGTCCATTGCTGTTCAAGGCAGGGCTGTCTTTTGTGGCTAAGTTATATCATGTAAATATCAGGACTGGGTTGTAAGAAATTCAAATCTTTTGATAGGTAAAAATAAAAACTCTCATGAAGTTCAGTTATGTTTGGAGATTAAAGCTGGAGATTCGATTTAAGAGAAAATTAACTCTCTCTTCCTCCATCCCTCCTTACCTATTATGTTCTCTTGAAAATACACATTCACCTGGCCAGTGGATCCAGTGTCATCCTGCAGTGATCCACTGTTTAGCTGTCTATGCTTATGTCCCACACCCCCATCTTGGTCTTCAATAGCTGTCTCTTCTAGATTTTAGGCAGGCTGGCCTCAATGACGCATGAGGCTGCTCTATGAATAGGCTCTCGTAACCTCCTGTGATAAACTAAATTGCCAAAAGTATTGGGACTCCCCTCCAAATCATTGGATTCAGGTGTTCCAGTCACCTCCATGGCCACAGGTGTATAAAATCATCACCTAGGCATGCAGACTGCTTCTACAAACATTTGTGAAAGAATGGGTCACTCTCAGGAGCTCAGTGAATCCAAGCGTGGTACTGTGATAGGTTGCCACCTGTGCAATAAGTCCATCTGTCTAATTTCCTTGCTACTAAATATTCACGGTCAACTGTTAGTGGTATTATAACAAACTGGAAGCAACTGGGAACAGCAACGTGGTAGGCCACGTAAAATGACAGAGCAGGATTGCTGAAGAACACAGTGTGCAAAGGTCGCCAACTGTCTGCAGAGTCAATAGCTAAAGACCTCCAAACTTCATGTGACCTTCAGATTAGCACAACAACAGTGTGTAGAGAGCTTCATGGAATGGGTTTCCATGGCCGAGCAGCTGCATCCAAGCCTTACATCACCAAGTGCAATGTAAAGTGTTGCATGCAATGGTGTAAAGTACGCCACCACTGGACTCTAGAGCAGTGGAGACGTGTTTTCTGGAGTGACGAATCACACTTCTTTATCTGGCAATGTAGCTGGCCAGCTAAGACCAGTCCTAGGTTGTTAATATGGTTCACATATATGTGTATACCAAACCTGCCAATAACCTCAGTACAGTGTATATGTACATATGTTAAAGCCAAAAGCAAAATCATTGCTGTAATTTATGTCTTTGATTGTTATATGACATTTATATATTCATTGTGTTAGCAGAAGCAGAAAAGAAAAATGTGCCTTTAAGAGTTATTATAGAGCTGAGCCAATCACAGACAGCCTCACACTGTACAGAGCCTTAACCAATCCCAGCCAGTTTCACATTTGTGCCTGTGTAAACTCCCTGCTAGGATTTTCTAGAGACACATGCTCACCAGACAGAGGAGGAAACAGACAAAGTTCCAGTCAGACAAGCTTTATGGAGCAGAGAAGGCCAAATAGGTATTTAATGCACTTGTATGTTCCTCTATTGTTTGGCAGTGCAGGTGGATCTGTGTGTTGAAACTGTTGTGTGTGTTTTACTTGTAGTTCCACCGAACAAATTTACTAACTTACGAACGAATATAACGAATCGAATCGAACTTACGAATTTACCGAATCTAACAAATTTATCAAGCTATCAAATCAAACCACTGTAATATAAAGAAATAAGCTACTGTATGATAAATGAAACAAGCCATTGTAAGCAGTTATATGAAGAAGATTGATGTTATTAAAGAAGTTAACTAAAGTATTCGGTGTGCTTTTTAAACCTACTGCATCCATAGAGCGGCATTGGAGGAATTACAGAGTAAAGTCAGTCTAATTAAACAAAGAAACAGCAATTGCATAATTTTTCTAATGCCACAGCGCACTAGGCACCAAAGGGTGCTGCGCCTGCCACAGTGGAACTATTACCCTCAGAGGTCAAGCAACAGCGCTCCTCAACTTGCACAGTAAAGAGTACAATAGAGAAACAGAGCACCAGCATATATCGCCACGCGGAGACACCTCAGCGGAAAAACAGTACAGGCCATAGCACGTGCACATTAGTCAGACTGCAACCGACTCTTAAAGTGGCATAACGGCAAAGGCAAGACAGTCAGAGAAAGAGCGCCAAACCTTCTGCACCCCTAGAGAAAGAAAGAGATGCATGGGGGGAGGGCCAGAGTCCAGAGCTAGAGTGCCCGCACCGCTATCCATCAAGAGACCACGTGTTGCATCCAGAGAGTTCACGCAGAGCATCGCAAGTCACCGCAGAGCATTGCAAAGTCACCGCAGAGCATTGCAAAGTCACCGCAGAGCATTGCAAGTCACCGCATCAAGAAAAGAAAAGTCTCCTTTAAGACTGACGTTTGTTTCTGCAACCTTCAGATCACGGTATCCTGCATTTCAATTAAGGTCAGAGCTTTCCTTTATTACTCACTTATGCACATAGGTTTCTGCAAGAGACATTTTTGTGCTCAAGAGAATACAGTCAAGAAATCTGCAAGAAATTACAAGTGGCCACAGAACCAGTGAAACTCAAACTCACCACAATGACAGGAAGAGACACATTGGTGAACAGTCAAAGAGTCAGAGGACTGAGAGTTAGAGGACTCCACTCAAACTGCATATTAGATCTACCTCCAGCTTATACAAAAGACGACATACCTCTGGATCGAGATCGCATACCTACCTGTGAAACAGCCAACAAATGGGAACACCTATCTGTCATATCTCATGAAATGTCCCCGCTGAAGGAATTTGGTGTTGGACTGTTGATAGGCTACGACTGTCCCGAGGCGTTGGTGCCACGGAAGATAATCGCAGGAGGAAAGGGTGAACCCTACGCAGTCCAAACTGATCTAGGATGGGGTGTTGTTGGAGGAAAATGACAGATTGCAGATTCAGGACAGGTGACAGGATTGTGTCATAGAATATCTGTCCAAGAGTTACCAACTGTAAGTCCAGCGAAAGTACTCAAAATTCTAGAATCCGACTTTGCAGACATAAGTTGTAATGAAAAGAGTGTCTCCCAAGAGGACATAAAGTTTGTACAAGTTCTAGAAGATAATATTCAGCAAAATCAACAAGGTTATCTTGAAATGCCCCTACCTTTTAGAGAACGACCTCATCTGCCAAATAACAGAGATCTTGCCCTGGCAAGATTGAAAAGCTTAAAGAAAAGGATGGGAAGAGATCCCAAACTGAAAGACGATTATTTGAAATTCATGAAAGAAATCCTCAAAGAAGGGCACGCAGAGAAAGTTGATGGTCAGCCTAAAAATGGAGAAGTGTGGTACATCCCACATCAAGGTGTCTATCACCCAAAGAAACCGGATAAGATCAGAGTAGTTTTTGATTGCTCAGCAAGGTACAATGATGTTGCATTGAACGATCATCTACTTAAGGGACCAGATCTTACAAACACTGTACCTGGAGTACTCTGTAGATTCAGAAAGTATCCCATAGCAGTCATGTGCGACATTGAAAAGATGTTCCACCAATTTCATGTGAAGGAAGAAGATAGAGACTTCCTGAGGTTCCTATGGTGGGAAGACGGGGATACAGATACAGAGCCAGCGGAATACAGGATGAAAGTACACTTGTTTGGAGCAGCATCATCCCCAGGTTGTGCCAATTATGGTATGAAGTATCTGGCCAATCAGAATGAAAAGGATTGTCCATCAGCAGCAAATTTTTTGAAGAAAAACTTTTATGTAGATGATGGTCTTATAAGCCTAGAATCCTCAGAATCGGCAATTCAGTTGGTGAGAGAGAGCCAAGAGTTATGCGCAAAGGCAAACCTGCGTCTTCACAAATTCATCTCAAACGACAGAGAGGTACTAGAATCCATCAGTGACTCCGAACGTGCATCAAAAATAAAGAATGTGGATCTTAACTATGATCCTCTTCCAGTTCAGAATGTACTCGGATTGGGATGGAATGTAGAAAACGACAATTTTTTCTTTGAAATATCCATGGAAGAGAAAGTTCCAACTAGACGTACCATTCTTTCCACAGTAGCCTCAATATATGATCCGTTGGGATTCCTATCACCAGTAATCCTCAGAGCAAAAGAAATACTGCAAGAATTATGCAGACAGAAGTTGGGATGGGACGAACCCATACCTGCAGGCTTGAGGCCAAGGTGGGAGAGTTGGATAAGAGACTTGCAAAATTTGAAAGAAATTCGGATACCCAGATGTTTTGTACCTCCTGATTTCGGAAAGTACAAGAAAATAGAACTTCATCACTTTTCAGATGCCAGTAGTCATGGTTATGGTCAGTGTTCATACATCAGAGTAATAGGAGAAGAAAAGATACACTGTGCCCTAGTTATGGGAAAGGCCAGAGTAGCACCCAACAATATTCAGACAATACCAAGACTCGAACTAACGGCAGCCGTCATTTCAGCATCAGTAAGTCAGACTCTGAGAGAAGAATTGGAATTGAAAATAGATGAAGAGCATTTTTGGACAGACTCACAAGTTGTCCTAGGTTACATAAACAATGAAGCTTGAAGATTCCACACTTTTGTCGCTAACAGAGTTAAAAAAATTCGAAATGCAACGAATCCAGAACATTGGCACTATGTTGACACAAAGCAAAACCCGGCAGATCATGCTTCAAGAGGCCTAAATGTAACAGAATTGAAGAATTCAAACTGGTTCACCAGTCCAGAGTTCCTTTGGGAAAGGGAAATCATGCCCAGTGAAGGTTATACAGAACTGTCTATGGGTGATCCAGAAGTAAAGGTAGTTCAAACATTGAGCACTGCTGCCAAGTGTCAAGATGACATACTTGAATGACTAGCCAGATGTTCAAAGTGGAATACAGTCATAAACATTGTAGCTCGAATTCAACGCTTAGCAAAAGGAATCAGAAAGAAGGAATCGTTAAATGTAGAGGAAAGAGTGAAAGCTGAAGAAACGGTTATAAGACTCATTCATCAAAGATTCTACAGTGAAGAATTGAAGAGACTTAGTCAAGAACCTAAGAGACTTCCAAACAACCACCCATTGTACAAGCTTAATCTTATTCTGCAGGATGGTATACTGAAGGTGGGAGGGAGGCTGGAAAATGCATCACTACCTAACAGAGTTAAGCATCCAGCAATTCTACCCAAAAATTCTACCTTCACAAGATTGATCAATCACTACCACAACAAATCCTTGCATCAAGGAAGAAGCTTTACTCAAAGCTGTTTGAGAGAAGGTGGTTACTGGATAGTGAAAGGAAGCAAAGTTATAGCAAAGTACATAAGCAAATGTGTAATCTGTAGAAAGGCACGTAGACCTACAGAAGAACAAAGAATGGCTGATCTACCAGCTGATCGTGTAAACCCATCACCACCATTTCTTTATAGCGGAATGGATTGCTTCGGCCCATTTATCACCAAACAAAACCGCAAGGAGTACAAGAGATATGGTCTGATATTTACATGTCTAAGCTCCAGAGCAATTCACCTGGAAATGTTGGAAGATATGTCAACCGACGCCTTTATCAACGCCTTAAGATGTTTCATAGCCATTAGAGGTACTGTCAGAGAACTTAGATCTGACCAAGGATCTAATTTTGTTGGAGCAAAGAACGAATTGAACAAGGCTCTAAAAGAGATTGATAAAGAAAAAGTAACTGAGTACTTGTTAGAGAAACAGTGTGATTTTCACATGAATGCTCCACATGCAAGCCATACAGGCGGAGTCTGGGAGAGGCAAATCAGAACTGTAAGAAACGTACTAAGTTCAGTTTTGAAAAAGAACGCCGGAAGATTAGATGATGCTTCACTTAGGACACTATTCTATGAAGTAATGTCTATTGTTAACAGTCATCCACTTACAGTCAACAACATCAACGACCCAACAAGTTTGGAACCTCTAACTCCCAACCATCTACTTCACCTTAAGTCTGATTACATACAGCCACCACCTGGCAACTTCACCAAAGAGGATTTATACGCAAGGAAAAGATGGCGAAGAGTTCAATATCTATCAGAGCAGTTTTGGAATAGATGGAGCAAGGAGTACTTAGCTCATCTCATACTAAGAAGTAAATGGCAAACGCCTAGAAGAAATGTTCATGTTGATGACATAGTGTTAGTAAAGAAAGACGACTTACCTAGAAGTCAATGGAAATTGGCCAAAGTCCTAGAAACTCGAAAGGATGAAGAAGGACTAGTAAGAAGAGTTTTGTTACAAATGGGAGACTCAAAACTGGACAAAAAGGGAAAACGTCTCACAACTCCACTCAAGTTGGAACGTCCAATACAAAAGTTAGTTGTTCTGCTTGAGAGTAACAAAGACACTTGAGAGTTGAGAAACTGATGGAAAATTCCTCGAATTCACGTTCGAATCCTATTACTGAGAACATAGAATTATAGGTAATTTTGGTGGGAGTGTAGCTGGCCAGCTAAGACCAGTCCTAGGTTGTTAATATGGTTCACATATATGTGTATACCAAACCTGCCAATAACCTCAGTACAGTGTATATGTACATATGTTAAAGCCAAAAGCAAAATCATTGCTGTAATTTATGTCTTTGATTGTTATATGACATTTATATATTCATTGTGTTAGCAGAAGCAAAAAAGGAAAATGTGCCTTTAAGAGTTATTATAGAGCTGAGCCAATCACAGACAGCCTCACACTGTACAGAGCCTTAACCAATCCCAGCCAGTTTCACATTTGTGCCTGTGTAAACTCCCTGCTAGGATTTTCTAGAGACACATGCTCAGCAGACAGAAGAGGAAACAGACAAAGTTCCAATCAGAAAAGCTTTATGGAGCAGAGAAGGCCAAATAGGTATTTAATGCACTTGTATGTTCCTCTATTGTTTGGCAGTGCAGGTGGATCTGTGTGTTGAAACTGTTGTGTGTGTTTTACTTGTAGTTCCACCGAACAAATTTACTAACTTACGAACGAATATAACGAATCGAATCGAACTTACGAATTTACCGAATCTAACAAATTTATCAAGCTATCAAATCAAACCACTGTAATATAAAGAAATAAGCTACTGTATGATAAATGAAACAAGCCATTGTAAGCAGTTATATGAAGAAGATTGATGTTATTAAAGAAGTTAACTAAAGTATTCGGTGTGCTTTTTAAACCTACTGCATCCATAGAGCGGCATTGGAGGAATTACAGAGTAAAGTCAGTCTAATTAAACAAAGAAACAGCAATTGCATAATTTTTCTAATGCCACAGCGCACTAGGCACCAAAGGGTGCTGCGCCTGCCACAGGCTTTCCGATGGACATGTCTGGGTTTGGCGGATGCCAGGAGAACGGTACTTGCCTGACTGCATTGTGCCAAGTGTAAAGTTTGGTGGAGGGGGGATTATGGTGTTAGGGTTAATTTTCAGAGATTGAGCTTGGCCCCTTAGTTCTAGTCAATGAAACTCTTAACATCCGCATACCAAGACATTTTGGACAATTTCATGCTCCCAACTTTGTGGGAACAGTTTGGGGATGGCCCCTTCCTGTTCCAACATGACTGCACACCACTGCACAAAGCAAGATCCATAAAGACATGGATGAGTGAGTTTGGGGTGGAGGAACTTGAGTGGAATGCACAGAGTCCTGACCTCAACCCGATAAAACATCTTTGGGATGAATTAGAGCAGAGACTGTGAGCCAGGCCTTCTCATCCAACATCATCCCCTGACCTCACAAATGTGCTTCTGGAAGAATGGTCAAACATTCCCATAGACACACTCCTAAACCTTGTGGACAGCCTTCCCAGAAGAGTTGAAGCTGTTATAGCTGCAAAGGGTGGGCCAACTTATTATTGAACCCTACGGACTAAGACTGGGATGCCATTAAAGTTCATGTGCATGTAAAGGCAGGCGGCCCAATACTTTTGGCAATATAGTATATGTGACAGTAAGCTCCCAGGGGATGGCTTGAGCAGGATATTTCATTCTGCCCCGGGTTGCTGGGAAAAAATTATAAAAACAAGAAATAGCGCCTCCCCCCAGAAAACAATATTGTTTTTGAATGTAGGGGTGGAAGCATGGAAGCAGAGATTAAAAGTGTGTCTGGTGGGTGCGTTCATTTTATAAATACTAGTCTCTACTATTTTCATGTATGTCTTCCATCTGAAGGACTTGGTTAACCCTGCCAGTCACTTTTCTTGTTCTAAACCGGCCACACAAAGCAAAGAAGCTGAAATGTGTTGGTGTGGTTGGGTTTCATCTTTTGGCTGGCCATTCAAAGGTGCAGGACACTGTGCAGACACACAACATGCCTGTACTGGGTAGTTTTTTAAGCCACTATTCCTCCAACCAATTACAGCCTGCCTCTGGCACACATATTTTCCCGATCGAAGCCTACCTCTTGCACTCTCCCCCTCCTTCTGCTTCTGTGCATCTTGCCACAGACTGCACAGCCTATCAGGAATAAGAGATGACACATGACAAAAATGTTTTAACAGCACAGTGGCTAAATGGTTAGCACTTCTGCCTGGCAGTACTAGGGTTATTGATTTCGAATCACAACCATGGCACCACCTACCTTGAGTTTGCATGTTCTCCCTGTGCCTGCGTGAGTTTTTTCCGGGTACTCCAGTTTCCTCCCACACTCCAAAGATATGTTGGTAGGTTAATTGGATCCTGTCTAAATTGGCCCTAGTATGCGCATGTATGAATGTAAAGTTAGGGACCTTAGATTGTACACCCCTTCAGGGTTATGCAGGCCATAGATGGGTCGTTTATTGGCCGAATTTTCGTCAGCATGAAAAATTGGCCGATATTCATGCCGTTAGTGGGGCCAGCCCGTCGGCCGTTTTTCGTGGATCTTCTCATTTATTTTTATCGGTCATGCTGGAAAATCCACGAAAAATGGTAAAAAGACTGTCTATGGCCTGCCTTAGGGACTGATGTGAATGTATAATATACACTCACCGGCCACTTTATTAGGTACATCTGTTCAGTTGCATTGTAACACAAAGTGCTAATCAGCCAATCACATGGCAGCAACTCAATGCATTTAGGGATCTAGACATGGTGAAGACAACCTGCTGAAGTTTAAACTGAGCATCAGAATGGGGAGGAAAGGGGATTTAAGTGACTTTGAATGTGGCATGGTTGCTGGTGCCAGACAGGCTGGTCTGAGTATTTCAAAAACTGCTGATCTACTGGGATTTTCACGCACAACCATCTTTAGGGTTTACAGAGAATGGTCAGAAAAAGAGAAAATATCCAGTGAGTGGCAGTTGTGTGGACAAAAATGCCTCGTTGATGTCAGAGGTCAGAGGAGATTGGGCGGACTTGGTTGCTGCGACATCCAGATGGTCAGGTCAGAATCTGGTGTAAACAACATGAAAGCATGGATCTATCCTGCCTTGTATCAACAGTTCAGGCTGGTGGTGGTGTAATGGTGTGGGGGATATTTTCTTTGTACTAGCAAGGTGTACCTAATAAAATGGCCGGTGAGTGTGTGTGTGTGTATATATATATATATATATGTATATATATATGTAAAGCACTGTGTAAGTTGACGGCGCTATAGTAACGTAAATAAAATAAATAATATAAATAAATAAACCTTGTAAGAAAAGTTAGAGAGTTAATTTCTGAAATTAGGCAAAATCAGTTATGCGCCTGCATAGTTTAAATTGTAATAGAAAGTGTCTATAACGTATTTTCACAACTACTTTAAAGTGAATTTTCACCCTCATTTTGATGTTCTCTCCCCCCACCATTATGCAGATATTGCTTTTCTTTAACCTTTTTTTTCTTGTAAAGTGTCCAGCTCTGTCCCACCCTGCACATCACTCACCTAGGTAAATGACTTGCACTATGCTTGGTGTGCATAGTCCTTCATTTACACATGAGGGTGGGTGGACCCAGCAGTGCATAATCAGGATGCCTGCTGGCTGAACTTGGAAGAGCCAGCAGTCTCCCGACGATGTCACATACAATTATGGCGACATGGGACACAAGCAGTAGCTGCTGAAAAGACGATCTTGGTAAGACAACGCTGGGTGGGTATTTAAAGAGTGGAGAACCCGCAACAAGATAAGCAGGGGTTAAAAAATGCAGGGTGAAGATCTGCTTTAGGGGAATCCTCGCACAGGCAGCCAAGGGGGCTGTAAATGCAGGTGGTTGAGCTGAGAATTTACTGCCCTCCGACCGCTCATTTAAACAGCAATGCAGCTGCTCAGGGCTGTACCCATGCCATGGCCACTGTGCTTTACTGCCACAGAAATAGTTAAATGGCATTTCACATTCAGTAGGCATTACTGTTGCTTACTATGACCCAGTCAAGTGAATGGGGACGTGCTGCAACCTCCTTGGCTGTTTCGACATATTAAGGGTTAAAGAAGACAGTGAGAAGCCAACATATCTCATTTTCACCTTTTGTCAAGCACCCTCTGAACAGAGATTCACTAAGCATTGCTTTTCAGAGGGACTGTAGTATAGCCACATATGTTTACAAGTCCTAAGGGGCATTTTTTATGGTTGTTGAGCTTTGCAGGAGTCTTTCCATTTCAAGCCAAAATTCCATGAAAAGCTTACAATACTCCTGTATATTCCTGAAAAGGTTGATCTGAATAAAGTACAGAAAAAAAATAGGTATCTACAATATATAAACAACTTCAGGACTTTAGGGTGAAAATGACCCCATGTTTTTAAGCACGGCTTTGTAACTTTCTATTGCTTATATTGCAAATTCAGCTGAAGTTATTTGGTCTTTAATTGCTGGGGCATGAAAAGTCCACTGTAAAGGCACCCTGCCACAAGTGGGCAGATAATAGTGAAAAATAGCAGTTGTTAGCTCTGACAAGCAGTGACTCCTGGACAATCATCTCTCAGACATCAAACGTGGAGTTGTTTTCATAAATAAGACCTTTCAAGCAAAACATATGACAGCCCCCTGCTCTCTTTTATGCTACGTGCAGCTTTTTCTGATCAGACAAATGACATCTGGAGCATCTGACCCATATTTTCTGGCTTTTCTCTACTGTTTGTAAACTCATCATAAAGTGCTGAGTGTATTGTTTCCATTATATAAAAATAGCCACATGTAAACAGGCTGTTTTATGAAATCACACAGCACATAAGTACAGTACCCTGTGGTTAGAGTCGTCTCACAAGGGGCTGAGTCAGCTCCATAAAATCTCTCCAGTAAAGGTGTCTTTGTTTGTATACAGCTATTAGGTTTACTAATATGAAATGGGTCTTGTAAAACAACAAAGAAACCTGTCATGGCAGAAAGTACTGATGAAAGTCTGCGGTTTACATATTGGAAGTCTGGAGTAGTCAGCCTTTGGCTCTTTGACTGTTATGACACTGCAGATCAGCATGCCTTGAACTTGCTTCCTAATGGGAAAGAGGGACACTTTTTAGGGTCTCGAATTTCAGAAAACAAGAAGTATAATTGGGTTGGGTGTAGGGGACAGCTGCTGAGAGTGGAGAGTAGATAGGGAGCAGTAAGTCACAGCTTTATATTTATTGCCACCATGGCCAACTGTCTTGTACTGCCCTCTCCAACCTCATGTGACTAGTGCTCAGAGTACATTTAGAAGAGTAGGGTAAAGTGTCACCTTAGCCTGACAGCAGTTTGGTCCAAGGTCTATGAATTCACAGTGAGAGAACTGTAAGCACAAAGTACACTATTCCATTCCTCCAGATTGTCCTGATTTCTGCAGGACTGTCCCAGGATTTTACCCAAATCTCTCGGTCCCATGACTCAGTTCACTGTTGGTGTCTGACCGGTGTATGAGCATTCTGGAACCTGGAACCCAGAAGTAGGTCACCTGGGAGTTGTGAGGACACCACCACTCACCAGCACTATTGATGGGTCTACTCCATTGTCTAGAAGGAAGCTAGGATGCTGTTCCCTGGCTACCCAAAGCCCTACCACTGGGCAGAAGGTTTATGGGTTTTTTTTTTCAGACTGTGAAGACTCTAATATGCACATACCCCTTCAGGGTTTTGTAAGTGCATTTTTTTCT
This sequence comes from Staurois parvus, assembly GCF_062004578.1. Lineage (NCBI taxonomy): Eukaryota > Metazoa > Chordata > Amphibia > Anura > Ranidae > Staurois > Staurois parvus. The sequence continues at coordinate 2,496,977 of NW_028318500.1, read as the reverse complement.
TGGACTTAAGATTTTTAGGGTGGAACATGTAACATGTTCCCATTGCCTCAGTCGCTGCCCACCGCCACCCCTCCCTCTGACAGATAGTACGGGGAGAAGTGTCCCTGTACTATCTGTCAAATTGAAAACAACGCAACTATGCGGAGCGCTGTAGTAGTTCATTGAAGCTGCCTGTCAGAATATCTGCTTGCTTGTACATCCCGTATGGCAAGCTGATATTCTGACAAGTCTGCAGGAGACCTGCATGGCATCAGCAATCTATGGATCACTGGTGCAATGCTTTCCAGGCTCCTATAGACAACAATAATAAATGCCCATTTTTTTACCTGCAAAAAATGTGCATTTAGTATTTTTGTTCAAAAGCTAAACTTATACTTTAACAAATGTTTGATTATGGTAATAATTCCCTATTGTCTCTGGTTCTTTTCTTAGCTGCTCTATGGATTGTCCTAGAGGTCATAGGAGCTACTTGATTTGTCTTCCCCTAAGGCCTAGGATGTAGTCTTGGATTTGCTTGTTCCAGTGATAGTCCTGAATCGCAAGTATTACGGCCTTTCACTTGCTTTGATCAGTACTATGAAGTCACACGCACATTTTGCCGCTGCACACACCACATTCTCCCTTCTCTAGGCTGTCCCTCTATATAAAAGTCCAAAGTTTGAAAGTATGCTATTCCATGTGAGTATATATTATATACAGGAATGTGTTGCTCACAGTCAGCAACATGATGTGATGGTGAACTGGGCCATCCCTGGCAGTGCTGATGTGACATCAGTGTCAGAATAGTCTGCTAAAGGAAAATGGCCACCCATCCAGAAGTCTTGTGGTGATTAGTGGCACTCGCAGTGTGCATACCACTGGCCAAACCTGAGGTCAGTAGTCATAGGAGGGGCAAACATGGGGGCACACCCAGATATGGAATACATCTAAACACTGGTAATAAATAACTCAAACAACAAATAGTGGTCCCAGACTGAGTACCATTGGTCACCCTTTCTCTTGGACCTTACCTTGAGAAGCGAGACAGAAAAAGAACACATTGGCTGTGAGGTGGGTGTACTATAGACAAATCCTGTGCTATGGGGTAGTGAAAGAGCCTACCTATACCTATGCTGCCACAGGTATTCAGGAAATCAGAGTCGTTCAATTCTGTTTTTGCCAGAATTGAGGGTATGTAAGATAATATATCATGCATGGTATTGGTTTTATGAACATAATTTCAGCAGGGGCTAAAATGTAGTTTAGCAATATATGTTTTTGGATAGAGATGATTATTTACATCTCTGTCATAGAACAGGAATCCTTTGTGACAGACAGAAGAGGCAAATACACCAGACTCAACACACTCAACACAAGATTTGATTCTATTTTCTCATATTTTTGTTTATATATCGTGTAAAGTGTTATTTTATCTCTAACGTCAACAACTCTTTTTCCTGCTCTCCTCCATTGACAACCATCAAAACTGCCAGTTATTTCAGGGAGTGATTATCCATATAGGAAACTGTATACAGTATATTGACCTTTTACAATTACATTTTCATAAGGGTCAATATAAAAGTAATAAAATAGAACAAGTATTGGTAAAATACTACTTATACTACTATTACCTCCTAGATTGTAAGCTCAAAAGAGCAGGGCCCTCGAACCCCTCGTGTATTGTATTGTTACTGTCTTGTCTCATGTTCTGTCCCCCCACTTTAATGTACAGCGCTGAGCAAACCTTTTGGCGCTATATAAACACTGTATAATAATAATAATAATTTACAGAGTTATTGTTATGCATGTTTTGAATTGAGATTTGTGCATTATGAGGTAAAAGAAAAACTGTATTTATGAATGAAATAACACAACAACAAGGTAAAAACAGCTTTATGTATTGCGACCATACAAAATATGGCACAATGCTGGCCCCTGTAAGGAATCCATGTATCTCCTTGGAGGCACCATATTGAGGTTGCTAGGTTGGAAACCATACCCATGGGTCTCTTCTACAGCTCAATGATGGAGATTGCACAACTGGTTGATTTATGGGGTAACTGTCATGACTGTGCAAATCATGTAGAAGGTAGCTTAGTTGAATAACATTAACACTGCCATTTGCAGTAATGTGATTCAAAACTCAGAAGTGCATATCTGAGCAGGGAAGCTTTTCACAGGCCATTAAATGATCAAATTTTATAGCCAATGGAAGGGCCATACGTTACGTTACAGTTAGCTCAGAATTTTTCCACACAGGGCAGTGGAACCATCATTCCACTAAGCAACCAGTGCAGCACATTTACTGGCAATAAGGCAGTCTCTTATCATTGTGGCAGTCCCACTGTCAACATGGCAGCCTTTCTAACAAAATGTCTCCCTGATATTACAACAGTCTCAGCTTGGCACCCAGGAAGTCTCCATTGCTCCATGTCAACATAGCAGTTCTCTTCAAAACAGCCATTGTCTCTGGCTGTATGACTTCTTGGCCTCATAGCCATTAACCCTAGAAAAAGGAGAGTCTACCTGGTAATATAGCACTCTGTTTGGTACCACTCTGGCTTAACAGCACTCTCTTTGGTAAAGTAATGGTCTAATAATGCAGATTATTCTAACATGACACCATCCAAGAGGTAAAATATTCTCTGCTCCCAATCTCTCAAACAACTAATTTTGAGTTTGTTAAACTATTGAGAGATTTTAATAAAAAAATATAGAGAAGCCAGAGAGAGGAGCATTCTGTACTGTACAGGGTGGGTCATATTGGGTGGGTCCTGGACTCTGAACTTTCCTTTCAGCCCCACATCCAATCAGTGTCCAAAGCCTGCCATCTCAACCTCCGCAGCATCTCTAAAATATGCCCCTTGCTTACCAATGACACCACCAAGCTCCTAGTCCACTCCCTGGTCATCTCTTACCTCGACTACTGCAACTCCCTTTTCATTGGCTTACCTTTTCATAGGCTATCTTCTCTACAATCCATCATGAATGCTGCTGCCAGACTCATCCACCTTACCAACCATTCAGTGTCTGCTACTCCTCTCTGCCAATCCCTCCAATGGCTTCCGCTCACCCAAAAAATTTAATTAAATTCAAAATATCAACAGCAACATACAAAGCCAATCACAACTTGGTCCCCAGATCCATCACTAACCTAGTCTCAAAATATCAGCTTAATTGTTCTCTCCATTCCTCCCAAGACCTCCTGCTCTCTAGCTCCCTTGTCACCCACTCCCATACTTGCCTCAAGGACTTCTCCTGAGCCTCTCCCATGCTCTGAAACTCCCTACTCCAATCTGTCAGACTATCTCCTACTCTGTCCACTTTTAGACAGTCCCTGAAAACCCATCTTCTCAGAGAGGTCTATCCTGCCCCCTCCCGACCAACAACTGTACTTTTATTTTCTCCATCAGCTCATCCCTCACAGTTATTACCTTTTGTTTCTCTCGACCCTCCCTCTTAGATTGTAAGCTCTAATGAACAGGGCCTTCTGAATCCTACTGTATTAAATTGTATTGTAATTGTACTGTCTTCCCTTATGTTGTAAAGCGATGAGCAAACTGTTGGCGCATTACAAATCCTGTATAATACTAATAATATAATAAAGTCTGGGATACTCATCTTTCCCCCAACAGTCTGATGTTTGCAAAGTCCATTGTCAACACTAGCATCTTCAACACTGCTAAAACCTTTTCAAGAATTGCAGCTTCCTTTTTGGGGTAAAGTGTCAGTTGGAGTTCAACTTTAATTTGTTAATCAGGTCCATGTAAATTTGCTAGTGCATCTAAAGTAGGCCATAGATCAGGGGTGGGCAAACTTTTTGACTTGAGGGCCGGAATGGGTTCATATATTGGACCCGGGGGCCGGACCTAGAGTAGATGAATGATGTGCATGTGTCATCCATAGTAAGTATAGTAATATTCCCCCATAGTAAGCATAGTAATTAATCCCCCATATAGTAATTCATCCCCCATATAGTAATTCATCCCCCATACAGTAATTCATCCCCCATATAGTAATTCATCCCCCATAGTAATTCATCCCCCCTATAGTAATTCATTCCCCATATTAATTCATCCCCCATATTAATTCATTCCCCATATTAAGTCCCCAAGTCCCCCCTGTGTCAATTCACTTACCTTTGCTCCGCGCGTTCCTCTCGCCGTGTTCCCGCGCCGTTCTGGTGTAGCATGAAAATCTGTCTCCTATGAGGATCTGTCCCCCTCGACGTATCTGCGCATGTGCCAGTTTCAGGCATTAGGAGCCGATCGGCGATCTCCGGCACATGCGCAGATACGTCAAGGGGGACAGATCCTCATAGGAGACAGATTTTCATGCTACACCGGTCTTCAGGGCGGACTGTGAGAGGAGCCTAGCGGGAGCCTAGCTCCGCGGGCCGGATTAACAGGTCCGCCGGGCCGTATACGGCCCGCGGGCCGTAGTTTGCCCATTGCTGCCATAGATGTTACGATTTTCTTTTCTTCCACCACGGAAAAATATCTTGATTTCCCCATCAACACAGTCAATGTTGATAGGGGAATGCCTCCTGGAGAGCTATTGTGTTCTGCCGGCAGGGACACTTCCCTGCCGGCAGAACACAATGATTACTGCTAGCGGCTATAGTTTTAATGATGAAAGAATTACTCCTGTGCTGCCACACTGAACTACTCTAAGTTGCGTGTATATACGTGAAACTGCTGATACCAACTTTGCTAAAGCAAAAAGAGTAAATTAATGTGGTGCTGCACTGCTTCTTTAAAAAATGAATAAAATGTATATAATGTAAAAACAATACAGTGATCGCATACAAAAAATCCGATAGGCTTGTTGTACAGACGTTGATCAATGGATCGGCCTCAGTACAACCAGTCTGTCCACAGATGAACTGAACCCTGGCCAGTCCCTGCTGAACCGACTGAGATTCAATCTATCTATGGCTAGCTTAGCACTACTCTATCCCCAATCTGCTGCTGTCCAAGGGTGGTTTTGTCGGTCTTCCACAGAATATTGCCACCTTAACACAAGAAATGTGTTACTGGTTAGCAGGGGCAGACTGACAACTCATGGGGCCCCCAGGCAATAGGGGATCATGGGGCCCCTGTGTCCTTGCCAAACTCAAAAAAGCCTATGAAAAAGGTATCAGGGGCATCTCATGGGGCCCCCTACTGACCCCGGGCCCTCGGGCAGTGCCCAAGTTTCCAAATGGTCAGTCCGCCCCTGCTGGTTAGATCATCAGGTGAAAAAGGACTAAAAGCCTAAAAAAGAAAAAGAGAGAAAATGAATACAACCACCACACCTGATTGATAAGCTGCAAAATATTACATTTTTATTTTGGGGTTTAGATAAGAATCTATACCAGTCTGAAATATACCTGTGTTTAAAGAATTGGGTTAACCGCTGGCATAAAAATCACAAAGCGGTTCTGCAAATGATGTTAAAACATTGATATTCCTGCCAGCCATTGTTGTATCAAACCAGTAAGATGCTTATCTGTATAAAAGAATCCCTACAATATTTCTGGGGTAATGTTCAGCTATATTGATATAATTGCTGCCTGCTCCCACCCCTTTGTGTTGCCTCGGGCTGTACTGCTCCGCCAGCATCTGAATGTGCTTCTGTCTGGAAGGTGATCCTGCCATTTCTGTATGTGTTCCAAGGCACAGTGAGACCACAGTGTCTCATACAGCTCCAAGTTTATTTTTATAATTAGTTTTTGTTTTACATAACCCCCAGCGGGTTTCATGTATTTGTCTGAGATGGAGAAGGGCACTCACTGTAGTCAAACAACAGTGTGTAATGTTCTAGGAGTAGAAGTTTAGTTCTCAGGAATTTTTTTCATTCTTTCTGAAGTTGGAGGTATCGTAGAAACTGGAGTAATATAGTGTAAGCATTGTCCACAGCCACTGCCAAAATTCCATGTTTTATTTTTTTTTAGGGCAGGTTAAACAAAATAAGTCTCCATCTTAGACAGCTGTCTTTATTTTCTTGAGCCCATTTTTTTTTTAATAAATTAATCTAATCGTTAAGTGATGCTGGAAAAATAGATTGGTTACTAGCTTTACTAATCTTATGCCTACATTCATAATTGTACACATGAAATGATATTATTCCTTTCTACAATTCTGTTTTCACTTCCATTGGCAAGGTACAATGTATGATTTTTATTTCCGTTGCATCCTTCCAGTTAACATAAATGGTTTGGTTCTATGAATTGACATTGGAAAAGAAGATAACTACACAAATGTAGACATCTCTTCTGCCCATAATTGTATGAATATCATGCAAGATGTCACTAATTCCCGCTGTTTGATTGTTTAAATATTGCCTGATGTTGTATTCACAATATGTTTGTGTGATCTTTATTACTGTTTATGGGGCATCATCCAACTCCCCAAAAATGAAGCTACAGGGAGTTCAAAAGAGCATAGAGCAAGAAATAAAAAAACATGCTGTAGAAAAAAGCATTACATCTCAGGGTAGCAGACTGATTTATTGTAAACATATCAAGAAATGTAAATGTCAAAGTGTATTTTTGTCTGCACTGAAGCATGTGGGTACTATGTACTCCCTATGTACTATGTACTCTTTTACTAGAAGGCAATGTTATTGTAGCCTGCTAGAATAACAAAGAAGTGTCTGGCGCAACTCTTAAAAGGGCCTTATCAAGAATAAAAAAAATACAAGTTCTTTTATTTTCTTCCTTCTCTGAGGCTGAAGTCATACCTTTGCAACTCATCATGTTTTTTCATGCGTTTTTCTGTGTGTTTGTCACACAACAGTATAGGGCAGCAGATTCACTTGAACTGGCTGTCCTATACTCGACAAACGCGCCAAAGTAGCCCTTACATCCTTTTTTGTGAATCAAGTTTGTTTTTGTAAGGCAGGTTTTTACATGTTTTTTGCTCTTTTTGTCATGCAACAAACGTGTGACTGGTAACCGTGTTAAGGGTGCCTTTAAGAAGTAATAGCAACTCAAGACCTATGTGTATCTTGACACTTTTTTGCGCATTTACATGAGCGTGTTTCTGCCTGTGTTTCCAGAATGCAAAGGTGTAAATGCAGCCTGACTAAGAGAGCAGGCCTCAGTGAAGATGGAAGAATTTTGGCATTAAACTGGGTTCACCGATGCTAGTATGGCACATCTTCGACATGAAGAGCAGTGGTCTCCAAACTGTGGCCCTTTGCTTGCTTTTATCTGGCCCTTGGGGCATTTTTCCCTCCACCATCAGAGACAGTGGGGCATAGTTCCTTCTATTGACACCAGCAATGGGGCATTATTCCTTCCACTGACACCAATAATGGAGCATTTTTCCTTCCACTGACACCAATGATGGGGCTCTATTCCTTCCACTGACAACAATAATGGGGCACTATTCCTCCCACTAACACCAATGATAGGATACTATTCCTCCTACTGACACTAATGATAAGGCACTATTCCTCCCACTGACACCAATAATGGAGCATTATTCCTTCCACTGACACCAATGATGGGGAACTATTCCTTCCACTGACAACAATAATGGGGCATTATTCCTCCCTCTAACACCAATGATAGGACACTATCCTCCTACTGTCACTAATGATAAGGCATTCTTCCGCCCACTGACACCAATGATTGAGCACTTTTCCTACCACTGGCACCAATGGGGCACTATTCATTCTATTAACATCAATAATGGGGCATTATTCCTTCTACTGAAACCAATGATAGGGTACTATTCATCCTACTAATAGCAATGATGGAGTACTATTCCTCCCACTGACACCAAGAATGGGACACTATTCCTCCCACTGACACCAACAATGGGAAACTATTCCTCCAATTGATACCAGTGATGGGGCACTATATCTCCCGTTAGTACCAATGATGAGGCATTGTTTATTCCCACTGATGTCAGGACATTTTCTACTCCCAATGGCCACAGGCCGGACCCCCCAAAGTCTGAAGGAGAGTAAACTGGCCCTACGTTTATGAAGTTTGGAGACCCCTGAAAAAGAGGATAGTGGGAGCTGGCAAGGGCACAACATTTTTATTGTACGGGGTTCTTCTGTAGTTTCTGATTACCACTGAACAAACCTATGTTAAATGAAAATGAAATACAGCAGGTATCACAGCATGCCTTTCAATCTGAATTTATTAAAGATGTTCATATAAACAAGATAAAAGTATGGAAACAAAATACTGAGCAAATACAGAACTAATCGAACCTATAGGAACACTATTACAACAAGTAAAGGAAAATTATATCACTTACTTCTATAGACAAAAATGGCTGCATGTAAGGGCCCAAGAACAGAGATGACCTCACATAGGAGCACATATGGATAACTTACAAGGCCAATCAATGTTGGACAGTTAAAGTTTAAAGAAAAAGGAAATAAAGAGGAAAAAAAAGGGGGGGGGGGGGGAGAAATGACAAAAAAGGAAGAGGAAAAAACCTGAACACAGCACCCAGAGGAAAATATAATACAAAGGAGGGGGATTGAGGAGATTTTTCACTTCTTGAGAAAGTCTAAAGGCCTTCCATGAGAGCCAAGTTTAGTGACAATGATCATAGGTGCCCAGTTCATGTGCATTGAGAGCCTCCACACACGCAATATAGCCCATATCAGAAGCCCATTCCAAGAGTTGGAGCCTGTGTCGATTTCCAGTGGCGTGGGATAACTGTGATGTCACAGCTTGTAAGTGCATTTTTAGGGTGTATTATTTTAAAGGTATGATCAGTTTTAGGGTACATTCACACCGCAATATGTGCACTGAGCGCACCTAAATGTATGTGCACTGACATGGGTTTGCATGCTGAGTTGCGTTTTGTTTTAACATGTGCTGCAAAACGTTTTTTAAACTTCACTAAGCTTTATTTGTAAAGGAAACTTCAACTGACTGTTTTGATTACGATGCCGTTATGCGATTACATGCGTTTACATGTGTTGAGCTGAAAAAAGTAGAGCCCATTCCACTTTTTTCAGCACAGGGCAGCGCACATCAGCAGAATGCACTGGTGTGAACTGCTCCTATTAAAATACAGTTCCTCTATGTTTATGTGCTGGCATGTGTTGATTAACGCATGCCAGCGCATCTGGTGTGAATGGACCCGAACTGTGCCCAAGAAATATGTCATATGCAGCCCATATTTTGGAAGTCAGATTTTTTTTGTATGGTATAATAGTGGTTTTTATGTCCATATGCAATGCAAAGTTTTATTTACTTAAAGCAAACCTTTGCTTTGTCAATGGAGGGCACAGCAATTTAACTTTATTGTCCCCAATCACATACTTTTCTTTCCTTCTTTCCCCCAGTGGGCATAAAGAAAATGCCCAGTGATCCACTCTTCATTTCGCATTGCTGGTCCTTGGTGACTGGTCACATGGGTGTGGAGAGACAGTCCAAAGGATTTTGTAAGCTCCAACTAGAGTGACTCAGAGCTTACACAGAGCTTTTTTTCCTTTCTTCTGGCAAATGAGTGATGGGAAAGTGAGTTTGTGCTGCTGGGAAGCATTAAAGTGAACCTGTGTTTTACATTTATTGTTTAAGTCCTGGATGTTTTTACAGCGGCTGTTTTTGGCTTTTGACATTTTTTTTCTACAGCCAGTAAACTCCCCATCATGTTATCCTATGTGTCCATGCACAGATAGATTGCAATCAACGTTTTTTTGACAGGGACATGTTTTGGCTGGTATAAAAAAAAACCCAGGACTAGTGGGTTTCTACAGGAGTTTTGTAGCTGTAAAAATACTCTAACGCTGTAAAACGTCGCTAAACGTTGCTAAACGCTATTGCAAAAACGCTAAAAAAGATGAAAAACTCACGTTTTTAATGCGACTTTACACAGCTATCGTTACCAGCGTTATCAAAACACCCAGTGTGCATGGAGCCTTAGCCCTGGTTCACATATATGCGGCCATGCAGGCCGCGTTTTGCACGGGCACGAGAGCCCATTCATTTGAATGGACTCCCGTGCTCTGTGACACACAGAGACGTTTTTACAGCTACTGTTTTTGGCTTTCAATGTTTTATTCTACAGCTAGTAAACTCCCCAGCATGTTATCCTATGTGTCCATGCACACATAGACTGTAATCAACGTTTTTTGGCAGGGATGCTTTTTGGCTGGAAAAAAACCCAGGACTAGTGGGTTTCTAGAGGAGTTTTGTAGCTGTAAAAATGCTCTAACGCTGTAAAACTGAGTAAAACGCAGCAAACTGGCGTTTCTGGACTTTTTTTGACCCCAAAAAATTTTTGATAAAAAAAGTGGGAAAACATGGAAAAGCGCTGCTAAACGCTAATGCAAGAATGCTAACAAAAGATGAAAAATTCACGTTTTTAATGTGACTTTACACAGCTATTGTTACCAGCATTATCAAAATGCCCAGTGTACATGGAGCCTTAGCCTCGGTTCACATATATGCGGCCGCGTGGGACACGTTTTGCTCGGGCATTCGAGCCCAGTCATTTAAATGAACTCCCGCGTCCCGTGACATGTAGAGAAGTCCCTGCACTTCTTCCAGAAACACAGCCCCCACGGGAACTTGGGTTCCCAGTACGGTTGCGTTTTCCACTGCGGGCAGCGTGCCATTAGAACTAATGGCACCCGTCTGCGGGTCCACATTTCTCTGTGCGGGTGGTGTGGCTGCACGGATGTTTATGCGGATCCACAGCGGCACCACTTGCACAGATGTGAACCTAGGGTAAAAGCTTATGCCTGTTATTTTGAATATTGAATCGGTATAAGATACCCTCACTAAAGTGGGTGGTGATCTCCAGGCCATTATTTATCACTGCTTCCCGGATGCAGCACATGCTGGTAGGCTCTTTGTTGTCAATAACACAGAGGTGCTTTTAGACATGATCAAATAACTAAAGTGATTGAAAGTCTATTTCATGCTAGATGTCAGGATGTGGTCCACCAATGTTTATGTTACAATTGTGTAGGCTAAAGCTGATAGGGTTTGTGCACACAGGTATTTGGTTTCCGCTCATGTACACTTTAAGGAAAAATTATACTGAGGAAATATGCAGGCTGCCATTACTAAGATCTCCTTCTGAAAATGCTAGTTTTCTGGCTGTCAGTAATGAGGTTTATTTTGTTAGTACCATGAATGTGAGGCAAATCCTGTGGGCTCCAGATTTGCAGTCTCAACAAATTTATGTGCAGATTTACCTGGGAGAATATTTTAAAACCCTAATGCACTGCATGGCTTTTGATCTATGGCCATCAGCCGTGGTGTATTTAGGTTTTGTGCTGCCCTAGGCACCACAAAAATTGGCGCCCCCTTCGCAGAGAGAGCCTGACCAACAACACTCCTGCCCTTCCTGAGAAAGCCTACCATTACCACTGCACTGCCCCCATCCACCATCCACTATGGCGAGACAGAGAAAGACACTCACCTTCACAGCTCTGCACATCCCCAGGAACAAGAGTCGGGCTGTGCATACACCGTCATGAAACCCGCAGGTTCTCTTGGAACCCACCAGGTCCCCATGTCACGAGTGTCTATTCTTCTGTCCCTTCTTCCAAGGGACAGTGCTGCCCCCCCTGAAATATGCCGCCCTAGGCAAATGCCTTGTTTGTGGTAAATACACCCCTGGCCATCAGGCTTAGAAGGGGCAGTAAGGGGTTGTTTGGTTAAGCCAGCCCCCTCATAAAAGTGAAGGACACGGAACAGCCATAGTGTCTTTCCATTTTGTAGTGAGTGGGCTGGCTTAACCAGCCCCCTAGCCATAGTGTGTGAATTGGAAGCTTTTACATACGAAAAGCTGACATACTGCATAGAGGTTAGGGTCAATTAGGAAAGAGAGCAGGCCGAGGTCAGAGAATAGTCAGAGGCAAGCCAAGGTCAGTATCCAGAATCCACAGAGCAAGGTCAGGAACAAGCTGGGTCAACAACAGAAGATCAGTCTGGAAAAGGAGGAACACAGAAACATTGATCCAGCGATTAGTACATAGCAGGATCTCCTTTAAATAGACAGCTTGGTGCCAATGCAAATGCACCTAAGTGCCAGTGTACTCTGGATCCTAGCCCAAGCTTGCCTGTGTGCTGGTACATGTGCACAGTGATGAGCATTAGCTGTGCAGAAACAAACGGGCTCTATCCCGAGCCGCGCTCTGTATATTCATAAAGCACACAGAGCACAGCTCGGCCCATCCCCCTCTCTCTCCTCACAGGCTGTGATTGACAGCAGCAGGAACCAATGGCTCCCACTGCTGCCTCCATGGCCAGTGAGGAGAGGGAAAGCGAAGAGCGCTACTGCTCTCAGGTACAGCGCTGGATCATAATTGGGCTATATAAGATATGTACAGGATGGGGGGATCTGCACAGAGAAGGTTTTCTACCTTTAAAGTGTTATTAAACCCACAACAGTAAAATCAGTCTGTATATGCAGTAAAGTATGCTTATTATACTCGCTGTGGAACCTAAGGGGTTAATCCTCTGCATTGTGTGAAAAGGCTGTTTGATTCTGTCTTCTCTGATCCTCCCCTTCTTCTACTGTTCCCAATCCATCAGCTGATGGATTGCTCTAGGAGTCACTCTTCACATGCTCAGTTTAGTGTGTATTGATAACGTTTTTTTTTTTCATTGGGCGGGTGCATGTGATCAGCTTAGGGTCCATCAGCACTGTCCAGACAGAGGGTAAGGGTTTATGCAGCCTCATAGGACAGTCAGAGGAGGATGAAAATGCTCCTACAAGCTTTAACCAGTGCTCAGCTGGACACTGATAAAAGTCACAAGACTGCTATATACTGCTGATGAGAAATAATTGCATTTCCATGTTCTGTGTACTGTGGGAGACCAGATATAGTAATGCAGGGTCCTGGGTTTAGTAACTCTGTAATGCATAGAATATCAAATGTCAAACGATATTAAGGACCTCTCTTATCTCTCAGAATGTCCCCTTAAAAATGTGTAAAAATACTGTGTATTAACGTGCTCAGCTTTGTATTTGACTAACAAGACAGCCTTTATTTTTTAAATCTACATGCTTTTCAATACTATAGTTTTAGTTTATACTTAATACTATACCTTTGGTTCATGCTTCCTGCACACTCCATATTCTGCTACGCTACAAATGAATGTTATTAATTGTAGGGCTGATGAAGTCCAGATAACAAATTATAGAATAAAATTGATTGAGACCTTTCCATAGTCTGTAGACCACCTTTGAACTCAGGGCAACTTGATATTGCTGATGTCTCCTTATTTCCATTTGTTTGCTGGATTTCCAGGCATCGTCAGTGAGTCTGCTCACAGACAGCCCAAGCCTCACCTCCCACCCACATGACAGCAGCCTGAATGCCCCAGAGATCACTATCAGTTTGGAGCCTGTAGTTTTTTTGAGAAGCAGAAGGGTCCCAACACCTCACCCAGTATTAGGTGGAGGATGTCTAGACATTATTATTCTAAGAACACTTGAGACTTGCTTTAACTTTTACACCGCCACAAAAAAACATAAAATATAATGCTTTTTTTGTAGTGAAAAGTTATTTTTCACACTGTCAGTAATAGTCCCAGAAAAGCAACTGAATAATAATATGTACTCATTAAGATTTTTTTTTCATTAATACCCAGCAGGAAAGTTATTAATGCATAGAAAATGTATTGCAAGTAGATGAGTAGGCTTGATCTTGAAGCCTAAAATTGGCTTGGGCACTTAACCACTTCAATGCCGGCACTTTTATCCCCTTCCTACCCAGGCCAATTTTCAGCTTTTAGTGGTGTCCCACTGACAATTGCGCAGTCATGCAACACTGCACCCAAACTAAATTTATATAATTTTGTTTACACAATTAAATCTTTCTTTAGGTGGCATTTAGTCACCAATGGGATTTTTATTTTTTGCTAAATAAATGAAAAAACGACAAAAATTGTGAAAACCCCCCAATTTTTTCTTAGTTTCTGTCATAAAATTTTGCAAATAAATGTTCTTCATAAATTTAGGCCAAAATATATACTGCTACATTTCTTTTGTGAAAATAATCAAAATCAGTGTATAATATTTAGTCTGTAGGAAAGCTATAGTCCACAAACTATGGTATATATATATATATATATATATATATATATATATATATATACATACACCATATATACAGTGTCTATGTATATATATATCTATGAAAATCGATCAGTCTGAATGTACTGATGTACTGATCTCATTTCTTGAGGCCTAAAAATGTCAGGACAGTACAGATATCCCCCAAATTGCCCTTTTTTGGAAAGTAGAGGTATTAGTAGGTTAGTAGGAGGCATGGCGAGTTTTTTGAAGTTGTAATTTTTTGTCATAGTGTTTTGGAAAATCAAGAATTTCACTTTTTTTCCCCTTTTTTTTATACATACTGTCACCAGTACACCATCATCATATAACTAGTTTGGCAGTGACCAGGGACACGGACTGTTGACAGTACGGAAAAAAACATTTCTTTGTTATATTTGTTTTCTTTTTTTTTACGATTTTTTTAATAACACACTGTAACCATAGTAACATTGTACTACTCTGGGGAAATGATCAGTATTTTTTTTTATACATTATAATTACTTATAGCAATGAATTTGCAATTAATTTCATTGCTATAAGCAAGTATTTTACTGAATTGATTTCAGTAATTTTACTGACATAAATCAATTCATTCAGTTTGTTTTGTTGTGTTTAGCTGTCATTGGGCACAGCTAATCACATGACACAAATGGGCTGCGATTGGCCTAATCTGTACCTTGTGATCACTGTGACCGATCACAGCTAGCAACACAATTGTATACAATGGAATGCATTAATCCATAGTTTAATGACTCTGTAACGAAACCTAATAGAATTGGTCAAGTTTGTAGTTTCTAATTTAATCTTGTCCAATTAACCACTTGCCCTCCTGAAGATTTACCCCCCTTCCTGACCAGGCCATTTTTTGCAGTATGGCCCTGCGTTACTGTCACAGCTGCTTCCCCCTCTCAGCCCCCTTGCTCTGTCCCTGCTCTCTCTGCCGTCTCTCATTCGTGCCCCTCTCACCTCCTGCAGAGATGAAAGGCATTCCTAAGACAGGCTGGAGCCACGCCAGCTCCGGCCCGCCCCGGTTGCCTAGGCGACTAGGGGGCGTCCGACATCAGTTTAAGAAGCTAATGCCCGGCGCTCCCAGGGAATTCGTCGCTGTGTAGCTACTGAAGGAGTCTGAGCTGCGGCAGGGACCTTCGTGGCCAGGCTCTGCAGAGACCCAAGCCTGCCTAGGACCTCCCCGCATCAGAGCAGGGGAAGACTGCTTGCTAGCCACCAGAGATCCGTGAGTACATGCTCTCTTCCTGATTCACTTGAACTGTTTCTGTGCTGAACCCACACCACCCCCCTGTTGGATTACAATTGCTACAGAGACTCTTCCTTGGCTCTCGGTGTTGGACTTTAAGTGTGTTGGTCCCTCCTTGTCGCCCTTTACTGGCGTATTCACCCTCCCTGCAAACTCCCCTATTCAGTGACAAGATCCTCGCCATCAAACCACATTGGAAACGGCAGGCCCCTGAGCCGCCAAGGGCCCCACCACCTCTGCCAAAATCCCCCCACCTACTGCTGCCAACTCCGTAGGACCGCCACCCATGGACCGCTGCTGCTACAGGTGCAACCCCCCTGTTGGATTACAATTGCTACAGAGACTCTTCCTTGGCTCTCTGTGTTGGACTTTAAGTGTGTTGGTCCCTCCTTGTCGCCCTTTACTAGCGTATTCACCCTCCCTGCGAACTACCCTATTCAGTGACTGTCATCTGTTTGCTTGAATTAAGCTTTGTGCGTTTGCCATCTACTCTGTGTGTCCTGTCCTGTCTACCCTCCATCACAGTTACTTTAACTGACAATTGCACGATCATGCAACTCTGCACCCAAATGAAATTTACGTTCTTTTTTCCCCACAAATTGAGCTTTCTTTCGGTGGTATTTGATTGACTGTGCGGTTTTTTTTTGGCTGTATAAAAAAAACTGACAATTTTCAGAAAAAAAATATGTTTTTGACTTTTTGCTATTAACCACTTCCAGACCGGACACTTTTACCCCCTTCCTGACCAGGGCAATTTTCAGCTTTTAGCGCTATCACACTTTGAATGACAATTGCGCGGTCATGCAACACTGTACCCAAATGAATTTTTTACCATTTTTTTGAGATAGATAAAGCTTTATTTTGGTGGTATTTATTCACCACTGGGATTTGTATTTTTTTTGCTATGTAAATGAAATGTCCAAAAAATTTGAAAAAAAGTGTTTTTTTTATAAAATTTTGCAAATAAATAATATTTCATCATAAATCTTAGCCAAAATTTATTCCGTTATCTTTTTAGTAAAAAAAAAAAAAATTCAAATTAGTTTATAAGCAAAAATTATAATTTTTAAACATTTTTTTTACATTTTTATTTTATTTTTTTATATTATTATTATTTTTTTTTTTTTTACATACTGTCACCCTAGCAGTACAGTGTCACCATGGTGACACTGTACTACTTGTGAGGGGTGATGAAGATTTTTTTTTTTTTTTTTACACTGATTGCTTTTACACCCATATAGGATGTAAAAGCAATCATTTCTCTTTCTCTCTGTGTGCATTCTTGCACTCATTGAGAAGAGTGAGCTGTGATTGGTCACAGCTTGTCACATGGTACAAGGCTTTTGTGAATAGCCTTGTACCATGTGACCTCTGTGATCATTCACAGATTTCACACATAGTAAGCAATGATGTCAGAAGTGACATCTTGCTTACTACTTTGCATGTGATCACTGATTGGCCAATCAGTGATCACATGATCGGGACCTCGTACAGAGGTCCCGTCCGACGATCGGTGTTTCACTGTGTCCGGAGGACACAGCGGGCACCGGATCGCGGTGCTGCGCGCTCCCAGGGAGCGCGCACAAGCAGGGTGCGGGGAGGCCGTTTATAGACGGCCACCCGACCCTGCAGTGCCACCGTCCGGCCGTTTATATACAACGGCCGGTCGGGAAGTGGTTAAATATGTCCAGTAAAAAAAATTTAAAAAATAAAATTTTGTCATAAATTTAGGCCAAAATGTATTCTGCGACGTCTTCGCTAAAAAAATCCCAATACGTGTAAATGAATTGGTTTACGTGAAAGTTATATACTGGGATTTTTTATTTAATTTTTACTAGTAATGGCAGCAATCTTATATATAGCGGGACTGACATCCCCAGTGATACCAATACAGTGATCAGTGCTAAAAAAAAAAGCACTGACACTGTACTGATGGCACTGGGCAGGAAGGGGTTAACATGAGGGGCGATCAAAGGGTTAACTGTGTGCTGTTTTACTTGTGTCTGTGTTTGTGTGGTTTACTGTAAGCACACTGCTTCGCATGGCTTCTGCTGTGCATAGCCATCGAAAGCAGTGTGCATGAGCCGACAGGGAGGAGAACTGTTTTGTTTACAAACAGTTCTCCTCCTTGTTGGGGATGCTCGGCAATCACTGGGTGCCAGCGAGTAATCACCGGCCAGGACCCGGTAATTAAAAGCCGTGGACACAAATGCCGGCGAGGGTAGGGCGCACATGCGCCTCGAGCGTGCCCCCTGCCCGGAAATGCAAAATCATGGGCCGATACACAGATCAGTCATCGGCTGTGTTCGATAGACACAGCCGGTGATAGATCTTGCCGCAGTGCGGCCCTGCAAGCAAGTGCGAGGTGCCAATCCGGTAGGACATCATATGACATCCACTCAGATCGATGAAAGTCCTGCCTGGCTGTCATTTTACTATATGCCAGCAGGAACTTGTTAAAGCCATGAAAACACAGGTATTTTTCATTCAATCCAGCTGGCTGAATGAAAAACAAAGCTCGCTAGGAGCTCACCGTATTAACTTTACAATGTTAGTACAGCAACCTCCCCACTGAGCTACTGTGTTCTGACAGGGGGACTGCCCCCCACCAGAATGCACAGTCCCACTGCACAGCAAAAATAAATAAATTCTGCTTTAAAGATGGGATTTTAGGATTCTTTTATTAGGGCTTCTGTGTTCCAGTGATGTGCTATCTACTACTGAGTGCTCTGGTTTCCACTCTGACAAACAATATGCTTGTTAATGGCTATGAATGGTGGCTAGTGAACAATTTGCAGGACATTAGCCCTGTGAAATATTTAGAACATCCATTACTTTCTCTTAGTTTACTTCACCTCTGCCCCTTCCATCCACAGTTTTTTATGGCATCATTAAGGGAAAAAAACTACTGTCTATTTAGAGCATCTAAAAAGCCAATTACAGCACTGTCAATGAATAATGGGTTGGCGGAAGAGAAAGAGAAACCTAGTAGAGCTCTAGGTCAGCATTGAAGTTGAGGATTCAGTTACAGTGCAAATAGGATCAGAGGAAACCCCAAGTGCACAGAAAAGGATCTCATTAACATACCTGATGACATTATTATTATTGTTATAATACAGGATTTATATAGCGCCAACAGTTTGCGCAGTGCTTTACAATATAAGGGAGATAGTACAATTACAATACATTTCAGTACAGAAGGAATATGAGGGCCTTGCTCATGGAGCTTACAACCTATAGGAAGGGGGAGGTGATACAAAAGGTGATAGCTGCGGGGGATGATCTGGCGGAGGTGATTCAAGTACAGTTCTTAGGTGGAGGTGGAGGTTCCCTGAATAAGTGAGTTTTCAAAGATCGCCTAAAGGCAGACAGGGTTGGGGCTGACCAGACATACTGTGGTAGGGAGTTCCAGAGGATGGGAGAGACTCTGGAGAAGTCCTGGAAGCGAGCGTGGGAGGGGATGATGAGGGAGATAGAGAGGAAGATATCTTGGGAGGAGCGAAGTGGGTGATTTGGGCGGTATCTGTGGATGAGGTTGGTGATGTAGCTAGGGGCAGTGTTGTAGATGGCTTTGTAAGCTGTGGTTAGTATTTTGAATTTTATACGTTGGGTTAGCGGAAGCCAGTGAAGGGATTGGCAGAGAGGGGCAGCAGTCACTGATCGGTTGGTAAGGTGTATAAGTCTTGCAGCAGCATTCATAATAGACTGAAGGGGGGATAGCCTGTGTAACGGTAGACCAGTGAGGAGGGAGTTGCAGTAATCGAGGCGGGATAAAACCAAGGTGTGTATAAGTTGTTTTGTGGCATCATTGGTCAGAAAGGGGCAGATTTTGGAAATGTTCCGGAGGTTGAGGCGGCAGGATTTAGCCAGTGACTGGATGTGGGGCCCAAAGGAGAGGTCAGAGTCTAGGATTACGCGTATCACCCTGGCATGAGGGGAAGGACCAATGGTTGTGCTGTTGATCTTAATGGTAAAGTCATGATTGGGGGATCGGGGAGGAGGAAATATTACAACTCGGTTTTGGAAAGATTGAGTTTAAGGTAGTGATGTGACATCCATGCTGATATGTCGCTTAGTAGATTTGTGATACGTGAGGAGATTGAGGGGGTGAGCTGGGGAGTGGAGAGATAGATCTGGGTGTCATCAGCATAGAGGTGGTATTGGAAGCCATGGGAGTTGACCCAGGGAGGAGGTATAGAGAGAGAAAAGGAGGGGCCCAAGGACAGAACCTTGGGGTACCCCAACAGCAAGAGGGAGAGGAGCGGAGGAGGAGGAGTTGTATGTGACACTGAAAGTGCGCTGAGAAAGGTAAGAGGAGAACCAGGAGAGAGCAGAGTCACGGAGGCCGATAGAGTAGCGTTTACTGAGGAGGAGCGGGTGGTCGACTGTGTCAAAGACAGCAGAAACGTCAAGGAGTATGAGTATGGAGTAATGGCCATTGGTTTTAGCAGTTAGTAGGTCATTAATGGCATCTTTTAATTCCTCTTTCACTCTGTGATGTTAGTTAATAAATCTAGGTGATGGGTTTACATGAAATGAGTGTAAAGCCTGACTATCTGTGAACTATCATGTTAGTCTGTATCATGTTTCAGAAAATGATAAAAAATATATATTCACTGGCCACTTTATTAGGTACACCTGTTCAATTGCTTGGTAACACAAATTGATAATCAGCCAATCACATGGCAGCAACTCATTTCATTTCACCATCTAGACGTGGTGAAGACAACTTGCTGAAGTTCAAACTGAGCACCACAATGGGGAAGAAAGGAGATTTAAATGACTTTGAATGTGGCATGGTTGTTGGTGCCAGACAGGCTGGTCTGAATATTTCAAAAACTGCTGATCTACTGATCTACCGGAACCATCTCTAGGGTTTACAGAGAATGGTCTGCAAAAGAGAAAATATCCAGTGAGCTGCAGTTGTGTGGACGAGAATTTCCTTGTTGATGTCAGAGGTCAGAGGAGAAAGGCAGACTGGTTCTAAATGATAGAAAGGCAACAGCAACTCAAATAACCACTCGTTACAACCAAGGTACATAGCATAACATCTCTGAACACACAATATATCAAACCTTGAAGCAGATGGGCTACAGCAGCAGAAGACCATACCGGGTGCCACTCCTGTCAGCTAAGAACAGGAAACAGAGGCTACAATTTGCACAGGCTCACCAAAATTGGACAATAGAAGATTGGAAAAACGTTGCCTGATCTGATGAGTCTTGATTTCAGCTGCAATATTCAGATGATGGGGTCAGAATTTGGCGTAAACTACATGAAAGCATGGATCCATCCTGCCTTGTGTCAACAGTTCAGGCTGCCAGTGGTGGTGTAATAATGTGGATATTTTCTTGGCACTAGCAAGGTGTACCTAATAAAGAAGCTGATGAATGTACATTGGATAGCTAAGATGAAATGAGTTACAGAGAGTGGGTTCCTTTCAGTGATCCGTAAACTTGCAATGTGATGAATGTAGTAGTGAAGTGACCGTATTGGCTACTAAGCAAGAGACAGAGCAGGCACAGTATATGTAATATACAAATAGTACTTCCTACAGTTTATACTTACAAGTGAAAAGTAGCAAGGATTTTGAAACACTAACATTAACTTACATTTAAAGGGTGAAAGATAACCAATAAATTAAATAAACAACAGAAATAAACATAATAGTCAACTAAAGTAAAAGTATTATAGAAATGGTCCTAGAGATGAAAGAGGTTATATAAATGGCTTGAATTTCAGTTGATTCCTGCTAAATCTGCCAAAATTGGCATCAGAATTGCTTGACAGTTGGGTGGAGTTCTTTGACTGGTGGAGGTTTTGACTGACAAATTATGTGAGTGTGGGGAGATCTTGTGGGGGAGTCATAAACCAGGTTTTTATTGATGTATCCTTATTACTATTATACCGGTGACTCGCTTACCCCCCACACACATTATACATAGATTTGGGAATGTAAGTGACTTTGGTGGACCTAAATGTTTTTTATTTTTCGCGCCTTCCACACGGGGTGGTCTCTGCCAGGAGTCCAATTTCTCAGCAGAGAATATGTCCGCTGATCCCCGCTGAGCAATTGGTTGGCTGGCAGAGCAGACACAGATACAGCTTGCTGTTCTCCATGGGCTGTCAGATGTAAATGGACCACCTGTCTGTTTACAGCTGACTGCTATCTGATCCGATCCTCTAGACCAGCGGTTCTCAACCTGGGGATCGCGACCCCTTTGGGGGTCGAACGACACTTTCCCAGGGGTCGCCTAAGACCATCAAAAAACACATATTTCCGATGGCCTTAGGAACCGAGACACCGCTGCTCTATCCGTCTCCAGGTGTGGGCGGGATGACATGCCGCCCCTGTCATCTGGACACACCCTCGAGATCCTTGCCGGTGATTGGCCGCCGGAACTGTAGCTCAGGAGAGGCACACAGGCGGCCAATCACCGGCGAGGAGGTGGAGCTTGGAGAGGAGGAGCCAAGCGGCACCGCGAAGATCGAGCGGGTGAAGAGGAGGAGAGCGGCCGGAGAAGGAAGACATCTGACAGGTAAGTGTCTGTACCATGGGAGAGGGAGGGAGCGAGCCCAGGCTGGAGCAGGGGTCAGCAAGGTAAGTATCATTGGTGTCAGTGGGAGGAATAGTGCCCCATCATTGGATTCACTACTACCAACGATGAGGCACTATTCCTCCCCCATGACACCAACGATGGGGCACTATTCCTCCCCCCACTGACACCAACGATGGGGCACTATTCCTCCCCCCACTGACACCAACAATGGGGCACTATTCCTCCCACTGACACCAATGATGAGGCACGATTCCTCCCCCCACTGACACCAATGACGAGGCACGATTCCTCCCCCCACTGACACCAACGATGGGGCACTATTCCTCCCCCCACTGACACCAACGATGGGGCACTATTCCTCCCCCCACTGACACCAACAATGGGGCACTATTCCTCCCCCACTGACACCAACGATGGGGCACTATTCCTCCCACTGACACCAATGATGGGGCACTATTCCTCCCACTGATACCAATGATGGGGCACTATTCCTCCCCCACTGACACCAACGATGGGGCACTATTCCTCCCACTGACACCAACGATGGGGCACTATTCCTCCCACTGACACCAACATTGGGGCATTATTCCTCCCCCTGATACCAACGATGGGGCACTATTCCTCCCACTGACACCAGTGATGGGGCACTATTCCCCCCACTGACACCAATGATGGGGCACTATTCCTCCCACTGACACCAGTGATGGGGCACTATTCCTCCCACTGATACCAATGATGCGGCACTTTTCCTCCCGCTGACACCAACGATGGGGCACTATTCCTCCCACTGATACCAATGATGGGGCACTATTCCTCCCACTGATACCAATGATGGGGCACTATTCCTCCCACTGACACCAGTGATGGGACACTTTTCCTCCCACTGACACCAATGATGGGGCACTATTCCCCCCACTGACACCAATGATGGGGCACTATTCCTCCCACTGACACCAATGATGGGGCACTATTCCTCCCACTGACACCAATGATGGGGCACTATTCCTCCCACTGACACCAATGATGGGGCACTATTCCTCCCACTGACACCAACGATGGGGCACTATTCCTCCCACTGACACCAGTGATGGGGGTGCTATTCCTCCCACTGATACCAATGATGGGGCTGCTATTCCTCCCACTGATACCAATGATGGGGCACTGTTCCTCCCACTGACACCAGTGATGGGACACTTTTCCTCCCACTGACACCAATGATGGGGCACTATTCCCCCCACTGACACCAATGATTGGGCACTATTCCTCCCACTGACACCAATGATGGGGCACTATTCCTCCCACTGACACCAATGATGGGGCACTATTCCTCCCACTGACACCAATGATGGGGCACTATTCCTCCCACTGACACCAATGATGGGGCACTATTCCTTCCACTGACACCTATGATGGGGCACTATTCCCCCCACTTACATCTATGATGGGGCACTATTCCCCCCACTGACACCAATGATGGGGCACTATTCCCCCCACTGACACCTATGACGGGCACTAT
The DNA here is from genome assembly GCF_062004578.1 of Staurois parvus. Lineage (NCBI taxonomy): Eukaryota > Metazoa > Chordata > Amphibia > Anura > Ranidae > Staurois > Staurois parvus. The sequence continues at coordinate 2,473,631 of NW_028318500.1, read as the reverse complement.
TCCTCCCACTGACACCAATGACGTGGCACTATTTCTCCCACTGACACCAATGACGGGGCACTATTACTCCCACTGACACCAATGACGGGGCACTATTCCTCCCACTGACACCAATGACGGGGCACTATTCCTCCCACTGACACCAATGACGGGGCACTATTCCTCCCACTGACACCAATGATGGGCACTATTCCCCCCACTGACACCTATGATGGGGAACTATTCCTCCCACTGACACCTATGATGGGGCACTATTCCTCCCACTGACACCAATGATGGGGCACTATTCCTACCACTGACACCAATGATGGGGCACTATTCCTACTACTGATACCAATGATGGGGCACTATTCCTCCCATTGACACCAACGATGAGGCACTAATCCTCACCCCACTGACACCAACGATGAGGCACGATTCCTCCCCCCACTGACACCAACGATGAGGCACGATTCCTCCCCCCACTGACACCAACAATGGGGCACTATTCCTCCCCCCACTGACACCAACGATGGGGCACTATTCCTCCCCCCACTGACACCAACGATGGGGCACTATTCCTCCCCCCACTGACACCAACGATGGGGCACTATTCCTCCCCCCACTGACACCAACGATGGGGCACTATTCCTCCCCCACTGACACCAACGATGGGGCACTATTCCTCCCACTGACACCAACGATGGGGCACTATTCCTCCCACTGACACCAACATTGGGGCATTATTCCTCCCCCTGATACCAACGATGGGGCTGCTATTCCTCCCACTGACACCAGTGATGGGGGTGCTATTCCTCCCACTGATACCAATGTTGGGGCACTTTTCCTCCCACTGACATCAGTGATGGGACACTTTTCCTCCCACTGACATCAGTGATGGGACACTTTTCCTCCCACTGACACCAGTGATGGGACACTTTTCCTCCCACTGACACCAATGATGGGGCACTATTCCCCCCACTGACACCAATGATGGGGCACTATTCCTCCCACTGACACCAATGATGGGGCACTATTCCTCCCACTGACACCAATGATGGGGCACTATTCCTCCCACTGACACCAATGATGGGGCACTATTCCTCCCACTGACACCAATAATGGGGCACTATTCCTCCCACTGACACCAATGATGGGGCACTATTCCTTCCACTGACACCTATGATGGGGCACTATTCCCCCCACTTACACCTATGATGGGGCACTATTCCCCCCACTGACACCAATGATGGGGCACTATTCCCCCCACTGACACCTATGACGGGGCACTATTCCTCCCACTGACACCAATGACGTGGCACTATTTCTCCCACTGACACCAATGACGGCACTATTCCTCCCACTGACACCAATGACGGCACTATTCCTCCCACTGACACCAATGACGGGGCACTATTCCTCCCACTGACACCAATGATGGGCACTATTCCCCCCACTGACACCTATGATGGGGCACTATTCCTCCCACTGACACCTATGATGGGGCACTATTCCTCCCACTGACACCAACGATGGGGCACTATTCCTCCCACTGACACCAACATTGGGGCATTATTCCTCCCCCTGATACCAACGATGGGGCACTATTCCTCCCACTGACACCAGTGATGGGGCACTATTCCTCCCACTGATACCAATGATGGGGCACTATTCCTCCCGCTGACACCAACGATGGGGCACTATTCCTCCCACTGATACCAATGATGGGGCACTATTCCTCCCACTGATACCAATGATGGGGCACTATTCCTCCCACTGACACCAGTGATGGGACACTTTTCCCCCCACTGACACCAATGATGGGGCACTATTCCTCCCACTGACACCAATGATGGGGCACTATTCCTCCCACTGACACCAATGATGGGGCACTATTCCTCCCACTGACACCAATGATGGGGCACTATTCCTCCCACTGACACCAACGATGGGGCACTATTCCTCCCACTGACACCAATGATGGGGCACTATTCCTCCCACTGACACCAATGATGGGGCACTATTCCTTCCACTGACACCTATGATGGGGCACTATTCCCCCCACTTACACCTATGATGGGGCACTATTCCCCCCACTGACACCAATGATGGGGCACTATTCCCCCCACTGACACCTATGACGGGCACTATTCCTCCCACTGACACCAATGACGTGGCACTATTTCTCCCACTGACACCAATGACGGGGCACTATTCCTCCCACTGACACCAATGACGGGGCACTATTCCTCCCACTGACACCAATGACGGGGCACTATTCCTCCCACTGACACCAATGATGGGCACTATTCCCCCCACTGACACCTATGATGGGGAACTATTCCTCCCACTGACACCTATGATGGGGCACTATTCCTCCCACTGACACCAATGATGGGGCACTATTCCTACCACTGACACCAATGATGGGGCATTATTCCTACTACTGATACCAATGATGGGGCACTATTCCTCCCATTGACATCAGTGATGGGACACTATTCCTCCCACTGACACCAATGATGGGGCACTATTCCTCCCACTGACACCAATAATGGGGCACTATTCCTCCCACTGACACCAATGATGGGGCACTATTCCTTCCACTGACACCTATGATGGGGCACTATTCCCCCCACTTACACCTATGATGGGGCACTATTCCCCCCACTGACACCAATGATGGGGCACTATTCCCCCCACTGACACCTATGACGGGGCACTATTCCTCCCACTGACACCAATGACGTGGCACTATTTCTCCCACTGACACCAATGACGGCACTATTCCTCCCACTGACACCAATGACGGCACTATTCCTCCCACTGACACCAATGACGGGGCACTATTTCTCCCACTGACACCAATGATGGGCACTATTCCCCCCACTGACACCTATGATGGGGCACTATTCCTCCCACTGACACCTATGATGGGGCACTATTCCTCCCACTGACACCAACGATGGGGCACTATTCCTCCCACTGACACCAACATTGGGGCATTATTCCTCCCCCTGATACCAACGATGGGGCACTATTCCTCCCACTGACACCAGTGATGGGGCACTATTCCTCCCACTGATACCAATGATGGGGCACTATTCCTCCCGCTGACACCAACGATGGGGCACTATTCCTCCCACTGATACCAATGATGGGGCACTATTCCTCCCACTGATACCAATGATGGGGCACTATTCCTCCCACTGACACCAGTGATGGGACACTTTTCCCCCCACTGACACCAATGATGGGGCACTATTCCTCCCACTGACACCAATGATGGGGCACTATTCCTCCCACTGACACCAATGATGGGGCACTATTCCTCCCACTGACACCAATGATGGGGCACTATTCCTCCCACTGACACCAACGATGGGGCACTATTCCTCCCACTGACACCAACATTGGGGCATTATTCCTCCCCCTGATACCAACGATGGGGCACTATTCCTCTCACTGACACCAGTGATGGGGGTGCTATTCCTCCCACTGATACCAATGATGGGGCTGCTATTCCTCCCACTGATACCAATGATGGGGCACTATTCCTCCCACTGACACCAGTGATGGGACACTTTTCCTCCCACTGACACCAATGATGGGGCACTATTCCCCCCACTGACACCAATGATGGGGCACTATTCCTCCCACTGACACCAATGATGGGGCACTATTCCTCCCACTGACACCAATGATGGGGCACTATTCCTCCCACTGACACCAATGATGGGGCACTATTCCTCCCACTGACACCAATGATGGGGCACTATTCCTCCCACTGACACCAATGATGGGGCACTATTCCTTCCACTGACACCTATGATGGGGCACTATTCCCCCCACTTACACCTATGATGGGGCACTATTCCCCCCACTGACACCAATGATGGGGCACTATTCCCCCCACTGACACCTATGACGGGCACTATTCCTCCCACTGACACCAATGACGTGGCACTATTTCTCCCACTGACACCAATGACGGGGCACTATTCCTCCCACTGACACCAATGACGGGGCACTATTCCTCCCACTGACACCAATGACGGGGCACTATTCCTCCCACTGACACCAATGATGGGCACTATTCCCCCCACTGACACCTATGATGGGGAACTATTCCTCCCACTGACACCTATGATGGGGCACTATTCCTCCCACTGACACCAATGATGGGGCACTATTCCTACCACTGACACCAATGATGGGGCATTATTCCTACTACTGATACCAATGATGGGGCACTATTCCTCCCATTGACATCAGTGATGGGACACTATTCCTCCCACTGACACCAACGATGAGGCACTATTCCTCCCCCCACTGACACCAACGATGAGGCACGATTCCTCCCCCCACTGACACCAACGATGAGGCACGATTCCTCCCCCCACTGACACCAACAATGGGGCACTATTCCTCCCCCCACTGACACCAATGATGGGGCACTATTCCTCCCCCCACTGACACCAACGATGGGGCACTATTCCTCCCCCCACTGACACCAACGATGGGGCACTATTCCTCCCCCCACTGACACCAACGATGGGGCACTATTCCTCCCCCCACTGACACCAACGATGGGGCACTATTCCTCCCCCACTGACACCAACGATGGGGCACTATTCCTCCCACTGACACCAACGATGGGGCACTATTCCTCCCACTGACACCAACATTGGGGCATTATTCCTCCCCCTGATACCAACGATGGGGCTGCTATTCCTCCCACTGACACCAGTGATGGGGGTGCTATTCCTCCCACTGATACCAATGTTGGGGCACTTTTCCTCCCACTGACATCAGTGATGGGACACTTTTCCTCCCACTGACATCAGTGATGGGACACTTTTCCTCCCACTGACACCAGTGATGGGACACTTTTCCTCCCACTGACACCAATGATGGGGCACTATTCCCCCCACTGACACCAATGATGGGGCACTATTCCTCCCACTGACACCAATGATGGGGCACTATTCCTCCCACTGACACCAATGATGGGGCACTATTCCTCCCACTGACACCAATGATGGGGCACTATTCCTCCCACTGACACCAATGATGGAGCACTATTCCTCCCACTGACACCAATAATGGGGCACTATTCCTCCCACTGACACCAATGATGGGGCACTATTCCTTCCACTGACACCTATGATGGGGCACTATTCCCCCCACTTACACCTATGATGGGGCACTATTCCCCCCACTGACACCAATGATGGGGCACTATTCCCCCCACTGACACCAATGACGGCACTATTTCTCCCACTGACACCAATGACAGGGCACTATTCCTCCCACTGACACCAATGACGGGGCACTATTCCTCCCACTGACACCAATGACGGGGCACTATTCCTCCCACTGACACCAATGACGGGGGAACTATTCCTCCCACTGACACCAATGATGGGCACTATTCCCCCCACTGACACCTATGATGGGGCACTATTCCTCCCACTGACACCTATGATGGGGCACTATTCCTCCTACTGACACCAATGATGGGGCACTATTCCTACCACTGACACCAATGATGGGGCATTATTCCTACTACTGATACCAATGAAGGGGCACTATTCCTCCCATTGACATCAGTGATGGGACACTATTCCTCCCACTGACACCAATGATGGGACACTATTCCCCCCACTGACACCAATGATGGGGCACTATTCCTCCCACTGACACCAATGATGGGGCACTATTCCTCCCACTGACACCAATGATGGGGCACTATTCCTCCCACTGACACCAATGATGGGGCACTATTCCTCCCACTGACACCAATGATGGGGCACTATTCCTCCCACTGACACCAATGATGGGGCACTATTCCTCCCACTGACACCAATGATGGGGCGCTATTCCTCCCACTGACACCAATGACGTGGCACTACTCCTCCCACTGCAAAATTACAGTTATGAAGTAGCAACGAAAATAATATTATGGTTGGGGGTCACCACAACATGAGGAACTGTATTAAGGGGTCGCGGCATTAGAAAGGTTGAGAACCACTGCTCTAGACAGATGGGCAAATGATCCCCATCCATCTGTTTCTACCATATCGAATCAGATTGGATGTAGGCGGGTGTAAACAGACACAAGTCTGTTTACATCTGTTGCTTCATAGAGGATAATGGAGGGTCCGTTTGGGTCTTCCTAAAAAACTGACAGGCGGGCCTGATCAGTCCACCTGTGTGAAAGGTGCATTCGTTTCTAAGAGGTTAGACCATTTGTTACATTTTATTTGCTGGCTACGTTATTGCTGGTGAGACTCACCCCACTGTTTATTCTGATGACCATTATCACAGATACAGAAAGTAAGGGGGTTATCCAAAATTATAGTTTTCACCAGAGAAAACAATGTGGAAAAATCTCCAACAGGACCATCTAATTCCATAACAAATCTCTAAAATGGTGATTCCATTTATTTTGGAGAGATTACCTCAACACATGTCAACTGCAGGGTTTTACCGTCCTTCAACTGCTAGTGTGCACAAGACCTAAAAGTAGCCTTATGTGTACCCATCTGCTTGTAGGCAGCTGTATTTGGGCCCCTGTACATGCGGCAGTGTTCCGGTAGGAGGGCAGAAGGAACTGTTGTTCCTCTGAGGTCTCCGTAGCTGTCATCAGGAGAGTGGCAGTCTGATTGGACACTGCTGCCCCTGATGACCTAGATGGCCATCTTTAGTGTGGACAGTGCTAATAGGAAACACTGTCCCACTGCAATTGGCACTTATTGGTTGGGTCAGGGACAAGACCTTGTTGGATAGGGACAGTGTGTCTAGCTCAGGGAAAGGTTCCAGAGGAGAAGGGACAGAATAGGGGCCGTACATCTGTGCTTCTATCCAGGAACCTTCCCACCTACTAATGCCTTGTTGCAAGACCACCTGTTAGCGACTGGGCATCGTAAGCCACTTAGAGTGTCTTTTATAATACTGAGACCGTGCTTTTCCAAACCCTTTTGTGAAGTATTACTGTGTCATATCCAATCATGTAAGACCAGGAGTAGGTGACCTCAGAATTCCAGCTGTACTGACACTACAAAGCCCATCATTACTCTATCATTGGAGGTCATATCTGTGGCTGTCAGTCTTGCAATGCCTAATGTGATTTGTAGTTTTTGGAGGTTGTCTACCTCTGTGTTAGAAAGACCCTGTTGCCACCTTTTGGAACTTTTGTATTAATACACTTTGCTGCATTCCTTGGTTTTCATGTGCCTTCACTCCATTTTGGGTACAAATGCCTGGCCCACCTACATGCTGGCTGCAGATAGTATCATGAAATCTTCATATGCATATTTATCTGACTAAAAGAAACTTCATATTTTTGTGTGATTGTAGGTAAGTCTTTGGCCTCTTGTGACTTCTGTGCTGTTAAACTTCCATTCTGAGAATTATACAGGGAGTTGCTAAGAGCCAGGCAAAACTCTATCCTGAAGAATTAGACCATAAGCAAGGAGGACCACTCACTTCAGAAGAGCAGAGTAGGTATGTACCTGCACATTTAAAGTTTTGTTTTATTTTTTTATACTTTATTGTTACCTATAAATACATGTTAAGTAAGCTGGGCTGCTGTTAGAACCCCCCCCCCCCAAAAAAAAACAGTTTACTATGCTTAAGTTATGAAAGAACACAGTGCGTGATCGGTACTGATCACTCATTGTGTTCATTCAGGAAAGGAAGTGGTAAATGTAATGTGACATATTTACTGGACCCTTCCTCCACTCTCTATCCTGAAGGATCCTGTTGTGTGCTTGCAGCTGCTGGTGGAAAAGAGAGGAGGGAAGCTAGCAGCACTGCAGGGGTGGGTGCACACAGAAAGCCTGGGCAGCAGGGAGAAACGTATGAAACACAGGGAGGGTGATGGGTGCCCTGTACAAGAGGACTGGTATTGCACCCTTATCCACAGCCCTGAAAGTAAGATTTCATTAAAATGTATGTAAACTCAAAGAATACATTTCTCTTATTTGCTCTGCTCTGGTCTTTTAAATATACCATTGAAAACATTTATTATATCTGTAAGACAAGTGCAAAAAAATATTTTTATCCAGCCAAAAATCTTTTGAGCTGATTACTGAAGGTGGCCACCCATGGACCGAATTTCTGCTGGTTCAACGAGAACCGGACGAATTTTGATCCATGTATGGCCACTCCCGTTCATGAGAAGTTGCTCTATTTCTTAAAAAATGTTGTCACAGACTTTCCAGTCTCTACTTGGACTCTCATATGCCTGACATAACACAGGCCGGATCTCTTTTCTTCACCATCAAACTTCTTACTCTCTCGGCCCCCCAGATTGCCAACTAGGACAAACCTATTTCATCCTCGGAAATTCTGACAGCCATTAAATCCCTTAAGCCCAATAAACATCCTGGGCCTGACAGCCACCTACTACAAAAAATTTTCTGACCTTCTAACCCCCATTATATCCTCCGCCTTCAGCTTACTTCTCGACGGTCACCCTTTCCGCTCAGACTCCTTAACCGATTATATCTTTATGATCCCCAAACCCCAAGCTGACCATTCCTGTTGGTCCAACTTTCATCCTATATTGGTCCTTAATCTCAATATCAAAATTTTGGCAAGCATTCTCTCCAGCCGTCTTAATGAGATTATCGGTTCCCTAATTCATAAGGACCAAGTAGGGTTTATACCCTCTCGCCAAGCAGGCGATAATATTCGTCGTGCAACCTAATTAGCTCACCCAGCTCATACTCGCCAAATCCCCTCGTTTCTTATCCCTTGACATTCATAAAGCCTTTGGCATGGTCTCCTGGCCTTACCTCCACTTTGTTCTATGCAAATGGAGTGTTGGTTCACATTCCTTAAGATGGATTTCCTCCCTCTACACTGGCCCCAGAGCATACGTTCAGTATGCTGGCTTCAGATCAGACTTATTTCCTATTTATAGAAGCACTCGTCAAGGATGCCCCCTCTCCCCTCTACTTTTTTCCCTAGCTATAGAGCCATTAGCCATCCTTATCAGATCGGACCCTAATATCAAAGGCATCGAATTAGGAGGAATCCATCATAGACTCTGCCTTTTCGCAGATGATGTCTTGCTCTTCATGACATCTCCCCTGATCTCAGCCCCGAATCTTCTTTAGTTGTTAAGCCAATTCAGTCATGTCTCGGGCCTGGAAGTCAACCCACATAAATCTACCGCCCTGAATGTATCCCTCAATCCCTCCATCCCTCTATGACCAACTAAAATCTGTATTTCCCTTCTCCTGGTCCCCCCACTTTATCCCATTTCTCAGGATCAAATTTACAGCAAATCCGAAAGACCTATACAGCATCAATTACCCGCCCATTGCTTGCCCACCTCACTTCTCTGATGAACAAATGGTTACAGTTAGCCATTTCCTGGCTAGGTATTATTACGGTCATTAAAATTACCATACTACCAAAAATACTTTACCTCTTTCGGGTTCTCCCCATCCCAGTTTCTGCTTATTTCCTCCTCATCTTACAACGTCGAGTTTCTTCCTATGTCTGGAACAAGTTAAAACCCCATCTTCCTAAAAATACACTTTTCACCCATAAACTTTAAGGGGGTCTGGGCTTACCTAAATTCCAAGCTTATTATCATGCGGCTCAACTGGCTCAGCTCCCCAAATATCACGCCACTAAAGAAACCCCTGTATGGGTGTCACTGGAATCTGTTGACTGTGACCCTCTCTCGGTGGCTAACAGTCCCTCATAGACAAGGCCTTATCTCTAATCTGTATAGTCAACTCCTTGAATTTGACTCATTCTACTCCACATCCTCATGGCACTAAGTGGGAGAGAGACCTTGGCCTCACCTTAGACTCGACCTCCTGGTCCGCCATTTGGGCAACTGCCAAGTCTTCCTCGCAAAACTTAGTGGCCTTAGAGACCAATTACAAGGTCCTTACTAGATGGTACTTGGTCCCCGCTAGGATCTTTAAATTCTTACCCCACTACTCTCCTCTGTTTTAGAGGTTGCAAAATTGAAGCCACTGTACTACACAGAATACCTAAATTTGAAGCCTTGTGGAACCCTTGGATAACCCACTTCTTACCCCCTAACTTTGATTGTACTTTGTTACTTCCATAGCCCCCCATAATCTAACTGATAAGATATCGACCAAACTATCTCTTGTTTGACTTAGCCTACCCTGGGAATGGCCTTACTCCCCTTGCTCCCCCCCGCATATTATTTCCTTGATAAGATCTTTTTTCCCCCTCTCTCCCCTTCCTGTCCTTTACTTTCTTCTCTCCTGCTTTTTTTTCTTTAGCCCCCCCCCCCCCCCACACACACACACTCTGGAAGCATGCTACACTATTTTGGCATATAATGGTTTGTTACTGTTTAACTTGAGCCTAACCAGTTGTTGTCTTGCTGTACCTGTTGTATTAGTATATCTTTTCCGCTGGAACTACCTTAGCTACTTATACAACTTTGCTGATAACATGTTCATGCTACCACGTTTTTTACAATAAAATATTTGAACAAGAGAAGTTGCTCTATCAATTTTCATGGACGGACTTATTAGTATATTCTCGCTTGATCAGATCATTCAGCCAATCGGCTGCAGCATTGATACATGTATTCTGATGGCGGGGGAGTCCCACTGTCAGAATACAGTGACATAGCTGGGGAGGATTTCACCATCCACCTCAAATGCTGAACAAAAAAACGGAGCCATGTGTGATCAGCTTTACAACGCTCTCTGACTCTAAACTATTTTCAATCAGCCTTGTTCCCTACTATTTATGTGTACTTCAAAACACCCCTATTTATGGAGCTGATTGGGAGGTGTTATGTATTCCCAACACACACCCTGCCCTAGGATGCTCAGTAAGGTACTCAGTACGGTCGTCACCCTAGGACAGAAAGTGATTTAAAGCAGAACTTCACCCAAAAGGGAAGGTCCTCCTCCCCCCTCCTCTCCCATATTTGACATGAAATTTTTTTTTGGGGGGGGGTACCTAGTTTTGAAAGTTACCCACTCCAACTTCTGCTCAGAATGTCTAGGCTATCCGAGCAGATGTTCTTCTCCCCCTTCCCTCCCTGCAGTCTTCTGGGAGATTTCTCAGGTCCCAGGAGACTTTGGGACCATTCATAAAGTACAGCATGGCTCGCAATTGCACAGTGGGCTGCTGTAAAGCCGAAAGTAGTGTAACCGGGTGCCCACAGTTAGGAGGCCAGTGTCAGGAACCCAAAGACTAGTGAAGAACTACCCCAGGTGAGGATGGCACTGGATTCTTGGACAGGTAAGTGTCCTTTTATTAAAGCAGCTACTGGATTTGTAGCTTCTCTCTTTTAATAGTTTTTTTTCCAGAGTGAACAACAGTTTTAAAACCAGAGCTACCAAGTTGAAACAAAGGAAAAAAAAGAGTGTGAAAAAAAAGAAAATGATTGCAGCTACCACATCTAAGGACTACTAAGCTGCAATAGTATCGATTTTTTTCTCAGTGTAGATGCACATTAGGAATTCTTTCTTGCGTATTGCAGTTTGAAATAAATCAACCAAAATGAAAGTAAACTGAAACCTAAACTGGCTAGATTGGGCAACTGTCATCTCATGTCTGTGGGCAGTTTTAGACATGTTTCTGTTTAATTAACATCTGCAGTGAAGAAAGGAGACAAGAACATAGAAACAAAGCAATCTTACTACATCAGTCTATCAATCTGATAATTGTTTGCAGCAAACAAGGGAGTGAGTCAGTTGATTGGCTGGGAAAGTTAGAGGATGTTTCAGTTCTAAAAGAAAGCCAAGTGTAATAGGTTATACCCCAGGGCAGAATTCCCAGCCAATGCGTTAAGTAAACTCTGCCCAGGCACTGAAAAATGTATAAGGAATCTTCACACACAGGGTAGATAAGAAAGTACATCAAGCTGTAATGTGGGAAATGATCCAGCTTTTTAAAGGTATAGTGTATTTTCATACACTGTTATTATTAATATTATTATTTTACAGGAATGATAGAGTGCCAGCAGTTTGTGCAGCACTTTACAATAAAAAAGTAGGCGATACAGCAACAATATAATTCAATACAAGAGGGTTATGAATTCCCTGCTCCCGAGAGCTTACAATCTAATAGACATATCAGGTCCTGTGACATTTTCCTGAAAAGAACCTTTGATTGAACATTCACAATTTTTCATTTTTGGCGTTCCACATTTCCATGATGGCACTTTATTTAGAGATTGATAGGTTCTCTTTTATTGGCTAGCTATACAGTACATCACATAGGATTTCATTCACTTAAACTATTCCCTTTAATGCAGGCCATAGATGGGTCAAAAATCAGCCATTTAAAAAAAAAAACGAAAAATCGGTCGTTCAATCGGCCGACGTTACCACCAATGGTAAAAAAATCGGCCAATTTTCATCCAATCTACGGCCGGCATTTTTACTTCTGTCCCTTGCAGAGAGCTCCACTATTATATTTTACATGAAAAAGTCTTGCAGTTGCAACAATGTATCCATTTCAGATACAGATGTTTTTATTTGGATACAAATAGATATATTGTTGCAACCGCAAGACTTTTCATATAAAATATAATAGCGGACTGGAATTCTTCTTCTTCTTTTTCTTCTTCTTCTTTTTCTTCTTCTTGCAGGTCATGGCTCATGAGCAGATTTTTTATCGGTAAAACGATCGGCCGATTTGCCCATCATTGCCGGGAAAATCGGCCGATCGTCAAAATCGACAGCAAATTTTCCAACTTTACCGATACAAAAAATGTGCCAAAACCCCGAAAAACGGCCGACCAATTAACCCACTAATGGTGCAAAAATCAGCTGATTTTCAACCCATCTATGGCCTGCATTAGGCTGCTCGCACTGTAATCTGTGTGAAGGATACACTCACTTTTGCAGTGGGGCCACAAACTTCATTTCACCATTCATTTCTTCCTCTCTTCAGCATAGTGTTCAAGAGGAAAGAGCTCAGGAAGAAATATAACACTGCTTGGAATTTCAGTGTAGCAGTGGTAAAATTGTCACTTTCTATTAGAAAGCCAGGGGCTCACTGCATTCATTTATTATAGGTACTTGTACAGTGCTGTCAATTTACACAGTGCTTTACATGTATATTGTACAGTCACATCAGTCCCTAACCCTCAAGGGGTGTACAATCTAAAGTTCCTAACTTACATACAGTGGGGATCGAAAGTTTGGGCACCCCAGGTAAAAATTTGTATTAATGTGCATAGAGAAGCCAAGGAAAGATGGACAAATCTCCAAAAGGCATCAAATTACAGATTAGACATTCTTATAATATGTCAACAAAAGTTAGATTTTATTTCCATCATTTACACTTTCAAAATAACAGAAAACAAAAAAATTGCGTCTGCAAAAGTTTGGGCACCCTGCAGAATTTATGGCATGCACTGCCCCCTTTGACAAGCTGAGACCTGCCAGTGTCATGGATTGTTCTCAATCATCATCTGGGAAGACCAGGTGATGTCAATCTCAAAGGTTTTAAATGCCCAGACTCATCTGACCTTGCCCCAACAATCAGCACCATGGGTTCTTCTAAGCAGTTGTCTAGAAAACTGAAACTGAAAATAGTTGACGCTCACAAAGCTGGAGAAGGCTATAAGAAGATAGCAAAGCGTTTTCAGATGTCAATATCCTCTGTTCGGAATGTAATTAAGAAATGGCAGTCATCAGGAACAGTGGAAGTTAAAGCAAGATCTGGAAGACCAAGAAAAATATCAGACAGAACAGCTCGCAGGATTGTGAGAAAAACAATTCAAAACCCATGTTCCCTCCAGAAAGATCTGGCAGACACTGGAGTTGTGGTACACTATTCCACTATAAAGAGATACTTGTACAAATATGGGCTTCATGGAAGAGTCATCAGAAGAAAACCTCTTCTACGTTCTCACCACAAAAATCATCGTTTGAACTTTGCAAATGAATATATAGACAAGCCTGATGCATTTTGGAAACAAGTTCTGTGGACCGATGAGGTTAAAATTGAACTTTTTGGCCGGAATGAGCAAAGGTACATTTGGAGAAGAAGGGGCACAGAATTTAATGAAAAGAACCTCTGTCCAACTGTTAAGCATGGGGTTGGATCAATCATGCTTTGGGGTTGTGTTGCAGCCATTGGCACAGGGAACATCTCACAAGTAGAAGGAAAAATGGATTCAATAAAATTTCAGCAAATTTTGGATGGTAACTTGATGCCATCTGTGAAAAAGCTGAAGTTAAAGAGAGGATGGCTTCTACAAATGGATAATGATCCTAAACACACCTCGAAATCCATGGGGGATTACATCAAGAGGCGTAAACTGAAGGTTTTGCCATGGCCTTCACAATCTCCTGACCTCAACATAATTGAAAATCTATGGATAGACCTTAAAAGAGCAGTGCGTGACAGACAGCCCAGAAATCTCAAAGAACTGGAAGACTTTTGTAAGGAAGAATGGGCAAAGATACCTCAAACAAGAATTGAAAGACTCTTGGCTGGCTACAAAAAGCGTTTACAAGCTGTGATACTTGCCAAAGGGGGCAGTACAAGATATTAACTCTGCAGGGTGCCCAAACTTTTGCAGATGCCATTTTTTTGTTTTCTGTTATTTTGAAAGTGTAAATGATGGAAATAAAATCTAACTTTTGTTGACATATTATAAGAATGTCTAATCTGTAATTTGATGCCTTTTGGAGATTTTTCCATCTTTCCTTGGCTTCTTTATGCACATTAATACAAATTTTTAGCTGGGGTGCCCAAACTTTCGATCCCCACTGTACATGTACTGGGGACAATTTAGACAGTTAACCTACCAGCATGTCTTTGGAAGGAAGCCCACACAGTCACAGGGAGAACATGCAAACCTCAGGCAGGTGGTGCCATGGTTGGGATTCAAACCAACAACCCTAGTACTGCCAGGCAGAAGTGCTAACCATTTAGCCACTGTGCTGCCCATATTCATGGCAGGATTTACAGGTATTTATCTGTTCTTGCAGCATTTTTAAAGAGGCAAAACATAGTAAATGTGCATGTACTTGAAAGATGTACTGAATGTTTTGTTTGTCTTTTTTTGTTTAAAGTAGTTCCGAAGACACCACTGGGTGTTTGCTAACTCTGGGAACATTAGCTGTGTAAAGTCATGTTAAAAATTAAATAGGGACATGGCATATGTTGGAGGCAACACAGCCAGAACCCATGATGTTTAGGTGACAATGGCCACCAGGGTGGATACAAAGGGGTGAGACTCTCCATTGAGCGCACAACCAGAACGCAAAGTTTCAGAAAGACGTAACAAAGAGGCACCGGGAGCAATAGGGAGATGGACCAAGCAGTGTAAGGAGGGACATACCAGCATTCCTACACACGGTCACTATCAGCAATGAATCCAAGAAGTATATAGGAGAGCCATCAACTCATCCCATCCTAGAGGATTATTTTACATCTCCTCCCAGAAAGCCATGTCAGCCTAATATTAGGCTTTGAGGAAGGTGAGCGCATAAAAGAGCCACTATCCAAGAAAATATCTATATACAGCTCTCTCAACAGCAGGCATAAAACACACTGGACTTTAATATATTTTTTTGGGACATTATGTACATTATTAATTTAGTTTTATTGAATTTACAATTTATACTCATATTTATTTCACTCATATTTTTCTTTGTATGCAGCTGAATTGAGATTATACTATATTTCTTTTATGTATAAGATTTTCACCACCCCATTGAATATATATTGTTATCAGGTATAATACCTACTACACTATTGGTCTTGAGAAATATCATACAGCCAGTGTTTAATATAGATATTCATTCATCCATAGGGTGCGGCACCCATTTAGAATTGTTAGCACTTAACCACACATGCAGATAAGAATGTGATTGGGAGCCAGCAAACTTTTTCATAATTAAATTAACATCTCCGTGGCTCACAAGTCATTTTATATTAAAGTGACCTTTCTGTGCAATACCCTTGCACAGCACAGGTAAAGAGAACATATATATATTTTTTTTAATAAAAAATTATCACTTTAAGCCACGCATAGACATGAAATGACAGTCATCCAGTCCAAACACATTGTCTATAACAGGGGTGTCCAAACTTTTTAAACAAAGGGCCATTTTACTGTCCTTAAGACTTTAGAGGGGCCTCACTGTGACCATCAGGAGTAGAAAAAGTCCTAGCATCAGTTGGAGTAAACAATACCCCATCAATTGGTGTGATTGGGAGGAATTGTGCCCCATCATTGGTGTAATTGGGCCTCATTGTTGGTGTCATTGGTAGGAATAGTGCCCCATCATTGGTGTCATTGGTAGGAATATTGTCCCATCATTGGTGTCATTAGGAGGAATAGTGCCCCATCATTGATGTAATTAGGATGAATTGTGCCCTATCACTGGTGTAATTGGGCAGAACTGTGCCCCATCACTGGCTTCACTGGGAGGAATTGTAACTAATCATTGGTGTCATTGGACCCCATTGTTGGTGTCATTGGGAGGAACTGTGCCCCATTGTTGGTGTCATTGGGAGGAACTGTGCATCATCATTGGTATCACTGGGAGGAATTGTGCCTCATCACTGGTGTCATTGGAAGGAATTGTGCCCTATCATTAGTGCCATTGGGCCGCATTGTTGGTGTCATTGGGAGGAACTGTGCCCCATTGTTGGTGTCATTGGGAGGAACTGTGCATCATCATTGGGAGGAATTTTGCCCCATCACTGGTGATACTGGAAGGAATTGTGCCCCATCATTGGCGTCAGTGGTAGGAATTGTGCCACATCATTAGTGCCATTGGACCATATTGTTGGTGTCATTGTGAGCAACTATGGCCCATCATTGGTGTCACTGGGAGGAACTGTGCCCCATTATTAGTATCGGTAAATGAAATAGTGCCCCAAGGGCTGAATAAAAGCAAGCAATGGGCCGCATCCGGCCCCCGAGCCACAATTTGGAGACCACTGGTCTATAAAATTTAAAATAAATAAATAAAACCCCTCCTAGATAGGTACTAGATTAGGTAAATTTAGTTCCAGGCTCACTGTAATCAGTGTGGCTGTGTGTGATTGTTTAGGTCTGTTCTGTGTTTCACCGGCTGCAGGTTTGACCACTTTCTGTCTAAGGGATTTTTTGTCTGAGGATTTAGTCTGGGAGAAAGTGTTTGGAAGATACTGGAAAGAGGCAACCAATTTTTTTTTACATTAGTAAGTACTAGGGTTGCACTGATACCATTACCAGTATTGGCGCTGATACCAAGCATTTGCATGAGCATTAGTACTTGTGCAAATGCTCCGATACCTAAAACTGATACCTTTGCGCTGCGATTTGAGCCCATACAAAATGATTGGGCTAAAGTTGCACTGCAAAGAATAGCATGTGATTTGATTAGGAATTCAGCTCCTGTCTGAATCACATACAGTTCACTGCTCCTGTGTGAACCCAGGCTTGTCATAGTGAGTTCAGCATGGGTTCACACAGGAACAGTGGGTAAAACTGCATGCGATTCGAACAGAAATCGCACCCATTCCTGATCAAATTGCATACTATTCTTTGCAGTGTGATTTGAACCCATACATGTTCTGTCCCCCTTTGTAATGTACAGCGCTGACCAAACTATTGGCGCTTTATAAATACTATATAATAATAATAATACATTTTATATGGGCTGAAATCACACCGCAAAGGTATTGGTAATTGGTATTGGTGGGTACTTGAGTACAATTATCGGTATCGGTAAAAACATGTATTGGTGCATACCTAGTGAGTACAGACTGGTGTGAGTGATCCTAGAGACTGTGTGTTGTGTCACCCCTCTGGTGCTATAGAGTCAGGTGTGTTCAAAGGGGACAAGGTGTCTAGTCCCCTATATTTAATTTCTAGATAAAGGTCTCTGCTCAGATTTACAAGACGAAGTTTATTATCCTCAGGTTGCTACTACAAGACTCAGTCCATCATTTACTTGTGCAAGGACTTGGTCTATAGTCGTAAAAAAGAAGGTTTAGTGTCCTCAAATAGCTACTAAAGGTTAATGGAATATCACACAGCTGCCCTACTCTTATCTAAGTTCACGTTTTACAATAAACCATTAGAAAAGCATACCCCTAGACTGTCCATTGAACCAAAGGAGTGACTGTGATTATGTGCTTGGCTGTGGGACAACTAGGGGAAAATACTTAAGGGACCTTTAATACTGTGGGCTGCTATGCGGGTACCGCTACAATGACTACACCTTGTCTATAAAATTGACCACTACATGACTTCTCTTTGGAACTATCAGTCAGACAGCATCTACCAGTGCTGCTGCCCTCCTATCCCTGCCTCTCTGCTCGGAGTTGACACAAGCACTCAGCCAAGCTTAGCATTTATGTTTGTGGTGGTGTCAGCTGCCCACGATTTTACAGTGTGATCTGATCATTGCCATGTGGTTGACAGTTTTAGGATGCAATGCTTCCTTATTTACAGTATGCACACTACAGACCACATCATAGACGATTCATCCTGTACAACTGGCAAACCATCACCAATGATAAGTAAGTAATAGAAAGCGGTTTATATTTAAGGCTGGGGTCACGCCTTTGTGGTACATTAACACAAAGCACATTTATGTGCGTTACTATATGCATTAACATGAGTTGGGTTAGAGCAACAATTCATTTAAATTGTCTCCTTAACACACAAAAACCTATAATAAAAAGTTAGAAGACAAGGTAGCCAAGGGATTAGTAAAAACAAGGTGTCATTTATTAACTGCTTGCCCACCACCCTATGGCATAAATACTGCTACAGGGCAGCAGGGCTGCTCAAAATCATGTATATATACACGTGATTTTGCATTCCCGAGTAGGGGGCACGCACACCCTACCAGCGCTGCCATTGGTGGCTTCAGATGTTGATCACCGGTGATTCCCCGCCGCCACCCGGCGATCGCCGAGTATTAGTGATGGGGGAGAGGTCTGTATGTAAATAATACAGACCTTTCCCATGTAAGCTCCAGCATGCTGCTTTGTATTTCTCTGCATAGCAGAGCAATACAAAGCAGCATGCTTACACTGTAAAACACACACACACACACAGCACACAGTAAAACAGCACACAATTAACCCTTTGATCGCCCCATATGTTAACCCCTTCCTGCCCAGTGCCATTAGTACAGTGTCAGTGCTTTGTATTAGCACTGATCACTGTATTAGTGTCATTGGGGATGTCAGTGGCAGTTAGTCAGTTCCACCCCAGTATCAGAATGCCCACTGCAGTCCCGCTATGAGTCGCTGATCTCCACCATTGCTAGTATTAAAAAAAAATTTCCAGTATATATACCACCATTTGTAGATGCTATATCTTTCACGTAAACTAAATAGTTTACACGTATTGGGATTTTTGTTTTAGCAAAGACATGTCGCAGAATACATTTTGGCCTAAATTTATGAAAAAATTTGATATAAATACATTTTTTTGCTGGACATGTTTAACAGCAAAAAGTCAAAAATATTGTTTTTTTTTCTCAAAATTGTCTTTGTTTTGTTTATAACGCAAAAAAAATAAATAAAAATGTAGAGTCAATAAAATATCACTGAAAGAAAGCTCTATTTGTGGGAAAAAAAGAACTTAATTTTCATTTGGGTACAGTGTTGCATGACTGCACAATTGTTAGTTAAAGTAATGCAGCGCCGTATCGCAAAAAAAAGCCTGGTCAGGAAGGGGGGTAAATCCTGTGGAGGGCAAGTGGTTAAACAAACAAATATCCAAACTTACATTTAAGTAAGAGACGTGCTGTGGCAGGCGCAGCACCCTTTGGTGCATTGTGCGCTGTGGCATTAGAAAAATTATGCAATTGCTGTTTCTTTGTTTGATTAGACTGACTTTACTCTGTAATTCCTCCAATGCCGCTCTATGGATGCAGTAGGTTTAAAGAGCACACCGAATACTTTAGTTAACTTCTTTAATAACTTCAATCTTCTTCATATAACACTGCTTACAATGGCTTATTTCTTTCATATTACAATGGTTTAATTCGTATTACATTGGGTTGATTCGATAGCTTATCTCGATAGGTTCAATAGATTTGATAAATTCGTTCTGTATATTTCGATAGATTGATATATTCACTTGGATTTATAAATTCGTTACTCTACAGTGATTTGATTCGTAAGTTCGTAAATTCGGTGGAACTACAAGTAAACACACACAACAGTTTTTACATACAGATCTACCTGCATTACTAAACAATAGAGGAACACACAAGTGCATTAAATACCTATTTGGCCTTCTCTACTTCCATAAAGCTTTTCTGATTGGAACTTTGTCTGTTTCCTCCTCTGTCTGGTGAGCATGTGTCTCTAGAAAATCCTAGCAGGGAGTTTTACACAGGCACAAATGTGAAACTGGCTGGGATTGGTTAAGGCTCTGTACAGTGTGAGGCTGTCTGTGATTGGCTCATCTTTAACTAACTCTTAAAGGCATATTTTCCTTTTCAGCTTCTGCTAACACAATGAATATATAAATGTCATATAACAATCAAAGACATAAATCACAGCAATGATTCTGCTTTTGGCTTTAACATGTGCACATATACACTGTACTGAGGTTATTGGCAGGTTTGGTATACACATATATGTGAACCATATTAGCAACCTAGGACTGGTCTTAGCTGGCCAGCTACACGGGCTGCTGGGACGTAGAGAGAAATGACAGTATGTGTTTGAGACTGATGAACCCAGACTACAGGCTACAGCTGTTATCCACAGGAAACTGGACCCACCATGTAAGGGTGGAAAGCAGCAGCATCAACGGCCATCCTCAGCAAACATGGCATACACTGGAAAGAACCAGTGGCAGTTCATTCAGGTGGGGAGAAGCTAATAAGTCTGTGTGAATACACACAGAAACATAGTAGGGATGGATAATAGATAAGTAGATATGACAAAAAACAAGTACAGGTATGGGAGACTGGTAAAAGAAATGTCTGCAGAATGAGGCATGGCTGGTGTCAGTGCTTCAAGAGCCACCACACACTGATGTATCCAGGACATGGCTACAACTGTTGCTTTCCTTGTGTCAAGCTACTCCTGAACCAGAGACAACATCAGAAGCGTCTCACCTGGGTTAAGGAAAAAAAGACTGGACTGTTGCTCAGTGGTCCAAAGTCCTCTTTTTGGATTAAAGTAGAATCTGGAGGGAGAGTGGAGAGGCACAGAATCCAAGTTGCACGAGGTCCAGTGTGAAGTTTCCACAGTCAGTGATGATTTGGGGAGCCATGTCATCTGCTGGTGTTGGTCCACTGTGGTTTATCAAGTCCAAAGTCAGCTCAGCCCTCTACCAGGAAATTCTAGAGCACTTCATGTATCCCTCTGCTGACCAGCTTTATGGAGATGCTGATTTCATTTTCCAGCAGGACCTGGCACCTGCCCACACTGCCAAAAGCACCAATACCTGGTTTAACCGCTTGCCTACAGGGCACTTGTACCCCCTTCCTGCCCAAGCCAATTTCCAGCTTTCAGCACTGTCACACTTTGAATAATTTTTTTGTGACAGATAGAGCTTACTTTTGGTGGTATTTAATCACCTCTGAGTTTTTTTTTCTTAAACAAACCAAAAACCACTAAAAATTTTGTTTTTTCTTAGTTTTTGTTGTAAAATTTTGTAAATAAGTGATTTTTCTCCTTCACTGATGTGCGCTAATGAGGCTGCAGTGATGGGCACTGACAGGATGCACTGATGGACACTGATAGGTGACACTGATGAGGAGGCACTGGTAGGTGGCACTGATGGGCATTGACAGGCATCACTGATGGGCACTGAAAAGCAGCACTGATATATGGCACTGATAGGCGGCACTGATAGGCGGCACTGGCTGGCACTGATAGGCGGCACTGACTGGCACTGTTAGGTGGCACTGACTGGCACTGTTAGGTGGCACTGACTGGCACTGATAGGCGGCATGGGCGGGCACTGATAGGCGGCACTGATGCACACTGATAGGTGGCACTGACTGGCACTGATAGACGGCACTGACTGGCACTGATAGGTGGCACTGATTAGCAGCACTGATAGGTGGCTCTGATTGGCATTGATAGGTGGCACTGACTGGCACTGATGGGTGACACTGAAAGGCAGCTCAGATGGGCACTGATATGTGGCATTGATGTGCACTGGTAGGCACTGATATGTGGCATTGACAGCTGGCACTGATGGTCAATGACAGGTGGCACTTCTGGGGCCACACTGATCATCTGGGCACACTGATCATCAGTGCCCTGATCATCAGTGTAGGTGTCCCCTCCGCGGAATGCCGATTACCAGCTCTCCTCTCCTCTCGAGCTGTCAGAGTGACAGCTCATGAGAAGAGAAATGCCGATAACCGGCATTTCCCTGTTTACATGTGATCAGCTGTGATTGGACACAGCTGATCACATGACCGAGTCGGCATCTTCGGCTCTTTCCGTAGATCGGTGATCCGCTGTGTCCGAAGGGACACAGGGCACCGCCGATCGCCGCGCTGCGCGCTCCCTGAGCCACGCATGCACGGTGAGAATGGGAGGAGGTCACATGATGTCCTCCCAGAACGAGAGAACCACCTTGCGCCCGTCATTGGACTATATGGCGGGCGGGAGGTGGTTAATGATCATGGTATCACTGCGGTTTAATGGCCAGCATCTCGCCTGACCTAAACCCCATAGAGAATCTGTGGGGTATTGTCAAGAGGAAGATGAAAGACACTAGACCCAACAATGCAGAGGAGGTGAAAGCCACTATCAAAGCAACCTGGGCTTTCATAACGCCTCAGCAGTGCCACAGGCTGATGGCCTCCATGCCACGCCGCATTGTGATGTAATTCATGCAAAAGGAGCCCCGACCAAGTATTGAGTGCATACTATACTGTCAATGGACATACTCCAGTAAGCCAAAATTTCTGTATTAAAAATCCTTTTTTTTATTGGTCTTATGTAATATTTTAATTTTCTGAGATACTGAATTTTGGGTTTTCATTAGCTGTAAGCCATAATCATCAACAGTAAAAGAAAGAAATGCTTGAAATATATCACTCTGTGTGTAATTAACCTATATAATACAGGAATTTCACTTTTTGAATTGAATTACTGAAATAAATTAACTTTTTGATGATATTCTAATTTATTGAGATGCACCTGTATAGTTTAACAACAGATATTTGATACTGTTCAAAGCACAAATGATCAGACTGATCAGCCTATAATAATAAGGATTGCATTAAATTACTCAAAAAAAGTTGATATCTCTTGCAAAGTTTAATCATTTTGAGAAAAATATTTAGCTTCTAATTAGTCTTTATAGTTCTTTTGGCAAAATCCACCATGTATGGTTGTATTAAGTGAGAGACTTAGCAGATACGTGTATCCTGGCAAACCAGGGGTTATTTCAGCCATCCATCCAACCGCAGCCTTAGGATAAATATGAGGGTGAATGATGGTCTTGTGAAGGGGGGTGGGTGGCGGGAAATCTCTCTAGATCAGTTATCGCAGCCTCTAACTAATAACATGCATTGATTTCTGCAAACTCAGCAAAACCTTGACAGAAGGGGGAATGACTACACTGAGTGTCAGCAGCAGGCCTAAACATTATATCCTACTGCTAACTAGGGGAAAAAAGTGAGAGAAAAAAAGAAAGAAAGAAAGAAAGAAAGAAAGAGAGAAAGAAAGAGAAAAAGAAAGAGAAAAAGAAAGAAAGAAAGAGAAAAAGAAAGAAAGAAAGAAAGAGAGAAAGAAAGAAAGAAAGAAAGAAAGAAAGAAAGAGAGAAAGAAAGAGAAAAAGAAAGAAAGAGAAAAAGAAAGAAAGAAAGAAAGAAAGAAAGAAAGAAAGAAAGAAAAGAAAGAAAGAAAAGGGGTGTGAAAAAAATGGTAGTTAATTGCACTCAAAACATATTAAACTTCCGGTTCCGGCGCCGCATGTAGCAGGGGCGGTATCCCGCGGCTCCGGCATACCCCGGCATATAACGCCCGCTTCCTGCACCGGAGAGCCTCAGCATTAGGCACAGAGGTGCCCCCTGTTGACCCGCTACCCGATCCCCATGGATCGGTACCTGAAACCGGCGGCACCCGGCCACGATCCCGCCGCGATTCCTGGGAGGGATGTCTCTCCCTCTCCTGCAGCCAAGATGGCCGCCGAACACGCTGCTGAGGGCGGCTGCAGCAGTGGCACCACAGGTCCCAGGGCGGACAGCAGTAATGTGGAGATGGACACACAGCCAGGGACAGACCATGGATCAGGTAGGAGGGAACCACAACCTCCCCATACCCCCACACTGGGGCTTGTGGGCACCTGTAGTCCTACAGATCAGCAAGGCTATGAAAAAATTGCACAAGCCGTTGCCTCTCTACTATTGCCTACCATTACACAGGCTGTGGATAGGGCTGTGACCCAAGGCATAGAACAACTTAGAAGGGATCTCGGCGAAAACGTAAAGCGCATTTCAGATGTAGAACACCGCCTCTCTGATTTGGAGGATGAATTTCAAGCTATGCAGGCAGGAGTTACACAATCTAAACGTGAGCAACAAAGTATTCTGGACAAACTGGATGACTTAGAAAATCGGTCACGTAGAAACAATTTACGCGTAGTGGGTCTCCCAGAATCCTATAATTCGGGCTTGCTAGCTGAAATCTGCTCTAAACGTATACCTGCTGCACTAGGCATACTGACACCATGCCAGGTCGAAAGGGCTCACCGCCTAGGCGCACCTTCCAATGATAGACGTACGCCACGCTCAATAATTGTCAAATATCTCAATTACGCGGACCGGCTTGCTATACTAAATTCATTCCGTAATTCACGTTCCCTACAGCTGGATGGGCATAAGCTTTTACTTTTTGCAGATTATTCCCAAGAAGTTTCCCGCAAAAGAAAAGCGTTTCAATCAATTTGTGCCATACTGTTTCAAAAGGGGGTCAAATTCACTCTGGCATATCCTGCCACACTACGCTTCACCACGCCCACAGGGGAACCCAAATCGTACACACACCCAGAGGAAGCCCTTTTGTTCCTGCAGAATTTAACCGACAACCTGGGCCCTCGACAAATACAGCAGTCACCACGTGACCCCGGTCCGAGAGACCAACGCAGTCCTCGAAAAGAGCCGCCTAAGCGCCAACGCATCAACTTCTCACCGGCAAAACATAGGCCGTCTTAATTCCCGCTGATAATTTTCCCTGCAGGCTCACGTTTTCGCGGTTATTGATTCATGTAATGGTACTCCTCTGTCTTATTTTGTGGCTACCTACATGCTCCGTTCTGTTTAGATACACCTAAGGTTCTTTGGCTCGTTTTTATATCCGCTCACAATGTTATGGCGCAATTACTTTTCTCCTTGACTGCTGTGCCGATGTTGAGCACGGGCTGCATCTCACCCACAGGTGCTGCCGACCCGCACAATATTTTGGGGCCTCCCTTCTCTTCCCGTTTGCTGATAGACAAGGCTGCCCTTCGGTGCAGGTTTTACATCTTACCTCCTCCGGTAACGCAGGTTAAGGAGCAAAGATATCATGCGGAATAATGTGAAGTCCATGAAACTTATGCTGTTTGTTAATTTTTTGTCTGTATTTGACCCCTGTTGGGTCATTCTGACAGATGTTTTTTCCCCTTCCCCCTCCTCTTTCTGTCGCTTTTCCCATTTCACTATCCATATGCCCGGAGACCCCATGCTGTGCCAACCTCTAACAATGCAACGAGCGATCGGGAATCTTAGAAAGGAACACGTTGAGTTACCACCTTACAGAGCTCCTACTTCATTGCTGAACACCCCTTGGCCTATATCCACATGCTTCATGTAGTTTCATGGAATGTAAAGGGTCTGAGATCACCCCATAAACGTATGGCCATTCTACACCATCTCAAACGCTTGAAAGCGGATATTGCGTTTCTCCAAGAAACTCATTTAAGCCAATCAGATTTTTCGCGCATGAAAAAACTATGGGTCGGCCAGGTACTGGGCTCACCTACAAACAACCGCAAGGCGGGGGTGATTATCCTCATACATAAACGCCTCACCCCAGACATTAGATCGCTAGTTACGGATGAGGAGGGGCGGTACGTTGCTGTACACATTAACTTGGATTCCTCTCCTCTAGTCTTAGCCAACGTTTATGCACCAAATTCTGCACCTAAACCGTTCTTCCAAGATCTGTCCTCAAAACTGTCACATTTTACGCACCTTCCACTGGTGTTAGGAGGAGATTTCAACCAATGTATGAACACTCAGGAAGACAAATTGAAACCAGACTTCCCTAGTTGCCCTCCTCCTTCCGCTCTCTCCCCAACTCACTCACTATTGTCTGACTTTACAGAAGCGCTACAACTTACGGACGTTTGGCGTCTGACCCATCCAGATGGTAGAGATTTTACTTTTTACTCCCCTGTCCATCATACTTTGTCCAGAATTGATTACTTCCTTGTCAACTCTTACTCACTACAAAGCGTTAGGGACTCCGATATACACGATATAGCGATTTCTGATCACTCCCCGATTTCAGTCTCCATTCAGCAGGCACAACATAATCATCGTTCGCGCACTTGGCGTTTCCCGTCCTTCCTAGCAAACAATCGGGACCTACTCTGGGCTTTGAACACTGCCTGGGATGAGTTCTGCGACACAAACGCACAACATCGAACAAACCCTAACCTCTTTTGGGAGACGGGCAAGGCGGTCCTACGAGGTCGAATCATAGCGTTCACTTCCACGTATAAGAAAAATCTTCTTCGTAACTACACAACAGCCTGCGTCTCCAACAAGCACAGAGGGACATGGCAGGTCTCAACTCCCATGAAAATAGGAAAGCATGGGCGGAGGCCAAGCAACATTTTGACACTT
Source organism: Staurois parvus (assembly GCF_062004578.1). Taxonomy (NCBI): domain Eukaryota; kingdom Metazoa; phylum Chordata; class Amphibia; order Anura; family Ranidae; genus Staurois; species Staurois parvus. The sequence continues at coordinate 2,446,839 of NW_028318500.1, read as the reverse complement.
GGGCAGCGGCCCAGGAAGCCGTGCATAAATCGCATACTGACCTCCGTTACCATAAATTCGGCAATAAACCGGGCAAGCTGCTAGCTAGGCTCTGCAAAAAACCGTTCACTCCCACTCTCATTACAGCGTTGAAAGATGCACAGGGAATGTTGCAAGGCTACCCCTTAGATATTATTTCCATTTTAGAAAATTTCTACCAAACCCTGTACGGCTCGGACCCAATAGACACTAGCAAAGCCACCTCTTTTCTGGACCTCATCCAGCTGCCACAGATAGATTCTGCTACACTCCAAGCTTTGAATGCTCCCATCACTCAGTCAGATATATCCCAAGCTATAAAATCGCTTACGACTGGTAAAGCCCCAGGACCTGATGGCTACACAGCCGAGTTTTACAAACTCATGTCTGATACTCTCTCCCCTACATTGCAATCGGTTTTTCAAGTTATTCAGTTGAGAGGGAACTATCTCCCCTCAGGTCTTCAAGCACATATCAAACTGATTGCAAAAAAAGACAAAGATCCGACGGAACCAGGTTCATATCGGCCGATATCCTTGCTAAACCTCGACGCGAAACGCATGTCCAAAATTAGAGCATCACGCCTTGCAGCAATATTGCCAGATCTCATTCATCCCTCACAAGCGGGATTTGTGCAGGGGCGCTCGGCAACGTCGAATATCCGCAAAGTGATCTCTGTTTTGAGCCAAACCTCGACCGGCACACCCCATGATGCGGCTATCATTTCCTTAGACGCCGAAAAGGCATTCGATAACGTTAACTTCGAATGGCTTTTCTTAACATTACGGAGATTTGGATTTGATGGTTCTTTTCTACATGTGATTCAAGCCATGTATTCATCCCCTTCAGCCCAAGTTATTGCAGCGGGTCACATATCCAATCCCATCGCGCTTCACAAAGGCACTAGACAGGGATGCCCGCTTTCCCCGTTACTTTTTAACTTGGCTCTGGAACCTCTAGCACGATTCTTATTATTCCATTCAAACCTTCATGGCATCACCATTGGGGATCAGGAGTTGAGGCTTGCCCTGTTCGCTGATGACATTTTAATATTTACCTCGCACCCGTCCCTCGACTTACCCTATATTCAACATATTTTTTCTTCCTTCCGCTTTTGTTCAGGGCTTCGCATAAATTTCTCTAAAAGTGAGGTGCTTCCGCTATTCCACGCGCGCCCCCCGAAATGGTCGCAGACTTCAGTATTCAAAATCGCTAACAGGTGTATCACTTATCTAGGCATTAAGATAGGGAAGTCCGCTTCGTCTCTGTACACACTAAACTACACACCTGTCCTTGCTAAAATTATTGGGGAGTTGGAAATGTGGAAGGATTTACCATTGTCTCTTTTGGGGAGATCTCACCTCTTTAAGATGGTGTGCTTCCCAAAACTTCTTTACCCACTTCAAACCATACCCCTTCTACTACGACATAGTGACATAACGAGATTGAATCGGGCAATTTCCAATTTTCTTTGGAAAGGCAAACGTCCTCGCATAGCACTTGCCAAACTATTTCTACCACGTAGTGAGGGAGGCTCTGGCCTTCCAAATGTTCGAGCTTACAACCTGTCATGTCTTCTACGTATAAGTCTGGACTGGCTCACCCACTCCTCCCAGTACTCTACTTTCCGCATTGAATCGGCCCTAGCATGCCCTTATGACCTCTCGGCCCTATTGCACTCCAATGTTAATTCCTTGCCAGCGCATCTAAAACATAACACACTCTTTCGTGACACCCTTATCACTTGGAGGGAGGTCAGGCGCAAATTGGGGGTTTCTCCGTGGCTCTCTCGCTTTCTCCCTATTCATCGTAATCCTTCATTTACCCCTCCGCAATTACATGATGCCTATGGTACCTGGACAGCTCAGAATTTAACCCTGATACAACACCTCTACGATACTTCAACGGGTACACCGAAACCTCTCAACTGCATCCTTCAAACTTATGGACTACCAGCACACCACTTCTTCTACATTCTTCAAATAAGGAACTTTGTCAACTCCGTTGTGCCTAATAAAGCAATTAGATTTCAGTCGACGTTTATTGATGTCTTGGCAAACTCTCGAAAATATAAAATAGCAAACATCTACAGACCTCGAAACCTTCTGTGCGCCAAACCTTTCGAATCCTTCAATGCAGTGAAATCCTGGATCAAGGCGTTCGATAATAGCTTGACGGCGGAACAGCTGCTCTCAGGCTTTAACTCCACCTGTGCCTTCAACCACAACGAATTTTGGCGTGAGCAACAGCTAAAGATTCTTCACCGTGCCTATATGCCATGCATCTACTCTAAAAACGATCCGGCTCTCTCAGCCTGCCCTCTATGCGGTAGTCAATCTCCGTCATTAAAACACAGACTCTGGCTTTGTCCAGCCATTGCGGCATTCTGGAAACAAGTGGTTAACTTCATACATGTCATTACTTCTTTCCGATTACCTATCCACCCGTTACCACTCCTCTTTGGCTTCCTGGAACAACCGGTCATTGGCCTCTTCTCATCTCAAACGTCGTCCTTCAGGAACAACAAAGCCTGGATATCCTCATGTCTACTTATAGCAAGACGGGCTATTCTTCGGAAGTGGATCTCCAACTGCCTTCCATCCTTGGCTGACATTAAGCAGGAACTCAACTTCCTTCTACGTCTTGACAAACTAAATTTAATAATGTCTCCGACTTCCTCTAAGGAGTCTCAATACCTAGGCAAATGGACTTCCTATATCACAGGTTCTCTATCCGTACGTGAACAGGCATTCTTTCTTCAAGATCCATGTTGCTCGAACCGCCCAATGTATCAGTCTGTAAACTCGTCGGCATTGGGTCATTCATCTTTTTGATTAGGTTATACCGTTTTTGCATTGCTAAACTGTATATGGTACAATGTTTTTCTCCACTGTTCTCCTCCTCTTTATCCATAGGCCCACTTATGTTATCTGGAATGTGAACTCTCCGAGATATCTCTTGTGACGGAACCCACAAGTCCTGATTTCTGCCTCCATTTTCCTTTCTGTAGCTTCTCTACTACTTTTTTTCTTTTTCATTCTGGTCGGACAGGTCCCCGGGTAACCCTCCACTCTCCCCCTTATTCCTTTAACCTAGCAATCGCATTCACCTATTATTTTTTTTTTTTTTTTTCATACCAGTTCTCATTCATACCACCTATTCTGATTGCTTTCTCTGCTCACGATTCTTCCCCCCTATACTTTTATCTTCACTCTCCAGCTTTCCTATTCTTTTATACATTCCCAATTCTTACATCCTCGGGTCTTCTTTTTTTTTTTTTTCTGATCCTTCCTCGACATGGTAATGTTGGGCAAATTCACTCGGCCTGTGTCACCTCTGTTTTATATAAGAGCTACGCACTCATCACTCTCACGTATTCTTTTTCCGTCACCTACTTATGCAAGCTCTATTCTCCAGCAATCCTCAAACGTCTCTCATGTCTGCTTCTATTTCTTTAAGTTTGTGCTATTTGCCATCAGCTAACCTTTATGACTCGATACATTTGATGTAACATTCATGTCATAACTGCCTCATCATTTTGACTTTTCCTACCTTGTCCTTTCTTGTTAAACCTTAATAAATTTTCTTGGAAAAAAAAAAACATATTAAAATATGGGCCCCCTGCACTGTTATGCCATAATGTGTTAGAATGCTCTTACCTTACCTATTAAATGGAGCCCTTGATGCTGTGCTGCCACCGCTCCTGCTGGTCCCAGTCTTTCTTCTAGGTTCCATCTCTTTGACTTCTTGAATGGCCAGGCCCAGGGGCGGACTGACAACTCATGGGGCCCCCGGGCAATAGGGGATCATGGGGCCCCTGTGTCCTTGCCCAAACTCAAAAAAGCCTATGAAAAAGGTACCAGGGGCATCTCATGTGCCCGAGTTTCCAAATGGTCAGTCCGCCCCTGGCCAGGCCACAATTACGTTACTCCTGCGCATGACCATGTGAGTCATATCACCACAGCACACAGTGAGTGTCATAAATGTGATCTGAGCTGCACATGTGCAGCTCAGATCACATTACCACTGTCAGGCAGGGGAGGCATTTAAGACAGAAGGGACCAGAAAAGAGTGTTATAAAAAACGTACCTGTCAGCATTTTTTTTAACTTATCAGAGTTTAATACTGCTTCACAATACACTAACCCAGGAAAAGAAGATGATGTACACTTACCTTTCCTGCGGCCTGTGTATTAAAATTCCACAGTAGAAACTTTCCAACATTTTAAGCTGGCAATACACTGATGGAAATTTGGCCAGTTCATCAGGACCATCCATATTTCAACCAGTGTTTGGCCATCCCTGTTTAACAAAAGCCAATCACTTGATTGACTTCTGTCGAAGGGACACGTTGGAAAATTTTCTTCGATCAGTGGCAGCAGCCTCTGACCTGTGTATATTGACAATGGTGAGTGCAACTGTCATATTACGATATCTCGGCAGGCAGAATTCCTCTATCGAACTTGTTTGTGTAGATGGAGGAATCTGACTGAATGAAAAATAAAAATACCCTATACAATATGTCCAGCTTAACCACTTGGCCTCCAGAAGATTTACCTTCCTCCCTGACCAGGCCATCTTTTGTGGTACGACGCTGCATTACTTTAGCTGACAATTGCGTGGTCATGCAATGCTGTACATAAATTACATTTTTGTCCTTTTTTCCCACAAATAGAGCTTTCTTTCGGTGGTATTTGATCACCTGTGCTTTTTTTTATTTTTTCCACTATAAACAAAAAAAGACCGACAATTTTGAAAAGAAACAATATTTTTAACTTTTTACTATAAAACATATCCAGTAAAAAAAGTTTAAAAAATAAAATTTCTTGATAAATTTAGGCCAAAATGTTTTCTGCTACATGACTTTGCTAAAGAAAATCCCAATGCATGTAAATTAATTGGTTTACATGAAAGTTATAGCATCTACAAATGGCGATATATATACTGGAAATTTTATTTTTTTATACTAGAAATGGTCAGGAACTTATAGTGGGACTGCAGCAGGTATTCTGATACTGGTAGAACTGATTAACTGCCACTGATATGCCAATGACACTAATACAGTGATAGGTGCTAACAAAAAGCACTGACACTGTACTAATGACACTGGGCAGGAAGGAGTTAACATCTGGGACAATCAAAGGGTTAACAGTGTGCTGTGTGCTGTTTTACATAATGTGCTGTGTGTGTTTTACTAGTGCGACATGCTTCTGTGTATTTCTCTGCCGTGCAGAGAAATACACAGCAGCATGTCCTTGCTGGTAGGAGAGAGACCTGTGTTGTTTACACACAGGTCTTTCCCCTGTCGGTTCTACACGCGATCACCAGGTAACGGTGGGGAATCTCCGGCCAGGACCCAGTGATTGACATGCCTAGCCACCAATGGTGGTGCGGGTAGGGCGGCATGCACCTCCTACCCGGAAACGCGAATCATGTATTTATACGTGATTTTGTGCAGCCCTGCCGCCCTGTAGCAGTAGTTCTACTATAGGGCGGTGGGCAAGTGGTTAAAATTGAACTAAACTCCACTATGCTTACCTTTGCCTTTACCTTATATTTGTCATTGCATCATCGGTTCGATGCCTGTGAGGTTCCTCGCTGGTGCCAGCATCTTCTCCCCAGTGTCTTCCAGGTGCCAGTCTTTGACCATCTAGATTGGCTAACGTGGGATGACATCCCACACATGTACAGGAGAGAAGTTGTCCTGGCACACAGGCATGTGTGCAGACCAGTGTACATTCTACGGACAACTGTGAGCAGGCAGGTAGGTTTATTTTATTGCAGAAGAGACATTGAATGTCTTTTCCACAATAAACAGTCTGCCTGCTCCATAGTTTCTGCTTTAAGCCTTGTTCTTTGCTGACAGAAGATGGAGTGTCCTGCATTGTACTCTATGCGAAGGTGACCCCACTTGCCCTTCCATGTCTGGGTTTTGTTAAAGAAGATTTCTCTAAGCTCTGGGCATTCATGATGGAATAAAAATCCCACACTGGCATAGCAAAGTTCACTATACCAATGTCCAGCCTCGACAATAGCAAATCAGGAACTTGTTTAGTGAAATTAGTGAAATTTATCATGTTTTTATAGAAATAATGGTCTTTCAACAATTGCAGAGAAATTTCAGAATGTTGTAATATCTCTGTGAGCACTTCTGACGTTTGCCTGTATGTATTATTGCTCATAATGATGCCCTGACCAGTAGCTATGTACAAAACCAATTTTAGCCCCCCTGCACTCCCCATTCAAGTTTAAAGCGTAAACACGTGTTCACTGAGTATCAGTTGTCAGCTAGACAGAAGTGTGTCCAGGACTACATGACCATGGCTGAGGTCCCAGAACCCATCTGACCCATGACTAGTATACAGTAAAAGGGTTCCTAATTGCCAGAGGGCCCTTGTTGCACCATTGCACAGTTTGCACAAATGGTATGCTCTGGCACTGATGTCATATTGTGACAGGCTCAGATGTAATTGGTTATATAGTTTTTGTATGAATAGATATAGAAGCTATAAAGATAACTTTAACGGAGTCCTAGAGATTGGAGCTATGGGCAACAACACATTTGATTATTGGGGCCAAAAAATGGATTGTAACGTCTTTGTTGAAGAATGAATAGGAGAAAAGAGGCTTAAACAAATTCTCAGGTAGTTATAGTAAATTGAATTCAAGAGGTATTTGAAGCACTTTCCCATGCTGAGGGATTCAGCGTTTATGTGGGAAAGGAAGACAGCAGCTTTGGCTATATCTCCAGGGGTTCAGCATAGGGCTTTCCCAACTGAATGCATGCCATAGGTCCTTGGAACGCAAAGTGGAGATTCTGAGGAACAGTCTAGGCTATACAGACATGATTATTAGGAAGATGATGGCTGGGAGGCTGGGAGAGAAATCAGAGTTAGTTTTTAATGGCAGGAGTGGGAAAAGATGAGGATAAATCTTTCCCAATGTCACCAGTGATTTATAAAACAAAACATGCACAGATTATTAAGAGGTGGGAATCAATGCTGGAGAATGTGGGAGTTTCTACATAAGAAGTCAGGAGTCTAGACTTACTGTTATAAATTAGATTAGCTTTATGAGACCAGACACAGGTACAGATGAACTTGACTTTTTGCCACTTAGTAAACCTGTCATGAGAGTTGGAATATTTCCATCTAATAATACTGGTTGTTTGGTTTATATGCTGACCCTCTAGTTATAATACATTTTGAATCACTGACCGGGAACATGCATGCAGATAAACAGAGTTAAAATGCTAGTATTCCTTATCTGCATGTGGGTCAGTGGGGATCCCTGCAATAGGGATCTCCACTCCCACATTTACATTCTTTTTTAGCCTCTTGCCCTGTCTGCTGGGTTGCCTAAAAAAAACATACACATCCTCCCACAAACCCAGCGAATCCACCATTGCCTGGTGTAAGTCCCCACTCTATCTCAGCACTCCAGGTCTGGTGCCGCCATCTTCATCTGACATCAACAGGAGGCCAACTGTTTCTCCCTGGTTCTTGCAGCAGGTCCTCAATGAACGGTGCACGTGCAGTGTGGTGGAGACAGGACAGATGCAAGGATTTTTGTCTTCATAGGTGAAGGGGCATCTTGCTATTACCATAGCTCAGTGTTTCTCAATCTTTTTTCAGTCGTAGCACCCTTTAAAATGATGGACAATCTCGAGGCACCCCATTCTAAAATGTAAAAAACTAAAGTAATAGTTTTACATATTACAGCAGTATCCACAGATGTAGGACATCCAACATTAGGGGTGATTTATTCTTTCAAAGCAAATACACCTTTGCACACTAATACTGACTAGTATTCCACTGTTTCTCTATTCCCTCATTTTCTCTCCCCACGTAGCTAACGTGACCCCAGTGCTGACAGAAGGGGGTGGGGGCGAAGTTGTCCAACAAGGATGCTGTGCAGGCACCCAACGGAAAGTACACTCAGCAAGCAGCCTGTTGTAACATGTACCTGTTATAAGTGAAATTGCTTCTAGCCACAAGGGAGATGTTATCGGCACTCCCTATGCCGCATTCCATCTTCCATAGCAACAGGAATGGAACTACAGTGCTGAGGTCCCCATCCTGTACAGCGGTACAGATTTTCAAGAGTTAAGGTCAAGTGCAACATTGCAGCCTGCGCTATGTGCACGGGAGGGTTCCATCCTGCTACCGGACTGGTAGTGGGAAACGCTGGACGGGTAGATGTGGTCAATATTCAGTACGGTCCACCTAATTGCAAGCTAGAGTGGGAAGATGTACATTTACATGGAGACCCAAAAGTTAACTGGAGAACAGTTGTTTTGCAAGTGCACATGGTGTATGTGATGGACTCCTGACACCCCAACTGGGTTATCTCTGCCAAGAAGCTGCTTCCCAAGCTCTGGAACACATGGAAAGTTACTATTGCTGCAGATAACCCAAAGAACTAGACAACACCAGTTTTTGGAGTAAACAAGAACTGCTTTATTAGAAAAACACACTGAATTCATACAGAAAACCAGGGCTTTTTTTCTCAGAGTATAGGTGCAGGAACTCACTCTCACACCACGCCCCCCCGGATGCATATCATAGCATGGGTGTGGCCAAATTGGATCAGTGGGAGGGTCTTAAAGGTGTATAATAACATAAAGTTTGGAGTGCATAACACACAAGTGCAGGCTTCAGGAGTGTGTGGTCCAGTACATTATGCTCACAATGCATGCTTCAGGAGTGCGTTACACTCAGAATGCAGAGTTCTGGAGTGCGTTACACTCAGAATACAGGGCTCAGTAGTGTGCTATGCTCAAAGTGCAAGGTTCAGGAGTGTGTTATACTCAGAGTACAGGGTTCAGGAGTGCGTTATGCTCAGACTTCAGGCTTCAAGAGTTTGTTACACTCAGAATACAGTGCTCAGAAGTGCGCTATGCTCAGAATACGTGGCTCAGGAGTGTGTTCTGCAGAGAGTGTACCTCTGAATCCCTATACAAGGCTCACCTCTTTACCCTTTTTTAACAGCTTATGCAACACCCCCCCCCCAACCCGTTCTCTTCAACAGTTATGCTCTGTAGCCATCTTCTTCAGCTCTGATCTCTGCACCAGCACAGTCCTCACGATCCTCCTTTCCCTTCCACTGTCCCCATCTGCTTGGTCTGCAATGTTCCTCTGTTTCAGCGAATGGTCAAGAAGGAGAGACCCTGCGTCATTGGACCAGACCATCTATAGGAGTCTGTCGTTACCACCAGAGAAGGTGGTAAACCTGAACCTCCAGCTAAGATACTGCATCTTGGATACAGTTCTGCGATCGGGATGCCCAGGGTTGGGCTGCCATCCCGCACCACTGCTACTGAACCTGCACCTGCTCGGGAGGAATCACACTTCCAAATTCTCCCACTGTGAACTCTGGGGATGAGGAGGATGGACCGGACAGATCAGGATCTCTCCTGGACTTGATGTCCACTGGACATTGCTCAGCCACCCCTTCTGGAATACAGGCCACCTCAGGAGACCCCACTTGTTGCCAAGACCCCACACTCCTGAGACTGGCCGGAGGGAATCTCATGGAAAAGACTGGTATTTGATCTAGATGAGGAGTTACCATTGTCCTCGAAAACCAAGATTCCTCATCCATGTCCCTCTTTACCCTGGGCCCCACCAGCAGCTGATTCAACCTTTATAGAGTGTACAGGGTACAAGTACTTTCGGTCACCTGACACTTATTTGCCACAAGGGTCCCTGCATTACAAAACTTGGATAACCTGCTTGACTCAACTGCAGCACTACATGGAGAAATATATGTGTCCGGTACCAGAGAACTTTTCCTTACAGTCAGGTACAAAAGTATTTGAACACCCTGCGATTTTGCAAGTCCTCCCACTTAGAAATCATGGAGGGGTCTGAAATTCACATTGTAGGTGCATTCCCACTCTGAGAGACAGAATTAAAAAAAAAAATCAGCAAATCACATTGTATGATTTTTAAAGAATTTATTTGTCTTGCACTGCTGAACATAAGTATTTGAACACCTGAGAAAATCAGTGTTGATATTTGGTACAGATGCCTTTGTTTGCAATTACAGAGGTCAAACGTTTCCTGTAGTTCTTGACCAGGTTTGCACACACTGCAACAGGGATTTTGGCCAACTTCTCCACACAGATCTCCTCTAAATCTGTCAGGTTTCGGGGCTGTCGCTGAGCAACACGGAGTTTCAGCTCCCTTGAAAGATGTTCTATTGGATTTAGGTCTGGAGACTGGCTAGGCCACTCCAGAACCTTGATATGCTTCTTACGGAGCCACTCCTTGGTTATCTTGGCTGTGTGCTTCGAGTTGTTGTCATGTTGGAAGACCCAGCCACGACCGATCTTCAATGCTCTCACTGAGGGAAGGAGGTTGTTGCTCAAAATCTCACAATAAATGGCCCCATTCATCCTCTCCTTAATACAGTGCAGTCATCCTGTCCCCTTCTCAGAAAATCACCGCCAAAGCATGATGTTACCACCCCCATGCTTCACAGTAGGGATAGTGTTCTTGGGATGCAACTCATCCTTCTTTTTTCTACAAACACGAGTGAAGTTTAGACCAAAAAGTTCTACTTTGGTCTCATCTGACCACATGACTTTCTCCCATGCCTCCTCTGGATCATCCAGATGGTCATTGGCCATTGAAGTAAGAACTTCAGACGGGCCTGGACATGTGATGACTTGAGCAGGGGAACCTTCCGTGCAATGCATGATTTGAAACCATGACGGCGTAGTGTTCTACCGACAGTGACTTTTGAAACTGTGGTCCCAGCTCTCTTCATGTCATTGACCAGCTCCTCCCTTGTAGTTCTGGGATGATTCCTCACCTTTCTTATCATCAGTGATACCCCACGAGGTGAGATCTTGCATGGAGCCCCAGTCCGAGGGAGAATGACAGTCGTCTTTCGCCTCTTCCATTTTCTAATAATTGCTCCAACAGTTGATCTATTTTCACCAAGCTGCTTGGCAATTGCCCCGTAGTCCTTTCCAGCCTTGTGGAGGTCCACAATTTTGTCTCTGGTGTCTTTTGACAGCTCTTTGGTCTTGCCCATGGTAGTAGCTGGCATCTGACTGACTGTGGGGTGGACAGGTGTCTTTAAAAAGCTTTGAGAGCCAGAATTCTTGCTGTTTCCTAGGTGTTCAAATACTTATGTTCAGCAGTGCAAGACAAATAAATTCTTTAAAAATCATACAATGTGATTTCCTGAATTTTTTTTTTAAATTCTGTCTCTCAGAGTGGGAATGCACCTACAATGTGAATTTCAGACCCCTCCATGATTTCTAAGTGGGAGAACTTGCAAAATCGCAGGGTGTTCAAATACTTCTGTTCCTCACTGTATGTGCCGCAACAGTTATTTTTTCAATTGGAGGAAGAAAGGCCATTGGGAAAAGATACTGGTTCCCAAACACATGAAGGACTTTTCCAAGTAGAACGAGTATATAGAGAGGAAGTTGCACAAGATTTAAAAACATTACTACGTGGGAAGGCACGTTTATATGGACCAGATAGAGATTTTAAAGCCTGACCATTGTCTCCCGATCATGCACAATGTTCGAGGGCTTCACCCCATTACTGGTAAATTTGTGTTTTTGCCAGATCCTGACTTTTACGTTTGATGCTGTTCTTAGAGTGTTATGCAGCACTTGTTGAGCTTAGTTATTTGTTCATATTATTTTGCTGTATTGCTAATTCATGTCATTGTAAACCTTGTTTTAAAGAAGTCTTTGGGTTTTGGATGCTACCAGGATGGTCATAGTCAAACAGGGGTAGAATGTAAGCAGATACACATTACTGCAAAAGTATTGGGACACCCCTCCAAATTATTGGATTCAGGTGTTCCAATCACTTGCATGGCCACAGGTGTATAAAATCAAACACCTAAACATGCAGACTGCTTCTACAAACATTTGTGAAAGAATGGGTTGCTCTCAGGAGGTCAGTGAATTCAAGCGTAGTACTGTGATAGGTTGCCACCTGTGCAATAAGTCGATCCGTGAAATTTCCTTGCTGCTAAATATTCCACAGTCAACTGTTAGCGGTATTATAACAAAGTGGAAGCAACTGGGCACAACAGTAACTAAGCCATGAAGTGGTAGGCTACATAAAATGACAAAGCGGGGTCAGGGCATGTTGGATTGCACAGTGTCACAAGTCATCAACTGTCTGCAGAGTCAGTAGCTAAAGACCGCCAAATTTCATGTGGCCTTCAGATTAGCACATCAACAGTGCATAGAGAGCTTGGGTTTCCATGCTGACCAGCTGCATCCAAGCCTTACATCACCAAATGCAATGCAAAGTATCAGATGCAGTAGTGTAAAGCACGCCGTCACTGGACTCTAGAGCGGTGGAAACATGTTCTCTGGAGTGACAAATCACACTCCTCTGTCTGGCAATCCGATGGATGTGTCTGGGTTTGGTGGTTGCTTGGAGAACGGTACTTGCCTGACTGCATTGTGCCAAGTGTAAAGTTTGGTGGAGAGGGGATGGTGTGGGGTTTGTTTTTCAGGGGTTGGGCTTGGCCCCTTAGTCCCAGTGAAGGGAACTCTTAAGACGTCAGCATACAGACATTTTGGACAATTTCATACTCCCAACTTTGTGGGAATAGTTTGAGGATGGCCCCTTCCTGTTCCAACATGACTGCACACCAGTGTACAAAGAAAGGTCCATAAAGACAAGGATGAGCGAGTTTGGTGTGGAGGAACCTGACTGGCCTGCACAGAGTCCTGACCTCAATCTGATAGAACACCTTTGGGGTGAATTAGAGTGGAGACTGTGAGCCAGGCCTTCTTGACCTCGCAAATGCGTTTCTAGAAGAATGGTCACACATTCCTATAGACACACTCCTAAACCTTGTGGACAGCCTCCCCAGAAGAGTTGAAGCTGTTGTAGCTGCAAAGGGTGGGCCAACTCAATATTGAACCCTACGTACTAAGACTGGGATGCCATTAAAGTTCATGTGCGTGTAAAGGCAGACGTCCCAATACTTTTGGCAATATAGTGTAGATGCTGCCCCGAATGGGAGAGTAGGGGGTTAATGCTTTTCCCGGTTCTTTAGCTTTTGATGGGATCTCTAGGTCAAAATCTTTGCACTTGTGAATATAAGAGGGGGCAGTGGGCTAAGCTCAGGAATGGAAGTCGGTCCCACTTTAATTTTGGGCTGAATTTGTGCTTTAAAGTGATGTATGGCTGTTGTATATGTTTGATGTGTGTATGTGTATATGTTCAAAAAATATCATTGTGCTCTAGCAGTCTTGTAGCTGAGCATGCGTTGTTACAGCACAGCCAGGGATTTATGCTTGCAACTAAAAGGCACCCCTACCACGTCGTAGATCTACTGTACGTCTGCAAAACAAGACAAGTCTTCCAGACAGAGTGCCCATGCTTTTTAATGGTTTCCTGTTAAAAGGCACAAGTGCCCTGAGTGTCGCAAGTAATACAGGCCATACCAAGTGGTGTTGGCAGGCCAGTACTTTTCATCTATTCTAATATGGAAGAACTTTGGGGACAATTAATTCAGTTTAGGAAGGAATTATACTATTATTGTAAGTCTTATCCTGTACTTATCAATTATCTTTTGCTTGATATATCCCAACACATCCATTTTATTGCCTCTCATCTACTTTGCTGGTATAAAGCAGGACTATGGCCGGAAAGCCATTAAGACGTGGAAATTCTACTGATCTACTCTGTCAGCACCCTGTCTTCTTGGTTGTCTACCTATGCCTTTGTCTCGTATTCTACAGCAGTGCTGCATCATCCTACTTCCATACACTTGAAACCAATCAGAGGTCTATGTGTAGCTTATGAAACCACAGCAAATGAATATGCTACAGCTGTGTGACAGTGGGAATGCATGCACACCACTCTATTTCTCAGATGTGGTTTCAAGAGGCTTTCTGAGGTCACTTTAAGAGAAGCAGGGCACTGCCTGGGGATACATGTATATACATACATAGCATGTGTATATGAGTGAAGGTCTTTTATGTGGGGGGGCTGTCTTTGAGCATGCAGATGTTCAGGCCACAGCTGGGGAGGTCTTTGTGATGAAGCAGTTTGGTATGTTGTGGTAAAGCCAATATAAATACATACATGTACATTTATTTAGATTTGTATCAATAGGAATATTGGAAGCAGTACAGAATGTTGAAGGAAGATGGTGAACAGAAGGCTACATGTGGCTTTGGGTAGAGCTAGGCACAAAGGATATTGTGCATGCCAAGTCTCAATATCTTGGCATCGGCCTGTTTTGCGTCAGTAGGATATCAAAGATTAAAAATTATCTTCAGTGATTAATACCAGACAGTTTAAGTCCATTGCTGTATATATCATGATGTGGTATAAACAATTATATTAGACAAAGACATATGCTCTAAGTAAATCTAAACATTTCCTGTGCATTTCTGCTAATTTAGTCCTATGATAAATCCATGTAGGATAACTTTAAATAACTTCCATGAAATTAGGAAGACACTAGTATCTTGGTGCCATCTGTTGGTGTAAACCAGTAACTGTCTTGAACAAAATTTAAAGTGTATGTAAACCCTGACAATGAACTTAATTGCTCCCTTTCGGTCTCTTAACTATACCAATAAAACATTTTGATATATCTGTTTGATAAATATTAAAAAAAAATATTCAAAGCTACCAACTGTCCATCTTGGAAGGACTGTCTCGCTTTTAAGACCAATCCCTCTGTCTCTCATTCGGCTTAACTTGTGCCTCTTTTTGGTCTGATGTTTACAACTCAAGTACACAATGTACTGTTTTACTCAGTACTGGGACTGATTCATTCAGCACCCTGGGAAAAGATGCAGGACTGCTCCCTCTCCTCCAACTTCTAGTGTATGCCGTAGAATAGGTGTATCATCATGTGCCTATTCACTGTTCTTGTGCACCAGCCATTCATGGTTGGCCTGGAATGTGCACTGCAGAATCATGGTTATTTTCTTGATTTCTACAGCAGTAGCTGTCAAAGCAGATATGAAGAACAGTCACTGTTTACCAACCACTGCCTTAGAGCTTGGGTGCTGTAAGGAGCCCCCCTACTGTTACGCCCTGGGCGACTGCACCTCCTGCTTACCTCTGATTTTACTACGAAAAATGTTATGCTGAAAACTAAAATTTTTTACCTAACCTACATAATACATATGTTATTTTGAAAAGCCAATATAAAGAATAGAGATAAAAAAAAGTACTTGTGTGATTTAGCCAATCATTTTCTGCATATTAGATGTTTGTGGTCTGTGTAACTGGGACCATGGCAGGAATATGTCCTTTGTTTACATACTTTGTGCTAAAAGGTCTCCATCTTCATCTTCTGGAAAGTGGGAGATATGCCTATTGACCATACCAGTAATTCAGATCTGTCCTGTGCACAATTCATGTGTTGTCTCAAGATGTTCTCCAAGTCACTTGCACTACAAACTATTAGTCCCTAAGCTGTGGAGAGGAGAATGAGGGGGATTCAATCGCTTAACAACTGAGCAGAGCTGACGGTATTTTTTTTTCAATTTCAGTCCAGAAAAGACATTCGTTCTCATTCGAAAAGTGGAAATTAGAAGTTCAGTGCATCTCTGGCAGGTCAGCAAATATTTTTACGGGGTCTTTAAAGGAATAAAACGTAGGGAAATGTGCATGTACTAAAGAGATAAACTGCATAGGTTTTTTTTAAATGTATTTTTAATCTTGCCCTAACATATGCTATAAAGATCTCGTCCATCCAAAGCTTTACTAGTTTTAGTTACAACCTGGTTTGGGTGCCCTAATGTCTGTGAATTTACCAGATATCGGACAGAAAAAGAAATGAGAGGAAACTGATGTTCATAGGGACACAGTGACAAGTTATAACTCTGCCCCAAATTACATCACCAATTTTGTCTCCAAATATCACCCAAACTGTCCTCTCACGACCTCCTGCTCTCTAGTTCCCTTGTCTCCTCCTCCCATGCTCTTCTCTAGAGCCTCCCCCATCCTCTGGAACTCTCTACCCCAATCTATCAGACTATCGCCTACCCTGACCACTTTTAGATGATCTCTGAAAACCTATCTCTTCAGGGAAGCCTATCCTGCCTTCAGCTAATAACCAAATTTTCTATTTCTCCTATCAGTTCATCCCCCACAGTTATTACCTTTTGTGCCACCAGCCCTTCCTGCTTAGATTGTAAGCTCCAAGGATCAGGCCCTTGTAACCCTCTTGTATTAAACTGTATTGTGGCTGTATTGTTTCCCTTTATATTGTAAAGCGCTGAGCAAACTGTTGGCGCTATATAAATCCTGTATAATAAGTAGTTCATAGGAAACCAAGATGATGAGGCTGGCATCTCTTGTTTCTCTATCCCAAGTTTTCCTGGATTTGTAACAGGTAGTGTAAGGGCAGTGGATTAGTTTGTGAAGACCAGAGTTGGCGGTTCAGCTGGTAAAGGCTATGTTAAAGAACTGCAGTACTGGTTCACAGTATAGAGCAGGAAGACCCTTAGCAAAAGGAGACAAGATTGTGACAACATCAATTAGCGTGTGAAGACCAGGGAACAACAAGCATCCATAGATCAGGTCAGAGAGCACAGCTGAACTCAGTATTGACTCTATAATGGGCTGAGCCTTATGTAGCCTGTTTGGTGCCTGCATATGAACTTGAATGAATGCACCCTTGCTCAGAGACACATCCTTGGCCACAACTATATGTAGCAAGCCAAGCACTGAATATGCACAGGAGCCTATCCTGCCTCTGCATAACAACTGAATTGTACTTTCTCCATCCACTCATCCCTCACTGTTATTACCTTTTGTATCACTTGCTGCTCCCTTTTAGAGCCCTCCCAACCCTCTTGTATTAACTGCTTGCCTACAGGGCACTTATACCCCCTTCCTGCCCAGGCCAATTTTCAGCTTTCAGCGATGTTGCACTTTGAATGACAATTGCACGGTCATGCAACACTGTACCCATATGAAATTTTTATCTTTTTTTGTGATAGATAGAGCTTTATGTTGGTGGTATTTAATCACCTCTGGGTTTTTATTTTTGCTTAAATAAACCAAAAACCGCAGAAAATTTTGAAAAAAAGTGTTTTCTTAGTTTTTGTTATAAAATTTTGTAAATAAGTGATTTTTCTCCTTCACTGATGTGCGCTAATGAGGCTGCAGTGATGGGTACTGATAGGCTGCACTGATGGACACTGATAGGTGGCACTGATGAGGAGGCACTGGTAGGTGGCACTGATGAGCATTGACATGCATCACTGATGGGCACTGAAAGGCAGCACTGATGTATGGCACTGATAGGCAGCACTGACTGGCACTGTTAGGTGGCACTGACTGGCACTGTTAGGCGGCACTGATGGGCATTGATAGGCGGCACTGATGCACACTGATAGGCGGCACTGACTGGCACTGATAGGCGGTACTGACTGGCACTGATAAGTGGCACTGATTGGCAGCACTGATAGGTGGCACCGATTGGCATTGATAGGTGCCACTGACTGGCACTGATGGGTGACACTCAAAGGCAGCTCAGATGGGCACTGATATGTGGCATTGATGTGCACTGGTAGGCACTGATATGTGGCATTGATGTGGCACTGATGGGCACTGGCACGTGGCACTGTTTAGCACTGACAGCTGGCACTGATGGACACTGACAGCTGGCACTTCGGGGGCCACACTGATCATCAGGGCACACTGATCATCAGTGCCCTGATCATCAGTGTACATGTCCCCTCTGCAGAATGCCGATTACCGGCTCTCCTCTCCTCTCGAGCTGTCAGCGTGACAGCTCGAGAGGAGAAAAATGCCGATAACTGGCATTTCCCTGTTTACATGTGATCAGCTGTGATTGGACACAGCTTATCACATGACTGAGCTGACATCTCCGGCTCTTTCCGTTGATCGGTGATCCGCTGTATCCGAGGGACACAGGGCACCACCAATCGCCGCGCTGTGCGCTCCCGGAGTCGCGCATGCGCAGTGAGAATGGGAGGACGTCATATGACGTCCTCCCAGAACGAAAGAACCACCTTGCGTCCGTCATTGAACTATATGGCGGGCGGGAGGTGGTTTAATTGTATTGTATCTGTGCTGTTTCCTATTATTTTGTAGTGCACTGTTCAAAATGTTCTTTATAAATCCTGTATAATAATAATAATAATAATGAGCAGGTTTCTGTGCCATCTGACTAGCTGTTCCCTTACAGACAACAGTACAACACTTTTTCTTTCAGCCTGAAAGTATACATAGAGCATTTAAAATCTGACAAAAAAACCCTTAACAGGGACACAACTAATGGTAAAAACAAGTTCTTACATTTCCCTTTTATACTCAAAACTAGACATGTGCGATCCTTTTTGTTACGAATTGAAATTCAGACAAATTTTTTTGTTATTTGGCGATTCGCATGTATCCTAATTTCCAAATCACAATAGTAACAAACGTCAACAAATCTGAAATAAATAACAAAACAAATGATTCGAATCTGAAAATTAATTCAAATTTGAAATGGAAAAATATTCCAATAAATATAAGATGTAAGAGTGAGATAAGATGATGATTCCTACTTAGGCTGCTTTACAGAATAGAATAGAAAAAATAGAATAAAACAGAATAGAAAATAACAGGATAGAATGGAATAGAATAAAATAGAATAGAATAAAGGAGAACAGATTATAACAGAAAAGGAATAGAATGGAATTAAACAGAATAGACAATAAAAGAACAGAATAGAATAAAACAAAATAGAATAGAAAATAAAGGAATAGAATAGAATAAAACAGAATAGAAAATAAAGGAATAGGATAGAATAGAACTTCACTAGAATAGAACAAATATAGCTGTCTTCCGAAATTTGAATTTCGAATCGATTTGGAAATAACAAATATATGAAACGACAAATCTGAATATACGAAACAAAATCCAAAATTGAATCATTTTAACATAAAAATTAACTTAAATGAATGAAATTTTCCTGTCGTGCACATCTCTACTCAAAACAAAAAAATCATTTTGTTTGGAGTTGGGCTTTAAAGGAAATCTCCAATTTTATTTACAAAAATCATATATGAATATGCACAAGCCATTTGGTTGTGTCAGTTTATTAAAATTACCTTTCCTTTTCAGTCTGAAGCAAGTTATATTCTTCTAGTCAAAAAATCTAAATTTTAATATCAAAGGCCAAGAGGAGCCTCTTTCATTTTTTCCTAAATGCAGCTAGAATGGTAATACCTAGACACTGGAAGAATACAAACACCCCTACTATGAAGGAATGGGTTACTAAATGTACTCTTAATCTGCAACGCATAGAATAACTGACCCCATGACTTTGTGATAAAATTGACCTGATGAAGTCACGTGTTAGCGTGACTTAACATGTGGGATGTGGTGACGCAATTTCCGGACGTGGTGACGTAATTTACGGCGTGGACGCCATCTTGGTACTCCAATAGACACCAATGCAAAGCACACCCACAGCATGTGTTTTCACATAAGACTTGTTTAACTAATTGCTGACCGCAGATAGCCGAATGATGGCTGCACTGCGGCCGGCCAGTTCTGGGAGGGCGTCATATGACGTCGTCCCAGAACATGCTCTCCTGCGCACCCAGTGATCTCCGTGATCGCTGTGTCCTACGGACACAGCTGATCACGTGATGTGGTAAAAAGCCAATCACAGTGGCCTTTTACCACGTGATCAGCCGTGTCCAATGACAGGCTGATCACAGGGAAATGCAATTGCCGGTTCTCGGCTGCACTTATCTCACGCTGTTAGAGTGTGAGGAAAGTACTGCCGAGAACCGGCAGTTGTCACAGCAGGGATCGGCACCAATCATCAGGGCACTGATGACCAGTGCCCTGATGATCGGTGCCCAGAAGTGCCACCCACCAGTTCTGCCCACAAGTGCCCAGCAGTGCCGCACACTTGTGCCCAGCAGTACCACCCACCTGTGCCCAGCAGTGCAGCCCAGCAGTGCCACCAGTCAGTGCAGCCCAGCAGTGCCACCAGTCAGTGCTGCTCAGCAGTTGCGCCAGTCAGTGCCCAGCAGTGCCCCCAGTCAGTGCCGCCTATCAATGCCGAATATCAGTACCCATCATCAGTGCCACCTATCCGTGCCACCTCATTAGTGCTGCCTATCAGTGCCAATCAGTGCTGCCTATCAGTGCAGCCTCATCAACGCACATCAGTGAAGGAGAAAAATTACCTGTTTGCAAATTTTTATAATAGAAACAAACTTTTTTTTTTCAAATTTTTTGCTCTTTTTTTGTTTATAGCGCAAAAAGTTAAACACCCAGTGGCAAGTAAATACCACCAAAAGAAAGCTCTATTTGTGGGAAAAAAATTATTAAAATGCCATATGAGTACAGTGTTGCATTACAGCGCAATTGTCATTCAAAGTGTGACAGCGCTGAAAGCTGAAAATTGGCCTGGGCAGGAAGGGGGTAAAAGAGCCCAGTAGACAAGTGGTTAAAGATATGTACATGTGAATGGGCACTTGTATTACTTTATTACTTCTAATGAAAACATTATCACACTATGAGAGCATCTTCCTTTTCATCTTCTCTGGCTGTATGAGGATTAGCTGATCCTGGGATATTTCTGAGGAGGCTGCCTGCAGTGCCATTGTCCATCAGTGAGGGGGATTGATCCATCCTTGGACCCTATACCTTCAGGAGGGGGTCTGAGTTCCCGGTTGGTGCGGTATTGCTTGAATAAGCGCTTTGACCCTGTGGGGTCGCTTCATGGAGGTGAGGGGGCATTTTACCCAGTGTCAGATCTCCTTCTATATATTACCTTTCATATACCAACATTAATTAAGGACTATAGAACACCTCCACCATTTTAGGTGGTTTTGGACTTTCTAGTTCGGTTTAATCGTTTTAAATTGATAAGACTCACTATATATGTTGGACGATTTATTTATATATGGTTTTGAACCTTTTTTGATCTATTACTTTATGTGTCATGGATTCACGTTTGTGTCACTTATTCCACTATTTATCCCCTAATTTTGGGGTCACGAATAAATAGTTCACTTTTATTTATACTATTGTATTAGTGTCACTTAGCCACTAATTTTTTCATTTTATCCCCAATTAGGGGTCACTGTTATATGATTCACCTAAATTATAACATTTCTATTTCTGTTTGAGTCTTGGCTGATTCTATTTTCAGCAACTGCGTTGCGTTATATCAGCTTTGTGGTTTTCACCATTAACCACTTTTTTATAGTTTTATTTTCCTCTATGTGCACTATATGCGTCTTTTTTCTGTTAGGTTTATAGCCACTATTAGTTGGCATGCAGTATACCTGAAGGTATATTCTCACTTCACAGCAATATTTTAGTGCATATTTAGCACTGTCATGGTGGGATCCTATTTGTGGAATTATCACCTTTTATGTTGGCACCATTTATGGTTAATAAGTATTGTCACCTATTTAAGGTGTACCTAGGTACCTTAGATTTATCATTTTGGGGATATTTCACTGTTATCCATGATTTTGGATTTTTTTCATGTGCATTCTATTCTATAGAGAATGGAAATTTTGAGCGCGGGAGGACTATATAGATAAAATTGACCATTAATTACAAAAAGAAGCAAAGGCGTGAAGAACTGTAGAGGTGCTCGTATACCCTGAGGATAAAAAACTTTGACACACTAAATGTATAAAAAATATGAAATTTTATTACACATAATAAAATGGAACATACACACCCTCCCATAAAATCAGGTAAGAAAATGAACCCATCAGTGCAGTGAATCCCATATCACACTTTCCTTTTTCTAACAATATCGAACCATGACCAAAAGGTCACCAGTGTAATAAGCATCAATATGAGAAGGTGATCTGGTGGTAAATCCCAACACGTTTTGCCAAGTTGGCCTCTTCAGGGGTTCAGAGGAAGGGAAAACACTGTGAATACAGAAGGGATCATAAAATACAGTATATTCCAATACTAATTCTTTTCTTCACATGAAAGTCTAGATAACACAAGTTACCCTTGTTCTAACCAACATTCATTTATATAATTATGATAATATAAATTACCCATACTGATGGTTGCTCAGACCAACGATTGACCACAAGAGAGAGAGACGGGTGCAATGGGACTGGATATCGCTGGGACCTCCTGGGCCGAGGCACACACAGGAGCCCATACACCACACTAACATACCAATAGTAAACAATTGACCATTATTTATTTACTTGGAGCTCTTGGATCGATTACATGAGTACTGACCATTTTAAAAGTCATCTATGACATCCCGGATCAGTAACCCATGGAATCCATTGCAAAAGTTCCACCTCTGGGTGTCTACCCAATTAATGCCTGTGACAGAACTTCAGCTCTCTGTACAAGTTCTGTACTTTGTTTTGTATAAAACCTGCTCAATTAACTATTACTATTAAAAAAATGTCAACTAGCAGCCATTATACCAGTACTCTGTATATTGAACTCTTCACAAATTGCAATTCCCTGGTTATTTGATTGATTCATTGCTTTCCCAGAAGGCTGCAAAGAGCCTGAGGTTATGTTTCAGACATCTCCAGAACTCTGCAGTAAGCCTTTCATCTTTGGTGATATACTTGACACAGAACTACAAAGGTGCTGGGAATCCAGAGGTTTTTTTTTTAATTTCACTACAACATTGGGACTGATCATATCATTAGAGCAGACAGACCATGCCAGTTAGTATTCAGTTTAGGAAAATGACAATGACATGTCTCAGTGTCTACAGAGGAGAAGCAGACAGGAATCTGTAATGAGGTTTGTCAAAACCCAGAGCACTGTATATAAGAGCCCTGGAAAAGATTGTTTTTCTTCATCAAAAGTGAAATTTCACTTTTAACTTCTCACAAACATACTCGCTGGATATGTGTGTAGATTCAGCCTGCATTACATCACACAGTCAGGCGCTGTCTGTGGGATAACAATAAAAACAATCTGGTAATGCAGCGTCACCAATGGGTTGGTACACCAGGTCACCTTTAGGGCCTGTTATCAGTACATATATAACAGGCATTGGTGTGCTGCATTGCCATTCATTCCTGCACCTTCCTGCAGCACATGATAACACTGTAGTGATGCCATACAAAAATACTACAGGTCCAATTTTAAGTCTGTTGTGGTGCATTAGACAGCACTTTCAAATTAACCTCATAATGCATGTTAATGTGTGTAGGACCCTGTTCGTACCTATGTTGGGTTTTAGGTGCCATTTAGTTTTTTCCCTCTAAATTCCCTCCTAGTGGTAGATATAAAAGAGACGGAGGAATGTAGTTCAGGGTGCAGTGCAGTGGAGTAGTAGTACAGTAAAGATTCAAGTACTGAGGGTTGAACTCACCTATGGGTGTTCTAAGGCTGACATCTTCAAAATATAGACCCTTTATAGGTTCTTCCTTGTGGTAGAATGCTGTGAACCTTTCCCTTTAGCGGAAACAACACATGAGATGGCACGGCACTGGACCAAACCAAACATGCTTTATGGAACCATGAAGTAATTGACTGGTATAATTCCTGTTTCACAAGTAAAGAAGAGTTCCAAAATAAAGCAGAAGGAATATCTTCATCCTAGTGACCTCCATCTGTGGAACAAGAAGTATGTGCGGGAACTGGTACGGGTAAAGGAATGGTGGTAATCAAGAGAAGGAGAGTTGGCGGTGATGGGTCTCCTGTCTGGACCATGTGCAAGGAAATCCTGTAAACCTGTTGTGTCTGAATGTAAATTCACATAGGCCCCTAACGCAGGAACTGGCTTTCTAGACACCACCAGATGGCACTACAGATGCATTCATTAAATGCACCCGAGCGGTGTGAATGGGCCCCTATTGTCATGGCGAAGCACAATACTAAGTCGTCCAGGACAGCTGTACAACTTCCAGATTCCTCCAGACATGGTTCAGTGAAGGAGACAATCCTTCTCCAGGACAGATCCCTTTAGGGTGAAGGCCGACAGCCATCTTCTCAAGCTCAACAGCAACTCAGTCCACATGCTGCCTCCTAGGGCAGCAGCCCTGGATACTTTTGGAACCCTCCTGTCAAGGAAAGAACAATCTCTCCAGGGCTCCAGGCTATCAATCACCTCATCAGTCACCTTCTGGACACTCCTCTCCAGGAATTGGCTAGGTGTCAGAGCCTGGGTCTTAACTTGGGCCTTCTGCGGTGAGTGGCAATGTTTCTTCTTGCTGAGCCACCTGGAATGCTGGACAGCTCCCTTGACA
The DNA here is from genome assembly GCF_062004578.1 of Staurois parvus. NCBI lineage: Eukaryota > Metazoa > Chordata > Amphibia > Anura > Ranidae > Staurois > Staurois parvus. The sequence continues at coordinate 2,422,623 of NW_028318500.1, read as the reverse complement.
ATTACTTGGATGATCCTACCTTGACCTTGTTTATCTTGAACCTTGAACCCCTTGCTCCTCCTATGAACTTCCTGATATAAATCATGTCTTTGCACTTCCTGTTTGCCAGATTATTGTGCTCTCCAGCTCCTTATCTCTGCTGTTATCTGTATTTTGCTACACTCGTTATTGACCCTTAGCTTGTTCTTGACTACGCTTCTGCCTGATCCCAACCTGCGACTGCTCCTTACCGACCTTGGCTTGTTTACTGACCACGCTTCCATTTGATCCTTACCTGTTTATATGCTACCGGGCCTCCGCTTGCTCACCTCCTGGTGGGGTGATCCCGAGGACTGCGACCTGGTGCTAACACGCAGCCAAATCCATCTCCACCATTAGGAGCTTTGGTGAACACCAGTTGGTACTTAGACTCTGCACCTCGGGTGATCCCACTCCTCCGCCACAGTGACCTGCCTATGTACCTATCCTGCTTGTTTCAGGTAAGCCTTTCCACTGCTATAGTAACCGGTCTTTGAGCTTGACCCCTGATCGTGACACTAGGGCATGATAAATATTCAGGCTGGCCATTTGAATCTCCCTCCCTATGTTCTGGAAGCTTCTTCCAAAGGCAGGGGGAAGCAATTGAACGCCCAGCCGTAGTAGCCAATTTATCTAGGAGGCTCCCCTGAGCCCTGTTTATGGCAAATACATTGATTTTGGTCCATTGGAGATCTGCAACACTTCACCCCTTGCAGGAGAATTCTCTCTGTATGGGAAAATGCATATATCAACATAGAGGCTGCTCTGGTAAATTTGAGAAGTTATGGGTCCCCTGGCTAGACACCCCTGGATTCAGTCCTCCTGGAGCTGGACCAGGTGTGGCTCTTAAAGGGCCCCTTGGGCTGATGTGTATTTTCCTTTATCTTCTGTTTCTGTGGACTCTTTGTATCTGTGGCATGTGTATATTGTACTACCTATTGCCGGAATACCCTGCATATGTACACTACTGTATGACTAGGAGCTGTTGTAGTTCAAAATAATAGCAGTGTGGAGTTCTATTAGTGAGGTCATTCATTCTTTGAAAAACAGGTGGCAATTATTGCCCTTATTTAAGGAAGGAAGGCAGCAAATGTTGTACATGCTGGTTACAGTGCATTTCTCTCTGAAATTCTGAGGAAAATGGGTCGTTCCAGACATTGTTCAGAAGAAGAGTGTACCTTGATTAAAAAGTTGATTGGAGAGGGGAAAACATATAAAGAAGTGCAGAAAATGATAGGATGCTCAGCTAAATGATCGCAAATGCTTTAAAATGGAAACCAAAACCTGAAAGACGTGGAAGAAAACGAACAACTACCATTCGAATGGATAGAAGAATAGCCAAAATGGCAAGGACTCAGCCAACAATCATCTCCAGGAAGATCAAAGAAGGTCTAACGTTACCTGTGAGTACTGTTACAATTAGAAGACGCCTATGTGAAGCCAAGCTATCTGCAAGAAGCCCCCGCAAAGTCCCACTGTTGAAAAAAAGACGTGCTGAAGAGGGTACAATTTGCCAAAGAGCACATTGACTGGCCTAAAGAGAAATGGCGCAACATTTTGTGGACTGATGAAAGTAAGATTGTTCTTTTTGGGTCTAGTAGCCGGAGAGTTTGTCAGATGACCCCCAAACACTGAATTCAAGCCACAGTACACTGTGAAGACAGTGAAGCATGGTTGATCAAGCATCATGATATGGGGATGTTTCTCATACTACGGTGTTGGGCCTATTTATCGCATACCAGGGATCATGGAACAGTTTGAATACATCAGAATACTTGAAGAGGTCATGCTGCCTTATGCTGAAGAGGAAATGCCCTTGAAATGGATGTTCCAACAAGACAACGACCCCAAACACACCAGTAAACGTGCAACATCTTGGTTCCAGACCAACAAGATTGACGTTATGGAATGGCCAGCCCAATCCCCGGATCTTAATCCAATAGAAAACTTGTGGGGTGACATCAAAAATGCAGTTTCTGAGGCAAAACCAAGAACTGTGGAATGTAGTCCAATCATCCTGGGCTGGAATACCTGTTCACAGGTGCCAGAAGTTGGCTGACTCCATGCAACACAGATGTACAGCAGTTCTCAGAAACAGTGCTTATACAACTAAATATTAATTAATTGATTAAAAGGAAAGCAAAATCTTCAAACATTTTTCAGTTTATATAGTGAATGTTTGAGTTTGTAAAGAAGAATACAAACACTGCTATTTTTTTGAACAGTCTAATATTCACTTTTCTTCAATTTTTTTTAGAGGAACAACACAAATTTGATATATTTTTCTCCGTGTTTTGATTTGGAATAGAATGTGTAGTGTTCCCAATGCATTTGTGTGTATGGAAATAAAAGCAATTAAAAGGATTTTGAGCTTTATTCACTTTTTTCAACACACTGCTATTATTTTGAACACTACTGTATATATATATATACACATATAGGTCCATATATATTTGGAAAAAGGCATAATTTTAGTTTTTTTTTCAGGCATTTTGCAAAACATATTCAAGTGATAGTTATATACTGGATATGGGCTGAAAGTGCACACTCAGGTTTAATTTTAGGGTATGTACATCCAAATTGGAGGTAGGGTTTAGGAATTACAGCTCTTAAGAGTAGCCATCCCCCCTTTTTCAAGGGATCAAAAGTAATTGGAAAAATTAGTATAATCATAAATAAAATGTTCATTTTTAATATTTTCTTGAGAATCCTCTACTGGCATTGACTGCCTGAAGTCTGGAACCCATGGACATTGCCAAAGACTGGGTCTCCTCCTTTCTGATGCTTTGCCAGACTCTAACTGCAGCTGTCTTCAGTTGTTCTTTGTGTGTGGGTCTTTCTGCCTTTAGTTTTGTCTTCAGCAAGTGAAATGCATGCTCAATTTGGTTGAGATCAGGTGAGTGACTCGGCCATTGCAGAATATTCCACTTCTTTTCCTTCAAAAGCTCCTGGGTTACTTTTGCAGTGTGTTTTGGATCATTGTCCATCTGTACTTTGCTGCATGTAGCTGAATCTGGGCTGACAGTATATCTCTAAACACTGCAGAATTCATCCGGCTGCTTCTGTCTTCTGTCACATCATCAATAAACACCAATGACCCAGTGCCACTTGAAGCCACGCATGCCAATGCCATCACACTGCCCTCACCATGTTTTACTGATAACGTTGTCTGCTGTGGATCATGAGCTATATATGGACCTAATATATATATATATATATATATATAATCTCATGTAAATATAAAAACGTTGAATATTAAAAATGTGTATTTTCTTTTGGGATTCGTTTTCATGTTTGTTCCCTGTATATTTCTTTAAAAGAAAAATAACTCAGGCTAAAACTGTTGTTTTTTTCAATTGTACTGATTCTTTAGGTAACCCACATTGCTTTGAGAATCCTTTATCATGTATTAACTGTCTATTTGTAAATAAAAACATTGTATGTGAATTGTAAAATCAGATATAAAACAGCTTACCCACTTGACCTCTGGAAGGTTTTACCCCTGTCATGACCAGGCCATTTTTTTGCTATTCAGCATTTAACACTATACCCAAATGACATTTATAGCTTTTTTTTCACATAAATAGAACTTTCTTTTGGTGGTATTTGAACCCAACTGGGATTTTTATATTTTGTTACATTGTTAATATTTTCTACTTTCTGTTATAAAACATATCCAATAAAAGCAAATCTTTATACATTTAGGCCAAAACGTATTGTACTATGTGTCTTTGGGGAAAAAATCCCAATAAGTGTATGATTAATTGGTTTGTGTGAAGGTTATAGCGTGGTACCTGTGGTACAAACTGTGGTATGCAGTATATACTGGAATTTAGCCAGCTATAGATGCTATACTAGTAATGGCGGTGATTAACAACCTATAATGGGACTGTGAAAGTTTGGCGCCAACAAACACTGGCTGGGATGGACACTAACCGACACTGATGTCACTATACAGTGATCAGATATGATACTATACACTGTACTAATGACACTCGCTGTGAAGGAATTAACATCAAGGAGCAATGAAGGGGTTAACTGTGTGCCTAACAATGTGTATTGTGTGCTGCTTTTACACACAGATCAAGCTGCTTTTTCTTCCTGAACTCAGAGCTGATTTCAGGGAGCAGTAGCAGCCAAATCGCTGTCTGTGTACAGAGTTCTATGTGTTTGTAAACACAGAACTCTGTGCTGTGATTAGCCACAGCCGATCAGCAAGTTTAGAACCAAAATCACTGGCTGAAACCTGGTGACAAATTTGTAGTGAGTCCAATAACAGCACAGGTCAGCAGGGGACGTGTTCATGCATGCCGGAAATCCAGGAATTTCACCGTGATGTACAAGTACGTTGCGTTGCAGTGCCTGGCTTGAATGTACTGTTAGCTGGTGGCAGATGGTTAAAAAAACCAATAAACTTTAAATGGAAACAGCTAAATTAAAGTGATCCCAAACCATTATAGATGTTTTAGAGTCTAACTCTGGGTACAAATACTTCCCTTTACTCCTTGCTCCCTGGGACTTCCTCCACACCACACGACTGGTCCTCTGAAGCCACCTCTCTTCATCGCTCATCGCTGTTCATTATCACGTACAATGCAGGACCAGCAGTTCCCCATCCTGGGAGATCTTGGGGGAATGGAAATAGAAAGGAGAATTAGGGAGTTAAAGAGGAACTTCAGTTGTTCCTCTGTTTTTTTTTTTTTAGCCCCACTTACCCATTATGCAGCATTTTCCTGGATTCAGATACTCGCCTGCCCAGTGGATCTGGCACTGTCCTTCTGTGATCTGCTGACTATTGCAGCCCGGGTCCTGCATTACCATCTTAGTTTCCCTTGGTCATTGAAAGCAGGCTGCCTCTTCTAAGTTCAGTCTGCATGCACTTTAAAGATGTGGGAGAACTAATACTTCAACACTATAATAATGTCCTGGGGGAATCATCCTGTACAACATTAAAACAAAGAAATCCTTATATATGTTTGGGACGCTAATGATGCCAACTGGCAAATTAATTATGCACATAAATTACCATGTCATACAAAAGCATTACTTTTTATTTAGTCCATAGTCACAAAAACCCATAAAAAATTGTGACGCACAAACTAGCCATAATATGTACACTTAAAACAACTGTGTTAGCAGGGTTGAGATAGATGAGATTGGCTGAGTCCTAACAAAATGTGTATCAGATCTACGCGTTTCACAGACTAAGTCACTTCCTTAGGACCCAGGACTCTATTTTATCAAACTTGACCATCGCAGATTTAAACATACTGGAACAAAAACAAAATATAAATCCAAATATTTTTCAAATAATAAAAAAAAGAGGTTACCTTCTTCTTTCTGTGGGCGTCCCCGTTACAGGTCATGTGATATGGGGCATTCTTATGGATGCTCCACTGAGTTGGGCTGTGTGTATCCATAGACACACACAGCATGGCTCGTCAATGCCCTCTGCTCCCCCCACACAAGATTGCTCCCATTGCTGCCTGTGCTCCTTTGAGACCAGAAGGTGGAGGAGTGGTGCTGTAGACAGCACAGTGTTGGAGCAATGAAAAAAAATGTTTAGGGATGGGGGCAGTTAGTGAGGCATTTTATGACCTAAAAATAAAATCAGACATCCAATCACAGAAGCAAGAAAGGACATTTCTGGGGGTACGCTGTACACTAATAGTGCAGAGGTTGCCATACTGCATTTAATTTTTGGACGTGACATACATTTTTTTTTTTTTACGTCAGCTGCAGATTGATATGGGATAGGTAACTTTTAATAACATTAAATGACAAAATTGCTTGTGCAGCAGTATTATATCCTATATCAGGGATAGAAAACCTCAGCACTCCAGCTGTGGTGAAACTACAAATTCCTTTAAGCCTCTGCCTCTAGGATTCATGCCTATGGAGGTCAGGGTCTTGCAATGCCATATAGGGTTTTCAATGAAAGTGGTGTTTTCCTTTAAATGTCCTTGAAAACAAGTCACATAAGCCATGCATGAAGACATTGGCTGGAGATAGAGAGCCATCTAGTGCTGAAACACGTAACAACAGATTTTAGACCAAAAGCAAGTTTTCTTCTGTTACATGTAAAGTACATGATATGGGCAGCACAGTGGCTAAATGGTTAGCACTTCCACCTAGCAGTACTAGGGTTGTTGGTTCAAATCCCAACCATGACACCACCTGCCTGGAGTCTGCATGTTCTCCCTGTGTCTGCATGGGTTTCCTCTGGGTACTCCAGTTTCCTCCCACACTCCAAAGACAGGCTGGTAGGTTAATTGGATCCTGTCTAAAATTGGTCCTAGAATGTGAATGTATGAATCCCAACCATGGCACCACCTGCCTGGAGCTTTCATGTTGTGCCTGTGTGGGTTTCCTCCCGTTTCCTCCCACACTCCAAAGACATGCTGGTAGGTTAATTGGATCCTGTCTAAAATTGGACTTAGTATTATTATTATACAGGATTTATATAGCGCCAACAGTTTGCTCAGTGCTTTACAAAATAAAGAGAGACAATACAGTTCAATACAAGAGGGTCAGGAGGGCCCTGCTCCTTGGAGCTTACAATCTAGTATGTTTATGTATGAATGTAAGTTAGATTGTACACCCCTTGAGGGGTAGGGACCGATGTGAATGTACTATATATATATATATATATACATATATGTGTGTGTAAAGTGCTGTGTAAATTGACAGTGCTATATAATAAGCGCATGTGATAATATCATTGATAACAAAGGACAATAGTATATCTATTAAGTGCAAATACCCAATCTACTCCTTATTTCCTTATTTACTTAAATCTAGAAAAGTGCATCTTACTTCCTTGAATTCAATAGTCCCTTTACCTAGCCATGTAATGTTGATGATAGAAAGTATCTCCTGCTGTAAGCAACTAACTTATAATTTTAGAGATATTTGCCCCAAACTGCCTCTCTGTTAATTCCCATGACTTCCAGCACTGATCACTTCACTGTAAAGCCCTATTTTTGTTTAAAGCAGGGGCGGACTGACAACTCATGGGGCCCCCGGGCAATGGGGGGTCATGGGGCCCCTGTGTCCTTGCCCAAACTCAAAAAAGCCTATGAAAAAGGTACCAGGGGCATCTCATGGGGCCCCCTACTGACCCCAGGCCCTTGGGCAGTGCCCAAGTTTCCAAATGGTCAGTCCGCCCCTGGTTTAAAGTGTACCTGTTACAGGAGAAACATGGAGGCTGCTCTTCTTTCCGAAATTTGAATTGCCTGGTTGCCATGTTGCTTCAGCACTCTTGAAGTCATTAACCTATATGACAAATAGTTTTGACTTTAATTTACCCTTCCTGGTCTGAATACGTTTTGGTCACCAACTCAGAAAATATCAGAACCAGAGGATCAGCTTGAAAGCCCAGCAACTAGCATTATAACTAATATAAGCTGACATTATCTTTATTATTAAAGCAGAACTTATACCAATTGATAAAAAATAATGTTCTTTAGCAAGGAACATACATTCCACATTAATGATTAAACTACCAAAAATTTGTGTGTGCTGTAAATTGCCTCCAGCATTGCTCCTGTTTTGTTTCTTCTTGCTGGAGGCTGTCATTTTGTTGAAGCCCAGAGCCCCAAGAAGCAGTTAAAGTGGAACTTTAATCATAAAATTAAGTCCTGCTATATCACTTTAGAATGGTCCCTTTTGCAGGTATAGCTATGTAAAACATTATAAATAGGTGTCAATACTGTTTAACCACTAGCCCTCCTGAGGATTTACCCCCCTCCCTTCCTGACCAGGCCATTTTTTGTGATACGGCGCTGCGTTACTTTAACTGAGAATTGCGTGGTCATGCAACCTTGCACCTAAATTAAATTTATGCACTTTTTTTCCCACAAATAGAGCTTTCTTTTGGTGGTATTTGATCACCTCTGCGTTTTTAATTTTTTTGTGCTATAAACAAAAAAAGACCGACAACTTTGAAAAAAAAAACAGATATTTTTGGCTTTTTGCTATAAAATATATCCAGTAAAAAAGTTTTCAAAATCAAATTTCATCAAAAATTTAGGGCAAAATGTTTTCTGTTACATGTCTTTGCTAAAACAAAATCCCAATACATGTAAATTAATTGGTTTATGTGAAAGTTATAGCAGCTACAAATGGCAGTATATACTATACTGGAATTTTTATTTGTATTTTTTTTATACTAGTAATGGCGGCAATCAGTGACTTATAGCCGGACTGTGGCAGGCATATTGATACTGGGTGGGAACTGGAGATACCTCAGCAGGCAGAATTCCTCTATCCAACTTGTTTGTGTAGATGGAGGAATCTGGCTGAATGAAAAATAAAAATAACCCTACATGTACAGCTTAACCACTTGCTCTCCAGAGGATTAACCCTCCTTCCTGATTAGTCCATTTTTGTTGTGGTACGGCGCTGCGTTATTTTAACTGACAATTCCACGGTCATGCAATGCTGCACCCAAATAAAATTTATGTCCTTATTTCCCACAAATAGAGCTTTCTTTCGGTGGTATTTGATCACCTCTGCAGTTTTTATTTTTTGAGCTATAAACAAAAAAAGACCGACAATTTTGAAAAGAAACCTTTTTTTTTTATTTTGCTATAAGACATATCCAGTAAAAAAAAATTTAAAAAAATCTAATTTCTTCATAAATTTTTGCCAAAATGTATTCTGCTACATCTTTGCTAGAGAAAATCCCAATGTATATAAATAATTGGTTTGCATGAAAGTTATAGCATCCACAAATGGCGATATATATACTGGAATTTTTATTTTTAATTTTTTTATACTAGTAATGCTCAGGGACTTTAAGTGGGACTGTGGCGAGCATCCTGATACTGGTAGAACTGACTAACTGCTACTGATATCCCAATGACACTAATACAGTGATCAGTGCTAATAAAAAGCACTGACACTGTACTAATGATGCTGGGCAGGAGGGGTTAACATCTGGGGCGATCAAAGGGTTAACTCTGTGTGTGTGCTATTTTACTAAGGAGACATGCTGCTGTGCAGAGAAATATACAGCAGCATGTTACTGCTGGCAGAAGAGAGATCTGTGTTGTTTACACACAGGTCTCTCCCCTGCCAGTGTTTCTCAGAGATCGCCGAGGGCCAGCGGAGAATCTCCAGCCGGGACCCGGTGATTGACATCCGTAGCCACCAATGGTGCACCCTCTACCCGTAAATGCAAATCATAAATATATACAGTACATGAGTTTGCACAGCCCTGCTGCCCTGTAGTAGTATTTCTGCTGCAGGCAACTGGTTAAAATCCAGTGATACACTGTCTCACCCTGCTCTGCACATACTCCGTTGCTCTCCATTTTTAGGTACTGCTGAATGTGTAGAGGTCGATCTGCTGACAGCCTTAAAGCGGAACTAAATCCTCCTATCCTTTACAGCCAAGGAAGCTGCTTCTGTTTGATCTGCAACTGCCACAGTGCTGCCCATGTGATCAGTTATAACAGCAGTCATTTGATGGTTTGACAGTTTGGTTGAGGACACAAGATGTGACAGTTAACAATACTGGCATTTCAAGAATGTAACTGTTGAATATGATGTACTACTGCTCAGGGGCTCTGGACTTTAGCAAATTTGCACCAAAATAGCGCAGGTCCCTTTTTTTTTTTTTTTGGTCCACACCAGAATCAGATCGCATGAGTATTCACACTCATGCAATCCGATTCTGTACATCACATCGTTTTGCGAACCGATTTCAGAGTGTCGTTAACACACTCCTGCAGCGGTTCACATGAACGGGGTGTGATCATGATGCGGTGTGGAAATCACACAGAAACGTATTCCGCACCGCATCAGTGTGAACCCGGGCTCAAAGTGCAACAAAGCTGAAATCTGAAATTTGGTCAGGCAGGAAGGGGGTGAAAGTGCCCAGTAGGCAAGTGGTTAAACTGCACATTAACCTCTTTATCTCCATCCTGACACCGTATGCAACATACAGTATATACAGTGATTCCTCAGTTCACAAACTCTTCTGTTCATGAATAACTCGGTTCGTGAACAGAAGAGTTCGCAGAAATTTGCTGCGGTTTGTGAACTCTACTTCGGTTGAGGAACACGAGCCATGGCCATCTTCCCTGCTCTGACACTTCATCCTAACTTCCTTTAGGCAAGATTGCGGTCAGACAGACACTGAAATTGTACTGTGAAGACCCTTACAATACTGAAAAACCTTTTGATGTGCTTTTTAGCACATACTGTACAGCACTGTACATCCTTATGCACACTTGCTGTAAAGCTTTTTTGTGTGCTTTTTAGCACATACTGTACCGGATATCCAGTATGGCTCCAAAGAAAAAAAGCATGGTGGTAAGAAGAAAGTGTGGAGTGGTAATGAAGGTGACAAGAATGTGTGGAGCAGTAATGAAGGTGACAAGAATGTGCAGAGCTGTAATGAAGGTGACAGAAATGTGCAGAGGGATAATGAAGGTGACAAGAATGTGCAAAGAGGTGATGAAGGTGAAAAGAATGTGCAGAGCAGTAATGAAGGTGACAAGAATGTGCAGAGGGATAATGAAGGTGACAAGAATGTGCAGATTGGTAATGAAGGTGACAAGAATGTGCAGAGCAGTAATGAAGGTGACAAGAATGTGCAGAGCGGTAATGAAGGTGAAAAGAATGTGCAGAGCACGCATGTTGTTGAAAAGAATGTGCAGAGTGGTAATGAAGGTGACCAGAACATGCAGAGTGCTAATGAAGGTGACCAGAACATGCAGAGTGGTAATGAAGGTGACCAGAATGTGCAGAGCAGTAATGAAGGTGACAAGAACTTGCAGAGCGGTAATGAAGGTGACAAGAATGTGCAGAGCGGTAATGAAGGTGACAAGAACGTGCAGAGCGGTAATGAAAGTGACCAGAACGTGCAGAGCGGTAATGAAGGTGACCAGAACGTGCAGAGCGGTAATGAAGGTGACCAGAACGTGCAGAGCGGTAATGAAGGTGACAAGAATGTGAAGAGCTGTAATGAAGGTGACAAGAATGTGCAGAGGGATAATGAAGGTGACAAGAATGTGCAGAGCGGTAATGAAGGTGACAAGAATGTGCAGAGTGGTAATGAAGGTGACAAGAATGTGCAGAGCGGTAATGAAAGTGACCAGAACGTGCAGAGCGGTAATGAAGGTGACCAGAACGTGCAGAGCGGTAATGAAGGTGACCAGAACGTGCAGAGCGGTAATGAAGGTGACTAGAACGTGCAGAGCGGTAATGAAGGTGACCAGAACGTGCAGAATGGTAATGAAGGTGACCAGAATGTGCAGAGCGGTAATGAAGGTGACCAGAACGTGCAGAGCGGTAATGAAGGTGACCAGAATGTGCAGAGCTGTAATGAAGGTGACAAGAACGTGCAGAGCGGTAATGAAGGTGACAAGAACGTGCAGAGCGGTAATGAAGGTGACAAGAATGTGCAGAGCTGTAATGAAGGTGACAAGAATGTGCAGAGGGATAATGAAGGTGACAAGAATGTGCAGAGCTGTAATGAAAGTGACAAGAAAGTGCAGAGTGGTAATGAAGGTGACAAAAATGTGTAGAGCAGTAATGAAGGTGACAAGAATGTGTAGATCGGTAATGAAGGTGACAAGAATGTGCAGAGCACACTTGTTGTTGAAAAGAACTTGCAGAGCGGTAATGAAGGTGACAAGAACATGCAGAGTGGTAAAGGAGACAAGAACGTGCAGAGCAGTGATGAAGGTGACAAGAACGTGCAGAGCGGTGATGAAGGTGACAAGAACGTGCAGAGCGGTGATGAAGGTGACAAGAACGTGCAGAGCCGTAATGAAGGTGACAAGAATGTGTAGACTGGTAATGAAGGTGACAAGAATGTGCAGAGCAGTAATGAAGGTGACAAGAATGTGCAGAGCGGTGATGAAGGCGACAAGAACGTGCAGAGCGGTGATGAAGGTGGCCAGAACGTGTAGAATGGTAATGAAGGTGACCAGAAGCACCACCCCAACATAATTATAACAAACAGTGTTGAACTGATGAATGATAATGTGGTCTCATTTCCAGAGGGTTATGCAGCACAGGAAAAGACAAGTGGCATTGGACAGGTATTTTCACCAAAACTGAGCCTGCAGCTAAGAGACAAAGGAGAGAGGAAACCCCTGAAGGAGATCTCCCCAATGTCCTTATGGAGGGGGACTCTCCCTCTGAACAATAACTGTCTTCCACCGACCTTCCTGTCCTCCATGCCAGAAGTTGTCTCCAGCAAGGTTCGTGTTCTCTCTCTTCATACTGTACTGCTTTTTATATTTTTGTGGTTCAAAAACAAACAAAAAAAAAATTCAGAACGGATTATCCTTATTTACATTGAACCTTATGGAAAATTTGATTCGGTTGGCAACCAAATTCGGTTTGCAAGTGTACAATTGAAACACACACCTTCCTGCGTTAAAAATGGCTGTGTGTGTATAAGTGGGTTCTGCAGCAACCATCGGCTGGGACCAAACAGAATCAGCAAGGGAGAATGTCACCAGCATACTGTAAGCCATGTACTGGGGTGGGCTCCCCAGGATACAGTGAAGTCACGAACAAGGAAAACAACCTCAACACCAGCTTTTGCCACAACAGAATTTTACTTAGATGTGGCAAATAAGCACAACCACAAATGCTGGAAACATACAATAAATTTACATACACCCAGCCCAAAGGCTGAGACTCTTGTGCTGCACAGCACGGCGCCCCTGATGGATGAAGGTGGAAAGTGTAGTAATTTACCTACTGGCGGGCACAACTAAGCTGCCACACCTTACCCGTTATTACCCTAAAAGAGCAGGAATCAGTGTATGGATGTACGGTATGGGCTAGCCTGTGGTGCAGCACAACAGCTTACAATCTTACACAAATCTACAGTATTCCCTCTCCCATAACTGGTCCTGTAGCATGTGCCTGAGTATTCCTTCTGAGCAAAACGCCAGTCTGGCTTGAGTTTGTAGGATTTTATCAGCTCTCCAATGTGAAATGTCGCTTTAAGTTGTGGAGTCCTTCCAATAATCAGTAACAACACTTGTGGTCTGACACAAGGAGAGACCCTAACTAACTATAGGCCTGGACTCAGTCTCAAGGCACCAACACTGAAATGAGGTGCGTGCACGATCTTACCGACCCGGGTCTGCTTTGCATCCGCTGGTGACTCTGAACAGAACAAATGTCTCTCCAACAAGCATGCGGTCTTGCTTAGTTCCTCTGGTCTCATCAGCCTTCCTGGCAGCAATCTCATCAGCATTCCTGGCAGCAATCTCATCAGCATTCCTGGCAGCAATCTCATCAGCTTCCTGGCAGCAATCTCTGGTTACTGAGGGACGCTTTCACATGTCATCAGATTCTCAGCTCACATGGCCCCTTATTCACCATGCTCCAAAACATGGCTTCTCTCACTCCTTCCTGTTCTCTCCAACTCTGTGTGCAAAACCCCACCTCTTCATGAATATACAAATATCTATGCAGTATGAGGCTGTTAGAAAAACAGTGACATCTTGTGGCTAAACTGCAGAATGTCAGTCAAAACATTAATTTACTTCCACACAAACAGTGTTCAAAGAATGAGAGCTGTTTCCCCATTTCACAACACCAAGGATCACCAATATGGGTCCAAACGTTTAATAAATGATCACATAGTTACAGAAAGGCAACATTTCAGAGTCTCGCATGACCCCTTCATCAGGCATGTGACCACGGGTCATATTGGTGATCCTCGGTGTGCTGGTGACATTCTCCCTTGCAAATTCGGTTCGCGACCACGTTCGTAGGGGTCATAACGGATTAACCTGATTTACATTGAACCCTATGGGAAACCAATTCAGTTTGTGTCGTGGAATGAATTAAGTTTATATATATATATATATATATATATATATACACACACACCACTCCCCCTCCTCCTGCCTCTATGTATGATACTGTACCTAGTGCATCATGATCAAAGCTCCACATGTAAAGTGTTTGTAAACCATTGAAGTTACATACCGCAGAGCTCTGTGAGGAGACTTCTGAGAGCTGTTTGGAAGAAAGAGACACACCCCCATCACGCAGCACACAGAAACAGAGCTAAGGCTATGAATCTCCTGGAGGTCCCTCCTCATCACCATTTTTCTTTTGGTGTCACGAAAACGTGTCAGAAGTGATTCATGCTGATAGCAGAGGAACAAGGCAGGAAAGAGAAATGACACTTAGTACTCTGGATTTAGACAAGTACACATTACAGAGAGTTATGCTTTGTTCATATTTCATGTCTCAGGTTTAGGCCTTGTTCACACCTGTGTGCAGAAATATGAGTTTTTCTGCACTCGTTTCTGCAAGGACACACATAAAACATTGTTCTCTATGTGCCCTGTTCACACCACAACACTAGTATCATGTGTGGATTTTTTCTGTGCAGAAATCTGCAACGTGTATAAATCTCATTAAACACGTACGAAAACTGACATAAACTGATGTCTCTGCAAGTGAAACCTGTTTTTTCCATCATTATTACTGCATGTATGGTGTGAACGAGGCCTTATAACTAATCCTTCCTATCCTTTTCAGCCAAGAATGCCATCGTAACCTCTTTTTGATCTGCAGTTTCCATGGCTCTGCACATGTGATCAGTTATGACACCGGCCATTTGATGGTTTGACAGTTTGGTTGAGAGCACAGGCAGATGTGACAGTTGGCATTTCTGTCATGCTGGGAATGTAAGGCTGCTTTCACACTGATCAGTTTTTGTTAAGTTAAAAAAGTGGAAGAAAAATGCATCCCTTTAACCACCGCCTGCCATATAGTAATATGCAAGGTGGTTCTCTCGTTCTGGGAGGACGTCATATGACGTCCTCCCATTCTAACCGCGCATGCGCGGCTCCCGGAGTGCGCAGTGATCGGCGGTGCACTGTGTCCCTCGGGCACAGCGAATCACCGATCCACGGAAAGATGTCGGCTCGGTCATGTGATCAGCTGTGTCCAATCACAGCTGATCGCATGTAAACAGGAAAATGCCGGTTATCAGCATTTCTCTCCTCTCGAGCTGTCACGCTGACAGAGGAGAGCTGGTAATCAGCTTTCCGCGGAGGGGACATGTACACTGATCATCAGAGCACTGATGATCAGTGTGCCCTGATGATCAGTGTAGACCCAGCAGCGCCACCTGTCAGTGTCCATCAGTGCCAGCTGTCAGTGCTCATCAATGCCACATATCAGTGCCCATCTGAGCTGCCTTTTTGTGTCACCTGTCAGTGCCACCTATCAGTGCTGCCAGTCAGTGCCACCTAACAGTGCGCATCAGTGCCACCTATCAGTGCCATATATCAGTGCTGCCTTTCAGTGCCCATCAGTGATGCCTGTCAATGCCCATCAGTGCCTCCTTACCAGTGCCATCTATCAGTGTCCATCAGTGCAGCCTATCAGTGCCCATCACTGCATTACTGACCAGTGTGAAAGGGCCATTCAGCCTAGGCTCCCACGTATGTGGTTTTAAGTGCGTTTCTCAGTTTGCAGAAACACACTACAGTCCATTTAACATGATTTCCTATGGATCTAGTTCACATCTGTGCGTTTTTGAGCTGGTGCAGATATTTGAAAGGGTCAGGGATTTTTTCCCCGCAGCAGATTGCGTTTTGCATGTAATAGACTTCAATGGAACTGCATCAAAAACACATACAAAATGCATGTACATGCGTTTTTGGTGCACATGACAACAGACCCCTGCCCCTAGCAACATTAAACACATGTCAAAAAATGTAAAACATTTAAAAAGTGTCAAAACCGCGTGTGAAAACAATGCAAACAATGCACCGGGAAAAGGCAGCAACTGCAACCTGCACAAGTGTGACCCTAGCCCTAAACACGTACCAGACGTGCAAAAAAATGCAACACGCAGGACTTTTTAAAACGCAACTGACCAGTGTGAAGAATTCCATAGGATTTAAAGGGATGCATTTTTCTTCTGCTCTTTTAACTGAAAAACAGATAAATGTGAAAGCAGCCTGTCTTTTTAAACCATTAAATTGATGGATTTGGTTGCACTTTAACCCCATCAGTACCGGCATCTTTCTTTGGTATTTTTATTTTAACAGAAAATATAAAAAACCTTTTCTTTCTCCAAATATTTTGACTTTTTACAGTAAAACCTCAAAACTCAGCGATGATTAAATTCCAGCAATAGAAACTTGTATCTTAGACATGATATCATATTGATCTGATTGAGGTCTGTGCTGCACTACTAATTGTCAAACTATCACATCCCGCTAATGAGGAGGTATTGGTGCACAATGGGTTAAATCACATTTTAAAAGACAGAAAAAGTACTTTTTTTAATTCTAAAAAAAGTACACGTTGCCATAGTGATGGTTTTATCTCGGCCTGATTTGACCTGATCCACCCACCTAACACTAACTGGGTAGAGCTAATCCTAATCCTCGTGCAGAATGCTTCCAACCCAGAGATGGGGCACTTGCAGGTTCTGACGTCATCAGCAGGCGCCTACTGGAGGCCTCTGGAAATCAGCTAGTGCGCCGTAAGTGAAGTGTTGGGAGCTGTCAGTGTGACCCCTAGCTTGTGTCGGTCCTAGCAGAGGTCATCATGCCCCGAGGTGGACGCAGTGTCTCTTCTCGCCAAGCTGCCAGGTAAGATCTGATCTGACATTCTCCTCCTGAGAGAGGACACCACAATGACAATGTCACCACTGCAAGGGGACTGGGATCCGTGGGACTGACTGGGCACAGAGGGACTACAAGGGAGACTGGGATCTGTAGGACAGACTGGGGAATACAGGGACTACAAGGGGGACTGTGATCTGTAGGACAGACTGGGGAATACAGGGACTACAAGGGGGACTGTGATCTGTAGGACAGACTGGGGAATACAGGGACTACAAGGGGGGACTGTGATCTGTAGGACCAGGGGCGGACTGACATCCCCTGTGTCCTTGCCCAAACTCAAAAAAGCCTATGAAAAAGGTACCAGGGGCATCTCATGGGGCCCCCTGCTGACCCCAGGCCCTCGGACAGTGCCTGAGTTTCCAAATGGTCAGTCCGCCCCTGTGTAGGACTGACTAGGGAATACAAGGAGGACTGTGATCTGTGGGACTGACTGGGGCACAGAGGGACTACAAGGGAGACTGTGATCTGTAGGACAGACTGGGGAATACAGGGACTACAATGGGGACTGTGATCTGTAGGACTGACTAGAGAATACAAGGAGGACTGTGTTCTCTAGGACTGATTAGGGAATGCAAGGACTACAAGAGGGACTGTGATCTGTAGGAAAGACTGTGGCATACGGGGACTGTGATCTGTAGGGAAGACTGTGGCATACAGGGACTGTGATCTGTAGGACTGACTGGGGAATACAGGGACTACAAGGGGGACTGTGATATGCAGGACTGACATGGGAATACAGGGACTGCAAGGGGGGCTGTGATCTGTAGGACCAACTGTGGAATACAGGGACTACATGGGGGACTGTGATCTGTAGGTCAGACTGGGGAATATAGGGACTACATGGGGGACTGTGATCTGTAGGACAGACTGGGGAATACAGGGACTACATGGGGGACTGTGATCTGTAGGACAGACTGTGGAATACAGGGACTACATGGGGGACTGTGATCTGTAGGACAGACTGGGGAATACAGGGACTACATGGGGGACTGTGATCTGTAGGACAGACTGGGGAATACAGGGACTACATGGGGGACTGTGATCTGTGGGACTGACTGGGGCACAGAGGGACTACAAGGGAGACTGATCTGTAGGACAGACTGGGGAATACAGGGACTACATGGGGGACTGTGATCTGTAGGACAGACTGGGGAATACAGGGACTACATGGGGGACTGTGATCTGTAGGACAGACTTGGGAATACAGGGACTACATGGGGGACTGTGATCTGTAGGACAGACTGGAGAATACAGGGACCACAAGGGGGACTGTGATCTGTCAGACAGACTGGAGAATACAGGGACCACAAGAGGGACTGTGATCTGTAGGATCAGCTGGCGTACAGACGGACCATATAACTGAGGATTTATTTGAAGTTTTTGTTTAAAGTTGGAAAAAAATGCAAATTAAAAAAAAAGAAGTGTAAATCCCTGCCGTTCCTTCAGAGTCCCTGCGTCAGCTGCCAACAGGAGAGAATACCTCCTGAACTGTGCAGGTGTAGGAGGGGATCATTTTACCTGCAGGGAAGCTTTATTGTAAATGTACCTCTAGAGAGAAATCACAAAGCAGACTTTACTACGGCTTGTAGTTTGATGTGACTTTGAATTCCACCACAGCTGTGGATGGCGATTTGCTACGTCTGGTCATTTTTATATCAGTGCATTCACATATTAGTCCATGAAGGACAGAGGCAGAATAAATGATTACCAGAATCCTTGGAGCACGTGATGTTTTGGATTGCTATCCTTCAGACATAATTCAAAGGTCAAGCAGTGAAATGGAAAAGTCCGTAGCATCTGGAACCATGCTCTGGGCAGGCTCTAGAAGTATCCATTGAGCACAATGGATGTTTCCATTTGGTCACCTTTTGGGTAGTGATAGGTTCAGCGGTGCCTATAGAACTGGGTGGTATCTGCTTAGTTCTCAAGTATTGAAGGTCACAGACAGCTTCCCACAGACACCCATTTCCCCATACAAAATACACCATTTATCATACTGCATCATATCAGAATCATATCATATGTATCATATCAGAATGTGGAGCAGGTGTACATGGCAACCAATGAGCTTCTAGCTTTCTTTTCCAAAGCCTACATGAACAAGTTGAACATAGAAGTTAATTGGGTGACAAGCACAGCGACTCCAGTATGATAAATGCCTGTGTTTGAAAGCTTCCCAGTGGCAGAATACTTGTATAAGTACAATTACTAGTCCAGTTCCAGCTTTATGTATGTTTTAAAGCTGAGCTCCAACCTGGGGAATCTAATATCAATAAAGGCATAGTCCACCTTAGAGACCATGTTTCATGTTCTGTCCAACTCTAGGATTTACCATTAAACGTGGTTACATTTCCCAACCACCCCCTACCCTTCCTCTCACCCCCTACCCTCCCTCTCACCCCCTACCCTCCCTCTCACCCCCTACCCTCCCTCCCACCCCCTACCCTCCTTCCCCCTACCCTCCTTCCCACCCCCTACCCTCCTTCCCACCCCCTACCCTCCTCACCCCCTACCCTCCTTACCACCCCCTACCCTCCCTCTCACCCCCTACCCTCCCTCTCACCCCTTACCCTCCCTCTCACCCCTTACCCTCCCTCTCACCCCCTACCCTCCCTCTCACCCCCTACCCTCCCTCTCACCCCCTACCCTCCCTCTCACCCCCTACCCTCCCTCTCACTCCTTACCCTCCCTCTCAAACTGCCTCCTACTTGCCTGGTTTGGCATTTGTAGACACTTGAATTTTGGCTTTGTGGCTCTGCCCACACCCATTCACAGGGATCTATGAATGGGAGAACTACAAGTCCCATCTTCCTTTATAACAGAGGGACTCCCAGATCATGTTGGCACAAGTACACTGACATCACCACCGCCATTGTTTACTTTCTCCAGCCCAATGACAATAGGTTCATACCTCTGTATGGATCTGGGGCTGGGGGGTAAATAATGCACCGATGGCAGTTGCAATACTCTGCTGGCTTCAATGCACCCGGTCACAACCCATTCACATCCATTGATTGGCCAGATATGGGAGAATTTAGCAGCCAGCAAGTAACAGCCCTGTGTTCCACCCATAAATGCCCACCAATTTGGTGCACTTCCATGATGCAGTGCCTATACAGATCCTTCCCCTGTCACCCAATGTTTGGCAAGAATCTGTTGGCATTACAAGAAATAAAAGGATAAATTACACAAAAAATAAGGCATTTAAATAAAATGTAAACATGTGATGTTAATATGGAAGGAAAAAAAAGAGATCAGGATCCACAGTGACGGGGGACCTGGAGTTCAGCTTTAACAAGTTCATCAGCACAATTCAGGTATGTCTAAAGGCCCATTCACACTAAGTGCAATGACTGGCATCTTCCTGCATGTGATCAATGGCAGTCACAGCAAAGGCACACAGAAAACAGTTGTTTTCTATGTGCCCCATTCACACCACAACACTAGTGTGATATATGGTGTGGAAAAATGCAGACATGCTGCGGTTTCTGCAGACCATCTGGTGGCCCTTCAGCGCAACACTGCACTGAATGAAGTGGAGCTTTGTACACTCTAAATAAAGTAAAAAAGAGAGGAAACAACATTGCACTGCCCCTAACTGGACAGCAAAACAGAAACCACCCTTTTGATTTTGGATAGGGTAGGAAATTAATAAAACTCCAGTCAATGCCACCCCTCTGAAAAGCAATCTACAGGTTGCTTTTCAGAGGCATTTGACAGGTGGCTCAGAGATGATAGGTTGCCTCCTCACCACCTGTGATAGCCTGCCGCAACTGTGGTAGTGGTACTGTCTGCCGAATGTGACCTGTGCCATAAATTTTGCTGCACTGCAACTACAGCAATGTGTACTAACATGGCTACTGGCCATGCTAACCTGCAGCTTGGCGTTCGATGGGTGGTAAATCGGCCTCCTTCTACAGCTCCCTGCCTGCCTGTGAAAACAAGGCTTAATGTGATTCTAAAGGTTGTAATTAAAAAAAAACAAAAAACAAACATGTTATACTTACCTGCTCTGTGCAGTGGTGTTGCACAGAGCAGCCCCAATTCTCCTCTTCTCGGGTCCACTGACTTTCCTGGCTCCCCCCTGCCAAGTGCTGTATTCCTGTGAATAGAAATTGTCCATTCACACAGTGAAGGCAGCATGGCCCCGCCCCCTGCCCTCTGCTCATTGGCTCACTGGCTGTAATTGATAGCAATGGGAGCCAATAGCTCCCTCTGCTGTGTAAGCCAATGAGGAGAGAGAGAGACCCCGGAGAGCTGCTGCTCTCATGCACATTGCTGGATTGAGATGGGGCCCAGGTATCTATTAGGGGGGACTGATGTTGGAACTGCACCCAGGTTTTTAAAAAAACATTCTACCTTTTAAAAGCACTTTAAGTGGCAGGAAATCTTCCTAAAGGGGAATCCTCTCTTAGACAGTTGACACTGGAGCAAGTGATCCTTTTGGAAGATCAATAATCCTATTCCAGTGACTACCCTGAATTTTCTCTCATTTTCAGTCCTGGCGACAATGGTCATCAAGGTAAATCCCGAAGGTGAATTTCCTTGACAGGGACATAAACAGCAAAAAAAAAAAATCCTGACAGGTGTTCTTACCCTTCCTAATTAATCCAAAATGGCCACAAAAGCCAAAACATTGGCGTTAGACACACATCAGGTATATTTAGGGTGATCAGATAGAGTATGGTCTAGTGTTTTGGTGATTACGGATTTTGGAAGTTTTTAGTTGCGGTAACCAGATGTATAATCCAATAAAAGTCTATACTAATATTTTTTTTGATTTCTCTGAACAGCCCAGCACCTTCTCATGCTCCGTCTCCAGCACAGTCATCTCTTTCGACTGTGTCCGCTCCGTCTCAGGGGCCCGGACTGATGGCTCAGATGGCTACTACTGCAGCTGGGGTAGCTGTGGGCTCCGCAGTGGGACATGTTATTGGTGGAGCCCTCACTGGAGCTTTCAGTGGAGGTAGCTCAGAGCCAGCAAAGCCTGCTGCACAGGTTGGTAATAACCCATTTGTATGATCAGTGTGCTCAATGTAATGCCTGTTTGTAAAGAAACTTGTACTTGCTCCTCAACAAGTGGATAGTCCTCATACACATTGCATGGAGACATCTGCTTTTCAGTGTGTCCATGATGTGTGCTATACAGCTTAACCCCAACTATTCCTAAAACTGCTTACAAACCTTTAGAAGAAAGAGATATATACTTATTTTCAGGCTGCTTTGGTCCGGCCACGTGAACTCTCCTGTGTCATCCAGCAGCAGCTGCAGGGGAGAGGAGAGATAGCCCTGCAGCTGCTAATAAGGACTGGAGTAGTGCTATCACCCATAGGCTTCAATTGCCCAGCTGTTGTTGGCGCTCCCTCCTCTCCCCGGAAGCTGCGCTGGCTGACGCAGGGGAACGGAATCAAGTGACCAGACCAGAGCGACCTGCAAAGTATACAGTGTTAGGAGGGGAGAGTTTTAAGAGTAGTTAGGGTTAAGCTGGGATTACACTTTAAAGTGATTCTAAAGGTTCTTTTTTTTTTTTGTAAAATAACAAACATGTCATAACTACCTGCTGTGTGCAGTGGTTTCCCACAGAGTATGTAAATACTATGCCCATTATGGACTTCCTATCCTTCCTTCCTATCCTTTGTGCACACAGAGTTGAAGAAGGTATGCAAAAAAATTGATTTCTGTTTGTCCCCAGTAATCAAATCTAAATTATCTTGTAAAGGGCATACATGCTCAGGCCTGATCTTTTTTTTTTTTACTTTTTTACTAATGTACTTAATTTATACACTAGAAGAATTTTGGATGATTTGTCTTTCACGGTCTGTCATTTGTTTTGAATTTTTGAAGCTTTTAGTTCCTTTTATAGATATTCTAAATCAGCCACATAGGTTTTATTTTTAAAACCTCCCCTTCTCGGGCTCCTCGGCAGGCTCTCTTGGCTCCTCCTGTCTGTCGGGTGCCCCCACAGCAAGCAGGTTGCTATGGGGGCACCTGCTGCTCTGTGTGTCCATTCACAAATGGAGCTGTGGCTTGGCCCCGCCCCTTCTCATTGGCTGACTGTAATTAACAGCAACGGGAGCCAATGGCTCCCATTTGCTGTC
Organism: Staurois parvus; assembly: GCF_062004578.1. Classification (NCBI taxonomy): domain Eukaryota; kingdom Metazoa; phylum Chordata; class Amphibia; order Anura; family Ranidae; genus Staurois; species Staurois parvus. The sequence goes on along the minus strand of NW_028318500.1, from coordinate 2,399,867 downwards.
TCAGCCAATGAGGAGGCAGAGACCCGGGACAGCCAAGGCTGTCATTCACATTGCTAGATTTCAATGGGGCTCAGGTAAGTATTGAGGGGGCTGGGGGCATTGCTTCACACAGATGTTTTTTTCCTTCATGCATTGAATGCATGGAGGTATAAAACCTTGAGCCTTTACAACCACTTTAAAGCTGGACTACGGGTGATATAAAAGTGGGGATGTGCCCGCACTGCCAGAATTACCTGCTCATTTCTGTCTAGGAGACCAGGAAAAGCACTCTTACTTACCTGATCCTCCACTCCTGCAGGCTTCTCAGTGCTGCTAGACCTGTTATCGCAGCCTCTTCACCCCTGTACTCTGGAGATTTAAGGTCCTATGACGTTATCAAGACCAATGCAGAGACCATAGCCCTGGATTAGACATGAGGACTCCAAGTGACAGTCCACTGTCAGAGCAGGGGGGAGAACTGTTTGCCAAGGAGTGGAGGATCAGGTAAGTACAACTGCTTTTCCCGTCCCCTAGACCTAAAACCAGCCATAGACAAGTCAAAAACTGAACGATTCGTCAATCGAAAAACAAAAATGGTGCATACGATTGTGCCATCATTTGTTTAATTCTTTTTTAAAAATCCAGCATGTTGGATCAGGCACTTTTGATTGCAGTATGAATATCGTGTGTCGCAGCTGGCACACTAATGATGCAAAAAACAAAAGATCTGACAACTGACAAGAATTTTCGTTTGGTTTTCAACTTCTCTATGGCCTGTTTAAATGAGTAACTAACTGCATGGGTGGACTTTTAGTTATCCTGCTGTTTAGTTATCCCGGCTTTAACTGTTACTATTTTTTCATTCTGCTGTCTCATTCTGGATCACATGTGAGAACTGTGTTATGTAATCTGTGTACAGTGCTTACAAAACCTGCCTCCCCAAGGACTTCTTGTCCTCTCCTGAACAAACCAGCTCTTATAGGTACAGTGTGTTTGTAATACTTTGTGACATATTTTGTAGCTTTCTATAAAGTGTATAAAAAGTATCGGTTGGTAGATATTTTCTTTCATTTTCTAGGCAGCTTTGGAAATTTGCTTGCTTGCATGCTACGGACAATAAAGACACTTTTCTTTCTGACACTTGTTAGACCTCATGTTTGTTGTTCTCAGTGCTAGAATTAGAATTAGGCATGGTTATTTATTTTATTGAATGCCACTGACACAGTAAAAGTAGCCATACACATTTAGATTTAGAAAATCAATGCATGGAGGAGGCAGCTGCACTGCCAGCTATTGTATCCAGCCAGCAGCAGCACCTGTGGACACCTGAATGTAGCTTCTGTTAGAACACGGTCCTTGTTCAGCCAATAATTTTCATCTTGGCTCAGTCGATTTTAAAGTGTTACTAAACCCCGGACCCTGCAACCACTATATCCGGTGTCCCACAGTACACAGAACATAGAAGTGCAATTAATTTAGTACAGTGAAGGAAATAAGTACTTGATCCCCTGCTGATTTTGAATGTTTGCCCACTCACAAAGAAATGATTAGTCTAAAAATCGAATGGTAGGTGTATTGTAACACTGAGAGACAGAATAGCAACAAAAAATTCAAAAGAAATGCATGTCTAACAAATGATGCACTGATTTGCATGTTCATGAGGGAAATAAGTATTTGATCCCCTATCATTCAGCACGATCTCTGGCTACCAGGTGTCTTTCATACAGGTAATAAGCTGAGATTAGAAGCAGTCTCTTAAAGGGAGTGCTGCTAATCTCATTTTGTTACCTGTATAAAAGACACCTGTCCACAGGAGCAATCAAACAATCAGATTCCAAACTCTCCACCATGGTAAAGACCAAAGAGCTGTCCAAGGATGTCAGGGACAAGATTGTAGACCTACACAAGGCTGGACTGGGCTACAAAACTATCGCCAAGCAGCTTGGTGAGAAGGTGACAACAGTTGGTGCAATCATTCACAAATGGAAGAAAGACAAAACTACTGTCAGTCTTCCTAGGTCTGGTGCAACATGCAAGATTTCACCTCGTGGAGTGTCAATGATCATGAGAACAGTGAGGAATCATCCCAGAACTACACATGAGGATATTGTCCATGATCTCCAGGCAGCTGGGACCACAGTCACCAAGAAAACAATTGGTAACACACTACGCTGACAAGGATTGAAATCCTGCAGTGCCTGCAAGGTCCCTCTGCTCAAGAAAGCACATGTCCAGGCCCGTCTGAAGTTTGCCACTGAACATCTGAATGATGCAGAGGAGGACTGGTTGAAAGTGTTGTGGTCAGATGAGACCAAAATCGAGCTCTTTGGCATCAACTCAATTTGCCATATTTGGAGGAGGAGGAATGCTGCCTATGACCCCAAGAACACCATCCCAACTGTCAAACATGGTGGTGGAAACATTCTGCTTTTGGGGTGTTTTTCTGCTAAGGGAACAGGACAACTGCTCTGCATCAAAGGGACGATGGACATGGCAATGTACCATCAAATCTTGCGTAAGAACCTTCTTCCCTCACCCAGGGCATTGAAAATAGGTCGTGGATGGGTGTTCCAGCATGACAATGACCCAAAACACATGGCCAAGGCAACAAAGGAGTGGCTCAAGAAGAAGCACATTAAGGTCCTGGAGTGGCCTAGCCAGTCTCCAGACCTTAATCCAATTGAAAATCTGTGGAAGGAGCTGAAAGTTCTAGTTGCCAAACGTCAACCACCAAACTTTAATGACTTGGAGAGGATATGCCAAGAGGAGTGGGCTAAAATCCCTCCTGAGATGTGTGCAAACCTGGCGGCCAACTACAGGAAATGTCTGACCTCTGTGATTGCCAACAAGGGATTTGCTACCAAGTACTAAGTCATGTTTTGTGAAGGGGATCAAATACTTATTTCCTTCATGAACATGCAAATCAGTGCATAATTTGTTAGACATGCATTTCTTTTGACTTTTTTGTTGCTATTCTGTCTCTCAGTGTTACAATACACCTACCATTCGATTTTTAGACTGATCATTTATTTGTGAGTGGGCAAACATTCAAAATCAGCAGGGGATCAAATACGTATTTCCTTCACTGTATATATAAACTGCTAAATACCTTTTATCATCATCAGTTAGAGCAGTCTTGTGACTTCTATCAGTGCCCAGCTGAGCACTGGTTAAAGCTTGTAGGAGTTTTGTTCTGCTCTAGGAGAATGCAGAACCCTTCACCTCAGTCTGCACAGTGCTGATTAGCCCTGTGCTGATCACATGCAGTCTCCCAAGAAAGAAAGAAAAGAAAAAAAAAATCTCTCTAGCAATATACACTAAACTGAGCATGTGCGGAGTGACTCCTAGGGCTCTGTAGTATAGCAGATGGATTGGAGACTGTGGAAGAAGGGGAGGATCAGACAGGAGCAAACAGCCTTTTTACACAATGCAGAGGATTAACCCCTTAGGTTCCACAGTGAGTATAACAAGTATGCTTTTATACAGGCTAATTTTACTGTTGTGGGTTTAGTAACACTTTAAATCAACTTTGTTAGTCCAGGTGGTACCAACAGGACCACCCATGGCTCTAATTCCAGCAGATTCAATAGGAATCAGCCAAAAAATATGAGCTGAATATGGCCAACTTTACACAACGGATGGAAGAATCATTTATGCCGCCACTTTCTAGTCTTTTAGACTGTACTTACTTCCTAAAGTGGTATTAAACCCAAGTCTGAAAATGTAATATATTGCAGCTTACCAATCATTAGATGTGGTAGCTGCATTCGGTTTCCTTTTTTTTTAGGCTCTTGTTCCCTCAGTTGTCACCTGGTGATGTAGCCAGTAACACACCGTCAGTATTTGAGAGAGACCACTCTGGAGGAATGAGCACAGGAGCACCTTTGGACAGCAGCATCATCAGTCTGGGGGGGATGTGTTAGATGTACTAGCAGATTTAGATACACTAAGGGCTCTTTCACACGAACATTCTGATCTGGTCTGCCTGCCCGTTTTTCAGGCGGACCCAATCAGAACTTCCATTCTTCTCTATGGAGCGGCGGGTGTAAACGGATGTGTGTCCGTTTACATCCGATCCGCCAAAAAGGGACAGATGGGGATCCAATTCCCCTTTCGTCCGTCGGATTGGATGAAAACGGACAGGCGGTCCATTTTCATCCGACCCCCCATTGAGGATAGCGAGCAGCTCTGTGTCTGCTCTGCAGCAACGAAATGGACACAGAGCTGTCATCCGCTGGCTCAGTGGGGATCAGAGGAGAGATCCCCCGCTGAGCCAGCGGATCCACTAAATGGCTCTGCTCCATGTGACAGGACTCTTATAAATTGAAGCCAAATCCCAGATAACAGATTACAGATTTTAACCGCTTAAGGACCGGCCTACAGCAGAAATACTGCTACAGGGCGGCACCTGTGCGCAAAATTATGTGTGTATATATACATGATTTTGCATATCCAGGTAGGGGGCACGTACCCTAACCGCACCGCCATTCGCGGCCGCAGATGTCAATCACTGGGTCCTGGCCGGTAATTACCCTCTGCCGCCCGGTGATCACCGACAATCACTGACTGGGAGGAAGACTACTTTGTTTACAAACAGTCCTCCTTCCTGTCAGCTCGGGCACACTGCTCGGGATGGCTGCGCACAGCTGTCCTGATCAATGTGCTTACAGTAAAGCACACACCACCTGCCCCCTAGTAAAACACTCCCTGCACACAGTTAACCCTTTGATCGCCCCTCACATTAACCCCTTTCTGACAAATGCCATTAGTACAGGGTCAGTGCTTTTTTTTTTTGGTAGCACTGATCACTGTATTGGTGTCACTGGGGATGTCAGTGACACCAAGTTAGTTCCCCCCAGTGTCAGAATGTCTGCCGCAGTCCCACTAAAAGTCACTGATCGCCGCCATTACTAGTAAAAAAAAAAAAATCCCCGTATCTGTACCGCCAATTGTAAATGCTATAACTTTCATGTAAACTAATTTACACATATTAGAATTTTTTTTAGCAAAGACATGTAGCAGAATACATTTTGGCATAAATTTATGACAAAATTTGATTTTTTAAAATGTTTTTACTGGACATGTTTAATAGCAAAAAGTCCAAAATATTGGGTTTTTTTTCTCAGAATTGTCAGTCTTTTTTTGCTTATAGCGCAAAAAATAAAAACCACAGAGGTGATCAAATACCACAGAAAGAAAGCTCTATTTGTGTGAAAAAAAGGAAGTAAATTTGGGTGCAGTGTTGCATGACCGTGCAATTGTCAGTTAAAGTAACGCAGTGCCGTAACACAAAAAAATGACCTGGTCAGGAAGGGGGGGGGGGTGTTAAATCCTCAGGAGGGTGAGTGGTCACAGCAACAGTTTGTGTTCCTTTTGGGATAAAGGTTTACATAAATACAAGCTTATCATTGTAAGCATCCCTGTCAGTGATAAATGGCTTGTCTCAACCCTCTAACTGTTACATCTGCAGGGCAGCTTGTTCTGTTGCAAAACAGCAGACTTACTAGCAGGATCACTAGTTGACAATAAAGGAAAGCCCAAAAAAAGAAAATTAATGCAGCCACCACATCTAAATTGGTGGCTCTATTGGTAAGCAGCATATGAAAAATGTTTCCTTTTGGGTTTATTACCACTTTGCAGTAACCCAACAGCTAACAAGAATTTATTTTGTATTAGTCTACATTCAGCAAAGTGAATTCTAATCAACTCTGCAATTTATGTGTATACAGCTTTATATTTCAGAAATCCAAACTTGTCCCATGCAGTCTGCCTGTGTTATTTCAAGGAGTTTAATTGGCCCTGCTCATTCTTTGTATGAACTACAAAACTCATCCATTATGTTATGAATAGTGGAGTGTTTTTGTAAAACAGAACGGGCTGGGCTGACAGCATTTTTTGCATTTCTAGTAAAAGGTGTTCTTGGCACACAACATAAAGTTAGTTGAGCTAAGTGCCAGAATAAACAGGTATTTTCTGTATTTGTGATGTCTTTAAATAGATGAAACATGGGGAAATATGCATGTATTGCAGAGATGTACATGTATGACTGTGTGCTGGGGACCATAGATTGTAAGCTCTTCAAGGGCAGGGAGTGATGTGAATGCACAATATATATGTAAAGTGCTGCATAAATTGATGCCATTATATAAGTACCTGTAATAAATAAATGTATTACTGCATATGTTTGTTTGTTTTTTTTAATTTGATCATGACATACATATTAAAGTAACCCTGGACTTTGTCCAGAACAAACAAATTTACTTGTTAGCTGCGCCCCTCTACTGCTGGTACTTACCAATCCAATTGCTCCCCTGTTCATCTGTTGAAGCAGAATGCCTTATGTAGCTTTCCGGGTATGGCAAGCAATATGGCTCTTTCCCATTAAAGTAATTAAACCCTCAATTTTTCAATTAATCACTTATGTATGCAGCTTCATTATTTTGTAATCCCTGCCTATGTTTTTTTTAAGCTGGTGCCATGACTGCTCCCCAGGTTTCCTGTTTCAGGGTGGCTCTGTTCTCTTGTAGCATCCAATGGAGCCACCCTTTTCTGCAGGTACTGTAGTTGTGCCTCCCTACACTGTGTGCATCATAAGAAAACCCCATAGCCATGGTAAGGCATTCCCTTTCTCCTCCCAGACTGGCTGGAGACTACACTGTCCACTGTTCCCTCTTTCCTGTGAAGATCAGAAGTTCAGAGAAGCAGCACTGAGAGAGCAGGAGCCAGCAGCATTGAAAGCTGCAAGTGCTGGAGTAAACATTTTAGTAAATAGTTTGCTGGGGAATGTTTATTTTATATTGATCAGCGTATTAAATAAAAATGCAGAGAGTTTAATATTACTTTACCCTTGTTTCTTTTCTTTTTACAACCTCTTGACTGGACAGTGAATTAGCTTTGTCTACCATGTAGTTCAAGGAAGTTTTTTACCTAGTGGTATAAAGTTCATTCTTTGTTGTTTTTCCTCTAGGAGGCTCCAAAGCCCCCCACCTACTCCCAGCAGCCACAGTCTACTCCTGGCCCCTGCCACTATGAGTTGAAGGAATTCTTGAACTGTGTTACCACTAACAACGACCTGCTCTTATGTGAGGGATTTGGTGAAGCCCTGAAGCAGTGCAAATACAACTATGGTGAGTTATGAAGAAGGAAGGGAAACTGATATGGGATTGTCTTCATAAATCCTTGTAATGATTCTTTTTGCAGGTGGAAATAACTAAAAGGTGAACAGAGTAATGATTCCTTGGGAGCATGTTATATATGAGTCCAGGGGTTGTGTAGGCAGAATATAAAAAAAAACAAATAAAAAAAAAAAAAAAAAAACACACTCTTGATTGTTAATAGAGGTGAGCAAATAATGAAAAATCTCCTCTTGCGATTCAGTGGTGCGGTCCTCATTGGTCTCTCATCCGTCATAATTAGTAGACTGGTAAAAAGCAGCCTAATAGACAACGTAGCAGGTCACTGTTCTGTTTGCAGGATGGCAGCAGGACCCCATCAACATGAAACCTGCACTTTAGGAGCATACATTGCTTTCTTATTTAGCTCAGCACACTACAATCTGACAGCACAATCTCTTCAACTCTCAAGTCACTTTGCCCCCAATCAGGCGAGAACTTGCACTACATAGTTGTTGGCAGATATAAAAGAGACTGTAAAGTTAGATTGTAACACGTGTGTTGGACTTTAGGCAACGTGTGTTGCAAGGGTAGGGTTTGTTGCTCTATAACTCTTACCATTACTCTGGTCATCCCCTTCCTTTATCCTATGCTCTTTCACTCACATCTTCGACCTCTCCCCCTCTACTGGCTCTTTCCCCTCCTCTGTAAGGCCTCATGCACACTGGATGTTTTTTTTAATGTTGCTGGTAGGTGGTGTCTGACATATTTTTTTATAAATACCCCGCATGTTAGCCTATGTGTCCATGCGCACATTTAGAGGCATAAAAAAAACTGTGTAAACTGACGCCATTTTATAAGTATCTGTAATAAATAAATATTCTATGTACTGTATATGTTTTTTTTTTTTTTCTTATTTGATGGTGACATACATATTAAAGTAACCCTGGACTCTGTCCTGGGCAAATAAATTTGCTTGTTAGCTGAGCCCCTCTACTGCTGGTTCTTCCCAATCCAAATGCCACATTTAGAGGCAGAAAAATAACAGCGTAAATTGACGCCATTATATAAGTCTTTGAAATAAATAAATGTTCTACGTACTGTATGTTTTTTTTATTTTATTATTTTATTTTGATTGTGGCATGTATATTACAGTAACCCTGGACTTTGTCCTGGGCAAACAAATTTGCTTGTTAGCTGAGCCCCTCTACTGCTGGTACTTACCAATCCAAATGCTCCCCTGCCACATTTAGAGGCAGAAAAAAAACAGCGTAAATTGACACCATTATGTAATTACCTGTAATAAATAAATGCCCTACGTACTGTATATGTACGTAGAACATTTATTTATTACAGGTGCTTATGGAGACATAGGCTAACATGCAGTGCAGAAAAAAAAACTCATTGTCAGCGCATCCAGAAGCTGCAGCACTTTGGCAGAAAAAGCATTTAATGCGTGTAAATGTGTAAATGCGTCAAGTGCTTGAGTGTTCATTCATTTCAATGGCCAGAATAAATTATTATTAATTATTAACACCCAAACAATTGACCCACCTAAAGGCATTTACAAGCTTCCAGTGTTTTTCTTCCAAAACGCTGTTGCCAGGAGGAAAGGCATCTAGGAGAGATGGGCAAACGCCCAGTGTGAATGAGGCCTCAAGCAATGCACAGATCATTCTTATAATTAAAACCTCTCACTGGATCCCAGTAGCCTGAACAACCTAAGACCCATCTCCTTGTTCCCATTATGGTCAAAATATTTAGACTGCTTCGTCTACAACCGTCTAGGTTCCTACCTCACTGACAACAACTTTCATAACCCCTTACAGTCTGATCTTCACTTGCAGCACTCCACAGAAACTGTCCTCTTAAACCTCACTAACAATTTACTAACTGCTACAACCAATGGTTACTATGCTGTACTCTTACTACTAGACCTCTCTGCGGCCTTTGATACTCCTCAGCGTTTCTTCAGTGTTACCTACAACTCTCCACTTCCTCTTTCTGTAGGGGTTCTTCAAGGCTCTGTTCTTGGACCCCTCCTTTTCTCCATCTACACCTCCTCTCTTGGTCGCTATTTTTTTGTTAAATAAATGAAAAAAGACAAAACTTTGGAAAAAAATGTGTTTCTTTGTTATAAAATTTTGCAAAACATCTTTCTTCAAAAATGTAGAGCATAGTGTATTTTGCTACATTTTTTGGTGAAAATAACTCAAATCAGTGTTTTATTATTTAGTTGGTAGGAAAATTATAGAGTCCACAAACTATGGTATATATCTGAAAATCGATCAAATCAATGTAGTGACTGCCTATCTCATTTCTTGAGGCCTAAAGTTTCAGAACAATACAAATATCCCTCAAATGAGCCCTTTTTCGGAAAATAGACAGTCTAAGGTATTTAGTAAGAGGCATGGCGAGTTGTTTGAAGTTGTAATTTTTTTGTCATAATGTTTTGTATAATTAAATAAAAAAAATTAACATTTTGTTTTTTTTTCTTTTTACACTCTGTCATCAGTGCAGTACAGTGTCATCATATAACTTGTGTGGCGGTGATCAGGGACACTGGCTGGTGACATTATGTAAAATAAAAATGAATCCTTATTTTTTTATTCTTTTTTTTTTTTTGTTTTTTTACCCCTGTGACCAGAGCAACACCATAATGTTACCATAATACCACTGCACTACTCTGGGCAATTATAAGGATTTTTTTTTTTTTTTTTACACAATATTAATACTTATACTAGTTAATTTCACTGGTATAAACAACCATTTTTACTGAATGGAACTGATTGATTCAGTAAGTATTGTTGTGATTAGCTGTAATTGGCCACAGCTAATCAAATGGTGTAAATGAATGTGATTGGCCATCTTTGTACAATGGATCACTTTGATTAATCTCAGCTATCAACACAATTGTAAGCAATTAATGGCATGAAAGGAAGCCATTCATTGTTTACATTTGTCATGTGATTGGTCACCGCTATCACATGGTACTGGATTCGGCCAGTACAGTGATCAGTCATCTGTCAATGGCTGTGTCTACTGGACACGGCCATTGACAGAATGTGCCACAGCGCGGCCGCACAGCCGCCTGAAAGGCACGTTTTCGGGAGGATGGAATTTGATGTCCACCTGGAACGATGAAAGTCCCGACCAGCCATCATATTACAATACACTGGTTGGGAACTGGTTAATAACTTCCCATGGCTTTCAATACCATCTCTAGCTGATGACACCCAAATCTATCTCTCTACTCTTCACCTCACTCCTTTGGTCAGCTCTCGCATTACTAACCTACTAAGTGACATATTGACATGGATGTCACAACATTTCATCAAAATCTATCTTTCTAAAACCAAGCTTTTAATATTCCCCTCCCGCTTGTGCCCACCTCCCTGACTTTTCCTTCAAGATCAATAATACAGCTATCAGTCCCTCTGCTCCCATCAGGCAACTAGATGTAACCCGGGACTCTTACCTGTCCTTTCAGTTCCAAATCCAATGACTCTAAAAAGCTTGTAGACTTCACCTCTGTAACATCTCTGAAATATGCCCGTTTGTAACTAATGAAACCACCAAGCTACTCATTCATTCTCTTGTTATTTCTTGCCTTGACTATTGCAACTTCCTTCTCATAGGCTTCCCTTTACACAGGCTATCCCCCCTACAGTCTATCATGATTGCTGATGCCGGAATCATCCACCTTACCAACTGCTCAGTGTCTGCCATCTCTTGTACTCCCTTTTACAGCAGGGCTGGAGCTTGAGGGGAAGAAACAGCACAAGGAGCCAGTCTGTTTATGTGCTGACAAGAAGCTTGCACATAGGAAAAGAAAGCAATGATTGCTAGGGATGCTGGAATTGAAAGCATTGCTACTGTAGTCAGCAAGTATATGACCAGTTAATGATAGTGGTAGCCATGGCCAGAGGTGTATGGTATGCTTTGCTGTATTCATGGCCTTCAAAATGTAATTTTCACTTTTGCTTTCTGCAGGTATTTCTTCCCTGATATAATAGTCTTCTGGGTCCTCGCTGAACTGTGAAGAACCATTTCTCAGCAGCATCAATATTGTTTAATTCTCTTCCCACTACATGCCGAGAGCACTGCATATGTCCTGGAAGTTATCTGTGTTGTCTTTCAACAGAATATTTAATAAATATATTTATATTTTAATTAAGCTTTAATTGTTGTATGTGATTCCATTGTACAACTCTTACCGTTAGTGTGGCTTCAAAATCCGTCACAAAATTACTTAATAAGATTGAAATAATATATGAATAACATGTATTTTCTGTACTGGCTAAAAATGTTCTTGGCCTGAAAAATGAAAACAAATGCAGTCGAAGGACTAATAAGCTGCAATATATTACATCTTTGTTTTGTTGGTTTAGATAAGCTTTAACAGAGAGACAGAGTAACTGCACTACACTACCAGTTAAAGCTGAATTAAAGGGATCTAAACTTACCTTCCCTTTCCTCCCTGGTGCTGGCATCTTCTGGGTGCTGGTCTTCGGCCGTTTTCATTGGCTGCTGCTGGATGACGTCACTCCTGTGCATGTATCATCCTGACCCTTAGGGACCGAGCACGCGCAGCTCAGTTTACATGCTAGAGAATGCTGAGTAGGCAGGAAGGAGTATTTAATTGCAGAAGAAACATTGAATGTCTCTTCTGCTATAAAGAGTCTGCCTGCTTGCAGTTTGTGACAGATTAACTTTAGTTCTGCTTTTATCTAAAAATCTAAATATTTATTGCCATAACAAAATATACAGTCAGGTCCATAAATATTGGAACATCAACACAATTCTAACATTTTTGGCTCTATACACCACCACAATGGATTTGAAATGAAACGAACAAGATGTGCTTTAACTGCAGACTGTCCGCTTTAATTTGAGGGTATTTACATCCAAATCAGGTGAACGGTGTAGGAATTACAACAGTTTGCATATGTGCCTCCCACTTGTTAAGGGACCAAAAGTAATGGGACAGAATAATAATCCTAAATCAAACTTTCACTTTTTAATACTTGGTTGCAAATCCTTTGCAGTCAATTACAGCCTGAAGTCTGGAACGCATAGACATCACCAGACGCTGGGTTTCATCCCTGGTGATGCTCTGCCAGGCCTCTACTGCAACTGTCTTCAGTTCCTGCTTGTTCTTGGGGCATTTTCCCTTCAGTTTTGTCTTCAGCAAGTGAAATGCATGCTCAATCGGATTTAGGTCAGATGATTGACTTGGCCATTGCATAACATTCCACTTCTTTCCCTTAAAAAACTCTTTGGTTGCTTTTGCAGTATGCTTTGGGTCATTGTCCATCTGCAACCAAGTATTAAAAAGTGAAAGTTTGATTTATGATTATTATTCTGTCCCATTACTTTTGGTCCCTTAACAAGTGGGAGGCACATATGCAAACTGTTGTAATTCCTACACCGTTCACCTGATTTGGATGTAAATACCCTCAAATTAAAGCGGACAGTCTGCAGTTAAAGCACATCTTGTTCGTTTAATTTCAAATCCATTGTGGTGGTGTATAGAACCAAAAATGTTAGAATTGTGTCGATGTCCCAATATTCATGGACCTGACTGTAGTTACATAGTTCGTCTGGCTGAAAAAAAGTCCATCCAGTTCAACCATAAAAAAAGTTATAATCCTATACCCACAGTTGATTCAGCAAAGCATGATACAATTTGCTCCAGCAGGGGGAAAAATTCCTTCCTGATCCCCGAGAGGCAATCTGATATTCCCTGGATCAACTTTACCTATACATGTTAGTATCCAGTTATATTCTGTGTATCTAGGAAATAATCCAGGCCTTTTTGAAAGCAATCCACTGAGCTGGCCAGAACCAACTCTTGAGGGAGTCTATTCCACATTTTCACAGCTCTCACTGTGAAGAAACCTTTCCATGTTTGGAGATTAAATCTTTTTAAAATATAAAAGAGCAAGTTTGTAAAGTTTAAAAAAAACACAATGCAGTTAAAGCAGAATTAAACTCTGCTGATACTTTCCTCCAATATGATGTCTGCAAGATCTCTCACCATCTGCAGCATTTTCTTCAGCTTCTTCATCCACCTTGATTGGCTGGCCTGGGATGATGTAACGTCCGGTTATAAATTCATTTATCCTAACACTTAGGCACTGTGCAAAAAATGTAAACTGACCAGCCCAGTGCATTCTAAAGAAGATTGCAAACAGGCAGGTAGGTTTGTTTTTTTGCAGAAGGGACATAGCAATGTCTCTTCTGCAATAAAGCATCTTTCTGTTCATGTTTATTTATTGTACCTTTTTAGTCTGGCTTCAAAAGTAACTGAAAATGTGCTCACAGGAACCACCCTGTTCTTTCACTATTAGGAAGTTGCCTGTCTACCCCGCATGATAATTTAGTAGCATGGTGTCTGCCCGTACATACACTGGGGGGGGGGGGGGCGCAATGGTTTCCCTTAATTTGCAAGGATTTCTTCTTGCTTCCTGCTTTGGCTATGGGACAGGAAGTGAAGGGAAATCTCTGCAATGACAGACACAGATGGCGAAAAAATATGACAGAGATTTTAATCCTTTAGTCTAGGTTTACACCTATTTATTTCTGTTACGTTTTACAGAAACGCACAGCAGTCCATTTAACATGATTTCCTATGGGACAGGTTCACATCTCCGCATTTTCACCCGCTGCGTTTTTTGGAAAGGGTCCGGGACTTTTTTTAAATGCAAAAAATTGCAGTTTTGGTTCTATAGACTTCAATGGAGACGCTGCAGAAAAGCATGTAGTGCATTTTTGACGCGATTTTGATACATTTTGCGTTTTAATCTGCCTAGCAACAAGTTGGAAAACAAAATGCACCGTGGCAAAAAAAGCAAAAAGCACTGCAGAAATGGATCAGACGCAAACTGCATAGGTGTGAACCTAGCCTTAATCTATCTGAAATGGAAGAAAAAAGTTTTGCCTATAATTCTACTTTAAAAATAGAGAAAATTGTTCTGACAGATTTGGCTGCTGTTGACTTCAATAGGGTTTGGATTCGGCATCCAAACTTTTGTTATGTTTGGCGAAAACCACTTTAAACTGACCTAGGTAAGTTTTCTCATCTCTAGTCGTAAGACTCTACATGTACCAGAGAGGTGTGAGCCAATGTCAGATAAAAGCAAATTGGACGGCAGTGCAGCTCTCACATGGTGACATAGAGTGAGGAGGATAAGATTCTTCTTTGTGCTATGGAAGATCTCACTAGAGGCCTAGATACTAGGAACCAATGTATGTGTGCTAAAAATAGTTACCTAGTTAGTCTGGCTGGAAAAAGAAAAGTTGATCCAGAGGAAGGCAAAAAACCCCAGCAAAGCATGATCCAATTTGCTCCTGCAGGGGAAAAAAATTCCTTCCTGATCCCACGAGTTCAACTTTACCTATAAATGTTAGTATCCAGTTATATTCTGTGTATCCAAGAAAGAATCCAGGCATTTTTTAAGGCAATCCACTGAGCTGGACAGAACCAACTTTTGAGGGAGTCCATTCCACATTTTCACAGCTCTCACTGTGAAGAAACCTTTCCATGTTTGGAGATTAAATGTATTTTTCTCCAGACGTAAAGAGTGCCCCTTGTCCTCTGTGATGACCTCTGGGTGAATAGCTCTACATCAAGTCCACTATATGAACTGGCGTGCTGTGCTGGAGTGTATAACTATAACTTTTATTTAGCATCCAAAGGGTAAAACACGGCCACAGGGGCATTTCAGCCTACGCAGACCCTAATCAGCCTGTACAAGGATTATCAGGAAAAGACACACATGTATGGATCAGACTAATCCTGATTCTGGTGTGCTGCCAGAAAAGCCACAAGAACCAGAATGAATCAGTACTGCCCTGCTTCCTATTAACAGTATATATAATGAACATGACATTACTATACCAACAATAACCAGCATGAAAATGTGTTCCACTATATTAAAATAATATCAAAACTATAGTATCATCAAATGCTATATACATACAAGGAACTAAAACCATCCACAGTAAATATCCTCAAAATATATACATTCACAAATGGAGCTCCAAATAAGGAAAGATTGCAACATAGTAAAGAAATACCATACTATAATACATGAAACAAATCTAGGCAAGTCTTGAATGGAAGCTCAGATCTACCATCTATTGGCAGAAATAAAGATTGCTGTTTAAATCTACAAGAATACAATACACTGTATGGTTGTAGGTAAACTGCTAAAATGCAAATAATATTAGGAATATTACCATTTTAGTCAAATATAAATAAATCAACATCATATCTAAAGATAGGTTTCTGTATTGTGTATATTTTAAGTTTGTCACCTTTAGGGTCCCAAAGCTGGCCTTTCTGCACCGAAGGTCAGATAACTTTATGTACCTTTCAAAATGTTTTGAGACATTATATGGGTGTATAACATCAGGATTAATTGCACTGTGTATGTTAATACTCTGTAAACAAAGTCTCATGGGCCTAATCAATTTTACTTGTCCTAGTCAGTTCTCCTATTGGGATGCTTCTATTGTATGGCGACAACCCTTAGCTTTTTATACGGGGTTGTCCATTGTAGATTTACAGGGAGGGGGGTCACCAAAGACGCCTAGGTCCTTCCACTAATGATGAAGTTAAATAACAAAGGTGAAATTTGTGGATTTAGAGATGTTTAGGTAAATGAATAATAACCATTTCAATTTGTCATTCATATACACCTTTCTTAGTCATAAGATTCGTTTTTTTTGGATCTCATTTTGATGGTGGTGGGAAACTTGAAGATAAAAGGTAGCACTACGTAGGAACAAAAAGTATTGTAAAATGCTGGCAAAAAGACATACAGTAGAGAAGTTTGATCTCATGTGGCTTCCCTAGTAAAAGACATTATAAATGCACGTAAATAAACATATTGACAAAACCATATTCTTAAATTGTATTTGTCTAAGCTGTATAGCTTCCCTAAAGACTGTAGATCTGTGGATAGTCCCCAAAATGTACACCAGCTCTTCAGGCTGGCCGGCTCTTCTGCTGTGAAGCAGCTCTTGGTTTTGTAGGAGAAGCAAAAGGAGTTTCTTTGGAGACTCGAGATTTTTTGCCGATAGGATTGCGCAATTTGTCCTTTATATGAGGATTAGACAGCTTTTGTAGGCGTTCTGGCAAAGAAAGACACACACGGTAATCTTCATTTCTGGAATTACATACATTCACTATCAAAATCCAAGACGTTAGAAGCCACCGATACTCCACAAAATACTGTACTGTTCAATAGTGGGTGAGGGCACAAAAAGAACCAGCATGCCTTCAAATGATTTCAATGCAGGGTGGACAAAAAACTATTGTCTGGGTAAGCAAATCAGCTAATTCCATTTATGGTCCTCTCAGCTTTAACAATAGAATAAAACAGTTTAAACTGAAATATCTAGACAGCTTTGCTAATATATGCAATCAAAGAGTATGAGTAGTAGAATAATAATAGTATACAGTATAGGATACTATACATTATAATATATTATCATTACTATTATATTTTATGTACAGGGTGTCTCTAAAGTCTAGACACATAGGCAAAATGCATATTTTCAATACATTTTTCAACAACATTTTAATTAATTGGAACATTAATCAATAACATCTTCAATGTAAATGAAGGTAATTGCAAGCGCAATAAACGTATAAGCAGCCAGCATATAAAAGGTAAACCTCTGCACCTCTATAAGACAGTATATAATTATAAATATGCAGCGCTGAGTAATAACATATAGTACACAATAATAATAAATATAAAGTGAGCGCTACTGTTGCGCATGTATGGTGATGTGATAGGTACATCTTAAGGTGACACTTCAATATGACAAGAACAGGACCTGATGAAGTCACGAGGTCACGTGACGCAACGCGTCGACGGCACTTACGTGTGACGCACTTCCGGCATGGCGCCATTTTTGTACACCTATCAGCGCTTTTTCTTCATGTAGTACACCTTGCATATTGGATTCTACCTTGATACAAGCTGTATACTGTGCTGTTTGGATTCTACCTTGATATATGCTGGACTCTACTTCATGCAAGCTACATTTATGTGAGTGCACTTCTGGCTTATTTCCTTTATATGCCATTAAACAGTAATACACTATGGAGATTATGTTCTCTTTCTGTTCTATGGGCATATGATTTATGACACCTATGAGAGTGCTAAGCCACCTGCAGACCGGTCCAGTGGAATGGTGATTAGTGATTACCTGTTGGCACCATCTGATTAATAGAGTGGTTACTCTGAGGATCTAGAGAAGTTTTTTTGCTTTGTGGCCCTGCAGGGTCATGAAGTAGAGGTGAGAGGCTATTGCAGCCATTCCTTTGGGGATCACATTGAGGGTGTTTTGACATCCACACCATGCATGAACAGGAAGATCACTACACCAATTTATGGACTTTTAAATCACTAAATATGTGATGTGTGTTTCACATAATGTGTTCTTTTGATCCCTCAGCAGGGATTCACATCAGTGTTTGCTATTATTGTGTCCCATCAGGGTACCTGGGGGTCACAACTTATTATATCCCCATGTGGATTGGGGTCACTTTTGCTGTGTGATCACTGATAGGTCTGATTCTTAGACCTTTTTATATTTTATCTGTTTTATACACTTTATCACTCATGATTGTTTATTTTTCTACAATAGCGCTGCATCATTATATGATTTAGACCTTATGGTATAAGATAGGATGTTAGCTGCTTCTTAAATATCTATATATATTCATATTTTTATCTGTTTACATAAGAGCGCAGGAGGATCTTTACTTTTTTAACATTGGGTAAAAGGTCAAGTATTGCAGAAATGTAATGTACTGGGTTTTTCTTTTTACTCTTGCACATACTTACTACTTTATTAGGCTCCATTCACATTTGGACAATTAGGAATCGCAGCAAAACATGCTTGCGGTGTTGGTACAATTTTGGTGCAACTTTGCAGCGATCATCAAACATGCTACAACTTTGCTGTGATCATCGTGTAAGAATTGTGACAAAACAAACATGTAAAAACATGCCTGGATAAGGGCCAAAATTTGGTCTCTGAGCTTCTTTGGAGTGACAAACACGCATAGGGCAGCCCATTTTAGTGAATGGGCTTCCCTATGTGTTACACACAGAGATGTGTGTAATTCCCGCATTTAAAATCAACAGCAGGAACCCAATTTCCACCTAAGAGATATGTGAATACGTTAATATGGGGGCCTTACTCTATATACTATATTTATATTAATACTCTACAGGGTGCCCCTAATGTCTGGACACATAGGAAATATCACTATATGTGTGTGTATATATATATATATACACACACACACACTGCTCAAAGAAATTAAAGGAACTCTTTGAAAACACATCAGATCTCAGTGGGTAAAAAATATCACGCTGGATATCTATACTGATATGGATTGGGTAATGTGTTAGGAACGTAAGGATGCCCCATCATTTGATGGAAATGAAAATTATCAACATACAGAGGACTGAATTCAAAGACACCCTGACAATGAAAGTGAAAAAATGATGCATCAGGCTAGTCCATTTGCTGAAATTTCATTGCAGCAACTCAAAATGGTAGTTAGTAGTTTGTATGGCCCCCACGTGCTTGTATGCATGCCTGACAATTTCGGGGCATGCTCCTAATGAGACGACGGATGGTGTCCTGGGCTACTTCTTCCCAGGTCTGGACCAGGGCATCACTGAGCTCCTGGACAGTCTGAGGTGCAATCTGGACCAAAACATGATATCCCAGAGGTGTTCTATTAGATTTAGGTCAGGCGAGCATGGGGGCCATTCAATGGTATCAATTCCTTCATCCTCCAGGAACTGACTGCATACTCTCAGCACATGAGGCTGGGCATTGTCGTGCACCAGGAGGAACCCAGGACCCACTGCACCAGCGTAGGGTCTGACAATGGGTTTCATCCCGATACATAATGGCAGTCAGGGTGCCATTGTCTAGCCTGTAGAGGTCTGTGCATCCCTCCATGGATATTCCTCTCCAGACCATCACTGATCCACCACCAAAATGGTCATGCTGAATGATGTTACAGGCAGCATAACATTCTCCACGGCTTCCCCAGACCCTTTCACGTCTGTCACATGTGCTCAGGGTGAACCTGCTCTCATCTGTGAAAAGCAAAGGGTGGACCTGCCAATTCTGGTGTTCAATGGTAAATGGCAATTGAGCTCTATGGTGCCGGACAATGAGAACAGAGCCCACTAGAGGGCCCTCAGGCCACCCTCATGAAGTCTGTTTCTGATTGTTTGGTCAGACATTTTACAGCAGTGGCCTGCTGGAGGTCATTTTGTAGGGTTCTGGCAGTGCTCATCCTGTTCCTCCTTGTACAAAGGAGCAGATACCAGTCCTGCTGATGGCTTAAGGACCTTCTACGGCCCTGTCCAGCTCACCTAGAGTAACTGCCTGTCTCCTGGAATCTCCTCCATGCTCTTGAGACTGTGCTGGGAGACACAGCAAACCTTCTGGAAATGGCACGTATTGATGTGCAATCCTGGAGGAGCTGGACTGCCTGTTCCACCTCTGTAGGGTCCAGGTATCGCCTCATGCTACCAGTAGTGACACTGACCCTAGCCAAATAAAAAACTAGTGAAAAACAGTCAGATAAGATGAGTAGGAAAAAAAATGGCAGTGGCCTCCACCTGTAAAACCATTCCTGTTTTGTGGGTCGACTCATTGTTGCTCAACTAGTGCACCATCATTGGTGCCAGTGGGATGAATAGTGCCCCATCATTGGTGCCAGTGCGAAGAATAGTGCCCCATCATTGGTGTCAGTGGGAGGAATAGTGCCCCATCATTGGTGTCAGTGGGACGAATAGTACCCCATCATTGGTATCAGAGGAAGGAATAGTGCCCCATCATTGGTATCAAAAAAGGAATACTGCCCATGGTATTATTTGGAGGACTAGTGCCCCAACCTTGGAATTAGTTGGAGGAATAGTACCTAATGGTTTATATCAGTGGGAGGTATTGTGCCCCATCATTGGTGTCAGTGGAAGGAAAAATGCCCCATAGTTGGTGCCAATGGAAGAAATGGTGCCTCCTTGTTGGTGACAGTGGGAGGAATAGTACACCGAGGGCCGAATAGAGGCAGGCAAAGGGCCGCAGTTTGGAGACCGCTGTGCTAAACCATACAATAGTTTGTTGCCTGTCCTATTTGAACTTCCCCATATGTGAATGACTGTTAGAGGTAAGAAAACAGCCCTTTCTGTAAGAAAAAAAAAAGCTATTATTATTTCCAAAAATTACATTGGGGTTACACTGTATTTAGCTTAAATTCAAACAGTGTATAGTGAAGTTACCTTTAAAACAAGAGCAGTATTTAAGCTGTGGTATCCCAAAGTACAACACACCATTATTCCCAGATCTTTATGCAGGATATACAGGTCCTGACTCTATTAAGAGTTATCTAAATTCCATTCTAGTGCACTACCACTGCTTGTGCTTTTCTGTACAAATACATTTAAACAAGGAAAATCTGACTGTTTCCTGACCGTGATGTATAAGGTATGTGTAGCATATTACTGCAAAGGTGTGGGATCCATCCAAAATTAGATTTTATGGCAGCAGTCCCAAAATCTATTGCAGGCATCAGTATGCGATGATGGCACTCTCATCCTCACCATGCACAGATATTTTCTAGGCCACAAGACAACAATCTAAGTGCCAGCAGACTGAGCGTGGTCATCACTGGGGGTCAGCTAATCACGCAGTTTAATCCTTACACACACAACAATATCTGCCACTACATGATTTATGGGAAAAAAATCGTACCATTCTCAGTTTCTGCTGTAACTATTTTGAATTTCAAGAAATACCTATGATACACAGTTTGGGATGATTTACTAAAACTAGAAAGTGCAAAATCTGGTGCAGCTGTGCATGGTAGCCAACCAGCTTCTAACTTCAGCGTGTTCAATTAACCTCTTCCCTACCACCCTATAGCAGAACTACTGCTACAGGACGGCAGTGCTGCACAAAATCACATACAGTATATATAAGTGATTTTGCATTTCTGGGTAGGGGGCACGCGCGCCGCCATTGGCGGTTATAATGGTCAGTCAACGGGTCCCGGCTGGAGATTCCCCGCTGGCACCCGGTGATCACTGAGGAACATTGACAGGGGAGAGACCTGTGTATAAACAACACAGGTCTCTCTCCTGCCAGCAGTATCATGTTAACTCCTTCCTGCCCAGTGTAATTTTTTTTAGCACTGATCACTGTATTAGTGTCATTGGGAAGTCAGTGGCAGTCAGTTCCCCCCAGTGTCAGAATGCCTGCCGCAGGTTCACAGTCCCGCTATAAGTCGCTGTTCGCCGCTATTACTAGTATTAAAAAAAAAATTTGTAGATGCTATAACTTTCACCTAAACCAATTATTTTACATGTATTGGGATTTTTTTTTAACAAAGATGTAGCAAAATACATTTTGGCCTAAATTTAGGGCGAAATTTGATTTTTTAAATTTGTTTACTGGATGTTTTATAGCAAAAAGTCAAAAATATTGGTTTTTTTTTTCAAACTTGTTGGTCTTTTTTTGTTTATAGCAAAATAAATAGAAACGCAGAGGTAATCAAAGAAAGCTCTATTTGTGGGGAAAAAAAGGACATAAATTTCATTTGGGTGCAGCATTGCTTGACTGCGCAATTGTCAGTTACAGTAATGCAGCGGTATATTGCAAAAAATGGCCTGGTCAGAAGGGAGGGGGGGTGGGTAAATCCTCTGGAAGGCAAGTGGGTAAGCTTTGACAAAATTAAAAAAAAAAAAATCATGGAAGCTGATGTTTCGAGCGAACGCCTTTGAAAACGAGCGTTCGCTCGAAACATGTTAGGGGATCCACCCAATTGACGCCTACACCACCAGGGAACCACTAACCACCAGGGGAATCTTTACACCAGACCTGGGTGGCTGAGAATCTGGTTATATATTGTTCTATTGATGAGACCACTAGCCACCAGGGACTTTTAAAACAGACCTGGATGTATGTCCTTTATGCTGATGGAACCACTAGCCACCAGGGAACCTATGTGTGAGACCTGGATTTATCGGTTTATGCTGATGTGAGTTCCTTCCTTTTATTTTGCTTATTTTTACTCTGAATAAACGTATTTCACCATTGATACCTTCTTGCCTCCTGGCTCGTTTTTAATGAGCTTTGCAAGGTGGTGATCTGGAATAAGGATTCATTGGATGCCTGGACAGCATTGGACCTACTGGTGAGTCTGAAAGGACCCCTGAATACCCGCTTTGGTAACCGGATACTACTCATGCTGCTGACTGGACCCTGATGTCCTGATGTGACCACATGCTGCTCATGCTGCTGACCAGACCATGATGTCCTGTTGCTGAGGATTTACATACAATGTCTATATTGTATGTATTTGTGGTAAGCGCATAACCGCACTATTTTTCCATTCTATCGAGCTGGATTTGGAACAATATAGAATTACATCCATTTGTCTTCTCGATATATCATATGAACAATCCATGTCCGATATTATTGTCACTGTATATGGTGACACCTTCTTGGTTTGATATTTACTTCTAGCGCTGCATACCCCATGTTTGATATATTTTACGTTTAAGGTACTGAGGATTACCCTGTATGTTAGCTGCTTATCCTGCTAGTTTGCGCTCACTTACCTTATTCTTTATATATATATGTTGCTAATCAACCTTCCCACCCCCAAAGTACACTGCCCCCCTCCATCCCATTTAGCTAAAAAGAAATGGGGGCGGGAAACAGAACACCTTGTATTCTAATAAATTCTTTGCATGCCTTTAATGGGTATTTTTGTAAAACGGGATTCCGAATTTTATAGAAATAAATCAAACCCCTTTAATGTATATGGTGTGGGGACAATAGATGATGCTAAGCCCAACAATGGTTGTGATTGCTGTGACTTTGTTCCTTTACTGGATATTTTTGTTAAATATAAGACATCATTATTGTTTGCTGATTTAAACTCCAGTGACTACAGCTACACATGACTATTTTCACAGGACTCTGTATTGTGTATAGTATATGCACTTTCATCACAAATATGTTATGACATATATACACATATATACAGTATGGTCTATAACTTACTGTTCTCTCCATCCTTCCGTATGTTATAACAATTTGAAATGCATACCAAAAGTTTTCGATAAATGATTGTCTATTTGATTTGTTCTCACCTGCTAACTCTGGATGACGTTTCGAAAGGTTCTCCAACATGGATTCATAGCGGGCTTGCTCTGCTCCTTCTCCTACAATTCACAGAATTAATTGCAGACAGCAACAGAAAACCTGTTACTACAGACATGGGCACAAAATATGATCTGCACTTATAAAAGGCACCATAGGGTATCTGCTACCAAGTTAGTCTTTGTCACTTCATGCCCATGATACACACAAACAAACACAAATCAGATTAGGCTAGCAGTCTTGGTACTTGTCTGTTGATTCACCGGATTTATTTATATATATATATATATATATATATATATATATATATAAATATATATATAAAGAAATATATATATATTTTTGATATATTGAAATAAAACATATAAAAAAAAATATATTTAGTTTTATATATTTGTATATATATATATATATATATATATATATATATATATATATATATATAAAGAAATAAATCCGGTGAATTAACAGACAAGTACCGCAGTCTTTTCCAGGTTGTGAGCTATAGGCACATTCATCCAACATTCCACATATAAAGCTGGTCATACACTGAAGTTTGACCTGATGACCTGGATGAAAGTTGCTTTTCAGGTGCTCCTGTCAGCCCACTCCTGCCCTACATCCATCAACTGAAAAATCTAAGGAGCTGGGTGGAACATTGTCAGCTGAATAGCGACTGCATCCAATTAGATGCAGCTTGTATTTGGGTTCTTTGGCAGCCGGCAGCAGCCCATCCTACATAGCATGAATGGAGGAATCTGTTAGATATTTTGGCCTGAAGGATGCCAGCTTAAAGTGATACTAAAGCTTTGTGTTTTTTTTATAAAATAACAATTATGTCGTACTTACCTGCTCTGTGCAGCTGCTCTAATCCTCTTCTTTTTGGGTCCCCCCGCAGGCACTCTGACTCCTCCCCTTGAGCAGTGCCCCCATGGCAAGCTGCTTGCCCTGGAAGGGGGGGGGGGGGTGCTACATCCATAAAACACATAGAGCTGTGGCCCAGCCTTGCCCTTCTGCTCTCTCCTTCTGGCTCACTGGCTGTGATTGAGAACAGCGGGAGCCAATGGGCTTCCGCTGCTGTCTCAGCCTATGAGGAGGGAGAGTCCCCATACAGCCGAGGTTATTGTGAACATCGCTGGATCAGAGGGGGCTCAGGTAAGGATTGGGGGGTGGCTGGGAGGGTGCTGCACACAGAAGGTTTTTTACCTTCATGCATAGAATGCATGGAGGTAATAAAAACCTTGAGCCTTTACAACCACTTTAATGCTCTGAGCCAGCACAATTCATTTTAAAGTGATTATAAAGGCAAACATTTTTTTCCTTAAAGTGTTACTAAACCCAGGACCCTGCATTCACTATATCTGGTCTCCCACAGTACACACAACATGGAAATGAAATTATTTTGCTAAATATAAACTGCTAAATATCTTTTCTCATCAGCAGTTAGAGCAGTTTTGTGACTTCAGCAGAGCACTGGTTACAGCTTTTAGGAGGTGTTTTCTTTCTGCTCTAGGAGGATGCAGAACGCCTGACCTCTGTCTGGACAGTGCTGATTGGCCCTGTGCTGATCACATGCACTCTCCCAAGAAGAAAAAAACCTCTCCAGCAATACACACCAATCTGAGCATGTGCATGTGACCACAGGTTCAGTCTGTATCAGGTGGTCATTTCAACAAGAGGAGGGGCAGAGAAGAAAGGATCAAACGCCCTTTTTACACAATGAAGAGTATTAACCCCTTAGGTTCCACAGTGAGTATAACAAGCATTCTTTGCTGCATATACAGACTGATTTTACTGTTGTGGGTTTAGTAACACTTTAAATGATAGATAAGTTATACTACCCACCCAGTGCAATGGTATTGCCCCCTTATCCCCTCTTCTGAGGTCCCCCACCAGTCTGCTCCTCCTCTTTTGCGAGTGCCCCCATAGCAAGCCAGCTGCTATGGGGGCACTCATCTGGGCATGCTCCCGAGCCAGGCTGTGTGCTGTGTGTCCACAGACCTACAGAGCACTGCTCAGCCCCTCCGTCAGCTCACTAATGACAGGATTTCATGGACAGCAGGAGCCAGTGGGGGTCTTGGGGTTATACAACTACTGAGACATTTTTTACCTTAATGCAGGGAATGCTTTAAGATTTAAAAAAGTCTTATCTACAGAACCACTTTAAGGCTCAGCTATGTTCATCAGAAGAGTTTTAGGTATGCCTATGCTTATGCAAATACTGATCTAAGAAAATAGGTATTTGCATAGACACTTTGTAGGGAGTGCAGTGAAGGGATGGAGACTAAAACTAATACTAAGGACAAATATTATATGGTATCTGTTATTATTCAAAAAGGAGAGTTGTTTAGAGAAATTTTTTGGGACTCCATAATTGTCATAGAGTAGCAATAGGTGTCTTAATCTAGATATATTATAATTATTTGTTTACTAAAACTATTTGATAAAGAATATTGCTGATGTAAACTAATGAGCTTATTATCATATTAGGAAGAGGCAAAGAGCTGTTATTTCATACCTAACACCTGACCTTTTCAAAAAAGTAAGCAATTCTCTGCATCAGGGTTATGTTTTGTGTTTTTGTTTTTTTACAGGTAATTCCTATTTATTTATTTTTTTCCACAGCATTAAGGAAGTTAATACACACATCTCAAAAAGAAATAGACAACATGTGAAACAGTAAACTTCATGATTTAAAAAAGTCATATTTGTGTGTACTTACGGATTATTTTGACCAATATATAGCACTGCCTTTCCTTTAGATGATTAGTAGCAACTTCTTGGGAGCCCTCCAGATCACTGAGATTTATTAATGTTCCTGATTCATCCAGGAGATCTATAGAAACTATAAGGTAAAAGTGGTAAGACAAAGAGGGAATTAGGTAGGGATTTAGGCGGTCTATAAATGGATTAATAAAAGAAAGCAATGTTCCAAGTTCCTTGTGCACTGTAATTCCAGTGTCTTATTTGTCTGCTTTCCACCATTGCTTGTAGTCAGCATTGTGTCTGGTTGCCCTGCATTCTGCTTCGTTCAGCCATTGGTAGTAAAGAAAAATACTTGTATTTAGGGGAAGTGAAGAAAGGAACACATTCTTTCACCAGTGGCAAAGACTTAGTTCAGCACCCCATTCCCACACCAAAGGAGGTCAATAGCTTTTTATTTTTATTATTTTTTTTTTATTTTTAGGAGCCCTGTTTGGGTGCTTTGGCAAAATATCAGGGGTATAAACAGACCCCTGATTTCTCACTGTTGAGACAGAGAAAAAGACAAATGACGGATTCCCCAGTCCCTTTATCTGCATCCTCAGCTGAACTGGACAGTGAATGAATGGGAAGTACTCTTTCCTGTTCATTTATAAACTAAAGCACAATAAACAAAGTTTACTATCCTATACTTGGGAATGTACACAGTGAGTGACCAGTCCTAAAGGAGGACACTAGTGCTCGGTGGGGAGACAAGGGAGCACTGGTGTTCATTGTAGGAACTAGGGGGGCACTGGTACTCAGTGGGAGGATATGGGGGGGTACTGGTGCTAAGCCTGGGCAGATAGGGGGGAGATGGGGGGGTCTTAGTGCTTAGTGGGGTGGAGTTGGGTGGTCCTGGTGCATAGTGGAGGGAGATGGGGGTCCTGTCGGGTGCTTAGTGGGTGCAGATTGGGGGCACTGCCAGTCAGTGGGGGGCACTGGTGCTCAGTTGAAGGGGGAGCTGGGGGGCACTGGTGCTCAATGGGGGAGATGGGGGCACTACTGCTCAGTGGGAGAATATGGTGGTACTGGTGCTCAGTGGGGGGACAAAAGGGGGCACTGGTGCTCAGTTAGGGGAGATGAGGGGTTCCAGTACTCTGTGGGGGAAGGGGGGTCCTGGTGCTTAACGGTGAAGCGGTCAACTGTTAGTGGTATTATAACAAAGTGGAAGCAACTGGAAACAACAACAACTCAGCCACCAAGTGGTAGGCCATGTAAAATGACAGAGCGGGGTCAGCGCATGCTGAAGGGCACAGTGCGCAGAAGTCACCAACTGTCTGCAGAGTCAATAGCTAAAGACCTCCAAACGTCTTGTGGCCTTCAGATTAGCACAACAACAGTGTGTAGAGAGCTTCATGGAATGGGTTTCCATGGCCGAGCAGCTGTATCCAAGCCTTACATTACCAAGTGGAATGCAAAGCGGCGGATATAGTGGTGTAAAGCACACCGCCACTGGACTCTGGAGCAGTGGAGACGTGTTCTCTGGAGTGACTAATCACGAATCTCTGTCTGGCAAACCAATGGACGTGTCTGGGTTTGGTGGTTGCCAGGAGAACAGTACTTGCCTGACTGCATTGTGCCAAGTGTAAAGTTTGGTGGAGGGGGGGGATTATGGTGTGGGGTTGTTTTTCGGGGGTTGGGCTCGGCCCTTTAGTTCCAATGAAGGGAACTCTTAAGGCATCAGCATACCAAGACATTTTGGACAATTTCATGCTGGGGTGGAGGAACCTGACTGTCCTGACCTAAACCTGATAGAACACCTTTGGGATGAATTAGAGCAGAGACTGCGACCCAGGCCTTCTCGTCCGACATCAGTGCCTGACCTCACAAATGCGCTTCTGGAAGAATGGTAAAACATTCCCATAGACACACTTCTAAACCTTGTGGACAGCCTTCCCAGAAGAACTCAATACTGAACCCTACGGACTAAGCCTGGGATGACATTAAAGTTCATGTGTGTGTAAAGGCTGGCGTTGCAATACTTTTGGCAATATAGTTTAGATATAAAAAAACACGCAACAAATACTTTTTGTTCCCTTTTTTTGTCTTTATGTTACACATTGTCCCCCCCCCCTTCTTGAATCTTTACTATTTGCTTGAAAAATTGATGTGTGTTAAAGCAGGTAAAAGCTTGTTCCTATAGTATGTGTCATTTATAATTATATATGTACATGGGGGCAGTCATATTTGTATTTTTCACACAGGATCTGCTTAATGCTTTGCAGTATTGCACAGTTTTTTATGGCTTTTTGTCTTATATCAACAGTTGCTGGGCAGGGAGGAGGAATTATTATAGTGGCTGATGTACTCTATCCATTGATGGCTCAATTACAAAACCTTGTATTTTAGACAGTATCAAAAATGTACAAGAGCAAAAATGCAGCCTGGTCTGTGCACAATAAAACCATGTAGGGGCAGGGAGACAGGATCTGAGTGCCACTTGCTGGTTGCATTAAAGAACTCTATTCACTATTCTTAGGCATGGCATTTGTTGGTCCTGACCAATATCAGTTAATAAAGAAAATAAGTACAAGATCACTATACATTGTTTTAATTCAGA